>NC_045763.1:21735944-22935944 GCF_008692025.1 Phocoena sinus | reverse complement strand
CTCATTTTACAAATGAGGAAACCGAGGCACACAGCGATTCAGTAACTTGACTGCACACTAGTAAGTGATGGAGCAGGTTCAAACCCAGGAAATCTAATTCCAAAGTCAATACTTCTCCTCACTATACTCCACTGTCTAGTCAATAAGAAGTAATTTGTATCTTGGCTGACTGTCTTAGATGTATAAAAATATAATATCTACCGTTTTGGAATAGCCACTATGTGCCAGGCAAATATTATCTTTATCTCAGTGACCTTAAAAAGGTATTTTTCAGAAGAGAAAGCTAAGGCTCAGAGGTTAAGTGACTTGCTGAAGGTCATGAAACTAGCAAGTGTTGGAATGAAGATCCAGGTCTCTCTAACTCCAGAGCCCACATGCTTTATCTTGTACTTCATAATGCCTCTGTATTTCTCTTACATGCTAGGATATTTAAAAATGACTGCTTCCTTTCCTTTTTTTGTAGGGGCTGTACTCAAACCAAACATGGGCTTCTGTGGTCAGGATGGCCCTAACAACTTTTTAAATAATTTATTTTGAATGATTAAAAACAATTTTTTGATATGCACATGCTACAAAATTTTAAATCTTTAAAATGGAGATCAATGAATTGTTGGTCTCCCTCCCACTCCTAACCATAGCCTGCATCCCAGGCCTCTTCACCCCAGGCCACCACTGGTGGTTTTTTGTTTTTGTTTTTCTAAGTACCCATTCAGAGTTAGTATATTCACATATAAGCCTATTCCTACATAGCTGTACATACAACCCTTTTCCCTCCCATAAACAGTAGCATATTATTTATACCATATTGCACTGCATTTTTTCATTTACCGATTTATCATGTAGATTATTCCCATCAGAAGCCTTTTTTAATGGCTGCACAGAATTGCCTTAATTGGATGTACCATAATTTACAAACATGTTCCCTACTGATAGACAGTTAGGTTGTTTCCATGGTAGTGACCACTTAAAGGGTTCCCTCCCATCTGCAAATACTTCTTTTTTAAACATCCTTGGCTCATTGTGTGCACAATCTTAAAGGAAAGTCCCCAGACTTCCTTTGTAGTCCGCTTCACAGCCAAGTCCTGTTCATCTATCACTGTCTCTCCTGACACAGCTCTTTCTTCTTGTTTCCTCAGGCTACACCTCAGGTCTTCACAAGCAACCCCCCAGACTTCCCGTAGCTGTATTCCTGTCTCCAGGCAGCCTCTCCTTTAATAGGTGCAGCATACAGCTTTAGGAACCATCTTCCAAAACCACTGCTTTAATTAGGCCACTTTATCACCACTGCCAGAAAACTTGAAGCAACCTCTCATTATTTACCAAACTCAAATTCTACACTCTAGACCACAAGAGAGAGACACGGGAAGTATACTAACGTTAACTGAATGTCTATGAATGCACCAAGCGCTTTACTGACATCATTTCACTCCATCCTCCCTCAAATCTTGCAGTGGTATGTAGTATTATCCCCATTTTACACACAGGAAAAGAGGCTTACAGAGATGAGTGATTTGTTTAAAGTTATCCAGCTAGTACATGGTTGAGCTAGGATACAAATTCTACTTGTCTAATTGCAAAGCAAGTGCTTTTAATTGGCAAGTTACACTGCTTCCTAAAGGTGGATATCATCATCCACTTTATGGTGATGTGAGGATTAACTGAAACGATTCATGTGAAAACACCCAGCCGGAGCTCCATGTAGCTGTCTCCTTCCCATCATGCAGGCTTCAGCTAAAATGTCACTTTCTCAGAGGGGATTTTCACAACTATTCTAGCCCCAAAATAGCAACTTTTCATGTTATTCCACATTGTCTAACTCTTGATCCTATTTAATTTCTTTATAGCACTTATCACTGTCTGAAATTCATACATTTATGTGTTTTATTGCCTGTCTCTCCTGACTAGAATGTCAGTTCCAGAGCATAGGGCCTGTGTCCACCCTGTACACTGCTTTGGCCTAACGTATAAATGCTCAACAAATACTGGTTGCAGTAATGAATTAACAGCTCAGTTTACAGAAGGAAAGGTTTCTTTCAATTTTGGCATCTGTGAATAAGAAAGACAAGAAAAACAACTCAGAGGGCAGGCAGCAGAAGCAAGAAGAACAACAATCCTGCAGCCTGTGGGAAAAAAGCCACATTCACAGAAAGATGGACAAGATGAAAAGGCAGAGGGCTATGTTCCAGATGAAGGAACAAGATAAAACCCCAGAAGAACAACTAAATGAAGTGGAGATAGGCAATCTTGCAGAAAAAGAATTCAGAATAATGATAGTGAAGATGATCCAGGACCTTGGAAAAAGAATGGAGGCAAAGATCGAGAAGATGCAAGAAATGTTTAACAAAGATCTAGAAGAATTAAAGAACAAACAAACAGAGATGAACAATACAATAATTGAAATGAACACTACACTAGAAGGAATCAATAGCAGAATAACTGAGGCAGAAGAATGGATAAGTGACCTGGAAGACAGAAGGGTAGAATTCACTGCTGCGGAACAGAATAAAGAAAAAAGAATGGAAAGAAATGAAGACAGCCTAAGAGATAAGAGACCTCTAGGACAACATTAAACACAACAATATTTGCATTATAGGGGTCCCAGAAGGAGAAGAGACAGAGAAAGGACCCGAGAAAATGTTTCAAGAGATTATACTTGCAAACTTCCCTAACACGGGAAAGGAAATAGCTACCCAAGTCCAGGAAGTGCAGAGAGTCCCACACAGGATAAACCCAAGGAGAAACACGCTGAGACACATAGTATTCAAATTGGCAAAAATTAAAGACAAGGAAAAATTATTAAAAGCGGCAGGGGAAAAACGACAAATAACATACAAGTGAACTCCCACAAGGTTAACAGCTGATTTCTCAGCAGAAACTCTACAAGCCAGAAGGGAGGGGCATGATATACTTAAAGTGATGAAAGGGAAGAACCTACAACCAAGATTACTTAGCAAGGATCTCATTCAGATTCTATGGAGAAATCAAAACCTTTACACACAAGCAAAAGCTAAGAGAATTCAGCACCACCAAACCAGCTCTACAACAAATGCTAAAGGAACTTCTCTAAGTGGGAAACACAAAAGAAGAAAAGGATCTACAAAAAAAGCCCCCAAACAATTAAGAAAATGGTAATAGTAACATACATATCGATAATTACCTTAAACATGAATGGATTAAATGCTCCAACCGAAAGACATAGGTTGCTGAATGGATACAAAAACAAGACCCATATATATGCTGTCTACAAGAGATACACTTCAGACCTAGGGACACATACAGACTGTAAGGGGATGGAAAAAGATATTCCATGCAAATGGAAATCAAAAGAAAGCTGGAGTAGCAATACTCATATCAGATAAAATAGACTTTAAAATAAAGAATGTTACAAGAGGCAAGGAAGGACACTACATAATGATCAAGGGATCAATCCAAGAAGAAGATATAACAATTATAAATATATATGCACCCAACATAGGAGCACCTCAATACATAAGGCAACCACATACAGCTATAAAAGATGAAATCGACAGTAACACAATAATACTGGGGGACTTACCTCACTTAAACCAATGGACGGATCATCCAAAATGAAAATTAATAAGGAAACACAAGCTTTATATGAAACAGTAGACAAGATAGATTTACTTGATATTTATAGGACATTCCATCCAAAAACAGCAGATTACACTTTCTTCTCAAGTGCACACAGAACATTCTCCAGGACAGATCATATCCTGGGTCACAAATCAAGCCTCAGTAAATTTAAGAAAACTGAAATCATATCAAGCATCTTTTCTGACCACAATGCTATAAGATTAGAAATCAATTACAGGGGAAAAAACATAAAATCACAAACACATGGAGGCTAAAAAATACGTTACTACATAACCAAGAGATCACTGAAGAAATCCAAGAGGAAATCCAAAAATTCCTAGAGACAAATGACAATGAAAACACGATGATCCAAAACCTATGGCATGCAGCAAAAGCAGTTCTAAGAAGGAAGTTTATAGCTATACAAGCCTACCTCAAGAAACAAGAAAAATCTCAAATAAACAATCTAACGTTGCACCTAAAGGAACTAGAGAAAGAAGAACAAACAAAACCCAAAGTTAGCAGAAGGAAAGAAATCATAAAGAACAGAGCAGAAAGAAATGAAATAGAAACAAAGAAAATAATAGCAAAGATCAATAAAACTAAAAGCTGCTTCTTTGAGAAGATAAACAAAATTGATAAACCATTAGCCAGACTCATCAAGAAAAAGAGGGAGAAGACTCAAATCAATAAAATTAGAAATGAAAAAGGAGAAGTTACAACAGACACCGCAGAAATACAAAGCATCCTAAGAGACTACTACAAGCAACTCCATGCCAATAAAATGGACAACCTGGAAGAAATAGACAAATTCTTAGAAAGGTATAACCTTCCCAGACTGAACCAGGAAGAAATAGAAAATATGAACAGACCAATCACAAGTAATGAAATTGAAACTGTGATTAAAAATCTTCCAACAAACAAAAGTCCAGGACCAGATGGCTTCACAGGTGAATTCTATCAAACATTTAGAGAAGAGCTAACACCCATCCTTCTCAAACTCTTCCAAAACATTGCACAGGAAGGAAAACTCAAAAAACTCATTCTATGAGGCCACCATCACCCTGATACCAAAACCAGACAAAGATACTACAAAAAAAGAAAATTACAGACCAATATCACTGATGAGTATAGATGCAAAAATCCTCAACAAAATACTAGCAAACAGAATCCAACAACACATTAAAAGGATCATACACGATGATGAAGTGGGATTTATCCCAGGGATGCAAGGATTCTTCAATATACACAAATCAACAATGTAATACACCATAGTAACAAACTGAAGAATAAAAACCATAAGATCATATCAATAGATGCAGTAAAACCTTTTGACAAAATTCAACACCCATTTAAGCTCTCCAGAAAGTGGACATAGGGGGAACCTACTTCAACATAATAAAGGCCATATATGACAAACCCACAGCAAACAGCATTCTCAATGGTGAAAAACTGAAAGCATTTCCTTTAAGATCAGGAACAAGACAAGGATGTTCACTCTCACCACTATTATTCAACATAGTTTTGGAAGTCCTAGCCACGGCAATCAGAGAAGAAAAAGAAATAAAAGGAATACAAATTGGAAAAGAAGAAGTAAAACTGTCATTGTTTGCAGATAAAGAATCCTAAAGATGCCACCAGAAAACTACTAGAGCTAATCAATGAATTTGGTAACGTTGCAGGATACAAAATTAATGCACAGAAATCTCTTGCATTCCTATACACTAATGTTGAAAAATCTGAAAGAGAAATTAAGGAAACACTCCCATTTACCATTGCAACAAAAAGAATAAAATACCTAGGAATAAACCTACCTAGGGAGACAAAAGACCTGTATGCAGAAAACTATAAGACACTGATGAAAGAAATTAAAGATGATATCAACAGATAGAGAGATATACCATGTTCTTGGATTGGAAGAGTCAATATTATAAAAATGACTATACTACCCAAAGCAACCTACAGATTCAATGCAATCCCTATCAAATTACCAATGGCATTTTTTACAGAGCTAGAACAAAAAATCTTAAAATTTGTATGGAGACACAAAAGACCCTGAATAGTCCAAGCAGCCTTGAGGGAAAAAAATGGAGCTAGAGGAATCAGACTCCCTGACTTCAGACTATACTACAAAGCCACAGTAATCAAGACAGTATGGTACTGGCACAAAAACAGAAATATAGATCAATGGAACAGGATAGAAAGCCCAGAGATAAACCCACGCATCTATGGACAACTAATCCATGACAAAGGAGGCAAGGATATACAGTGGAGAAAAGACAGTCTCTTCAATAAGTGGTGCTGGGAAAACTGGACAGCTACATGTAAAAGAATGAAATTAGAATGCTCCCTAACACCATACACAAAAATAAACTCAAAATGGATTAGAGACCTAAATGTAAGACCGGGCACTATAAAACTCTTAGAGGAAAACATAGGAAGAACACTCTTTGACATAAATCACAGCAAGGTCGTTTTTGATCCACCTCCTAGAGTAATGGAAATAAAAACAAAAATAAACAAATGGGAACTAATGAAACTTAAAAACTTTTGCACAGCAAAGGAAACCATAAACAAGACGAAAAGACAACCCTCAGAATGGGAGAAAATATTTGGAAATGAATCATTGGACAAAGGATTAATCTCCAAAATATATAAACAGCTCATACAGCTCAAAATTAAAAAAAAAAAACAACCCATCCAAAAATGGGCAGAAGACCTCAACAGACATTTCTCCAAAGACATACAGATGTCCAAGAAGCACATGAAAAGCTGCTCAACATCTCTAATTATTAGAGAAATGCAAATCAAAGCTACAATGAGGTATCACCTCACACCAGTTAGAATGGGCATCATCAGAAAATCTACAAACAACAAATGCTGGAGAGGGTGTGGAGAGAAGGGAACCCTCTTGCACTGTTGGTGGGAATGTAAATTAATACAGCCACTATGGAGAACAGTATGGAGGTTCCTTAAAGAACTAAAAATAGAATTATCATACGACTCAGCAATCCCACTACTGGGCATGTACCCAGAGAAGACCATAATTCAAAAAGACACATGCACCCCAGTATTCATTGCAGCACTATTTACAATAGGCAGGTCATGGAAGCAACCTAAATGCCCATTGACAGATGAATGGATAAAGATGGGGTACATATATACAATGGAATATTACTCAGCAATAAAAAGGAATGAAATTGGGTCATTTGTTGAGACGTGGATGCATCCAGAGACTGTCATACAGAGTGAAATAAGTCAGAAAGAGAAAAACAAATATCATATATTAATGCATATATGTGGAACCTAGAAAATGGTACAGATGAACTGGTTTGCAGAGCAGAAACTGAGACACAGAAGTAGAGAAAAAAACTTATGGATACCAAGGGGGGAAAGTGGCACGGGGTGGGAGTGGTGGTGTGATGAACTGGGAGATTAGGATTGACATGTATAGACTGATGTGTATAAAATGGATGACTAATAAGAAAATATATATATATATATTAAAAAAAAAAAGAAAACTCAGCACCAGCAACCCGAGCTCATTCAAATTACTAACAATGAAGGAGAAATATTACTAAAAGTAGGAAGTAAACGAAAATTTTAAGTACTAAATTCTTACATGATTTTAAATTTAATTGTAATAAATTGATTATAATTATTATAGCTGTTTCTTATTTACACTTTCAGGCATGGTGCTCAAGTTGATTCCATACAGTACTGTATTTTATATAAGCTTTACAACAGAATCATTAAGTAGATACTAACATCATGCGGGTGGAGGTGGGGTGGGGGCGGCATCAGGGCTGACAGACATTCAACCACTTGTTTAAGATAGCAAATGAAGAAGCTGGGACCTGGGGCTTCCCTGGTGGCACAGTGGTTAAGAATCCACCTGCCAATTCAGGGGACACGGGTTCGAGCCCTGCTCCGGGAAGATCCCACATGCCGCCCTGGTCCGGGAATATCCCACATGCCGCGGAGCAACTAAGCCTGTGCGCCACAACTACTGAGCCTGCACTCTAGAGCCCGCGAGCCACAACTACTGAGCCCATGTGCTACAACTACTGAAGCCCATATGCCTAGAGCCCGTGCTCCGCAACAAGAGAGGCCACCGCAATGAGAGACCCGCGCACCACGGCAAGGAGGGGCCCCTGTTCACCACAACTATAGAGGGCCCGCGCACAGCAATGAAGACCCAACACAGCCAAAAATTAATTAATTAAATAAATTTTAAAAACAGCTGGGACCTGAACTCAGGTTTGTTTGACCCAAAGCCCATGTTATCAACCATTACACTAGACTGCCTTCCCTAACTGAATTGGGTGGATATACGCAATCAGATCCAAGATAATGTTGCTTTTGAAAAAAGTATTTTGGGACATCTTGAGGTCAGTAATCTCTTCTGAAAAGAACTGCCCCAGAAAAGCCTAGCATTATTTGCAGCAAGTGATTAGCAACCCTGTGAAGAAAGGTTATTTATCATGTTTACTGTAGTCTTTGGTTCTGAAACATCAAACTGTGTCCTACCTGGGCAGCCTCATAAGTGATGGTCTTGGTCTCAGTGTGGACTATAGGGACGTCTTTGGTTGGAATTTCACTTTTCACAGCATTGGCAGTGTCTGAGATGGTGACGGTCTGAGTCTTCACCAGGGGAGGCTGTGAAGCAGTAAAGAAACAGAGTTACTGGAGTCTTCTGAAGGTTGTGGAGAACTAACCTTCTGACATTGAGCTGATCAAAGTGATTGCTCTAATCAAGCAAAGGGCTAGCTCAATCTTTGCCCAAGACTTGGACACTATTCCAAAGTAGCCCTGACAAGGTGTCAAATCATGAAAGATATTAAACAACAGCATTACGATAATCACTTTCATATTCTTAATGGAAAGCTATGGTATCAGACAGTTACAATTGGTGATACAAAACACTTCAGACTGACCTTCAGAATTTGAATATAAAACTACTTGCCAAATAGCACTCAGTTTTGTTTGTCCTTGTGACTGTACCATTAAAATTAAGAAAATCAGCCACATTTCCTCCCCTATGTATAAATGGTACATGAAATAGCAGTGGCATCGGAACACATTACCCTGGAATTCATTAACTTCTTTCAAATCAATGTCAGACATTCACTTTGGAGTTATTGAAAAGAAACAGTATTTGGAAAACTGGAGAGAAAATAATCAGTTCTACCACCACCTGGTGATTAATCTCAGAATTTCAGAAGAATGAACATGAGCGAAATACCAAAGGTTTCTTGTCCATCAGCTCACCTTCCCCAAGACTATAAATCACCCTAAAACTACCATTTGATTGTGGTAAAGTTAATTACGGCCATCCACCTTAGCATAGGAGATTAGTACCTACAATCATGGAAGCTCCCGTGAGCGGGGTCAGTGGGAGTGGTGGGCTGCGCTATGTGGCTGCAATACACAAAAAATTATATGGGGCCTGACTCCTTATTTAAAAAGTCAGTTACCCCTTGTAATTAAGAGTATTTGAATTTTTTGAGCAGGGTCTCAGAACACTGAGGGCTCCTTATCACAGAAGTCTCAGAAATTCACCTCTTTACACAGCCCATACTTGAGCAAGGAAAAGAGGAACATACTTACACCAGCTTCATAAAGATAAACAGCTGGAGTTTACCCCCAAGAGTTTTGTTAAGTCAACAGGGGAGAGAGCATTTCTAGCCTTGGTGTTAGTGACTCTGAATAAATTTCTTTGTAGTAATCAAGGACTTCAATTTTATTCTGTGATTTTGAAAAAAAGCCAAGAGGCTACTACCCTCACCACTGCCACCACCACCACCTCCTCCACAGAATAGATTCTGGCCCTCTCCCAAAGTGAGTCATTAGATGTGCACAACTGAATCAGTTACTACCTGGAAACTTCGAATGAGGGTGGGGAACTGGTTACCCACACGAGAGTCAAGAAATGATCCATTTTGCTCTCCAACAGGCTCTCTTGGTATAACATGTTCTTCACTACTCTCTGCTTTTTTTTCAGTAAGTTGCAGCTGAGAGGAAGCTGGTGATATTGAGGACTTTAAGGCACTGGCTTGTTCCTCCACTCCTACACATTCCCCACTTGGACCTCTCGACATTTCCTTAATATCAAGATAGCCAGCTGCCCCCTGCTCCTTCTCTTCCGTCTCCTTGCTGCTTATGGAGAGGGAGCCAAAGTCAAAGTTTTGTGGAGACTCCGACGGGGTAGTCATTTGGCTCTTACTAGGAATTATTGAATGCTTGGGGCCCTCCCATTCAGAGTCAGGGTTGGTAGATGGCCCCTTGGTCATGGCAGCCACCTCCTCTGTGCGAATGCCACTTATATTCTACAAATGAATGAACACATACAAAAGCAAGAAGATTAGGAATTCGTGGGGAATACAGTGAACTCTGAGAATCAACAATGATTTCTAAGAGGCCTCAAAAATATTAATACTGGGCTTCCCTGGCGGTGCAGTGGTTGAGAGTCTGCCTGCCGATGCAGGGGACGCGGTTTAATGCCCCGGTCCGGGAAGATCCCGCATGCCGCGGAGCGGCTGGGCCCGTGAGCCATGGCCGCTGAGCCTGCGCGTCCGGAGCCTGTGCTCCGCAACGGGAGAGGCCACAACAGTGAGAGGCCCGCGTACGGCAAAAAAAAAAAAAAAAAAAAAATTAATACTAATATAAACCAAGAATCTTAACTCCAGAGGTGGTCAAAAGGAAGAATTACTGTTCACTAAACATGTCAGCAGCTTAAGTTATTCCAACCTCATTTTGGTCATATTTCTACACCATGGTTAATCTGAGAAACGATTTCGATGTGCCTCACATAGTACCAAGCACTTCGTATTACTATGGTGTTCTCTGTATAACACATACTCTTCATACTTAGAGGAGTCACTATTCCTAAATACCTAACTCATTACTCTGCACAGGACACAATGCAATTTATGAGCCAATAAAACATATTCCTGAGGAGTCTGATCAGATTGAAAACTATTCCACATATCTCCAAGCCATATGTATCACCATGCTGGCCCATGATGGAGAAGCTAAAATCTAGACTTTGGTTGGCAGAGATACGGAAATTGAGTACATCCAGCACAGACTTAATCCAATCATCGTCAAAGAATTAACTATAATATCAAAAATAGTGAAACATTTCTTTGTAAACAGAATAAACGCAGCTGAGCAGCTGAGAAGTATTTCTCCACAGATGAATGACATATCTCCAACCCCTAAGAGAAATAAATCCTGGAAACACAGAGTTCCCTCCTGGGCTAAATGCCTCACATCACAGGGAAAATAGATCTAAAATAAGAACTTTCAAGAGAATGTGGAGAGAAGATAACATCACACTAGACCTACTCCTAAAGTTTAAAGAAAGGTGCTGTGGGTGGAAGAAAAGTAGGAATTCACACTATTAGGAAAAGAATAGGAACCATTTGAGAAATGAACAACCTAATAGAAGCCAAATGTCAGGAAAATCTGCATGTGCTCACCAGAGAACTGTACATAAGCCACTTAGGTCTGAAATTTTGGTAAGATCAATTTACCATATTACATGCATGCCATAAAGGAACTTAACAGAAAAGGACTCTTTTAAAATGGTGTTCCTGGAGTAGATGACGTACACTTGGAGCAGCTCACACATTTTAGTGCTCATATCACACTACACATATTATACTTCTTAAAAAATCGCTGCTGCTCCTTAAGTTGTAAAACAGCCTACATTTTGATGAATATAAACCAGTGGCCAAGAAAGGTAAGAAAAGATGCACTGCACTCAAGAACTCCAGGCCAACCTTACTTCTAGAAACAGTCAACTCAAGAGCATCTCAAAGTGGCACAAGTTGAACTCACATTAGGCAGGTCTTTCACTGACTGATCATGAATATTACTTAGCACATGAAAAGGTGGAATTGAGAGATGACAAGAGAAACTGTCTCTGTCTGCAGATGTATCAGAGATACATAAACTACTCTTGCTAAGGGTATATGAATTTCCTCATGTTTAAAATGAGAGTAACACTTGGTTTGGCTCACAGGGTTCTGAAGATCAAATACAATAATATATATGAAAGCATGTAAATTCTGTAATTGTCAATTACCATTAGATTCACTTAATTCAATCAACATTACCTGAGCACCTATAATAGGCTAGGGCCTGGAGGACACTAGAATGAGTTTGTTGTTATGTTATTAACACACTGTACTATTTTCTAGGGCACTTATCTCACCATTTCTTTTGAGTCAGACAAGCTGCTATGGAGCTGCCCAAAAATAGACCAGCTGGTAATAAACAAACAGGCTTTCTCAAATTGCTATATGCTAGCTCTAGCGCTGTGAATAGCATATCCCCACCCACTCACATGGAGAGGCACTTCATGGCTTCTCCAAATAATTCTGTCACAACTGAGAAGGCTGATTAATAACCAGGAGAATACCTAAGATAATCAAGTAAGAGCCAATTTTATACCAGTCTGCTCAAGTGATAAGTAGTGGTCTGTCATCAAGAAGCCATTTGTGAATTAAACGTTGCTTAGGCCAGCACCACCTGGCCCAAAGTTGCCTACTGCTGAGTAAAATTAGATAGATCAATCATGTTTTTCAAAGCAGGACCAGACGAGACCAAGGGTAAAAGCTGTAGCCACAGTAATATCAATTCAGCAAATATTTACTGATCACCTAATATGTATTAGTCACTGGAAATGAAAGGAAAACTGATAACAGTTGGGTTGGATTACCACTTAGAGCACTCCCACATATGGTCAAATCAGCCGCTCCAGTTGGCTCTGTTGTCCAGATCTCTTGGACAACACAGCCAACTACTTACTGGACACTCTCCCAGGCATATGGAACACAATACGCCCCAAACTAAACTCATCTATTCCACTTTAATATCTCCCTGATCTGTCTACTCTTCTCTATTCTCACACTTACTATCTTCATTCAGGCTCTAATAGTGCCTCACCCCACTTACTACTAATGCCCTAAACAATTTTTCTTCTTTTCTTTCTTCCTTCCTTCTTTCTCACCTCAAACCTTCCCTGAACACATCCTATATTCTGTCATGAAAATATTTATTTCTAAAATGAAACATTGAAAATTCCATTTTTCAGGTTAAAATCCTTCAGTGGTTCTTCATTGCCTTCTGGATAAAGTTCAGGTCCTTTATTAAGACATAGAAAATATTTTAAAATATGACTCCTACCTCTCTCTCCAGCTTCACCTTGCTATAACTTCACATACATCCTTCTCTCCATTAATTCAAGACAATTTGCAGTTCCTAGAACAGAGCATGCTTTCTTTTGTCCCCGTGCCTTTGTCAATATCGTATTGTTCCTTCTGCCTGCAAGTCCATACTCAGCTCAAGTCAGTTCTTCTAGAAGTTTCCCCCAACTGCCTAAAGTATATTTAGATACCATGCCTCTTTTGTTCCTGTTGTACCCTGTCATTATTGGTTTACTCATCTGTCTTTTCCATTAGACTGATAAGAACTTGCTATGTTTCTTAGCTCTGTTAATCTCTCTTGCACAGTTTTTGGCACGTAATAGATGTTCAGTAAAAACTTGTTGAAATTATACCAAATAAATCCAGGAACCCTAAGAACTGCTTTGACTTGTGCTATTCAAAAATTTAAAAGGCTTGGGACTTCCCTGGTGGTGCAGTGGTTAAGAATCCGCCTGCCAATATAGGGGACAGGGGGTGTTGAGCCCTGGTACGGGAAGATCCCACATGCTGCAGAGCAACTAAGCCCGTTCACCACAACAACTGAGCCTGCGCTCTAGAGTCTGTGAGCCACAACTACTGAGCCCGTGTGCCACAACTACTGAAGCCTGCGTACCTAGAGCCCATGCTCCACAACAAGAGAAGACATTGCAATGAGAAGCTCACACACTGCAATGAAGAGTTAGCCCCCGCTCGCTGCAACTAGAGAAAGCCCACACGCATCAACGAAGACCCAAGGCAGCCAAAAATTTAAAATTCATTCATTAATTTAATTAATTAAAAAAAAAACAGAGATGGTCTTTCAAAAAAAAAAAAAATTGAAAAGGCTTGTTTACAAAGAACATAAGAAGTGGCCCACTTGACCAGACCAGCATTCTGGTCCAGCATTCTATCCCCTACATCAGTAAAATAAGAGGAAAACTAACATTATTGCAGGTTCACTGTGTGACAGTCACTCTAACATGTTTTCTCATTTAATTTTTCACAACCTCACTATGAGGTAGTCACTATCTCTATTTTATAGATGAAGAAACGGAGAGGGTAAGCAAGTCAGACCGAGGAAGTGATGGAACTAGGGTTTAAACTAGGGTCAGTGTTTGATTCAAAAGCCCGTTTCTTCCCATGGCAAAAGAAAGTATCTCAAGTAGGCCCAAAGGACATGTCCTATTATGTTCAAAAGAATATACACTAAACCTGACTATTCTTTTGGGAAGCACAAAGTTGTCCAAAGTCCTTAGCAGAGTCTGGTTTTAGTGGCCGACACCATACTTTGAAATATAAGGAGAAGGCTGTAAAGCCAGAAGAAAAGATTGGGTCAAAAAGAAGATCTAAAATCCCCATGACATAAGACACCCACAATTTGGCATCTAACGTGAGTGAGGAATTCTAACTGACAGTGCTGTGCCTTTGGCTATGACCATCAGCATGGACCACTGGATTATATAAGATTCTGCACAGCTGCATATACCAAACTGACCTGGAAAATTTAAAGGGATCTTCTCAAGGATATGAATAAATATATGACTGCGTCTGCACCACCCACAGTGACAGATAAAATTGAGATCTGATGTGTTGCTTGTCTGGCCTGATGCAGGATCTATAAGAAGGATGCTACAATACAAAGACCAGTTGCCTGTATAAAGTACCACAAGGCTGTCTAGTTGGTTTCAAGAATATGAGAGGGGGGACTTCCCTGGCGGCGTAGTGGTTAAGAATCTGCCTGCCAATTCAGCAGACACGGGTTCAATCCCTGGTCTGGGAAGATCCCACATGCCGCGGAGCAATTAAGCCTGTGCATCACAACTACTGAGCCTGTGCTCTAGAGCCCGTGAGCCACAACTACCGAGCCCGTGCACCGCAACAAAAGAGTAGCCCCCACTCACCACAACTAGAGAAAGCCTGTGCTCAGCAACGAAGACCCAAGGCAGCCAAAAATTAATTAATTAGTTAATTGTTTAATAAAAGAATATGAGAAGGAAGAATGTTAGACCAATATTTAAGTGAGCAGGAACATTATTTGATTGAAAATTCTCAATTTTACTTAAAACGTCAATGGTTCCTGCTAAGTATGATAATTCAGAAATCAAGAGATTTTTTTTTTTCCCCTAAAGGCTTTCTCCTGAAAATGACTTATTCAAATGGATTATGTCACAGGATCATCAAACCCTGAGTATGTATGTGACTTTGTGAGTTATAAATAACCTCTCCCTTGACTTAGGGATTACAGATATTAAAAGCAGGATATGGGTGTTTTATAGGTATTTTGCTGCTACTCCATTAAATGCAATCCAGAGTCTTTCGTTTTAGGTTATTTTTGAAGGAAGGGATTTATATATTTGAAGAGACTATTGAGAGAAGTAGTTATACTGACAAGACTCTCTTATCCTATAAGCAACACAATGAAAATAAATCCTGAAAATCTTTCTAAAATTTTGCTACATAAGCAAGAGCCATATAAGTTTTTTTCTGGAGGGCCTATGTGGTAATTTTCCCCACACACATTTTGTCCTTGTTCCTTGCTTAATGAAGTCCAATTTTACCTTTAGATGGCAATAGGAAAACAATTCCTTTCTCTGTTAAAAAAAAAAAAAGAAAAGGAACCTGCTATTGTCTCATTTTATCTTCCTATACATTAAAATCCTGGGTAGGCAGTTAAGGACCAAATGAAGAACAGCAGCTCTTTCCCTGCCAACCTTGTCATATGATTTCAGGGTCATACTTTCATTTCAGGACCATGATTAGATTGTTGGAATAAGGGAAGAAGGCAAAAATGCTAACTTCAAAGACTAAATCCCCCTCTTAATAATATATGCTATGTTTTATTTCTTACCAATTTAAAAATTATATTTTCCAATGTGTGTAATTATATACATGAAAAAGATGTCAAGGTATACTAAAATATCAGTAGGGGTAGGATTGCAAATAATTTAATTTCTTTCTTTGTGTTTTTCTGTATTTCCCAACCTTTTTAAAATGAATATGTGTTACCTTTGTAATAAAAATGCTATTAAATAATTTTTCTTATGCAGGCTTTTACACTGGTTTCATAATGAAGTGGTCTGTAAAACACGAAGAGTCTGGTAAACAATTTATGAAGGAAGTGCTGATAAATCCTTAATATACTCCAAGCCTTTGAAAACAGTTAAAAATAAACCTTAATGGTTTCCTAAATGAAAAAGTAGTTAATGGAAAGAATGATAAGAAATGTCAGTAACTGGTAAGTAGTATAAAAATTCTCTTTTATATGGAGAATATAATATAAAACTGTAGTAATTTAGTGAGTGGATTTTGAAAGTCAAAGTCAAGGATGATGGACAATCTATCTGAGTGGAGAAGAAATAGCTCAAATTTAAGGTGTAGCTTCATTACATTTTGTTTAATGCTTTCTGATTTAGAAATGGCAGGGATATTCTCAGGAATATGACTAAAAATATGGTTGTATCTGTGAGTTGTCACAGAGTTTCTGTGAATTTCTTATTAGACATCTGCTTCTGAAACAGTAAAGACACTTAAGGAAAATTATCACTCTCTTGCCAAAGTCATGATAGCAACTGGGAATATAAAATATTGAAGTGCCCAAGACCTGATCTGAACATTAACTCTAGATTAGTGATATAGACTATAGATAAACACTATCATACTTCACATCGGAATGCTTTATATTCCTTGTGTGTGTGTGTGTGTGTGTGTGTGTGTGGTTTTTTGTTTGTTTGGGCTGAGTGCCCTACACCTTAGGCTGAGACCTTCTTTTACTGAAATTAAGTATAAGACAGCAGAATGAAATGACCGAATTCAATAAATAGTTGTTTAATTGCCACCTCAGAAGAGAATCCTCTTTTAGGCGCTTTTGAGATAAATAAAAGAAGGCAGTGATCCATTTTCCAGGGTACTTAGATTTAGCTGAATGAAGGTATTAACAGTGATATGTACAGATAGCAGTTACATATATCTGCATAATAAACTCAGGGCTGTGTGGTGGTTGGGCAATGGTGGAACCCTGGGGAGAAAGCAAACTTTTATCAGAACTGGTCAGTAAGCTTAATTACAGTGTCTTGTTATTTTTTGTGCCTTCTCAGGTATTATAACATTACACTAAACACTGGAATAAGCCAGTCAACAATGTTACTGAGTCCACCATTAGCAGAATTAGACAGCTGACAGGACAATTTTAAAAGAAGGAAGAAAATACAGTGATATCAGTTACAAAGCTAACCTCTAATGAGAGTCTTGGAATCGATATATGTTTAATATTAAGTGTTCAGGAAAACCCTTTTCCTTCATATTCTACTCAGTATTTTCAAAGATCTATTTTTAGAATACCTGTGAAAATTTTATCATCATATATATATGCATGTTTAAACAGACATTATAGACAAATTAATAAATATGGGTTTTCTTACTTGCTGAAATTATACAAGACAAATTTTGAGAGAAGGGCAATTAACATGCTAAGGTGACATTTTATTTTATCAAAATGACTAAATTGAGAAGCAGGAAACACAAATGATGACTGCAAAAGAATTTTCTTAGTTTGGCCAGACCAAAATACAAATTCTCTCACTAAATTACAGAAATATCCTGTCTTAACCCACTTTACCAGTGCCATCTTAAATAGTCTCAAACATTCCCTTCCAAATCAGCAAGAGTTTCACTTTTACATAAATATACTTAGAGGCTCGAGCACAGAAAACCAAAAATACTTTCTTTGATGAAGAACAAATAATTATTAGAATTATAAAATGTCATTTGGTTTGATGACAAGGTGTTTTTGGTTTGTTTGCTTTTGGACACCAATCTAATTTTCCTCAGACCTGGTACTTGAGGTTTGATTTAATTAATGGGAATTTGAACTATTGATCTATTTAAATATCCCCAATAAATACATAAAGGAAACAACTATTTTCTTCTAAAAAATTCAATTCTTTTTATTGAATGATTTTTAAACCAGGAACCAGATTATCCCCAAGGCCAAACAAAAGCCCTGAGACTCTCTGTCTCAACAATAGGAAAGACCTCATTTCTTATTCCCATCTTCTGGTTCCTACTGACTGAAAGATCCTATTTCAGGTTCTGGGACATTCTGTGAAACAACCTGAGGGATTTAAGGCAAGTTAAGGGCAGTCCAATATTAATAAATCAACTCATTAATGGTTTGGGGATCTTAGAGCACCATTGTCAATACCTAGTTTTATAAGTCATTAGAGCCTCACAAATTCCAACCCTCTCCTTAATTCACTTTCTGTAACTTTCATCACATTTTCACTTGGGAACTAAGTGACTTAGGAAATAGCTGTGTCATAACGGAATATCACTGGACTGAAACATGAAAGACCTGGATTTAGCTCCAGTTCTCTCACTTAAAAACTGCTCGTTCTTAAGTAGGTCCCTGAGCCGCTCTGAGACTCAATTTTATCACATAAAGCAAGAACGCCACTACTGGGGCTTCCCTGGTGGCGCAGTGGTTGAGAGTCTGCCTGCCGACGCAGAGGACACGGGTTCGTGCCCCGGTCTGGGAGGATCCCACATGCCGCGGAGTGGCTGGGCCCGTGGACCATGGCCGCTGAGCCTGTGCGTCCGGAGCCTGTGCTCCGCAACGGGAGAGGCCACAGCAGGGAGAGGCCCGCGTACCGCAAAAAAAAAAAAAAAAAAAAGGAACACCACTACCTACCTGATATGGTTACTGTGAGGGTTAACTGTGCAGAGTGCTCAAACTGAGGTGCTAAGCAAATACTAGACATTACTATATTTCTTAAATTATTATTTTTTGCAAAGAAACATGAACCAGAACCGGTCCTTATGGAAGTGTTTCTTGAGTATCCAAATTAGCCAACCCTATGGATTTAACTAAGGCTGGTCTTTCAGCCAAGCACGTTCTGAGCCAGGTTCTCACTATATTTTAGAGGACATCACCAGGTAGAACTTAGAAAAAAACTGTGATAGAAGATAAGAACTAAAATTGATACACTAGGAGGATATTTAATTATTTCTGAGCCAAGACTCTCCTGAAGAACACTGGATAGGCCATTTTTAATAGTTTTGAGAACATTTCTGATTAGTCACAAAATTTACAATCATTTTAAAGCTTAATAGATTTATTGCTGTTTCTAAGCCCAAAGCATATATTTTTATGATACGACCCACAGATTCTGCTTCCAGAAATTCCTAA
Organism: Phocoena sinus; assembly: GCF_008692025.1. Taxonomy (NCBI): domain Eukaryota; kingdom Metazoa; phylum Chordata; class Mammalia; order Artiodactyla; family Phocoenidae; genus Phocoena; species Phocoena sinus. The sequence continues at coordinate 22,916,972 of NC_045763.1, read as the reverse complement.
ATTTTCTGTAAAAAGGGACTCTGAGATTTAGCATACTATCTCTATAGTCACTTTACCCAATGGAACCCTAAATCCACCACATCTATTAAACTACCATTGGTTTTCACGTTCTCTTCATTCTATTTTGCCATTCAACCAAGTAAACTGAGAGTTAGGACTAACATTGGAAATACTGCTTAACGGTATGATCAACTCTGTAATGTCACCATCATCTTTGCAATGACTCTGTGGCCTACTGAAATGCAAATTCTTCAGGGAAGGTTAATACATTGAACTTTTATCAGCGTTCCTGTATGTCAGGAAAAATGGGGGTTTGGGGATTCGTTAGGCTTATATAATTAAAAAAAATAAGTTTTGATAAGAAAAAAGGAGTGAGCAGAAGGTGGCAGTGGGATTAAGGGGGAGGGGTGTGCACAGACACACATACACCCACAGAGCACATTACCCTTGCTTTGCAAACCCCGTAAGAAATGCTTTGTACTGCAAATGCCCACAGAACCAGCAGGAATCGAGGTTATCTTGCTAAGCACAGAAGGAAGATACCCAGCAGAAGAGTCCAGCTCCTGATTCTTAACTAAAGTAAACGATAAACATTACAGTCACTTAAATTATCAAGATGTATTTAAATAATACCCCCAAATGGTCTGCAACATGCAAACTAAAAAATGTAGTAGACTCCAATCCTGATAAGATCAGTTAATTGCGAGTGCTTTGTTTCCACATACTTCTAACAAAACAGGGCAAGTTTATGTCTCAGCAAAGAATGGCTTTAAGTGCCTTGGGAAAAAGCTCTAAAAAGCGAAACACATGTCTTTATACATTTACTATATTATTGATATTTGTAATCTTATTCCTATTTTGAAAAACTAATAATATTGGTGTTTCCCTTGGTTATAAAATAACGCTAACCTGGTGATTTTTTTTTTAATTTGTTAGGTTAAAACAAATGCTTTTAAAGGGGCACTTGCAATAAGAGATAAATCAGATGTGGTAATGGCTTCTTTTGTAAAAGCCATGTGTAAACAGCACATAAAGATGACAGGTCAAGCAGCAGCAGCAGCTCATTCTTCATCCAAAAAAGGAAACAAACAGAGAAAGGAGAACAAAAATTACCAAAAAGAAAAACATCCCCTGGCCCCTCCACCCCCAAAACCTTCATAAATAATAGTTTTGATACACTTTCGGTGGAAAACTCACGTCAACTGGCAGTTTAGAAAAGGACATTAGAATCACAAATGCTCAAGATGGGGATAAACTAACAACAGAGTAACCACGTGGCTAGCAAAAGACGATTTTAAAATTCTATCTTTCCTCTCTAGTGTGTCATTCTTAATCATGCAATACATTTCTCTTCAGTCTAAATTTTCTCTCTTGGCTATATCTTCCCCTACATTTTTTTTTTTTTTTAATAAAGTTGCTATGCTACTGGTCCCTCCCTGGCTAGAAGTACATCCTTACAGTGCTCACTAGCTTCTCCACAAAACTTGAGTCATTTTCATTGTCCATTGCTATTCTCTGGCATATAAAAATTACATCTGGATAAAGGAGCTTACTTAGGAAGACACTGGCCTTTATTAAATTACGGTTGGTAAAATTGCCTATCGTACGAAAATCAAAATCACTCTATAATGCAGCCTTTTACAAATGCCAGCAAATGGAATTTGCCAATGACAATTATCCTTCAAACATAGTTTTCATCATTTCCTAAATAGTGCTGTTATTAGATTATCCCCAGAATAGGTGAATGTAAAAGCAAACAGCTGTAAAATCGGTGCCTGATGCAAAATTTTAACTATTAAATAATAGAAAATTTTGCCTTAACACTGCACTCACCAGCAAGGACTCCACAGATCAAATGAGTGTTCTCAAACCTGAATAGAGCTATAGAAATCAAAGTGATTGAGCATATATGAAAGGTTATACTAAACATGTCTAGGAGACCAGACGTGACCAGTCAAGTTTATTTCATTATACTAAGAAGGGTTGAGTTGAAGAGTTGAACAGATGGAGATGGAAAGGAAGGGGCTATAACCAGCACAAAAACTCTGATCATTTAGTATGGAACACAATTTAATACACTTGGCAAGATTTCTCAGAAGTCCCAATTCCAAAAATGATTAAAGCCATAAGCACTTAAGGAAAATATTATATCCCAATTTGATATCTAGAAAATAGCACCTTGATTCCACAGAACTATATACAACAGAAAACGATGACTAGATATTAATTAGCTGTGTCTTCTCTTCCCAAAAAATCCTATAATAATGAAATGGTTTTCCATGTTAACATTTTCAATAAATTCCTAAAAGGAATGTGGCTTTGGAGAAACACTATAAAATTTTGTGTTACTCAGACATGGCAACAAGGTACATACTTTGTGCTAGTAAATAGACCACTTCAAAACGTGGAGTGTTGGTTTTAAGTAATCACCTGGATGATACAACAGAATCTAGAACTGTGAGAGTAAGAGAAGAGATAAGGTTCACCAAGGTGAAGTAAGAGATTAAGCAGTGGACCTTCTGTTAATTCCACATTATAGGAGCAGCTCTCCTCATGCCCACACATCCACACCCACTCCATCCTCACTCTTCAATATGATCAGAGAGGCATTAATAACTACTAATTTGTAGAGTGCTTCCTTTTAAAACAAAACAAAACAAAAAAAGACAAATTCAGCATATTAAAAATGCTTCTAACAGATGTGACAATTACATGTGTAATTATTTTTAAAACTTTGTATAAATAAGTCAAATAGTTCCAAAGCTGGTTTAAAACATTAATATTCTCAGAAGTGAACGCATGTGAATAAGTTATCTCTGTTTTAGGACTGAGCATAAGACAATTACTGGGCCACACAGAAGAGTGAAAATATGGGAAAAACAAGAGAATTTTTCCAGAAAGACTGGCTGACAATATCTCTTGCTGATCTGCTGAAGCAGAGGTTCCTTCCCCCCCATTTTTGGTAGTGGGTCTGTCTACGTGCAGCATTACTGACTCATTTCCTTAATGATTAGTAGCAACCAGAATCAGATTTGCAATAAGATTTATTCGTAATAATTTTACATATTAACAAAGCAAATAACATGAGAAAAATATCAAAGAAAATGTTCCAAAAAGAGAAGTTCTTAGCAGATTTCTTTAGGCTTAAATATCTTGCTCAACTGCTAACGGATAAACAATTTATTCAACCGTGTATCATAGCTAAAGGATCCTAGACCAGGGGGAAAGGAACATAGATTTAGGAATGTGTTAGAAAGCACCTCCCAAAGCTAATTACAGACCAAGGAACCCTCCAGAACACAACCAGTCAACTAGGGAGCAAAGACACCTCTGAAAGCATAGACCTTTATTTTATTCTGACTTCTTGGTAAATACTGCCCAAATCAGCCCTGAAGTAGGGAACTCCTCTCAGAGAAATCTTTATTTTGAAAGAGGAACCCTTCTGAAATGTTTCCCTTAGATGCCCAACCTTAAATTTATACACTATAGTGTATCAAAAATTTAGAGTGAAAATCTTCTTTACCATGTTCATTAGATATCTCTAAAACCCAGCTAAAGAGAAGGTGAATTTGGGAATTGTTTCTTTATTCCTTAGGGGGAGATAGAGGCAGACCCTTAAAAACCGAAAAGAACAAAGGGGTTAGCTGGATTTGTCGCTGAACATGTTAAGAGCACAGTTAACACAGAACAATTTGGAAACTGACAGAGGCAGGCATGTTGTGGTGGTAAAGATATTTTAGATTATTGTTCAGGTGTACCCTGGCTGCCAGATAAATAGGAATGAGTGCCTTGTCTTTTGTTTTCCATTTCTAATCATAAACAAGACCAAAAACACTTCAACACTGAATGAAGATGTTAAGATTTTGACTACAACTCTTGGAAACAGTACAAAGGCAGAAAATCTAACTGATCAGTTCTGTCTCTCTAGACCTATGTCGGGGGTCAGCAGCCTACAGCCAGCAGCCAAATCCAGCCCTTTCTTTGCTTCTGTACGGCTATGAGCTAAGAATGGTTTTACATTTTTAAATGGTTGGGAAAGAAATAGAAAAATATTTAGTGACACATACAAATTATATGAAACTCAGATTTCAGTGTCCACAAATAAAGTTTGACTGGAACATATTCATGTTTCTTTATTTATCGTCAATGCTGCTTTCACTCTACAATGGCAACGTTGAGTACCTTTGACAGAGACTATATGGACTGCAAAGCCTAAAATATTTATTATCTGGTCCTTTACAGAAAAAGTTTGTCAACCCCTGGTCTGACATACAAAACTCTTGATACCACAAGAGTTCGATATATTTGGTGTTTTTACATCATATAAAACACAAGACAAATGTATCAAACTGCTCTCTGAAATGTATTTTAGATAAACACAAAATGTCAAATAACAGGTTCTCTTCATGATCTCACACTCCCAAGATGTATTTACACATATGAACAAGTACCCTGGTCTCGATAATACATTCTATAGTGAAAATAGTTGATTATTACTGTGGTAAATGGATAAGAGCTTTTAACTGAATCAAATTACAAGACATTAACAAGAGAGACTGACACCTATCATAGAAGTATACGTAGATTCTTTGAATAAACCAGGGACCATACTACAGGATTAATAGGAGAGACAGTGGCTTCCGGGCCATACATGGGTTTTTTTGGCTACCTGCATGTACTGATTGGGCACAGGGTGATTACTTTGGCACAAACTTGTGTCCTAATACAAGAGATTCTAAGCGAAAAGTTAGACTTTATCTGTTACCATGTTACTAATTATTTAATTCAATTTAACAAATATTAATTATTCATTATATATCTGAGATACAAAGGTGTCTCTGGCAAACAAAGATAGATAAAACAAGGCTTCACACCTCAGAATCTCACAGTTTTGAGGAGACAGGCAAAACTAAAAGAGATGGATTAACATTTCAAATTTTTAATATCACTTTTTCTAGTGGGGCTCTAAGTCAAAATCAGAATGTTAAACAGAAAGTAAGGTTCCATAACTGTATCATATCAAAGTGGTATAAATCAAATCATGTGAGGGCTATTATAGAGGATGTAAAGGTTAGCCAGGCTGTCAGAGAAGGCAAGCAAACTTAGAATGCAGGCTCTGGTGGTATGCTGCTTCAGGATATAATGGCAATACAATCTTGTCAACAGATTCTGGGCTACAAGAAGTTTCCAAAGCTACAAAACTATCCCACCCCCTCCCCCCCAACTCCTTTATCTGAAAAACAAACAAAAAACCCCAAGTGCCTGTGTGATCTATGAAGAAGCTAGGATTTCCAGGAATTCCAAAATGTTCTTTTAGAGAGGGCACGTCATTGGGAAGGGACATAAAACTGAATAAACCATAGGGAAGCAACCAATGGGCAACGGAGCCAGAAAGAAAAAGAGCTGATAAAACAAGAAAAGCTAGAAAAAGAAAAGAAGAAAGCAGAAGGATAACATGCTAGGAGGAAGACTGGGACAGAACTGGATATCAGATGGTAAGTTATCTGAGGGCAAGAACTGTGACTAATTGCAACGTGAGAGTTACTTTTAACTATGGTGAAGACCTTATAATGTGGAAGATAGAAAATTCTTCAGAATGCCTCCATTTAGAACCAAGAAGTGAAAGCTACAGGGAAACAGACTTTGACTTAATACATGAATGATTAATATCTAAAAATTTGGGATGTCGAAAGACATAATGTGCTATATCTTGGGAGGTGTTTAATCACAGGCTGGGAGACCACTTGGTCTCTGAATCTCTAAATGATACTGTACAGAAGAATCAAGCATTGGAGGGGAGAGGAGTTGGGTTGGGGGCCTATCCAATCCTAAAATTCTGATAATGCTGCCTCTTTGAAACCCATCCCTGCAATACATTGATTGCCCTAGAGGGCAATGAATAAAGAATGGATAGAGTAACCATGTTTTTCCTTTAATTCTTATTCTCTGTGTTTTGTTGAGATAGGATTCTATACATATGGAGACTCTTCTTTAAAGAGACAGAATTAAACTGCATCCTTTATTGATTTGGGGGACATGAAAAGATAGTTGGGACTCTATGCCTTCCCACCTCCATTAATCTTTAAGATTAGATTTATTCTGTTATTTACCCCAAACAGGATTTTGACTATGATAAAGGGGAGGGCTACCCTCTAGGATATCAATCACAAAAGATTAGAAAAGCATTCCTAACGTAGATGTTTCCTCAACAATCTGTCATCTGTACATTTGGTTAGGCTATTATTAAAGTTATTTAGCTTTCAGCCTTTATTTCTGATCTGTGGGAGTAATAAACTACTCTACTTTCTCTTCTCTTTATTTTTCAAATTCTAGTATGAAAGGAATTTCATTTACAACATGAAATACTCCACGAATTTGTAATCGCTGATCACAGCTACCCCTCTTCCTGTTCCAGCCTAACTTTATATGGCTTTCTTACTTTAACAACAACTTCTTAACCGTTTCAGGTGTCCATTCCTAAGGTCCACACCAACATGTTTCTTTTTGCATCATGTTCTGATGCAGTAAAAAGGAGATCCAAGGGCATGAGGGATAACAGCAGCAGAAGTGAGCCAAGCTTACTGACACTATTCCCAACAGTGTAGAGGAGGCAGATGGAGTTATCCCACAGATAAGAATAAGGAGTTGTCTCCATTTCTACTACCAAAATTACAAGCAACAGGGCTCGCTTGAGTGCAGTGAAAAAAAGGAAAACTTCTATGTATGATAGAAACAATATAATAGTCTTCCACAATGTGATAGAGAATGCTGTAAGAAAGTTTGGGATTTTTAATTTCTATGAAGATGAACAGAAGAGAAGGAAACTTGGTAGAAAAGTTCTATATATCTTTACTATGCTCAATACTCTTGGCAAGAAAAAAGCAACATTGAGAAAGTGTCTCATATTATCTTTGAATTTTCTGTCTTCCTTTTGTAAATACATGATCACTAGGTAAAGCCTAAATATAAATTTTGATTGGTAATGCCTTCAAAAAATAACCAAACCTCTAATGCGTAGGATGTCTTATATGCTTTTCTATAGGAAATATTACAGTAGTGACTTTGGAATGTAGGAAGAAATGAATTGGCTTCTATCCACAGAAATTTCAGAGTAAAACTTACAATAATATCTAATAGAAAGAAACGTACTAGGATCTAGGATGGCAATGAAATCTAGTCCACACATAATCACTAGTCTCATGTTAGTCAACAGAGTCAATATCTTCTCCCTTCAAAACTTTTACCAACGATATAAACAACTAGTAGAATTGACCCATGCAAACTGAATCTCCTTCATAATCCATGCATTAGCATAAGAATATGGCTAAAAGACAGGTCCAGAATATAGAGGCTGGATTTATCTTCAAGTATGGTCCACTCTAAAATACCATATGGGTAAGATGAATTGCTTAAGAGTACAAGGAACTTTAGTAGTTTTAAGTGTTTGGTCAAATATCAATACAGAGTAGATGGAAATCAACACAGCTATTTAATTGCTTACTTTTATTTTTAAAGATCCAGGAAGTTAATGTGTTTGTTTTTTTAATTTCCAGTCCCCAAAAGACCAAGAATTTAATAACAACCAGAGCTTCTGGTTACTGGAACATGTTACAGATTCATTCTCATGAGGTAGGTTTGTCTCTACGTTACTAGGTGGAAATCTGGGCACTAAGTAGTTAAGTGAACTTCTCAGAGTCACCCTAGAAATGACTAATAGCAAAACCAAGGCAAAACCCCCCAGACTTTTTACTGGTCTGTATTGATACCTTTAGTCCAAATTGTTTTTCACTCATCAACCTACTGTTAAGAAGCTGAACCAGGGTAAAACCAACACACAGCTATTTGGATCTGTCTCTGGTACCAAGAATGAAATGAGATGTGAGAGGGAAACCAAGACTATTTACAGCTTTATGTTATACATATTGGCAGCAGTGAAAAATATTTTTCCTCTGATAACTGTGATGGGCATATCTTTTGAGCCTGCATTGGCCAGCTTATTAGTCCAATACGAAGTATCAGCCCTTCCCCTCTCAACCATTCTCACCCTATTAACAGAAGAAAGGGCCTCTCCTTTGATCATCAGTAAGGACCTCTGAGGGCTCCTGCTGCACTTCAGAAAACCGAAAAGTATTGTTGGATTACACTAGACTTTTAATGGACTTGAAATAACTCCAATACAAAGAGGAACAAAACTCAAGGGGACGTTTACAATAATAATTAATAAAATGCTATGTACATGGATGAAAACTGGAAATATAATCTGAAAGTTATAAAAGTATCAACAAAATCCTAAGATTATTTCCTTTTTAGTTTCTTGAAAAAAATTCAAAAGAATCTAACCAATGCCATAGTTCTGTTATTTCATAAGGAAAGCTCTCATATCTCTATTTCACAGATAAAGGGCAGTACTGATGTTGATCACTTTCTGTGTTAAAGAACGGTTCTGCAGGGCTTCCCTGATGGCGCAGTTGTTGGGAGTCCGCCTGCCGATGCAGGGGACACGGGTTCGTGTCCCGCTCCGGGAGAATCCCACGCGCAGCGGAGCGGCTGCGCCCGTAGGCCATGGCCGCTGAGCCTGCGCATCCGGAGCCTGGGCTCCGCGACGGGAGACACCACAGCAGTGAGAAGCCCACGTACCGCAAAACAAACAAACAAACAAAAAACAAAAACAAAAAAAAGAATGGTTCTGCAATATTTCAGGTTAATTTGAGGTCTCTTTTTTCTTATTATGAGTGAATCAATAAATATGCTTAATTACAAAATATTTCTTATAAACAGACATAGCCTGTGACATGAAAGATATACTCATACCAGATTTTAAATTTTAACCTGCTTCTCACTTCTTTCCCATCTTTTTGGATAACCTATAATAACAGAGTAACAGTTTTCAGGAAATACCAGAGAATTATTTCTACATGTCTCCAGAGAAGATAGAATAATAATAGTGGGTGTTGAAGGACAAAAGATTCTTGGCTTTAGGGTTCTCTTTTTTTGCTCTAAGACACCGTCATCTTAAAAACAGAAAGTCTTGTTTAGAAGTTACATCAGCTGGAAGTGTTGAGAAGTAAAGTGCAATAATCTCAGTTTGATAACTCTATGAACTCAGATTTCAAAACAAATATTTGAGACAACATTAACCAAATCATCCATATTGGTACATTCAAGCCCCATAAAAAGCAAGCTACATGCAAGATTTCATTAATACTGAGGGGAAAAAAAAAAAACAGGTTAGGTATCCGAGTTGTGTTGTGAAGAGAGAGCACACGCATATTTACTTCAGGTAAGCCTTAAAAATCAACATGCAAACAGAAGACATATACTTGTCACGACAGAACCTTAGCTCACAAGGCCATCAATGAAAAACAATTGATTTCAACACACATGTAAGAATAAACAAGTCCAAAGTCTATCAGAAAAACAAAATATATCGATATCTATTTTAAGCTTATCATAATGGCTAAATATTGCTTCTAGCAATATAATTACTTAACTCATAAAGAAGTAACACAGTATTTTAATTCAGAGAAGGGTATGTTTATGTACAGACCTTAAAGAAATTTGTTATTCCAGGACTTTTAAAGATGGGCAGAGTAGTCTGGAAAATTCAGCCCTGGCTGGAGGCTAAAGGGCACCAGCACCATTTTCCTTAAACCATCAACATTATACTTGTGAAAAATGCATTTAACCTTTGCAGATCTCTTCTATACACCAGGCAGGATAAAGTTGTTTGTCCCTGTACGTCTCAGAAATACACATAAGAAGGCCACAGAAGTCAAAAGCCCTTTTCCACAAAAGGCCTTTGTATATATTGGTTTGATATATCAAGAAAAGGAGTGGTTATAGATTCACAGATTAAAATGTATCATTTTAAGGCTTTTGAAAGGTTAGCAACTTGAATTTTTTTCTTAAACTACAGAGCCCATGCCCCACAAATAGCTATCAAAGATTAGGAAAATATTCCATCAAATGTTTCTACAGGATATCCTGCTTTCTGTGAAACACTGGAGAGGAGTACATAGCAACAGTGAACAATAAGAACATGCAGGATAAAAGAGTTAAAGCTTTTGGGGAAAGTACCAACCTGCCATATGCTTAAATCAGATTTGCCTAAACTTGTTAAACTTTGGTGAGGAAAACTGGCTTGAGCAACGCATTGCTACTCCTTTGTACCCCATGGTATATATTCTACAAAGAGTAACATTTTATTGACAGAAAAATGATCACAGGCTCTCCCCTAGGACAGTGAACTATCAAGATCAGAGGGCATCACACAGGAGATAACACAGTAGAAGCGAACAACAAAGTTCAATGGTTTTAGTCTTGACATTTCAGATGAGCACCCTGTTTTCCGATCACAGAAAGACCAACCACCAGACAGCCAATGCAAGAACCACGAGAAAAGACATCACAAAAGGAATACGAGGAGATGAAAAAGTACTAGAGTAGAGGTGACACTTTTTGAGAAACTTGTGATCCTCAGGGATTGGAATAGAAACCTTGGGAAGAATTTCTTCATTTTCTTGCTGGGGCAAGGCGCTTTCAGTAGATCTCTCTTGCCTTTTAATTTTCTCTTCATCCTGCACTAACAGAGCACGTTCCTGTGTCTGCTTTCACGGTAGAAGATCAAGAAAGACAGAGAAAGATGAACAAAATGACAGATGGAAAATGCTCAAAAATGATACTTGGGGATGTGCAAAGGATTTGGGAAGATCTTTTGGACACTGTATTTTACTTTACTTTGGCAATTATACTGGCAAAGTTTCTATAACACAGCAGGGTACTCAATAGGTAATTGAATGAATGAATGAAGAGTAGAAGTCCTCAAAGTTCAAGGAATCACTGGACTTCCTTAGTTATAGTATTTATTCCTCCTTTAAGGATATTCACACAAATTTTCGGTCATTTTTCATTGCTTTGGTGCTGCCAATTTTCCTTAGATCAATTGGGCAAAGCCAATAATGAAGCATTCTTCTTGCCATCAGAAAAGTTACTTTTATTACAAATAGAATGGCAGAATATAAAATGTTATCCTCATATCTCTTCATATGGACTTAGAAAACTGCAAGAGTTCATTCAGTATGGCAATTAGCTTTTGCTCAAGGGAATAAAAATCCTAATCCTATACATTTCTAAGACTGCAAAAGAAAAACGAAAGTATAAAAGTTTATATGAGCCTCCAAGGTCTATCAGAAAAAAAAAACCAAAAACCATAAACCAAACTCCCACAAATCTCAACAATTACAAACTCCCTCCCCCCTTCAGAATCATGATTTAAAATAATAATAACGACCATCATGAAGGTTTATACAACACATTAAGCAAATGGTTTTGATACTTTTAAGGAAAATTATTTTTTTCCAATTGTCCAATTGAGAAATTTTTCTCCCCTGGCAATTTCTGTACTCTGCCATCCAGTCAAGACAGATGTTTTCTATGAAAGGAAAAACTTGGCTCTAAGTTCTCTTAGTTGAGCCAGCCTTCTCTGATCTGTTTGGAAGTTCAACACTGGTTCTTTGCACACCCCTAAGTGATACGTATCAGGGAGAAAGTAGCTGGGGGACTGGTCAGCAAAAAAAGGAAAAAAGGAAAAAAAAGGATGCAAAATTATAATGATTTTTAAAAGAAAATAAGGGGGAGAAGAAAGACAACATAAAAAGAATAGGGTACAATTAAATTCGTTTTTCTCTCCGAATACATATTTATATCTTCATGCAGCTTTTCAACCAGCCATGCGCCGAAATAAGCAAATTGAAAGCTGCAAAATGCAGCAGCGAAAATGTTATGTGTTAGGTCAAAAGGCGGTGAGTGTGAATTTACCAGTATAGCCAAAAGAAAAAAAAAATCACTGAGCAGCTGCTGTTCAGTTCTGGGGGAATTATCTGCTTAGTGCCATGACAAGAGCAAATTCTGATTGAGAAGCACAAGTCATAACAGCAGCATTACCTCTGGCCCACCAACCTTTCTTTCCGAGGGAAGGACAGAGGTTTTCTTCACCTGGTCATACACAAATTATATAAAATTCAGTTGCCTTGCAATGTAACAACAATGCTGTCAAAGGTGGAAGAGGTATCCCCAGAGAACAAAAATATTGTCCTAATTATTAAAGAAAAAGTAAGATATGCCAGGAAGTAGAATTATCCTATATAAAAGGTTATCACAATATAGTTCTTACCTATTGCATTATTCATTTAGAGGGGTAGTATCATAACCCTAGAGCTAAAGTACTCCCTATTGATCTAATTTAATTTATAAAAGTCATTTCTTTAAAGTCCACAGAATGAAACAGCCATTCCCAAAACTAGCCCTAAGATGGTTTCTGAAGGGTTTCTATTAAGACACAAAATATTTTCTGGAAATGGAGACTGGTTCAACTTTACCAAACCTCATCCAAGAGGGTACTAAGTTACTTCTCCAAAGTAGCTGAGTATCTTTTATTACTTGCACAGAATCAAAAAGAAAACTTCTAGAAAATATGCAGTTATGGTTTGTAGATAGGGTTAGCCAGGCGAGGTAGCAACAAGTGCTTTATCAGGGAGCCATAGACTTATAGAAAGCAGTCACTGACTCAGTTCAGGATATATGCTCCAGATTTGGGATACAGAACTAATGTCCACTTACACCAGAGAGTGGAGGCTGAGAGGACAGTGAATAAGAACAACTGCATCCTATCAACCCTGGTAACTCTCTCTCCCTGTCGATCATTCAGGAATTCTCCAGCCTTCTTGGTGAAGCTGGTTCAACTCTATTTGGAGAACTGTTAGCCAATTTTAATCACATTTTGAAAAATATAAAATGTATCCTTTGTGAACCAACTTTTATTATCTTCTCCAGTTCCAGAAACTAAACAGTAAGTTGGATAGTTTACCATGAACTCTGAATATAAAAACAAATTTTAAAAAAATTATTAAGACATCACTTTACCTTTCTTAACTAGAATTGCTATTGTTTTGGGAGGAAACAAGCATATAATTTTAAAATCATTACACTCACTCACTGAGTCACTGGGACTATTTATATACATACTTAACCTGTATACGGTAAAGGTTAAGTAAAGAATTTTTGAATATGTGCTCAAGGTAACTTTTAAGATATTCTCATTACACAGATTCAGGTGTAGGATCTCTAAAATGGGTAATGACAACAATTATGGAAAAAGAACAGCCTTTAAAAGGTATCTCTTCCTCTAATTGTGACTATCTTATAAAACAGTGTATTAAAAGCTTGATGTTACTCATAAAGATAAAATAAATCATCAATAGTTCTTCTAAAACTGAAATACAATCATTAATACTTGGTATTCTGCATTCTCTGGCTGAGGTCTCCTTGGTTTATTATATAATTGTGGTCAACCATTCCAGACATTTCTAAGTTGTGCAAACGTTCAAAGTTTTTTAAAAATGCCTATCCCTTTCCAAATTTTGACCTTACTAAATTTAGTAAACTCTCTGGTCCCTGAAGTCACAGTTTGAACATAAAGTTCCACTGGCTTATGGTCAATTTGTAAACAGACACCAGGCAGAAGCATGCAGCTGCAGAGACAGTTCTCAGGGCCCAGTCATCGACTGGTAGCCCCGAATGGCCCCCATAATTGGACTGAGTAGTCTATATGACTTAAAACAAGTGTTTGATGATGAATGCTTTAAAGCTGGAATGAATCGGTAAGACACCAAAGCTAAATTTCAGCTCTAAACTTTCAGATACAGATTATCAATATACAAAAGCATTTATCTCACTCATTCTCACAACTGGTCACATGGACAAAGTACTCACTCCTTCTCCTGTAGGGATTTGCCCATTGATGTTAAGTGTTCGAAAGGGAGAGTGAGTGGATAAGCGTTTATCCCATTCACTAGGCTGTGGTTCTGGTACAGATTCCATGAAGTTCTTTTTCAGCTCACTGATGCTGGCATGATGTTTTTTGATCTCTTCTTGACTTTTGTCTAAATCCTATAGTTGAAAGGACAAGATGCAAAACAATAAATATTCAGGGAAAAAAAAAAACACCAAGGGGAGCCCATCATAGACTATGGGCACTGGTAGAAAATACACCACATCCAGGATAGATGTTGTTAATCCATAAATTACATTCAAATTGTAAATATACAATATGGTATATTTGCTTTTTTTTTTTTTAACACAGTGCTTTTCTTGGAAGCAGTGAAGCATCGTAACCCTATAGCTCTTAGCAGTTATATAAACCTATAGGTTTTATAACTCTTTATAAAGAGCTCACTCCTTAATTTTACAACTCTTCTTCCCATTACAACACAGCACTAGATCTCCAACTCCTCATCCCAAGCAGATAATCCCACAACTCAATTAGCCTCAGCTTGATAGGAACTGATTTAGGCTCAGCTCAGGCAGGATGGAGATAGCAATAGAGAAGGAGAAACTGTTAAACGAAGGACATGGTGAAAGATTCAACTCCCATCATGGGTTGCCTTGCCTTGGTGAGTTGCAACTGTACAGTATCCCTCTATTTCTACCTGGAGATAGTTTTGCTTTCTTACCACTAGGTGACTGTTGCTGGGTTTTGGTAAACAGGAATAGCCCTTTCTCGATACAAAAATTTATTACTGGAATTCCTGGCTCAAGCCTCCAGAGCAAGTGGTTACTATCTCTGAATAATTACTCAGGGGTATAAAATATAATGGATTTTTTTTCTTTGTCAATACTATCCACACACACTAAAAGCCTTATGTTTTGCAGCTTCTGACAGCTTCACTTCATCCCTCAGTACCATTCAAACTAGGGACCATCTTCCAGTAACCGTCAATGGATGGGGAGTGATTTAATAAGAACTTGTCAAATACCTTATATGTCTCCCTGACGACTTAACATAACTAAACTGTTCCAGCAGATGTGACTACTGGACAACTAGGGGGAAACTCTCACAGGTGATATTCCAGGGAGAAATGATCAAAACTAGGCTAATAAAGCTGTAAATAATATGAGAAATAACATTCAAGTTTATGTAACAGGAGGTATAAACCAACTTTCAAGAGACTTGGCCAGAAATAATCTGGGAAATACAACGTGAAGACAAAAACTCAAATGTTCTTGGTCCAACATATTTCTTCAAAAAAACCCTCAAAAGGTCTATGCTTGAAATCAAAACATGTGGGAAGCCTGTCACTTGATGACTGCTAAAAATTCTGTGTTTATTATATATCAAGGCAGCTCTGTATCCAAGAAAAGCATAATACTAAATATATCTCCTAATATGCTGTGTGAATTTGGGGATTAGACTTTTTTTTTTTGGCTCCGTGGGAAACAGCCTCATTTGGTGTTGAGGGTTGGGGGGAGGAATTCATTTAAATAAAAATTTGTTTTAAAAGTTTTTCCTGGGGCAATATAGGCTGCAATTAGGTAAATTTTTTTCAAAAGCAATGTCAAAGAGAAAACAGTATAGGAAAAAGAATCAATGAGGCATATGAAACAATTTTGATTCTGGAGATATTCATTCAGAAAATTCATTTAATAGTCTATTCTTTTTATTTTTGCAAAACTGAATGATGTTTATGTGCTTTTAGATCAGTCAAAGAGAAAACTAACCCAAAAAGGGCAATCCTGTAGCTCCCCCATAAGAGTACCTCTTGCCTGCTGAGATGAAATGTGAGTATAGCTCAAGAATATGGGCTTCACCATGGGGAAACCACAGTTTGCACTTTTGTTCTAGCTGAAAGCAAGAAAAGGCATGTTTACTAGCTAAAGAAAAGCAGGAACAAGGTCAGTCAAAGACTCAGTAGTAGGCTGAAAAACTGAGACCCATCAGGCATGGAAGGCTTTGTGACCTAGCTCCTGACAAAATCAAATCTGCTTGGGCCAAGAACTAAACGTATTTGGGAGGATTAAAGGTGAGAATGGAGTAAAAAAAAAAAAAAAGAAAAAAATGATTGGGCTTCCCTGGTGGTGCAGTGGTTGGGAGTCCGCCCGCCGATGCAGGGGACACGGGTTCGTGCCCCAGTCCGGGAAGATCCCACGTGCCGCGGAGCGGCTGGTCTCGTGAGCGGTGGCCGCTGAGCCTGCGCGTCCGGAGCCTGTGCTCCGCAACGGGAGAGGCCACAACAGTGAGAGGCCCGCGTAACAAAAAAAAAAAAGAAAAAAATATGATCAAGAGAGGCTATGATAAAACTATAACTCTCTGGGTTATTAGCCTCTTACTATAAAAGAGTGGTGATTTGTTACTTGTCCTGCCTAGCTTTTGATTGGCTTGGAACCTGAGAAAATAAATGTTCCAATAAAATCAGCAGCTTCTGAGGGAGATTTCTCCATCCTTCTTAGCTGGCTCTGTTGGAAACCTGTGGGGGCACAGAGTTAAATTAAGATCTCAAAGGGACCTGTTCCAAATAGAATTTGTCACAGAAACTTGCAACAGGTTCTCATTGGGAGATGGAGGAGGAAACAGTAGATCTAAAAATGAACTCGACCTTATTTGTGCCAGAACAAAGCATTAGTGGGGGTGGGGTAGGAGTAGGGGGAGGAGGGAATGCTTAAAAAAAAATCTGCTAGAGTGACAGATAACTTGAGAGAACTTCCCTAAGTGGGGGAAAAAAACTTTTACAATACTAGAGAATGATGGTTAGCCAAACTACTTGGGCTGTTTTCAGATTAGACACTTCCTGATGCCTATCATCCTATAATTTTAGCAGCAATCAAACCAAACATTTAATTAAGTAGAAAATATTCTCAAAAGATAGTTAGTAGTTTTAATTTTCAAACACACACTTATTTAGAAATCCCCTCTCATGGCTGTCAGTGAAATACGGGAAAAACATATCACACACAAGGACTTTGTGAGTCTCAGAAGCCATAACACACCTCATTGAACAAAGGACAAATATATGATTGGTACTGCAGGTTCCAGTTAAGAGGCAGAATTACAGATGGACAAGTCAAGAAATAGGCATGTTTGGAATTGGGAGATGTTACATTGTTGAGTATAAGGAGATCAACTGATATCTGTTATTCTCCCTAATCTCAGAAGCGGAACCATTCAGGTCTAGTTTCAGCTATGCACTAAAGCAAAGAGATCTAGTTACCAAGTTTGAAATATCCTAGGGTCCAGCCTAAGAAAACTTCATGTTACATGAGGTAAACATATATAAAACACTTGGTATTGTGCCCACCACACAGTACATGATTAATGAAAACTGGCCATAATTTTTATTTTTATCAAAGTACTTATACCTAGCAGGCACTCAAAATATATGTATTGACAAAGAATAGATGATGTTAAGTAATTACTGGATGCTATTAGAGTTCTATCTAAAAAAGTTGCTTCAAACATCCACTTTAATAATATTTACCGTTACATATGCTCATCTTTCAGGTCTCAGCTTAAGTGTTACCTCTTCATAGACAACTTCCCTGTCCATCTTATTTAGAGCAGGTCCTTTTTATTAGCACAGCATACTATTTCCCCTTCATAGCTTTTATAATAACTTGTAATCATTTTATCAGTATTTGTTTACGTATTTATTGTTTCTCTCTTCCATTTGTCCCTACATAGGATGCTTCCTGAAGGCAAGAACGATTTATCATCTTCCTATATAGTTACATTTCCTTTATACTTGAGTTAAATCCCTGATGTCAGAATTTATACCCATTTCTTTTGGTTCTGTCTTGAGTGGAGTTGTAAGATAATTAGATCATTAGCTTCCAGGTAAGAGTTTCTGAAGTGTAAACATGGCCTGTTTCTGTACAGAATAACTCCAATTTCTGGATTTTTCCTCATAGAGTTCCTCTAATCTTCTAGTTAGTTTTTTCCTTATCCCGTGTGGAGCCTGACACTAGATAAAGTATACTAATATAGGCTTGGCGAAAATCTGACCGATATTAAATACAATGGGAAAATGACCTTACAATTCCTACAGCACATAGTATGTTGCTATTTCCGAATGGGAAAAAAAAAAAGTGTAGTTTAATAGAGTTAGATGGACCCTAACACAAATCCTAGCTTTACTGATTTACCAGCTCTATAACCACAAGGGAATTACTTAATTTCTCTTAGCCTCAATTTTCTCTTTAAAATAAAAATCCCATACCCATAGGCTTGTTTTATAATTAAACTATCTAATATCATACTAACTACTCATCAAATGCTAGCCTCCCTTCTTTCCTTCCTGTATCTTACTTTTTTCTCCCCTGATTATTCTTCTGTCATTTTTTTGGTATCCTCAAAAAGTTAAGTCCATTTTGAATTGTGATCATTTCTCCTATTTTTCCACATTCTCCTGATTCAGAAGATGAAAAAATTGTATAAATTTGATGCTTGAAACATACAGGAGTTTATACTCTTGGGCAATTCAAGGAACTTTTAAACAGTGATGTAGTTCTTTCTAAAAGTGGGTAGGTAAAACAATGGAACCATGGGATGCTGAGGTAGTCCCAATCATATATTTTTTAGATAAGTATGAGAGATGGAAACTAAAGAGTCAGAAGTGGAGATGGTTGCATATCTTCATGTTTACCAACATGCAAAAGCATTTTAAACCTAAAATTCTCTCATGCAATGGCATGCAAAACCAAACGCAGCATAGAAAGAAGAAAGGGGATCAGCAAAGAATGCAGAAGGTTACAGGCAACCAACTGAAATAAGCTTCAAGTTCATACAAACCTCCAACATTAAATTGCTATGTCTGATATAAATGTTTTCACCATCTAGTCTCTCTCTCTTTTTCTGTGAAAATGAAAGAGGGAAAAACAGAAAAGCATAAAAAATTAAAATGTTGTTCTTGCGCGAAAAAACTGCAAATTGGCAAACCAAAAAAATATTTAAAATTAACTGTCCATAGCGCAGCATATGCCAACATGAAATGGTCACAGA
The DNA here is from genome assembly GCF_008692025.1 of Phocoena sinus. NCBI lineage: Eukaryota > Metazoa > Chordata > Mammalia > Artiodactyla > Phocoenidae > Phocoena > Phocoena sinus. Next base: position 22,898,143 of record NC_045763.1, on the reverse strand, counting down.
ACCACAAGGACACACAGAGGACATGATTACCACTAGAAAATGGATGACATTGTTCATGAATGATGGAAGAATGCGACGATGTTATTTAAATAGACAGTGCTCCTGGCTTCATTGGCTTCTTACATAACAAGCTGCTTTATGTTCCTCTGTGAGCTGTTTGAGGGTTACCTTAAAATGCATGACTTTAAGAAGCCTTGACTCTCCGTGTTCCATGGAGTAGGGAAATGCTTTAAGACATTATTTAGCATTTTGGACATTATTTCAAACTTAGTAATACTGCAGGTATGTATGGCTCTAATATCTTCCATAAGAAAGATCTAAGGGCATTTTATACATGGTCAATCAATATTCTATTCAGTAAGAATTGATTCATCCTACTCTATGGTTGGGAAGAATGAGACACAGAACAGCCAAACCCATAATTATTAGCAATACTGGGAGTTGCTGCTATGATGGTTTCCATAATAAACATGCATAAAATACTGTCAACGATTCCAAGCATATGGTACCACTGTGAAATATTTCTTATAAAGTTTAAATATAAAGGATAGATTTGGCCTTCACTAATTATTTCATTCTGTTTAAAAAGATATTTTCCTACTGGAAAGTTTATTTTAATGAAATTTTTCAATATATAGTATAGGATTATAATTTCTTTGGTATACATATGTGTGTATGTATATGCATATATATACATAACATGTGTATATGTACACCTGTTATTAGAAAGTAATTTTAGATTAAGAGAAATCAATGAAAAGAATGGACCACTGTCTTTTTAATGCACTTTGAAAGTCAGCATGGGTGATGGTAAAGTGATTTTGTGAAAGTGAAAAATGGCTAACCTTCCTCATTCTTATCAGATCTTCACTTTTTTCTGCAAGCTTCTGTTTTGCCATTATTAAAAAAAGAAAGAAAAATGATAAAATATTGGCTCATTGAAGTTTTTTTGAACCTTCAACTTATAATTTTTTTTTAAGGAGCAGGGAGTGGGAGGGAAGAAAAAATTGGGGAGGGAGGGGAAAAGGAATAAGTGGCCTATTGGCACAAACCTGTATTTGGTCACCATTTGAGGTGGGTACTGTGACCTCGATGTGGGTTTTTTCCACCTACATTTAAGAAATAAAGTGGTAAAAACATTTCAGGTTAGTAGGTTTCTACGAATAGCGTCATTTCCAAATCAGCTGCATCTTTAGGCTGCTTGTAAAATCAGCTGATATGTAATCATGATGCAGTCTTACGGGGGTACTACAGGCAAGGACACTGCTCTCAAGAACAACCTGTTAGTTCACCATCACATTCTCAAAGCTGAAGAGGTAATATGGACAACCAAAGGATCAAAAAAGAAAATTAAGGTAATTATTCTATTCATGAAGAAAACATTTATACTTATTGATTAAAAAGTACTTATTAAAAATAATAATTTAGACTTTAAAAAGTCATATGTTTTTGTTTTGCTTTTTAAAAAGGATGTAGAAGTATCTTAAATAACATAAAAACAAATTTACAAATGAAGATACCAATGTATGACATACATGACAGAAACAAAAAGAACATCTTTACAGTTTAGAGCACACATAAAATAAACCACATATGACACCAAGCAGGTAAATACAAAAAATTTTGTTAGTTGATCAATATATTTAAGGAGGCAAGTTTAACCCTTGAGTTTATTAGACAACAACACATCAAAATAAACTCAATCCAAATTGTTACTGATGCATGCAATTACTTCCAAGGCTGATTTATAAATAAGCACACACAGGGCTCAGCTGCAACATTCAACACACTGTAATCTCCTCTCCAGGGAGTTGGAGCCCATGTGTTCGGTGGATGGAAAAGATTCATCCTTAAGAACAGGAAGAGAATAACTAAGGCCTCCTGCCTGGCTTTGAAATACCTTTAGCAGCAGTCATTTTATATACCCAAAATGGAGTAAACATAAATTTAAAAACCAGGGCTTCCCTGGTGGCGCAGTGGTTGAGAGTCCGCCTGCCGATGCAGGGGACGCGGGTTCGTGCCCCGGTCCGGGAAGATCCCACATGACGCAGAGCGGCTGAGCCCGTGAGCCATGGCCGCTGAGCCTGCGCATCTGGAGCCTGTGCTCCGCAATGGGAGAGGCCACAGCAGTGAGAGGCCCGCGTACCGCAAAAAAAAAAAAAAAAAAAAAAAAAAAAAATTTAAAAACCAAGAGTGATCAATGCCTAAAGCACCGGATATATCAAAATGAGAAAAATTTTTTTATTAAGCGTCAAATCAATCACCCTGTATCATTACGTTCTTTACAGAACCTCATTAATCTGTGGTTTTGATGTACTCTTTCTTTCTTTTTTTCTTTTTCTGGCCGCTGTGCAGCTTGCGGGATCCTAGGTCCCCAACCGGGGATCAAACCTGGGCCCTCAGCAATGAAAGCACATAGTCATAACCACTGGACCTCCAGGGAATTCCCTTGACACATTCTTTTTAATCACACTTGGGAGCATTACCTCAGAATATAATGTCATTGTGCTGTTTCCTCTAGGACTGAATGTAAAGAACATAAGATGATACCAACCTTTGTGACACTGTCAAATCATAAGCACATCTGGCTACAGTCCTTTTAACTACTGGGGTAATTAACAATTTGGGTTATTTCTACTCTGAATCTCAGTAGAAATAACTGGGATTATTCTGGGGTTATTGCTGTGTTGCCATTAACAAGTTATTTCACCTGAGTTTTAAGTCTTTTATTGATAAAATGGAGATAATAACTTCATAGAGTTGTGAATGCTTAGCAAATGGAAGTTTTCAATTATTTTGTAAAGCTTAAATTACTTGTTTCAATGAATGATGACTTCTTGCTTTGAGTCCTTAGCAATCCAACAGCAAGAAATTGAGAGCCTCTACTTCAATCTAAGAATGGAGACCAAGTAGCAACAGTAGTTCTATTTATGCTCCTACAGAGAATATCAATGGAGATAAAGATGCACATGAGGAAAGGTACTATCTCCACACCTGCAAAGTAGGTCTTGTCAAATGACTCAAGATGCCAAAAAGCTATCTCTATCTGGCACCAACTTAGTGTTAGGCAATGAGATTTCCACAATTACAAGGCTACTTTATTACTACTGCTGCTTTATATAGTAAATACAGCTTCAGGCAAATTCCATAATTATTTTCTAACTGCTACAAATAAAATCAACTCAGAGTCACACTTAACTCCGTCACTACTATTACAGTAACAGAAGGTTATCAGAGGTGGCTTTCAGTCTGATCTCAAAACAAGTATCTCAAAATTTATTTATATAGAATTAACTGGCAAGAAGACCCCCAACTGGCACTTAAATGGTGAGCATATAACAGGAAGTGATCTCTCCACTCTGCTGAGGTCCCAAGAGCAAAGGGAACCTATTCTTGAAGATACTTATGTCTGTCAGACAGGCAAAAGAACAAATAAGTTAGCAGAAAGCCAAAAGAATCTTAGCCACCAAAAAGATTCCCTTGCCAATTCCAGTAATCTAACACTTTTCAGTTAGTATCACAAATGGAAGGACAGTCAAAAGTGCCAGGTGAGCTACCCTAACATTAAAAACTGAAGTAGTCTAACATTAAAAAGGCATTGTTGATACTGAACCTGGTGGTCAATGTCATGCACATTTGGCTAGATACAAAAATGCAAACACCTACCATTCACTCTGGATTCAAGTTGGTCTCAAAGGACCATAAAAACTATATGTCATATTGAATAGTTTTTTTTTTAATACAATCACAACAGAGCCAGATTGGCCACTGCTCTATAGGTAAACTAGATATTGCACTGGCTCCAAAAGAACAGGATTAATCCATCTGCCAAGGGGAGAGCACTTACCAAGGTCTTATATGGTTTTAAATTCCTTAACAGACATATAAAAATGTAATTTTTCTTATAAAGACTGCTTCTATTAATTCCTGTTGTCAACAGTGAGACTCGTATTTACTTCAATAAATCTGAACTGACAGCTCAACTCTATCACTGTTTAAATGTATGTTAAAAAGCTTATCAACATATAAAAGATCAGTCCAGATACTGTTACTCCTGGGAAATCTACTAATTAAATTGGTGATTTTTCAACAAAGTTCCGTGACTGTGGGTACAATCAACTCAGAACTGTAAACAACCCAGTAGCATAACCTCCCCTACATAATGGATCTTCCCCTTTTTGTAAAGTTTCTTAAGATTTGAACAACCATATAGATGTGCTTTATATAATATCTGGATATTCTTTGGGTATGTTACACATATATCCATTTTAGGAAATCAAATTATATTTTACTCATACTAGCAGAGCTTACTCTTAAAAAGGAATGTGGAAATTCCTTCTGGATGAGTAAAAATTATTTTTAAAAACAGATGATCACAGTTCTGGTGTGTTTTACAGACTCATTTTTTAAGATTTAAGTTGGGTAAAGCTGTGGGTCACCAGAAAACTGGGATAGCTTACAAGTACTTCATGACATAATTCTATGAAAATATTTTACAGGTTAATGGGAGATATCTTCTTTCCGAAAGAGTGAGGAAGAAATAACTTTGTTAGGATCCAACAAAAAACAGTGCTTTGAGAAGCTTCCTGGTCAAGGAGTCAACACCTCTGAACCAAAAAGTGAATTAGCTAGACATTTGGGCTTATGACATACCTTCCACACTTCTGTGAGCTCTGGCTCAGGTTGCTCAGGTGGGACTTCTTCCTTTTTCACTTCAACCTGCACTGTTTCCTTTGGTGTTTTAGAAACCACTGCTTTTTTAACAGGTGCACCTGGGACGCTGCCTTCTGCGGCCTGACTCTGAGCAATGGCCGGTGCAGAGGTGGGCCGAGGACTTCGGTCTGCTGAATCAACGGCTGCTGCTACGTGAAAAAGGCACAAGTGAAGGATAAGTGAAGGCAAGAGTCGCTGTACTACTTCACAGCCACCAGGTGAAATAATTGTGACTCCAGGACACATATGAGTGGTACGGTGTCCAGTGGGTTATCATACAGAAGGCAAAAAATAAATTAGTGCTCTGGCAGGTAACTGATGGCAATAATGGCAATAAGAAAGCTAAAATTACCCTAACAGAAAAGCTAAAATGTCCTGACGATAATGTTCCATAAAGGGTGGGACAGGAGGCGGGAGGGGGGTGGACGTGGACACAGAAATATATGAAAAAAAAAATGGAAAACTCATTTTATTAAAAAGTTGGCAAGATTGTTTAACCTTGTAATCTATTAGTTTCAAGAACCTGCAAGGTAGTCTATGAAGGAAAAAATGGGTTAATTAAGTCTGATTTCTTCTATGAAGGCCTTTTGAAATAACGATCCATTTATTTATAGGTGATTTCAGGAACCTAAAAATATATTCTAGGAAAAAGGATTAAGACTGATTTCTTCTGCTAAGCCTCCTCAGAATGATTACAAAATAGCTTGATAAAGGAATCTTCTTATAAGACATGTACATATTTTGATGCTTCTTTACGCTTAAGGGCAAATCTTTGAATCAGACACTTTCCTTTTTAATTGTTTGATTAAAAAATAAAATTCAGCCACTCTATGTCCTTTGGTTGGGGCATTTAATCCACTTGCAGAACGCTCTCTGACATTAATTGCAACAAGATCTTTTTTGATCCACCTCCTAGAGTAATGAAAATAAAAACAAAAATAAACAAATGGGACGTAATGAAACTTAAAAGCTTTTGCACAGCAAAGGAGACTATAAACAAAATGAAGACAACCCACAGAACGCGAGAAAATATTTGCAAACAAAGTGACTGACAAGGGATTAATCTCTAAAATATATAAAAGTTCATGCAGCTCAATATCAAAAAAACCCCAAACAACCCGGGCTTCCCTGGTGGCGCAGTGGTTGAGAGTCCGCCTTCCGATGCAGGGGACGTGGGTTCATGACCCGGTCCGGGAAGATCCCACATGCCGCGGAGCGGCTGGGCCCGTGAGCCATGGCCGCTGAGCCTGCGCGTCCGGAGCCTGTGCTCCGCAGCAGGAGAGGCCACAACAGTGAGAGGCCCGTGTACCACAAAACAAACAAACAAAAAAAAACTACAATGAGGTATTACCTCACACTGGTCAGAACGGCCATCATCAAAAAAATCTACAGGGCTTTCCTGGTGGCGCAGTGGTTGAGAGTCCGCCTGCTGATGCAGGGGACGTGGGTTCGTGCCCCGGTCCGGGAAGATCACACATACCGCGGAGCAGCTGGGCCTGTAAGCCATGGCCACTGAGCCCGCGCATCTGGAGCCTGTGCTCCGCAAGGGGAGAAGTCACAACAGTGAGAGGCCCGCGTAGCGCAAAAAAAAAAAAAAAAAAAAAAAAAAAACTACAAACAATAAATGCTGGAGAGGGTGTAGAGAAAAGGGAACCCTCCTACACTGTTGGTGGCAATGTAAATTGGCACAGCCACTAACACACAGAACAGTATGGAGGTTCCTTAAAAAACTAAAAATAGAGCTACCATATGATCCAACAATCCCACCCCTGGGCATATATCTGGAGAAAAACATAATTTGAAAAGACACATGCACCCCAATGTTCACTGCAGCACTATTTACAATAGCCAGGACATGGAGGCAACCTAAGTGTCCATTGACCGATGAACAGATAAAGAAGATGTGGTACATATATACAGTGGAATATTACTCAGCCATACTGTTCTCCATAGTGGCTTATCAACTTACATTCCCACCAACAGTGCAAGAGGGTTCCCGTTTCTCCACACCCTCTCCAGCATTTATTGTTTCTAGATTTTTTGATGATGCCCATTCTGACTGGTGTGAGATGATATCTCATTGTAGTTTTGATTTGCATTTCTCTTATGATTAATGACGTTGAGCATTCTTTCCTGTGTTTGTTGGCAATCTGTATATCTTCTTTGGAGAAATGTCTATTTAGGTCTTCTGCACATTTTTGGATTGGGTTGTTTGTTTTTTTGATACTGAGCTGCATGAGCTGCTTGTAAATTTTGGAGATTAATCCTTTGTCAGTTGCTTCATTTGTAAATATTTTCTCCCATTCTGAGGGTTGTCTTTTCATCTTGTTTATGGTTTCCTTTGCTGTGCAAAAGCTTTTAAGTTTCATTACGTCCCATTTGTTTATTTTTGTTTTTATTTCCATTTCTCTAGCAGGTGGGTCAAAAAGGATCTTGCTGTGATTTATGTCATAGAGGGTTCTGCCTATGTTTTCCTCTAAGAGTTTTATAGTGTCTGCCCTTACATTTAGGTCTTTAATCCGTCTTGAGTTTATTTCTGTGTATGGTGTTAGGGAGCATTCTAATTTCATTCTTTTACATGTAGCTGTCCGGTTTTTCCAGCACCACTTATTGAAGAGACTCTTTTCTCCACTGTATATTCTTGCCTCCTTAATCAAAGATAAGGTGACCATATGTGCGTGGCTTTATCTCTGGGGTTTCTATCCTGTTCCATTGATCTATATTTCTGTTTTTGTGCCTGTACCATACTGTCTTGATTACTGTAGCTTTGTACTATAGTCAGAAGTCAGGGAGCCTAATTCCTCCAGCTCCATTTTTCTTTCTCAAGATTGCTTTGGCTATTCTGGGTCTTTTGTCTTTCCATACAAATTGTGAAATTTTTTGTTCTAGTTCTGTGAAAAATGCCAGTGGTAGTTTGATAAGGATTGCACTGAATCTGTAGACTGCTTTGGGTAGTATAGTCATTTTCACAATGTTGATTCTTTTCCTGCCTTCTTAAACTGAGTATTATGAACTTAACTTTTCCTGATAAATTTAGATGTATAAGCAGTAAAAATGAGGTCATATGAAGGAATTCCATGAATCAGAACAGATTAAAAATTGAAATTCACAACTACTTCATATACACAACACCAAGAAAAAAATGCTTGACGTTCTGTAATGATGTCCAATGAAAGAAATAACTCCTCAGAGGATACACAGGAAAAGCAACAGAAAACACAAGGATCTACTTTATCTTTCCTTTTTTTTTCTTTTTTAAAATATTTTATTGAAGTATAGTTGATTTACAATGTTGTGTTAATTTCTGCTGTATAACAAAGTGATTCAGCCATATATATATTCTTTTTCATATTACTTTCCATTATGGTTTATCACAGGATATTGAATATAGTTCCCTATGCTGTACAGTAGGACTTTGTTGTTTATCCATCCTATATATACTAGACTGTATCTGTTAATCCCAAACTCCCAATCCTTCTGCCCCCCCATCCCCCTAGAGGATCTACCTTATCTTTCAATGAACACTCTGTAGCCTCTTGCAAGTCCCTGCTACTCATGAGTGCTCTAAGCCAGTCAGTGCAAGAATGGCAGATGGCAGACCAAATCTAACAACACAGGGGAATGTGACAAAATATTTTGCTCACAGTTGTGTTAAAGTATCATTATACATGTGTATTCACACCTCCTCTCAAAGAATTAATTCGCTTCTGCCTGGCATCAGAGAAACATAGCCCATGCTTTCACCATGTGTTATTTTGCCACTTGCATTTGGTTTTAATCCAGTACTAATACTGCAGAGCCAAATAATTTAAGTCTTCAGCATTTCTAGCCCTGGAAATCTGTACTATATGTGGGAAAGTAGGTATAGGTGTAGAAACCGGCAGTTAGAAACAGAGGCAGAAAGTTGCATCATTTGTAAAATGTGGAAGATATGAACTCTACAGGATGGTTGGTATACTCAGTGGATATAAAATCACTTTATAAATCCTACATATAATAACTTTTAATGTCATACCTAAGTCTTTGTATTTTTTTATGGGTTAATATTATTTCAAGAGTATGTTGGGCAGAAACTAATAATGCACACATTGAAATGCAGTTCAAGTGAAACATATCACCTAGGAGCTCTGGAGAGAGGCAAATTTCTTTCCTTTTCTCCATAAGAAGGCTATAAAAACTATGGATCACCCCAGAGAATCATGGTAGTTGACTGGTTCTTGTCTTTTTAAACAGCTCTATTGAGCCATAAAACTCACCCATTTAGACTGTATAATTCAATGCTTTTTAGTATATTCAGTGTTGGAGGTAATGGTTACTTTTTAAGATGTTTTGGTTTTTCAGTTTTATGAATTCATTTGTTAACTATTAAAAGATTTTGATACATAGATAGAGAACACTTAACTTTAAAAATTCAATTATTTCCCATTATTGAAGGTCTAGGCAAGGAAGAATGCTGGTTGTGATCATCTTGTGGACCAATTAACTCCAGTATTATGTTGCTCTCATCTGACAACAACAGAAACTTAGTTATTTATTAGAGCAGAGAAGTGTAAAACTCAAAACCATCACATTGTGTAAAAGGAGTCTTAAATTCTAGTTCTAGCTCTGTTACTTACTAGCACAATTTCTGCTAGTACGGTATAGGTACAATGGGTATGCAGTGGATCAGTGATCCCATTATCAGAGGGCCCACATGAATCATCCACGGATCTTGAAAAACAAACAAAAAACCCAGCTGATGCTCAGTTCCACCACAGACAGATGTGGTATCTAAGAGTGAGGCCTAGGTATTTGTTTTGTTTTAAAGCTCCAAAGATGATATGGGTGTATTCCCCTGGCAAGAATCACTGCAACCACTACTCACTGGACGGATGAACAGCTTGGTTGTGTGATCCTAGGAAGTTATATAACTTTTCTTGTGCCCTAGTTTCCTCATGAGTAAAACAAGAATTCCTAAATGTTTCTTGTCTGCTAGGTTGTTGGTACCAAAGAGGAATATATGGAAATGGTTTGAAAAGCAAAAAGTGCAACAAAAATATAAACTGAAAAATCCTTGCCATCATTATTAGCTTATCCTTGTGACTTCCCCCTCTTATCGTATGAACTAGGATCGGAACCAGTTTTAGTTCTTCAGCTGGTGAAGCAGATGCTTTGAGCACCAGACAGAAAAGAGAAAGGGAATGTTCATTAAAATGAGGCCCCTTATATAGCATTTCTTATTAAAGTTTCCCTAATACACCATCTCTAGCTTAGAGGACTATATTCATTAAAAAAAATAAATAAAAGAGGGAGAACTAATAGGGGAAAGTCTCTCTTTTAAGAAGAATGGAAAAGGATCTAGGAAAAGGAGGGAAAAACAGCTTCCATAGAAATGTTCCCAGTTCTTATACTGAGAAGAGAGCACACAGAGAAAAAAAAAAAAGACACTTAAAAACAGAACTACAAAAGATTTGTCCTACTCAGTTTATATGCAACTCAGATGATTAAAAGATAACATATGTAAAATGTTTAGAACAGTGTCTGGAACATACTAAGTGCTCAATGAATACTGACTACTGACATCTTTCATTCTCCTTCTTCTACAAAAAAAGAAGTCATCATGGTGAAGAATAAAAAAACGCAGCACTGGGAGAACAGTTCTAGATTCTACTTCTAGCTCTGTCACTGACTAACTGTGTGACCTTAGGCAAATCACTTGAATTCTAAGGTCAGGTTGTTAAGAAATAAGAAACATCAATGGGGGGCTTCCCTGGTGGTGCAGTGGTTGAGAGTCTGCCTGCCAATGCAGGGGACACGGGTTCATGCCCCAGTCTGGGAAGATCCCACATGCCGTGGAGCGGTGGGGCCCGGGAACCATGGCCGCTGAGCCTGTGCGTCCAGAGCCTGTGCTCCACAACGGGAGAGGCCACAACAGTGAGAGGCCCATGTACCACAAAAAAAAAAAAAAAGAAAGAAAGAAACATCAATGGGTATCCTTTCAAGAAATTAGAAAAAGAACAGTTCAATAAAAGTAAAAGGAAAATAATAAAGATACTAGCTGGCATAAATTAAATTAAAAATATATAAGAAGAGGGCTCCCCTGGTGGCGCAGTGGTTGAGAGTCCGCCTGCTGATGCAGGGGACATGGGTTCGTGCCCCAGTCAGGGAGGATCCCATGTGCCGCAGAGTGGCTGGGCCCGTGAGCCATGGTCGCTGAGCCTGCGCGTCCAGAGCCTGTGCTCTGCAATGGGAGAGGCCGCGACAGTGAGAGGTCCGTGTACCGCAAAAAAAAAAAAAAAAAAAAAAAAAAAAAAAAATATATATATATATATATATATATATATATATATATATATATATACGAAGAAAACAAAACTAAAAGTTGGTTCTTTGGAAAGAGTAATAAAATTAATAGATCTGTAGCAAGACTCTTAAAAAGAAAAGGGGGGGCGGTGGGTTCACAAATTACCAATATCAGGAACATAAAAGTACTAGAGATCTTATGGATATTAAAAAGATACACAACTTTATGGCAATAAATTTGAAACTTTAGATGGAATGGACATTTCCTAGACAAACGCAATTACCAAGAACTAGAACATCTTAATAGTCCTTTCTAATAAAGGCGTTGACTCTGTAAGTAAAGAACCCTCTCACAAAGGGATCTTTAGAATCAGCTGGCTTTATAGGGGAATTCTTCCAAACATTAAGGAAGAAATAATACCAATCTTACATAAAACTCTTCCAGAGAACAGAAAAAGAGGGAATCCTTCTCAAATTTATTTAATGAGGCCAGCATGAACTTGATATTAAAACCTGACAACATTACAAGAAAGGAAAATTACAGGCCTTTCTCTCTCATGAAAATCATTGCAAAAAGCCTAAAATGACATAAGAAAAGTATATTATGATCAAAGTGAGTCTACTTCATGAATGCCAAGAAGGCTTAACAACAGAAAGTTAATCAATGTAATCCACCACGTAACATAAGAAAAGAGAAAAATAGGACTTCCCTGGTGGCACAGTGGTTAAGAATCCGCCTGCCAATGCAGAGGCCACAGGTTCGAGCCGTGGTCCGGGAAGATCCCACATGCCACAGAGCAACTAAGCCCACGCGCCACAACTACTGAGCCTGCACTCTAGAGCCTGCGAACCACAACTACTGAGCCCACGTGTCAAAACTACTGAAGCCCGCATGCCTAGAGCCCATGCTCTGCAACAAGAGAAGCAACCACAATGAGAAGCCCACGCACCACAACGAAGAGTAGCTCCCGCTTGCAGCAACTAGAGAAAGCCTGCGCGAAGCAACGAAGACCCAACACAGCCAAAAATAAATAGTTAAATTTTTTTTCAAAAAAGGAAAAAATCATATTATATCCACCAATGAAGTGAAAAGCATTTGGTAAAAGTCACCATTCGTTCATGACAAAAACTCTTAGATATTTCCTTATCTGATAAGAGGTAGCTACATAAAACCCAAAGCAAACATCACATTTAGTGATGAAATACTGATGCTTTCTCCCTAAGACTGGGAGTGAGACAAGAATATATAAAGAACCCCTACACATTAATAAGACAGACAACTCAATAAAAATATGAGCAAAAGATCCGAATAGGCACTTCAGAAATAATTATATGCAAATAGCCTATAAACTATGGAAAGGTACTCAGCTTCATTAGTCATCAGGATTTGAGTGAAGTTTTTTTTTTTAAGTACTTTTATTCCGAGCAGAGAAATTAAACAGAGGAACAAGAGTTGTAACAGGAAATTCTAATGCACTTAAAATATCACATAGAAAGTGTGGAACATAAAAATTGTGCTCACATTCAACTAAATAAGAAAAATAATCATCTTATTTTCAAAATTTATTTGTTAAGCACTCACAATGCAGCAAGTACTGTGGTAATTATCAAGACCAGCACCACTTAAGATCATGCATCTTTAAAAAGTTTTCAAGCTGTAGAGATATAAAGAAGGCATCATGGAATAAATCAAGGGAAAAGGGATTGATCTGGATATCAGAAAACGTGAATTCTGTCTTAAATTTGCAGTACCGAACTAGGTTAACATTGGACAAATTACTTTTTTAAGCTTCACACTCTACTTTTAAAAAATAAGATGGCTGGAATAAATTATTTCAAAATTCTTTTTCTGAGAGGGCAGCAGCAGAAGCAAGAAGAACTACAATCCTGCAGGCTGTGGAACAAAAACCACATTCACAGAAAGCTAGACAAGATGAAAAGGCAGAGGGCTATGTACCAGATGAAGGAACAAGATAAAACCCCAGAGAAACAACTAAATGAAGTGGAGATAGGCAACCTTCCAGAAAAAGAATTCAGAAGAATGATAGTGAACATGATCCAGGACCTTGGAAAAAGAATGGAGGCAAAGATCGAGAAGATGCAAGAAATGTTTAACAAAGACCTAGAAGAATTAAAGAACAAACAAACAGAGATGAACAATACAATAACTGAAAAGGACACTACACTAGAAGGAATCAATAGCAGAATAACTGAGGCAGAAGAACATATAAATGACCTGGAAGAAAGAATGGTGGAATTCACTGCTGCGGAACAGAATAAACAAAAAAGAATGAAAAGAAATGAAGACAGCCTAAGAGACCTCTGGGACAACATTAAATGCAACAATATTCGCATTATAGGGGTCCCAGAAGGAGAAGAGAGCTAAAGTACAAGAAAATATTTCAAGAGATTATAGTTGAAAACGTCCCTAACTTGGGAAAGGAAATAGCCACCCAAGTCCAGGAAGTGCAGGGAGTCCCATACAGGATAAACCCAAGGAGAAACACGCCGAGACACACAGTAATCAAATTGGCAAATATTAAAGACAAAGAAAAATTATTAAAACCGGCAGGGGAAAAAACGACAAATAGCATACACAGGAACTCCCATACGGTTAACAGCTGATTTCTCAACAGAAACTCTACAAGCCAGAAGGGAGTGGCATGATATACTTAAAGTGATGAAAGGGAAGAACCTACAACCAAGATTACTCTACCTGGCAAGGATCTCATTCAGATTCGATGGAGAAATCAAAAGTTTTACAGACAAGCAAAAGCTAAGAGAATTCAGCACCACCAAACCAGCTCTACAACAAATGCTAAAGGAACTTCTCTAAGTGGGAAACACAAGAGAAGAAAAGGACCTACAAAAACAAACCCAAAACAATTAAGAAAATGGTCATAGGAACATACATATCGATAATTACCTTAAACGTGAATGGATTAAATGCTCCAACCAAAAGACACAGGCTTGCTGAATGGATACAGAAACAAGACCCATATATATGCTGTCTACAAGAGACACACTTCAGACCTAGGGACACATTCAGACTGAAAGTGAGGGGATGGATGAAGATATTCCATGCAAATGGAAATCAAAAGAAAGCTGGAGTAGCAATACTCATATCACATAAAATAGACTTTAAAATAAAGAATGTTACAAGAGACAAGGAAGGACACTACATAATGATCAGGGGATCAATCCAAGAAGAAGATAAAACAATTATAAATATATATGCACCCAACATAGGAGCACCTCAACACAAAAGGCAACTGCTAACAGCTATAAAAGAGGAAATCGACAGTAACACAATAATAGTGGGGGACTTAAACACCTCACTTACACCAATAGACAGATCATCCAAAATGAAAATAAATAGGGAAACAGAAGCTTTAAATGATACAATAGACCAGAAAGATTTAATTGATATTTACAGGACATTCCATCCAAAAACAGATTACACTTTCTTCTCAGGTATGCACGGAACATTCTCCAGGATAGACCACATCTTGGGTCACAAATCAAGCCTCAGTAAATTTAAGAAAATTGAAATCATATCAAGCATCTTTTCTGACCACAATGCTGTGAGATCAGAAATCAATTACTGGGAAAAAAAAACGTAAAAAACACAAACACATTGAGGCTAAACAATACTTTGCTAAATAACCAAGAGATCACTGAAGAAATCAAAGAGGAAATCAAAAAATTCCTAGAGACAAATGACAATGAAAACACGACGATCCAAAACCTATGGGATGCAGCAAAAGCAGTTCTAAGAAAGAAGTTTATAGCTATACAAGCCTACCTCAAGAAACAAGAAAAATCTCAAATAAATAATCTAACCTTACACCTGAAGGAACTAGAGAAAGAAGGACAAGCAAAACCCAAAGATAGCAGAAGGAAAGCAATCATAAAGAACAGAGCAGAAACAAATGAAATAGAAACAAAGAAAACAATAGCAAAGATCAATAAAACTAAAAGCTGCTTCTTTGAGAAGACAAACAAAATTGATAAACCATTAGCCAGACTCATCAAGAAAAAGAGGGAGAGGACTCAAATCAATAAAATCAGAAGTGAAAAAGGAGAAGTTACAACAGACACTGCAGAAATACAAAGCATCCTAATAGACTACTACAAGTAACTCTATGCCAATAAAATGGACAACCTGGAAGAAATGGACAAATTCTTAGAAAGGCATAACCTTCCCAGACTGAACCAGGAAGAAATAGAAAATATGAACAGACCAATCACAAGTAATGAAATTGAAACTGTGATTAAAAGTCTTCCAACAAACAGAAGTCCAGGACCAGATGGCTTCACAGGTGAATTCTATCAAACATTTAGAGAAGAGCTAACACCCATCCTTCTCAGACTCTTCCAAAAAATTGTGGAGGAACACTCCCAAACTCATTCTATGAGGCCACCATCAGCCTAATACCAAAACCAAAGATACTACAAAAAAAGAAAATTACAGACCAATATCACTGATGAATATAAATGCAAAAATCCTCAACAAAATACTAGCAAACAGAATCCAACAACACATTAAAAGGATCATACACCATGATTAAGTGGGTTTATCTCAGGGATGCAAGGATTCTATATGCAAATCAATCAATGTGATACAGCATAGTAACAAATTGAAAAATAAAAACCATATGGTCATCTCAGTAGATGCAGAAAAAGCTTTGGACAAAATTCCACACCCATTTATGATAAAAAAAACTCTCCAGAAAGTGGGCATAAAGGGAACCTACCTCAACATAATAAAGGCCATATACGACAAACCCAAAGCAAATATCATTCTCAATGGTGAAAAACTGGAAGCATTTCCTTTAAGATCAGGAACAAGACAAGCATGTCCACTCTCGCCACTATTATTCAACATAGTTTTGGAGGTCCTAGCCACGGCAATCAGAGAAGAAAGAGAAATAAAAGGAATACAAATTGGAAGAGAAGAAGTCAAACTGTCACTTCTTGCAGATGACATGATACTATACATAGAGAATCCTAAAGATGCCACCAGAAAACTACTAGAGCTAATCAATGAATTTGGTAAAGTTGCAGGATACAAAATTAATGCACAGAAATCTCTTGCATTCCTATACACTAATGTTGAAAAATCTGAAAGAGAAATTAAGGAAATACTCCCATTTACCATTGCAACAAAATGAATAAAATACCTAGGAATAAACCTACCTAGGGAGACAAAAGACCTGTATGCAGAAAACTATAAGACACTGATGAAACAAATTAAAGATGATATCAACAGATGGAGAGATATACCACGTTCTTGGATTGGAAGAATCAATATTGTTACAATGACTATACTACCCAAAGCACTCTACAGATTCAATGCAATCCCTATCAAATTACCAATGGCATTTTTTATGGAACTAGAACAAAAAATCTTAAAATTTGTATGGAGACACAAAAGACCTCGAATAGCCCAAGCAGTCTTGGGAAAAAACGGAGCTGCAGGAATCAGACTCCCTGACTTCAGACTATACTATAAAGCTACAGTAATCAAGACAATACGGTACTGGCATAAAAGCAGAAACATAGATCAATGGAATAGGATAGAAAGCCCAGAGATAAACCCATGCACCTATGGTCAACTAATCTATGACAAAGGAGGCAAGGATATACAGTGGAGAAAAGACAGGCTCTTCAATAAGTGGTGCTGGGAAAACTGGACAGCTACATGTAAAAGAATGAAATTAGAACACTCCCTAACACCATACACAAAGAGAAACTCAAAATGGATTAATTAGAGACCTAAATGTAAGACCGGGCACTATAAAACTCTTAGAGGAAAACATAGGAAGAACACTCTTTGACATAAATCACAGCAAGGTCGTTTTTGATCCACCTCCTAGAGTAATGGAAATAAAAATAGAAATAAACAAATGGGACATAATGAAACTTAAAAGTTTTTGCACAGCAAAGGATACCATAAACAAGACAAAAAGACAACCCTCAGAATGGGAGAAAATATTTGCAAACGAATCAACGGACAAAGGATTAATCTCCAAAATATATAAACAGCTCATGCAGCTCAATATTAAAAAAACAAACAACCCAATCCAAAAATGGGCAGAAGACCTAAGTAGACATTTCTCCAAAGAAGACATACAGATGGCCAAGAAGCACATGAAAAGCTGCTCAACATCTCTAATTATTAGAGAAATACAAATCAAAACTACAATGAGGTATCACCTCACACCAGTTAGAATGGGCATCATCAGAAAATCTACAAACAACAAATG
The DNA here is from genome assembly GCF_008692025.1 of Phocoena sinus. Classification (NCBI taxonomy): domain Eukaryota; kingdom Metazoa; phylum Chordata; class Mammalia; order Artiodactyla; family Phocoenidae; genus Phocoena; species Phocoena sinus. Next base: position 22,880,879 of record NC_045763.1, on the reverse strand, counting down.
CTGGAGAGGGTGTGGAGAAAAGGCAACCCTCTTGCACAGTTGGTGGGAATGTAAATTGATACAGCTACTACGGAGAACGGTATGGAGGTTCCTTAACGAACTAAAAATAGAATTACCATATGATCCAGAAATCCCACTACTGGGCATATACCCAGAGAAAACCATAATTGAAAAAGACACATGCACCCCAATGTTCATTGCAGCACTATTTACAATCACCAGCTCATGGAAGCAACCTAAATTCCCATTGACAGACGAATGGATAAAGAAGATGTGGTAGGGGCTTCCCCGGCGGTGCAGTGGTTGAGAGTCCACCTGCCGATGCAAGGGACATGGGTTTGTGCTCCAGTCTGGGAGGATCCCACATGCCGCGGAGCGGCTGGGCCTGTGAGCCATGGCCGCTGGGCCTGCACGTCCTGAGCCTGTGCTCTGCAACGGGAGAGGCCACAACAGTGAGAGGCCCGCGTACCACCAAAAAAAAGAAGATGTGGTACATATATACAATGGAATATTACTCAGCCACAATAAGGAATGAAATTGGGTCATTTGTAGAGACATGGATGGATCTGGAGACTGTCATACAGAGTGAAGTAAGTCAGAAGGAGAAAAACAAATATCGTATATTAATGCATATATGTAGAACCTAGAAAAATGGTACAGATGAACCGGTTTGCAGGGCAGAAATAGAGACACAGATGTAGAGAACAAATGTATGGACACCAAGGGGGGAAAGCTGCGGGGGGGTGGGGGTCGTGGTGGGATGAATTCGGCAATTGGGATTGACATGTGTACACCGATGTGTATAAAACTGATGACTAATAAGGACCTACTGTATAAAAAAATAAATTAAATTTTTAAAAAAATGTGACACAGACACTAAGTAAGCAAATACTGTTGGGAAAATGGCGCCAATAGACTAGCTCCACGAAGGGTTGCCACAAACCTTAAAAAAAGAAAAAAATAAAAACTGTTTCTAAGCTCCCTAAACTCTGTGATACTAACGGTAAAGCCACCAAAGCTCTGACTGTCTTCCTTTAGAATTGTTTTACATGCTTTAGTTTTGGAAACTCAAACATTGCTACAACATTTGAAGACAAATTTTTGGAGATTTCCCGCCAGGAACACAGTGTATAATTTAATATAACTGGCCAATATTAGTCAATTAGACAGAGACATCAAGGTTTTTAAAAATCTTGAATTGAGGGCTTCCCTGGTGGCGCAGTGGTTGAGAGTCTGCCTGCCGATGCAGGGGACACGGGTTCGTGCCCCGGTCCGGGAAGATCCCACATGCCGCGGAGCGGCTGGGCCCGTGAGCCATTGCCGCTGAGCCTGCGCGCCCGGAGCCTGTGCTCCGCAGCAGGAGAGGCCACAACAGTGAGAGGCCCGCGTACCGCAAAAAAAAAAAAAAAATCTTGAATTGAACTGTGAGGTTTCTACAGCTAGAAAAATAGAGACAGTCAACATGTTATTTCTACAAGTAACAGAAGCATCTTTATAAGTAAAGCTTTCCTCAGCCATAAAAAGAAATGAAATTGAGTTATTTGTAGTGAGGTGGATGGACCTAGAGTCTGTCATACGGAGTGAAGTAAGTCAGAAAGAGAAAAACAAATTCCGTATGCTAACACATATATACGGTATCTAAAAAAAAAAAAAAGTTCTGAAGAACATAGGGGTAGGACAGGAATAAAGACAGAGACCTAAAGAATGGACTTGAGGACACGGGGAGGGGGAAGGGTAAGCTGGGAGGAAGTGAGAGAGTAGCATGGACATATATACACTACCAAATGTAAAATAGGTAGCTAGTGGGAAGCAGCCACATAGCACAGGTAGATCAGCTCTGTGCTGTGTGACCACCTAGAGGTGTGCATTAGGGAGGGTGGGAGGGAGACGCAAGAGGGAGGAGATATGGGGATATATGTATATGTATAGCTGATTCACTTTGTTATACAGCAGAAACTAACATACCATTGTGAAGCAGTTATACTCCAATAAAGATGTTAGAAAATAAATAAATAATTTCTAATTTGTTCAAAGTACCAAAGCTCACTAGCCCTTGAATTGCTGGTTCTTTTTGCTATTAGAAAGAAAAGATACATCAGGCATAGTATCTATATAACAATGAAATTTCATTTAGTGGAAGAAGCCATATGGTATCAGACAGACGTGAGTTTTTGTTCAAGCTTTGGAACTTACTAGCTGTGAGATCTTGAACAGATTACTTAAACTTTCCAGCCTTAGTTTTCTCACTGAAAAATGGGGGTAAAATAATAACTCCCCAAAACAAAGATAAACTGGAGGTAGGGTGATTTACTGGACAAGAAAGCGATGCCTGAGGTTGTTATATGAATATGGCAGATATGAGGACTGAGTGATCATACCTCAAACTTAACATGTCCAAAAGAGAAGTCTTGATTTCCTACATCCCCAAACTCTGCTCCTCTCAGACTTTCCCATTGTAGTAAATGATCAAGCCTAGGAATAAACCTTGATTTTCCTTTCCTTACCATCTCCAACACTTAATTTACCAGTAATTCTGTCAGCGCTACTTCTGAATTGTATCCCTGACCAGTTTTCACTGTCTTTAACGCCAATACTCAAGTCCAAGCTGTTGTCATCTCTCACCCAGATCCTGCAACAGACTTCACCAAGATTCTGCTTTACTACCCCTGTAGTGGAGTAGATCTTTGTACTAGCCATGTGTGACTATTTAGGTTTAGTTAAAATTGAGTTCCTCAGTTTCACAGTCACATTTCAAGTTCATATTGCCACATGTGGCTACTGGCTACCAAACTGGACATCACAAAATAGAAGATTTTCATCAGCATTGCAAGTTTTATGGGACAGCACTGATCTAGACACATGCCAAGCTCATATCTACCTACAGGTCTTTGTACTTGCTACTCCCTTTTCAAGAATGTTTATCCCCCCAGACTTGGGGATGGCTGGCTCCTTCTCATAATTCAGGTTTCAGTTCAAATGAAGCTCCTCAGAGGAACCTTCTAAATTTAGAGTGGACCACTCAATTTGAAACAGCTCCCCAATCTCGCCATCCACAGACACTCTCCATCCCATTACTGTTTTATTTTCTTTATAGCACTTACCACTATCTGAACTTGTTTCATTTTGTTTCTGTTTCTACCCATAGAATGTAAGCCCCATGAGGGCAGAACCATGTCTGTATGTTCACAGCTGTATCCCCAATAACTAGAACAATACCTGACACACATCAGTTTAAAATAGTTGAACAAATCAGTAAGTAAGTATGCATCTGGTAGAACATGGATTTTGGAGTTAAACCAACCTATACTCCAATCCACCAGCTATCATATCTTAAGAAAAGTTATTTAATCTCTGAGCTTAATTCCTAGTGTTGTGATGAAGAGTAAATAAACAAAGCCTACAATCTGCCTTGTAGAGAAACATCAGAAAGAAAGAAGCATGACTCATGGTACGGAAGCACAAAAGTTCTCCTGCTTAGGTGATTTCTTTTCCAAGTGTGGCTGACCCATTCCTGATCCCTTTAAAGTGAGCTAGGTATTTCTGATATATGCTCCCATAATGCAACAAACCAGAATACGGCAGCATAGTTCTGGATGATACAAAACAAAATAATAATGCTGCGGCCAGAATATTAACAATATTTTAACGACAGCTAATATTTTGGGGTCACATTAAGTGCCAGCCATTGTGCCAAGCATATCATCTCATTTATTTTCTCATGAAAATTCTTTGAGATAATATTATATTATCATCATACCCATTTTACGAATGAGAAAACTGAGACACTGAGTAAGTAACTCACCCAAGAAGATAGATCATAAATGCAGTGGTTGAGATTGGAACCAGGTCCGACTCCAGAACCGAAGCCTGTAACTACTGTAACATGCACCTTGCTTTTACAATAGATAGTATAGAGCTGCAATCAGCAATACTCTATTTTGGTTACTGCCTTCTGAACTTTTATTTAGTTGCCACCTCTTTCTAGCTGCATAAAGAACTGAATATGGCTTGGGAATCCCCTGGTGATGCAGTGGTTAGGACTCGGTGCTTTCACTGCTGGCGCCCAGGTTCAATCCCCGGTAGGGGAACTAAGATCCTGCAAGCCACGTGGCAGGGCCAAAAAAAAAAAAAAAGAACTGATTGTGGCTTTTTACTTCATTTCAGTAATGCTAATGCTCTCAAATCCTTGAGACTAAACTTAGAAAAACTGAAACAGATCTTCTGTCAGTATATACAATTATGAAACTTGTTTACTTCCTCCCTCTTTTATTTAAACAAAATTTGGACACTCCAGTAAGAGGATTGTTTTTTTGGTCTATAATTGACACATGACAAATGATCTAAACTTTTTCAGTGATTGCGCTAGTGAGGCAGACCCCTTCCCTCTTTTCTACTTGAAAAACAACTATTTAAAAATGTTCAAGAGGGGTTTAGTTCAGTATACTACATTAGGCGTCACCCTGTGGTAGAGATTCTGAATTCTAATTCCAATTCTAGTGGTGTTCAATCCACCACTTCCCAGCAGTGGGACCTTGATCTAGTTACTACTCTCTCTGAACCTCTGTTCTCCTTTTCTTAAGATGATTCCACTAAATTCGACAATTAGTGAGATCCATTTCGTTTTATCACTGAGACTCTTTAATTTGATTCTCTTATAGATAACTGTACTTAGTTTGAATGTACCCGATCACATCTGATAACCATTCTTCCTTTATCTCTCTCTAAAGAGTTAGGATAACAAGAAATCATTAATATTCAATACAAACCTCCATCAAGGCTTCGGGATGCCCGTTTGCTTGCTGTACGCTCAAAGTGTGGGGCAGGCCTGTCAATCAGAGCACTAGCTTGCCTGGTCTGAGCCTGAGTTCGGCCACTGTATCGAAATTTGGATCCCAGGGCAAGAAATTTGCTTTTAGGAATGGTGTCTGTAGATGTCAGTCTGGGGGGAAAAACATGATAATCATATATTATATACATCATCTCACTCTAATGAGGTTGTGAGATTAAAGACAAAATCAAGTGTTAAAGTTTCACAATTCTCACAGCTTCCTTATAGTTACTAAGACAAATTTCCAATCAAGCAATCATTATTTTAATTCTGTCATTTCTCAAAACAATATGTATAATTTATTTGTAGCTTATATTAATGATATAATCTTATATCTCTATAGGTAGGGTCTTATGGTTTTCAAAATGCTTTTATAGCACTGTACTATTTTCACTGTACCCCTGTAATATTTTCATCATTTTATAGATAAAAGAAACTGAACCTCAAAGAAGGTTACTTGCTTAAGGTCATAGCTGTTAAGAAGTTGGGCAGTCATAGAATTCAAGCCCAGAGCTCTTTTTCCCCTCTCCTAGAATAATAATTTTGTCAATGCACTCCAAACTCAATGCCTGGTATTCAATGCCTATTAAATCCTATTTAATAGGATATTTGGTGTATTTTCAACTCAGTTAGGAACCCCGTCTTCTTTCTAAGCAGTACCCTGTGCTCTCTTTTGTCATGGCATTTACTACACTGAATTGAAACAATCTGTTTATGTGCTGGTCTCCACTATGAGACTGTGAGCTCTCTTTGGGTAAAGAATAAAGACTATGACTTATTCATTTTGTGTTTTCACTTCGGGCATAGTGCCTGGCATGAATCTGGCATTCAATAAATATTTGCTGAATAAATGCATAAATTGTTACATCAAATACTACCAAAAAGAGAGTATTTTTTTCTCTTTGGGGTAGTTTAATTCAGCAAATGCTTTCTTTTATGTAATGAAGAATTACATGTTAATATATCCTCTTATTTTGATGCAATGGATTTAAATATGCTATCCTACAAGTAAATGCATTGGCTGCAGCTGAAACCTATACCATAGATACTAAACATTCAAAATAACTCTTTTTTGGGGGGGAGGGGAAAATTAGGAGTTTGAGATTAACATATACACACTGCTGTATATAAAACAGATAACCAGGGCTTCCCTGGTGGCACAGTGGTTGAGAGTCCGCCTGCCGATGCAGGGGACATGGGTTCATGCCCCAGTCCGGGAACATCCCACATGCCACGGAGCAGCTAGGCCCGTGAGCCATGGCCGTTGAGCCTGTGCGTCCAGAGCCTGTGCTCCACAACAGGAGAGGCCACAACAATGAGAGGCCCACATACCGAAAAAAAAAAAAAAAAAAAACAGATAACCAACAAGGACCTATTATATAGTACAGGGAACTATACTCAATATTTTGTAATCACTTATAAGGGAAAAGAATCTGATAATATATATATATGTATAACTGAATCACTTTGGTGTACACCTGAAACAAACACAACATTGTAAATCAACTATACTTCAATTAAAAGAAAAGGGGAAAAAACCTCTTTTTACTCTTCCTCACCCTCTTTTAAAACTCTATTTTCTTGGTTTTAAAGAAAATGATGAAAACATAAAGAAATATCTTAATGCCAATAATTAAGATTCTTTAATCGAATATAAGGTGTAGCCTCATGTTTTATTTGAAATGAGAATTGAAATGTTATTTTCCCTGACTTGTCTTTCTGTCCAGTGTTCTTTAGTGCTAAGTATGATATGAAATTACAAATAGAAGAAAAAGTTATCGTGGTTCTCTCTCTTGAGAGCCATTCATAAAGAGTCAAGTTTATTTATGAACGACATGGCATGAAGTCTGGGATTTGCTTTAAAATAATCTGAGAAGTAGTAGGAAGGAGTGAGTGGGGATATAGATGAAGCAAGATTGACCTTGGGGTGATAATTGTTGAAGATGGAGTTTGGGACCAGAGGAGTTCATTATACCATTCTCTTCATTGTGCTATACATGCAATTTTCTATAATAAAGATATTTTCTTAAAAAGGCAAACTGACAACTAGCTGGCTCTCCTTTCAACAGAAGTAATTATTTGTCTGCTAGATTTTATGTTCCACCAGGACAGGGGCTAGAACTATCTAGTGATATATTCCCAATGCCTAGTACAGTGCCTATACAAAGGGTAAGCACACAGAAAATGCTTGGTAAATGAACACAAGGGGGTAATTATATGTTCTCTTGAAAAGCAAAGGAGATGAAACTTTCTTCTGTCTTCTGTTTATCTGGTACAACTGTGCTTTGAAGATGGTTCTCTGTGCTCCCTTTCTGGGGTTGATTAGAACCAAGATAACGATCAGCTTCACATCTTTAAGTATAAGAGTTCCACAGAGTAGTTAAGCACTCCTTAGAGAAATTCCATGTGGAGCTAAGTCAGGGTACCTCTTCCTGACAGGACTGGTTTTAGCTCCAGTTAGGGCAATCACAGAGCCTCTAGTAAATACAGGTTCCTATTCCTCATTGCCCTCATCCTTCTACCATACACAGAAAGGTGCTCTGGGAATGTTAAGACAGTGTTTTTCAACCCAAAGAAGGAGAACTAGACTCATTTTATCTTGCTTAAGATGATCTCACCTGAGCTAAATAAAAGACGGCCAGCCATGCAAAGAAGGAAATTTCAATAGCAGGTTTAAAATAGAAGCATGCATAAATAATTTATCCTTGAAAAATACTTAAGTGAGAACAATACCTGAAAAACGTGTGATGCTCTACACAGACCTTCCATAATTTCTTAGCTGCTCGGTAACTGGGAAGTTTGAATCCGATGGTACTTTCATACTGTTCTTGCTATAAATACACAAGCAAACATGGAACATAAAGTATTATTCAACTACAGTGATACAGGACCAGAGAAATATGGTGCTGCAGAAGAGATCATTGTGAATAAAAAGAAAGTTACTAGTCTAAGGACATAAAATATCATTTGAAATTTTTTCCTACTTACCAAAAGAAATTTACTCACTGAGAGTGGTTTTTTCCACAGCAAGGAAGCCAGGGAATGCATCTTATATCATTTACACATGTTATTTTGTTCAGAAACACACACACACACACACACATATACACTGTATATTATTCTGAGACACAATTAAGTCACATTTTGATTGTCCGGACACTGCTCTTCCTTAGTTACTGTCTGCATTTAGGATACTAGACTACTCAATAATCAGGGAATAGGATAGCAGATGATTCCTCCAATCAACTAATATTATTATGCAATCGTTTTTAGTAATAGGAACTAAAGATTGTGGCTCAAACCAGATTATTGAATTATTAAATGCCTTTTTTTTTCTTTGATTGATCATTAGTTTATCTAGATACTTCTTTGACTGAAGTAAACCACATCCTGCCAGGGCTACTGGAAACGCTGTCCTGCTAGTCTCTTGCCTCTTTTTTTCTGCCTTAAGCATACTTTATAAGATGGAAAGGACACTGACATTTACTTCTAGTGCCTATTATTGCCAATAACACTATGATCAGACAGTATCATCTGTATTTTTATACATGAAGAAACTGAGGTCAGAGAAGTCACCTGCTTAGTCTCACAGCTATTAAGTGTCAGAACCAGAATTTCATGGCTGCCACTACACCACGCTACTTCTGAATCATCTGTTGTAGTCACAATACTATACTACACTTTTCAAAATCCTACTGTTGTTCTTTATTGCTTTCTTAAGTAAGAATTTTGCATTTTTAATATATATTATATAGTTAACATTTAAAGAAACCAAAGACTTCCCATTATCATATATATATATATATATATTTTTTTTTTTTCTGCCTTCCCACATTAAATTGTAAGACTGTTGAGGAATGGACTTGAGGACACAGAGAAGGGTAAGGGTAAGCTGGGACGAGGTGAGAAAGTGGCACGGACTTATATATACTACCAAATGTAAAATAGCTAGTGGGAAGCAGCCGCATAGCACAGGGAGATAGGCTCGGTGCTTTGTGACCATGTAGAGGGGTGGGATAGGGAGGGTGGGAGGGAGGGAGACACAAGAGGGAGGAGATATGGGGATATATCTATATGTGTATAGCTGATTCACTTTGTTATAAAGCAGAAACTAACACACCATTGTAAAGCAATTATACTCCAATAAAGATGTTAAAAAAAAAAAAGATTGTTGAGGGATGGACTCTTCTATTGATATTTACTGTTCCTAGCCCCTAGAATAGTGTCTCACACAAAGAAAGCCATCAATAAATATTTATTGACTGAATGACTCTTGGATTTGAAATTCTTTGACTTTTGCTAGGCACAGGTAAATAACTATGGTATAAATAAATGCTTCAATGATAATCCTTATCCTAAATTTTAAGGCTGCACATTCAGTATTTCCATGTTCAAATAATGAGCCATTTTTCACCAGCAGATGGTGATATATACACAAAAAAGCCTCTTTACATTAGTACGATGCTTTCCTGTTCAGAGCTTTTACCTCTGTCATCTCATTTGATCTTCAAATCAACCTTGACAGAGCAGGTATTATCCCCCTTGAATGGTAAGGAACACTTTAGATTTATCCAGGGTCTTTTACTTAGTAGGTGGCAGAGTAGGCACTACAACTTTTTTTAAAATTTAATTCCTACTTGAACAATTTTCTGCTATACCATGATGGCTCTTTAATATAAAAGTTAAATTTGGCCAGCATTAATATATTCTGAAAACTGATCACCAACTAGTAACTGAGTTATCTGGTATAAAGTTGAACATCCAACTCTACTAAAAATCTAGAACTTGACCCTAGGACACATTCCCAGTAACTACTAGAACCTACATATACAAATAATTATATAAGGTAAGGGACTGGTGGTATAAAACATAAGTAATTTAACCCCACAATTTAAAAGTCTCATGCTACTTAATTTAAAAATATTTTCCATCAAGCTTTTACCTGGAGTAAACAAGGAACAAGTTTATTATCCAAATTTCACTTTTGGCCATAGTACATTTACCTACATGAAGAGAACTGTCCAGAAAACAAATAGGAAGGAAGAGAAGAAGCATCACGGGACTGATTAGGAAACAAAATATCAGCACCTAAATAGTTAGCTATAGAGAGACCACATAGATGACATAACAAGGAAAACAGGAATGAAGAGATGTTTTAGACATGGTCTGTGTTTGATTCAGGAGGAAAGGGAAACACGAATTCTGTACCTCTCCAGGCCGAATCTTAATGAAAAAGCTGCTACGTTTGTAAGAAATCTTCAGCACTTTGGGCCAAGGAAAGCGGTTAATTCTCAGCTTATCTTTGTAAACCAGAAGGCCACTAGAGCAGACACCTAGGATGATATCCACTCCCTCCAAGTCCTGAGGAAAAAAAGCGTTAGCGTTTCAGTCTTGAGCAAAGTGCTCAACATAGTCAACTATTATTAGACAATCTGAAGATATTAACAACCAAATACAGTTACAAAGAATACAATGAAAAATAAAGTTTAACCTAACTACCATAACCCATGGGACTATTTGTTCTATGCAAAAATGTTGTTACTATACTACACTTAAAAATCAATGTTATTACCTACCACAAATATCTTTAAAATGTCCAAATCAGACTCAGTAATTCTATTTCTATAATCTGTTCTAAGGAAATAATTCAAATCACAGAAAAAGCTTTACACATGATAATGTTCAGAATGTTACAAGAGTGAAAAACTGGATATAACCTAAGTATCCAAGCATTAGGGTTAAATTATTGTTCATCCATATAGTGAAATACAATGTGGCCATTAAAACAGTTAAATAGAATTTGGGAGATAAATGGGAAAATAATTATGTTGTAACATTAAGCAAAATAAAGCAGGATAAAATTACATACATAATTTGATTCCAACAATATAAAAAATATACATAGAAGAAAGATGAATACACCAAAATGTTAATAATGGCATTCTTTAGGTGGTACAATTATGAGCAATTTTTCATTTCAGTTTTCTATACATTCCAATTACAATAAACGTGTATTATCTTTTAAAAAGCATTCAAATATGAAAAAACTAACACATGTATGTAAGAAATTCAAACAATACAGAAATGTGTAAAATTTTAAAAAAATCTACCCTCCTCCTCCCACACTCTTTAACAGTAACCAGTACTGATTTGATAATTTCCAGGATTATCCTATTTTCTAGGCACATACAATTATGTATGGATAATATATATATATATAATTAATATATCACCTTTATAATGAGGAAAACAACTAGAAAAAAATTAAAATTCAGTCCTTGAGGGTGGAAACTGTATCTAAATCATTGCCATATCACTCCAAATACTGTTATTGACAACATGCTCAGTAAGTGTTTACACTGAGTTTGTTACCTGCCCACATTATTAATCATAACTTATTATGGCAAATATTAGTAAATTCTTTGCTTCAGATTTATAAAAATCTTGATTCATGTAGGTTGATAAATTAGGAAATTTCAAGGTATTTTAGTAACAACATACACTAAGCTTAAACCTTCAACCATTACTATCAATTATTTCATTCATTATTAGTGACTGAAGGAACATCTGCTTTTCTTTTGTCCAAGAAACATGGACATACACACATCTTACCCACTGAAGGAATCGACTGCTATGAGGAGTAATACAGCCACCATCACCACCCCTCAAAGCCACTGTGAAATGTCACTCAGCTTGCACCTCATCTACCTTCACAACACTCCTCTCATAAAACTGAGCCTCTGCAGCCTCCAAAAAGGCTTCCCTGGGACTTCCTGGTGGCGCAGTGGTTAAGAATCTGCCTGCCAATGCAGGGGACACGGGTTCGAGCCCTGGTCGGGGAAGATCCCACATGCCACGGAGCAACTAAGCCCGTGCGCCACAACTACTGAGCCTGAGCTCTAGAGCCCGCGAGCCACAACTACTGAGCCTGAGCTCTAGAGCCCGCGAGCCACAACTACTGAGCCTGGGTACCACAACTACTGAAGCCTGCATGCCTAGAGGCCGTGCTCCACAGCAAGAGAAGCCACTGCAATGAGAAGCCCACGCACCACAACAAAGAATAGCCCCTGCTTGCCGCAACTAGAGAAAGCCTGCGTGCAGCAACGAAGACCCAACACAGCCAATAAATAAATAAATGAATTTTAAAAAAAAGGCTTCCCTTAATAATTCAAAAAGAGACACTAATTTATTTTCACCATGCCTGTCTGTATATGAAAATCCTAGGGCAGGCATTTTGGTCTCCCAGTTCTGAAGTACTCAAACCTATCATTATCATAGTCAGCAAATAATTACTATGGTAGCTATGGTAGCTGCATGTCGTATACATGTATGTTTAAGTCAGCAGATCACCAGGACTTCCTGGAGGCCAGGGCATAGGGCTATGTATACTACCAAATATACATGCACAACTATAATTCTTGTTTTTCTATGATAAAGTGGTCATCCCTCCAAAGACCATGATAAGTATAGGAGTTGACTCTATTCCTTATAAACTCAGTATGAGAGAACTCAGATTTTTATAATTACTGATGTTAAGTATAGTAAGTTTTTTTTTAAGTATAGTAAGTTATAAATATTATCCTCAGGTCAAAAAGGAACAGTAAGTTACCAATAAAGCCATATTTGCATGCCTCTTTATTAAAGAAAAAATTTTAATTAAATATATAATATTAATCATCTATGTCTATAATTCAAGGAAAATAAATTTCACCTGAGTTAATCTCTACAGCTAACCATTTATTTAGATAAGTAATAAAAGACTGGAGTTATATGCTTCTAGACTGCTCCTTTTCCCAAAATGAGTATAAAGAAACATATTAGTGCCTACGTGTGTTATGTACAAGCACAATAGAGAGAAGAAGAAATTATATTCAGCTTCAATTCGATGACTACATAAGAGAATTTCCCAGAAGATGTCCCCTTAAGTTTTTAAAGGCTGTAGATACAACTACATCTCTCTCTTTTTTTTTTTTTTGCGGTACGCGGGCCTCTCACTGTTGTGGCCTCTCCCGTTGCGGAGCACAGGCTCCGGACGCGCAGGCTCAGCGGCCATGGCTCACGGGCCCAGCCGCTCCGCAGCATGTGGGATCTTCCCGGACCGGGGCACGAACCGGCGTCCCCTGCATCGGCAGGCGGACACTCAACCACTGCGCCACCAGGGAAGCCCTACATCTCTCTTTTAACTATATGTTTTGGAGAAACTTGCTTTACAACATTTGCTGTAGAAATATGCTGCCTGACTCCTCATGTAATCCTGATAATTACTGAATTGACACCAGCCTCCAGCAGAAATTGAGAAGCAAAACCTAACAATTTCAGTTCTGGACCTTATCTGATCTTCCTACCATCTACTTTTGAGATTCACAGAAGTTACAGTACCCAGCCCAAAACAATCCAGAGCAACATCTTAAGAAAACTCACTAACATGTAATGAAATTTTATTAGTTACTAGAATGTAAATAAGGAAGAAACCTCAGATACAGATATTCAGGTTGGGAGAAACCTGAAAGGTCATTTTAGTCCAATCACCCACCAAATGTTTGAATGTCATTTTCTAAATTCCTACCAAGTGATTATTCTGCCTAACCTGGAATATCTCTGGTGATAGACGACTCAATCCCTTCTGAGGTAGCCCATCCCATCTTTGAAATAGCTCTGTGAGACAATTTGTCCAACTGGACTGAAAAGTATTTCCCTGCAGTTTTCATTTTACCGGCTCTAGTGTTATATCTTGGAGCCACAGTAAAATCTTTACTCCACAAGTTAATCCTTGAAATCCATGAAGACTGACATTATATCTTTCCTAAACTTTCCCTTCTGTGGGTTAAGTAGCCCTATTCCTTTGCCTGTTTCTCACTGGACATGGTTTAGATTCCCCATCACGCATCCTAGTTAAATTTCTCTAAATGAACCTCAGGTCATCCCTTGAGCCCTTTCTTTCTCTCACAAACTCCTCAACCTCCCCAGACATTTCAGTAGCTGAGGATGAGAGAAGTCAAGTGACATCCCTTAAGTATTCATTGTGTTAGGTTGTATTAGGTAGAATAGGATGAAAGCTCAAGTTTCCAAATCCCTAACCCAGTGGTTCTCAAATGAGCCACTGTGGTTCCTCCCCTGTACATTAGAATCACCTGGAGAGCTTGTTAAAACAGACTGCTGGGCTCCACCCACATAGTTTCTGACTCAGTGAGACTGGGATGGGACCTGACATGAGCATTTCTAACAAGTTCCTAGACGATGCTAAACGCTGGTTCAGAGACCACACTTTGAGAACCACTACCTTACGCCAATGATTCTCAGATTCAAACATGAAGGAGGATCATTTGGGATATTCATTAAATCTGGAGACTTAGCCTCTCCTCCAAAGTAATTCAGTAAATCTGGGAGAAGCTCAGGAATCTGCATATTTAATAAACACCCCGGGTGATTCTGATATAGGTGATGTTGTCTGTGAAACATGCCTCACTGTCACTATATTTTCAAGTGTATCTGCATTTTAGGAAATTATCATTTCTTATGCTCTCGGTGCTATATCTTTTGATCCTTATGGTTGCTTAGGTGTGAAACTTCGTTCTGATGGTGGAATTGTAAAAGGGCAATTCAACTGATACACTTAATACACTTGACTGTTTCAACTGATAGACTTAAAATTCCAACAAGAATTACTATCTCCTCTGAACGTTTTGTAATGCCCCAGATAAAGGTTGGTAAGAAATATTATATGACACAGGTCTGATACATGCATACTAATAAAGGCCAAAGTTACCATTACCTTTGCTTTATGAAGGTCAACACCATACATAGACAACTTTTTGGCATTCTCAAGAAATTCCAGGTCAGCCTGAGCTGGAGTCATGGACCTTTGATAGAAGAAAAACAAAAAGACTTTCAGTGTCACAGTGTCAACATTTACAATAATAACATTTGTATATTACTTGTACTTTATATAAACATATACATAGATATATTTCATAGTCCTAAAAGTAGACTATTATGTATGGAAAAGGACTTTTATCACTACCTGTGTCTAAATAATTGAAATATGCCTTGGAAAAAGAGACCTTGGAGAAACCAAAAGTCACCAAAAGCTATCAGAAAAAAAAAGTTAAAAAATATAACCTTCTAAATTTCTTTAAAGCTACCTCATCCACCATCAGTTCTGCCCCTCCCTCTCCTTAGGCCTTTTCTCCAACACATGTAAACTCCTCCCACTAATTTATCTTGCCAAGGAGGTGACCAAATTAAATCCTCTGAGGGCATGGTACAACTTACAATATCCTCTTAGCTGCCTTTTTCTCTCCCTAACCCTGAATTGAGTTAATATGGAAATTAAACAGGAGGGCAGCTGAAGTTGCTTAACTGGGGATTCTTAATGGGGGCAGGCTTGATGAAAAGAAAATTTCTGGTAACAGATGGTGTCCTGCCCACTGACCTAAACAAAATAAATTGGTTAATAGAGGCATGTAGATAATGGGGCTGTTTTCTCTGTTATTAAGATGTCTTCATTACTAGGCATATAATGAATTAAGTTTATTTGAAAACAATCAGCCTCACTGCCTAAACACTCACTGTGACAGTCTTTCCTTCTCCTTTATAACTTTCTTCTCTTTTGAAAAGTGCTCATGAGCTGTTATGTTCAGCTTTGAAATAAAAATATTACTCCTAGTGCTGTGCAATTCAAACCAATCAAACAGAAATTCATGGTAACAATAAAGCAGCCATACCCCCAAAGAAAAACCATGTAAATGCCTATTTCCCATAAGACTGCCAGCCTCCAGCTATAAAAAGCAGCAGTGACCTATTCATTTAACAAGAGAAAGTCTCTTCCAAACCCATCTGTCTTTATTCTCATTAAAAAGAACAAACGGTTCCCTGGAATAACACCCCCCCCATAAAAAAAAATCTCAGGAAAGAAACTGCAGATTTGTTAATGACTCAGCATCTCAGAATAAAAACTTCCTTCCACAAGCGCTAAAACATCATACCTGAATGCTCTTTATTAATGACTCTGAAATTGAACACAAAAAAGGAGAATGGGAAAATAAACACATAAGCAAGTCTGTATATTCAAGTCATTAAAATCATCTCAGGAAATTTTTGTAGTTTTTTTTTCCCTCATATACATTATATACTTTTCTAGTTAAGGTTACTCCCATTTTATGGGTTTTTGATTTTTTTGTCTTTGCTGTTGTTAGTGTTAGTATTATTGATGGCTTGAATTTTAGGATTCGAAGCTGGAATGGAGCTTGAAGATTATAGAGTCCAACACTTTCACTTTGCTGACGAAGAAACAAGCGTGGAGGGATTACACGGTCATAGGCAAGTTATGACTCAGTTTAAGGTAGCAGGCTTTAGCCAGGACCCAAGTCACATCACTGCAGCTGGAATCCTAGCTCCTGCACTTAAGAGTGGTGACCTCAATCTCCTAACCATAAAGTAAGAAGCATAATAATACCTACTTCTTGAGACTAGTATAGGCAATGATTCTTTTAATCTTTGATGAATGAATGAATGAATGTGACTAGTAGGATAAAATGAGAATGCTTGTGAAACTGCTTTGTAAAGTATAAGTGTTTACTATTATTGCACCCTTAGGTTTCTGGTACAGTGGTACATCATAAGTAACTCATAAAAGAGAAATAATTTTTTTTTTTTTTTTTGCGGTACGCGGGCCTCTCACTGCTGTGGCCTCTCCCGTTGTGCAGCACAGGCTCCGGACACACAGGCTCAGCGGCCATGGCTCACGGGCCCAGCCGCTCCGCGGCATGTGGGATCTTCCCGGACTGGGGCACGAACCCGTGTCCCCTGCATCGGCAGGCGGACTCTCAACCACTGCACCACCAGGGAAGCCCGAGAAATAATTTTAATCACTTTAATTTGAAGACAAGTTTTAAGACATTAAATGAAGCAATCATGATGAAATCTTCCCCATACTTCTCCAACTCTAAGGGACATTAACGGGGTCAATCAATTTTAATACAGATTTAAATTTCAAACTATGTAGTTAAATGATTTTCTAATAAGTAAGCATGCTTTAAAATTGTATTAAGGGCAGGTGGTAAGAAGAGATCTTTAAAACTATGACTTTCCTTGTTAGTTGAAAATAATATTTATATTTGAGGTTTGGCTGATGCTTTGCATTTAACATTTTTTTATATAACTAAAAAAATTTTGAAACATGCTTAAAAGTTACCTACAATACAAACAATTTTTCCTGAACCATTTGAGAGCAAATTGTCAACCTGATGACCAATCACTCTCAAGTACTCTGGTGTGTAATTCCTACAAACAAGGACATTCTCCTACATAACCTCCACAGGGCTCTGAAAACAAGGAAATAAACAGTAATACATTACTGCCATCTAATCCTCAGACCCCATTCAAGTTTACCCAGTTATTTCCAAAATGTTCTGTATGGCAGAAGAATCCAGTTTAGCCTCATGGAGTTTCATTTAGTTCATCTCTCTTGTGTCCTCTTAGTCTGGAAAAGTTTCTTAGTCTTTCTTTGACTTTCCTAATCTTGAACTTCTAAAGATTATAGGCCAGTTATTCTATAGAATGCCCCTCAATTTGGGCCTGTCTGATGTTTCTCCACAAATTGACCCCATAAGTTATACATCTTTCACAGGAATATCACAGAAGTGACCCTGTGTTCTCACTGCATCCTATCAGGGGGAACATGATTTCAATTTGTCTCTTCCAGATGTTCGTTTTGATCAGTGATGTCTGCCGGGCTTCTCTTCTATGAAATTCCTCTTTACCTCTTTGTAATTAATAAATATTCTGTGGGAATGTATTTGGAAATAGTCTATTCCTTGTCAAACTTTTAATCTATTCACTCATTTATATCAGTATGGACTCAGGGATTCTCAGCTTATTCAATGTAATATAATCAATTATTTTCCTTATTTATTTTAGTGCTTAAATCGTCCCAGATTTGGTTAGTGGGAGCCTTTCTAAGCTGGATTCTGTGTCCCTCTGACCATTTCCCATCATTTTTTTTTTCTTTTTTTTTTTTTTTTGCGGTATGCAGGCCTCTCACTGTTGTGGCCTCTCCCGTTGCGGAGCACAGGCTCCAGACGCGCAGGCTCAGCGGCCATGGCTCACGGGCCCAGCCGCTCCGCGGCATGTGGGATCTTCCCGGACCGGGGCACGAACCCGTGTCCCCTGCATAGGCAGGCGGACTCTCAACCATTGCGCCACCAGGGAAGCCCTTCCCATCATTTTTTGAGAACCTCCTTCTGGCACAACGTAGAGTCAGAGTATGTGAGTGTGTGTGTGTGTGTGTGTGTGTGTGTGTGTGTGTGTGTGTGTATGTATACCTACTTACATCTCTATCTATCTAACAACTATCTATCCATCCATCTATCTATTGGAAACAATGAGTTTACACTGAAACCTCGAGTTTTAATGCAACACCACAGGGTTCATTTTAATTTCTCTCTCACTCTAATTTGTATCTCCCTTTACTGACAGTCAGAAACCTGGCTCCCATTATCCTTAATACAATACATTGACTCATTTGATCAACCCCCTGTACATAACCAACCTCTCTTTGCTGCCACTGACCCCTCCTCCACATGGGTGCCCTCTTCACTGGCTTAGACTCTGAATTCCCCATGCTAGGCTGCTCCCCACACATGTCCTCCTTACCTCACTCAGGTTCTGACTCCTGGTGTTAGGCTACCCCTTCCATAGACATCTTCTTCACCCGGCTTAGGCTTCAACACCTGTATCAGGTACCATCCCATAGGGATGCCCTCTGCAGGCCTTCACGACTCCCTTTTCATCCTATTTGAGCTCTGACTTCTCCTGCCAGGCTGGCCCCCCACAATGAACATTCTCCTCACCCTGCTTAGGCCCCAATATCCCCAGCCAGACTGCCTCTCAGCATGGATGACTATCTTGCTCTATCCCACCTAACGGCTTTAGGACACAATTGTTTCAGGAAGCTTTTTCTGATTATAAAAATCATTAATTCATTGTATAAAATTTGGAAAATATCTTTAAGAGCATAGAAAAAAAAAGAAGAAAATCTCCCATAATCCCACCAACCACAGATACCTGTGCATAAATACAAACATATATTTTACAAATTTAAATCACAAATTAAACTTAAATTATTTTCAGCTTAACATTTTAAAGACTATGGTTTTTTCCTAAATGTTTGAAAACTCTTGAAAGTAGTAACAAACTATCTGGGAAGAGATTAGACAGCTCTAAACCATTAGGAGTACTGTCCTGAATTTATTCAGTACCATCTAATAATTTACTACTTGAAATTACTGCAACTTACAGAAGTACCTAACCAGGGAGTTTTGGCACTGGTTAACTTTTGCTCATTAAAAAGAGAAGTTATAACAAAATTTCCCTGTATTTATTTTGAGCAAGTGGAGTCAGGATATAGAGCCATTCAGTGAGTTCCAGTGTTATGTGACAGCCTTTTATTTTTTTGTTTTTTAATGGGAAAAGTTGCTTTATTCATGAGGCCAGCAACCGGGAAGATGGTGGATTAATGTCCTAAAACGAACTCCACGTTGCTGGTTAGGAGACAAAGGTTTTAAAGGCAGTGTGAGGGAGGAGGCTGCAGGGTGCATAATCAGCTCATGGACAATTCTCTGATTGGTTGGCAACAAGGTGAAGTTTCAAGCATCACCCATCTTCTGGTTTCAGCCAATTTGGGGGTCTACATGCTTGTGGTCAGCAGTTTTCATCTGGCGGGATTGTGACAGCCTTTTAATAATGTTGTTGCATCTTCTAATTAAGGACTGTGGTTTCAAATAATTAAGTGGGGGACAACTGACAACTTTACATACCATCTTAGTCCCCCATAAATGGAGGACAATTCGTTTTAAAGCTTGATTTGCTATTGTAAATTTAGTGTTAATTATAGCTTCACGGTCTCTTGTCTAGGCAAAGGGCCACTACTAAGAATTCCATGTACGTAGGCTATCTTCTATTTATCTGAGGAGCAGAGTAGTATTTACTTGTATTTTCCAATGCATAGTAAATGCTTCTGCCTAAGCAGAAGTCTCTTTGGACTGGTTAAAATGTCACGTTGTTGGACATAATTAAAATTTCCATTTTGCTTTCTGTTTGTGAGGATTGCCAATCTTTCCAAAAAGGAGCAAGTAAATTCCAAGATGACAGACCTCTAAATTTTCTAATCATGGAGATCGATTATTGTTCAATTTCTATCTGTATACCTCACAGAACATCAAGTGGACCATATCCACCTGTCCTCTGAGATCGTTTCACCTATTTGGGTTTAAACTCAGTTAGTTCCAAAGAGCATTTCTCTAAACCCAGACTCACATTCATTACTTGTAAAATGGAATAAGAATCATTGTGCAAAGCACTTTACATGAATTTCTAATTTAACAATCACAAAATTCACATCATCAGGGGCTTCCCTGGTGGCGCAGTGGCTGAGAGTCCGCCTGCCGAAGCAGGGGACACGGGTTCGTGCCCCGCTCCTGGAAGATCCCACATGCCACGGAGTGGCTGGGTGCGTGAGCCATGGCCGCTGAGCCTGCACGTCCGGAGCCTGTGCTCCGCAACAGGAGAGGCCACAACAGTGAGAGGCCCACGTACCGCAAAAAAAAAAAAAAAAAACTTCACATCATCAGCCTTATTTTTCCGATGAAGAAACTGACACTTAGAGAGTTTAAATAACTTACTGAGTCATAAAGCTAATAAGGAATGGAGCCTGAATTCAAAGCAAGACAGGCGGACTCCACAGCCCAGGTTTTAGTCTTACTGCCTAACTCAGGGGTTCTCAAATTTTTGACCTCAGGAACCCTTCACTCTCAATAACTACTGAGGACTCTAAAGAGTTTTTTTTAATGTGAGTTATTTCTATCAATATTTACTATATTAGAAATTAAAACTAATAAAATTGAAAACTATTGACTAAATCTTTAAAGAACAGTAAGTCCCCTACTTATGAACCTTCAAGTTGCAAACTTTCAAAGATGTGAATGTGGGCTTCCCTGGTGGCGCAGTGGTTGAGAGTCCGCCTGCCGATGCAGGGGACACGGGTTCGTGCCCCGGTCTGGGAGGATCCCACGTGCCGCGGAGCGGCTGGGCCCGTGGGCCATGGCCGCTGGGCCTGCGCGTCCGGAGCCTGTCTTCCGCAACGGGAGAGGCCACAACAGTGAGAGGCCCGCGTAACGCATAAAAAAAAAAAAAAAAAAAAAGATGTGAATGTGTGTTTGCATGTCCAATCACGTAAGTTAGTTCACGTGTCTGGCATACATTGTCACGTGCTTGCATTCTCTACAAGTGGTTGTGCTTTTGTGTACTTTGTACAGTACTGTAGAGTAGCAATAGAGTGTCTTTATTTCAAGCCCAGGATGTCCAGAAGCAAGCGTAAAAGCAACAGTATATAGCCGATTGTGTTAGTTGGGTACCTAGGCTAACTTTGTTGGACTTACCAACAAATTGGACTTACGAATACTCTCTCCAAACGGAACTCGTTTGTATGTAGGGGACTTAATGAATAACAATAAACGACTCATGTTTTAACATGAAAAATTTTTTGTGTGAAAAATAACAGTATTTTCCTCAAATGTAGTTAAGGAGTGACACTGCTTTACATATTTACAATTTTTTTTTTTTTTTTTTTTTTTTTGTGGTACGCGGGCCTCTCCCTGCTGTGGCCTCTCCGGCCACGGAGCACAGGCTCCGGACGCGCAGGCCCAGTGGCCATGGCCCACGGGCCCAGCCGCTCCGCGGCATGTGGGATCCTCCCGGACCAGGGCACGACCCCGCGTCCCCTGCATCGGCAGGCGGACTCTCAAGCACTGAGCCACCAGGGAAGCCCTACAAATTTTTTTTAATGTGCGGCTTAGAAGACAGCTAGATTTTCCTACCTGCTTCTGTATTCAATCTGTTGCAATATTTTGTATGGTTGTAATATATGAAGAAACCTGATCTCACACAGATATGTAGTTGGAAAAGGAAGAATTGATGATTAAAAATATTCTTCTTTGATACTACACCAAAACTTAACAATGGCTGTTTCCTAAAGGTTAGTTGCAGTGTGAAATCTGAAAACATATCAGTGAACTTTTTGTACCATATTACATTAAAATCTATTGGTCTATCTTGCATTTTGAATGGGTCTTTTATACAGATGCATGATTTTGTAACATCATGCATTTCATATCTGAAAAATACTGGTTGGCTGAGTAATGCAAGTTTTCCAAATGTTGACACATTTCATTGTACGATATTAAAAGAAAAGAATCACATTCATTAAAATAATCACCAACTTCATCAGAAAAGTCGTTTAAGTATTTGGAACCTGTCAAGATCATGATGGCAAATACAAATTTTCCAAAATTCTAATTTTCATTTGAAAGCTTGAATTTTGTCATGAGCAACAAATACTATCAGTCATTTACCAATCCTTAAAGGACTGGCTCATTTCATTTTTGAGGAAATGTATGCCAAATAACCAAGTCTGAATAATCAGTCACTTTTTCAAGTAAAAAAGGAGTTGCATTAAAAAACTGCCTAATGCAGCTGAGAACTCAAAACAATTACACACGTGCTTTTCTTCAAGACGAGTACCTCAGTATGCAGCAGAAGTGCTTTCTATGTACTTCCCATTAAATCACACAGAATATTAAACAGGATGTATTTCAGATTTAATAAAATCAATACTCTTTACTGCTTCATCATGAAAATTTTTAAGTGAATTGGCAGGTTTAAAAATATTTTATTTTACTTTTTAATTTTTAACTGCAAGTTAAAAAGTAAAAGTGTGGAACTTCCCTGGTGGCACAGTGGTTAAGAATCTGCCTGACAATGCAGGGGACATGCATTCGCGGCCTGGTCCGGGAAGATCCCACATGCCGCGAAGCAACTAATCCCGTGCGCCACAACTACTGAGTCTGTGCTCTAGAGCTTGCGAGCCACAACTACTGAGCCCGTATGCTGCAACTACTGAAGCCCTCATGCCTAGAAGCCCGTGCTGTGCAACAAGAGAAGCCACTGCAATGAGAAGCCCGCACACAGTAACGAAGAGTAACCCCCACTCACCACAACTAGAGAAACCCGTGTGCAGCAATGAAGACCCAATGCAGCCAAAAATAAGAAAAATAAATAAAGCCAATTTTAAAAAAGGGCCACAATGGAAAATTTAAATAAATAAATAAATAAAAATAAAAGTGAATGTTGGTGAAGCATATAATGACTAGTAGTACAGTCTGGTGCCATTGCTTTGATTTGTGCTCCACCATTTCAACACAGTGAAATGGGCAAATAATATCTTAGTATTATTATGAAAACAATTTTGACCTCATGGACCCCTTAACAGAATCTTGGAGACTGGGCTTCCCTGGTGGCGCAGTGGTTAAGAATCCGCCTGTCAATGCAGGGGACGCAGGTTCGAGCCCTGGTCCGGGCAGATCCCACATGCCGCAGAGCAACTAAGCCCATGTGCCACAACTACTGAGCCTGCACCCTAGAGCCCGCGAGCCACAAATACTGAGCCCATGCGCCACAACTACTGAAGCCCGCATGCCTAGAGCCCATGCTCCACAACAAGAGAAGCCAACACACTAAAAAGCCCACGCACCTCAACGAAGAGTAGCTCCCGCTCGCTACAACTAGAGAAAGCCCGTGCACAGCAACGAAGACCCAATGCAGCCAAAAATAAATAAATTCACGGAAAAAAAAAAGAATCTTGGAGACTGCCAGCAGTCTGTAAAACAACACCATATGAAAAGAGCTGGCATGAGACTTCCCTGGTGGTACAGTGGCTAAGAATCTGCCTGCCAATGCAGGGAACACGGGTTCGAGCCCTGGTCCAGGAAGATCCCACATGCCACGGAGCAACTAAGCCCGTGCACCACAACCACTGAGCCTGAGCTCTAGAGCCCGGGAGCCACAGCTACTGAAGCCCATGTGCCTAGAGCCCGAGCTCCGCAAAAAGAGAAGCCACTGCAATGAGAAGCCCGTGCAGCAACGAAGAGTAGCCCCCACTCGCAGCAACTAGAGAAAGCCGGCGTGCAGCATCGAAGACCCAACACAGCCAAAAATAAATAAATTTATAAAAAAAAAAAGAAAGAAAAGAGCTGGCCTAATTCAAAGGGTGATTATAAAGGTTAACTATGATATTATACATAAAGTGCCTAGCATAGTATCTGGCACATAATAACAGACACACAATAATTAACTGCTTATAATGTTATGATGATTATGTAACAATGCTATAAAGGAGAATCAAGCATTGCATGAGATTAAGACTATAAAGTCCTCCCAAACCTGAAATTCTATTATGATCAAATAACCATTAAAAGAATCATCAGATATTAAAGAATTAGTGTTAATTTTATTAGGTGTGATAGTTGTATTGTGTTCTTAAAGTCTGTATCCTGGTAGATACTTAAGTTTTTACGGGTGAAATGATATGACTTGCTTTAAAATACTGTCGGGGAAAAATATGGAGGGGAATAAATGACTGAAGTAAGCTACAGGGGTAATAACTGTGGAAGCTGAGTGATAGATAAACTGGGGCTCCTTAAAAAAAAAAAAAAGGGCTTCCCTGGTGGCGCAGTGGTTGAGAGTCTGCCTGCCGATGCAGGAGACACGGGTTCGTGCCCTGGTCCAGGAAGATCCCACATGCTGCAGAGCGGCTGGGCCCGTGAGCCATGACCGCTGAGCCTGTGCTCTGCAACAGGAGAGGCCACAATAGTGAGAGGCCCGCGTACCGCAAAAAAAAAAAAAAAGAAAAAGTCAGAGACAGAAGTTAGGTATCAATCATAATCTGATACCACTATTTTCTGCTGTTTTGCTCCACAGCAGCAGTAGAATATTTTCTTTCACCATTTTATTGATTGCTCAAAGATTACACTACCAATAAAAATTATTTTTAAATTATTAGAAAAAAAACCATGTCCCTACAATCCTGACATTTTAACAAATCAAATTATTTTAATTGATTGCTTCTTTCCACTACTTGCTTTTGTATATATATGTATGTAATTATATATTTTATGTATATATATATATATATATATAAATTTCTAGAATCGTAATCAGAATATAAATAAGTATATTAAAAACATATTTAAGGACAATACAACATGCTTAAGTTACAATCATCAACTAGTTGAAAGTGATATATTAGTGGTCTTAGATATCAGAGCATTGTAATGTATATGCTCATACTTGAAAAGCAAACCTCGGCAGTTCTCTGCAGAAACAGTGTGACCTCAGGAGAGTAAGGTGATAGTTATAAGACTATTGCTATGTAGGTTGTAGACTTTAAAGTCCTCATTATGGTTCTTATGACTGTGGGACCGGAACCTACAGGGGGAATAAGGCAACCAGAATTGGGGCACCTTGAGTTCAAACTCTCTCATTTAAGGCATCTCAATCCATGCAATCCTATTGGAACCACTCTAAGGAAAATAAGATGGCTCAACGGCCAAACAGAATACTTGTTCCTACCATGAAAAGCCTACTAAGACCACTCTGGACTTCTCAGCAATATGACCCTTTGGGGCATCCTAGCCTAACTCATGCTAACATAATTCAGGGTACCAACTCAAGGCCAGGATCAGTCTCCTTAATATGCTAAGGCAGCTTGTAAAATTTAGCTGTAACAAGTCACTCAAATAACAATGGGATGTTTGGTAGCAAGAAACACAAATTTTTCTGGGACTTTAATATTAGCTAACATTTATTGAATTTTTACTATGTAAGACATTGTATTAACTTTTTACACATATTACCTTTTTTAATCCTATGGCTCACCCTATTTCCTCTGAGGTAATGATCTCTATCAGACATATAAGGAAACTGAGGCTCAGAGAGATTAAGTGAATTACCCAAGGTCACAGGCCAGGACCAAGCAGAGCCAAGAATTCAACCCAGCTCAGTCTGAACTTGTTCTTGATCATTGTGTTATACCTCCCAACATTAACAAATTATTTCCATGAAAAAAAAATTAGTGAATTCAATAAAGACTTTTAAAAATACCTTCAGGGGTTTCATGGGCCCTCTGAAGTCTATCCATGTACATAGACCCCAAGTTAAGAACCTCTGCTCTAAAGATCTCAAGGCATCTAATACAGCATAATACATTTAAAATCTGGAAAAAAAAAAAAGGTAAGGCAATAATAATAATAGCTACCATTTATTGAGCACCTACTATGTGCCAGATACTGTGCTTAGTGCTTTACATATATTACCTCATGTAGTTTTCATCCAACAATGCAACACCTATTACTCTGATGAGAAAACTGAGGTTCAAAGGGTTTAAATGACTTGCCCAAAGAATTGGGAGGGAACTGAGCTCAAGTTGACTCTTTCTATGGCACCAGTTCCCACTAAGGCAAACACTAAATCAATTCCAGGTCAAGGGTTTAAACTTACTGTCAAAGTAAACACAGAACAAATCCTGGAGACATATTTACCTGTATGACTTATGCAGTTCCATGACCTTCTCTTCAAGTTCCTTGGTCTGATTTGGGGCCAGTTTAAAATCACTAACATAATCTGCACCATGGAGTTCTGGGTCATAGTCTCCCAGCTCAGACTGGATGGTATAAGAACCTAATAATGCTAAGGTTGCAAATGAACAGGGCAGACGTCCTGCAACTATGTCCTGCCGAAGTTGAAGACATAAATAATACCTACAGCCAAAGAGAAAAGATGTTACCATGTCAGCAACAAAAACAATAACAAAATACAGAGAGAGAAAAAGGAAGAAAACGGGAGAGAGAGGTAGGGAGGGAGAAAGAAAAAGAATGATTAAGTAAATATGAGATAATATTAATAATTGTTCAGTTAGGTAGAGGGTATATGGTTGTTCATTGTACTATTTCAATGTCAGATAGTAATAAAGGCTGCTTGGCCCCCAAATTGGGTCCTTTCTTTTCTATCACGTTGCTTTGCCAAATGTGTATACTGCCCTTCATATACAAAGATGACATTACTGATACATTTTCACTAGGATATGAACGTTCTTTGGTATGTTTTTCCTCCAAGATGGGCTTAAATTGCATGCAGCCTTCCACACACTATCATCTTGTAAGACCGATTCCACCTGTATGCTAAACTATAGGGAATTCAGATGAGGGTTGAAACAGTTAAGTCCAACAAACTGAGTGACCCAACATATGTCAGACACACCATATGGTATTCACACCCATGGCCATGACCTCCTTAGCCCTTGTTCTGACTGGGTTAACCAGTTCAGACTCTTTTACCAAACAGAAAAGCTGGGAGGTATGACTAAATTGAAAACTCCTATATTGATTAAAATCATATCTTTGACTTGACCATAATTAGATGCTGAACAACATATGCACCAGCAATCATTTTTGCTATCTATGATTAGTCACTATATACATATTTTTTTAAAAGTCAGAGCAATGCCAATCAAATCATAAGAATCGTAAACTCTTCTAAAATGTAGGTAATTAGTACAGATTTTTAGGGATTTGTTTTGTTGTATATATAATAAACCTTAATGAAGAAAGATGAATAATTAGCAACTCTAAGAGACAAATATTACCTGTGAAAAAGCAATAACCAAGACAATTTTTTCAGGCAGCGATATTGCATCTCAACTTCAAGAATGTACAAAGGATAACTGGACAAAGAATAATTTTTTCAAATGGCACAGACATTTCACAGTACTTAACAAGCAGACCTTTTAATAGTCTTATGCTATTCTTGTTTGAGATGAAAACTGAAGCCTAGAGAGTGTATATTTGTCTGAAATCAGATAGTTGACAGCAAAGTCAGAATTAGAAAGCAGTTTCTCAACAACCAACAATTCAATTGAACAAACATTTGCCAAATACCTACTACGTATAAGGCTCTATGCAAGATGCTATGGATATACATATGTAGAGTAGTATTCTTTACTATATACTGTTTTTCCTTTTTGCTTTTTTGCTAATATTCAGTATTTATATAGAATCCAATAAAGGCCACTTTCTTAAAAAGGAATCAGTAAGCTATTTTTAAACAGTACAAGATTTATTTCATAAATTAAGTGGGCTCAAAAATTACTGAGGGGGCTTCCCTGGTGGTGCAGTGGTTGACAGTCCACCTGCCAGTGCAGGGGACACGGGTTCGTGCCCCGGTCCGGGAGGATCCTGCATGCCGCGGAAAGGCTAGGCCCGTGAGCCATGGCCGCTGAGCCTGCGCGTCTGGAGCCTGTGCTCCACAACGGGAGAGGCCACAACAGTGAGAGGCCCGCGTACCGCAAAAAAAAAAAAAAAAAAAAAATGACTGAGGAATGTTCAGTTCACATACCTAATCATACAATTTAAAAGGGGAATAGGAAGAAAAAAATAGTAACACTGAGACTTTAGTTTTTTTGATCCCTTAAGAAACAGCATGGTGTGAGAGGAGTATTTAAAACAAACAAAAAAACGGCAGAGCTGTTTTGCCACTATATTTGTCTCTTGTCCTTTGGAGGATAATATGGTTTATAGGTTCCCTGTCCACAGCATGGCACAATACCCATGATAAGCAAGGTTAATTCCCTACCAATTTTCTCCAGGCGAGTCACAGATATTTGAGGCTTTTAGGATCACTTATTTGCAAGCCTGCCTTGAAGTGACCAGAAACTTTTTATCTTAGGTTTAATAGCTCATGATTTTTCTTCAATTCTGAATGGAGAAATTCCCAGAGCTTATGATAATGAGATTACTTATTACATATTTAACTATTAATAAATTACTTACCTTGTTATATCTTCTGTTAACTGTGCTGGGTCAGGTGGATAAAACTTTACATTAAATGTGAAATTCCAAGGGACACCTGTAAAAATAAACACAAAAGAATTTTATGCTTATGCCTAAGTTTCTGGTTGTTAGAAATACCTAAAAATATTCCAAAAAATCTTTTTTTTCTTGAAGTGTCCTAATACTTTCATGCTTTGTGGGTGAAATATTATTTTTATTTAAAAAAGAAAAAGAAGAAAGTTGTTTAGACACCATCTAAGAGTATCTCATTTTTTTTACCCGACTTAATAGTTTTGTTTATAAAACATTATAAGCAAAATAACATAAAGGAAACCATCCTATAGGTGAACATGTTTGTAGCAATGGTTTTCAAAATGTGATCTATATACCACTCTGGGTCCTCAGAGGTCATTCAAAGTGATCCATGGATGTTTTCTTTTGGTGTTGGCATTATTTATTTGTGACATCTCTCAACATTATCTCAAATAAACAAAAGCATTCTTCCCATTAATATGGAAGACAATATGGGTGAGATTAGGAGATTATTTTAGAAATAAGAAGGAAGAGGCAATATAGGTGGCTCTTAGAAACTATAGCTCTAATGAAAATATTTTAGGTATGAAAACTACAAGAATTTAATCCTAAGACTCATACAAGTGTTTCATATTTTTTATCTACAATGAAAATCAGAGATTGTGAGTAAAAGTTAAGTGGAGAATGCATTTCAATTTTTCCAGCTAAGTGCTACCCCTTCAAGGTTTTTCTAACATGACTGTTAGTTTCCCAAAGAAACTAACAGTCTGGTCTCAGTTATAAACAAGTTATGATTGGGCTTCCCTGGTGGCGCAGTGGTTGAGAGTCCGCCTGCTGATACAGGGGACACAGGTTTGTGCCCCGGTCAGGGAAGATCGCACATGCCGCGGAGCAGCTAGGCCCGTGAGCCGTGGCCACTGAGCCTGCGCGTCCGGAGCCTGTACTCCGCAACGGGAGAGGCCGCAACAGTGAGAGGCCCGCATACCGCAAAAAAAAAAGAAAAGAAATAAGTATGATTGGTTATGATGCTAAGAGATACATTTTGTTCAGTACTTACTGCATGCCAGGTACTAAGCTAGCCCTCTTACATACAGGTAGATGCTACTATTAGTTCATTTTATTTATGAAGAAACAGAGGCTTAAGAAAATACATAGCTAGTGAATCCAGGGTTCTCTTACCCCAAATCCCATGCTTTTAACCATTGGACTCTACTACCTTATAACAAACATCTGTGTTTCAAACATTGTTCTATTTTGCATTCACAGCATTTCATCTCCAAATATCATTTTTATTGCTATTGGCTGCCAATGACCATATGCAAATTAAAATTTGAAACAGTTTAAATGTCTTAATGAATATGCAGTTTTAAGCATGCTAAAATATTTAATACAGGAGTCCCTTGGTAATGGTTGATATTTTCCTTCAAAATTTGAACTAAAAGGCAAATTCCAGACAATAAAACAAACTTGTCTCAAATCTACTCAATCCTAATATTTACCATTAACTCACTTCTAATGTTTCATATCCCAGAAACTTTAAATGGAACTTAGGAAACCAACCCCATAATTGTTTCTCATAAAAAGGGTAAGGGGATGGGGAGGCAATATTTACAGTTCAAATACTGTAAAATACCATCTGTTGTTATGATTATGATATGTTAATAATCTAATCATTGTTAACTTATAATTCCCATATAGACATTAAAAAAAGATGACTTCTATGCTACCTATAAAAAATGTATTGGCTAGAGGGCTTCCCTGGTGGCACAGTGGTTAAGAATCCACCTGCCAGTGCAGGGGACACAGGTTCGAGCCCTGGTCCAGTAAGATCCCACATGCCGCGGAGCAACAAAGCCCGTGTGCGCCACAACTACTGAGCCTGTGCTCTAGAGCCCATGAGCCACAACTACTGAAGCCCATGTGCCTAGAGCCCATGCTCCGCAACAAGAGAAGCCACCGCAATGAGAAGCCCGCACACCACAACGAAGAGTAGCCCCCGCTCGCTGCAACTAGAGAAAGCCCACGTGCAGCATGAAGACCCAACATAGCGATAAGTAAATAAATTTATTTTTAAAAATGTACTGGCTAGAGCAAATCAATATGGGAAACAAGACAGCTAAAAGAATGTTCAATAAATGTGAATTCAGCATTTAAGAACTTTAAACACAAATTCAGTTATTTCATAACATATATAAATGGCAATTTTTTAATAGTATAGAAAGACTAGCATTAAAGAAAGCAAATCAACAACAGTTTACAAAGTGTGATTTTTTTTTTTCTCTTTGAGCTAACTGATACAAAAAGTTTGATAACACCCACGATTGGTGAGCTAACTGATATAAAAAGTTTGATAACACCCACGATTGGTGGGGAAAATAAGCACTTTCTTCTACTGCTGATGTGAGTGTAAACTGGTACAACACTATGGAGAACAATTGAGAATATCTATCAACACATAAAATGTACATACTCTTTCACCTAGCAATTCCACTTTCATAAATGTATCTAAACATACACTTAAACATGGTCAAATGATACAGGTATAAGATATTGTTTGTAATAGCAAATGTCTGGAAACAACCTAAATGTATTTATTTAGCAAGAAAAGATACACTGCCACTATATACTGTTAAGTGAACAAAAAAAATCAAGGCAAAGAACGGCACATATGGAAAGCAACTGTGAAAGTTGGGGGTAGAAAAAAGTGGCTATTGTGAATGGCACTGCTACGATGCAACTTACTATTAAATGGTTCAGAAAAAAGGTTTTGTGTGTGTGTGTGTGTGTGTGTGTGTGTGTGTGTGTGTGTAGATAAAGAGAAAAGATAAAATAGTAAAATATTAACATCTGAGGAATCTGGGTGAAGGGTACCCAGGAATTCTTTGTACCATTATTTCAACTTTTAAGTCTGAAATTGTGTCAAACATTTTTAAAATTAATAATTGAAAAAAAATTCCTGCCTCCTGGGTACACAGGAAAACAGGAACTATCTCATACACTATTGGTGGGGATGTAAACTATTACAATCAATTTAAAGGAGAGCAATTTGGCTATATCTGGTAAAACTAAAAATAAACATACTCTATAATCTAGCAATTCCACTTTAAGCCTAAATCAGTGGGGTGTTTTTTTTTAATTAATTTATTTATTTTTGGCTGCGTTGGGTCTTTGTTGCTGTACGCGGGCTTTCTCTAGTTGCAGCAAGCGGGGGCTTCTCTTGTTGCAGAGCACAGGCTCTAGGCGCCCGGGCTTCGGTAGTTGTGGCACTCGGACTCAGTAGTTGTGGCTCACAGGCTGTAGAGCTGTGGCACACAGGCTTAGTTGCTCCACGGCATGTGGAATATTCCTGGACCAGGGCTCGAACCTGTGTCCCCTGCATTGGCAGGCGGATTCTTAACCACTGCACCATCAGGGAAGTCCTGGTGGGGTTTTTTAAACTGTGGATCATGATCCATTGTGAAATCAGTTTAATGGGTCAAAATCAGCATTTTTAAAAATGAAACAGAATACAAGAGAAAAAGGTCAGAGGAGGAATTCCCTGGCAGTCCAGTGGTTAGGACTTGGCACTTTCACTGCCAGGGCCCGGCTTCAGTCCCTGGTGGGGAAACTAGGATCCCACAAGTCGCACAGTGCAGCCAAAAATAAAAGAAAAAGAAAAAAAGAAAAGAAAAAACTCAGAGGATATCACTGTGAAATTTTCTTTTCAACTGAGATGAATTCCAAAATCATGTTTATAAGAAAAGGTAGTCACGAATGATTAACTGCTATATAATTCAATTTATATGATGCTCAGAAAGGTAAAACAATATTTTTAGGTATACATTCATACATTAGGTAATTTTTTAAAAACATTAAAAAGTACAACGGAATCATTAACACAAAATTCAGGGCAGTGGTGACTTCTGCAGGGGAAGGAGAGGAGGATACATTTAGAAGGGGCATATCCTGGGCTATAGAATTTCTTAAACACAGTTTGTGTTATTTTATGTATCAGTATTTTTCAGAAGGTATAAGGATTTCTTGCTTTTGCTCTGTACTATTCCAGAAGGAGGTGGAAGTTGCTAGCCTGACTCAGCAGGGGAGATCTCTCTTATTCAGAACCAAGGAAGTTAAACAAAGCTAAATATTAAGCTGGGAGAAGGGAGAGAGACTGATAAACCATAGAAGGTTCAAATGGATTGTTAGGTCCGAGGGAAATTTCAAAAATACAGGCGAAGCAATACTATCTATTGTACATGGGTATGGATATATAAAGGAAAAATATAAAAACATGGACTGACTCACCTCAAATTCATGAAAATAGATTTCTACGGATAGGGAGAGAAGGGGATGGGACTAGGAGATAAACCTGACCTGTACTGTTCTATTTTAAATGTAAAAGTTAACACATGTTAATTCTGGGTGATGGGTACATGGGTATTTGTTATATTAGCCTCCATTCTTTTCTGTATTTTTTTTTTTTTTTTTTTGCAGTACGCGGGCCTCTCACTGTTGTGGCCTCTCCCGTTGCGGAGCACAGGCTCTGGACGCACAGACTCAGTGACCATGGCTCACGGGTCCAGCCGCTCCGGGGCATGTGGGATCTTCCCGGACCGGGGCACGAACCCGTGTCCCCTGCATCGGCAGGCGGACTCTCAACCACTGCGCCACCAGGGAAGCCCTGTATTTTTTGAAATATGGAAAAAATCTTGCTGGTGAATATCTATTACAAATTTAAACATTCATACTTTTTTATTCTACTTCTAGCAATTTACTACAGATACATCTAAGTGCACATATACATATATATTCAATACATGCTCTCTCTCTCTCTCTCTCTCTCTCTCTCTCTCTATATATATATATATATATATATACAGTGCTACAACTTTATAATCATTAAAAAAAATTTTTAACAAATGAAATAAATTGATATATATTAAGAGTATACAAATTATGTTAAAGATTGCATATGTATATTAAATACATACAGAACATACATATTTATATTAAAATATTTTTATAAAGTATATTATATATAAAATATAATGTATGCATTAAATACATATTTATATTAAAATGTATGTCTATATACACTCAGAACATCTCTGGACAGAACACAAGAAATTAGTTAAAGGACAGGGGAAGAAGGAAGATTGACCTTGTATTATATTCATCTGTATCTTTTAGTTTTATACCTCATATTTATATCACCTATTTTAAAAATTTTAAAACTACATATGACATAATATACAGAAGATACAATATATAACAATGTATAACATAATTGTATTTTTGAAAAGCAAAATTTATATATGCCTAGAAAATATCTTACAGATCATACCAATTTAACAGTGATTATATCTGGAGGATAGGCTTTACAGGCTTTTTACTTGCTTCATGATATATTTTCATAATGCTTAAATTTTTCAAATGGATATATATTACTTGTATGATGAAAACTTTTTTTTTAAACTCAAGGGCTGTTTTAAAAAATAAATTTATTTATTTTTAATTTTGGCTCTGTGGGTCTTCGTTGCTGTGCTCAGGCTTTCTCTAGTTGCGCCGCACAGGCTTCTCATTGCAGAGTCTTCTCGTTGCGGAGCGTGGGCTCTAGGTGTGCGGGCTTTATAGTTGCGGCACACGGGCTCAGCAGTTGTGGCTCGTGCACTCTAGAGTGCAGGCTCAGTAGTTGTGGCGCACGGGTTTAGTTGCTCCATAGCATGTGGGATCTTCCCGGACCAGGGCTCGAACCCGTGTCCCCTGCATTGGCAGGCGGCTTCTTAACCACTGCACCACCAGGGAAGCCCGTGAAAACTATTTTTATAAAACCCAAAATCTTTGCAATAGATAAATGTCAACCTTCTCTTTGGCTCAACGAAATACTTACATTTTGATGTTAAAGTTTGTGTTACAGACACGGTTTTTCTTTCCCATGTTGAAGGAAGAGGTTTTATTATTTTGCAAATTTTTTTTAAACGACAAACACTTAGGTTATTTTTCTTAGCGAGAGTTTTTTTTTCTCAATAGCCTGGAAGATAATCTACTAGATAGTCTTCTCCACTCATCATAAACTCTGTTTTAACTTTTCTTCCTAAAGAGTCTTCTTGTACAATCATTTATTCCTGAGTAATATTGAATATTAAAAGTATCTTCATTGAAAGGGGCTTGGAATCATGTTTTTTGTTGTCATGTCTCAAATATTCTGAATATTTTTTACTCTGATTTGCATTTTAAAACAAGATTTTATAGGCAGAGAGCAAATATGGAGAGTTGTCAGGCCAAAGTAGTATTTTGTTTCTCTATCTTAAGAAATATAAATAAATAGGGTCTAAAAGAAAACATTTCACCATAACAAAAGTGTTTTCTTTTAAGAAACAAATGAAAAATAAAACTTCTTTTCAGGTGATACAGTTAAAACTTACTAATCATGATGAATAACATCTATTGCAGTTCCTACAAGTTTCCTCAAAAATAAACTAAACTAAAAGGACATCTAGTCATAACTGGGGGGGTGGGGGTGGGTGGGTAAAGTCTCTACCCTTTAGCCCATTGGGCCTGAGGCTACAAAATACTAATCTAGACTTTAATCAACCTAGAAAAGTCTATCCCAGGACACCAGTCTGAGCAGGGTGTTCAGCAGTAATATATGCCAGAGGGCTTGGAGCTAAGAGAAAGCCACAATGACAGAAGGGTCACTGGCAAGGAATTTCTTCTATTCTTTTTTTTCCTTCCACAGGTCCTTACATACTTCAATTTGGAAGAAGACGGTTGAAAAGGGACAAAAAAGAACTATAGAGAAGAAAACATGGAGAAGGTTAGAACTCAATAGTCCAGAACAATTTAAATGGAACAGGATCAGGCAGCAAACTCCCAATCGTAAGCTACTACAGTTTCAATCACTACCATTGTGAGAACTGACTCCCATATCCTTTTCTCTTCTATTCTTTGTTTGTTTCCACCTTCTGTTTCTCTCAATCATTCCTATCTTCCCCCACTTTGCCTAGTTGTAAAAAAAAAATCATCAGGATCTGACCTACATCTCAATAGTGTCTACCTCTGCTGTATCTTTCTATTATGGAATCTCTACCTTCCAAAGGAAGGCTTTATCTTAATTTCAAAGCCATCTACCATAGTCAGAATTCTAAAGTGACTCACAGCCAGAAAAAGGTTGGAAATCCTCTGACCTACTAAAAAAAAGAAAGAGCTAGAAAAAGGGCTATATTCACTTACCACGAACCTGCTTTTTTATTTCTTTGGCAGAATCCAGCCATGTCTGTAAAAAGAAGAAAAGGCATTCACACAGAGCTCCAAAATACATAAACCACAGAGTACCAGAAGCAGGATTACTGACCATCTCCAATAGTGTCTCCAGGTCAACCTACATTTCCAATATTTTTTGCATTAGTTTCACATAGCACAGTAATTTTGAACAGAGAAACAGGGAGCCAGACAGTTGGGCTTGAATCCTAGCTCTACTACCTCCTAGGTGAGTGACTTTAAGCATCTTTGTACTTCAGTTTCCTCATCTATTAGAGGAAATAAAATGAGATATTAGCAGTAGGGCCTATCTCAGGGTTACTGTGAAGATTAAAAGGTAATATATGTAAAGCTTCAGCAAACAAGAAATGCTAAATAAGCACTTGCTATTTTTATTATTCTGTAAAGACAAATAGAGATCTATAACCAGGATTATTGATCTGTAACCTAGATCTTATTTTTCCCTCCAACTCTGACCTCCAGTCTCATTCAAGTTTTCTGTGTCAGCACAGCACCTGGTAGATGGTTCATGCTCAGTTAATGTTTACTGAATGAATAACTATTTTGTTTTTCCTGACTACTCTTGCCCACACTAATTTCTCCCTTCACCATTCTCCAACCCCACTTAAAATTTGCACACCACAAGGGCAAGGTTCCTCAACCCATAGCGGACCATGCAAAACTAATGGCACTTAAAAAGAGCCTCACCATTAACATCTTTCATAGGCTCCTAGAGAAATGTTTAAAGACAGAAATTTCTAAATTGAATTGTCTAAAAGATTTTTATTGACATAAGACATATACAGAAAAGTACATAAAACATATGTATAGATCAATAAATTATCAAAGTGAACACACAAGTATAACATTACCAGCACACCAGGAGCCCCTTTCATGCCTGCTCCCAATCCCCCCACCCCATTCCCCCTTCCAAAATGTTTAAAATTGAATTTTAGTCGTATTTAGAAAAGAAGAGTAAGGGGGGATTACTCCTCACCCTGTACCAACAAGGGCAAAGTTCAAGATGACCATCCCATTTGCCCTACCCAAGGAGTGGGCCTGAACACCACAATCTTACATTTGATTATATATTACACTAACCATTATATAAAGATAGTCACCACAACAGATAATAAGCAAAGAGTGAGGACGAGTTTCCTTTTCTCTCCCCTGCCCCTGCAATTAACACAGATGATTAAGAAATATATGTTTTTAAAAATATCACTTAATATAAAATTATTCTAAAGTATAAAAACTAAGTACATACTTGCTTAAGTCCTGTCAGAAAGGGCAGGGGGTAACCTGGGTGTTTCTCCTTCCTCTCTCATTAAGACTAAAGAACTTTAAGTTGTTATAGGTCCAAAGGCAAAAGAGGACTATAAAAGCACCAACTGATAAGTTTTGTGGAACCTCTGAGAACCTTGCAATCCAGAACTCTTAACAAAGACTACTTTCTATCACTGTGGAATGAACACTTCCCCTACAGAGTGAGGTGACTCCATATTTTCCCTATTTTTAAGAGAAATCTCCCAAAGTAGTCTGAAGCTGCCAAGTTTCTTACAGGGATTGCATGAGCCATTCTATGACTCTAAGGCTAGAATTCCCACCAATCTGACATAGAGGGGGCAAATCCAGATTTGTGCCAATCACATGGGACTCCAAGGTATAAGGTACCTTATAGAACAAAGTATTATTTCTTCAGTATCTAGACCTTCGAATCAAAGTCAAAATCAAAAAGTGTGTACAAGACAATAAAAAATCAGTGTGCATAACAATAGGTACTTTATGCTCAATTTAAATTATTCAATTCAGAGCATTTTATTTAGCCAACAAGTATTAAGGAATGCCTCCACGTGCTAGGCACCAAAGTTACAAAAAAGGATTTAAAAATAGTGCTTGTCCTCAAGGAGCTGTCAGTCTAAAGGAAGAGCTGAGTAGTGAATAATTTGTCTTTTCTTAGAGGCAGTTAGGAAATGTTTCTCAAAAGAATGTTTTGGGGGAAAAAATAGGTTAAAAAAAAAAAAGAATGTTTGGGAGATCTAATTTAGGGTTGAAGAACAAATATGAGTTAGCCAGGCAAAAAAAGAAGTGGAAGTAATTAGAAAGGCACAGGGTCTATAAAGAGAACATGATACATCTGAGTTGCTGAATGTAGTTCAGCAAAGCTGGAGCACAGAAGTGAAGAGGAGAGATGTAAAATGAAAAGGAACAGTAAGGGCCAGATCATAGAGGCCATAGTATTCCATGCTAAGAAACTTGGACTTCATCAAGTTACAGGCAAGGGAGAATCACTGAAGGATTTAAAATAAGAGTGACACAAATTTGAGGTAGACAGGGAGACCAAATAAGAAGCTGTTGTTGAGAATGATAATAGTCAGGATTTGTGACTGAGTAAATAGGGTGGGCTGATGATGAGAGGTGGTAAAGTATAGTAGTAAACAAAAGTTCCTAAGTTGCTGGCTTGGGCAACTGGGTAGATGTGGTACTATTCACTGAAACAGAAAATGTAGGAAAAGGAATAAATTTTCATGAAGAAGAAAACAATAGCAAAAAACTGAAAACAACCCAAATGTCCATCAACAATAGAATAAATAGATTATGGTATATTTATATAGATACACGTTCAAGGTGTCTTTGGAAGTCCAAGTAGAATATTTCAGTAGATAGCTGGATAAGCAGGTCTGGCACTCAGAAGAGTGATTTTAACCAGAGATATAAATTTGGGCACTGTCCCCATATAGGTGGCAAATGAAGCCATGAAAGTAGATAAAAATCATCCAGGGAGCATATAATAGAGTTAAAAGAAAGAAACTAAAGATAAACCTTGGGGAACATTTACAGTTAAGGGATGAAGAGAGGATAAAGAGCTGAGAAGTAAACTGAGAAGAAGTGACCCAGTGGTAGGAGGAAAACAGGAGAGACTGGTATCACAGAATCCAAAGGAATAGAACATTTCAAGGATGGATAGGCAAGCTCGTCAATGCTGCAAAATGGACAAGGAACATGAAGATGAAAAACTGTCAGATTTATCTTGGCAAGGGCAGTTCAGCAGAGTGGTAAGAGCAGAAGTCAAAATGCAGTGAGTTACACCAAGTGCTGGCGAGAATGTGGCACAGCTGCAACCCTTAGTGCTGGTGGGAGTGTGAACTGGTAGCACCACTTTGGAAAACTGATAGTATCTACCAAAGCTGATCATATATGTGGCATCCACAACCCAGCAATTCCACTTCTGGGAATCCAACAGAAATGAATATGACAAGATATGCACTAAAAGACAGGTATGAGAATGTTCCCAGGAGCAGCATTCATAAAAGCCACAAACTGTAAACAAGCCAAATGTCCATCAACAGTAGAATGCATAAATAAAGTGTGGTATAGTCAAACAGTGAACTATTATACAGCAGCAAGAATGGATGAACTACTGCTACTCGCCACAACATGGATGATACTCAAAAACATGATATCAAACAAAACAAAAGAAGCCAGACCTAAGAGCACATACTGTATGGTTTCGCTTATGTAAAGTTTAAAAACAGGCAAAACTAATTGATGGTGATAGATGTTAGGAAGACATCTGTTACTTTTGACAGGGCCTGAGGTAGGAGTACTGATTGTTGGGGGCTGGCGGTAGTGACTGGAAGGGGAAACAAAGTGGGATTCTGGAATCCTCCAGAAAAAAATCCTTGATTCATTCATAAATAACTTATTCCAAGCAGGAATAAAATCTAGGAAGCAACTATTGGGTTGGCGAAAAGGTTCATTTTGTTTTTTCCGTTAAGATGGCTCTGGTAGCACTTAGTTGTCTTCAACTTCATTTGAAACAATTTTGTTAGATTATATGTGACAGCTGTCATATCAACATGCATTTTAAAAAAGACTTATCAAAATTGGTGAATTTTTGTATGACATTTTAATATTGAAAATGGAAGGAAAAAAAGCAACATTTTTGGCATATTATGCTTTATTATTTCAAGAGAGGTAAAAATGCAACTGAAACGCAAAAAAAGATTTGTGCAGTGTATGGAGAAGGTGCTGTGACTGACCGAATGTGTCAAAAGTAGTTTCATGCTAGAGATTTCTTGCTGGATGATGCTCCATGGGCTGGTAGACCAGCTGAAGTTGATAGCGATCAAATTGAGACATTAACTGAGAACAATCAACGTTATACCACGAGGGAGACAGCTGACATACTCAAAATATTCAAATCAAGCACTGAAAATCATTTGCACCAACTTGGTTATGTTAATCACTTTGATGTTTGGGTTCCACATAAGTTAAGCAAAAAAACCCCTCTTGACCGTATTTCCACATGCAATTCTCTACTTAAATGTAATGAAAACGTTCTGTTTTTAAAACAAATTGTGATGGGCGATGAAAAGTGGACACTGTACAATAATATGGAAAGGAAGAGATCATGGAGCAAGTGAAATGAACAACCACACCAAAGGCTGGTCTTCACCCAAAGAAGGGGATGTTGTGTATATGGCAGGATTGGAAGGGAGTTCTCTATTAGGAGCTCCTTCCGGAAAACCAAACAATTAATTCCAACAAGTACTGCTCCCAATTAGACCAACTGAAAGCAGCACTCGACAAAAAGCATCCAGAATTAGTCAACAGAAAATGCATAATCTTCCATCAGGATAACACAAGACCGCATGTTTCTTTGATGACCAGGCAAAAACTGTTACAGCTTGGCTGGGAAGTTCTGATTCATCCACCATATTCACCAGACATTGCACCTTCGGATTTCCATTTATTTAGGTCTTTACAAAATTCTCTTAGTGGAAAAAATTTCAATTCCCTGGAAGACTATAAAAGGCACCTGGAACAGTTCTTTGTTCAAAAAGATAAAAAGTTTTGGGGGACTTCCCTGGTGGCGCAGTGGTTAAGAATCCACCTGCCAATACAGGGGACAGGGGTTCGAGCCCTGGTCCAGGAAGATCCCATATGCTGTGGAGCAGCTAAGCCCATGAGCCACAACTACTGAGCCTGTGCTCTAGAGCCTGCGAGCTGCAACTACTGAGCCCACGTGCTGCAACTACTGAAGCCCGCACGCCTAGAGCCTGTGCTCTGCAACAAGAGAAGCCACCACAATGAGAGGCCTGTGCACCACAACAAAGAGTAGCCCCCGCTCTCAGCAACTAGAGAAAACCTGCGTGCAGCAGCGAAGACCCAATGCAGCCAAAAAATTAAATAAATGAATAAATAAATAATTTTTTTAAAAAGATGCATCACTGTGAATCTCAGAACACTAAAGAAAGAGAGAAAAAGAAGAGAAGGAGGGAGGGAGGGAGGAAGGATGGGAGGGAGGGAGGGAGGGAGGAAGGGAAGGAAGGAGGGTAAAAGATTCTACTAGCCTAATTCTACACAGGGCAAGAGAGAGGGGAGGTCATACAAAGCATCACAAATCAGAATGGCTTTGACCTTCTCAATAGCCAACATTAAAAGCTAGAAGACAGGGCTTCCCTGGTGGTGCAGTGGTTGAGAGTCCACCTGCCGATGGAGGGGATGCGGGTTCGTGCCCCGGTCTGGGAAGATCCCACATGCCGTGGAGCGGCTGGGCCACTGAGCCATGGCCGCTGAGCCTGCGCGTCCAGAGCCTGTGCTCCGCAATGGGAGAGGCCACAACAGTGAGAGGCCCGTGTTCCGCAAAAAAAAAAAAAAAGCTAGAAGACAATGGAGCAATGCCTTCAAAATTATGAAGGCAAATCATTTCAAGCCTAAAATTCTATACCCAACCAAACTAACAACCAAATACTACAGTACAATAAACACAATTTCAGACATGTAATGTCTCAAAAAGATTACATCCCATATGTAATTTCTCAGAAGAAGTGCTCTATCAAATACCAGGAAATGCTAAGATAAAGGGTAAACAAGAGAAACATCACAGGAGAGAAGTACAACAAATCCCCAGGATAATGGTGATGGGAAATACCTGGGTCAACTATATACAAGACAGAGAGAGCAACTCATCCAGACTGGAGAAGTATGACTCAAAGAGATAGCATATTGAAGAAGGACTGTCACCATCACAATGGCTTTTGCTACTGTATTGTCCCTTTAACCTGACAATTCTAAGGAAGTCTTCTCCAAACTCATTTTTGTACAGGATTTACTTGGGCCATGTGCAAATGAAGTTCCTGCTTTCCCTTCTATGTTCTACTTGTTCTACCTGAATCAGCTAAAGACCTTCATTTTAACCCAAAGTAAAACTCTGCTTTGACCTATTTCCGAGAGCTGGAAGTTAGCCATGATGAATTTAGAAGCAGAAAATATAGAACAGCCCATTACCCCAACCATATCCTGTAAGAACCTGGCCCATCAGACCTGCCAGATGCCCCAAATATGATAAGCACTATGTTTCCCAGGATTCACTTGTCCACTGACTTCCCCAGAAGAGGTTCTTATAAACAATCAGAGAAGTTGAAACTAGATTATGATTCAGAGACATCAACTTTTT
Organism: Phocoena sinus; assembly: GCF_008692025.1. Taxonomy (NCBI): domain Eukaryota; kingdom Metazoa; phylum Chordata; class Mammalia; order Artiodactyla; family Phocoenidae; genus Phocoena; species Phocoena sinus. Next base: position 22,838,599 of record NC_045763.1, on the reverse strand, counting down.
TTCCCAGAAATATTTTATCTAAGGGGGACAATAAAGCCCTTTTTAATACAGCCAGATTTGTTGTTTGCTGTACAATCAAATTCAGCTTTTATATTGGGCACTTTTAACATCACTTTATACAGAAATATATCAATGAATATAAATAAAGCAATTTAATATTTTCTCATTAAAAATAAATAGGATAGTGAAAACTACTATAGGAAATAAAATTTGCTGATACGATAGAGTATGGATGACACCAACAATAGCAAAAAGTTTTCAAAGCAACTGGAAGGTTTTTACCAATGTGAGCACTGGAAGCTCAACTGCAAGATGAAAGAATTTCCTCTGCTGAATGCCTTTAGATGAGCCAGCTCCCAGCAATTTAAGTATACTTGGTTCATAGAAAAATTATAACAGTTACATTAAACAAGTAGGTACTGGTACTCAGTGACTTCATTTATATGCCAAATTCAAGTATTCTCAAATATTCTAACATAAACCTGAGTGGGGTACACACACACAATATAAAAACATTTGATTTTATCTCACTGAGCTTGTATAACATAAAATACTTTTCAGAGTATTTTCCTCGATTCATGGGAGAACTTCTAACAGCTGCAGAAAGTTTTTCACTGTAGTATTAGAGGTGTTGTTTTGTTTTTTAATTACCTTCACTCTTTCCTTACTAGGTACACTGTATCTCGGAGAGGCAGGAATAAATACATTCTTAACAACAGTAAAAGAATTAAAACAATTTTGGGGGGTCAGTTTCTTATATTACAAGCAGTCTTCTCACCTTAGAGGTTGCATTATCCCAAATGGCTAGACTAAAGTAGTCTTCTTCCAAAAGATTGAGGTGTTCACATACTCGTTTAAGTAAATCTTGTCCCTTAGCATGTTTCTGCAAAGATACACATACTTTAGTTGAGGTTTCCTCTTATTCCTGCATTTATCACAAAATAACATAAAATGTCACTTTCCAATTTTCTCTTTTATCCTTGGTTACTAACACTTTCAGATGGCTGCACAGTGCAAGTAGAACAAAGTGAGTAACAAAATTCCTGTTTCTTAATTTGTCAGTTTAAATACGCAACACATTTATAGTTGCTTGGAAATGCTGCTACAATTCAAAGCAAAATTCCATCAAGCATCCCCCACCTCCATCCTAAACATTACATTCTTTATTTTTGGTGTATTTCCTGAAGCCTGCTATGGGTCGCTGTCTGTCAGCATGAGCACCTGACTTAACTGAACCAGCTATCAACACTGACAATTAACAGTGGCTATGGAAATCATTAAACTCTCGATCATTCCCAGACAAAATGTCCCAAGACAATGAGCTATGTCTCAACTCCCTACAATCTCTTTCAGAAAAATGCATAAAGTATAAGATCTTAGATACCCTCCAGACATTACCCATTGCAGTGGTTCTTACAGTTGTGCTACAAATAATTTCTTAATGTTTCTCTACCCAGAAAATCAAACCATTATCAATTTGGGGGACTTGTATTCCTGTTTATAGGGAGGAAATGCCATAACTTAGGGACTGAGATTTAGAGTGAAAAAGTCCCTGCTTTTTCATTTACTAGCTAAACAACCTGAGTCAATTTCTGAACATTAGCTTTCTCATCTGTAAAGTGATAAGAAAATGTATACCTGTCCTACCTAACTACTGGAATTGTTGAAAAAAAATTAAACATGCTGGACTTCCCTGGTGGCACAGTGGTTAAGAATCCACCTGCCAATGCAGGGGACATGGGTTCGAGCCCCAGTCCGGGAAGATCCCACATGCTGTGGAGCAACTAAGCCCGTGAGCCACAACTACTAAGCCTGCACCCCACAACTACTGAAGCCCACACGCCTAGAGCCCGTGCTCCGCAACAAGAGAAGGTGCAGCAATGAGAAGCCTGCGCACTGCAACGAATATAGCCCCCGCTCGCTGCAGCTAGAGAAAGCCCGCACGCAGCAATGAAGACCCAATGCAGCCAAAAATAAATAAATAAATTTATTTTTAAAAAAATAATAATAAAAACATTTTTAAATAATAAAAAAATTAAACTTGCTAATGTCTTCTGAGAAATACATTCTTTAAAACTTCCAAGGGCTTCCCTGGTGGCACAGTGGTTGAGAGTCCGCCTGCCCATGCACGGGACACGGGTTCATGCCCCGGTCCGGGAAGATCCCACATGCTGCGGAGCGGCTGGGCCCGTGAGCCATGGCCGCTGAGCCTGCGCGTCCGGAGCCTGTGCTCCGCAGCAGGAGAGGCCACAACGGTGAGAGGCCCGCGTACCGCCAAAAAAAAAAAAAAAAAAAAAACTTCCAAAATATTAGAAATCATTTTTTGGCACATATACATGACATGTCCTTCTCTCAATGAGCTGAGCTATTTTTAATGACTATTAGTAATTCACATAGATGTTAACTCATTTTTAGACTTATCCCATCTACATTATATCATTTTCTTCATTTTCTCCCTTCTATGTTTTCACTCTACATGACAGAGATGATTAGGGAATTCTTCACATACAGGTCCCTACTCCCTTATTTATAATTCCAAAATTCAGAAGTTCTAAAAAGTAAAAGGTTGGGCTTGTTTTGTTTTTGTTCAAAGCTCATCTGAAGGCAAATTCTGACCTGAACTGTTATGGGCTATTTTTTATCTTTATTTATCCAACTTAGAGTGAATCTTCATATATTTTACCATAGAAATAATGTGTTTGATAATGTACCTACTGCTACACACTCTGCTGGGAATATTATGAAATTTGCAGAATATGTACTTGTTGCTTTTCTAAAACCCAAAATATTCTGAATTCTACAACCCAAAATATTCTGAATTCTGAAACACACCTGCCCCCAAATGTTTCAGATATAAGGGACCCATATCTAGATTTTGGCCTGAATGGGAAGAATGAGTGTGGAATAGCTTTCCCCAAGCTAGTGGTGAGAAGCAGAAAGAGCAGACCCTAGGTCTTCTCCAGTTACCAGGTGTAGTAACTATTTTAAAAATGCAACAGTGTATTTTTCTTGATTTCTCTTTCAAAACTTGGAGAGAGAATTCCTATTAATAAACACAGTATAATATTTTAGACTACTTATTTGTGTTTTGATATATTTGCATATAAATAATTCAATTTCAAAATAATTTTTTACACACCTAAGATACAAGCATATGTGAATTATACGTTTTATCAAAAGGCTATTATTAGTAATAATCACAATTGCTTTTTATCAAGCATATCGTAATTGACAATTACTGCTCTAGTTAAAAAAACAGCTGTGGTTGAGAGTCCGCCTGCTGATGCAGGGGATGCAGGTTCGTGCCCCGGTCTGGGAGGATCCCACATGCCGCGGAGCGGCTGGGCCCATGGGCCATGGCCACTGAGCCTGCGCATCCGCAACAGGAGAGGCCACAGCAGTGAGAGGCCCACGTACCGCAAAAAAAAAAAGCTGATAGATTTTTAAGGACTTTTAACTTGTCTTGAAGAAGCAAAAGAATAACTGAAACAACTCTGACATTTTGATTCAATCTTGATTCAATTATTTATTCTTTCTGGAAATAATAGAGAATTTTAATAAATGGGATTACTTAATTTAAGTTTTTTATATACTATCTCATGGAGCTAAAGAAATACATTAAATGAAGCTCATTAAGGTTTAGATCTGGGAGAGCAGAAATGAACAGATAGTAAATTTTTTTTTTTGATAAATACAGTTATGGGTACTGCTAGACCTAGAAATTGAGGCTATCCTGGGAAATCTAGTCATGGAAGATCACTCTATAAATAACAAACCAATTTTTTTCTTAAACAAAATTATTTTGGATTATAAAAGTAACACATGCTCAATTCACAAGATTTGGCAGATATAGAAAAAGCTGGAGAAGAAAATAAGACTCACTCATAATCCTTCCACACCTCCACCTCCAGAAAATCACTATTAACATTTCAGTCCATAGAAATATTCATTATACTGGGTCTTAGGCCATGGCACCACTTACCCAACCCTACATGAAACAATTTGTAAGAGTTCTAACCACCTGAGATTGAAATGCGCTCACCTCCACAACACATTCATAAACTGTGTCATCCAACAAAGAAACCTTGCAATGCATGTTTCTGTGTCTTCTGATCGATTTCTGGGAAGCTTTTAATTCTCTTTCTGCTACTGATTCAGGACTTTCTTCTTTTACTTCTGTTTTAGAGCAGTCTTCAAGTCCTCCTCCTTCCTCAGTCTGAAAATCGGGATCTTCTCTGTGTTCTTCCTGAGCAGGCTACATACCCATGACATCACCAAGTCAGTAACAGACATTTCACAAAACATGCCGTATACACTTTTGCCTATAATGTTGCTACCAATAAAAGCACAAACTGAAGAAGAAAAACTGTTAAAACAAATACAAGTGATATTAAGATTATTTTTCTGTAAAAGATATTATGATCTCCCAAAAGATCCACAGACTCTGCTATTCTCAAAACTTTATGATAGAAGGTAAAATCTCATCTTTCAAATCAATAAATGAAGGTTTCAGGTAAACCAGAGGACAGCAATCTGTTGCTCTCAGCACTATATTTTCTCCCTGACTATGCCATTGCCTATTATTAAAACCTATTAAAACTTAAACATCTTTGCCCCATGCTCCTCAATTTTAGCTAGGTAGCCTTATGAATTGCAAAACGAGTTGTGATTTGTCATGCAATCTAAATTTTATGAATGGGGAATTCCCTAGTGGTCCGGTGGTTAAGACTCCACGCTCTCACTGCCAAGGGCCCAGGTTCAGTCCCTGGTCGGGAAACTAAGATTCCACAGGCCTCGAGGCGCGGCCCAAAAACAAAAAAACAAAAAAACAAAAAAAACCCATAAATTTTTTTGAATGGCTAAGAGGGGTTCTTGGGACCTTTTCAGAGCATAAGGCAACATATGTATAGTAGGCTAACAACTGTAAATACCAATTAACTCATTTTTACCAGGTATCAACCATGATAAATGCAAAGAAGATTCAAAGAAGCAAGAGACAGATTGAAATCTGGATGTCCTAGGGCAATCATTAAGTCATCCCAAAGTAATACAGGTAAGTGAGACAACATTTTGGCATACACTTACTTTCGTCACAATAAAATAGCTGAAAGGTTCTTAACTAAACCTCACTAATTCTTTTCTTTCAAAAAAATATGTAGTTGGGGCTTCCCTGGTGGCGCAGTGGTTGAGAGTCCGCCTGCCGATGCAGGGGACACGGGTTCGTGCCCCGGTCCGGGAAGATTCCACATGCCGCGGAGCGGCTGGGCCCGTGAGCCGTGGCCGCTGGGCCTGCGCGTCTGGAGCCTGTGCTCCGCAACGGGAGAGGCCACAACAGTGAGAGGCCTGCGTACCGCAAAAAAAAAAAAAAAACAGAGTAAAATAAGCCTCTGCTTTCACAGTATGAATGACAAAAGTAAACACGTAGTACAGATTTCAAAAACACTTTAGAGTTTTTTATTTTCAAAGGTTAAAGAAAAGAAAAACTTCATTATGATGCTGGTAAAAAGATAGTACTACTTTACAAGCATTGATTAAATATCAACTATTCAAAAGAAATATAGGGGACTTCCCTGGTGGCACAGTGGTTGAGAGGCCGCCTGCCGATGCAGGGGACACGGGTTCGTGCCGCGGTCCGGGAAGATCCCACATGCCGCGGAGCGGCTGGGCCCGTGAGCCATGGCCGCTGCGCCTGCGCATCCGGAGCCTGTGCTCCGCAATGGGACAGGCCGCTGACAGTGAGAGGCCAGGCCCGCGTACCGCAAAAAAAAAACCGTAGTTGACATTTAGGAAAAAGGATTTAATTATTTGGCTCCTGCTCCTCCTGCATTAGATATTGGAGGTGTCTACAAGTCTCCTTCCCCTCCTTCATGACCCTCTTAAATGTTACCTCTTCATTAAGGCCTTCACTGGCTATCCTACCTGGCCTATCCCCACTCTACTAGTATTCTTCATGTTAGTACCCTGTTTATTGCCTTCATAACATTTATTACAATACATAATTAATTTGTATTTACTACTTTCTTTGTCTCTTCCATTAGACTATAAAGTTATCAAGAGTAGGGATCATGTTTGTTCAATAATAATAATATTTAATAATAATAATGAAAATAATAACAAACATTTATATAGAAATTACAATGGGTCATTTACTGTTCTAAAAGCATTACTTATATGAACTCATTTAACCCTATGGGGAGGGTACTATTATTATCTCCCCTTGACAAATAAGAAACTGAGGCCAGAGAAGTTAATTTGCCTAGGATCATACAGTCAGTAAGTCACATACCACTTTGACGCCAGAATTCATGATCTTAAACCTCTCTGCCATACTATAGTTTTTATTTACCAATGTATGTCCAGCTTAGGGCCTGGCACACACAGCAAGTTTTCAGTAAATTTGTTGAGTAAATAAATAAGTATTAAAAAATGACACATGGCTTCCAAAAAATCCAAGGTACCCTAGATGAAGGTTGGTGCAGTCCTACAATGCAAACTCACTTTTAAAAAATCCGATATAGAAAAGAACCACTCAAATGAAATTCTACTATGAAATCAATGAATGGGATTTTAGTTAAATCTAAAATTAACTTTGTCATCTGTTTCAACTTCAGTACAAATGTTATGATCTTTAGACAAAACAGACTAGCCCTGATTCAAATGCTAATTAAAACAAGATATGGATTTTTCCATACATAAAGCAAAGGAGAAAAAAAGCAATTAAGAACTTCTTGAAAGTACCAGACTTCCTGAAAGATAATGTAATTTAACTCTTTTGGTACTCCTAAAATTAAATTAAATTAATGACATTAAGATATGTAGCTTCTCTGCCTTTACTGTTCATGTTTATTGACTAAGTAATAATAACTAACATTTATTGAGTGCTTGTAATATGTCAGGCAATGTCTTAAGAGCTTTACACGTTTATCTCTTTTAATCCTCATAATGGCCAAATAAGGTGAACATTATTATCCTCATTGTACAGAGGAGAAAACTGATAAAGCAAAAGTGTCACTTCTCTACACCTGAACCCTCTAGTCTGATTCCATAGCCTCCATTCTTAACTATTATACTATAAATAAAATTTTGTTTTCAACCTTGTTTCACTATAGCAAGTACACAATAACAACTTTATCCTAAACTTTACTCTTAGCACTTTTGATGTATAAGTAATCATTCTAGAAATTCATATTTTTTTAAGTCTAATGAAACTGTATAGCCTAAACCTGAGACCCATAATAGAAACATATAGGACTTACATTTTTTACAATGCAGATAATGCCCACATGCTTCAGAAAAAAAAAAGACTTTGAAAATAACTCTTAATTTGTAGTTCAGTAGGCCTGAAAATAAATGGGATTCCTAGAAAATAGTTTGAGTTACAGTACTAATATTTTCTCATGATTTTTGGACAGATGACCAAATTCACAAATCACATTTAGTTTACACTGTGACACAATTAAGGCTCCACCCAACTACTATATATTACAAAGGTGATATAAAGAGCTAACTTTCCTCATCTATATCCTACACTCTGTGGGAATATGACCTAGTTGGAGAAAATGACAAAGATAAGGCAGACACGGTTCAAACTTATCACACACCTCTGGGTGGTCTGAATCTATCTCATGACTTTTATAAAGACTTCCATAAAAGGACCATGTTTGCTGATAAATTACTCCATTTCTAATAATTCCACCAAAATAAACTCTAAACCACTTCACTTTCTTCCCACCCACCCCCACCCCCAGCCTCATTAAAAATCCTGGACTTTTTGCATTATAATAGCAAAATGTAAACTCGTTTGATACATTTCTTTCATTTTCTTTTCTTTGATTTATGTCGTGTAAGTATCTTTCTAAAAATCAAGTTACCACTGACTACATGAATTTCTTTAGAGCAGAAACTCTGAAGCATCATGTTACTTATCACTAACAACTGGCTAATAAGAAATAAAACCAAATGTTCTTAAATGAAAAGTAAAGTGTATAACCCCCCTTCACCTCCCACACATTCGCACACCCTCACCTGTGTTTCTGCACTGCTTAATGAATGAAGATCCAAGGATGGGTCTGTTTTGAGCTCAGGCTCAGGAGCTGCAATCGGGGCCTTTAAAATGATCTCTTCGTCAAGACTGGCTCCAAATTCTATCTCTTTATGACCTTCACCTTTCTCTTTCGCTGACTCTACTTCTTTGCCTTCCTCCTCAGAGACCTGAGATTTAGGCCTTTTGAGAAATGAGGAGAACAGCCGTGACAGGCCCCTGTTTTCTGATGTCCGCTCCTTGTTCTTGGTCAAATCTTCATGTGTTGGAGTGTCTCCATTGGATGTTTTCAGCTTCTGCTCACACTGATTATCTCCCTCGGCTGCTGCTTGAGGAGCCTCTTCCAGCTGAGTTTCCTGTTGACCCGAGTTTGTGGCTCCCTCACCCTCTTCCTTCTGTTGTTGCTGCTGTGGATTTTCAGCCTCAGCCACTAAACTCTTCTCTGTTGTCATGACGTTGCTATTAAAAGGAAGATGGAAAAGGGGAGCTCTTAGAAGCAAAACACATTACTGAAGGCAAAACCCTCACTTGGGTCAAGTGTGCAAGAATTAATATTTTTAGGTATTTAATCAGCAACAGACAGTACTCCAGCCCATTAAACATAAGACTTTCCATTAAAGCACAAAAATATCTTACCTATACATCCTGGATAAATTATTAATGCCTTGACTTGCTAAAGTTATGACATAGAGAAATTAGCTTAAAATAGTACCCTCTGAAGCCACCTTAGTGAAATGTATCATATTTTAAATTCAAAGCTCAGAACTGGACATAGCAAATACATTTTTATCCTTCCTAAAAAAAAGATGTTATTTATACACTGTCCTTTGAGGGTATCAGTCTTCAGGTGCTAGATTTGCAGGAATTATATGCAAAATTCTCTGCACCCCAAGAGATAATGGGATTAAAAGGTTCCCCAACTCTTTATTATTCTATTTCTTTATATTTCTCAGAATGCATAGACTTCATATTAAGAACAGAAATGTAGAATTCTGTTCATTTGTTATCAGACTTGACAACAGCAATGACAAGTATACAGTTAAAATAATCACAAAAGAATTCCTTAGGTTTTCGTGTTACAACAGTAAATTACAGCCTCTTGCAGAAGAATACAACTTTAAGTTCTTTAAGACCTTTCTTCCTTCTGACAAATATGATTTTAAATGCTCATCATTTTTAAGAGTAGCAGTGAACTATTACAACAGAGGAAACCAGAGAAATAATAGAGAAAAAGAAACAAAATAGAGAAGAAAAATTTAGAAAGCAAATGTTGATTCAAGTATAAGAGAGGAGAAGGCAGGCTGTAGACCTCACATATTTCAAACTTGTTGGTTTCTAGCCTCCTGATCTCAAAAATCCCAGTATTATTAGTTAAGCCACATAATAATGGCAAAGAGCAATGTCACACCTAGTTTACTAAAGGATAACCAACACACAAGGGAACTTTTGAGCAATTTGACTACTGATGGCCTTATACTTTGAGTCACTGCTATACCTAAAAGTACTCCACTCAAAAAGCAGCATTTACATTGTCTCTGCTTCTGCTCCATACTATTTAGATGAAGTAATTTCATTTGGATGTTAACAATCCGAATTAATGAACCATATGTAGCTCATTCCCTCCTCAGGCCCTTTACACTTGCTGTTCTCTCAGCCTATGATGTTCTTCTCCTAGATATTTGAAAGATGGCCCTCTCCTCATTACTACGTCTGCTCAGATGTCACCTCTTTAGAAAGCCCTCCCATACACACCCTATCTAAAATAATGGCCCTTACTCCTCCAGATGGCCTCACAGCACCTACTGTACTTATTATTATTTACGAATATGTTAACTTTTTTGTTTACTGGTTTATTGTCTTCCATTCCCCCAGCTAAAATGTAAGTTCCATGAGGACAGAATGGTCCCTGGCACATTATATGTATTAATAAAAGTCTGTTGAATAAATTAATTTCAATTGAATATACCTGACAAATAAAAACTGCAAAGGTGTTCTCTAAATTATTCGAGTAAATTTACTTCAAATGCATAGGTCCTATGCTAGGTGCCTGGGATACAACAGTAAACAAAACAAAACAAATAAGGTCTCTGTCATCATGGAGTTTATATTCTTGATTAAACTTTAACCAGTATAATGAAAGAAAATTTAAGAGAACTCTTATTTACAATATGAGTGAAATCTAAATAATTATGTGTAAATGGAACAAAACAGTGAAAACAACGGAAGGAAGTTAATAGTACTGAGAGCTATTTCCGTGTCAGGCCCCGGGTAAGGGATATTATCTACATTATTTAAATTAAGCCTTTCAACAACCCTGAAAGGGAAAGAGGAATTGCTTAACCTCATAGTTGAGGAAACTGAAACTCAGAAAGTAATTGGCCCAAGGTCACACTGCTAGTAGGTAACAAACCACTATAAGTGGTATTGAAATAAATAAAGGTATATTAATAAAAGGAAAAGCCTTTATGTGAGCTCTTACTGCTGATCTACTTAAATTATTTTATTTTGAGCATTAAAAATATTTTAAGCAATAAAAATATTTACGAAAGCATATTTTCTAGTCTCATCTATTAAGTCATCAAAGTTATTCTGCGCAAATAAAATAATCAATTAAGTCTTTATAACATCACTTAAACATTTACCAACCAATACACATTCTGAATTTGCTACCCTTGAGTGAGGTACACTTGTACTTAAAAGAAATAAGCTTGTTTTCAATTCCTCCTTATATTAGGAGTAGGCAATTGATTTTTCCAAAATTCTTTTTCTTTAATCTCTAAGTAATCAAACTTGACCCAGAAAGAAAACTTGGATATCAAACCACCAGCTATTCTAAAAGAGTAATGATTTGATTTGAGAGCACCAATTTACTTCATACTTCCTTTGCAAAAATAAACAGAGGACAGGCTGAGAACTGAGCACTATTTTCCATGGATTTCGGATATGACTTTATTATTCACCTTCCTGAAAAGACACAGAAACCATTTCTATATTAAAATTTTCCTATACAACAGACTTTACAACAAGGTCTCATAAAGATCCATAAAAAAGTTACAAATCATTTGGGAACATTTTAGCAGATATGAAAATCACTCAAACCTTACTTCTAACAATCTTGTACTTGTACCTTTCAGTAAATAAAGAGTATTTTTCTTGTGTTTTCAATATTTTCTTATCATTGAAAAAAGAAAAAAGATCTTCTAAGGATATTCCTATAATTGCTTTCACATGAAAGGGTGTCATCTCCAAGAAAGTAGCTGAATGAGTACTCAGTTGTTTTAAAAAATACACACACACAGATGGTAACAATCTGTATGCTATATGAATGCTTGTTAAATTTTAATGTGCATCGAATCACCCAGTAATCTTGTTAAAATATAGATTCTTATTCTGCAGGTCTGGAATGGGGCCTGAGACTCTGCATTTCTAACAAGCTCCCGGATGTTGCCACTGCTGCCGGCCCACTGACCACACTTTGAGTAGCAAGGCAGAGAAAATCATTATTTCTTTGGAAACATACTCAAAATGCCTGAGAAACAAAGATGGCAAAAAGCTACTTTCAGAAAGTGAAACATGAACAGTGAGAAATACTTGACACACAAATGCTCAACAAATGCTTGCTGAATTAATGAATGAAGCATGGGCTTCCCTGGTGGCTCAGTGGTTAAGAATCCGTCTGTCAATTCAGGGGACACGGGTTTGAGCCCTGGTCTGGGAAGATCCCACATGCTGTGGAGCAACTAAGCCCATGGGTCACAACTACTGAGCCTGCGCTCTAGAGCCCAAGAGCCACAACAACCGAGCCTGTGTGCCACACCTACTGAGGCCTGTGCACCTAGATCCCATGCTCCGCAACAAGAGAAGCCACTGCAGTCAGAAGCCCACGCACTGCAACAAAGGGTAGCCCCCGCTCACCACAACTAGAGAAAGCCCGCACACAGCAACAAAGACCCAACATAGCCAAAAGTTTTAATAACAATAATAAATAAAATAAATTTTTAAAAAATGAACGAAGCAAAGAATGCAACATATTATTAAATGTGGAAGCTGACGATTAACATTTTTTTAGAACTCATTTGGTGCTTAATCAAAAGTTAATTGAAAATTTTAACCACAGATCTGTGGCAATTTCAAGTTGTCTATGCAGCCGTGACACTTGCCTAGAGTCAGTTTCTGTGTATCTCTATTGATATGCTCTCTTTGCCACATTTAGGAAGGAATGATCCAGTCATATGAATTAAGAATTAAAGAATAACATCTATCAGTGCAAAACCAATACATTTTGCCACATAACTGGACATATGTAAAAAACAAGCTGAATACAAGTGAAAAAGAGATGAGAACACAATATAAGGAACAAGCAGAAGGGCAAACAAATTCTCCCAGAACATATAGAAACCAACCTCAGGTATAAATGCAAGAAAACAACCAGGAAATAAGACAATGCAGATTCAGCAGAGATGCTACAATTCAGTCTATGCAAGGAAAAACAGATAAAAATGAATTATTAAGGGCAGTTTTCACGTATGTTCTTTCCAGCCATGCACACATGGGTAGCAATGCATTTAGTAAGAGTCACAAGAGCAAAAGGAGGTGGGGTGGGTGGGGGATATAAAAAATGAAACTGATAAATCAGGCAAGTATCCCCAGTTAACTCTGAGACTGATCAGAAATAAGCAAAAAATAAATAGCAAAAAGAAAAAAATCCTATGGGCCATTTACTAAAAGCTCAAATAAACTCATCCTGACAAATCTGTTACACATGCAGCCAAGTTCTCCACCTTACAAAAGATAGGATGGGTAACCAGAAAAAAAGGCACAAAGAAGTCAAGCAGCAAAGACAGGATAAATGCTCTACAAGCAGGCCCTTCCTTTGTAAATGAGACTATTTTTCATTCTGGATCCAAAATCCAAAAGGAGGTATCTATTTACTTAATGTCAGAAAGAGGTCTTCTGATTTAAAAAAAAAAAAATCAGCACAGCCATGAAGACAAAGTGATGAGTTCCCATTCCATCTCAATCCTAATCCTCCAAACCCTAGGAATTATACCCCATCTGGTATCAAAGATACACTTGTTTTAACAGTGTACATCTGTTGACTTCAGGCAAATCAGAGCTTTAAAAACCTGATACTGAGCAGATTGCAAGGGCCAGATGATATCTTTCAACTTTTTTGTATCTCTTTCTAACATTACTATCGTCAGTTATCCACTAATGTTTAAGTGGAAAACTCGGTTAAAAAAAAAACAAACACTACGGGCTTCCCTGGTGGCGCAGTGGTTGAGAGTCCGCCTGCCGATGCAGGGGATACGGGTTCGTGCCCCAGTCCGGGAAGATCCCACATGCGGCGGAGCGGCTGGGCCCGTGAGCCATGGCCGCTGAGCCTGCGCGTCCGGAGCCTGTGCTCCGCAACGGGAGAGGCCGCAACAGTGAGAGGCCCGCATACCGCAAAAAAAAAAAAAAAAAACACTACAGTTTGGCACCACTAAGAAAATTTCCCTTACAATCACCATTTAGGGATAAAATTTAATAATTTAATTATTGGTAATACTCCTCAAATTAGCTCACTGAACATCTATCAGTGTTTACTGGGTGCTAATCATGTATAAGGTTTTGGCTCAGCTATTTGAGAGGGACCCAAAAAGGATAATATACAATTCTTAAGGAGATAAGACATATATACAAATTACTAAAACACAAGGCAGTACCCGGTGCTTAATCAGACAGGGCCTCATACGTGGAACCAGTTAAGCACTAGAGAAGTACAAAGTAAGTACTTTCAACTAGAGTGATCACAAAAGGCCATGTGGAAAGGTCGCTTTTTAAGTTATGCTTTGAAGGATGAGTATAAGATGTCAATACAAAACAACCTAAAGTGCAAAGAACAAATGAAATTCCAGATAAGGGACTGAACTGGCATTAGTACAATACTGTAGCTATTCAAGAATTAGCAAGTAGTCCAGACTGGGTGATATAGGGCTACAAAAGGGAAGTAGAAGGAAATAAGGTTAGATTAGTTGCCATTTAAAATTAATTCTAACTGAAATAATAATAGTAGCTACTTTTATTAAGTACCTACTAAACACCATACATTATTCTACACACTTTACCATGTTATGTTAGAACGAGTCTATAAGGCAGGTGTTTTCATTTCCCAGATAAATATCAATAAACACGTTCTGGGAGGTTAAAATTTTTGCCTCAGATCACAGAAGTAAGCCCATGTTTTAATGAAACTATTAATATACTACAAGCTGGTGATTCTATTGTAAATTCCCAGTATAGTGTCTGTCTTTCCAAATCTTGGTATTTCTACCCCACTGTTCTCTGCTAAAGAAAACCCTAACTGGAACCCTCCTACACTGTTGGTGGGAATGTAAATTGGTGCAGCCACTATGGAAAACAGTATAGATGTTCCTTAAAAAACTAAAAATAGAGCTACCATATGATCCAGCAATTCCACTCCTGGGCATCTATCCAGAAAAGACAGAAACTCTAATTTGAAAAGATACATGTACCCTAATGTTCATAGCAGCACTATTTACAATAGCTAAGACATGGAAACAACACAAGTGCCCATCAAGAGACAATTGGTTTAAGAAGATGTGGTATAAATATACAATGGACTATTACTCAGCCATTAAAAGAATGAAATATTGCAGCAACATGGATGGCCCTAGAGAATATCATACTAAGGGAAGTAAGTCAGACAGAGAAAGACAAATATTATATCACTTATATGTGGAATCTAAAAAATAATACAAATAAACCTATATACAAAACAGAAACAGACCCATGGACAAAGAAAACAAACTTATGGTTACCAAAGGGGTAAAAGGGAAGTGAGAGAGGGATAAATTAGGAGTACTGGATTAACAGATACAAATTACTATACAAAAAAATAGATAAGCAAGAAGGATTTACTGTATAACACAGGGAACTATATTCAATATCTTTTAATAACCTATAATGGAAAATAAGCTGAAGAAAAAAATATATATATATATATAACTGAATCACTTTGCTGTACACCTGAAACTAACACAATATTGTAAATTAACTACACTTCAAAAAGGAGGAGGGGGAGGGGGAGAGGAAACTCCTATCTGTTAAGAATTTATGGACAGGCTTTCAATCTGGCCAAGACCACCTCTATTCCCACCAATTTCAAGTCCCCAATTCATGTACATATTTCTCTTCCCATGGAGTGTATGTGAAGATGGAATGGGGAGACAGGGAAAGACAGGCAAAAAAAACAGATTATGAAAGGACTTGAATATCATGCTAAATAATCAGACTTTATCCTGAAGGCAGTGGAGAACCACTGAAGGTTTTTAAACAGGGAAGTGGGTAAACAAAGTGAAGGCAGGACAGACTAGAAGCAGAGAGAAACTCAACAAACAACTGGGTAAATTCAGGTTATCAGTGAATAAATTCACAATGGGAATCCCTAGGGAAGCTGAAACCAATACTGGGCAGAGAAACTTGAAAAGCCTTGCAACCAAGGTTTAAGAGCTACTGTTGCCCTTAGTTTCTCTAGCTTATTCTCATTAGCATGTTTCTCAATAACACAGTCAATTTCATGTCTGAGCCCAAAGGTATTTTTATAACATACTTCCTTGACCCACTCTGATAAATGGCTTAGTAAAAGAGGTCTAGCAATAGAACCAAAGTAGAAAAGAGAAGGGAAGAGAGACGGATACCTCACAGGCATCTCAATACATGCCCAAAATTAAACTCTTGATTCTCTTTTTCCTATCCCATTAACTGGCTTAATCATACCATCTAGTAGCTCTAACAAGAAACCTGTCATCCTTGGCTCAGCCTTCATTTCGCTTCCCAATCAAATCCATCTGTTAATCCTATAACCTCCAAAATAGAATTAGAATCAGTCTACTTTTCACCTTCTATACCACTACCATGTTTGTGCAAGCCTCTTTCACTTCTCCTTGTATGCTCTCAACACCCTCACCTTGTTCCACTTTCCTCCTAGCCTCTATCCTATAGTCATACTAACCAAGTGTTCTCCTGGCTTAAGTCATTTGTGCATGCCATTTCCTTGGACTGGAATACACCCCCACCCCCTGCAATAAGGCTGGTTTCTTCTTATACCTCAAGATTCAGCTTGAATAATTCCTCCTCAAAACAACCTTCCGTGACTGCCCTAATATCTACATAAGTCTCCCCATAAGTCCCTTCCCCAGTTCTCTACCCAGTACCTATTTATTTCCTTCACAGTACTTCTCTCAATGTATATGAACATACTTGTTGTTTACCTGTCAGTGTCTGTCTTCCCCAATCCACCACCTCCAACCGCACTGCAATATCCATAACAGAAGGACTGTTTTCCCTTCCATGGTATACCTAGTACTTAGAACTGAACTTGTGCTGCTACCTAGCACAGAACCTAGTATCTAGCACAGAACACTGTAGATATTCAATAAATATTTGTTCAGTAAATGGATAAATATAAGGAAAAAGAATAACTTAGGTTTAACCATATCAATTATACATATACAGGATGGATGTTATTCAATTTGACAACAGTTCATAAGAAAAGAATGTTAAGGTCTTGAGTGAACACACTCCAACAGAGATAAAATTCTAAAACAGCTAACAATCTTTAGCTGCATTGCTAGACTTATAGTGACCAAAGCACTCATTTGACTCTTCAACATGTATTTTCTGAGAATGTTACAGTGTTCTAGGCAATATGGTAAGCAGTAGGGCTACAACAGTGAGAAAGACAAACATAGTCCCTGACCTCCTGGGCTACGCTCTCCATCCAGAAGATCATGGAAAGTAACAATCGCTCAGTTCTCATTCGTTATATTACATTTTAAATCTTACATTCAGCTCTGGGCAGTTTATTTTAAAGCAGCGGTCCCCAACCTTTTTGGCACTAGGGGCCGGTTTCGTGGAAGACAATTTTTCCACAGACGAGGCGGGGATGGGGTGGTGGTGGGGGGTGGAGGGCGGAAGGATATGGTTCAGGCGGTAATGCGAGTGATGGGGAGCGATGGGGAGCGGCGGGGAGCGGCAGATGAAGCTTCCCTCTCTTGCCCACCACTCACCTCCTGCTGTGCAGCCCGTTTCCTAACAGGACGGGGACTGCAATCGGTCCACAGCCTGGCGGTTTGGGGACCCCTGTTTTAAAGAAACCAGAATCTGTCCAAAGAAGAGATATAACATAATGATGGAATTTGAAACCACGTCATAAGGTAAATAATTGAAAGGTATTAGGATGCTTAACCTAGAAAAAGAGAACAGAGAACAGGGAAGTGATTGTTGCCCTCACAAATTTCAAGAGCTGCCACATTCTATGTGATTCCTAAGAGCAAAACTCAGATTAGTCAGTGGAAATTACAAAGACGCAGTTTTCATTTCAAAATAAAAGGAAGAAATTCCTAATAATTCGAGATATCTAATAATTTAATGATCTTCTTGGGAATGGCGAGCTTATTATCACTGGAAATATTCAGTCAGAAGCTGAATGACCATCTGTCATGGATGCCAGAGAAAGGGTTCTTCCATTAAGTGGGTCCTTGCATTAAGTGACCTCTAAGGTTCCATGCAATGCTAAGATTTTACAGATAGAAGGAAGGTAAGGACGAAAATAAAAGGGACATTAGAATAGTGATGCAATTGGGTTATTTTTTAAAAGGCTGTAGTATAAAGTCAGTTACCATTTGGGTTAGGAGAATAAGGGGGAAAAAAAGGATAAAAGGCCATTTTACTTCTCTAATCAGAAAACAGAATCCAGTAACATTCCTTCAGACAGAAAGAAACAAATGTTCAAGTATTGAAGTCTCAGAAAATTAACTAGAAAATAGTTTGTTTCCCAGTAAAATCAATCTCCTCAAAATGCAGGAAAGTGTCTTTCCATCGTAACTCAATTTAAGTATGCTAATTAGCACTTCTAGAAAAACAGGATAACCATCTATGTAAAATATATAAATGGTAGTTTAAAATATACAAAAGAGCTTCTTTGTGATTCTCCCTTCATCCTCCCAAAATTTTTTGGACCTTAAACTACTCCTTATGTGGACTATTAAAGAATACTTGCCATACTGAGTGAATCAGGAATGTCACTCAGCATGAACATGCTGTTTTCAACAACTTGATTTTTAATTTAAGTCATTTCCATGGTGACTAACACCATTGAATCAACTCATTCAAAGATATTTTTAAATAAACAAACTCTTACTCATCTCCTTCTAAGAAGACCAAAATACTGTATGCTCTCTACTTCTCTACAGAATTCAAGCTTGGACTTAGACTATGTCTAGACATACTCTGAAAGTATACCACCTGGGCCCTCCCAGAAGAATGCACTATCCCCGTGATTACTAGGCATCACTGAGGAAGATGTGAGACCAAAACATTCATTTCCCACAGAACTGAGTTTTACTCTCTTTAATTGTCAAAATGTGTTAGTTTAGCCATTCTGAATGGAAACCTTTATTAAATGGATAATGTGCTCCCTTGATTCATTTAAAAAACCTGTAGAACATATTAAACCTTTATTGACTTAGTCATCATTATGAATCTCAATTACTATGCAGCGCTAATGTCCTCAAGGGCTATTTTAAAGTCTATAAGGATGGTGAGCTCTGCCACATGGATTCCTGAGTACTGCGGGGGGGGGGGGGGGGGGGGGGTTTGTGTGTGTGTGTGTGTGTGTGTGTGTATCTGCCTTTAATAGTTTTCCTGTTTGTTCATCCGCAGAATTAGCTTATATTTCTTGCTGATGTCAGGATGGTCTGCCAATGAGTAGCTTCCAACATCTCCTTTTCTAATCTGCTGTTTGTTAATCTACCATTGACTAGGAAGACAAATTGCCAAGTGTGTTAAAATTGTGTCTAAAATAAAAGAAGTGCAATGAAAGAGTAAGACTAATGCTTCACATTATTCACTGGAATAATTTAACACGTGGATTTTGTGAAATCTATTTTAGCCCTTCAAATATAAGCCACTTCCAGGTTCCCATTACATTGTAACTAGTTGAGACTGTTAGATAAGTGACCTTCAGATAAATCACACCAATATAATGACCATTCTCTTTCTTTACAAGTAGAGATCAAAAGCTTTAATGCTGTTATTCACATAAAGTGTTGTATTCATATAAACTCTTTTGGAAAACCAAAAACAAAGTAACAGTTTAGTCTGAATATGTAACAGAAAAGGAGAACTATTTAACAGCATCAAAAATCTCAAGGTAAATACAAATAAAACCTGAAAATTTCTAGCTACCCAGGGAGTTTAGCTAAGCCTATGGAACTTTTCTTACACTCTTGTTTCTATTTTATTATCTTAGAGCCAATTTTATTATTATCTTAGAGCCAATTCAATCTAACAATACTTACTAATTTTAAACTCAAGAAATTCCCTAAGATTTATTATACTAGTAAATTTCACTTTAACCAGAAAACTATGGTATAATAATTAACATCCGATTAGAGTATAAATATGAATAGAAATTAACATTGGATCGTGGGTTGCATTAGCAGACATTGTGAAGACTGGAAAATAGGCTATGGTTGTCTCCCACTATTGTTAAATGTGAAAAATATACTACAGTCTACCAGAAGATAAAATGCTTTCTCACACTGTTTGGCACAGAAACAAGATTCAGTTAATGATGGACTATTTCAAATAACCTACTATTTGCTAAAAGCATTCAATAAAATTATTGACTATGCTTGATGACATTTTTGTCTCTCAAAAAGGATGTGTCCTATTATTGTGTACTTAATTCTAAACAATAAAGAATAATTTATTGGTGACATGAATGTATCAGGAAACTTGGCAGAAAATAATAATTTCACAAAGTTGGTGGGGGTTTTTTTGTGGGTTGTTTTCTGGCCGCCCCATGCAGGCGGCTTGTGGGATCCTAGTTCCTCAACCAGGGATGGAACCTCAGCCCCTTGCAGTGAAACTGCGGAGTCCTAACCACTGGACTGCCAGGGAATTCCCCACAAAGTTTTTATACTGAGAAAAGAGGTAGGTCACAGTCAAATATGTAAGCTTATAATAAACAAATTTTTTAAACACTTAAACAAAAGTAAGGCATGATTGCATGGTTAAGGATTCTACAAGCATATAGAACTTGTAAGGATAAGGCAATTCTAGAAAGTGAAGTTCATTCATTACATTTCACATATATATATCAAGTGCCAGATTTTTTTCTAGGCTCTGGGGATATGGCAGTGAAATTTTCTCTACACAATCAGAAATTTTTAGAAAACATGAGGAAAGTATTAAAGACACAGTCATGAACAGCAGGGAGATTATAGGAATATATGATGAAGTTTTAAAAATAGCATTCCTCGGGCTTCCCTGGTGGCGCAGTGGTTGAGAGTCTGCCTGCTGATGCAGGGGACACGGGTTCGTGCCCGGGTCCGGGAGGATCCCACATGCCGCGGAGCACCTGGGCCCATGAGCCATGGCCGCTGAGCCTGCGCGTCTGGAGCCTGTGCTCCGCAATGGGAGAGGCCACAACAGTGAGAGGCCCACGTACCACCAAAAAAAAAAAAAAAAAAAAAAAAATAGCATTCCTGGGCTTCCCTGGTGGCGCAGTGGTTGAGAGTCTGCCTGCCGATGCAGGGGACCTGGGTTCGTGCCCCGGTCCGGGAAGATCCCACATGCCACGGAGCTGATCTCCCTGTGCTACGTGGCTGCTTCCCACTAGCTATCTACTTTACGTTTGATAGTGTATATATGTCCATGCCATTCTCTCACTTCGTCCCAGCTTACCTGCCCCTAGCTTCTTCAGAACTTTTTTTTTTTTTTTTTAGATTCCATACATATGTGTTAGCACACGGTATTTGGTTTTCTCTTTCTGACTGACTTTGCTCTGTATGACCGACTCTAAGTCCATCCACCTCACTACAAATAACTCAATTTTGTTTCTTTTTATGGTTGAGTAATATTTCATTGTATATATGTGCCACATCTTCTTTATCCATTCATCTGTCGATGGACACTTAAGGTTGCTTCTATGTCCTGGTTATTGTAAATAGAGCTGCAATGAACATTGTAGTACATGACTCTTTTTTTTTTTTTAATTAAAAAAAAAAAGAGTATGGGCTTCCCTGGTGGCGCAGTGGTTGAGAGTCCGCCTGCCGATGCAGGGGACACGGGTTCGTGCCCCGGTCCGGGAGGATCCCACATGCTGTGGAGCGGCTGGGCCCGTGAGCCATGGCCGCTGAGCCTGCGCGTCTGGAGCCTGTGCTCTGCAACGGGAGAGGCCACAATAGTGAGAGGCCCGCATACCGCAAAAAAAAAGAGAGTATATTACTAATATTAAAAAAAAACATATTCTAAAATTACAGTGTTTTCCAGAAATCTCTGGGAATATGCAAGCCACTTGGGGACAAATACCAGGAGGAATAGTAAGTACCTCTGGCTCTTTGCTCTGACCCATGGAAAGAAAGTGTAGGTACATGACTCTTTTTGAATTATGGTTTTCTCAGGGTATATGCCTGGAGTGGGATTGCTGGGTCATATGGTAGTTCTATTTTTAGTTTTTTAAGGAATCTCCATAATGTTCTCCATACTGTTCTCCATACCTGTACCAATTTACATTTGCACCAACAGTGCAAGAGGGTTCCCTTTTCTCTACACCCTCTCCAGCATTTATTGTTTGTAGATTTTTTGATGATGGCCATTCTGTAGAAACTATAACTTTAGATAATCCACCAAAAGAAGTGAGGATTTTTTTTTTCAGGAGGATAATGAGACTGAAGGGAGAAACTATATAGTTATCTAAATATAAAGGCAAGAGTAAGATGAAGGGATAAAATGCGGTGTATATATGCAATGGAGTATTATTCAGCCTTAAAAAAAGAATGAAATTCTGATATATACTAGTATGACACGGATGAACCTTGGAAACATTATTCTAAGTAAAATACGGCAGACACAAAAGGATGACTATTATATGATTCCACTTATATCAGGTACCTATAGTAGTCAAATTCATGGAGAGAACAAGTAGAATAGTGGTTACCAGGGGCTGGGGGAAGGGAGGAATAGAAAAGTTATTGTTTAATGGGTAGAGTTTCCATTTGGGATAAAGAAGCTCGGGAAATGGATAGTGGTAATGGCTGCGCCACATCAATATACTTAATGACAATGAACTGTACACTTAAAAATGGTAAATTTTATGTTATGTATATTTTACCACAATTTTAAAAAAGGAGAAGAGTACGTTTTCTCTGACTTTTCAAATCCTTGCTAAGTATCCCTCTTGTGTACCCTTGTGGTTCTAATATTTTCATATATATTACACTGTGCTATATTGTAATTGCTTGCTTAAAATGTTTTACAAAGGCAGCAACTATATCTGTCTTGCTAATCTTTACATCCTTTGCATTTATCACGATTGATACTCAAGTAATTTCTGAATAAATAAAAGCACTTTCTAGATACTTCAGGGGATACAAAAACGAATAAGACATAGTTCATTCATGCCTTCAAGGAGTTTACGATCCAACGGAGGAATATATTTTTTGCTTTCTGACTGATAACCCAGTGTTAAAATGGCTATCCCTTCATTTTAGTTAGTTTGGTATCACTATTAAAATCATGTAAATCTACAGCTGAAAAATACCTTACTTATCAACTATCTTTCATTGAAATATGAGGTCACTAAGGTTCAAAAAAGATAAGCAAAGTCATTTACTTAAGGTCACTCAGCTAATAGTGACTTTAATAACAAACAACTTAATAACTATTAACTCGGCTAATAACTAAGCCTGGGAGGTAGGAACATAGGCATTAAAACCTTCAGGCCGATGCTACTTCCGTCATAAGGCCTAATCCCTCTGAACTAAATCAGAGTTCCTCTGGAGCTGGGGATAACAATGCACATGATCTTAGCTACAATGACCTCAAGCTAACACCGAATATCCTGAAAGATGCTTTTAATTCAAACACCATGGTCTACCCAAATGGAATGGGAAATCCCAGCCACTGTCCCCAAAACCCTCCAGTGACATTTCATATCATTCAGGAAAAAAAGCCAGAATCTTTCCCAACACCTCCCCTGCTCCAGCCACACCAGTCTTCTCACTGTTCCTTAAACATGCTGGCACACTCTGCCTGCGGCCTTTGTTTTTGCTGTTCCCTCTGCCTGGAAAGCTGCTTCCCAGGTAGCCACCAGGCTTGCTTCCTTTGGGTCTTTACTCAAATACCACTTTCTCAGTGAGGCTCTACTCGACCACCCTACTTAAAACTGGAGCCCCCACTGCACATGACTTTTCCTTTTTCTACTTTAGTTTTCTCTGTAGTAATTACTATTCCTTAAGGACATACTATATAGTTTTTACTAATTTGCTTTCTGGCCATCTACCCCACTAGAATATCAACTCCACTGGAGCACAGAATCTGGCCTGTTTCGTTCATTGCTGCATCCCTGGCACCTAGAATGCTGCGCCAATAAATATCAGTTGAAGAAACAAATGAGCAAATGAAAGAAACTTGATATTGATATGCTTAAAGGCCAGAAACTACTTTCCTCATGATAAAAGATGTACGCACATCATTTGGTGAAGGATAAAGAAATTAACAGACTCCAGACACACTCAAGAAGAATACAAAAGGCTTATTTACATATACTTATTTATTTTTGTCTGCACTGGGTCTTCATTGCTGCGCGCGGGCTTTCTCTAGTTGCGGCGAGAGGGGGCTACTCTCTGTTGCGGTGCGCAGGCTTCTCATCGCGGTGGCTTCTCTTGTTGCGGAGCACGGGTTCTAGGCCGTGGGCTTCAGTAGTTGCAGCATGCAGGCTCTAGAGCACAGGCTCAGCATGTGGGATCTTCCCAGACCAGGGATTGAACCCGTGTCCCCTGCATTGGCAGGCGGACTCTTTTCTTTTTTTTTAAGCTTTCTTTTTTTTTTTTTTAATCTTTATTGGAGTATAATTGCTTTACAATGTTGTGTTAGTTTCTGGTGCACAACAAAATGAATCAGCTATAAGTATACATATATCCCCATATCCCCTGCCTCTTGAGCCTCCCTCCCACCCTCCCTATCCCACCCCTCTAGGTGGTCACAAAGCACCGAGCTGATCTCCCTGTGCTATGTGGCTGCTTCCCACTAGCCATCCATTTTACATTTGGTAGTGTATATATGTCAGTGCTACTTTCTCACTTCGTCCCAGGTCCCCGCCCCGCCATGTCCTCAAGTGCGTTCTCTATGACTGCGTCTTTGCTCCTGTGACAGGCGGATTCTTAACCACTGTGCCACCATACACATACAGGGAAGGCCCTGTATTACTCTTCTTAAGTTTCTTTTACTTACAAATACTATTTTAAAGAAAAACATTTGCTCATAGGAAAATGTTTTTGTAATTTAATTACAAAACAATCAGCCAAATTACTGTGTTGCTGGGACTTCCCTGGTGGCGCAGTGGTTAAAAATCCACCTGCCAATTCAGGGGACAGGGGTTCGAACCCTGGTCCAGGAAGATCCCACATGCCGCAGAGCAACTATGCCCGTGCGCCACAACTACTGAGCCTGTGCTCTAGAGTCCACGAGCCACAACTACTGAAGCCCGCGCGCCTAGAGCCCGTGCTCAACAAGAGAATCCGCTGCAATGAGAAGCCCGCGCACCGCAACGAAGAGCAGCCCCCGCTCGAAACTAGAGAAAGCCCCCACAGCAACGAAGACCAAATGTAGCCAATAAATAAATAAATACATAAATTTACTTTTTAAAAAAGAATAACTAACTTTAAAAAAAATTACCGTGTTGCCTAGCAGCAAAAGGAAATTAATATGCCAAAACCTTGAAAATGCTCGTTTATTCCAAATATTTTCTTGTGTAGTCCAGATAGTCTCTAACAAAGGTAACACTCTAAGGAAATCAGAGTGATGGGGATCAATGGTAAATGGCAATGACCTCAGATTCCCTAAGGGTATGTAGTTCTGGGTCAGCTCCCAGGAGTCTGAGTCCAGAGAGAAGCAGACCTAGCCATTCCTACCTAACCTCTAGGTCATTCTTCATTCATATGTGTTCTAAAAAAACTGAGGTTGTGTGTCAGCACTGCCAAGAGGATCATGAACCAAATTAGATATCCAGAAACACTGTTAACTCACTCTATATCTCCATCTGATTCATTCATCTTCTTCCCTTTGATACAGTCTCTGGACTAAGACCTATTCTTTTAAGTAATATTACCCTATAAGAAACCCTATCAGGAAATCACTTTCCAAAAAATTCTTTAAAAAGTAAAAGTAATTATAAAGTGCTTCTCTGTATTATTTATATGAAAAATTTTAAACAGTATTATAAAATTCTCATTGGAGGCCAATGAGATTTACAATATCGAAAACAGGGTTTTTTCCCAGAATTAAGTAACTAATATTCTAGGAACCATGCTGAAAACCTAGATGTGGCTCCTATCCTTAAAGAGTCCACAATCTATTTTTAAAAGACAGGCAAGAATAAGCACTAATGTATTTAGTAACATATGCAGAAAGTAAGCAGAGCAGATAAAAGTCCTTTAAACCAGCTATCAGGAAAGTCCTTTTGGAGACACCCTGTGCCAAGTCTTAAAGGATGAGTAGTAGCAGGTAAAGAAAGGAGGAAAAAGCACGATCACCTGGATGAGCACCGAGAGAGCATGAACACCTGAATGGACAACAATAAGCAGTTTCCTACGAGTATAAAATATAGGATGACAGAAAACAATACAATAGTCCCCCCTTATCCTCAGGGATACATTCCAAGAGCCCAGATGGATGCCTGAAACTGTAGATAGTACCAAAACCTATATATATATATATATACACTATGTTTTTTCCTGTACATACCTACCTATGATAAAGACTAATATATAAATTAGGCACTGTAAGAGATGAACAACAATAACTAATAATAAAATAGACAATTATAAAATAAAAGTTATGTGAGGGCTTCCCTGGTGGCACAGTGGTTGAGAGTCCGCCTGCCGATGCAGGGGACATGGGTTCGTGCCCCAGTCCAGGAAGATCCCACATGCCGTGGAGTGGCTAGGCCCGTGAGCCATGGCCGCTGAGCCTGAACGTCTGGAGCCTGTGCTCCGCAACGGGAGAGGCCACAACAGTGAGAGGCCCGCGTGCCGCAAAAAAAGAAAAAAAAAAAAAAAAAGTTATGTGAATGTGATCTCTCTCTCTCTCAAAATATCTTATTGCAGGTATTTTCCCACTGCAGTTGACCGCAAGTAACTGAAACCGCAGAAAGCAAATGGTGGATAAGGGGAGACTACCATAGAGGATGAGACAGGCTTGCGACTAGGTAGGGATAGATTAGGGAAGACCTTCCTTTACAACTTCAAGAATTTATACCTTACTCTCCGTAACACAGAGAGCCATTAAAAATTTTTAAACATGGAAGTACCACAGTAAAAACTGCTTTAAGAGAATTTTCTTTGGTGAGTGAGTACAGAAGATAGGAGGAAACAGAAACAAAGAGACTAGTAGGAAACTCTCATAACAGCCTTGATGAAAGATCATTATAGCCTGAGACAAGATTGTTGCGACAGAAAAGGTAAATGGATTCTAAAACTACTGGGAAAGACAGTTTGACAGAGTGGGTTACAACCAGCTTAGGGTCAGAAAAACTACTCACTGGCAATATGACCTTTGGCAAATTAACTTATCTAAGCCTCAGTTTCTCCATATGTAAAATCTTCCCTACTTCATAGTGTTTTGCAAGGATTAAATGAGAAAATGTAAATCACTTAGTACAGTAATTGCTCTTGGTAAATACTAACTTTATGGTAGCAATTATTTTTCATAAAGTAATGTGACCAGGCCTTGGTGACTGAATGTAAGTCATGAGAGAAAGGAAATCAGGGTTGACGCACAGGTTTTTACCAAAGCAATAGATGGAAAAAGTGCAAATTTAAAAGAAGAAATACGTTTAAAGTGAAAGATGGTTATTCTGTTTTTAGACATGTTAAGGAGTCTACAGGACAACCAAAATAGTCTAAAGCTGCTAAAGTCATTCTGAGTTTTCAAAAGCAGTCTTGAGTGTAAACACAACAAATGTACGTACTTAACCTTGGACATGTAAACTGATCTAACCAGGATTATAAAGAAGCATCAGAGAATGTTAAACCTCAATCAGAACTCATAAATCATCTAGTTGAGTGATTCTTAATCTTTTTGTTGTTATGAGAATCTGATGAAAGCTATAGACCTTCTCCTCAGAAATCTTCAAAAACAAAACTTCTGGGCTTCCCTAGTGGCGCAGTGGTTGAGAGTCCACCTGCCATTGCAGGGGATGCAGGTTCGTGCCCCAGTCAGGGAAGGTCCCGCATGCCGCGGAGCAGCTGGGCCCGTGAGCCATGGCCGCTGAGCCTGTGCATCCGGAGCCTGTGCTCCACAATGGGAGAGGCCACAACATTGAGAGGCCTGCGTACCGCAAAAAAATATATATATATATATACTGCTTCAGAATTCAGTATATTTTAATACAGTCTACATGAACAGATTAAGCAGATATCAAAATAACATAAAAACATTTAATACCGAATAAAAAGGGATAGGGTTTCAAAAGATTATCAATTCTAGTTACTGACAAACGTAGCATAATATTTGTATTTGGAGTTCAACAATGACAGGCCAGTGGAACAGTATGGGCCTAACTCTCTCAGGACCAGTCAATATACTTTATTATGTATCAGTAACATGTCATTCTTTCCTGTTCATGAGAATACAAAATAGAAACATGACTTGCCTTTAGCTGATGATTTATGTCAAATAAACACCTAGATTTTTAAATATCTTGGTATTATTAACAGAGAGAAAAGCTGAACAGAAGTTAATGGTGTGCAAAGCCATTTCTCTTATAACACATTTCTGGTAGTATCTTAGAATTTTTTAAATATGTGATTCTTATATGTTTAGTGATAGAATAACTGCCCCAAGAATAATATCAGGATATCCACATGCAAAAGAATGGATCTGGACCCCTATCTCACACCATACAGAAAAATTAACTCAAAATGCATCAAATCCTAATATAGAAACCAAAACTATAAAACTCTTAGAAGAAAACTTGGTGTAAATATTCATGACCTTGGATTGGGCAAGGGTTTCTTAGATATGACACCTAAAGCACAAGTAACCAAGGAGAAAATAAATTAGACTTCCTCAAAAGTTTTACTTTTGTGCTTCCAAGGACAACATCAAGAAAGTGAAAAGACAACCCACACAATGGGAGAAAATATTTACAAATATATATCTAATAAGGGTCTAGTCTCCAGAATATATAAAGAACTCTTACAACTCAACAATGAAAAGAAAAATAAACCAATTTTAACATGGGCAAAGGATTTGAATAGACAAGTCTCCAAAGAAGATATACAAATGGCCAACAAGTACATGAAAAGATGCTCAACGTCACCAGTCATTAGGGAAATGCAACTCAAAACCACAATGAAATACCACTTCATACCTACTAGGATGGCTATTATAAAAATAACAAAATAAATAAGTAAACAGAAAACAATAAGTGTTGTTGAGGATGTAGAGAAACTGATGCCCTCATACTTTGCTGGTAGGAATGTAAAATGGTGCAGCCACTGTGGAAAACAGTGTGGAAGTTCCTCAAAAAGTTAAGCACAGTTACCATGACTCAGCACTTCTAGGTATATACCCAAGAGAACTGAAAACACGTTCACACAAAAACTTGTACATGAATGTTCACAGCAGCATTACTCATAATAGCCAAAAAGTAGAAGCAATCCAAATGTCCATCAACTGAGGAATGGATAAACAAAACGTTGTATTTATATATCTATACAGTGGAATATTATTCAACAGTACAAAGAAATGAAGTACTGATACATGCTACCACATGGGTGAACCTTGAAAACATTATGCTAAGGGAAAGAAGCCAGACACAAAGGCAACACATTATATGATTTATACAGAGGTGGAACCAGTCTGCTCTCCTCACAAAAGAAGAGCAAATTGATGAGAGTTTCCTCTAAAGATTTAAAAGCACTCTCAAGATATATTGAACTCCTGGATCTGGATCTGGATCTGGATCTGGAAAGGGAGACTCGAACTTGAGTATTTAGTAATTTACACTAGTATAAAGTTGAATTTTTTATTTTTCCTTCATGAAAATGTCATGACGTAAACATTAATATACATATTCTTGAGAAGTGTATTACACATTAACACACACATGGAAGGACACAACTTCAGCAGTCAACAGTGTTACGTCACTTCATCCTATGAAGCAGATAGAACACATATTATCCCCATTTTATCTAAAAAGATAATCTCAGAGGAGTAACATGACCTATTCAAGATCCTAGGATGGTAGAGCTGGGACTATAAACCAGGTGCTCTGATTCCTAGCCTGGTTTAAATTCATTAAATCAGTGTTCTCTAGCTTTAGTGTGCTGCTATCTCCTTCATTCAACAAGTCTGTCACTCAACCAATTTAACACATTGTTTACAGGAAAAGAGAACTAATCTCCAAATTATGGTTTTATTAATTATTTATTAAGGTATAACCTATTTATAAACCAGGATACTCTGTAAATACAGAAAATACTTCAAGCACATTTAACACCTTATTCACCTAAGGTCTTCATCTTAAAACCTCAGACACCATAGGAGTTAAAACAAACAGCACTAAACCCACGCACATATGGCCACCTTATCTTTGATTAAGGAGGCAAGAGTATACAATGGAGGAAAGACTGCCTCTTCAATAAGTGGTGCTGGGAAAACTGGACAGCTACACGTAAAAGAATGAAATTAGAACACTCCCTAACACCATACACAAAAATAAACTCAAAATGGATTAAGGACCTAAATGTAAGGCCAGACACTATAAAACTCTTAGAGGAAAACATAGGCAGAACACTCTATGACATATATCACAGCAAGATTCTTTTTGACCCACCTCCTAGAGAAACGGAAATAAAAACAAAAATAAACAAATAGGACCTAATGAAACTTAAAAGCTTTTGCACAGCAAAGGAAACCATAAACAAGACGAAAAGACAACCCTCAGAATGGGAGAAAATATTTGCAAATGAAGCAACTGACAAAGGATTAATCTCCAAAATATACAAGCAGCTCATGCAGCTCAATATCAAAAAAACAAACAACCCAATCCAAAAATGGGCAGAAGACCTAAATAGACATTTTTCCAAAGGAGATATACAGATTGCCAGCAAATACTTGAAAAGGTGTTCAACATCACTAATCATTAGAGAAATGCAAATCAAAACTACAATGAGGTGTCACCTCACACCAGTCAGAACGGCCATCATCAAAACATCTACAAACAGTAAATGCTGGAGAGGGTGTGGAGAAAAGGGAACCCTCTTGCACTGTTGGTGGGAATGTAAATTGATACAGACACTACGGAGAACAATATGGAGGTTTCTTAACAAATTAAAAATAGAACTACCATATGACCCAGCAATCCCACTACTGGTCATATACCCTGAGAAAACCATAATTCAAAAACAGTCATGTACCACAATGTTCATTGCAGCTCTATTTACAATAGCCAGGACATGGAAGCAACCTAAGTGTCCATCGACAGATGAATGGATAAAGAAGATGTGGCACATATATACAATGGAATATTAGTCACAAAAAGAAACGAAATTGAGTTATTTGTAGTGAGGTAGATGGACCTAGAGTCGGTCATACAGAGCAAAGTCAGTCAGAAAGAGAAAAACAAATACCGTATGCTAACACATATATACAGAATCTAAAAAAATAAAAAAAGGTTCTGATGAACCTAGCGGCAGGACAGGAATAAAGACACAGATGTAGAGAATGGACTTGAGGACATGAGGAGGGGGAAGGGTAAGCTGGGATGAAGTGAGAGAGTAACATTGACATATATACACTACCAAATGTAATAGCTAGCTAGTGGGAAGCAGCTGCATAGCACAGGGAGATGAGCTCGGTGCTATGCGACCATCTAGAGGAGTGAGAGGGAGACGCAAAAGGGAGAGGATATGGGGATAGACGTACGCATATAGCTGATTCACTTTGTTATATAGCAGAAACTAACGCAACATTGTAAAGCAATTATACTCCAATAAAGATATTAAAGGAGGCCTTCCCTAGTGGCGCAGTGGTTAAGAATCCGCCTGCCAATGCAGGGGACACGGGTTCGAGCCCTGCTCCGGGAAGATCCCACATGCCGCGGAGCAGCTAAGCCCGTGGGCCACAACTACTGAGCCTGCGCTCTAGAGCCCGTGAGCCACAACTACTGAACCCACGTGCCACAACTACTGAAGCCCACACGCCTAGAGCCCATGCTCTGCAACGAGAAGCTACCGCAGTAAGAAGCCCGCGCACCGCAACAAAGAGTAGCCCCCACTTGCCGCAACTTGAGAAATCCCGCTCACAGCAACAAAACACCCAACTCAGCCAAAAATAAATAGATAAATAAATAAAGTTTAAAGAAAATTTTAAAAAAGATGTTAAAGGAAAAAAGAAAATAAAAAATAAACAGTACTCTATCATATAGGAAAGCCTCTCTTGGCCCTTATTCAGAGTCCATTACCTTCATTTTCAGCCTAATTCTAATAAGCTTATTTGTCTAATTAAAGGTAGAAGTTATGATTCTACTAGACGTACATACTGAAAGTAAATACCAGTGTATAACGAGGAAGGAGACACACAGAAAATTCAAAGGTATAGCAATCCTGATCATTTGTAGGGGTAATGAATCCTACACAGCTCAAGGTCTTTATTATTGTTCATAATAATCCACAGTCGCCAATAAAAGGATGACTCAGTTCCATATACAGTTGTCCCTCAGTATCTGCGGGGGATGGGTATCCCATGGATACCAAAATCCACAGGTGCTCAAGTCCTTTATATGAAAGAACAGTCAATCCTCCCTATCTGCAGGTTCCATATTTGAGAATATGGAGGGCCATCTGTACTTTCTTCAAGAAGGCAGGGAAGAATGTAGCTCTATTTTCTCAAACTCAAAACCTTGGATTCTTCTATTCCCCTTTTTGTTCCCAATTAGTTAAATTCAATCAGTTGACAAATCCTATTGATTCTATCTCCACAACTATTTGTTTCCATTTTTACTGTCCTGGCTCTAATTCACTCAAGAATATTACAAATACCCGCCACTATTTCCAGCCCCTCCTGCTACAAAAGTTCATCTTCCTAAAAGAAAGATTTAATCATGCCATTCTTTTATTCATTTATTTCATTTAGTTGAAAGATCAAACTT
Source organism: Phocoena sinus (assembly GCF_008692025.1). Lineage (NCBI taxonomy): Eukaryota > Metazoa > Chordata > Mammalia > Artiodactyla > Phocoenidae > Phocoena > Phocoena sinus. The sequence continues at coordinate 22,806,329 of NC_045763.1, read as the reverse complement.
TTAAAGGCTCCATGGTTGCTACACTATAAAACCCAAACTCCTTTCCCACAGCACCTCAGCCTGCCTGTGATTTGCCCTCACCCTACTAGAGTGACTAGAATACTAGTCTCTTTTCCCACAGGTCCCACCTGCAACTACTTGTTATTTCCTAAAAGAACCTGCCCTTCCCTGCTTCTGTCTCTGTAATACCCTATACCTGCATCTCCACCTACTGAAATTCTAATCCTCCTTCAAGGTCCAGCCCAAATGCCATGTTTTCCATCAAAATTTCTCTAATCTGTCCAGTCATAATCAATCCCTTCACCTAAATGCCTTTATTTACTTAAGATATATTGGACATTTTTTCATAAATATCCAGCTCATTATTTTTAATAGCTTCACAGTATTCCACTGTATACATGTCACAGGTTTTACTCAAAGATGACATACATTTTTTTTAAAGCATTAGTTTTTTTAATATGAAGAAAATAAAAATAATCCTGTAATCCCACTGACTGGATAATACCTGTTGACTTTAAAAATAAATAAATAAAAGCAATACATGCTCATGGTTAGAAAACAGCACAGAAAGGTATTTGCTAGAATTATAATGGTAACTTCCACTATGTAAAAGGTTAAGGTAATCAAACTAGAGGAGTATGAAGAGGGTATGAAGAAGTGAAGGAACAGCACAGGTTCATTAACTGTAAGTGTTCACTGAAATTGATTCTTTTTTCCCCATAGTGAAACGGGCTATTTTTAAAGACTCATTCTTAAAACCAATGGCCTGTTATAAAAATGTTCTTGTTATGTTTCTGTCAGGCAGATTGAACATTCCTTTCTTCTTTCTCTTTTTTTAATTTTGACAGTCTCTCCATATAGGAGAGGGAAAATGGATTATCCAGAAGCAATGTCATTAGCAAAATCAATGTGCATACCCAGAAGATGTCTAGAAACTATTTCAAATGTTCTCTAACTTCCCCTGCATAGCACCCCTCGTGAAAAAGGCTTTTACCACATAGTGTGGTTCTATCCTGCCAAAACCAGATCTGACAGACCTAAGCTGTACCTGCAGGATACACTGCCCACACTAACTCAAGCTTTAATGCAAAAGTCTCCTAATAGGGCTGACTTATTCCAGATTCAACCACACTCCTATCCATTCTTCACACTACAAACAATCTAATCTTTCTTAAGCAATGTTTTCTTCAGGTCTTGCCTATAGAATTCTCACTGCTATTTCAAGGCCAAACTCAAGTTGCAGCTCTTCCAGGAAATCTTCCCTAAACTCTAGCCCTCAGTAATCTCTCTTCCTCTTTTTGGAATTTAGAGAGCTTGTTTATATCACATTATCCAGCATTTCATTAAATTCTGCTTTGTCCTCTATTATTTCATGTATATAACTAGACTGCAAACTCCATGATGGCAGAATTTATATCCTAAATGTCTGTATATCCCACAGTACCTAATCAGAGGAACTGCACAGTAGGTGCTCAATATTTTTTGATGATTCTTACTGTGAATTACTTTATAGTAATATAAATATTAAACCTTTACACATAATTCTCTAATTGTGGAATTCCTAAAGTTTATTTGTGGTTATGTGTTGTATAAAGGCAATATTAGTAATTCTGATTGCAACCCAACACAAAGATTAATCTGTCAAGCAACTTTTCAAGAGAAATATAGATCAATCTGTGACAGTTCTATAGTTTCCAGGAAAAGCCCCTGTTCTTAGATCTGCTGAATGAGCCAGCAGTTATTTACTTTCAATTCCTCAAAACTAATTTTTCCATACAGCTGTGTTTACTCACACCATGGCTCATTTATGCAAGAGGTGTAAAACAGCAAAGCCCAGATCTCTCCCTTTTCTCTATATTTTCCCTCGCCTTTGTTATTTGTCTTTCTGCAGCTTGCTAGCCAAAGCTGTAATTAGTACCCCACAGGGATCTATATTTTTCTAATAAAGAACAGCCTACAGCACAATGACATGTATACACACACAGCCATGTGTGTTCCTAACAAATGAGAAATATTTTGCAAGTGCAAGTCTTCAATAGCTAAATTGGAGCACTTTACACAGCAGCTGCAACTGACTCACAACACTTAAGGCAGATTGATTCATCCCTTTCTCTTACTCCATACACATCTAATTTCAAGGAGTGAGACAATCTATTTGAGACTAAGTAAAATTATGAATACAGGTCCTAAAGCAATCCTTAGTAAACTACATTTGTCAAGGAAATTTCTTCTCAAGTTACTACAAAAGTTGTAGTGTTTGTTACATAACAGTTTACAGTGATTTTTCTATAAAGTCATCGTTTTCAGTCAAACTGATTAACTGGTGCTTCTTAAGACAGTTAAGCAGACAACATATATATGCAGGATCTCTGGATCCTGTTCTACATTCCCATTCCCATCCAGTCTCCTCTGACTCCCACCCAGTATCACTTTTTACTCAATCTCCACAGTTTGTCACTAACCTTGTCAAGTTCCCACCCATACCCATGCAGAAAATGGAGGAGAACCAAGTACAAGAATAAATCATCAGACTGTAAAGAAAGAACAACTCACTCCTTAAACACTTAATTTACAAGTATAAGTAAGAAGAAAAGATTTGCCCCTTCTTCACTATGGCAATAGGAAGGAGAATTCCTTCATTCTTGTACAAATACCCATTGTAACTGTGCCTGCATTAGCAAGTGTTATTACTAGTAACAATAATAACCAACTTACTTCATTGAAAATAAAGTCCCCAAGGGCCCTCGGAGGTTTTGGAGTTTATAACGAGGAGTTCAAAAAGCCATATGCACCACTATTGACTGTAGACTAAATAATGGCTCCAATATATACTACTGTTTTTCAAATGTATATAGATACTGCTATGATTAATAAACTCAAACTATACTTAAAAGATTTACTAATTTGTAAAATTTTGTCATGTATTTTTGTTAATCAAGAATTACTAAAATTATGGCTAGTATCACATGAAGATCCGCTAAAATGTTTCACCTAAAAGGAGTCTACATAATTAATAGTTATTAATTGAGGTTGAAAATTAAGGTTGAAAATAAGGGTTAAAAATCTTAAGATTGAAAATCACTTCATGAGGCTCTTCCCTGGTGGCACAGTGGTTAAGAATCCGCCTGCCAATGCAGGGGACAGGGGTTCGAGCCCTGGCCCGGGAGGATCCCACATGCCGCGAGGCAATTAAGCCCATGCACCACAACTACTGAGCCTGCGCTCTAGAGCCCACGAGCCACAACTACTGAGCCCGCGTGCTGCAACTACTGAAGCCCGTGCGCCTAGAGCCCGTGCTCCACAACAAGAGAAGTCACCGCAATGAGAAGCCCATGCACCGCAGGTAAGAGTAGCCCCCGCTCGCCACAACTAGAGAAAGCCCGAGTGCAGCAACGAAGACCCAACACAGCCAAAAAATAAATTTAAAAAAAGAAAAAAATCACTTCATGAGGCTGGGCTCCTTGAATTGGAGGTAATAACTCATTTTTGTTGCCGGTGACACATAGGAGTTATTTAATAAATGCGCTTTCGAACTAAATTGAACATGGCCTTAAACATGGGGACTCTGAATCACACTTCTGCATGTTTTTTCAAGTTGGTGAAAGATTTTTAAATTCTAAAAGCAGGAGATCTGTGAAGTGTAAAATAGAAATATTAGTATATTGTATGAAATTAGAGCCTTTCCTTAGAAAATGTTACTCAAGAACTAAAAATATCTTAACACACTAACCAGCATGTCTAATCTGTAACAGTCTACTGCAAATGTGATTGAAATGACATCACTCACCACTGGTGCACACACACACACACACACTCACACACACACACTGGTTAATGGAAAGTTCAGAATCGAATGCTTTTTAAAGTGTACTTATCTTTAAAGAAATACCAAACTATTACAGATAAAATTACATGTCTTGGATTTACTTCATAATTAACACAGGGGGAAGAAGAGCAGGTGGATGATAGAGATGAAACAAAATTGGCCATGAGTTGGTAACTGTCAAAGCTGTGTGATGAGTACCTGGGGTTCATTATACTACACTGTTAATTATTCTATTATATATGTATACTGTTAACTATTCTATTATATATGTTTAAAATTACCCAAAAATTTTATAAGTTTTTAACTAAATGAAGTTAAAAGAGACTGGCAAAGCTGTGACAGTAACATTTGTTCCAAGTATTGATATTACCTGAAATACTGAAATCAGGAAAAGACTCAAAATAAGTATATTTAGGACTTTTAGAGCTTAAAAACACAAATCTAAATACTGTACTTTGCAATTTAAGGAAACAAATGGCTAAAGTACATAGCTCAGCCTTCCTAAGTCTTTGTAATTCTCTAAGAAAACAATGATATGACCAGTATTTTCCCATGCCAGTGTCTAGGTCCATACAGATAATTATGTAGATGACCTCAGCTGCCCAAGGCGTTATTAAGTGGCTATAGTGTGTATACATATGCTCCTTCTTCCCTTGAGCCACTCTAACAACTTCTTCCTAAATGGGGTGATAGAGAAACCACAGCTGAGATCCTGCATGAAATCTGTCACATTGTTTCCAGGAAAAGACAAGTTTTATCTTTATCTTCATCCTAATTTATACAAGAAATATATTAAAAAGAAAAAATGGGCAAAAGAAGAAAAAAACTTCTAGAGAGCAGCCATTATCTGTAAATACTTCCTTCTGAAATGTACATAACACACATAATTGATAACCTAACACCAACATTATGGATATAGTAGGTTTAAATATACTATTGAAGAAATAGTGGTTATCTTTCTGTGAAGGGATGTTTTCCTTTCCCCTTTCTTGTATTTTCCAGATTTATCATGATGGGCATGTATCACTTTGATAACTAGAAAAAAAAAAGTGTCCCTATAGCCAGGAACAGAAGAAAATTTCTATTACCACATTATGTAGTGGATTGTAAGTCCCATTACACAATTCAATTTGGCCCAGTTTAATACAGGCTACAATTTTGTTTTTCTTCTAGTCCTACCCTTGCTCATATCCCCGATATGAACTGGACATCTTTTTCTTTGTTCTCCTCATGAGTAAGGAGACAAAGTCATCTCTGTTTCTCCATAGGTTGACTTCAAAGGGTAGGTAACATTAATCTTCATATCACTTCCAAGTTTGAAATCTCCCGATTTCAAGAAATATTCAGAAACTAGTGTCTTTTTTTCTAGACCACTTCTGTCTGCCTGGGCCATATGGCTATCCTCTCATTTCAAGTCTTTTCTAACTGATTTGTTTCTGCTCTATTATTGTACTCCTTTCAGTCTCTTGCCTCAATTCCTCCAAATAACTCAAATCACTTCATTTTTTGGTATCTTTTTTGCTTAATACCTGCTCTACTTCTAAGCACTAATACACTGGGATAATGTAAAAATAAATTAAAATTTCATGAGTCAACCTAATGTTCAACCTGATGTCAGGTTCAACCTGATTACTAATTAGATGTATAGAAGTAGGTTTTTATAAACACATTTTCTCAATAATTAAAAGCAACATCTATAATACCATCCTTAGTAAATGGAAGAGGGCTGTATTTCTTCACTTGGCCTTGATATACATGTGCAAAAACCGCTAGGTGCCTACCCTAGATGTCTCTCTCTTTTTCTTATTAACAAAATCCCCATATAATTAAAGGCAGAATGTGCCCAACTAAAAGGCTACATTTCCCAGCTCTCCTCACAGATAGAGGCAGCCAGTAGGATATAAATGGAAGCCATTGCCCTTTGGCCTTCTCCCCTTCTCCCCATTGCCTTCTTGCCTAGAACACAGATGGCTGGCTAGGGTATAAGTAATCATCTTATGACCTTCAGAATAGAAGCCATATGTTAAGGCTGGTAGAGCATAAATTTAGAAGACTAGGTCCCTCACTTCATGGGTCCAAGAAAGTTTTGTTTTTTTTAATATACACATAGGTTTTACTTGCTAAAATAGATCCATGACTTAAACATTCACACTAAAAAAGCATCCCGTTATACCATATCTAAAACCTGATTATGGACACTTACCATAGAAAGGCAAAACAATTTTTTTAAGAGTCTGGCTCTAAATCAGACAAACGTGATCTGAACCTGTTCAGCCAACTTGCTACCTATGTGGCTTCTTGGACACATAACATCTCTAAGCCACTGTTTCTTTATTAAACTGTTGATAGTCATGCATTATTCTGGCTATTAAATACTAGTTCTTAGTACCATACCTGGCATTATCTTGTAAGGCTGAACATGTATGCTCTATGACCCAGCAATTCTAAGCATCTACCCTAGAGAAACTTTGAGGTGCTCATACACGCTACATATCCAACACACACACGAATACAAGCGGATATGTAGAAGAATGTTCACTGCAGCATTGCAATGTCTACCATCAGGAAAATGAACACATTGATTGTGCGGTAGTTACACAATGGAATATTATACCGTGGTAAAAGTGAATCAACTACAACCGCATGCAGTGACATAAATGAATTTCTTAGAAACAATGTAGAGTGAAAAAAACAAATAGCAGTAGAATTCAAAATACACCATTTACATAAAGCTCAAAACAAGCAAACCTAATGTTATATTTTTAAGGATATATATAGTAAAATTATTCTTTTTAATTAATGTAAAATACAAAATGCATAGCAGCAGTTATCTCTGAGGAGAAGGCAGGGGAATCCATGGGGAGAGAAATAGGACTGGTAATGTTCTAGCTCTTAAGTTGGATATTAGGTTCACAGGCATTCCTTTTATTATTATACTTCCTAAATTACATTTTATGTTCCATATATTCTTTTAATGTATCAAATGTCACATGATAAGCACATAAAAATAGTGTGAAAGGATACTAAGTGCTGATTTAAATCATTAAAAAAAGACATCCCATTCTTGCTCCACTCAAATAGCTGCTGTTTCAGAGTTTCAATAACTAATTTTCACCACTTAGCACAAGTAAATATAGTACTGTCCTTCCCAGCTTTCCAAGAACTGTTGATTTGCTTTGCTTTCTCTCAAAAGTACATGTCAAATTTCTCTCGAAGAAACAAAATTTCCACATTATCTGAGACATACAAAATACAATTTCTACAGTATGAATAGTATAAAGGCTAAGATGTGACAATCTCCACAAGTATGTTTTGTAAGGAATCAGGAATGTTTAAAGAGAACATGAAAAAAACACATTTGTAATTATTAAATGACTTCAACTTGTAGCAAACCAAAATGCCTTCTAGTCAGTATACTAAAACAATTTAAACAATTTAGTTAACCAGAATAAATACGAAATATCCTAAAATTAAAAATTAAGATCTCCAACCTATTCTGTGGAATATAAAATTAACTGTATTTTTAATGGCATCTAAACACTGGAAGAGTCCCTAGTTGCATCTTACAAAAAGAAAGCCATTCATCCTCCAGGGATTAAGAGGCCTATTTAAGACTCATAATTAAGCAAAGAATTTAAAGTTACACTCATCCATTAACTTGGCCTCCCCTTTTGCACATATCCGCAGCTGCTCTGTGCCCACTCCTGAATAATCATGCATCCTCCCTTGTCTCACTTTTTGTTGTTCCATCTCTCTCTGCATATTCTCTCCATACCCAGGATCTTTCCTTTCAGCCATGATGTAGGCTTCTCCACCTCTCACCTTTTGTGTGGGTTTACTTTACTGCACATTAAAAACATAAAACAGGGCTTCCCTGGTGGCGCAGTGGTTAAGAATCTGCCTGCCAATGCAGGGGACACAGGTTCGAGTCCTGGTCCGGGAAGATCCCACATGCCGCGGAGCAACTAAGCCCGCGCGCCACAACTACTGAGCCTGCGCTCTGGAGCCCGCGAGCCACAACTACTGAACCACGTGCCACAGCTGCTGAAGCCCACGCACCTGGAGCCTGTACTCCGCAACAAGAGAAGCCACCACAATGAGAAGCCTGTGCACCACAATGAAGAGTGGCTCCACTTGCCGCAACTAGAGAAAGCCCGCATGCAGAAATGAAGACCCAACGCAGCCATAAATAAATTTATTTTAAAAAAACATAAAACATCTGAAGTATTCACTAACACTCAGTTTGCCCTTATAAATGTCTTTAATATGTCAAGAGCACAAATGAGGCCAGTGAACCCTTGGAGAGCCCTTTGAGATTTGAACCAGCTAGCCATCTTCTTCATTACTTGATTTTTATTGATCAAAGTTATATGCTGGATACCGGGGAGAGGCAGGAGTACAGGCAGGAAACAAAACACAGTTGCTACCATAATGAAATTAAAAGTGGAGTCACTACTGCAAGTGGAAGTCTAATCCGGTATTATTCAAGCTGCAATTACTCATAGATTACACAAATCCCAAAATTTCAACCAGTGGAAATCAACAGACCAAAATAAAAAGTGGGTTCTAAAATATCAAATATCCAAAATTTTCACAACATGCCCAGTTACACAAAATTGCTTATTGTCCACATTTTTACAAGTTCCAATCCAACTGTCTATGGATAGGTAAGATAGAAGAGAGATTCCTATTCTGAATAAGAAGTTGAAATAGATAAACTTCAAGGTCTAAATTTCAATCATAAAAATATTATTTCTATTAGTAAAAAAGCAGCAAACATTTAGTAAAAATGTTTACTAAACATTATCAAAAACCCAAATCAGTGTCAGCACCATTTTTTTTTTGCTGTGTTGGGTCTTCTTTTCTGTGCGAGGGCTTTCTCTAGTTGTGGCAAGCAGGGGCCACTCTTCATTGTGGTGCGCGGGCCTCTCACTATCGCGGCCTCTCTTGTTGCGGAGCACAGGCTCCAGACGCGCAGGCTCAGTAGTTGTGGCTCACAGGCCTAGTTGCTCTGTGGCATATGGGATCCTCCCAGACCAGGGCTCGAACCCGTGTCCCCTGCATTAGCAGGCAGATTCTTAACCACTGCGCCACCAGGGAAGCCCGTTAGCACCATTTTTATTCTTACATTCATTCACAATATCTATTTGAGAAACAGAAACTCAACTTCTTTAAAGACAGATTGTCCATACATCATACCATGTCCATTCCTCTGTCACAGTTGGGTCATTCTGACTGAGTCACAGGTATCAATACAATGGCAGCCTGAGGCCATCTTGCACAACAAGATTATATTTATCAGCTCTACCACAACATCTCTGGCAAATCTTGACTAATTTTAGATGCCAATCTAATTCAGCCAACCCAACAAGATGTGTATCATTGAAAGCAAATTTATTTTCTAATTTTGCTACCAAATCTATTAAGGAACCCTACTAAAACAGACAATAATTAATATGGGTAACATTCAGCTGTTAACAGGTAGTATTCTTTTTTTTTTTTTTTTTGCGCGGTACGCGGGCCTCTCACTGTTGTGGCCTCTCCCGTTGCGGAGCACAGGCTCCGGACGTGCAGGCTCAGCGGCCATGGCTCACGGGCCCAGCCGCTCCGCGGCATGCGGGATCTTCCCGGACCGGGGCATTAAACCGCGTCCCCTGCATCGGCAGGCGGACTCTAAACAACTGCACCGCCAGGGAAGCCCCAGATAGTATTCTTTTTTTAAAAAAAAAAGAAGGTTTTTGGGGTTTTTTTTGGCTGCACACAGGCTTTCTCTAGTTGCGGCGAGCAGGGTCTACTCTTCGTTGCGGTCTGCGTTCTTCTCATTGTGGTGGCTTCTCTTGTCGCAGAGCACAGGCTCTAGGCACTTCAGTAGTTGTGGCACACGGGCTCAGTAGTTGTGGCTCACGGGCTCTAGAGCACAGGCTTAGTAGTTGTGGTGCATGGACTTAGCTGCTCCACGGCATGTGGGATCTTCCCAGACCAGGGCTCAAACCCCTGTCCCCTGCAATGTTAGGCGGATTCTTAACCACTGCGCCACCAGGGAAGCCCAACAGATGTTATTCTAATGATAACCTCATAATGCACATCAATACAATAACTATAGCTCTTTTTTTTTTTTTTTTTTTTGTGGTACGCAGGCCTCTCACTGTTGTGACCTCTCCCGTTGCGGAGCACAGGCTCCGGACGTGCAGGCTCAGCGGCCATGGCTCACAGGCCCAGCCACTCTGTGGCACGTGGGATCTTCCCGGATCGGGGCACGAACCCGTGTCCCCTGCATTGGCAGGCAGACTCTCAACTGCTACACCACCAGGGAAGCCCTATAGCTCATTTTTTAACTTAAAGAAAATAAAAGAAAAACAGAACATTAAATATCTATACCTGATACATTCTACTGGTCCACAACACCTTTCTTCCGTTAGAGTTATGAAACTCCCCTTTTTCCTTTAGAGTGCTGCTATGTTACAATGTAAAAGATACCTTCTTCCATCTATTCTCACTTACAATATTTTGGGTTGGAGAAATAGCTCCTTTAAAAAACCATCAGTTTAAAAACTGCCTACAAGTAGTCATTATCATAAACAAACATTAACTAAACTCATATTATGTAACAGGTACACCCTTAAAGATATATACACCATCTTTATCAATATGAAGAAAAAGAAGGAGGAGAGGGGGAGGGGAAAAAGGAGGGGGAGGGAGAAGGAGAAAAAGAGAAGAAGGAGAAGACGACTTATGTCCCAGATGCAGTTCTCCTTAGGAACACATATTATACAAAGAATTGTCTCCATGTGATTATCACCTGATAACTAACCAAGTAACAACAGGGACTGCGTGGACATAAAGCCATTTACAGCATAATCAGAGACAATTTAGTTCATATCATCACTACTAAGAACTATTTTTATTGCCCCAAAATTTACAGATTTATAAATAGAATTATATTCTGGTTCTACAAATTCATTTTGAAATCTTGATTTTCTACCTTAGAATCAAGTGAATTGCTATCTTCAAAAGCTTTTACCAAGCTAACATCAGATTTTCTTTGTTTGTTCCATTGACCAGGGTTGAAAGCTATACTCTTAGCATGTAAGTAGGGAAGGAATTTCTCTTTTCTCTTTTCTTCCAATAAACTGAGTCTCCTATTATTATTCTTATTATAATTTAAAGAACAAAGTAAGACTTCCCAATGAAATCAGTATGAGAGGGGTTGGGGGGATGAAATCCAAAAAGCTCCATATTACCTCAACAAATGAAAATATAAAAGGCCAGAGAGAAATACCATCAATATATTTGTAGTGTTACCAATGTTTGATAAGATTATGGGTAATTTTTAGTTTCGTATACTGCCCAAAATTTCTAAAACTCCACAGTTATTACTTTTAAAATTTAGAAAGATAATGCATTTTAAGTCATTTATTTCTATGGATCTTTGCAGAAAACTATCTCTGCTGATAAATTAATACCACGGCTTAAAAATAAATGAATAAGCAAGCTATTGATACTTCAGGTCCCAGAAGATAAGTAATTAGCTGAAATGTAAAGGTAATTAGATAAAATGTACGGTTATTTACCAAGGAGTGACAGTGCTGTTAACTTTATTTTTGCATAAACATATTGATTTCCCCGATACAAACTATAGTAACAATAAACAGAAGTATATAACTTTAAAAAAAAATTACCATGGCTTAGGTAACTTTTGACAAGTATGTCTTATAACTCAGTACAGACTCATTAAAAAACAGGTTTTCCTCCAAAGAACACTCATCTAATAAAACCTGCCTATAAAAAAAAAAAAAAAACCTGCCTATAACCACCTTCAACTCATTCTTCCTCATCATTTGTCTCCACAATAAAAGTTATTATAATCTGGTATTCTATCAAATACTATGAAATATTTCTAAAAGCCAAAATCACCATCTAGTGATTTTCTTATGTGCTTTTCATATCCCATACCTCTGGGTAATGGGTAATTCATTAAGACCTTCAGATATGAAAAGTCCCCAGTAAGAAAAGTAAATGTCATGCTTTCATTTTCTTATCAAGCAACACATTGAATATCCAAATACATATTTCTTGGCATATCACATGTCAGACAGTTGTAAACATTTTCTTTTAGTTACACAACATACAACCAATCTCTGGATATTTTGGTTTCCCTACTTAGGACTAGAATAACTCATCTCATAATTAAACATAATTGGAACCAGACTAAAACAGTTTCCCCAACAAACTTGACTCCCAAAAAGAACGCTAATCTTTGAACCAACCAAACATAACGTCAAAACTGGTTATTTCAATTATTTCACAAGAAATATTTTGCTCTCTGATTTCAGGTGATATATTTTAATGTTATTTACCTAAGTTTCATCAGGGCATTTCCAAGAATTATTCTGAAAGTAATGTCCAAAACAGGAAAGAACAGTTTAAATTCAAGATTTAAGCTCTCCACCCAATTTAACATTTCTTTAAGAACTATGGTAGTTTGTCTACAAAGATAGCCACAAACTCTTCCTATCAAGTATTAGAGTCACAATATAAGGCCCAGTCTTCCCCGCTAGCCTCCAGATGATGAACCACCCCAGTTGAGGGATCAGACATGAACCTAAGGCCATCTTGTATCCTCTAGCTCCAGTCCAGCCGCTGGTAGTTACACCACATGAAGTAGAAACAAGCTGCCCTAGCCCATAGCACATGGAACAGAAATGAACCATTTTCACAAAGCCCTGCCCAAAACCCTTGTCCAGAGAATCACGAACAATAAAAGTTATTATTTGAACTCACTAAAATTTGAGGTGATTAACATGTAGCAATAGATAACCTGATACTAGGCCTTCTGAATTAAAAATATAAGAAAAAATCAAGGTTTAAAAGCCCTTACAGGGCTTCCCTGGTGGTGCAGTGGTTAAGAATCCGCCTGCCAATGCAAGGGACATGGGTTCGAGCCCTGGTCCAGGAAGATCCCACATGCCGCGGAGCAACTAAGTCCGTGTGCTACGACTGCTGAGCCTGTGCTCTAGAATCCGCGAGCCACAACTACTGAGCCCGTGTGCTGCAACTACTGAAGCCTGAGTGCCTAGAGCCTGTGCTCTGCAACAAGAGAAGCCACCACAGTGAGAAGCCCGCACACCACAATGAAGAGTAGCCCCCACTCGCTGCAACTAGAGAAAGCCCATGCACAGCAACGAAGACCCGATGCAGCCAAAAACTTTTTTTAATTTTTTTTATTTGAAAAGATAAGCAAAATTGATAAGCCTTTGGCTAGGCTGACAAAGTAAAAAAGAGAGAAAACTCAAATTACAGAAATCAGGAGTGAAAGAGGGGACATTGCCACCAACTTTATGGGGGAGGGGAAGGGTTATATGGGAACACTATAAACAAGTGAACGACTCTATGCCAACAAATCAGATAATCTAGATAAAATGGAATATTCCTGAAAACAAACTACCAAGAAATAGAAAATCTGAATAGATCTATAATAAGACATTAAGTTAATATTCAAAAACCTTCCCACCAAAGAAGTTCACATGCCTTCACTTGTGAGTTCTACCAAATGTTTAAAAAATAATTGACACCAACCCTTCACAAACTCTTCCCAAAAAAATCTAAGAGAAGGATCATTTCCTAACTTATTCTGAGTCCAGTATTACTGATACCAAAACCAGACAGACTTCACAAGAAAAAAAAAAACTACAGGATCATATCCCTTATAAATATAGACACAAAAATCCTCAACAAAATACTAGCAAACCAAATCTGGTAACATATAAAAAGGATTATACACCATTACAAAGTGAAATTTATCCCAGGAATGTAAGGTTGGATCAGCCTTGCAAGTCAATCAATGTAATACACCATATCAATAAAATGAAAGACAAATTCTTCATGATCATCTCAATAGATGCAGAAAAAGCATCTGACAAAACCCAACACCCTTCCATGACAAGAAAAAAACAAAACAAAACACTCAACAGACAAGAAATAGATAGAAACTTCCTCAATCTGATGAAGAGTATGAAAAACCTCCAGCTAACATCAATACATCCCATACATAGGGAGAAAGATTTCTCCCTAATAGCCCTGAGGATGTCTGCTCTTACCACTTCTATTCAACACTGTACTGAAGGTTCTAGCCAGCGTAATTAAGCAAGAAAAAGAAATAAAAAACATATAAAAAATAGTAAAAAAAAATCAATTATATTTCTATACATTAGCAATAAACAATCCAAAAATGAAATTAGGAAAACAATTCCATTTATAATAGCATCAAAATGAATAAAATACTTAGGAATGAATTTAACCAAAAAAAAAATAATAATAATGACTTGTACAAAAAAACTATAGCATGTCAATGAAAAAATTAAAGACCTATTGGGTTGGTCAAAAAGTTCATTCAGGTTTTTCCATAACATCTTATGGAATAACAGAATAGCATCCCATGTTCATGGATTGGAAGAATTAATAGTGTTAAGATGGCGATATTCCCCAAATTGATCTACAAATTCAATGCAGTCACTATCAAAATGCCAACTGCCTTTTTCTGTAGAAATGATCCTAAAGTCCATATGGAAATTCAAGGAATAACCAGAACAGCCAGAACAATCTTGAAAAATAAGACCATAGTTGGAGGACTCACACTTATTGATTTCAAAGCTTACTACAAAGCTATAGTAATCAAAACACTGTGGTACTGGCATAAGGATAGACATGTAGATCAATGGAACAGAATTGAGAGTCCAAAAACAAAACCATACATTTACGCCCAGCTGGTTTTCAACAGGGTGCCAAGACAATTCAATGCAGGAAAGAAATGCATTTCTGGGACAACTGGATAGACACATGCAAAAGATGAATTTGGACCCTTGCCTCAGACCCTATAAAAAATTAACTCAAGGGCTTCCCTGGTGGCCTAGTGGTTGAGGGTCCGCCTGCCGATGCAGGGGACGCGGGTTCGGGCCCTGGTCTGGGAAGATCCCACATGCCGCGGAGCGACTGGGCCCGTGAGCCACGACTACTGAGCCTGCGCGTCTGGAGCCTGTGCTCCGCAACGAGAAAGGCCACGATAGTGAGAGGCCCGCGCACCGCGATGAAGAGTGGCCCCCGCTCACCGCAACTAGAGAAAGCCCTCACATAGAAACGAAGACCCAATACAGCCAAAAATAAATAAAAAAAAAAAAAAAAAAAAAAAATTAACTCAAGATGGATCAAATATATGAATGTAAGAGCTAAAACTCTTAGAAGAAAATGTAAGTGTAAATATTTATAGCCTTCGATTAGGCAATGATTTCTTAGATAGGACATCAAAAGCATGAGCAACCAAAAAATTTTGAGAAACTGGACTTCATCAAAATTTAAAATGTTTGTGCTTCCAAGGACATCATCAAGAAAGAGAAACGATAACCCCAGAAGGGGAGAAAATACTTGCAAATCATATATCTGATGAGAGTTTAGTCTTAAGAATATATAAAGAACTCTTACAGCTCAACAATAAAAAGACAAATAACTCAATTTAAAAATAGTCAAAGGAGGGGCTTCCCGGCTGGCGCAGTGGTTAAGAATCCACCTGCCAGTGCAGGGGACATGGGTTCGAGCCCTGGTCCGGGCAGATCCCACATGCCGCTGAGCAACTAAGCCCATGCACCACAATTACTGAGCCTGCGCTCTAGAGCCTGCGAGCCACAACTGCTGAGCCCACGTGCCACAACTACTGAAGCCCACGTACCTAGAGCCCATGCTCCACAACAAGAGAAGCCACCGCAATGAGAAGCCCACGCACCGCAAGGAAGAGCAGCCCCCACTCACCACAACTAGAGAAAGCCCGCACACAGCAACAAAGACCCAATGCAACCAAATATAAATAATTAATTAACTTTTTAAAAAAATAGTCAAAGGACTTGAGTAGACATTTCACCAGAGAGGATATGCAGATAGTCAATAAGCACATAGAATATTCAACATCATTAGTCATGAGGGAACTGCAACTCAAAACCACAATAAGATACCATTTCACACTCACTAGAATAGCTTTAATTTTTTTTTTAACAAAAGGAAAAATAACAAGTGTTGGTGAAGATGCTGAGAAGTCAGTAACCTCATACAATGCTGGTAGAAATATAAAATGGTACAGCCACTATGGAAAACAGTGTGGCAATTCCTCAAAAAGTTAAACACAGAATTACCATATGACCCAGCAATTCCATTCCTAGGTATATACACAAGCGAACTGAAAACAGATATTCAAACAAAAACTTGTACATCAACGTTCATAGCAGCATTATTCATAATAGTCCAAAAGTACAAACAATACAGTATCCATCAACTAATGAATGGATAAACAAAATGTGGTACACCCATATGGTGGAATATTATTCATCAATAAAAGGGGTAAAAATAAAAAAGATGCTGACACATGCTACCACATGGGTGAACTTTGAAAACATTATGCTAAGTAAAAGAACCCTAACACAAATGGCCACATATTATAGGATTCCATTTACATGAAATGTCCATAATATGCAAATCTACAGAAGTATAGTGGTTGCCAAAGTCCACGGGGAGGGAGAAACAGGGAGTGACTGCTAATGCGTAAGAGGTTTCTTATTAGGGTAAAGAAAATGTTCTGGAATTAAATAATAATGATGGTAAATAATATGAAAACCCACTGAATTGCACATATTTAAATGGTACATTTTATGGTATATAAATTATATCTCAAATTTTTTAAAAGGGATATTGGGGGAGTATTTGCATATGAGGAAAAGAATACTGTACAAAGTGAGATAAAGCCAAGGACCAAATTCTGTCTCTGCCGTGAATTGGTCAAGTCACTCACTCCAGATTTAGGGGCCAGATCTCCTTATCTTTAAATGAGAAGATGGGCCAAATGATTTGTGGAGTCTCTTCTGTATTTGATTTCTAATTTTGACTATTAATTACCAAGTACAATAAACATGCAAGTCTAATAATTCAAAAACCCAAAACACACAAAGATAAGAATAAGGAAAGTGTGAATTACACTTGGAATGTTAGAGAAGAAAGGGCCAAGGTCAGAACAGCACAAGAAGGAAATGAGAGATAAACCCTTAAACAAATGAGAAAAGTAAATTAGGTGAGGCCAAGAAAGCTAAGCTAAAGATAGTGTTTGATCAGATCAGCAGTAGAGAGCTATAATAACTCTTAAGGAGATAAATCATCTACTCAATGGAAGTTCTATTTAAGGAAGATAAATATGGCAGGATGAACTGGAAAGGAAAAAGACCAAGTGCAAGAAGATCAACTAGGTAGTTAATGCACAAGTCTTGGTTTCTAATACCATTCTCCAATAAAAGGAACAGGGTTCCCTAGAGAAATAACTGATTCCAGGACTGGGACAGTAATTATACAAAATAAGCATGGAACATCCTGTAGTGCCAGAAAGTAAGAAAGTGTTAAAACACACACACACACACACACACACACACACACACACACACACACGTACACTCATGAGGGTATGTCTAAGGAACCTAGAGGCCAATTAAAAGAGCTCCCAATGGCCAAAGCTAGAACAATTTGAACAACAAAATAAAGTAGCATTGAATTATAATCTAAAATATATATAAATACCCATAAATAAATGGTTGAATAAATAAATGGAGAACAGATAAATCCCTGGTGCAGAATTCCAAATAATTGAGGTAGATACTTTGCCCCCAAGGAAGTGGAGCATAACACTCCACTCCTTAAGTGAGTGCTGTGCATAGTGACTTCCTTTCAAAGAGTACAGTATGGAAAGGACGGGGGAAAAAGAGAAATTTTACGGTGGAGAAAGATGACAAACTACCTCAAGTCAAGAGCATATCAACAGTGATATCAACATATCAAGTCAATATCAACAGTGATAAATCATATTGATAGTATGTATGTACCCTTGTAGGATATAATGAGAGTAGCACTTTACCTTTGTGGTTTCCTCCCAAAACCCTGTTATCCAAATCATGGGAAAAACATCTAACAAATCCCATTTGAGGTACATTCTATAAAATAGCTGACCAGTAATCCTCAGAACAGTCAAGACCATCAAAAATAAGGAAAGTTGGAAAAACAGCCACAACCAAGAGAAGCCTAAGGAGACACTGCTCCTAAAGGTAATGTGTATCTTGGATGAGATCCTAGAACAGAAAGAAGGACATTAGAAAAAACTGAGGAAATCTGAACGTATAAAGTATGGACTTGGGAATTCCCTGGCGGTCCAGTGGTTAGGACTCTGTACTCTCGCTGCCAAGGGCCCGGGTTCAACCCCTGTTCGGGGAACTAAGATCCCACAAGCTTCGCAGCACAGCCAAAAATAAATAAAAATTTGCTTAAAAAAAAGGTATGGACTTTAATAATAATGTATCAATATGGTTAAATAATTTTAACATATGTACCATACTAACATAAGATATTAATACTAGGGGAAACTGGGTGTGGGGTATACAGGAACACTCTGTACAATCTTCGCAGTAATCTTATAAATCTAAAACTGTTCCAAAATAAGAACTTCCCTGGTGGCGCAGTGGTTAAGAATCCGCCTGCCAACGCAGGGGACACAGGTTTGATCCCTGGTCCAGGAAGATCCCACATGCTTTGGATCAACTAAGTCTGCGCACCACAACTACTGAGCCTGCGCTCTAGAGCCTGTGAGCCACAACTACTGAAGCCCACGCGCCTAGAGCCCATGGTCCACAACAAGAGAAGCCACCACAATGAGAAGCCCGTGCACCACAACGAAGAGTAGCCACCGCTCGCGGCAACTAGAGAAAACCTACGTGCCGCAACGAAGACCCAACACAGCCAAAAAATAAATAAATAAAATTTAAAATAAAATAAAACTGTTCCAAGATAAAAGTTTACATATAAAAAAAAGTTTAACACAATTTAGCCTTGGTCTGAGTTAGTGCTTTGTCAGCAAGAATGCAAATGAAAGGACAAATCCAAGACATATTAAAATGAAAGACATAAGAGAACTTGATGACAAAGAGAATATGATGGGTGAAGGATATAAAGAAGAAAAATATTAAACCATGGTTTCAAGTCTGGGGAAGGGAAAATTACTGTTGCTAGTATAAAAAAACAACAACAAAAAAACAATGAAAACATCCTACATTTAACCTGTACTGGTCAATGGCAGCACCATTTACTTCCTCATTCATCCATTCACACAGTATGGCAGGCAGTAAACTGGTCACTAAGTATTTGAAAATCAGTAACACAGATATGGTTCTTGCCTTCAGAGTCTTAGAGTCTAGCAGGGAAGGTAGAAATTAAACAAGAAATTACAATGGTACTGAGTATTACAGAGAAGTGCAGAACACTAAGGTTATGTAACAAGCAAACCTAATCATAAGCCCTGTCCTACAAACAAAAAACCTGAGTGTCAGCCTTGCTTCACACAGTCAATGCATCTTCAAATGAAATTTAACCTAACTCCTAAATATCTCTTAACTTATCTTATCCTTTCCACTGTCACTGTCTAGGTTCAGGCCCCAGTAATCTTTGTTCTGGTTTAACATAGCAGCCTTTTATTTCTTCTTCCTGCCTCCAGTTTCAGTCCTTTCCCATTCATCCTCCACAGAGCCACCAGAATAATATTTCAATAATATAATCAGCTCATGGCTCACCATATGCTTCAGAACAAAGTTTAAGTCCCTTAATAATAGCATCCATGATTCTTCATGATCTGATTTCTCACTACATCTCTCTCCACATGATGTACTCTAAGGCAGAAAATTACTCAAAGTTCTCCTAACTTGTTTCTCCTTTTTGTGCCTTTGCATTTACAGTTCCCTCTATCTGAAAAACTCTTCACACACACTCCTTTCCAATTGGACTGGCTAATTTTCATGTGTCCTTCAAGAATTTACTCAGAGTCACTTCTTGGAAGCCTTTCCCTCGGCTACTCCCTTGTCCCTAGTAGAATTTTCTTTTCTTCCTTGGTTTTCCTTCTCTGTAATCCCATAATATCCTGTGCATATCTCCTTACAGAGCTATTCCCACTTTTACTGGTAGTTTCTTTGAGGGTAGGAATTGTGCCTTGAACATCTCTGAAATCCTGATTTCTAGTACAGTGACTAGCAAAGAATAAAATACTGGATAGATGAATGGTGAAGAGAGGTGATGACATAAAATACCCAAAAGGAGTTATACATAGACAGTGAAAAGACAGAAATGGAATATGGGTGTCAAGATTGGAAAATGTAGATCTTAGAGTCAACTGCTTCAGGTAGTAATAGAATTTCTAAGAATAGATAAAATCTTAGAAAAATAGAAGATGAAATACAGAGAAAAAGGCAAAGAGTTTCTCAATGTGTAAAGGGTTACTTTTCATACACTAAAGTAAAACCAGTCTATCTTGGTCACAATTTTCACATAGAAAATTGTCTCTGATGAGAATCAACGACCTATCATTTGTTATACCTGCTTTTCTAGATAATTTAAAATAAAGTAGAAGAGATATCCAAATGAGAAATCATTTGGTTATTTTAAAGTTTAGCAGGACTTCCCTGGTGGCACAGTGGTTAAGAATCCGCCTGCCAATACAGGGGACATGGGTTGGAGCCCTGGTCCGGGAAGACCCCACAAGCCGCGAAGCAACTAAGCCCATGCACCACAACTACTAAGCCTGTGCTCTAGACCCCACGAGCCACAACTACTGAGTCCGCATGCCACAACTAACGAAGCCCTCGCACCTAGAGCCCATGCTCCGCAACAAGAGAAGCCACCGCAGTGAGAAGCCTGCGCACCACGACGAAGAGTAACCCCCACTCACTGCAACTAGAGAAAGCCTGTGCACAACAATAAAGACCCAACGTGGCCAAAAATAAAGTAAATAAAATAAATAAAATTTAAAGAAAAAAAGATCTCCTATCACAGATCTTGTGTACTATTCATAACCAGGTACAGTAAACCAAGTATGGATCAAATTTCAGTAGAATTTTATTTAGAACTTTTATTTGTAAAACTATATTCAGCCAGAGAGAAAGATAACAGGTAAAAAAAGGTGATGAAATAGAAAAGAACATTTCATGGATATGTGGTATAATCTATATAAAAACATATTCATTTGCAATGACATTATTTAAGCAAGATGGGAAACAGCTAAACAGTAAGAACATAATCAAAAATAATTCATGGGGGCTTCCCTGGTGGCAAAGTGGTTAAGAATCCACCTGCCAATGCAGGGGACACAGGTTCAAGCCCTGGTCTGGGAAGATCCCACATGCCGCGGAGCAACTAAGCCCGTGCGCCACAACTACTGAGCCTTGTGCTCTACAGCCCGTGAGCCACAACTACTGAGCCCACGTGCCACAACTACTGAAGCCCGCATGCCTAGAGCCCATGCTCCACAACAAGAGAAGCCACCGCAATGAGAAGCCCATGCACCGCAAGGAAGAGTAGCCCCCGCCTGCCACAACTAGAGAAAGCCCATGCACAGCAACGAAGACTCAACACAGCCAAAAATAAATAAATAATTTTAAAAAATAATAATAATTCATGGACTTCCCTAGTGGGGCAGTGGTTAAGAATCTGCCTGCCAATGCAGGGGACACGGGTTCGAGCCCTGGTCTGGGAAAATTCCACATGCCACGGAGCAACTGGGCCCGTGTACAAATACTGAGCCTGCCCTCTGAAGCCCATGAGCCACAACTACTGAGCCTGCGTGCTGCAACTACAGAAGCCCGTGTGCCTGGAGCCAGTGCTCTGCAACAAGAGAGGCCACCGCAATGAGAAGTCCGCGCACCACACGAAGAGTAGCCCCCACTTGCCACAATTAGAGAAAAGCCCACGCGCAGCAACAAAGACCCAACACAGCCAAATAAATAAATAATTCAGTAAGCTGTTGGTAACTAACAGTGAAGATGGCTGACAGAAAACAGAAGACCATGCAATCAAAGAGGAAAAACATGATTAAAACCAGCCAATGACAGTTCCTCAAAATGTTAACACAGAGTTACCATATGACCTGGCAGTTCCACTCCTATGTACATACTCAGGAAAAATGAAAACATATGTTCACACAAAAACTTGTGCGTGAATGTTCACAGCAGCATTATTCATAATAGTCAAAAAATGGGCTTCCCTGGTGGCGGGGAAGCGGCTGGGCCCGTGAGCCATGGCCGCTGGGCCTGCGCGTCTGGAGCCTGTGCTCCGCAACTGGAGAGGCCACAACAGTGAAAGGCCCGCGTACCACAAAAAACAAAAACAAAAACATAATAGTCAAAAAGTGAAAGCAACCCAAATGTCCATCAGCTGATGAATGGATAAATAAAATGTAGTATAGCCATATAAAGGAATCTTACTCAGCAATAAAAAGGTATGAGCTATTGATACACCACCACATGGACAAACCCTGAAAATGCTAATTGAAAGATGCCAATCACAAAAGGCCACATATTGAATGATTCCATTTATATGAAATATCCAGAACAGGCAAATCTATAGAGACACGAAGTATTGATAGTTAGTGGTTGCCTAGTGCTGGGATTGCAGGGTGGGGAATAGGGATTGACTGCTAATGGGTACGGGGGTTCTTTTTGGGGGGACAAAAATATTCTAAAATTAGATTGAGATGAGGCCTGCACATACTAGAAAACACTGAATTGTACACTTTAAATGAGAAAATTGTTAATTAATTATATCTCAATAAAGCTGTCAAAAAAAAAAAGCCAAGGTCAGAATATGTATAAATCAGAGAAGATGGATTTTAAAGAAATGTCATTTAAAATAATAATAATTATTATTTCCTATTCATTAATTGTCCACTGTGTGCTGGCACTACATTAAACATATTACATATTATTTCTAGTCTTTTCAGCAGTTCTAAAAGGTAGTAATGTCATGTCAAATGTTACACAAATTTAACAAACAAAGAAACTGAGAAACAAGGAGGATAAGTAACTTGCCCAAATACATACAGCTAAACAGTATCAGAGCCAGGATTCTAAACCAGGTCTGTGACTCCAAAGGTCTTTGACTCTATTATACTTTTTCTATCTTAAAACAAGCCAGGAACCTTGTAGCAATAGCCAAGTTCTATATCCCCTTCTGGAATTAATAGTCTGTGATACAAAGGACACTTCTTTTAGCATTTAAACTTAGACTGCTCAGAGCACCAGGTGTTCCATCTTGATCACACCGAGTGATGTTTATCACCACTGTCCTCAGCCCAGCTTTGGACCTGATTAAGGACGAGGATCTCTTCAAGCAAAACTCTGAGATAAAATTCAACAAGTTAAAGGACAGCTCCTTAGGTATCAAATGGGGTTAAGAATAAAAAAATGGGGAGGGAATATTTATTGAGAGCTATTTTGTGCCAAATTACTGAGTTATAATCAGAGATTATATAATCTGGGGAAATGGTTAAAAGAAAGCCTCCCCCTCCCACCTCTACCCCCAAACCCCTCTGTTTTTTTTTTCTGTGAATGCTAATTAGATATTCTATGAGTAACGGTGGTTTCCCTTAAAGGTTGTATAGACCTGGTGTTGATCACAAGCAAGAAGTGGCTCCTCTCTCAAATATAACCAAAGGCTGGCAAAACAGAGAACCTCTTTTTTTTCTTGGCCTTCTCCTCTGGGTTTAGGGCAATCTGTATATGCTGTAGGCACTCCCAGGTAGAAGCGTTAATGGAAATGGCTTCTGCCACTGGAAGGCAGACATGTGTGTTGCAATTAAGAGGGGAGCCATCCCAAAAGAAGACCACCAATTAAAGAGGAGTTTTATCTTGTGAGCCAGATTATATAGAAGCATCCTAGTAACTCTCATCTTATTTCCCTTCTGTATCTCCTAGCTTTTAGTAAAGTACTAAATGTTCCAGGCTGGTCTCAGCTGTGTACTAAAGGAGTATTAAGAGAAGACTCACCCCTGGGACAGAAAATTAAAGGAAGGCAACACTCCCTGAGGTCAACAAGGGATTCCCCCAGGGAAAGGTGAATCTTTGGGAACAAAAGTCCTTGCTGGGAGTTCCAATTATCCTACTCCATGTGCAGAATCTCCTCCTAAAGCCAACTCTGGAGGATCCTGGCTTTTACTTATTAAGATAGAAAGCAGTTTCTTCCTGCCAAAAACAACCTTACTGTAAACCCAGGTCTATCTGATTCCAAAATCCATACCGTTACTCACTGCTACATCACACTGCCTCCAAATACTATTAATAGAAAACTGTTCAGTAAAAGTATGGGAGAGAATCATTTAAGAGAAGGAGTAGGAAGGAAGAAAGGGAGGGAGGGAAGGAAAGGGAAGGAGAAGGAGAAGGGAAAGAGGGAGGGATTTCTCCAAATCAATAAAAACAACTCGTGTATTGAATGTCAAAGATGGAAATATTTAAATTTAATATATGCACTTAGTTAGCATATACGAAGAGCAGTACCTGCTATATAGCTAACATTTCATATGTGTTCATCCCTTTCCTCAGAAACAAAGACAAGAGCCAAGTAGAAAAATGCTGTCTTAAGTTTTGGCTTCTGAAGTTCAAGTGTAATGATACAGATACCCAAAAATAACAAAAAGCTCTACATTTCCTTATTGAGAAAGTATTCCCCAGGTAAAAAGAACCCAGAATGGGGGTGATTATGAGGTCACACATCAGTTCTCTGTTTCAAACAAAAAAAGGAACACACTATCTCACTTCTCCAACATGTTTCAACACAGAAATATATGCAAATTCACAAATTCATTAAACTGCAAAATCATTTGCTTTTTTATTTACTCTATGACAATAAGGTATAGTATCTTTTTGTATCTGCTAAAATGTCAGGAAGAGTCAAGGCACTTCAGATTTCAGGTGGCTTATGTACAAATTCCCCTGCAAAAATACCCTCCCAACGAACAGCAGCCAAACCCCTTCCTGTTTTTCAACCTTGTATGTTTACTTTCACATCTGCCGAAAAAGATAAAAGCAACAATTGGGACATCAACCACATGATCGTGTCCTACCAACCCGGAAATGAAGCTCTGAAGCCAGAGCTGCTATGAAACAGGTCTTTAGAATACTGACACACAGGCTTTAAAATGTTACAGTGTAAGTCTGAATCAAATCCAAAGGCAGACAAAACCATATACACTTCTATACAGCTATATTTATTTATACATAATAATAATATAGAAACACAGATGCCCAATTTAAGTAGAAAAAAGGTATGGGTCAAGATATAAAAATTCTTCTCCTTAACCAAAGATTATTTGTCCCCATTTTCACGAGGTCATATTTTATCATAGGTAAAAGGGAACTAACATTTGCTGATTATCTGTGGATGGTGGGCACACTGCAAGGTTTGTTTTTACTTGTTATTACTATGTATTCTGTGTAATGTGGGTATCATCCTGATTTTATAGAAAACTGAGGCACAGAAAAGTACTTTCACAAGATCACAATCATTAAGAAATCATTATCTCTGACAGAAGGCCTGCATCTCTCCTTCCTAACATGTTCACGGTTGTAACGGTTCACGGTTGTAACATGTTCACAGTTGTAAAGGTGTAGCAGTAAAGAATTCGGCTTTGAGGCCAATTTTCACTTGCTAGTTGTACAACTTTGGACAAGTTACTTAATTTTTAACCTGCTATTTAAAATGTAAAATGGGATGACTCACACCTACTCCATAGGGTTGTGGTGAGGCTTAAATGTAAAAATAACAGCTAACATTTATCTGGTGTCAGACACTGTTCTAAATACCTTGCATATATTAACTCATTTTTCATTATAACAACCTTAAAAGCTAAGTATTTTTTATTATCCACATGTTACACAATGAGTAAATTGAGGTACAGAAGTAATTTGTCCAAGGTCACCACCAACTAAAGAGTGACATAACGAGAATTTAAAACCAGGCATTCTAGCCCTGGAGCTCACTCTCTTCAACACCTATGTCATCCCTACAAAGCACACAGCCCAGACTGTGGCTCATAATAAGTCATCAATAAACAGTAGCATTACTATTTTACCAGGTATATAATACCACCCAGTAAATTGTGGCTGAAATGTGTTAAACCAAGTAGAAGAGCCAGAATTTTAACCCAGGTCATACTCTGTGCTCTTCCTATAACTATATGCCCTTCCAACACGGCACCTCTATTCCTAAGTTTTTGGTGCATGCCCAGTGATTTCTAATACTAGATCACTAAACTTCCTTAGGACAGGGGTCATGTCTTCTACATTTTTGTGACCACATATACGCACAAGGTCCTGCTCATTGTGGATAATCAATTAGTATGTATTAATTAAATGATCATGCCATACCTCTGCTAAAATCCTCTCAAGAATTCCCATCTCAGAAAAAAAAATGCAAAGTCTATAGCATAGCCAACAAGGCACCACGTGAACTGCTCCTCCCGCCTGTAACCTCTCTGAACTCAACTCCTAACATTTCCCCGTAGATCATCTTGACCCTGCAATGCTGGCTTACTCAATGTTTCTCAAACACACCAAACACGCTTAACCTTTGCACATGTTGTTCCGCCTGGAATGCTCTTCTCCAGATACCATTCAGGACTCTGCTCAAAAGTCACCTTACCAGAGAGGTTGTTTCTGACCACTCTACTGAAAATATCCACCCCACTTCCCTCACTCTTTGTCCCCTTATCCTGCTTTCCCTGATCCTCACTAAAATCTTATATATTTTATCCCTGATTTGTATACTTTATTATTTTTATTTGTCCTCTCCCACTAAAATGTAAACTCCACAGGAACAGACATTTCTAATCTACTTTTTTCACTGTTATGTCCCAAAGCACTTAGGACAGGACCTGGTGAATAGTAGATGATCAATAAATATTTATTAAATTAATAAATGGTAGGTGTATTAGTTGTCTATTGTCATACAACAAATTACCTCCAAAACTTGGTGGCTTAAAACAACAAACATTTATTATCTCAGTTTCTGTGGGTCAAGAATTCAAGCATGGCTTAGCTCGGTGCCTTTAGCTCAAGGTCTCTCATGAAGTTGCAGTCAAGTTGTCAACCAAGTTTACACTCCTCTCAAAGCTCAACTCTGCCTGAAGAATCTGCTTCCAAGCTCACTTTCATAGTAGTTACTAACAGACTTGGTTTCTCACCACGTGGGCCTCTCCATAGACTGCCTGAATGTTCCTAGGTTATAGCAGCTGGTTATCCAAGTGACAGGAAGAGGGCCAGAGAGTACCCAAGATGAGAGTGCCCAAGACAGAAACCACAGCCTTTTGTAACCCAATCTTGGAAGTGACATCCCACCACTTGTGCTGTATTCTATTCATTAGAAGTTAAGTCACTGGTGGACCTCCCTGGTGGCACAGTGGTTAAGAATCCGCCTGCCAATTCAGGGGACACGGGTTCAAATCCCTGGTCCGGGAAGATCCCACATGCCGCGGAGCAACTAGGCCCATGCACCACAACTAATGAGCCTGCGCTCTAGAGCCCGTGAGCCACAACTACTGAGCCCACGTGCCACAACTACTGAAGCCCGCGAGCCTAGAGCCCGTGCTCCGCAACAAGAGAAGCCACCGCAGTGAGAAGCCTGCGCACCGCAACGAAGAGTAACCCCCACTCGCCGCAACTAGAGAAAGCCTGCGCGCAGCAACGAAGACCCAAGGCAGCCAAAAATAAATAAATAAATAAATTTATTTTTAAAAAAAAAGAAGTCACTGGGTCCAGGGCACACTCAAAGGGAAGGGATTACACAAAGGCATGAAAACCATGAGGCAGGAATCACTGGAGCCATCTTAAAGGCTGCCTACCACAGTACACATAATAAAAATCTAAAAACAAAACAAAAACACGATGCCCTTTGGAAACCTGATATATTCTTTAAGATATTTATTTAAATATGATGCTCTGATCATTATGCAATCATTCACCCCAATGCTAGTCTTTTCAATCTTATGAAACACCAAAGGGAGTACATTAACTATTAAACATTTCCTGCTAACCAGTGTTCACTAACAGTCATATTAGAGATAATACAACTAGCAAAGAGAAGTCAACAAAAATAGCATCTGAAGAAAAGAAATTATTGGATGAATCTTTCTGAGTAGATGACATCAATCTTTTTAAAATATAGACTGGATATTCGTTGTTATTATGTAAATATTGTTAATTTTCTTATGTATGATAATGGTATTGTGACTAACGTAGAATAATCTCTTTATCCTTAGGAGATACTGAAGTATTTTAGGAGTAGATTGTCATGATATCTGCAACTTACTTTCCAAGAAAATATGATACACACACACAGAGGCAATCAGAAGCAGTCAGAATTATAACCAGATTTTAATCTTAATTATCCTGGAATTCACATTCTCACTACAATTCTACATGTCTATGTTACATATCTAGCTACTGTAGTAAGCAATATCTGTGTTTGGGAGGATGGGGAGGACAATGAAAGACACGATATTGACCCTCTGCCCTCCAGAAGCTGACAACCTTATTGGGAAACACCAGTTTCATGTGCAATATAAAGCAACACGTGACAAACTTGGTATGAAACAAATAAATGCTGCAAGAGTTCAGATGAGGATTCCAATAAACCTTCAGAGAATAAAATATCTCTGAAACATCTTTCTTCCAACAGTTCTCTTATTCTTGGCATCCTTTCCCTTAACTATTTCTCCTTTACTTTATCTACTTGGCAACAACTGACTATTTCCCACTAACAAAATTATCTGGAAACAATAAACATAAAGCACATGTTTTGCCTATTTGGAACACAGGATATGATTTTTTAAATAAAATACTATTCACATTTTCACTGGAAAAAAAACCCCACTAAATATATACTATGTGGGTTTTCTTGCCTTCAAAATCAATTGTGTTATTTCAAGTGTTGAGGATGCCAGAAAGCTTGAAGATTTAAAAATAACCTCACAAAGAGCTCATTTCCAACACCAGATGGAAAGAAATTACTCTAAAGACACATGTGTGGGAGGACATATATACAACATCATATGACACCACGCAAACGGCTTATATAATTATATAATACCATCAAGATTCGCAGAACATTGCAGGTAGTAAGTTAGCAACAGTGTCGATTTTCTGAATCATTAAAAACAATAAAAGGGCAAGAAAGTGCAAGTGGGTGGCAGCAATAAAAAAAAGAGCCTTCACTTTAAACTGTCTTCCATGTGTCCCTACTGCATGATGAAATGGCTGGCAGGTAAAATTTGAGGGCTTAAATCCTTGAAGCTCTTGACAGGTCTGCCTGTGTCCATATGGTCAAAACCAGTAGTGTAAATGAATTTCAAAAATCTGTACCAAGTGTATTATCAAGGTGAAACACTTTTCACTTGAATATACGTAGAATTTCAAACTGGTTAATTGAAATACATGCCTGGGCTTCCCTGGTGGCACAGTGGTTGGGAGTCCGCCTGCCAATGTAGGGGACACGGGTTTGATCCCTGGTCCAGGAAGATCCCACATGCCAGGGAGTAAATAAGCCGTGTGCCACAACAGCTGAGCCTGCACTCTGGAGCCCACGAGCCACAACTGCTGAGCCTGCACGCCACAGCTGCTGGGGCCCGCGTGCCTAGAGCCTGTGATCCGCAATAAGAGAGGCCGCAGCGGTGAGAGGTCCACGCATCGCAACAAAGAGTAGCTCCCACTCGCCGCAACTAGGGAGGGCCCGTGTGCAGCGACGAAAGCCCGGCGCAGCCAAAAATAAATAAATTAAATAAATAAATTTGAAAAAAATAAAAAAAATTTTTAAAGAAGTCTTTAAAAAAAAACATGCTTGACATATAAATTAAAATAGCATTTCTTTGTAAGATGATGTACTCAAAGACATACTGTTAAGATCCCATTGTGTTAAAATGATTCTAATAGGGTTACTGAATTTATGCAAGCATTAACGAATAGTTAAATAGCAATCACAACTGAACCTTGGCATACTACTACATATTCATAAATTACCAAAAGTATACATTTCTGTTACACTTGTTGTGGGTCACAGGCTGAAATTTAACCCATTCAAAATAATCCCATGCTTTAATGTTGTTAAATCACAGAGTTGCTCACTCAGTAACTTTATAATGGTTTAATGCTATCAAAATATAATATTAAAGTGTCTGAGTGAATATTAACATAGAAAGTAACTAAACCTCAGTCTATGTTGGGTCCAGTGTTACAATTCAGCCATATAAAGGGCCTACCAAAAAGTTTATCTGGATTTTTATAGAGGATGGTAGAAACCAGGAGCAGGCAGATCACATTTATAAATCACAATTAACTACAGGAGTATATATTATACCCTATTTTATTTTATCTTATTATTTCCACCTATTTCCAAAAAGAAACTGATGTATTCCTGTCCCTATTAATAGATAATATTATTAGATAATACAGTTGACCCCCCAAAAATAAATAAATATTAGGAAAAAAAATAAAATCTTCATGGAGGGAAAGGATGATTAGGAGAAAATGTCTAAAAAAGTCTTCTGGGGACTTCCCTGGCAGTCCATTGGTGAGGACTCCAGGCTTCCACCGCACAGTTGACCCTTGAATAACAGGGGTTTGAACTGCGCAGGTTCACTTATACACAGATTTTTTTCAATAGTAAACACTACCGTACTACACCATCCAAGGTTGGTTGAATCCTCAGAGGCAGAACCACATACATGGAAGAACCACATATATGAAGGGCCAACTATAAGTTACACAAGTTCAACTGCACGGAAGGTCAGCACCCCTAACCCCTGCATTAAGGGTTAACTATAATCTAGAATTAGCCCATGCACCTAGAGCCCGTGCTCTGCAATAAGAGAAGCCACCGCAATGAGAAGCCCGTGCACCACAACGAAGAGTAGCCCCCGCTCGCTGCAACTAGAGAAGGCCCGCGCGCAGCAACGAAGACCCAATGCAGCCAAAAGATAAATTACTTAAATAAATTTATTTTAAAAATAAATAAATAAATACTAATCTAACCCAGTGTGTACACCAGAGTATTCGTTACACCACATTTTACTGAGCACACCATGAACCCACTCATAAAAAGGACACAAAGTAAGCTACCAGTGGCATACCAACAAACTTAAATAAACAACAAAAACTGACATATATATTTGGAATCTGGCTCTTTTCTAACTAAAAGCTATTACAAATGCAATGAATCAACTACCTTCCAATAATTCTAGATACTCTGCATAAATAAGACCTGTAACTGATCAATTCAGAGGCCTCTCTTAATAGTTTTTAAAAGTTTAATCTTTGGGGCCTTTATTCACAGAAAAAAAGCAAAGTTGTTCATAAGAAAAAAGATGTTAGAATTATTATTGTTTAGCCCACAAATAAAATAAGGTGATTCTATGCTCAAGCAGTTGGGGAAAAAATAAGTCCTTTAGAGGTAGCAATGAATCTGCATTTGAATATACATGTGACCAATCACGAATCTGATGAGACTCTTGGAAAAGTACACTGGCAGCACCTGCACTGACCTGCTTCTTAGATAACAAGGAAGCAGACTGTGATCTAAATATACACTCCTATTGATTTCAGAACCACATTTAGCCCCTGATAGCCACTGATATTCTAAAGTTATAAAATCAGATCACCAATATTAAATTAGATTTGGACATTCAGAAAACAATATAAGCAAGCCCTGTAACTCACATCACAAATCACAGACTGCACATTTTAAATCACAATCTACTGATAAGCATACCAAAGTACCTGCAGAGAATTCAAGAATCCTGTGACTTTT
The DNA here is from genome assembly GCF_008692025.1 of Phocoena sinus. Taxonomy (NCBI): domain Eukaryota; kingdom Metazoa; phylum Chordata; class Mammalia; order Artiodactyla; family Phocoenidae; genus Phocoena; species Phocoena sinus. Next base: position 22,774,819 of record NC_045763.1, on the reverse strand, counting down.
AGGCAACGCTTCTGACAAGCTTAACTCTGAAGCCTTCTTAGGAGCAGGAGGAAGGAAACCAAATAGCACTCTAAGCACACTACCTCCCATAAAATGAATCTGTTTAAAATTAAGACCATAAACTAAGGAATAAAATGGAAGGCTGGCTTTGTAGTTTCCAAAAATTTTAAACTCAAGCTGCATACAAGAAAACATCACACTGGTGAATTTTAAATGTGAGGCACAAATCTGACAAAAGAGAATAACAGGGCTTCCCTGGTGGCGCAGTGGTTGAGAGTCCGCCTGCCGATGCAGGGGACACGGGTTCGTGCCCCGGTCCGGGAAGATCCCACATGCCGCGGAGCGGCTAGGCCCATGAGCCATGGCTGCTGGGCCTGCGCGTCCGGAGCCTGTGCTCCGCAACGGGAGAGGCCGCAACAGTGAGAGGCCCGCGTACCGCAAAAAAAAGAGAGAGAGAAAATAACAGGAAAAATACATAGGTCATATCTCAACAAAATGACACAACCATTTTTTTTCAGAGGAGACAGAAATATTTTAACATCATTTGTTAATTTAGATATTAGCTTAGAAATGTTTCTTAAGAGAAAAAGAAAGGATACAAGTACTTTTAAAACGAAAAGAGAAAGATTTGTGTACTATTCTCTTACTATTATATAAAGTATCACATCACGTTATTTTATATATTATATTGAGGATGAGCCTACTTTAAAACATAGGCTTGGGGGTTCCCTGGTGGTCCAGTAGTTAAGCTGCTGAGCTTCCAATTCAGGGGTCACCGGTTCAATCCCTGGTCAGGGAACTAAGATCCCACATGCCTTGAGGCGCGGCCAAAAAATAAAATTAAATAAAACATAGGCTTGTTTACCATATCTAATACTTGGATACAATAAATATGATTTGAGTGTTTAACCAACATTAAGGACACGCTGACCCTTAGACCACCAAGAAAGAGATGTAGAAAGCAAGCAGAAATCCACCTAAAATGTAAAACTTTCTTCTATTAGTTTAGTCTATTTGTTGACAGCCAGAGTTTCCAAGTGTTAAACCTGTCAACTGGTAGAGTTCTTAGCTCTGAGTAGAATGGAAGCCTAAGCGGTTTTCTTAATCTACCATCAGCCATCATCTACCACTAAGGGCTACACACATTGATGGGGCACTTAGGACCTAAATCCTTTTAACAAACACCAGTTAAAATCCACTGGCTGGGGCTTCCCTGGTGGCGCAGTGGTTGAGAGTCCACCTGCCGATGCAGGGGACACGGGTTCGTGCCCCGGTCCAGGAAGATCCCACATGCCGCGGAGCGGCTGGGCCCGTGAGCCATGGCCGCTGAGCCTGCGCGTCCGGAGCCTGTGCTCCGCAACGGGAGAGGCCACAACAGTGAGAGGCCCGCGTACCGCAAAAAAAAAAAAATTCAACTGGCTGGCCATATTAATGAAGCTCAAAGAAAACTCAGAACAAAACAAAAAATTCCATCAAGTTCCTTTCACATAGGGAAATTTTCCCCACACTTCAAATTACTAATATGGGACATTTTTAAGAGAACTCAAAACTATCAGAAGGAATATATATGACAAGCGTAGCTGGAATCTCATGGCCAAAGGTACAGAGATAGGAAAGCATGGGTTATTACTGAGCAGTTCTTTTTGGTTGGAAAATACAAGTAATAAAGAGAATAAAGGTAGAAAGGTAGATTGGGACCACATTGTGCAAGGACTTACCTAATATTTGGTTATAAAACACTGGTATAAATGTTGGAAGAATTTCGGTGAGGCCTAAAGATCAAAATCATTTATTTGTAAGCCTGAATTCAATTATACAAGGAAAAAAAGTGTAGTTTTGTTACCAGAAGAAAGAGGAATCAGAAGGTTAGCATGCTGCTGCAGGTAAGTTCACTTTTAATAGTGGCAAAGATATACCGCACTTCGGTTTCCCCAGGGATATGAATAACACCTATCTTTACCTTAATCATAACCTTCCTGTAGAAGGCAGTCTGAATTAGCACCTTGATACCAAGGCAATCTGATGTTCAGGCATTATATCAACTTGTTTTAATCTGTCATTTATTGAGTGCTTACTGTGTGCCATATATTCTGCTATGTACTCCATATGGATTATATTAATAACACCCCAAGAAACTATTTTATAAAACCAAAATTGGTCGGCTGGCAAAGAACTTATTATGTTTCCAACTTACAGAAAAGGAAAATGAAGAGTACATCAAGTTTCCACAAAAAGTAAGAGTTAATGCTACACAAAATTGAGATGATAAGAATTATATAAAGATATTTATAATATATATAGCATATATATAAATATATTTGATTTCAACGGTAAAAAAATACTGCCAAGACTGAGATATAGAAAACAATAATGAGCAACAGCACTGGGTACAGTATATATCCTCAAGAGAGTATAAATTCACTATAATAATATCCAAGACAGAGACATAACCATTTCTTGCAACCTTCCCTAAAAACAGAAAGAACAGAATAGCAGCTGTGAAATCACCCAGACTACTAAAAAAAGCTCGGCATCTCTTTAAAAAAAAAAAAAAAAAACTAACTCCTAATCAGCAATACATGCCAAAAAACGACAAGTCTCCACAGACTAGGCATTTATGGTTGGGTACAGTTAGAGAAACAACAGGATGACAGTCGCTATCATGTGGCCAGAAACCTATCCGTCAGCAATTTGTTTCACGTGAGATCACTTTCTCTCTCAAGAGAATGCCCGTTTCTGGGAAGAAAAAACCTCTTTTGGCAAACCCCCACCAGGACTAACAGCCTGGGGATGCATCTCGGAGGGCGAGTCTAGATCCAGCCTCTCCACAGGTAAAGGCAGCCCAGCAAGCAGGAGGAAATACGTCCAAGCCGACAGATGCGCGAACTGAAAAAGGAGGTCACGACGCTGAGAGAATCGATTTAACCCTTTGGTCCCTGGGACCCGGGAAGACTCAGCAGGAGAACATAGAGCCCTCGGGTTTGGGGAATTTTTCTTAATGGTGTGGGTGTCTATGGCGGGAAGGCCTTAAAGTCCTTGCAGGGCTCCCTCCACCCCTCACATTGTGCCTGACTTCTCCAGACCGCCCAGCTACCTCTTCACCGAGAAACCTCTCTGCGGCTGCACCCCACACCTTCGCCGCCCGAAACCTGCAACTCGCCCCCATCTGGTTTCCTTCCAGGGCTCCTGCCCACTGTACAATGACTGACAGACCAGACGGTACCGATTTCCCCTCGTCAAAAATGCACCCTGAGCTTAACTTTTAAACGCTCCCCCAGCGCCACCCCCGCCTCTTTCCCCACAGGCCGGCCGCGTCCCCGGCTCCAGCCCCTCGGCCACCGGCGTGCCGAGGGCGTGCGGAGGCCGTGGAGCGCGCGCCCCCGGCCCGGGCCTGCGGGGGGCTGGAGACAAAGAGGCTTCGGCGCCGCCGCGGCCTCCAGGACCGTCCCCTCGGGGACAGCTCCGAGCCCCCCACCCCAGCTCCGCTCGCGCGCCGCCGCCGCCTAGCCTCACCGCTGGCTCCGGGGCCCGGGCTCCCGTGCCCGCCTCTGCAGCCGCCAGACGAACAATGGCAGAAGGAGGCGCCGGCGTCCGAGGCTCGGCCCTCTGCGGCTCGCTGGCCCGCGGGCTGCTGGCGGGCGGACTGACTGACTGACTAACCCACCGGCGGAGGGAGGGAGCGAGCGAGTGAGGGAGCGAGCAGGCGGCCCCAGCGCGCGCCCTCCCGCCTTCACTCAGCGAAGCGAGGCCCGCCCGGCCCTTAGCCAGCCCGCCCCGCGCGCCCTCCCCCTCTATTCGCCACAACATTGTAGTAAATTTCTATTGGGTGGCGCCGCAGGGAAGTAGTGGGCCGGGCCCGCGGCCCGCCAGCCCATTGGCTGAGGCCAAGTTCTGGCTCCTCTCATTTCCCCCCCTCCCCTAGGCCGGTAAGTAGCAGGGAGGGGAAGGAAAAAGAGGGGAAAAGGCTAGGGGGCTGGCCGCGTGTGCGCAGGCGCAGGTCGAACCCGCTCTAGAGTCCGTGCTTTCCCGGCCCCTGAGGTACCCACGTGGGGAACGTAGCCAGTGCCCTGGACGAAGGTGACGACCTTTCCCACCCCACCCACCCCAAGGAGGGCCAGGTAAGGGTCTGAGATTTGGAAGTTGCTCCCAAACTACCCACGCTGACTGTCCCCCAAATGGACCTAGTGACCTTGGGTAAGTCATTCAGCTTTTCTGGGCCTCAGTTTCCCCATCTACTAACTTGGCGTCTCTAGGCGCCATTCCAACACTGACATTCGATGAGACTTCACCTCTCCGGGCAGCTGTGTAAGGCCTGAAATGGATGCTGAGTGTTGTGGCCACGCCAAGATTTCAGCTGTCTTCTGCATTTACGGGTCTCCTAATTCTGCCCTGGCTGCCTCAAATCATGAAAACTTAGCTTCGGAAGTCTGGTCTCCAGCTGAACTTAGGGTTGCTCTGACAATTGCCTGATGTGCTGTTATTTCCTTTCATTAGTTTCAGAGGCCCCTTGGACCTTCACACTCCCTGCCAGGCTGGTGTCTGAACAGGCGAGCAGAAAGAAGGCTCTGTTTTAAGCATGGTCCCTATAAGGTAAGATAATTCTGGTATTCCCATTTTCCAGATGAAGAAACCCAAGCAGAGAGGCTTAGACCTGCCACGATAAGAAGCCAGGCAATCTGACATCGGAGCCTGTATATGACAGCTAGACCATCTCCTCGTATCTAATCACAGCCCCCTCACAACTCAGCTCAGCCTCTAGAAACAGACTACCTGAGTTCAATTCTGTCTCCCTAATTGTTTGCCCTACTCTGTGCTTGTTTCCGACCCATAAAAGGGGATAATAACAATTCCTACCTCATAAGAGTTATTGTAAAAATTAAATGAGTTAAAATAGGTAAAGGGCTGGGACTTCCCTAGTGGCGCAGTGGTTAAGAATCTGCCTGGGGCTTCCCTGGTGGCACAGTGGTTGAGAGTCCGCCTGCCGATGCAGGGGACATGGGTTCGTGCCCTGGTCCGGGAAGATCCCACACGCCGCAGAGCGGCTGGGCCCGTGAGCCATGGCCGCTGAGCCTGCGCATCCGGAGCCTGTGCTCCGCAACGGGAGAGGCCACAACAGTGAGAGACCCACGTACCGCAAAAAAAAGAATCTGCCTGGCAATGCAGGGGACACGGGTTCGAGCCCTGGTCCAGGAAGATTCCCACATGCCGCGGAGCAACTAAGCCCGTGTGCCACAACTACTGAGCCTGCTCTCTAGAGCCCATGAGCCACAACTACTTAGCCCATGAGCCACAACTACTGAGCCCATGAGCCACAACTACTGAAGCCTGCATACCTAGAGCCCATGCTCCACAACAAGAGAAGCCACCGCAATGAGAAACCCGCACACCACAATGAAGAGTAGCCCCCGCTCGCCACAGCTAGAGAAAAGCCCACGGCAGCAACGAAGACCCAATGCAGCCAAAAATTAATTAATTAATTAAAAAAATATATATATATATGTAAAGGGCTTAGAACAGTGCCTAGCTCGCAGTAAGATCTACCTAAGTGTTAATTACTACTGCTATCTGGAGACTAAAATATGGACTGAGAGGTGTGGGGCTCGCTGATATCATAATATATTTGGTAAGCACTCAATTGCCTGCACCGAGCTGAGCATATTACATGGTTATCTGTTTGAAACATCATAAGAGACCCTTGAGGACCACCTGACTACCCTATCTGAAACAGCCTCCACTTACACACCCTTGCCCTGCTTTAATTTTTTTTCATGGCACTTCTACCTGACTTTCTACTATATATTTACTTATTTGTCCCTCTCAATAAATTGCTTCAGTTTAGACTCACTAGACTGCAAGCTCCAGGAGGGCAGGGACTTCGTCCTCTTGCTCATCTCCCAAAACAGTGCACACTCAATAAGTATTTGCTGAACGAGCGAATGAGTTATCCCCATGTTATATATAAGGAAGCTGAGGCTTAGTTAGGTCAGGTGACTTGGCCCAGGTCATTCTGTGTACTAGGGGTGAAGCATCTGTTCTCGAATATTCTGGTCCCCTGCCTCAGGTCCTCAGGTTCGGGAGCTCTAGCTCTACCACCTCTGTGCCTCAGAGGCTTCCTTCACCTATCAGACCTGGAAATCTGGTGCCATGAAAGATAAATCCTGAAGATCAATCACAAGACAGCTCACCACTACCATCTCTGTGTTTTCCAGCAAATACAGATTCATGAAAACCAAGATTCTCTATGCCATGAAGTGCTAGGCAATGACACACTGTACTTAAAGAGGCTTCATTGGAGTGTGTAGTATTTAATAATCATCACCCTGAAAAAAAAGTGGGGATCTTAGGCTAGCAGAAAACAGCCAGACATAAGGCAGATGTAAACCACTCAAATGCAGAGTGCCGTGCAACACCACACCAAAACTGTTGACACAGGCTTTAGAATCTTAAAGGTTTCAAATCCAGTCCTCGCTTTTCATTCTTAGCCTGGAGATGAAAGGGCTTTGTAAACTGTAAAGTACTCTCCACACATGAGGGATTTTTGTTATTAGTTAGGTACACACCATCACCTGTTAGGCTAAGTGCCAGATGCTTGAGTATAGCAGGGCCCAACACATAGTAGGGGGTGAGAGGAAAAGTAATGCCCAACCCAAAGGCAGAGAAACTACCCTTACTCCTGTGCCCATCTGCCCTCTCAGAAGAGGCCTCTACATACCAGACATCCGGTCCCAGCTCACCCTGCAGAGACTGCCATTGAGTACAGGGTAAAGGTCCCAAGCACCATCTCTGAAGCTAATTTCCTAGGAAGAAACTCAGCTCCCTCCCTGCCTGCTGCTCCATGCTCACATCAGGGTTAGGGCTGTGCCATGCATGCTCCAAGCCCCAGGATGGGGTCTCTAGGGGCCATCTCTATCCCGCCTGCCAGCTGAGCCCACCTCTGCCTCCCCCACCACCCCTCCTTTTCCTTCCTAGGGAATACAGGCCCTGCAAGCTGCCTCTCAGACCCTGGAGCGGTCAAGGGCACTAAGGGAAAAAAAGAAAAAAGACAACATGAAAGGGTCCTAATCCTTCCCCATTGCAAACTGAGCTCCAGCAAAAAGCAAACACCAGCTGCACAGAAGAGGGTGAAATTAGATGGTGAAATTAGGTGGTGACCAGGGGGGAAGGCCAGGGAGAGTAGATGGGGCCTCCAATGACCTGGAAAAGATGAGATTGGAAGAAAGCCGGGGTGGGGTGGGGGAACAGTTGGGAGTCTGAACCATTCCCAAATCTGGGACGTGGGCAGATTAGGGACACAGCTGGCCTGAAGCCCCAGTGGTAGGGCTCATGGAAAACATTTGTCGGTTGTGGGGAGTGGCAAGAGATGAAGAGGGCTTTGAAAACCTGGGCCCACCAGCAAAGTGTTCTGAACAGTCACTACTGAATAAAAACCAATCCTGGTACCAAAAGTACATGAAGAGTAGAGCTTTCCGGGCTTCCCTGGTGGTGCGGTGGTTGAGAGTCCGCCTGCCGATGCAAGGGACATGGGTTCGTGCCCTGGTCCGGGAGGATCCCACATGCTGCAGAGCAGCTAGGTCCGTGAGCCATGGCCGCTGGGCCTGCGAGTCCAGAGCCTGTGCTCCTCAACGGGAGAGGCCACAACAGTGAGAGGCCCACGTATGGCAAAAAAAAAAGAGTAGAGCTTTCTATCTGGCCCATGGTAATAAAATTGCAGTCATTTTAGACCTTTTAAACACAAATGATAAATCAAACAAGCTATAACAAGGTGGAAAAATTGCTGTTTATACAGTGGTATACCTTTCTAGGGGATTATTTTCAGTAGTAGTGCTTGCATTGTTCACAGAAAATATAGTTAAGAAAAACAATTTTAATCAACATAAAGCCATCAATCAGAAATAACTACCATCAATATTTTGGTGGGAGATTTCCCTTCTAGTACCTCTCCTGACAGATATACTTTTTTTTTTTTTTTCTTTTTTTTTTTTCAGTACGCGGGCCTCTCGCTGTTGTGGCCTCTCCAATTGTGGAGCACAGGCTCTGGACGTGCAGGCTCAGCAGCCATGGCTCACGGGCCCAGCCGCTCCGCGGCATGTGGGATCTTCCCGGACCGGGGCACGAACCCGCGTCCCCTGCATCAGCAGGCGGACTCTCAACCACTGCGCCACCAGGGAAGCCCCCAGATGTACATTTTTGTTTATATATATTAAGTCATATGAAATTGCTGATTTTATAGGTTAAAATGGTCAAGTATCAGCAATTGCATATGGTTCAGCCTAATGCTTTTTTAAACTTTAGATCATATTGTTTCAGAACCAACTTTTTTCTCCTAACAATATATTATGACATCCACAGTGCCCTCAAGTGGATGTACCATCATTTAATTAAACCTAAATGTTATTAGACATTTAGGTTATTTCCCATTTTTCTCTCTTTTTATTTCTTTTTTCTTTTTCTTTCCCTTTTTTCCCCCATTTTTCTCTCTTATATACTTGACAAATATCTTTTTATCTAAATCATACCCATGATTATTTTTTCAAGCACACTGACTGCAGCATATATTTTTTAATTATAACCTACACAGCTGCCTGTGCTGGTCATTTTTTGAGATAAAAGCAAAAGAAATCAGCAGATGCAATGAAAGACAATTCCATGAATGAATACTCTTTCACATTTGAAAACACAAGAGCATGTTTTGACCTCTTTGACAGAATGCACTTTGCTTACAAAAATTGCATTAAGCTCTGTTTTAAAGAGTTCCCTGTGCACAGTAAAAGCAGAAACAGCTAAGTATGATTAAAATCCATATATTGGAGTTGGCAAGTTACGTCCTTTCTGCTGTGAAGACACTCCAAGAAACAAGGGACAGAAGGGAAGGAAGTCGAAATTGTAAAATAGGACCCAGTGGACCGTTTAGTAGGGTATTCCTTTAGGCCTCTAGATTCACAAAATGTTAGAACTGGATAGGCCCTTAGACATCATCAAGCCCAAGCTGATTTTAAACATATTGGGAAATGGGTCCAGAAACTGGAGGAGACTTGCCTGAGGTCACATAGCACAGGGGCGGCAGAGCCCAAACTTGAACCCAAGTTTTCTGACCCCTACTCCAGATTCTGTTCACTGCCTTCTTCTAAGTGCAGCTACATTTCTCGTCCAAAGCTGGAGGCCAAGCTAAACTGTACAGCCATATAACCTAGGACTGTCTGAGCCGGAAGGGACCTTAGAGATAACTTATTATTAAAAATAATGACCAAGCTTCCCTGGCGCAGTGGTTGAGAGTCTGCCTGCCGATGCAGTGGACACGGGTTCGTGCCCCGGTCCGCGTGGATCCCGCATGCCGCGGAGCGGCTGCGCCCATGAGCCATGGCCGCTGGGCCTGCGCGTCCGGAGCCTGTGCTCCACAACGGGAGAGGCCACAACGGTGAGAGGCCCGCGTACCACAAAAATATAACAAATTTAAAAAAAATTAAAAATATAATGACCACTACATTTATTAGATATTTACTATGTGCCAGTCACGTACTGAGTACTTTATATGCATTAATGCACTTAGCCGCATAAAGTGTTATTAGCCTCAATTGCAGTTGAAGAAACTACAGTCTAGAGACATTAGGTGATTTGCCCAATGTCACACAGTTTAAACGAAGTCCATCTGCTACCACTGTCCTCTGCTCCACACTGCTTTCATATCACTCTCAGGAAAGCACTTTGGAAATGAGATGAAAGAGCAACATCAACATCTGTCCCAAGACCCCAGGGAAAGGCTGTTGTGGCTGCTTCTGATTGGAGCCCTGGGCCATTCAAGGAGGGACCCAAGAATCTGACCTCCCATGACCCTCCCCAACCCCCTTCTCTCACCAGCTGGGGTATGCCTAATGTCCCTGATCCAGCCAAGCCTCCAGCTCACTCAAGCTTAACCCACTAATTCTTTATCCCTCAGGCAGGCAACCCTCCAGAGGGTTTCCCAAGAAACATGGGAACAGGCTCAGTGCCACCAGCTAGCTGAGCCCCTTCTAAACCTGCTAAAGTCAGCCTGGCCCAACCCTCCCCTGGGAGAGGGCAGAGGAGGAGCTATGGGGAAGCAGGAGGAGACTGGGTACCCAGAAATGGCCAGGTTTGACTTGCCCTAAGATCCTCCAAAGCTGCTGTGGCAGGACAGTTCCTGAGCTGTCTGTCTAGCATTTAGCTAGTCTCCATTTCTAAGCCTTCCAGTGACTGGGAGTTTTTCCACGGGGAAAAAAGAGAGAAATGACTACAAATAAGTCCAGCCTCAGCTCTGCAATAAGTTCACTGTGTGACTGTGGGCAAGTCACTTACCCTCTCTCTTAGCTCGGTCTGCCTTAACAAAATGCCATAGACTGGGTGGCTTAAGCAACAGAAACTTATATTCTCACAGTTCTGGAGGCTGGAAGTCCAAGATCAGGGTGACACCCTGGTCAGATTCTGGTAAGAGCTCTCTTCCTGGCTTGCAGACAGCCACCTCTTCTCATGTCCTCACATGGCAAAGAGAGGGGGAGCTCGCTGGTATCCCTTCTCATAAGGACACTAATCCCATCATGAGGGCCCCTCCCTCGTGACCTCATCTAATCCTAATCACCTCCCAAAGGCCCCATCTCCAAATACCATCACATTGGGATTAAGGCGTCAATGTGAATTTTGGGCAGGATGCAAATTTTCATCCATTACACCCTCTCTGGGCTCCCATTTCCACACCAATCAAATAGAGGTACCCACCCAGGATATCACCCAGGGTAGCAAGAAGGATCAATTATGTGGGAGGTGCAAAGGGTTCTTCAGATTACAAGCCCACACCTGTGCTAAGTATGATTTTTATTGTTTATTTTTATTTTTATTCTGCTATCAACCAAGCAGAAAAAAATCCCAAGGCAAAAGGCTCCCTGGAACTGAGGACATGCTGCTCCCCGCTTTCTTCATCCAGCAGACATTACTGAGCACCTCCTGTGCGTAGGCACTGGGGATCACGGGATGAATGAGATGAGACCAGTAGCACCAAGAACAAACACCTTCATCATTGTCCCATATTTGGGTGATGGCAAGAAGAGATAAAAGGATTGGGGGCTTTTAAGGTAAGCAGACCGAGGTTCAAATCAAAGCTCCACCACTGAGATGCTATGTGAGTTCAGGTGAGTCACTACTCCTCTCTTCCTTATCTATAAAATGGGGATGACATCTGCAAGCCATTGTACCAAGTACTCTTTATGCAACACGTCACTGAACCTTTACAACAGCCCCTTGAACACAGTATGACTCTAATTCCCATTGTACAGATGAGGAAACAGAATCTCAGAGAAGTGAAAAACTTACCCCAGATCACCCAGTTAGTAAGAGTCAGAGTAAGGATTCAAACCCACATCTTCCTGGCTTTATTGCTAGTACCGTCTTACAGTTTACAGATGGCCTGCATTCCTGTAATGGTCATTATAATAATACCAGCGTAAAGAGCACTCTCTATGTGCCTAGATCCTTTACCTGCGTTCCCTTATTTAGTTGTCACAACAACCCTATGGAGTGGGTACTATTTTAACCCCATTCTTTAGCTTTGGGAACTGAAGTCAGAGAGGTGAAGCAATTTGCCCAATGTCACACAGCTAAGAAGGGGTATAGTGGGGAAACCAAGTGTGTCTGACTCCAGAGCCCTATCCTTGCCCACTACACTAACCTGCCTCTCTTCCCTGGTGAAGCCAAGCAGGTGTCTATCTCTTTATCTCTGTTTGACAAATGAGAAAGCTGAGGCCCAGCAAAAGGTACTGATGTACCTACGGGGACCCAACAACTCAGCAGCTAAGCAGGGACTTGAACCCAGGCTCCTGAGTCTTAAACATAGGGTTATTTCCTCCACCCATAATACCTGAATCCTGGGCACCAGAAAATGGCCCTGTGAGCTGAACCTTTGGGAACTATACCTCCCCCAGAGGCATGGGGACCCCCCTCTAAACCAGGCTAGGCATGGAGAGCCAAGCATGTGTGGGAGAAGAAAGTCTGCAGAATACTGCCTGGGGAAGACAGCGATTGAGCTGGTCTGCAGGTGCCCCTAGCTTTGGGCACCTCTGTCTTGGTCTTCCTAAGCCATGGACCCATAGCTGGGAAGGGGGTAGTTATAGAGGAAGCCACTCCAGGCCTGGGCCCCTGCTGGCTAGCACAGCTCTTTGCTGTGATTTCTGCTGAAAAACAAAAAGCTCAATCCTCTGGGCCTAAGTGCTAATTATCAATAATGACATAATAACCATGTGGGCGCAACAGCCAAAGAGTCCCAACCAGAAATTCTGCATAGCTCAGACTCAGGAACAAAAGATCTGGGCACTCCAGCTGAAATGATGCCCTGGCAGAAAATGTCAGAAGCTAAAGGGCTTCAGGGTTGACCCAACCAAGGTATTATCTGGCAGATGGAGATGATGACCACTCATACAATTATTTATTGAGAATCTATTGTGTGTGTGTGTGTGTGTGTGTGTGTGCTCAGAATAGTGCTACACCCAGAGAGAAGAGGCTTCATTTATTCACTAATTCACTCCACAAATATTTACTGAGCACCTACTATGAACCACACACTCTTCTAGGTACAAGGGATATAACATTGAACAAGACAGACAAATATTACCATCGTCACTGAGCTTACATTCCAGTGGGGGGAGTCAAACAATGAGCAAATATTCTATAAAATATTGTATGTCAAAAAGTGATAAGTGCTGTGGAGAAAAATAAGCCAGGAGGGAGGATAGGGAGTGTTGGGGTCGTAGTGCCACACTGTTAAACAGAGTAGTCAGGAAAGGCCTTACTGAGCAGGTGACGTGTAAACAAAAAACATTGAGGAGATGAGAGAACAAGTCGTGAAAGGATCTGGGGGTAGAGTGTTCCAGGTCAAAGGACCAGCAAGTGCAAAGGCCCTGGGGTGGAAGTGTGGTTGGTGGATTCAAGGACTTGCTGCCTGAGATCATACCTCTAGTCATTAACAGAGCTGGGAGAGAAAAGGCATCAGACAGACTGATCACCCACTGTGTACATGAACTCTTGCATCTTAGGACAATTCTGGAGGTAAGGATTATGCTCACTTTTCTCACCACTTTACAGTTGAGGGAATGAGACCCACAGAAGAGAAGTAATGATCCCACATCACACATCTAGAATAGGCAGGTCTGCTTGCCTCCAGCTTTCTCCAGCCTCCCTGCTCCTCTTCTCTATGCCCTGTCTGTGCAAATCCTAAATACATATGTGTTGAGTGAATGAATGAACAGACGAATCCTGCACATTCTCAAGCCCTGCCTTCTCCGTGAACTGCTTCCTAACTGGCCTTGGCTGATTTCTTCTTGCCTCTGCTAATCTAAGAATAACAACAACAAAAATTGCAGTGTGCCAGCTATGGATGGAGTACTCTACCTGAATTATCTAATTTAGCCCTTAAGTACCTATGAGAAGGTGCTAATATTTTTCCCATTTTGTAAATGAGAAAACTAAAGCTCACTGAGGTAAAACAACTTGCTAGAGGTCCCACAGCTGGTCAGTGATGAAACTGCGACTCAAACTGAGCTCTGTTGGCCCTTCTTTTAATCCTGTAATGTTAGTAGAAACCTCTGACATCAATCCATCCCCTTCCTTTTAGAAAACAGAAGACAGAGGCTCAGAGAGGTCAGGAAGAGCTGGGTAAGGGCCACAGCCCTCCAGCCCCCAGTCTGGTGGTCCTTCTACTCTTCCACATTTGGGGCTGTGGACCAGGTTTGCCCTTCTAGGCCTATTTCACGGCCTCTGCAAAAGTCTTAGTGTCGTCTTGGCTGCCTGAGGGCAGTTCCAGGGAACTCAGAGTCCACCTCTGTCCCCTCAGCCCTCAACTGTCTCCACAGTAAAATCAGCTGAGGCCTGGGTAATGCAAGACCCTTCTGACTCTGCTTTTCAAAGTACTGGCAGTGGCATTTGATCAGAGGAGGCTGCGGAAGGGAAACTCTGTCCTCATGTGGCTCCTGGAAGAGAGACCATGCAGGCTTGGTGCCAGGAGGGCAGAGATGGGCAAGGGGCAGAGGCCAAAATCAGGCCAAGGGTGAGGATAGAGTGTTCTAGCCAACTAGGAAGGGGGAGGTGGGGGAGAGGGGGCAAAAGATGCTGAGCCTCTGGCTTTAAAACCAGTTTATTGGGTGTCATCAGTTCAACAAGAAACTGTATCAAATACTCCAGGTTCCTAGACTGGGAAGAGGTAGGGCAGAAGAAGGTTCTCAGAGGCAGCAGTTACGACAGCAGTCACAGTTGCTACCTACCACTGAGGCCTCATAATGCTGAACCCTGGACCAAGTGCTTTATCTACGTTATTGCCAATCCTCACAGTAAAATCAGCCCCATTCCACAGCAGAGGAAACTGAGGCTCAGGGAGGTGAAATGATAGCCAACGTCAAAACCATTCACAGGATAGTACAAAAAGGGTCCGGAGACCTAGGTTCCTGCTGCATGACCTTGCGCCATCAGCCACCTGCTCTGATCTGAGGTTCCTGCGTCTGTGCCAAAAGGGACTTGGTCACCAGCCTTTGCTGTAAAATCCACGAGGCTCAGGGATCCAGTTCTGCCCAGACTATGGGGCCTCCCACAGATACGGGACATCACTCTGCTGCTGGCTTTGGCCTCTAGCCCAGGAGGGGCCTCTAGGGTGGGGAGTTGGGGAGAGCCCTGCCCTCAAGACTGAGCATCCTTGGGCCTGAGGCCAAGGCGGGGCAAGGGGTAAGAGGGAGCAAGCTCGGCAGTGGGCCAGGACCCCTCTGGAGATTGGGCTTGTTTCTTAATCCTTTCCTTCCTTTGCTGGCCAGAGCTCACTGTCAGGAGAGGCAGGGGAAGCAGTGGGTGGGACCAGAGAGACCAAGGAGTCCAAAGCATGATGATTTAAGTAGAGTTGCTTCTGATGGGTGCACATTACATTCAGACACTGTACAAGGCCATTTGTGGAGATCACCTCATTGAAGCCTCCACCCTTCCCTGTGAGGAAGGCTGCTGTCCCCATTTTACTGAGGTGGAAACTGAGGTTCAGAGAGGGCAAATGACCGAAGGCCACACAACTTATAAGTGGCAGAGCCAGCAGGGAACCCAGGTTGTTAACTCCTGAGAGAGGCAGCCACTGGGTGTGACTAGAGTGGGGGTAAGAAGGGACAAGGAGGGAAGGAGGGGGGATGGGAGAGGAGGAGGGTGGAAAGGGCGCTGGCAGTCTCTATGAAGGGAGCAGGCAGTTATGAAGATGCAGGAAGGAGAGAGTAGCAAGCGATCATCTCCAAAGCAATGTGTGATCTAGGTCTGCTTCCCTGTCCATCCTCACCTCCCATCACCACCTACCTCTCCCTTTTTGCTCCGGCCATACCAAACTACGTACTTAGGACCCAAGCACATCGTGTAGGTTCAAGCCTTCACGCACGCTCTTGCCTATGCCTAGAAATCTGTTCCCTCCACTGCCCACCTAGAGAGCTGTTATTCATCCTTCAAGTCCCAGCTTAGCTGTCTCTTCCCCTGAGGCTTAGAGTTAAGCACCTGCTGGGCTGGGCTCGCTCTGAAGTGCTTCATGCTTCCTGAAGGGCAAGAACCCCCTCCGAGTCATCTTTGTGCCCCCAGAACCTAGTACACAGTCCATGCTCAATAGATGTATGTTGTCTATACTTGTATTTTATCACTGAAACTTTGAGGAAGGCAAAACAGGTTTTCTTGTCCTCTCTCTCAAGGCGCGGACAACAGGGCAAGAGAGGGAGTGACGTCCAGGGGCCACACAGACATTCAGTGACACTGGCAGGGCTAGAACCCAAGGCTTGTCTGCACCTCACAGCCCCTGTCCAGCCTCCACCCCAAAGAGCTGTCTTCCCTGCTAGACCTACCAGGTTCACCACAAGGGACCCTCAAGGCAGAAGTAGGGGGCATGGGCCCTAGGGAAACTGAGGCAGAAGGTGGCAAGGAGCAGACAAGTGGCTTTTACCCCCTGACCCAGCTGTGTCCCTCAGCCAGAGACCCCAGCAGGCCCCATCACCCCCAGACCTAAGACCTCACCCTGCCCACTGCAGTTTAGCTCGCCCTGCTGGCTCTGCTTCCTGGACAGAGCTCACAACCCCCCGCTGCTCCCCATTCCGTGGCTCAGCCCCAGGCCCTATGCCTCAGCATCACTCACCTGGAGAGTTGCCCCTGCCCCTTCCCTCCTCTCTGTCCTCCACACAAGGTGATCCTTCCGAAATAAAAGCCTGGCCACGCCATTCCCCTGCTTCATACCCAATGGTCCCCCATGGCCTCTGGGCCAAGTTCCCTAACTCCCCTGAGCCTGTCTCTCCAGCCGCATCCCCCCAAGTGCAGGTCACGGCTCAGTACCTTGGCAAAGCAGTTCCTTCCACTAGGAATGCCCTTTCTCCTGGTCTTTGCCTGAGGAGATGTTCACAGTTCACACTTTAGTGCTTCAATCAAAGGTGGAGTTGGTAGTTTCTGTGTCCTCCTCCCCAACCAGACTCTGAGCTCCCAGGCGAGGAGGCAGTTGGGGGCAGAGGTGACACAGATTCACCTCTGTGCCCCATGCCCAGCACAGGGCCTGGCACAGAGTGGGTATGAATGAAAGCAGATGGCTAGGAAAGGGAGGTACATTCCTACTTCCAAGAGGCCTCCTCCCTCCCTATATGCAGGTGACTTTCAGAACCTGTTAGATTGGTTACTACCTGCCTGTCCCCAGCGGGTTCCTCCCAGGCCTGGTCTCCATTGTCTCAAGAGGGATATCTTTGTAATCCCAAAATAATACTCATAATTATAACTATAATAACAATAATTACTATCATTGAGTACTCACCATGTGCCTTATGTGCATTATGTAATCCTCATAAGAACTCTTAAGAGGTAGGTAGTTTCTTTTTCTATCCCCATTTTACAGATAAGCAAACTAAGTCTCTACGAGGTTAAATGTCTTGCCCAAGGTCACACAACTAGTAAGCGATAGATGCAGGATTCAAAGCCAGGTCTGTCTGACTCTCAACAACTACACTGGCAGGCCTTCTCCTGCTTTCTGTTCTCTTCTTTCTTGAAAACTCTTGGAGCACCAGGCTGGGTGGGGGTACTGTGCGTGTGTGTGTGTGTGTGTGTGTGTGCACGTGTGTGTGCGCGTGTGTGCGCGCGCGCATGCACGTATGTGAGTGTGTGTGTGTGTGTGTGTGTATCTATATATTCAGCAAACAGCCCAGCAGCCCCCACCAGTACTGTGCTGGGCAATGGAGATGGACAGAGAAGACCCAGACCCAGCCTCTGCCTCCTTTGGGGAAGTGAGAGGGTTTCACACTAATAATTGCGGCCTTAGGGTGAGCAGATTTGGGTCTGAGCCCCAGCTCCACCCCTAAATAACCATGTGACTCTAGGTAACTCACTTGATTTACTCTACACCAATTCCCTCATCCATAAAGTTGAGGCCATAATGCCTACCTCATAGGGTCACTGGGAGGACTAGATGAGATAATGTGTCTAAAATAACAAAACAACCAGCCCAGCATATGAAAAATATCCAATAAGTGGCAATAGTACATATGATGACTAGAGAGTCTCAGGATCCCTCGGCCAAGGTGGGATGCAATTCTCCAGGGCCCTCCCTGGAGCCTCCTCAGCCAGGGCCAAATAGTAATAGTGATGATGATTCCTACTCCACCCATTTGCTCACTGAATAATCCTTCAAGGGAAGTATGCTTTATTAACCCTATTTTACAGGTGAGGTAACTGAGGCCCAGAGAAGGTGGTTTACTGAACCAAGTCACACAGCAAAAAATGGCAGAGCTGGGACCTCCACTCAGCTACTTCCACACTGGGCAGAAGCCAGCCCTTATCCCTGGGCCCTGGCCAGCCTGCTGGGGAGTCTGGGGTTCCTGACTCCTAGAGTCTAGTTCCACCCAGGTGGGAAGTTAAAAGTAGGAGAAAGTAGCCAAAAAGAGGAACACTTTACTTAGTCCTCTCCCAGAATGAGCCCAGGCCTGGGAGAAAACCAACAGCTACCAAGCAGGGCCCTGTGCCCCGCACTTCTCACTGGCTCCTTCCCACGCCCGTGTGGGGCAAGTGCTATGATATGCATGTCGCAGATGAGGTCTCCAAGACTCAGAGAGGTTAGTGACTTATCCAAGATCACACAGCTAGGAAAGTGGCAGTCCTAGGAGGCAGAGTCCCTCCTCCTCATCCCTCCCTCCTTCAGCCCCAGACCTCCCCAGCCGACCCACCCTTCTGATGAAATCCAGAGGCTCTGCCACTCCTTCCCCAGGCCTAAGCAGAGGCCCTGAGTCTCGCTGCCTAGGCCCCTCTCTCTGCTGACTGATGCCTCCTTGGTACTTGATCCCACACTCAGTTCGGAGGACCCAGAACTCACTTAACAGAGACCTGGCCCCCAAGGAATGCACAATCTGGGGAGCAAAGAGGGGACTCATGCTCACTGAGCCCCTCTAAGGCTGGGCACTTCATATGCATTAGCCATTTAATCCAATACACAGCACAACGACGGGTGCATAGTGATGCTGAATTAATATTTTCTTTCATTCAGAAATATTCATTGCGTACCTACTATGAGCCACTCTATCCTCGGTGCTGGGATACAGCAGTGCACAGGTGAATAAACATCCCGGCCCTCGTGGGGCTTACGAGAATAAAAGAATAAACATACTTGTGTCAGGTAGGTGTTAATATTCCCACTTTACAGATGCAAAATGGAGACGCAAAGAGCCACCCATCAGTGGCTAAAACCAGATGCAAAAATCACTGCATCAGTGTGTCAGGAGTCTGGAAAGAAGTCAGCTGGTTGTGATAGGATCCTAACTTCAGAGTTAGGATTTTCCCTCAGCTCTTCCTCCCCCACCCCGGGACTCCCTCTACACCTCCCAGTGGCCTCAGAGCCACAGGACGCGCATTAGAATAAAGCCCATGTGGCAGTTACTTAGCCAAACCAGTACTCACCCAGAAGCAGCCATGGGGTCACGCAGCCATTGGGGGAGAAGCCGTGGAGTCATCGCCGCAGTGGCACATGGAAGCAAAGGACAGCAGTGAGATACAAGCACAGCCAACAAACAAGTCTTTGGGGCCCCTCTTTGGCCTGAGCCTGGGCCCGGGGGGAAACCCTGCCCTTCCCTCTGCCTCCGGGGCTCTTTGGGGCAGATACCGTCTTAGTCAGCAGTCTGATAATCTGATAATCTACCCTGAGCTCATCGGGTCTCCATGGGCTCAGCCCACTGGAGGCAGCAGGATCCCTGCAGACAAACATTAGCTGAGTACCTACTGTGTGCCAGGTGTTGGTCCCTGCCCTCATGGAACCCTACAGTCAGTGAGGAAGCAATCTCATAAATAATAACTGAATTACAACTGTGGTGAGTGCTTCAAGGAGGAGACTTGAGAACTCGGGGTCATACCCTGGCTCTACCATGTACTAGCTTGGTGACATTGGGCCTATTTCTTGACTTCTCTGTGTCTCAGATTTTCATCTGTAAAATGCAGAGCGTATTAGTACCCACCTCCAGGGTTGTTGTGAAGATTAAGTAAGTTAATATATGTAAAACATTTTGAACAATGCTTGGCACACAGTAACACAGCAAACTTCATAAATCTTAGCTACTGTTATCACAGGGAGCTGTAAGCATGGGTTTCAGAGAGATCTGGTGTGGGTCAGGCCACCATCTACCTGAGAAGGTAGAGACTAAAGGAGACAGCGAGAGGTGAAGCTCTGAGCCCAGTGCCTGGTGTATGGTAACAAATTACTCAATAAATAGTGGTGACATTCTTAGGGTTGTTCTCCAGTGCATCACCCCAGGGTAAAGCATCTCAGCAGCACTGCTGTCAGAAATGCTCCCTCCCCACAAACACACACCCAGAAGTGCAGCTTTGGACTGAAAAATAACCAGCACCCACATTCTCACCTGATCCCACAAATGCCACATCTCCTTTGACCTTCACAATGACCCCGGAAGTGGACAAAGGCAAAATTATTACTCTTCCCATTTTACAGATGAGGACAGTGAGGTGAAGGGACTCCTCTCTGTGTGTTCTTGGCCGCTCACTTCACATCTCCAAGACTAGTTAAGTGGTCAAGCCAGGATTCCAACTGGCATCTGCCTGGATGTTGTTCTCTAGGTCTTCCCATCCATTTTGCCCTTCAGTCTCTGCCATACTAGCTGTCCAGCCCCAGACAAGCCTTTGAACCTCTCCAACCTCAGTCCCTTCATCTAAAATAGTTGCTGTCAAACAGCCAGCCCAGGATCCAAGCTGTTCCTGACCCAAATTCTCCCTCCGCAGGCTCAGCCACTACTACCCAACCCCTCCTCTAACCCTTGACCCCATCACCAACCTTAGCCACTCACCCACAGGCCAAGGAATGTCTGTACTCAACTACTCTAAACCCATGCTTTACAGATGGAGAAAGTGAGGTCCAAATTGGCCACATACCTAGGGCTGCCTTTCAGTGCCCAGCTCTTGCACTGAGCATAGGCAGGTGGGGCTGGCCCTCTGGAGAAACTCCCTGTGAGGCCCTGACCCCCAAGTTGCTCCTTCTGCTTCTTTCTCCCCTTACTGGAACCAGTGGGCACCCACAGAGCCTGTCCCCCACCTCCCCAGCCTGAACAGCCCAGAGCTCTGAGCTCACCCAGCAGGGGTCAGGCAGGTTCTGCAGGTAAGGGCTAAGCAATGTGGGCACCTCAGTACCTATGGGGTGGAGTCTCCCCCTTTTAGCTGAGTCTGGGCTTTGGAGGCAGACAGACCTGGCTTAGAATCCAGCCACTTCCTAGCTGTGTGACTTTGGTCAAGTCAATTCACTCCCTGAACTCCTGTGAAATAAGGATAATACCTATTCCCTCACGAGGATGTAAGAATTATGAGGAATACGTAATGTTGCATATTAAAGGCTTGGCACAGAGCGCCATGCACTCTGTAAGTGCTCGAGCGGCTGCAGTTCCAACTGTGATTCGAGAACACAGGCCAAGAACAGGACTTGGGGGCCCAACACACTCAACCTTGCCCTTACCCCATTCTCTCCCCCTCCCCTCATGTGGGGTGGGGGTAGTCCCAAACCAGGTCCCGGAGGCTGTAGTAACAGGCGCCGGAAGATCCTTAGAGACTCTAGGCTCATCTGGCCTTCTCATTTCACAGAAAGAGAAACTGAGACCCAGGGAGAAAAGTGACTGCCCACAGACTATCAGGGAGTGGAATCCTGCCCCATTAATATAAATCTTAGGCCCCGGGGAAATTCTGAATGCCCCATCCCCCGGGGACTATAATAAAGGTCCACTCTGCAAATCCCCAACAAATCTCAGGCCACCATGACCTCTATGGTGAGTCTTTCATGGGTATCCTTTCAGCTCTTTGACCAGCTGACCCATATATGTCATACAGTAGGTGCTCAGGAAAGGCTTAGGGAATAACCACATGAAATTACTCTTTGGTTCCACAGCTCTGCTCAGGCTCCCCCTCCAGAGGTCTCTTCTTGCATCTCCCTTCCTCACTTCCACCACAGCCCGCTTCTGTCTCAGGTCCTATCAGCTGTACCCAACTCCAGCCAGCAGAGCTCTGCGCCTCCAGAGGCCTGTACTGTATCAGCATCTTCCCAGCCAGGCTGGGAGGTTCCTGCCCAGCAGAGTCAGCCAGGCTCCCTGCCAGGGTCCACTCTGCAAAGGGGGTGCTGGCCTTGCCCTGCTAGGGGCCCCACCCCCACTGGCCTAGGGAGTGGGGCAGCCTGGGAGCTTCGATTGGCACCTGGGGCCTTCAGGAGGGAGGCCAGCCTGGTCTAGGCAGTTCAGGGATGGGCTGAGCAGGAAACACATGCGTGTCACCCACACACCCAGGCACTCCTCCTGCATCCCACATTGCTAGGAACTGGCAGGCTCTGCCTGTCTCTCCTATATACCCAGAGGAAACCTCAGGGCTTCCTCACTCTATTCCTTTCTTAAAACACCCCTGTTGGCCTGTTCCCAGAACAGTTACCATTCTGGTCACTGCACATGCTTTGCCTCATTTGATTCTGCTAATGCCTGTAAGATCTGGAGGCATTAGGAGGAACCTGGGGCTCAGAGAGGTGAAGTGATTCATGCAAGGTCACATAGCAAGGAAGTGACAGGACCAGGATTCAAACCCAGTTCTGCTGCATGTAAAGCCTACAGGGTGCCAGAAGTCCCCTTCTGTCCCTCCTCTCTGCTCCCTACAGCTTCTGGATGCCCTTCTTCCCAAAACTTCCACCCCCTCTGCAAAGTCTCTCCTCCCCCATCCTAGGCAGAATTAACAATTACCACCTCATAGCTGCTATTAACACCTTGTTTACATGCACCTGACAGCAGCAGGTACACCTTGTTTACATGCACCGGACAGCAGCCAGTATGGGAGTTATTTCTGAGGTGTCTGTCTCTCTGACACTCAGGAGGGACCTGAAAGCAGGGAGTGATCCCAGTAAGTGCTCCTTAGACCTGAGAATCTGTCACTTCTATCTCCACCCTCCCCCGCCCCCCATGCAAAAGTCCTCTGGCCTCCTCCTGTTGATCGCCTGCCCACGCCAGTCCCCAGGCCTGTAACTGGGGTGAAGTTGGGAGCATGCAGTAACATCAGGGGCACTGTGCCAGTGCTCTGGCCCCTCCCCGGCCCCACCCTCTTCCCTTCAGTAGCTGAGCATCTAGCCTGACCTGACACCAGGCAGTTCTCACAGGGACTCCCAGCTTCCCTAAGCCCAAGCCCAGGTCAGGCTCTCCCCAAGCCTCCTCCTGGAGAAAATGACTCCAGAAGCAGAGAGGGGTCTGCCTTCAGCCCTAATCCGGGAACTTAAGGGTGTCACATTCAGCCACTCCCTCCCAGAAGAAGCTGTGGGCCTCGGAGTAACCTCCCCCAGTCCCACGGGGTAGTCCTCCCCTCCCGCCTTCTGGGGCAAGCTAGGGCTGAGGTCGATCTGGACAAGTCCCGGCCCTCAATTTGCTGGAGGGGAGAAGTCCTATCCTACCCCCAAAGAGGCGGGGTCTCTCTTTGGGGGTAAGATAGGAAAGTGTAGGCGAGGGCAGAAAACTCTCGGAGAAAGACAGAGGACAGGGACAGGGAGAGACTGGGCCACACAGAGGAGATAAGAGACACAGGGAACCGCGGGCAAGCAGGAACCAGAGGACGACAGAGAGACCCGGCCGACTGGAGACAGAGAGAAGTCTCCTAGACCAAGCCTGGAAGGGAGCGTGTGCGTCCAGGGCGGCGACCGGAGAGCCACCCTGGAGGGCAGAGCCTGCGCCCCAGCTCACGGGTTCCTCAGTCCGGAAACTCAAAGTCAGTTACGTAAGGGCCGGAGGGGCCCTGGGCCCGGGTGCCCCCTCCCGCTGCACGCCGCCCGCCCGCCCGCTCCGCCGGCGCTGCAGCTGGCCCGGCAGGAGCACTCGGGGCCCGACAGGGCGGGGTTGGGGGGGAGGGCTGGGCTGCAGCACTACTTAGAGACACGCCCGCCGGCACCTAACCCGGGACCCCCGACCCAGACAAGCCCGGGACCGGTTGGGACCGCCAGCGCCGAGTCCATCTCCGGACGCGAGCTCTCGGACCCGCTTCCCGTCGCCCCTGCCCCTCCCCGCACTCCGAACTTCGAGACGCCCAGGCCCCTCTGGACCCCCAGTTCGGAACTTGGAACCCGGGACTCCTAGAGCCCCCGATCCCGACCCCTAGCACCAGATCTCTCCCCACCCGCGGGACGGCCCGGGCCCTAGGGAGTGGGTCCATCCGTCTCTCACCCCGTCCCTCCCGGGGTCGGCCCCGGGCGGTCCGGGCTCACCTGGGCCGGATGGGGCGGAGACCTGGCTGGGCCGGGCCGGGCCGCGTTCTCGCCCTCCGCCACTCTCGCCCTTTAAGAGGTTCCTGCCACTTTGCCCCGCCGGGGGCCTCCACCTGCACTGACAGGGCAACTCCGGCTTGAGGCCCCGCCCCCGACCCGGGGCGCCTTCTGATTGGCGCAGGCAACTGCCAGTCAGCGGGGCGGCGTGGGGGAAAGAGCCAGGCACTATGAGCGTCGCAACCGGGAAGGGGCGGGGGCTGCAGGTGCGGCCAGACCGGACGCCTAGCTCTGGGCGGCAGGGTGCTGACCCTTTGGGTCTGGGGAGGGTCGGGCAGAGAGCTGCTGGATTGGCTGGTGTGGTGTCTGACGTCATATGGCGAAAGTATGGTGCAATTTGCCACGTGGTGCTACCCTTAAGGCTGGAAGGGAGATAGGGAGTTGGTCATAAGGGACCTAGGAAAGTGACCCTGGCGAGGACCCCTTGGTGGCCTGTCCCACCTGTGTGACCTCGAGCGAGTCACTTCTCTGAATCTGAATTTCCTCAACTATAAATCTTACAATGTTTTCCTAAGAATTAGCGATATATGTTAAGTGTCAAGGGCAGGTCTGTCACACAGTTGGTGGCGTTCAGTAAATGTGGGTTCTCCCTTCATCCCCATCTTGCCACTCTTCTCAGAGACTTTCCCCCTCCTGATTGTCCATCCCATCAGCGCTGGAAGGGGCTTACATAGTCACTGGTCCAAGTCCCCTCCCCTCTTTACCTCATTTCGGACCTGTTCTCACATACTTCCAATGACAGGAAGCTCACCACCTACCAGTCAGGCCGCCTTCATTTTAAAAACGTCCTGAGACTTCAAAAGCTCTGCCTAAAATTAAGGCCAGCTCTGCCCTTTAGGAGTCCTGCCCACAGAGAACAAACCTAATCCCTCTTCCATGTTGAGGAATCAAAGAATCATAAAATCATAGGATATTTCAGGTTGGAGAGCCATGGAGAGCTAATCACTTCTGGGGGCAAATGGAGCATACTGAAGCTCACTGAGGACTAGTGACTTCCTATGACTTCAGTGGTCTTCCTATTAGATGGACTCTGGAATCAGACTGCCTTAGTCTCAGAACCCAACACTGCTACTTACAAGCTGTGTTGTTAAATGAAATAATCCATGTAAAGTACTAAGAACAGTGCCAGTCTCAGGGTAAGCATCCAAAAAGTGTTAGCCTTTATTATGATTATTGATGTTAACGTTATATCAAAGTTATAAATTCATGGTTTGCTCCCCCAAATTCACTGAAGCCTCCTCTGAGCCAAGTCTTGTTTTAGTTTTCAGGGCCCTGGTCCCTGCCTTCAAGAGGCTCACAGTCTAGCAGAGAAGGGTCTGAGCCCCTAGATCTAGGGGATGCTTTCTGATAAAGGTGCACAGGCTCCAATGCACCACAGAATCTCTAGTTCCTTTAACCAGAAATCTGGACACTTGAGACCCTTTCAGTCCTTCGCCCAGTGGACCCCACAGGGAAAGCTGACACACACACCCAGGTTCCCAAGCCTACTGAGGCACCTTTCACTTGTCCACATTCTCACCTGCCCACCAGGTGATATTGCCCAGTGTTACGAGTTTGGGATTTGGAGGCAATCGAGTCTAGGCTCTTCATCTTACCAGCTTCGTACCTCTGGGCAAATCACTTTCCCTCTGGATTAATAATAGCCCCAACTTCATATAGAACTGTTTCGAAAATTAAATGAGAGTATGTGAAAATACATAAGCAAATACCCGGATGGATCCAATGTTAGTTTTTAATTGCTCCCACATGTGTTCATTCACCTGGGAGAAAGCAGGCTGTGAATGCCTTGATCTAGCCTCGGCAAAAGGGGTTTCCTCCCCCTACACCCCCCTCTTCTCTGCTCCTCAATCGAAGGAGCCGGGCGAGGAGAATCCCGCAGCGGCCCAGACTAGGCTATTCTAAGTAGCTGCTGCAGGCCCCGCCCCCTCCCGGATTGGGGCTGGCACTTGGCTCCTCCTCTGCTAGGCAGGAGCTGCTTGGGGGTGACTCAGCAACGCCAGCGCCTGCCCTGGCCTGATAACTGTGTGGGCCTGGGAATGCGTGTGTGGTGGGGGAGGCCTCTGTGTTTCCGAGTTCGTGCGTGGGACGTCTACGTGGGAGTGTGCTTGTGATCTTGACCTTGTGTGTGTCTCTCATCTCTGTGTGTTGGGGGCGGGGTGCATTTATGGGTGTGACAGTGTGCCCTTGTTGGTGAGTTTGCACAGAGGGTGTGACTCTGTGTTTGCCTCTCTCTGTGTCATATAAACTGGGCCCCCACCCCTACCCCGGCCCCGCCTCCCACCAGGCCCTGGGGCCCTAGAGAAGTCTGCCCTGCCCAGGGCCCTCTCTGCCTAGACAGCCTGGGTTTCTTGCTGAGGTGACTTGTGCACTTGTGTGGGGGGTGGGATGGCTGGCTGGGTGCTGTCACTGCCTGGACTCCTGGCCCCCTGCCCCACTGCCCCTGCCTGTGAAGTCTCCACCTCCCTCCCCTGACTCAGGGAGTTAATTTGTTCCCTGAGATGATCCCTGTGGGGGAGGCCTCCAGAGGAGGCGATCACTATTATTTTATGTGCATTCTCTCATTTGATCCCATTGAATCCTTACAGCCAAAAGTGTTCTAAAGAGGGTCTGAGAGCAGAAGCGACAGCCAAGGTCACACAGCTCGTAATAGAAGGCATGAAGGTTACAGGTGGGGGGCAGATCTCTTCCCCAGGCTGAGCACTGAGTTTGCCTGGGGCCTGTGGGGGACTGATAAGCTTGGGGGAAAGAAACTGTTTGTGTCTCCCCCTCCTCCTGCATTGCCTGGGCCTCCAGCCAACTCCCTATCCTGCCAGAGCCTGGGCTCTGCCATCAGCCCTGATTGGGTTTTGGGTTGGGTGATAATGAGGCCAGAGTATGGGGCAGGGCCAATATGGGAGCGTCTGTTCCTTCAACAAAACTTAATTGAACACATTATTCAGAACTGACCAGTACCCAGTCTAACTGGGGAAGGGTGTCACAAGACCAGGCCACAAGGAATGATGGAGACAGAGTGGAAAGCTCAGGCCTGAGGCAGGGGATGTGGCTGGAATCTGCTGCAGGTTTGAATCCTGACTCCACCATTCACAGGGTGGGTGTATGACCTGGCCAGTCATATTTCTCTCCTAGCCTGTCTCCTCAACAGTCAAATGAGGTAATGGCGCTCATCCGGCCATTACCTCACTTTCCTGACTCCAGGACATCATGGCTCTAGGGTATTAGACGGGGTTGCCATTTGTAAACTGAAAGTTGCTCTCCATACATAATGGATGTTCCTGTTGTGATTCACGGCCTCCTGTGATGAAGGCCCTAAAGCAACTGTATACCCAGAGCCCAGAAAAGAAAAAGGATCCCATCTGAGGGATTAGGGAAGATTGCCTGGGAAAGGTGACCTTCCAGCTAGACTTTTTTTTTTTTTTTTTTTTTTTTGCGGTACGCGGGCCTCTCACCGCCGTGGCCTCTGCCGTCGCGAAGCACAGGCTCCGGACGCGCAGGCCCAGCGGCCATGGCTCACGGGCCCAGCCGCTCCGCGGCACGCGGGATCTCCCCCGACCGGGGCACGAACCCGTGTCCCCTGCATCGGCAGGCGGACTCCCAACCACTGCGCCACCAGGGAAGCCCCCAGCTAGACTTTTAAGGATGAATTTTCTATATGGAAATGGAAGAGGGCATTCCAGGGGGAGGGACAGCCTGCACAAAGGCCTGGAAGTCGAATAGTGAAGGTGTACTTTGGGAACAGAAAATGGTCTGGTATATTTGGAGCACAGAGTGAATTGTGCGACCACATAGTGGAAGGCCTTGAATGCCAGGTTAAGACCAGGGCAGGTGGGACTTTCTTGGTGGTCCAGTGGCTAAGACTTTGCGCTCCCAATGCAGGGGGCCTGGGTTCGATCCCTGGTCGGTGAACTAAGATCCTGCATGCCACAACTAAGACCCGGCGCAGCCAAATAAATAAATAAATATTTGTTTTAAAAAAAGAGCAGGGCAGGTGGTGGGGGAGAGGGCAGATACTGACATTTGGGGATCAGCCAGGGAGGCTTTGAGGTAAAGACAGCCATGTGCTGGCTGGGTTGTGGCAGTCACTTGGGGGACATCTGAGGTGGAGAGAGAGAGAACTGGTGAGAAGTGGTTCAAGGAACCCTCTCCAGGAGGATCCATTTGAAGCCTGGGGAAGAGCCCCAGGATGACATCAAGGTGGGCAAGACGCTGCAGAGCCCCCTCCAAGGGAGAGATGGGGATAGGTAGGGATGGAGAAAAAGCCGAGTCAGGTGCCCCAGTCCAGGGAGGGATGCATGTGTGGGCACAGAGGGTGCCCACCAATAAACACCGAAGGTCTCTGAAGGCCCTGCTGCCCAGGTTTGCTAGTGTGGGGAGGGGGCCAATCCCGCCAGGAGAACCCCTTGCCAGGGAAGGTGTCATCTCCAGAAGCCCCTATTCAAACAGCAGTGGTTGCCAATGATTGGCTTTTTATATATCTGCCAGGTACTTCACTAACCTGTCCCCATGAGATCCCCCTATTTTATCTGGGTGAGGTGAAGTGACTACTTGCGATCACACAGCCAGTGGCAAGGCCAGGACTTGAAGGCAGCACTCCCCGTTTCCTGAGAGGGCAGGAAAGAGCTGATGGAGGTGTTTGGTGGGAAGGCTGAGATTCTGGCTGTTTGGGGCCAGGAATCTGGAAGGCGCAGGCTTCATGGAGAAGGAAAGGTGGTGTCTGCCGCCACCTTGCGGTCATAGAGCCGCTGGGGGTGGCGTAGAGCTCAGCCGCCCAGGCCGCTGAAGGGGACCAGCGCCAGGGGCTGAACCTGTCATAGGGCGGCTGCTTTGGGCGCATGGGGGTCAGCTCTGAGGCAGGGGGTTGTGGTGTTCCTCTCAGTGCCTTTGAGAGGATTAAAAGAGATCATCTTTACTCCTGTAAAGACCCTTCACAGCCTTTACTCTATCTTTACAGTTGGGTAAACTCAGGACTCAGTGGGCAGGTCTAGGATTCTGGAGCCTAAAGATTATTTGGAGGCCTGTCTAAAAACAAATGTAAAGATAAGAATAAAAAATGGAGAACTATATTCAATATCTTATGATAAACCAAAATAGAAAAGAATATTTTAAAAAAGAATATATTAATATATATCAAGATATGTATAACTGAATCACTTTGCTGTATAGCAGAAATTAACACATTGTAAATCAACTATACTTCAATTAAAAAATTGATTACAAAAAATATATATCATGCAAAACAACACCAAAAAAACAAAAAAGAATAAAAAATACCTGTAGCCACTCAAGGTCAGAGGACACAAGTGGGAAGGAGAGAAAGTCAGAGTGGAAAGATGCAGTGGTCTCAACCAATTGAAGTTCATGTAATTCTTTTTTTTGAATTTTATTTTATTTATTTTTTTTATAAAGCAGGTTCTTATTAGTTATCCATTTTATACATATTAGTGTATACATGTCAATCCCAATCTCCCAATTCATCACACCACCACCACCACCACCCCCCACGGCTTTCCCCGCTTGGTGTCTATACGTTTGCTCTCCACATCTGTGTCTCAATTCCTGCCCTGCAACCCGGTTCATCTGTACCATTTTTCTAGGTTCCACATATATGCGTTACTATACAAGATTTGTTTTTCTCTTTCTGACGTACTTCACTCTGTATGACAGTCTCTAGACTAATCCACGTCTCTACAAATAACCCAATTTTGTTCCTTTTGATGGCTGAGTAATATTCCATTGTATATATGTACCACATCTTCTTTACCCATTCGTCTGTCGGTGGGCATTTAGGTTGCTTCCATGACCTGGCGATTGTAAATAGTGCTGCAATGAACAGTGGGGTGCATGTGTCTTTTTGAATTATGGTCTTCTCAGGGTATATGCCCAGTAGTGGGATTGCTGGGTCATATGGTAATTCTATTTTTAGTTCTTTAAGGAACCTCCATACTGTTCTCCATAGTGGCTGTATCAATTTACATTCCCACCAACAGTGCAAGAGGGTTCCCTTTTCTCCACACCCTCTCCAGCATTTATTATTTGTAGATCTTCTGATGATGCCCGTTCTAACTGGTGTGAGGTGATACCTCATTGTAGTTTTGATTTGCATTTCTCTAATAATTAGTGATGTTGAGCAGCTTTTCATGTGCTTCTTGGCCATCTGTATGTCTTTGGAGAAATGTTTTTTTAGGTCTTCTTCTATTTTTGGATTGGGTTGTTTGTTTTTTTAGTATTGAGCTGCATGAGCTGTTTATATATTTTGGAAATTAATCCTTTGTCCGTTGATTCGCTTGCAAATATTCTCTCCCATTCTGAGGGTTGTCTTTTCATCTTGTTTGTAGTTCCCTTTGCTGTGCAAAAGATTTTAAGTTTCAATAGGTCCTATTTGTTTATTTTTGTTTTTATTTCCATTACTCTAGGAAGTGGATCAAAGAAGATCTTGCTGTGATTTATGTCATAGAGTGTTCTTCCTATGTTTTCCTCTAAGAGTTTTATAGTGTCCGGTCTTACATTTAGGTCTCTAATCCATTTTGGGTTTATTTTTGTGTATGGTGTTAGGGAGTGTTCTAATTTCATTCTTTTACATGTAGCTGTCCAGTTTTTCCAGCACCACTTATTGAAGAGACTGTCTTTTCTCCATTGTATATCCTTGCCTCCTTTGTCATAGATTAGTTAACCATAGGTGCATGGGTTTATCTCTGGGCTTTCTATCCTGTTCCATTGATCTATATTTCTGTTCTTGTGCCAGTACCATATTGTCTTGATTATTGTAGCTTTGTACTATAGTCTGAAGTCAGGGAGTCTGATTTCTCCAGCTCCAATTTCTTCCCTCAATATTGCTTTGGCTCTTCGGGGTCTTTTTTGTCTCCATACAAACTTTACGATTTTTTGTTCTAGTTCTGTAAAAAAAAAATGCCACTGGTAATTTGATAGGGATTGCATTGAATCTGTAGATTGCTTTGGGTAGTATAGTCATTTTCACAATATTAATTCTTACAATCCAAGAACATGGTATATCTCTCCATCTGTTTTGTATCATCTTTAATTACTTTCATCAGTGTCTCATAGTTTTCTGCATACAGGTCTTTTGTCTCCTTAGGTAGGTTTATTCCTAGGTATTTTATTCTTTTGTTACAATGGTAAGTGAGAGTGTTTCCTTAATTTCTCTTTCAGATTTTTCATCATTAGTGTATAGGATTGCAAGAGATTTCTTTCCTTTAATTTTGCATCCTGCAACTTTACCAAATTCATTGATTAGCTCTACTAATTTTCTGCTGGCATCTTTAGGATTCTCTATGTATAGTATCATGTCATCTGCAAGCAGTGACAGTTTGACTTCTTCTTTTCCAATTTGTATTCCTTTTATTTCTTTTTCTTCTCTGATTGCCGTGGCTAGGACTTCCAAAACTATGTTGAATAATAGTGGTGAGAGTGGACATCCTTGTCTTGTTCCTGATCTTAGAGGAAATACTTTCAGTTTTTCACCATTGGGAATGATGTTTGCTGTGGGTTTGTCGTATATGGCCTTTATTATGTTGAGGTATGTTCCCTCTATGCCCATTTTCTGGAGAGTTTTTATCATAAATGGGTGTGGAATTTTGTCAAAAGCTTTTTCTGCATCTATTGAGATGATCATATGGTTTTTATTCTTCAACTTGTTAATATGGTGTATCACATTGATTGATTTGCATATATTGACGAATCCTTGCATCCCTGGGATAAATCCCACTTGATCATGGGGGTGTTGATCACTTAACATCCTTTTAGTGTGTTGTTGGATTCTGTTTGCTAGTATTTGGTTGAGGACTTTTGCATCTATACTCATCAGTGATATTGGTCTGTAATTTTCTTTTTTTGTAGTATCTTTGTCTGGTTTTGGTATCAGGGTGATGGTGGCCTCATAGAATAAGTTTGGGAGTGTTCCTTCCTCTGCAATTTTTTGGAAGAGTTTGAGAAGGATGGGTGTTAGCTCTTCTCTAAATGTTTGATAGAATTCACCTGTGAAGCCATCTGGTCCTGGACTTTTGTTTGTTGGAAGATTTTTAGTCACAGTTTCAATTTCATTACTTGTGATTGGTCTGTTCATATTTTCTATTTCTTCCTGGTTCAGTCTGGGAAGGTTATGCCTTTCTAAGAATTTGTCCATTTCTTCCAGGTTGTCCATTTTATTGGCATAGAGTTACTTGTAGTAGTCTCTTAGGATGCTTTGTATTTCTGCGGTGTTTGTTGTAACTTCTCCTTTTTCATTTCTAATTTTATTGATTTGAGTCCTCTCCCTCTTTTTCTTGATGAGTCTGGCTAATGGCTTATCAATTTTGTTTGTCTTCTCAAAGAAGCAGCTTTTAGTTTTGTTGATCTTTGCTATTGTTTTCTTTGTTTCTATTTCATTTCTTTCTGCTCTGATCTTTATGATTTCTTTCCTTCTACTAACTTTGGGTTTTGTTTGTTCTTCTTTCTCTAGTTCCTTTAGGTGTAAGGTTACATTGTTCATTTGAGATTTTTCTTATTTCTTGAGGTAGGCTTGTATTGCTATAAACTTCCCTCTTAGAACTGCTTTTGCTGCATCCCATAGGTTTTGGATTGTTGTGTTTTCATTTTCATTTGTCTCTAGGTATTTTCTTATTTCCTCTTTGAGTTCTTCATTGATCTCTTGGTTATTTAGTAATGTATTGTTTAGCCTCCATGTGCTTGTGTTTTTTATGTTTTTTTCCCTGTAATTGATTTCTAATCTCATAGAAATCAATTACAGGGAAATTTTTGTGGTCAGAAAAGATGCTTGACATGATTTCAATTTTCTTAAATTTACTGAGGCTTGATTTGTGACCCAAGATGTGATCTATCCTGGAGAATGTTCTGTGTGCACTTGAGAAGAAAGTGTAATCTGCTGTTTTTGGATGGAATGTCCTATAAATACCAATTAAATCTATCTGGTCTATTGTGTCATTTAAAGCTTCTGTTTCCTTATTAATTTTCTGTTTGGATGATCTGTCCATTGGTATAAGTGAGGTGTTGAAGTCCCCCACTATTATTGTGTTACTGTCGATTCCCTCTTTTATAGCTGTTAGCAGTTGCCTTATATATTGATGTGCTCCTATGTTGGGTGCATATAAATTTATAATTGTTATATCTTCTTCTTGGATTGATCCCTTGATCATTATGTCATGTCCTTCCTTGTCTCTTGTAACATTCTTTATTTTAAAGTCTATTTTATGTGATATGAGTATTGCTACTCCAGCTTTCTTTTTTTTTTAATTAATTCATTTATTTATATTTTTGGCTGTGTTGGGTCTTCGTTTCTGTGCGAGGGCTTTCTCTAGTTGTGGCGAGCGGGCGCCACTCTTCATCGCCGTGCACAGGCCTCTCACTGTCGTGGCCTCTCTTGTTGCAGAGCACAGGCTCCAGACACACAGGCTCAGTAGTTGTGGCTCACGGGCCCAGTCGCTCCGTGGCATGTGGGATCTTCCCAGACCAGGGCTCCAACCCATGTCCCCTGCATTGGCAGGCAGATTCTAAACCACTGCGCCACCAGGGAAGCCCTCCAGCTTTCTTTTGATTTGCATTTGCATGGAATATCTTTTTCCCTCCCCTCACTTTCAGTCTGAATGTGTCCCTAGATTGGAAGTGGGTCTCTTGTAGTCAGCATATATATGGGTCTTGCTTTTCTATCCATTCAGCAAGCCTGTGTCTTTTGGTTGGAGCATTTAATCCATTCGCGTTTAAGGTAATCATTGATATGTATGTTCCTATTACCATTTTCTTAATTGTTTGGGGTTTGTTTTTGTAGGTCCTTTTCTTCTCTTGTGTTTCCCACTTAGAGAAGTTCCTTTAGCATTTGTTGTAGAGCTGGTTTGGTGGTGCTGAATTATCTTAGCTTTTGCTTGTATGTAAAGCTTTTGATTTCTCGATAGAATCTTAATGAGATCCTTGCTGGGTAATATTGGTTGTAGGTTCTTCCCTTTCATCACTTTAAGTATATCATGCCACTCCCTTCTGGCTTGTAGAGTTTCTGCTGAGAAATCAGCTGTTAACCTTATGGGAATTCCCTTGTATGTTATTTGTCGTTTTTCCCTTGCTGCTTTCAATAATTTTTCTTGGCCTTTAATTTTTTCCAATTTGATTACTATGTGTCTCAGCGTGTTTCTCCTTGGGTTTATCCTGTATGGGACTCTGCGTTTCCTGGACTTGGGTGGCTATTTCCTGTCCCATGTTAGGGAAGTTTTCGTCTATAATCTCTTCAAATATTTTCTCGGGTCCTTTCTCTCTCTCTTCTCCTTCTGGGACCCCTATAATGCCAATGTTGTTGCGTTTAATGTTGTCCCAGAGGTCTCTTAGGCTGTCTTCATTTCTTTTCATTCCTTTTTCTTTATTCTGTTCCGCAGCAGTGAATTCCACCATTCTGTCTTCCAGGTCACTTATCTGTTCTTCTACCTCCATTATTCTGCTATTGATTCCTTCTAGAGTAGTTTTCATTTCAATTACTGTATTGTTCATCTCTGTTTGTTTGTTCTTTAATTCTTCTAGGTCTTTGTTAAACATTTCTTGCATCTTCTCGATCTTTGCCTCCGTTCTTTTTCCGAGGTCCTGGATCATCTTCACTATCATTCTTCTGAATTCTTTTTCTGGAAGGTCGACTATCTCCACTTCATTTAGTTGTTTTTCTGGGGTTTTATCTTATTCCTTCGTCTGGTACATAGCCCTCTGCCTTTTCATCTTGTCTATCTTTCTGTGAATGTGGTTTTTGTTCCACAGCCTGCAGGACTGTAGTTCTTACTTCTGCTGTCTGCCCTCTTGTGGATGAGGCTATCTGAAGTTCATGGATTTTACTTTTGCCAATTTTACGGACACATATGGCCTTGTGAACACAAGGCCATGGTCCTTCCTAGGGCCTATGCAAGTGTGAGGCCTTGACTGACAAATAAACCCCATGGTGAGTCCACCCCTAGGCCTGGTAAGGTCAAGTATGAAGTGTCCATGGGAGATTTGGGAATTCTGGAGCCAGAGCAGGATCTGGGTTCATGTCTCCCAGCCAATCCCCTCCACTCCCAACCCCACTCCCGTGCCTCACAGGCAGGCTTTCACCCAGATCTTCCAGAGCTTCCTACCTGTAACTAAGCCCATACTCAATGTACCTTCTGTGTGGCCACCTACTAACAGTTAGGTTGCTCCAGCCAGGACTACTCAGGGATCCTCTGTTCCATCAGTTGAATCCTCCTTTGCTTTCCAGGCTTGGAGGTCCAAGCCCATAAGCCCCAGGAAGCCTTCTCTGCCTGCCCTTGCCTCCCCAGACAGTGCCAGCACTGTGCTTGGCACCAAGGCCTTTGGTCAGTACAGAGTTGTTGTCTGAGTCCCTGCAGTGCTGTCAGTCGGATATCACCCACGTGCGGTCAGTCTAGATGGACACATCCTAAGCCCCTCCTCTTACAGCCAGGCTGGGGCATGGAGGGTGGGAGACAGAGAGAGAGAGGACTCAGACCCAGAGACAACACCTCTGACATATGGGTCACTACCGTAACAGGGGGCTTACATTGTTTTGCAGGAATTTGGAATCAGCTCCTGTCCAGTGCAAGCTGGCTAAGACTGGTTGGGGCCGCTGACCCTAAAACTGGGCCTGCCCAGGTGTCTGATGAATGACCTTTTGACATCAGAGGCCAAAAACTCCACCTCAGATCATGCTAAGCACCTCCGTTGTTGAACATGCATCCTATAAAGAAGCCACGTCACTCAGATACACCTGTGCAGAACCCTGATTACCTCACCCTTTCCCTACCGCCGACCACCTTTCCACACACGTAAGACCCTGCTTCTTTATCCCCCACCCCTTGCCTTTGGGGAGGCAGATCTGAGATTTGTTCTCTTGTCTCCTCACTTGGCTGCCTCGTGAACAAACCCTTTCTCTGCTGCAAATTTCGGCATCTCAGTGTCTGGCTTGCCATGTGTCAGGCAGACGAACCTGGATCGGTAACACTAGGTCTGCCTGACTCAAGGTGTCAGGCTGTCTTTGCTCAACCTCAGTACTGGACCGTCCAGGCTGAACCACCCCTTCCCACCCCTGACCCACATCTCCTTCTGGTCTCATTCTGGATTCTCCACCCACTCAGTACAACCAGGATGGTGAAGAGAATCTCAAAGGGGTCCCAGGGGCCCATGGGAGTGGAATATCAAGGAAGGGGCCCTTTTGGAGCCCCACACTGTACAAGGGGAAAGACTGGACTTTCACCTGTTTATTCACTGCTTATCCTCAGTCTGAGCACAGATCCTGCCACACTGTTCACATTAAATATTAGTTGAATGAATGAATTTGAGGCAGCAGCTCAGGGTAGGGGAACCTTCTTGGGTGGGGAAATCATCCCTCCAGGTTGACCTCCTCCACCTCTGGGTGCTTCTCCTGGTCCTCTGGGGGTGGGGATCTGGGCTGGGTTTCCTACAGTTCTTTTTTTTCATATAAATTTATTTATATATTTATTTTTGGCTGCATTGGGTCTTCGTTGCTGCGCACGGGCTTTCTCTAGTTGCGGCGAGCGGGGGCTACTCTTCCTTGTGGTGCGCAGCTTCTCACTGTGGTGGCTTCTCGTTGTGGAGCACAGGCTTTAGGCGCGCGGGCTTCAGTAGTTGTGGCCCGTGGGCACTAGAGTGCAGGCTCAGTAGTTGTGGCGCACAGGCTTCGTTGCTCAGCTGCATTGGCAGGTGGATTCTTAACCACTGCACCACCAGGGCAGCCCCCTACAGTTCTTAGTAAATATTTTCAACTTTGCTGTGTCTTCCTTCTCTTTCTCTCTGGAGCAACATCCTGACTATCAGAGGAAGCTGCTGTGTGAGCTTGGCAAGTCACTTCCCCTCTCTGAGCCTCCAGCTCCTCATTTGTTAAAAATACTCACTTTCAGACTTCCCTGGTGGCGTGGTGGTTAAGAATCCGCCTGCCAATGCAGGGGACACAGGTTCGAGCCCTGGTCCGGGAGGATCCCACATGCCGCAGAGCAACTAAGCCCATGTGCCACAACTACTGAGCCTGTGCTCTAGAGCCCGTGAGCCACAACTACTGAGCCCACGTGTCACAACTACTGAAGCTCGTGCGTCTAGAGCCCGTGCTCTGTAACAAGAGAAGCCACCACAATGAGAAGCCCACATACTGCAATGAAGAGTAGCCCCCACTCACTACAACTAGAGAAAGCCTGCGTGCAGCAACGATGACCCAATGCAGCCAAAAATAATAAATTAATTAATTAAAAAAATTTTTTGAAACTCACTTTCAAGGTTTTAAATTATTCAATTGAAATATTTATTATGACTTTTCATGTGCCAGGCACTGCAATAAGGCCCATAGATTTAAAGACTAAAGGCGGTAATAGCTTTAAAGGACAGCAGTGCCTGACACATAAAGAGTGGTGTCAGTTATAGTTCTCCATGCTCACCCAGTATCTCCCAACAGAATGCCTCCCTCATTTAGGACCCTCTTTCAGAAACCAGTTCCAGTCCACAGTTTCCAGGGATGAGGAGAAGTCTGGGCCAGTGGACAGCAGAACAGGAGAAAGGAATAGGAACCAAATAAGGGTGCTAATGTCAGGCATGGCCAGTAGATGGCAGCAGCGTCCGTAAAATGAGCTTGTCCTCCTGCAGCCTCTCCTAAATTTCTCCCAGACCAGGCTGCATTCATACAGTGAACACCTTAGTGTGAACAAGTGTGTGTCCTGGTGGGAGGTGTGTGTACAAAGAAGTGCGTGTGCATGTGTATGTCAACAATACGTGTACAGGTGCCAGGAGTGAGTCTGGGTGAGAGAACAGAACGTCCCCAGCAGTGTGAAGGTGTGTGGTGGGAGGAGGTTCGTGCACCCAGTCAGGTATGTGTACGTGTTGCCTCCGGGTCAGTGTAGGTCTATTTGCATGTGGCTGTGTGGTGTGTATGGACTCTCCCCGAACCCCCAGAGCAGCCTCTTAACCTTTTGGGTCCTGGAGCCCTGGGCACCCAATGAATCCCGTGGCAAAGTACGTACTT
Source organism: Phocoena sinus (assembly GCF_008692025.1). Taxonomy (NCBI): domain Eukaryota; kingdom Metazoa; phylum Chordata; class Mammalia; order Artiodactyla; family Phocoenidae; genus Phocoena; species Phocoena sinus. The sequence goes on along the minus strand of NC_045763.1, from coordinate 22,737,047 downwards.
GACACAGAGTGCATACCCCATTTCAGAAGGTTCTGGAATCACTGTGAAACCCCTGGGGGTTCCCCTGGGTAAGGAAGTACATCCAAATGTTAATAGAATGGAGAACTACGGATGACATTTTGCCCCTTCTTTTCAAGCTTATTCTGTTTCTATAGTGAGCATTTTATAGTGACCATAAACATCACTGAAGAAAAAAACCCCCGTGTTCCCTTCCACCAGCCTTTCCTTCCCTCTCCTCCCAACCCCTTAGGAAGCAGCTGGGTTCCCCTATGTCTGGACGAGCTGTAGCGCTCAGCAGCTTGCTGAGAGAGGGCAGGTCTTGCTCAGCATGGGGGTGCTCTGAGAGCAGCTGCGGGATACGCAGGCAGGGCCAAGGGTCAGCACAGTGCGGTCAGAGAAGGCTTCCTGGAGGCAGTGGAAGCGGCACTGACTTGGAAGTGTGAAGAAGCTGGCACCTGACAGAAGTCTGCCCATCCCACCCCATTTCTCTGAGAACCGCCTGCCCTTGGGCTGGGCCTCAGCAGTCCCCTTCCGGTAGAGGGTCCCCCTCTCTCTCCAAGGGATTTTGAGGTGGCAGGCAGGAAAGATTGAACTTAGACTCCTAGCATCCTCTATTGGGAAGAAGCACGAGAGGTCATCTGGATTTTTCAGGCAACTGGAAGCTACTGAAGGTTAAAAGCAGAGTGTGTTTCCCCATTAATAATAAGGTGCCCTTGTTACATGCACAGCTGTTGTCTTGTCGGGTCCTCAAGAGAATCCTGGCAAGTTAGTTACAGTAATTGTTATCCTATTTTACCAAAGAGGAAAGTGATGCCCAGAGTGGTCCTGCAGATGTGCTTTTCCTCAGGGCAACTCCAGAGGTGAATTAAAAAATCTCGACGGTGCACATACTCACATAAACGCCTAAGGCTCTGGCACGTGCCTCCCTCTCCCCACTCCCCTCCTCTCCCTCCCCTCCCCGCCTCACCTTCAGAGCTGTTCTTCCCAGTCTCAGTGGGAGTTGGCTCTGGGCAGAGCTGCGGAGCCTCTGGGAGGTCTGGACTTGAGCCGCTCCCTGAGTAGAGTGAGGCCAAGCAGTCAAGGCCCTCCCTACCTGCCCCCCCGCAGCCCGGTAGCCCTGCCTCCACCGCTGCCCACACAGTCTGCAGCTGGGGGTGGGGTGAGATCCCAGTCTGGGTCAGGGCACCCACCTGAGTTGGAGCTTTTCACCTTGACACAGCAGGGCCCAGGTGGGCAGCCCAGGGCTGGGGCTCGAAAGGGAGGTTGCCCCAGAGGGGAAGAGGGGCTCTGTGCCCTGGTGCTCTCTTAAGGACCCAGTCACACATGGTGGGGAGGCACATCCTGGACAGGAAGTTCCCGTTACAGAGTTATTGAGTAACAAACCATCAGGGCGAGGAGACTTGGGGCTTCTATGACCAAAGGCAGGGTCACGGTAGGGCAGGTGGGAGGAGGGTGGAAGCGGGGAGGAAGGTTAGTGGGAGCCCCAAGAGGCGTGTGGGCAGGGCCCTGGAGGACAAGGGCCTTAGATTAGGGGGTGGGCCACAGCGAAGAAGGAGGAGCCAGTCTGGAGGGGTGGGGGTGGGAGACCTCTAGGAAGTGGCTACAGCTGCCTGCTGTGTCTATCTCTCCCGTCAGGTGGGGTTCTTAAGGACAGAGTAGCATCTCCCTCTGAGACAGGTCCTGAGGGTAGGGCTACCCTCTCCACTCAGTGTGAGCAGGCAGGTCTATGTCACCCCCCAGACTGGGGCCCCCTCATGAGCGGACCACAGAGGGTGAGCAAAAGAGACAGCCAGAGGGCTTCCCTGGTGGCGCAGTGGTTGAGAGTCCGCTTGCCGATGCAGGGGACGCGGGTTCGTGCCCCGGTCCGGGAGGATCCCGCATGCCGCAGAGCGGCTGGGCCCGTGAGCCATGGCCGCTGAACCTGCGAGTCCGGAGCCTGTGCTCCGCAACGGGAGAGGCCACAACAGTGAGAGGCCCGCGTACTGCAAAAAAAAAAAAAAAGAAACAGCCAGAGAAGTGGACACTGAGAATAGGGCTCACTTTATTGGGAAAACAGAAGGTTGGGTCCTTGGTCCCAAAATGGGACCTGGGAGAGGCAAAAGCCAGGTGTTTAAGTCAAGTTCATTTTGACATGCCTGCCTCCATCACCCCCAAAGGGGGGCAGCTCCAATTACAAACACCAGACCCCCAGGGGGTCTCTGGTTTTCCCCAGTCTCTGGGCAAATGCCCAGGGGATTTTACCAATAGATGTCTGCTTCTGGGATCAAGGAACATGAGGGAAATGTCTCTTTCTCTCCCAGGATGGCAGCACACTCAGAACCCATCAATTCCTGCCTCTGCCCCTCCATTGTGCAGAGGCCCAGAGAGGGACAGAGCCCTGCCCAGGGGCACACAGTCAGCAAGTGGAGGATGGAGAGTCAAACCCACATGCCCTGTCTCCTGGCTTGGGACTCATTCCAAGAGGAGATTCTAGAAGATGAGCCCCATCAGATGGATGTCACCTGCACCAACACCCGCCAAGGGACCAACCCCATGACTCAAACATGCAAGCCAAAAGGCCCAGGCCAGTGCCACCCGGGGATCTTTCTTCCCTCCCAGGTTGTGCCCCAATCTCGGGTCCCTGGGCGGGCAGCCCCAGTGAGGACAAAAGGGGACAGCTATGTAGAAGGTACTTGGAGAGAAGACATCCTCTTGAGACTTGCTTCTCTGATGCACGCTGTCCCCGCTTCTGAAACTCGAGGAGATGGTTAAAAAGTAAAGTTCTTTGCTCCTGACCCACCTACAGCACTTAAGAGACGGGGGTCAGAGCAGGTATAAGGTGTCACGTTAGATGACATTAAAAAGCTCCGTTTGTTGAGCACTTACTATGCACCAGGTATAGTGTTACCAAACCAGGTCCCTCTGCCTGACACTCCTTCACCCACTCCGTAGAATAATTGCCCTGTGCCGGTTGCAGCGTCAGCTGCCGAGAACACTTGTGTGACCCCAACAGACAGGTCCTTCACTCATAGCCTCTTTGTAAATCTTCACAACTTCTTACCAGATAAGCGTTGTCATCCATGGTGGAGGAAATGGGCTCAAAGAGTGAAGTGACTTTCCCAAAGTCACACAGCAAAGACATGGCAGGCAGTCAAAAAAAATCACTGAACAAGCAGGTCTTCCATGGCAGGGAGAAACTGGAAGGGAGAGCGACCTGCCAAAGTCACAGCAGTTTCTTGGATGGCTGGCCTGTGCCCCTGCTGCCAAGGTGATGAGGCACAGAGCCTGGCAGGAGGATGCTCAGTTCACACCTGTCAGCCGGACACAAGGGTCTCCCTAGTACCACCAGTGTAATCACAGAGTGTCCTCTTGGGAGCCAGGAGGAGGAAAGCCGAGGAAGTGCACTCGACAGACCCAAAACAGCATCCTAGCTGGCCCAGCCGTGGACAAGCCGTGTAGCCTTGGGCAAGTCATTCCCTTCTCTGAGCCTCAGTTTCCTCATCTGTAAAATAGGGGTAATAATGCCTACTTCACAGTCATGCTGTGAAGATGAAATGTTACCCCATGTAAAGTGCCTAGAACAATGAAGGGCCCTGCATGCGGTATTACCTGTTATGCTTACACTGGCCTCGCACTGAGGTCTGTGCCTGGGAAGAGCTGCGCACAGGTGGGGCTCACGAAGGTGGTGCTCACGGAGCCAGAACCGGAGCGACCCCCAAGCCTAGCGCTCCGCTCCGTCAGGAAGGCACCTCACCAGCCCCTCTCTGGCCCCCATTTTGAATTTCCAAGCTGCCCGCCACCAGAGCCACACAGCCTGCTATTCTAGCCCCTGCTAGAGAGTCCTGACCCTCTCCTGTCACTCCCCCCAACACCCAGCACTATGTGCTCAGTGCCCAGAAATGACATAAAGGAAGACATGATGATAATATAAACGATAAGAGAAAGGAGTGTGTGTGTGTGTGTGTGTGTGTGTGCGCGAGTGTGAATGCTGGTGCCAGGATCCGGGGGGATCACTTCCTAGGTGTTTTGGGGCCTCCAAGCTGGCTCCCAGCCTGGATCTGCAGTAGCTGCCAGGCGGGAAGGCACGCCGAGGCCAGGCTGAGGAGCTGCTGCTGATGACAGAGGGGCTGGTCTTTGGGTGGAGGCCCAGCAGGGGCCCAGCCTGGACTGTTGTTCCTTGAAGTCCTCTCAGGACATAGTGACCCCTCTCCATCTTGGGGAACGTTTCAAGTTCCAAGCCAAACAAACCTCCTTAGACAGCAGCTTCCGGCACCCCCATTATTATTACAGGATAACCCTGTATTGGGGGCCTACTATGTGCCAGGCAACATCTCTATCCTTCAGAGAGAGTGCTTGGAAGTGAAGGGACTTGCCTAAGATCACACTGCTAGCAAGTGGCCAATAATCCGGCAAAATCAGGACACTTACTAGAAACTGAGCATCATATTAGAGACTGACTCGTTCCCTCATCTTAAATCTAGGAGGAAACAGAAGCTCAGAGAGGGCAAATCCCTTGCTGAGGTCACACAGCCAGCCGGTTAGCATCACAGCTGAGATTTGAATCCATTGTTGGGGCTTCCCAGGCCATGCAGAAGACTGAACTTGAGGGCTCTGGTTTACTCCCATCACCCTCCTGCCCTCCCCACCCAACCTCTCTTACATTACACTTGACATTATCCATCACTCCCTCCCCCTGGGAACGCCCTCCTCCGGTTTCCATGGCAGCACATTCTCCCCCATCCTCCTCCTGCTTCTCTGGCAGCTTCTCACTCTCCATGGTGGCTCCTGAGCTTAAGATGCAGGGGGATCCCCAGTCTGGGTCCCCCATCTCTTCTCTTCATCACTACCTCTGAAAGCTCATCTCATTTTCCATCTAGGTGTCTAGCTCTGACCTTACACTGCAGCTCCACTTTTAAGTAATAGAGGCTACTTACCACGTGCTAAGAACTTATGTGCTGGGCCCTATACATACATTAATTCATTAAATCCTCACAACAATCCCATGAAGGAAGTCCATTCTACGGATGAGGAAACTGTGGCACAGAGAGGGAAAACCAAGATCTGACTCCAGCCTTAATTAACCACTACTTCTATTACAAGAAGAGATATGAAATTGTAGGACATTTTGAAACCAGAGGCAAAAACTTTCCTCCCACCTCTTGAAAAGAGAGGAGTGGAAATTTTGGAGGAAACCAGACCTAGCCCACCGCTTTGAGAGCTCTGTGATGATCCAGAACTACACTGCCAACTTGGAGCTTTAACATGCCCATGCACAATACACTTTGAAACGTGAAGATGTGGAGGGCTTCGGGAGGAACAAAAGTTCATGGAAAATTGCCCCTTTCCCTCAGATTTTTCCATTTAAGTTTTAAGTCTTCAAATACCTCATCCCAGGATGCCAGCTACTAAGGCTCTTCCACTTCAACAATGTCTGGAATTCACTGGGAACTTTGACCCTGGAGCTCCACTGACTTGAGTTCTGCCACCACCAACGAACGGGCTCTGTGACTTAGGGGTAAGTGGCTTGACCTCTCTGAGCCTGACTACTTGTCTAAAATAAGGGCAACGCTGGGGCTTCCCTGGTAGCACAGTGGTTAAGAATCTGCCTGCCAATGCAGGGGACACGGGTTCAAGCCCTGGTCCAGGAAGATCCCACATGCTGCAGAGCAACTAAGCCCGTGCCCCACAACTACCGAGCCTGCGCTGTAGAGCCCAAGAGCCACAACTACTGAGCCCACGCACCGCATCTACTGAAGACCGCACTCTCTAGATCCCATGCTCCACAACAAGAGAAACCACCGCAATGAGAAGCCCGCACACCAAAACGAAGAGTAGCCCCCGCTCGCCGCAACTAGAGAAAGCCTGCGCGCAGCAACAAGGACCCAACACAGCCAAAAATAATAAATAAAAATGAAATAAAATAAAATAAGGGTGATACACTTGCCCACTGGGCTGTCATGAAGATCAGAGGGATAATGTGCATCAAGTACGTGGCATGGGGCCTGGCACACAGAAGCATTCGGCTAAGCCCCACACTCTGGCTACACACAACTTCTTGGGTTTGCCAAGCACTTGAACATTTCCAGCTTTTGCACACGCTGTTCTCTCTTCTCGGTGGTCAACTCCTAGTCATCCTTGAAGGCCCTCTGACCCTTTCCACCTCTTCCAGAATTCCTACAAATATAGGTTTCAGTAAAAAGCTGGGACAGGCACTTCCCTGTGACACCCCTGCCCTCCCTGTCACGGAATGCATCACACTGAGATGCAAAGATCTGTTTATGCTCTTGTCTGAGCATGGGCTTGAATTTTCTGAGGGCAGGGCCGTATCTGACTCATTTCCGAGTCCCAGTGCCCAGTGTGCACATGAAGTAGTCAGCCCCTGATGACTCCAAGACAAATTTATATATAAGAAGTGGTAAAAAACAAACAAACAACAACAAAAAAAAAAACAGGCAGATCTGTTACAGCCACAGGAAATGGCAGTGAGTGGATCCAGAGCAGCCTCGAGACAGGCCTGTCCTAGGAGGGGTTGAAGGGGACACAGTCTTTACATGGAGAAGAAACAGCCCTGGCTCCTATATCACCTCCTTCAGGAGTCTTCCCCCGTTCCTAAATTGTCCCCTTTCTATGACATCTCCACAAGGCACTAGCAGGAGGGGTCCCAAGTGATAACAAGTGTCCAGGAGTGTGTCCCCTGCCTTGCTGACACCCGGCCATTCAGACACAGAGATCTCTATAGTCCAAGGATCCATTTGGATGGTGAAGGTGGTCTAGGTGGGCTGGGACCCCAGGCCTTGGTAGCTTAGCAGCCTGGACCTGAGTGCTGGTCATGGTCCCACATCTTCCAGGGTCCTAGTAGAGCCATTTCCTGAGGGAAGAAAATTCCCAGGTCTGGGGCTTCCTGAGAAGGGGACTATGCTTTGCCCACTAAGGGCATCCCTACCCCTAATGTGTCCAAAGCCCACCCTGGTGCCTAAGTGCCAAAGCCCCTGAATGCTAGCTCAGCCCCTGCTAGAGTGACAGCCTCCCAGACAGCAGAAAGGTTTTTGTTCCAAGGAAATGACTGTCAAAGGGAGAAGAGGTATATTGTTTCTTTTTTTTTTTTTTTCTGTTTGAGATAAAGACGTCAATTTCTTTCCATCTGTCCCAAAAAGGGAAGAAAATTAAATTTGTTTTTACAAAGATGTCAGCACACTGCTTCAGTAGGGATTCAGGGCTGTGTGATAGAGACAGTGCTGGGGAGAGAGGCGAGAGAGGTGGGGAGGTGGGGAGATGAAGCATGGGGGAGGCACAGGGAACAGGCCAGACCCTGATACTGGGGGGAAGCAAAGACCTGGCAGTGGCTGAATAAAATGCCAAACAAACAAAGAGAAAAACTTCTATGCCTAGCTCTGGTGGACCTCGCCCTTCGCAGCTTGAAGGGGGCAGCTCGAGCAGGTGGGGGACCTGGGGACGCACACTGATGCTGGCACTGCAGTTATAAAAATCTTCTTCCCCCGAGTTCCTTCAAAGTCAGGTCCCGGGGAGGGGATGTGGTTCCAGTTCACTGGACATGTTGGGTGCAGGCAGATGTTGGGAGGAGGGAGAGAGGATTTCCTGGAGGTTCTTATCAAGGCGCCAGAGACTGAGAGAAGGAAAATTCCACCCTGGTGCTTCAGATGCCCCCACCCAGTCCCAGGTGCCATCTACATTCACAGAGCTCTAACTAGTGTGGACGTCTGTCCTCCAGCACCTGGACCAGAGAAGCCAGGGCCGTGGGGATCCCCAAAGCATCTGCTCTCCAACTTGAGGACCTAACCTCAAAGCAGAAGCCCCCTCTCTCTGCCACCCCCACCAGCCCTTGGCACAGAGGCCGACTGGCAACTCTGGTTTTGGATCCGCAGGCCCTCCCTACTCCTTCCTGTTGGGACCCTACCCCATCTGAGGCTACCCTATCCTGGAGCCTCTGTCCTTGCTCCACTGTCTCATCCCAAGCCTCACAGCGACACAGTGCTGGAGACTACTTCGATGCGGGGCATCTCTGCCCATTCCAGGGAAACGACTGTCAAGGAGAGAAAAGGTAGGGTGTTCCTCTCTATTTTCTCTTTGTTTATAAAGATGCCGAGTTGGACCTGGAGCTCGGCAAGCCCCGCCTCTTTCTGGAACTCGGGGTTAGTACTCTACCGCAAATTGAGGCCCCATGCCCTGCACACAGGCCCTATCTCGTGGCCCAATCTGGAGCTGTAGACGCAGCCTCGCTGTCCTGTCCTTCGACTCACCCCCAGAAGGGGCCCCTCCCCATCACACAGAGGCCCAATCTTGAAGCTCAATTCCACCGTCCTCGCCACTTTCCCTCCTTGGTCCTGGGCCCGGTCTCAGGCCAGACCCCAATTCCTGCAAGCCCAGCTGCAATTAGAACCCGTGGCTGTCTCGAGGTTGAGGCCCCGCCCCCCGCGCGGGGGCCCCGTTTAGCCGCCCAATCCTAGAGCAACAGGTCCCACTCCCCTAGGCTCGCTAGCTTCCCCAGCCCAACCCAAAGCCTTTGACCTTGAGCTCAGCCTAGAGGCACCGCCCCACCATCCTTCCCCCCCCCCCCCGCCCCCACCCCGCCTTCCCCGGACCAGAGGTCCACCCCACTGCAGGGGCCCCATCTCCAGACCAGCGGCCCCCTTCCGCCCCACTCCGCGTCGTGGCCCCCGCCCCCATTAGAACTCGGCATGACCGCCGCCGGGTCACTCCGGAGGGCTGCGCGGCGGGCCGGCCCGGCGGGGTCAGGCGGCGGCACCGCCGCCGGGACCGTCGGACAGGGTGCAGGCGGTGACCCGATCGCGGGCCGTAGCTTCGCGGGCGCGGGCGAAGCTGCCGGGTTCCGGGCGGCCGCAGGGCGTGCGGCAGAGCTGGCGGAAGCAGCGCTTGAAGTTCTCGTCAAGGAAGGCGTAGAGCACGGGGTTGAGGCTGCTGTTGGCGTAACCGAGCGCGATGCACAGGTGCAGCGCGGCCACCACGAGCGGGTCGCGGCGGTCGATGTCCACCAGCGTCCAGACGATGACGAAGATGTGGATGGGGGCCCAGCACACCACGAAGGCGCCCACCACCACCAGCACCATGCGCGTGATGCGCCGCAGACTGCGGTCCTTCTCCTTGGAGCCGGAGAGCAGGCGCACGCTGCGCAGGCGCAGCAGCATGAGGCCGTAGCAGACGGTGATGACGAGGATGGGCACAACGAAGGCGAAGAGGAACACGCAGATCTTGGTCACCGTGTCCCAGTACCAGCTGGGGCTGGGGAACTGGAGCATGCACACCACTGCCCCGTCTGGGCCGGGGAAACAAGGAAAGACAGTGGGTGAGGGGCTCGTGGGCCTAAGGACCTTGTCTCCCTGCTCACCCACCCTTCTCGGCTTAGTCAAGCCCCACTGCCTCCTCCTGGCCTTTTCTCAAGGTGATTCTTCTACCCAGAATGTCCTCCATCACTTCTGCACTTGGTGAACTCCTACTCATCCTTCAAGACCTCAGCAGGATTGGCCCTAACCTAGGAGGTCTGCTTTCTATATTCTCTCCCAGTCCCTTTATCAGCCTCTATGTACATGGGCAGCAGTGATATAATGATAATGATATAATTTAGCCCAAGCCCACTAAATGACGGTCATTATGATAACTGAAAATACCCCCACACATTTCCAAAGTAGCTCCAATGGGGAAAATATTGCTAGGATTGACTTAGAGAGCATGAGTTAAGAGCAGGACTCAGGCCCCGCTGTGTGATGTGGCCTTGGGCAAATTACTGAACCTCTATCAGAGCTCCCATAAAGTGGGACTAACAACAGTACCTAAACTCATAGGGTTGTTGTGAGGATTAAATGGGCCATGGCATGGAAAGCATTTAGCACAGTGGGGTTCAAGCGCTTGGTACACTCACAGGGCCAAGGAGCAGAAACGCGTGGGAGTCCGGGGGTCAGAACTAGGGCCAAGGAGGCAGATGTCAGCTTAATGTCAAGAACTTTCTGACTGCCACACTTGTCCAAAGATAAGAGGGGCACCTAGGATGGAATGAGCTCCCTGTTCCAGGAGTGTGGGCTTGGGCTGGATGAGCACCTCAGGGGATGTTATGGGATTCAGATACAGGGCTGAGGCTGATCCAGGGGACTTCCAGGACCTCTTGGGATTCTGGAATCTGAGGACCCACCCAGTGGACTTGGAGCCTGAGAGTTGTAAGAAAAGGGCTGGGATCCACAGACAGAGTGGGTCCACAGGACATCAGGCTGGCAGGACCCCCACCAATGACTGAACCCAAGGACTTCATTGTACAGATGGCAGAAGCAGGCCCAGAGAGGAACAGCACTTGTCCAAGGTCACACAGCAAGTGGCTTACAGAACTGAGTGCCAATGACACACACTGGGGGAGTGTATGTGTGTGTGTGTAAAAGAGTGTGTGTGGGGTGGGTTGGGGATGAGGGGGCCCATCTGGCCTGGCCCCAGCAGGGCTGCAGTTAATGGCCTGTAAACTGAAGGCCGACAGTGAGGAACGGGGCCCAGCTGGTGAGTCAAGTCTAATCACACAGAGACTATATAAGGCACCAGGAGCTCTACCCTTGTGAGAGTGGAGGGTGGCCAAGAAACCTCCCACCAAGCCTGTTCCCTCTCCTACCACAACACAAACCTTCACCCCAGCAGCCAAAAGGAGCAACAGATATGGGGGCAGGAACCTTGGGTTCTAGGCCAGATTCTACCAAATGTCTGGCTATGTGACCCTAAGTAAACCACGTGACCTCTCTGATTCTGTTTTCTTTCAGTCCTATGGAAGTAGGAGTCCCTGCCTTGTCTATCTCACAGGCTTAATCATTCTGATAGCTGCTACTTATTGGGCCTTGACAATGAGCCAGGCCTTGTCCTAAATCTTTTACACATATAACCTCATTTAATCTTTTCAACACTCCATGATAGAGTGTGGCTCAGATAGGTTAGTGACCAGTGTCTTTGGCACCCTGCTAAACTACTTTTCCCACTTACATCAAGTAGGGATCATGTGACCAGCCATCACTAGGAAGTGATGTGCCCTGACATTTAAAAGTGGTTGTGCTTTCTCACCACTCCCATATTCATCTGCTGGCCAGATGCCAGCACACTGCTTCCAAAACCATCATTTGGAGCCTGGATCCCTGAATGACTGTGTGGAATAGAGCCCCTCCTCCGCTTACTCACATTGGATTGTGATTTGAGTGAGAAACTTCTACTGTGTTAAGCCTTGGAGCTTTGGAGATTGTTACAGCAGCCATCCTGACTGATACAGGCGGTTACTGTACTAATTGCCATTTTACTCTGAGAAAATGCACCTGTCATTCTGTGCAGGCCATTCTCTAGGCCTTGCTTTGGTCATCTGGGTCAACGGGGTGGAAGGGAATTTGGGACGGGATTGCAGATCTTGTGGCCCGCACTGCTCACTGGTCAGTGACACCCTCACCCCACCGGCTATCCATCCATCTCCCTAAAGGTCAGTCATCCACACATCTAGCCATCTGTAATCCCATTTATAAACTTCCTTTGGCCAGCTACCCATATGACCACCGACCAGTCATTCATCCTCACAACAGTCCACCATTCACGTTCCCATTGGTTGCCTATTCACAGTCCCACTGGCCAGCCATCCACACTTTCATTGATTGGCAATCCATACTTCCATTGGTGAGCCACTTACACCCACCCTGGTAAGTGGCCTGCAAACCCACGGAGGCCCGTGAGCTGCCTCCTGTGGTCAGTGACCTGTACCAAGGCTCCCTCCCTCACTCACCCCGGGGGCGGGTCACGGCCATGACCATGATGGGTACACCAACAACCGAGGCCAGGACCCAGATGCAGATGTTGATCAGCTTGGCCTTGGCAGGTGTGCGTAAGTCCAGGGCCTTGACAGGGTGGCAGACGGCGATATAGCGGTCGACACTCATCATGGTGAGCGTGAAGATACTGGTGAACATGTTGTAGTAGTCAATGGAGAGCACAGCCTTGCAGAGCAGTTCCCCAAAGGGCCACGTCTCCATCAGGTACTTGGCACTCTGGAAGGGCAGTGTGCTGGTGGCCAGGGCGTCTGCCAAGGCCAGGTTGAAGATGTAGATGTTGGTGGCCGTCTTCATCTTAGTGTACCTTAAAAGGAAGTGCATTTGTAATCTTTCCATTTCACAGATTTCAGTTTCACATGAAACTCAAGGAGGGGAAATGACTTGCCAAAGATCACACAAAAGGTCAGGGGCAGAAGTGGGACTAGAACTCTGAACTAGCTGATTCAGCATCGCTCCTTTCCACTATAACAGATGCAAAAGGAGTTCTCTGGCAGGGGGTAACTTTGGCAGGAGGTACTGGAGGAAAAACCCTTATCTTCCCAGGGGTTCTAAGCAATATGGTTAAAGATAAAGCTGGGCTTCAGAGGAAAACAGGTCTAGGTCCTAAGTCTGCCTCTACTGTTTATTAGCTGAGTGACTCTAGACTAGTAACTTGAATTCTCTAAGCCTCAGTGTCCATAACTATAAAAAAAAAGGGTGATACTTTTACCAACCTCATAGGGTTGTTATAAAATTTAATGAGATGATACAGCATTTAGCACTGAGCTCAAAGCATGGTAAGTGCTCAGCATGTGATAGCTGTTATTATTCCTCATATATAAGAGTGAAGCTGGGGGCTAGACCAGAGTGCCCTGACCCTCTGGCCTCTGCCACTGATCTGGCCTTTTGGGAATATGACTAGCCAGCTCCAAGGAAGCCGGGGCAAACTGGCTGGGGCCTTACACTGCCTGGATATTCTCCATGGTAGACCAGGGCTCCCAGTCTATGGTCCCATCCAGACCATCTTATCCCCAGGTAGCTGGACTCACCCAGCTGTGGGGAAGGGGGAGCAGGTGACAAGAGTCACACATCTGACCCAGGGCGTGAGCCCAAGTGTCCAAGCCAGATGTCTGCAACAAGCTGGGCACCCAGCGTTCTGCAACATCCCTCCATGCTCTACGCTGCCGCCCAGCTGCCTGCTGACCCCTTGTCAGGCCAACATGTATAATCACAACGCCTCTGTACCAGGGCCTGGGCTGGGCACCGGATAGCCTGGCGGAGGCTAAATACACTGAAATAGACCATCCCCATGCAGTGTGAGCATCACAGAAACACATGCACACTGAGGCAGGGGTAAGGATGCCTTTCATGCCCCTGGAATGATCTGAGAAACCCAGGGAAGGGTTGCGTGAGCAACTCCTCAAATTTCAGAGCAGGAAGAGCCCTGAGAGATTGAGGGGGGGTGATTTTGCTACCGTGTGGTCCAAGGACTCCCAAAGGAATTACCGGAAGAGCCTGTGAGAAGTGCAAATTCTTGGACCCCACCCCAGACCTTCTCAATATTTTTTTTTGGAGGGGGGCCATGCGCGGCATGTGGGATCTTTGCTCCCCGACCAGGAATCGAATCCATGCCCCCTGCATTGGAAGCGCAGAGTATTAACCACTGGACCACCAGGGAAGTCCCCTTCTCAATCTTAATCTCTGGAATTCAGGCCTGGGAATCTTTATCTTTAACAAGACACCACACACACACACACACACACACACACACACACACACACACACATACACACACACGATTCTCACGGAGTTTAGTTTGAGAAAAAATATGTAGCCTAAAGCCCACACGGGGGAGAGACGGGAAACTGACCCAAGGTCACAGAGCGACAGCGGCAGAACCAAGGTGAGAACTTGGACCTCCCGGCTCCCAGACAGTGCTCTCTCCACCCTCCACCAAGGGTGGAAGCACGCTGTGTGCCTCTACTCCTCCGGGCCGGAATCCCCCGACACCATGCCGAGCCCGGGGCACCCAGGATGAGCACACCCAGTGTGTTCTGAATGACTGAGCAAACTCATATCAGCTAAGGCTGTTCCTTCATGAAGTGACTGATTTTTTTGGTTAAAAAATTGGCTCCTTCATGGTCCTCCAGGGCCAGCATCTGTCCCACTCCCTCCCAAAATAACTATCTGCCCTGGGCTGGAGAAGCAAAAAGTTTTGCTGGGAGACAGCAGAACTGCAAGTCTCGGGAAGTCCGCCTTCAGCGGGTGCAGGAACAGCTGTGTGGGAGGCCGCCTCGATCCCGCAGCTGACTTGTCTAATTTCACTTCTTTTGCGCAGAACAATCAGAGGCTGTTCTTTGCCTGCTATTTTGATTTGGAAAAGATCCTTCAATTCCCAGAGGGGGCTGGGACGCTGGGAAGTGGGTGATGAAGCTGCTGTAGCTGGTCCGGGCAGGGCTGAGGCATAGCCGACTCTGGCAGGCGGGGCCCCAGCAGAGGGAGAGGGAGGCCTCCCGTCACAGGCCCCCCCACCACTCCCACAGCTCACCCGTCCTCTTCACCTCCTCAGACAAATCCTGCCACTCTCTGGCTCTCAGCCCCATAGGGGCCCTCCAGAGTTCCTCCACATTCCACAAACTGGCCCTGACCACCTCTTGGGTCCCAGCTCCCAGAACCTTCCCCCGATGGACGTGCCCCCCAGCCCTCATCCCGGCCTCTCTGCTGTTCCTTGGACACATCAAGCCCATCCCACCTCAGGGCCTCCAGACTGCTGCTCACTCAGCCTGGAACCCTCATCCTCCAAATTTTGCCTGGCTTGTTCCTTCACTTAATTCAGGACTCTATTCAAATACCTCCTCCTCAGAGAAGCTGCCCTACCCTCTCTATCTTAAGTACCCTCTCTTCCCTCTCTTTACGCTGCTTCATTCTTTACAGCACGACCCACCACCCTGAAGGCAGGGCACTTTGCCCATCTCGTTCGCTGCTGCATCGTCAGGCCTACTAATGGTACCTGGCCAATAGCAGGCTCTCAGTAGACATTTGTGGTACAGATGTCTTAGTCCAAGCCTCCTCAGTTCTCACGGGAACCATCACAGCAGGCTCCCTGCCCCACACTTCATCCTCCACATGAAAAGGTAGATTTTCGCAGGCACATTCGACTCTACCGCTTACAATCCTTCCATGGCTCCCCACGGCCATCTGGATAAAAACCAAACTCCTCACACTGGCATTCCATCTGGGTAGCCTCCTTTCCCACTGTGCCTGCCCATCACATCCAGCCACATCTGTGGTTCCCTCAGATGCTCGTTTATTCTAGCAAGCCCTCCCTCCTAAGAGACAGCCACTGTGATGGTTTGGCAGGAATCCTTCCAAACCGCATAGATGTGGCTCCTGCCAAAGTAATACAATTACCTCGTGTTACAGTACTATAATGGAAACACTTGCCCCTCTGCCCTACCCCATCCTCACTTCTCTGTCCTGCTCACCAGAGGCAACCGCTTTTAATGTTTTAAATTATTTTTCTAGTGATTATCTCCAGAATTCTAAATAATATGCTTAAATGTCTATTTCTTGATGTATCTATTTTAGACAGTATCTGTTGAAGTTTGTATTCGGTCAAGCCAGGCTCTGCAGCAGTAACAGACAATCCCAAAATCTCAGTGGCTTAACACACAAAAAAGCTTTAGTTCTTACCCTTGCAGAATCCATTCAGTGTCTCCAGCACAACCATATTCCACGAGGCATTTCCAGCCTGCTTCAACCTTGTGGCTCTGCTATCTTAACCCAAGGCCTCCTTGGTCACCACAGAGGGAGAAGTGACAGCCGCAGGGTCATCTAAGCTTCATTCTAGCTGCAAGACAGTACTTTCACCTGAAGCTGACCGACCAGAACTAGTCATATGGCCCCACCCAATTGCAAGGGGCTGAGAAGTAGTCTTTCATGTGCCCAGAAGGAGGGAGAACCAAATATTAGTGAACACTACTAAGATCCTCCACAACTCTCTAAATATGGTAGATGACGATTAACTCTCTTACACTACACAACTTCCTCTCTCCATCCTCCCAATATAGTTCTACCACAATTTAAAAATTTTTAGTTAAATTGATATTCAAGGTTTACTTTTTTTCAGGGTTTATACTTTTTTTTTCTTTTAAGCTTTTTTTTTTTAATTTTTATTTTAGGCTGTGTTGGGTCTTCGTTGCTGTGTGCAGGCTTTCTCTAGTTGCGGCGAGTGGGGGCTGCTCTTCCTTGCGGTGCACAGGCTTCTCATTATGGTGGCTTCTCTTGTGGCGGAGCACGGGCTCTAGGCGTGTGGGCTTCAGTAGTTGTGGCTCACGGACTCAGTAGTTGTGGCTCGCGGGCTCTAGAGTGCAGGCTCAGTAGTCGTGGCTCACAGGCTTAGTTGCTCTGCGGCATGTGGGATCTTCCCCGACCAGGGCTTGAACCCATGTCCCCTGCATTGACAGGTGTATTCTTAACCACTGAGCCACCAGGGAAGCCCCACAGGGTTTACATTCTTATGACTCTGTAGATACTGTCCACTGAGCCAAATGGTATACTATAGTTACATTTATTTTCTAGTACTGATTTTTGTTTTTCCTGGAGTTAATAATTGCTTCTTTTTTTCATTTGCTTAGTTCTGGGTACATATCGATAAATCTCTTCAAACACTCCAGCAGATCCATAAAGGGGTGAGATGTGGGGCTGAAAACAGGGGCAGGGAATTGATTTTTCCCTGCAGTCCATTTTTCCATGCAGTCACATAATCTATCAGTTCCTTTTGTTTTTCTAGTGAATCCACTTCCTGGAGCTTCCCTCCTCCCCTTTCAATCTGGGACTGGTTGCTTTCTAGACAAGCTGCACACCTGTTTCCTGGGTTACAAGTCTTTTTATCTTGGTTTCTGCCCTTATTTTAGTGGAGCATATCCTCTAGTCACTTCCTAAGAAAGGGCACATAGGAAGTAAAAAT
This sequence comes from Phocoena sinus, assembly GCF_008692025.1. NCBI lineage: Eukaryota > Metazoa > Chordata > Mammalia > Artiodactyla > Phocoenidae > Phocoena > Phocoena sinus. Next base: position 22,720,310 of record NC_045763.1, on the reverse strand, counting down.
TTTACACCCTTGCATGTCTGAAAATGTCTTTCTTCTATCCTCACTTCTGATTTCATTCATTCTACATAAAAGAGTAGATTGGAAATCATTTTCCCTCAGAAAATTGAAAGCATGGCTCCCTCATCTTCTAGTTTCTAGTGTTGTCACCGAGGTATCTGAAACGATTCTGATTCCTGATGTTTTGTATGTAATCTGTCCTCCCCACCCCTGAAATTTTTAGGACCTTCTTTTTATTCCCAGTATTCTGACATTTGTGAAGATGTGCCTTAGGATGGTTCTTTTTCATTTTTATTAGGTCTTCTCAGTCTCAGGTTTATGCCCTTCAGTATACAATGCTCTCATCATTTCTTTGATCACTTCCTCCCCTCTGCTTTCTCTGGAATCCCTGGACAATCTGGTAGTCAGATATCGGGTCCCCTGGATTGATCATCTAATTTTCTTATCTTTTTTATTTTCCATCTTTTTGGTACATCTTCTGGGAAATTTCCTTTTCATTACCTCTCAACCTTTCTACTGACTTTTTTAAACTTTGTTTTGTCTCTCATGTTTTATTTTCCCAGTGTACTTTCTTCTCTTATTGTTCCTTTTTATATAGCATTTGTAGCATCTTATTTCATGGATATAATATCTTCTCTACTCTCTCTGAGGATACTAATAATTTTTGTTTTGTATTTTCTTCTGCTCTCTGCATTGTCTATCTGCTTCGAACATTTTTCTTTATTTGTCTGCTTTGGCTTCCCTCTTTTATCCTGGAGACTTCCTTCAAATATCCGGTGATATGTGACTAAAGGTTGGTCTTTGAGTGAAGCACTAATTAACTAATTGATAGCTCTTGGGGTGGGGGGCTATCAACTGGTGTGCTTCATTCTACGGGGATTGAATGAAGATCTGGCTTTTACACTAGGAATATTTAAATATCAGTGTCTGTAGGTCTCTTCTTCGGGGCCTTCAGAAGAGAATCCTCCCATTTCCTGCCTGGGGAGCACACTTCTGGCTGTCAGGATTCTGGTAGCAGAGCTGGAGAAGGGGTCTGGGAAACCTCCATTTTTTCCTTTGGTACCTCACTCTGACCCTTTCCGTGTCTACTGGTCCCAAGTTCAGTTCCTCCAGGTTAACTTCTCCAAGGAAAAAACCCTGACCTCCTGCAGAGTGGAGGGGTGGCCACCTGGCTATGCAGGGTACAAGGGATGGGGGACTAAGGGTCTCACTGCTCTCTCTATAGGTAATCAATTCCCTGCCCCTGTTTTCAGCCCCACATCTCACCCCTTCTTAGCCTGTTCCTCCTCTCTGAATTGCTTTTCATCATCCAAATATGTGTTGCCATACCTTAAAGAACATAAACTGAGACACAAGAGATGAAGTGATTTTGCCCAAGGTCACATGGCCATTAAGTGGCAGAGCTGGTATTTAACTCAGGAAGTCTAGTGCCAACACCTGGTAATGACTTTGCTATTCTGCCCCTCCATGATTTTTACCTTCCTTCCTCCTCCACTTCCTTCGTCCCCCATATTTCAAAAAGTCAAGGAATGTGAGCTTATTATAAGCTGAGGTTTGTTCACTCATCCAACAGGTATTAATCGAGCAGCTGGTATGTGCCAGGCACTGAGTAACGGATATAGGAGTAAAGATGGCAGTCTGACTTCTTGAAATTTATGGTCTCAGGGAGGGGGCAGACACTGAACAAATTGCTGCACTTTTTAGGCAGGGGAGTGATGTGGTTTGATTTACGTGTGTTTCTCAAAAGATCATTCTGACTCTACTGTGTGGAGGCTAGTTGTAGGGCAGAGCAAGAACGGGTGAGAGAATGAATTTCCTAGGAAGATAAATTATTTATTTCCCCACATCTCAAAATCCTACTGTTGGTCTCTAATTCCTTTTTTCTTTTTCCTATTTCAAAAAGTTGTAGGTATGACATTGGACCCTTATATTATACCATATTTAAAAATTAACTCAAAATGGATATAAGACCTAAATGTAAGAGCTAAAACAATAAAACTCTTAGAAGAAAACATAGAGGGAAAGTTTCGTGACACTGGATTTGGCAGTGACTTCTGGAATATGATACCAAAAGCACAGGCAACAAAAGAAAAAATAGATAAATTGGACTGCATCAAAAGTCAAAGCTCTTGGGGCTTCCCTGGTGGTGCAGTGGTTAAGAATCCACCTGCCAAGGCAGGGGACATGGGTTCGAGCCCTGGTCCAGGAAGATCCCACATGCCACAGAGCAACTAAGCCCGTGCGCCACAACTACTGAGCCCGCATGCCACAACTACTGAAGCCCATGCACCTAGAGCCCATGCTCCGCCACAAGAAAAGCCACCACAATGAGAAGCCTGCGCACCTCAACAAAGAGTAGCCCCCACTCACTGCAACCAGAGAAAAGCCACGCGCAGCAACAAAGACCCAACGCAGCCAAAAAATAAAATAAAATAAAATAATAAAATAAATAAATTTATTAAAATAAAAAAGTCAAAGTTCTTATGCATCAAAGGACACTATCAACAGAGTGAAAAGGCCATCCACAGAATGGGAGAAAATATTTGCAAATTACATATCTGATAAGGGGTTAATATCTAGAATATATAAAGAACTCCTACAACTCAACAATAAAAAAGCAAACAACTAGATTTGAAATATGGGTAAAGGACTGGAACAGACATTTCTCTAAAGATATTCAAATGACCAATAAGCACATGAAAAGATACTCAACATCGGGCTTCCCTGGTGGCGCAGTGGTTAAGAATCCACCTGCCAATGCAGGGGACACGGGTTCAAGCCCTGGTCCGGGAAGTTCTCACATGCCACAGAGCAACGAAGCCCGTGCGGCACAACTACTGAGCCTGTGCTCTAGAGCCCGCAAGCCACAACTACGGAAGCCCGCGTGCCTAGAGCCCATGCTCCGCGACAAGAGAAGCCACCACAATGAGAAGCCCGCGCACTGCAACGGAGTAGCCCCCGCTCGCCACAACTAGAGAAAGCCTGTGAGCAGCAACGAAGACCCACCACAGTCAAAAATAAATAAATAAAATTAATTAATTTTTAAAAATCATATTAAAAAACTATTAAAAAAAGATACTCAACATCATTAATCATTAGAGAAATGCAAATCAAAACCACAATGAGATACCACTTAGGATGGCTACTATTAAAAAAAAAAAACAAAAACAGGAAATAACAATTGTTGACGAGGATGTGAAGAAATTAGAACCCTTGTGCACTGTTGGGGGAATGTAAAATGGTGCAGCCCCTGTGAAAAATAGCATGGCAATTCCTCAAAAAATTGAAAATAGAATTGCTATATGGTCCAGCAATTCCACTTCCAGGTATATATCCAAAAGAATTAAAAGTAGGGTCTTGAAGAGATATCTGTACACCCATGTTCAAAGTAGCATCATTCACAATAACCAAAAGGTAGCCATTGACGAATGAACGGATAAACAAAATGTGGTCTATACATGCAATGGAACATTATTCAGCCTTAAAAAGGAAGGAAATTCTGACACACGCTACAACGTAGGTGAGCCTTAAGGACATTGGGCCAAGTGAAATAAGCCACCCACAAAAAGACAAAAACCTCTATGATTCCACTCACATGAGGTACTTAGTCATAGCAGCAGAAAGTAGAATGGTGGCTGCCAGGGGCTGGGGGAAAAGGGAAATGGGGAGTCATTACTTAATGGGTACAGAGCCTCAGTTTGAGAAGATGAAAAAGAATGTTCTGGAGATGGATGGTGGCGATGGCTGCACAGCAATGTGAATGTACTTAACGTCAGTGAACCGTACACTTAAAAACGGTTAAAACGGTAAAGTTTATGTTATGTGTATTGTACCGCTATCAAAAAAGAAGCTGTGGCTATAATCAAGTGCTCGCACTGTGTCGGCTTTCTAAGCTAGAGAGTTTGGTGAGGGAGTCCTTTAGCGCCATTTGGATCTTAGCTCAGCATACTTAGCTGTGTGATCTTGAATATATTACTTCACCTCTCTGAAGCTGTTTCCCTCATTGGTAATTTCAGTGTACTCATGCTTTTTAGGAGCCAACGCATGTGAAAGTGTCTAGCTTACTAGCCAGCACACAAGAATTAGCAACCCTTTTGCGTTTATTTCCCCTGATAATTTTTGCTTTTTTTTCTCATAGAATTCAATCCTCTATGGATTGGACCTAACCCTGGGGGTGAACTCTACTGCCTTTGCAATGCCTTGGGAAGCTCTTTGGTTTTCTTCTAGATCAAAATCCCCTTTAAGCTCATCTTGAATTCCATAGCTGCTGGGGAATTTGCTCCCATCCATCCTTTTCAGACCCCACGGAGGCTACCCTTATATGAAGCACCAAGTGGCCAACCATGTTGGTTTCAGAGCCTTAAATCCAGTCCGTCATCTGTCAAACAGGCCCCCCTGGCAGGAAGGAACACAACCACCTCTATCCATTTTCCTTCAATTTGATGGCGACCGGGCATGTTCTCTGACTGACATACAACCTGGGCCATATTAAATCCACACACGCTGCTGGGTCTCTGGAGAGCTGGGCTTCTCAACCGACGAGGAAGCTCCTAGTAAGAATTTCCTCCCCCAGGCAAAGCCAGGGCAGCGTGCTGACATCTTAATGCCTGGTGCCCAGAAGAAGGTTGAAACGGTCTCTCCTTTCTAACAGTCCCTGTTAGACCAGGGACTGGTCTAACAGCTTTGGGCGGGTCGTTTGTTTTCTTTAAGCAATATTCTCTGTCTTTTCTTTCATGTACCAGGCACTATGCCAAAAGCAGTGAATGCATGATTTCATTTCATCGTCACTGCAACCCTGAGTGTTAAGACCATGCATGGAACGTCCCCATTCTACAGAGGAGCTAAGTTAGACGGCTCATACAAAGACACGCGGCTAGGAAGTGACAATGGCAGCATTCAAACTCAGACTTGGTTTCCAGAGCCCACACTTATAACCACTTGAGTCTGTTCACTGTCCCGCCGCCACCTGCCACCTGCGCTAGCTTATCACACGTTGGCCATGGGGAGGGGGCCAGTCTGGAGGCTGGGACCAAAGGGAGGGAACTGTTCCAGAGGTGGGCTGCCTCCAGAGCCTTTGCCTGTTTTCACACATTCCTCAACCCCGCGAGGGTTTGGAGAAAATCTGCTCACAGCCCAGGCAGGGTGGGGGAGAGACAGACTTATAAACAACAGAACAATGTCACAGGCACCGTGACAGGGCTCAGTGGGGCAAGGAGGAGAGGTCAATTCAGAACAAAACGTACACCTTTGGTCACAAGGGGGTGGCAACCAGTATTGTGGTACAACAACCACGTGCCAGGTCTTTCTCAGGCATGATTTTATGTACTTCTTACACCTGTGTTTTGTTTTTTTAATGGATAATAAACAGTTGTTGGACATTGACTCTTTGCCAGGCACTGGGAAAGCATTTTACATCATTTAATCTTCCTAGCACCCCTACAGGGTAGACAGTATTTATCATTCCCGATTTATAGAGAGCAGTAAAGGAACTTGTCCACGGTTGCAGTCAGAGGCTGAGCAGAGATTCAAACCCTGTGCTCTTCCCCGAGACCCTGGTGCCTTCCTCTGGACTTCAGTTTCAGCTTCTCCCCTGAGGACCCAAATTGTGTGCCCCTCACGTATTCTCTCCTTTTTTTTTTTTTTTTTTTTTGCGGTACGCAGGCCTCTCACTGTTGTGGCCTCTCCCGTTGCGGAGCACAGGCTCTGGACGCGCAGGCTCAGCGGCCATGGCTCACGGGCCCAGCCGCTCCACGGCACGTGGGATCTTCCCGGACCGGAGCACGAACCCGTGTCCCCTGCATCGGCAGGCGGACTCTCACCCACTGCGCCACCAGGGAAGCCCACGTATTCTCTTTGACAAGGAAAACATAAGGTACCGAAGGCATGGCATTGTCTTGGTCACCACTATGTTCCTGGGACTTCCAGCAGCGCCCAGCTCAGAGCAGGCGCTCAAAACACATCTGTTAGGGAATTCCCTGGTGGTCCAGTGGTTAGGACTTGGCACTTTCACTGCTGGGGCCCAGGTTCAATCCCTGGTTGGGGAACTAAGATCCTACAGGCGCAGCCAAAAAACCAAAAAAACAGAAAACAAACCAAAAAAAACCACATCTGTTGAGTGAATGAACATCGACATGTCTGTCCTCCACACTAGACTGGGACGTCCTGCAGGCAGGAACCGTGTCCCCTTCATGCTGTGCAGAGGGGACATAGTGGTTACTGGAGGACTCCCTGTGGGACAGAGAGTCAGGAGCCCTGATTCTTGGAAGTAACCAGCCACAGACCCAAGAGCTTTGGGACAAATTAGGACAGCTCTTCCTCCCGCCTCCCCCCTCTCTCCCTTCCTCCCCTCCTCCCTTCTATCCTTAACCTGGACCAACCCAGGTCCCCTGAAGGACACCTGGGCCTGACCCTGTCTGCCCTGAATCTGCAGTGACTCAGCTCTGCCACTGCAAAGGGAAATGTTGTCAGATCATTTACCCAAAGCAGCTAATTTGTTTTTAACTAAACTGAGGGGTATTTTTTTTTTCCCTTAGGCACAAGAGCTCATGGGAGTCAAAGCCAGGGAAAGAGACCTAAAAACAATAACAGCAACAGCAACAAGCTAAGAGCACCAACCCTCTGTCTGACCGACCTTATGGCACCTGAGGAACCAAATCAAACAAAATGCTTGAGCCTAGATCAAAACTCATTTGGTCCCAAACAGCGTGGACTGCTGGAGCATTTAGAGTTAATTTTATTCCCCAATGCTTTGTGAGATCTCAGAAATAACATCTGCTCACTATAAAAGGTCCAAACAATACAGAATCACTTCATAAAGAAAATTTAAAAACCAACATCAATAGTACAGACTATCATTAACAGACAACAGGCAAACACACAGGCCCTGTTTTATGTAAATGGGATCTGGTTCTAACATTATTAAATAACCTGTTTCTTTCTTCTCAAAAATATGCTGTGACCATCTTTCTATATCCGCAGATACAAATTAATATAATTTTTGGTGACCGATTGTTATTCTAGTCTAGAGGTCAACAGGCCTTTTCTGTAAAGAGCCAGAGAGTAAATATTTTAGGCTTGGGAGGCCTAAATATTTGGTAGGCCTAGATGCATATTCTTCTGTTTCTTGCTTTTGTTCTTTTTTTTTTTTTTTACAAGCCTTTAAAAGTGTAAAAACCATCTTTAGCCCAAGGACCATACAAAAACAAACTACAGGCTAGAGCTAGTCTCACTTATAGACACTAAAGCTCCTGAATACAGTTACTTAATAAATCCCCCTTTAAAAGACACGTAGGTTGTCTCTGCCTTTTTGTTATTATAAATAATAGTGTGATAAACATCTTTGTGTACACAGATATCTGATGGTTTCCTCGGGGAAAATTCCTAGAATCTCAGAGATAGAAGGAAACTTCATAGTGAGGGCATTCCCTCTGTGGCACTCCAGACAAACGGCTACGCAGCTTCTGCTTGAGTATATCCAGAGACAGGGAACTCACCACCTGTAGGCACAGTCCATCCTATTGTTGGGACCACTCACAGGATAACAAGTTCTTTGTTTTATTTGAGCTGAAAACTGCCTCCTTCTCACCTGGCACCATTTTTCCTGGTTCTGCTCACAGAATCACAGAATCTAAACCTAACCCTTCTCCCTTCCACGTCTTGGAAAATAAAGATATTAACAGTACACAGGGGCTTCCCTGGTGGCACAGTGGTTGAGAATCCGTCTGCCATTGCAGGGGACACGGGTTCGATCCCTGGTCCGGGAAGATCCCACATGCCACGGAGCAGCTAAGCCCGTGCGCCACAACTACCTAGCCTGTGCTCTAGAGCCCGTGAGCCACAACTACTGAGCCCGTGTGCCACAACTACTGAAGCACACGCTCCTAGAGCCTGTGCTCCACGAGAGAAGCCACCGCAATGAGAAGCCTGTGCACTGCAACAAGACCCAATGCAGCCAAAAATAAATAAATAAAATAATTTATTTAAAAAAAAAAAACTGTACACACTTCACCTAGCTATGATGAGAACTGAGTTAGTACAAGTGCTCAGTATGTGTTAGGGGCTCTGGCCAGTTGGTGAGCTGCCTTCTCAAGCCGCGTAGTCATTCCTTGGAGCCCTCATCTCGGTTGGTCCTCATGCATTCAAGGGTGTGATTATCTGAGTAAAGATGATACCACAGGACTTCCCTGGTGGCGAAGTGGTTAAGAATCCGCCTGCCAATGCAGGGGACACGGGTTCGAGCCCTGGTCCGGGAAGATCCCACATGCGGTGGAGCAACTAAGCCCGGGCTCCACAACTACTGAGCCCGTGTGCCATAACTACTGAAGCCCGTGTGCCACAACTGCTGAAGCCCACGCGCCTAGAGCCTGTGCTCTGCAACAAGAGAAGCCACTGCAGTGAGAAGCCACACACCTTAACGAAGAGCAGCCCCCGCTCGCCACAACTAGATAAAGCCTGTGTACAACAACAAAAACCCAACGCAGCCAAAAATTAAATTAATAAATAAATAAATTTATTTAAAAAAAAAAAAGATGATACCACCCTCTAGGTTAAGGGAAGGCCCAAGATGATGCATGTAAATCACATCACAGGCACTCAGGCCAGGCCTTGTCCCATCTCTCCAGGCAAGTAAGGAAGGCCAAATCCATTTTCTGTGGGATCTATAACCTCAAAGTCATTAATGTAGACACATGTCACAATAGGAAGTGTGGCCTCTGTGGACAAGTTTTCAGGTTTCCGCCCCGTGGCTGGCTGTATTCACCATACCCAGATGTGGCATGGGGGGTGGCAGGGAGGGTTCTTTTTTTTTTTCAGATGTGGTTTTTGTGTATTTATTACCTCACTGACATCACTGCTGGTGGAACACCAGCTTAAGCCACACCCCCTGTCACTCATGGTCCCCAGACTGGCCTCCCTAGCTCACAACTTTGTTCCTCTCCTACTTTTTTTTTTATTTGCACCAAGCGGCAAGCAGGATCTTAGTTCTCTGACCAGGGATCAAACTGGCACCCCCTGCAGTGGAAGCACAGAGTCTTAACCACTGGACCACCAGGGAAGTACCCCTCTCTTTTCTACTTCTAAGCTGTTCCAGAAATTCCCCACTCCCTGCACCTCCAGCAGATACTGTCACCACCAAGGCTTTAATAACTGTAGTGGGTTGAATGGTGGCCCCTAAAAGACAAGTCCACGTCCCAACCACCAGAACCTGTGAACGTGGTCTTATTTGGAAAAAGGATCTTTATATATGTAATTAAGTTAAGGATCTTGAGACCACCCTGGATTATATGGGTGGGCCCTAACTCTAATGACAAGTGTCTTTGTAAGAGACACACAGCACACAGGGAGAAGAGATGGCCATGTGAAGATGGAAGCAGAGATTAGAGATAAGAGCAATGCAGTCACAAGCCAAGGACTGCTGGCGCCACCAGAAGCTGAAGAGGAAAGGAAGGATTTGCCCCAAGGGCCTTCAGAGGGAGTGCAGCCCTGAATACACTATTTGGACTTCTGGCCTCCAGAGCTGTAAGAGGGTAAACTTCTGTTGTCTTAAGCCATTAAGTTCGTGCTAATGTGTTACAGCAGCTCTAGGAAACTGACACAGTAAAAGCGCAGCCAAGGAGAAGCATGGACTTTGGCACCAGACACACCTAGATTTAAGCCCCAGCTCTACCTCTCACTGTATGACCTTGGGTGAGTTCTAACTTCCCTGAGCCTCAGTACGCCCCTCTGTGAAGTGGGTATAAGCATCCTACTTCTTGAGGGTGTGGTGAGTGTGGAATGAACTCATACCTACGATGTCCCTAGCACACTGCCTGGCACACTCATATCATAGTGTCTTCTCTTCTTGTCCAGATGAGGAAAATGAGCCCAGAATGACCTGTGATGAGCTGCCCTGAGGTCCCAGGCTCCTGACTCCTTTCCTGGCCCTTGGTAACCTACTACCATTGGGGTGGGACACAGAGTCCTGTGCTGGAACTTCAATACTAGAAGAGGCTCTGATCTAACACTGAGTTCAAACCTCCTCTCCCACTTTACAGATAGGGAAACTGAGGCCTGGAGAGGGAAAGACAATTGTGCAATGTTACATAGGGTATCAGTTTCCCTGACTTCTGAGAGCCCAAGGTCTTTCTACTTCTCCAAGCTGCCCTCCCAGGAGCTAAGTCTCAGGTGAGGATTCAAGGTGGCTGAGGCCAAAAAAGAAACAGGGGCTCCTATCCAAGGCTTCAGAATTCCTGACAAGGCCCTGGCCTACCTTCTATGTCCCTGTGTCCAGTGATTAACCAATGTAGGGTGGGTCCATGGATGGAAATGTTCCCATTACTGTCATCATCTTTGCCACCATCTCCATCACAGCAGCTACACTGACTCAGTGCTTACACAGGCCTGATGTATTCTATTGTGTCCTACCATGACATTTACATAGATTATCTCATTCAATCACTCCAGCAACCTTATGAAATTGCTACTATTATCATCTTCATACAGAGGAGGAAAGTGAGCCTTGGAGAGCATACTGGGTTGAACAGTTGCCATCAAAATTCATGTCTACTTAGAACCTCAGAATGTGACCTTATTTGGAATTAGGGTCTTTGCGGATATAATTCATTAAGATGTGGTCATACTAGATTAGGGTGGGCCCTAAATCCAATATGATGCAGAGACACACACAGAGGGACATGGCCATGTGAAAACAGAGGCAAAAATTGGAGTGATACAGCTGCAAGCTCAAGGGATGCCAAGGATTGCCGGCAACCACCAGAAGCTTGGCGAGGAAGGATTCTTCCCCAGAGCCTTCAGAGGGAGCATGGCCCTGTTGATTTCTGACTTCTTCAGCCTCCCGAACTATAAAGAAAAGGTTTCTGTTGTTTTAAACCACCTAGTTTATGGTAATTTGTTATGACAGCCCTAGGAAACTGATACAGAGGGGTTAATCATCTTGCCAGCCATGGCCTAAAACACAAAAGCAATGTCTGTTAAAATTGCTCCACTCCACAGCTCTCCCAACATAACAACTTTTTTCATCAGGAATACAGATTGTTGGCACTGAAAGGAAAGATGGCTGATGAGAGTATTTACTGAGCATTTACTATGTGCCAGCTGCCCTGCTAAGGGTCATATGGGTGTTCACTATCCCACTGAATCTACACAACCATCACAGGAGGTAAGCATTACTCTCCCCATTTTACAGGTGAGCAATGTTGAGGCTCAGAGGGATGAAGTAACTTACCCAAAGTCCCGCAGCTGGGAGCGGCAGGGCCTAGGTTAGGCCTGGGTTGACTCCAGAACCCAGAGTCCTGACTTCTACCCCATCTTCTCCCTGTCTGTCAAGTTCAACCCCTTTGTTTTACAAATGAGGAAACCAAGGCAGAGCTACAGCAGTGATCCCAAAGGCTCTGCCCACGCTAGGGGATAAGCAGTTTAAATAAAACTGGGTCCAGCTGGGGCTCCCTCTATTTGTAGACAAAGAGTGGCTGCTCTTCTGGCTGGCAAAACAAGCAGGGCTGGGCAGCAAGCGTTGGGAGCTACAACCCTGCCCACCATTCCATGGGAGTGGCGAGAGGCCAGAAATGAATTAGCCATCTCAGTTTTGGCAAACCCTGAGGAAGGAAAGTGCTTAATTATAACGAGGCCCAGCGAGTGTGTCACCAAGAGAAGATTAAGGACTGGAACATGGCTATACAGAGCTCCTGAGCCGCACATGAGCGGGGAGGCCGACCAGGGCGCGCTCAGCAATAAACAGGGCAGACACCTTGTTCGGTTCAGTTCAAGAACCACAACATGCTCATGGGATGCAGGGAAGAGAAGTTCTTCTCCATCACCCAGGCTCTGCTTCCGGCATAAGAATGGCTGGACCAGGGCGTGGGGCAGCCAGACACAATGGAAGCCCTGGAAAAGCAGATTTCCTTAAGTGTGGCACGTCGGCCCATGGGTCTCTGGAAATAGGACATGTCCCTCCTACAAACGTGTACTGACATGCTGCATGAGTGCCAGACCCTGGGCTGGGGTTCCAGCTACAAACCAAGGATGCTCGCTCCACCCCACACCCCCTCACTCGGGGAGAGAGAGAGAGAAATGAGCGATCAGCGTTTTGAAAAGTGTATGGTCTCTGATGGGGGACACATAGGACACTGTGGGAACACAGAGGAGGCATCAGAGAAGGCTCCCTGGAGGAAAGACTTACTAAGCCGAAAAGTAAGGGGTTTCTCTAGAGGAAACAGAGGCCTGAGGTTCCTACATGTCTGCTTTCCCTCTTGTAGTTGGGGGATTTTTATTATAGATCCCAAGAACCCCACAGAGGGAATTTCATTAACAAAGTGCCAACTAGGTATTTAAGAAACACTCAGTGATGCCTCCTTAGAGTCAGGGATCGGGCTAGGAAACAGGAAAGAAGATGAAGGGGATACAGTTCCTGCCCTCCAGGAGCCACAGTCTAAAATGGAAGTCAAACACAGGAACAAGCAATTACACTACAACTAGAAAACATCCATTTCAAGACCATCAATGTTTGTGTGCATCTCCCCTCTTCCTATATGACAGGCACTGGATGAAAGTACTTGATTTACATCATTGCACTTAATCCTCACAACAAATGACGGTAGTAAGCACTATCACTGCATTTGGCAGACAAGGGGACTCTGAGGCTCAGAGAGGCAGATAAACTTGCCCAAGGTCACACAGCCTATAGGTTGTAGGACCAGGACTCAAGCTCAGGTCTGTTGGACCCTGTGATGGTAATTCATTTTATGTGTCAAAGTGGCTGGGCTATAGTACCCAGTTATTTAATCAAACACTAATCGAGGTGTTGCTGTGAAGGGATGTTGTAGATGTCATTAACATCTGCAATCAGTTGACTTGAAGGAGATTATCCATGATAATGAGGGTCTGCCTTAAGAGCAAAACTGAGGTTTCCCAGAAGAAGAAGAAATTCCTCCTGCCTGAGAGTTGCCAGCCTGCCAGCCCGCCCTACAAATTTCAGACTTGCCTAGCCAGACCCCACAATCGCATCAGCCAATTCCTCAATATATATCTTACTGGTCTTTTTTCTTTTCTGGTAGGACCTTGACGGATACAGACCCGAAAGCCATGCTCTAGGCTAAGGATGGTGCCAGGAAGCCGCACCATCTCCTCACCTGGAAAAGGACAATGACAACTGCCACCACGCTGGGTTGTTTCAGGGGTCCAGTGTGATGAGAGGCAGCGTGATCCAATGGAGAGGGCAGGCCCTGCAATCACTTACTAACCTTGGTGTCCTTGGGCAAAAGTCTTATATCCCTGAGCCTCAGCTTCTTCATCTGTAAAATAGGCAGATGGTTCCTACCTCACAGAAGTGTCGTGAAGATTAAGTGAGATTTTGCATGGACGGTCTCCTGTATGGAGCATGGTAATAGGGCCAAAACGGATGCTTGGGACTTCCCTGGTGGCACAGTGGTTAAGAATCCGCCTGCCAGTGCAGGGGACACAGGTTCGAGCCCTGGTTCAGGAAGATCCCACATGCCACGGAGCAACTAAGCCCGTGCGCCACAACTACTGAGCCTGTACTCTAGAGCCTGTGAGCCACAGCTACTGAGCCCACATGCCACAACTACTGAAGCCCAACGTATTGTATGATTTCATTTATATTAAATGTCCAGGTTTGGCAAATCTACAGAGACAGAAAGTAGATTGGTGGTTACCCAGGCCTGGGGTAGGGTGTGGTAAGGGAGTGACTATTTGTGGTTATGGGGTTTCTTTTTGAGGTGATGAAAATGTACTAAAATTGGTTGTGATGATGGTTACACAACTCTGTTGCTATACTTTAAATGGGTGAATTGTATGGTATGTGAATTATATCTCAATAAAACTTTTATATTTAAAAAAGGTAAAAAAAAAAACAAACCTACTGAAGCCCATGTGCCTAGAGCCTGTGCTCCGCAATAAGAGAAGCCACCGCAATGAGAAGCCCTCACACCACAGCGAAGAGTAGCCCCCCCTCTCCTCAACTAGAGAAAGCCCGTACAGCAACGAAGACCCAATGCAGCCAAAAATAAATACATAAATAAATAAATGTAAAAAAAAAAGGAAAAAACACACGCTCATTTTTGCCACAGTTGTAATTGGTGAATTCTTAATTACTTTGAGTACTTACCGTTGCCAAGTAAATGTTCCAATCCCATAATTCCATGTAAAAAATTGCCCTCAAGTTTTTCATTCTTAGTGGCCTCATATGGATGCTACAGTTTGCCTAATCTGTACCCTCCCGCCCCGCCCCACGCCTCACCCACCAGGGCCACTCCTTGAGGACAATGGGCAAGGCAGGCCCCATGCAGACCGCTTCACACACATTCTCTCCTTTGACTCACACCCACCGGGAAAAGTGGGTATCAATACATTCCCATTTCGTTCACAGAAGAAACCTATAGCCCAAAGAGAAGAGGTGCTTGTCCAGAAGCACAGGGTGGACAGAACCACGGTCTAAAGTCATGTGTTCTGAAAAGCCCAGGCTTCCCACCTCTAGGCCTTTGGCCATGCTGGGCATCACTTATACTTCCTTCTGCCTGACACACAATAGAGTGTCACTTTTGTTTTATTAATTAATAATTCAGTATTTTATTTTATTTATTTTTTTATATTTTGCGGTACGCGGGCCTCTCACTGTTGTGGCCTCTCCCGCTGCGGAGCACAGGCTCAGCGGCCATGGCTCACGGGCCCAGCTGCTCCGCAGCATGTGGGATCTTCCCGGACTGGGGCACGAACCCGTGTCCTCTGCCTCGGCAGGCGGACTCTCAACCACTGCGCCACCAGGGAAGCCCAATAATTCAGTATTTTAATAACGATAAATCAGTCCTGCTCCATGGCCTCTCCCAATCCCTGGGTGTATGACAAAGTCATTCTTCCACATTTGGGATCAGAGGGTGTCATGAGTTTGACCTTCCTCACGGACGTTCCTTCTTGGACACTGCATGAGTGGGCTCCGGGAATCAAGGCGCCTCAGTTCAAAGCTGATTCTGCCATTTACCCAAGGCTGATTCTGCCCTCAGCAGGTGAATTATCACCTCTGAGCCTCAGTGGCCTCATCTTCAAATGGAGAGAAACATGGTACCAAGCTCAAAGAATTGGGAGAATTAAATGAGATCATTTATGTGAGGCGCTCGGCACAGAGCTGCCCACCTTGTCAGCCCTCAAGAAAGGTCAGCAGTGCTATTTTTGGTATTAAGTCCGACAAGTCAATATGCCATTCTTTGCTGTTGACCTCTCTCGTACCTGGGATGACCAGGCCTGAGCCTGTGGAGGAAGCGTCTTGTGGCCACCTGCCCCTCCCAGCAGGACAGCCCTCTGACCACGTGTGGGTTCTGCTCCCTCTTCACTGGGAGGAATGGAAAATCACTAGATGTGGGGCATTTCCTAGCACTTCAGGAAGATGAGTTTTTGTAACCAAGGGAAACAAATTGCCTCCATCTGTCCTGCAGGGGCATCTGGCCTGGCCGGCAGAAGCAGTTTCTTTCCCTTGGCTTAATCCTTGCCCCTGTTCCCAAGTCCTAGGCAACCAGCCAAAAGGCATCATTATCACCAACAATTTCCTGTTATGGGCCAGGCCCTGTGCTAAGGCCATACACCATCTCCCTTAACTTTTGCCCTCACTGTTCCCCCTGCTAAAACACTTCCTCCTAGCAACTGACCTCTGCTCAATTGTCTCCTCCTCCCCAACCTCCCCACCTACATCTGCAGCCCCGCCACTCTGTCACCATGCCTGTTTCAGATGACTTCATTGCCTATAGGCCTTACATCTATTTCTTTATCGTCTATCTTTTCCCCACTGGAATGTCAGCCCCATGAGGACAGGGACTGTGTCTTGATCATTGTTGCATACCTAGCACCTAGAACTCTGCCTGATACTTAGGAAGAGTTGCTGAATGTATGTTTACCTGCAATGTAGGTGTTTTTCTATCATCCCTATTTCACAGATAAGAAAACAGGCTCTGTGAGGTGAGCCTAAGGGTGGAAAGCCAGCAAGAAGCAGACCTGGATTGGAATCCAATCTCTGAAGGATATGGCTGCTTCACTAGCTGCTGGCCTTGCCCCAGGGAACTTGGGTTCGTTGGGCCTCTTAGGTGTTGTCAGTGGCCCCCAAGCTGGACTGCCTTGTGTAGGAACTAACGTCTCATGCTCCCAGCTACTCCTATTCCCAGCCACCCTTTGGCTCTCCCTTAGCCCAGGTAATCCCAAGCATGGAAACAGATGCAAGAGAAGGCAAGGGGTTAGGAAAGGCAAGTTCCAGTCCTGCCTTGGCCACTGACTCAAAAGGCACAGAATTTCTCCAGGCCTCAGTTTACTCATTTGTAAATCAGAGGGGCTAAACTTGATATACAAGATGGCAGAGGTCAGGGCAATGGTTAAAAGTGCGAGCTCTACTATTTACAATAGCCAGCCAAGACATAGAAACAACCTAAACATCCATCGACAGATGAATGGATAAAGAAGACATGGTACATAAATACAATGGAATACTACTCAGCCATAAAAAAGAATGAAATAATGCCACTTGCAGAAACATGGGTGCAACTAGAGATTATCATACTAAGTGAAGTAAATCAGAGAGAGAAAGACAAATACTATACGATATCACTTATATGTAGAATCTAAAATATGACACAGGGCTTCCCTGGTGGCGCAGTGGTTGAGAGTCCACCTGCAGATGCAGGGGACACGGGTTCATGCCCCAGTCCTGGAAGATCCCACATGCCACGGAGTGGCTGGGCCCATGAGCCATGGCCGCTGAGCCTCCGTGTCCGGATCCTGTGCTCCGCAACGGGAGAGGCCACAACAGTGAGAGGCCCACGTACCGCAAAAAAAAAACCAAAAATAAAATATGACAAATGAACCCATCTATGAAACAGACTCACATGATACTATACATAGAAAATCCTGAAGATGCCACCAGAAAACTACTGGAGCTAATCAATGAATTTGGTAAAGTTGCAGGATATAAAATTAATGCACAGAAATCTCTTGTATTCCTATACACTAACAATGAAAGATCAGAAAGAGAAATTAAAGAAACAATCCCATTCACCACTGCAACAAAAAGAATAAAATATCTAGGAATAAACCTACATAAGGAGGTAAAAGACCTGTACTCAGAAAACTATAAGACAGTGTTAAGGGCTTCCCTGGTGGTGCAGTGGTTGAGAGTCCGCCTGCCGATGCAGGGGACATGGGTTCGTGCCCCGGTCCGGGAAGATCCCACATGCTGCAGAGCGGCTGGGCCCGTGAGCCATGGCCACTGAGCCTGCGCGTCCGGAGCCTGTGCTCCACATGGGAGAGGCCACAACAGTGAGAGGCCCGCGTACCGCAAAAAAAAAAAAAAGACACTGATAAAAGAAATCAAAGATGACACAAACAGATGGAGAGATATACCATGTTCATGGATTGGAAGAATCAATATTGTGAAAATGACTATACTACCCAAAGCAATCTACAGATTTAATACACTCCCTATCAAATTACCATGGCATGTTTTACAAAACTAGAACAAAAAATCTTAAAATTTGTATGGAGACACAAAAGACCCCAAAGAGCCAAAGCAATCTTGAGGAAAAAAAACGGAGCTGGAGGAATCAGACTCCCTGACTTCAGACTATACTACAAAGCTACAGTAATCAAGACAATATGGTACTGGCACAAAAACAGAAATATAGATCAATGGAACAGGATAGAAAGCCCAGAAACAACCTAAACGTCCATCGACAGATGAATGGATCATGCACCTATGATCAACCAATCTATGACAAAGGAGGCAAGTATATACAATGGAGAAAAGAGTCTCTTCAATAAGTGGCACTGAGAAAACTGGACAGCTACATGTAAAAGAATTAAATTAGAACAGTCCCTAACACAATACACAAAAATAAACTCAAAATGGATTAAAGACCTAAATGTAAGACCGAACACTATAAAACTCTTAGAGGAAAACATAGGAAGAGGACTCTTTGACATAAACCACAGCAAGATCTTTTTTGATCCACCTCCTAGAGTAATGGAAATAAAAACAAAAATAAACAAATAGGACCTATTGAAACTTAAAAGCTTTTGCACAGCAAAGGAAACCATAAACAAGATGAAAAGACAACCCTCAGAATGGGAGAAAATATCTGCAAATGAATCGAAGGACAAAGGATTAATCTCCAAAATATATAAACAGCTCATGCAGCTCAATATTAAAAAAAAAAAAACAACCTAATCAAAAAATGGGCAGAAGACCTAAATAGACATTTCTCCAAAGAAGACATACAGATGGCCAAGGAGCACATGAAAAGCTGCTCAACATCACTAATTATTAGAGAAATGCAAATCAAAACTACAATGAGGTATCACCTCACACCCGTTAGAATGGGCATCATCAGAAAATCTACAAACAACAAATGCTGGAGAGGGTGTGGAGAAAAGGGAACCCTCTTGCACTGTTGGTGGGAATGTAAATTGATACAGCCACTATGGAGAACAGTATGGAGGTTCCTTAAAGAACTAAAAATAGAATTACCATATGACCCAGCAATCCCACTACTGGGCATTTACCCAGAGAAAACCATAATTCAAAAAGACACATGCACCCCAAAGTTCACTGCAGCACTATTTACAATCGCCAGGTCATGGAAGCAACCTAAATGCCCATCGACAGACGAATGGATAAAGATGTGGTACATATATACAATGGATTATTACTCAGCCACAGAAAGGAACAAAATTGGGTCATTTGTTGAGACATGGATGCATCTAGAAACTGTCATACAGAGTGAAGTAAGTCAGAAAGAGAAAAACAAATATCGTATATTAATGCATACATGTGGAATCTAGAAAAATGGTACAGACGAACCAGTTTACAAGGCAGAAATAGAGACACAGATATAAAGAACAAACATATGGATACCAAGGGAGGAAAGTGGGGGTGGGGGTGGGGGGTGGGATGAATTGGGAGATTGGGATTGACATGTATACACTGATGTGTATAAAATAGAGAACTAATAAGAATCTGCTGTATAGCACAGGGAACTCCACTTTGCTGTACAGTAGAAACTAACACAACATTGTAAAACAACTATACCACCCCCTCGCCAAAAAAAAAGAACAGACTCACAGACATAAAGAACAGACTTGTGGTTGCCAAGGAGGAGGGGGGTGGGGGAGGGATGGATTGGGAGTTTGGGATTAGCAGATGCAAACTATTATATATAGAATGGATAAACAACAAGGTCCTACTGTATAGTACCGGGGAACTACATTCAATATCCTGAGATAAACCATAATGGAAAAGAATATTAAAAAGAATGTATAGTATAACTGAATCACTTTTCTGGACAGCAGAAATTAACACAACATTTTAAATCGACTATACTTCAATTAAAAAAAAAAAGTGCAGGCTCTGCGATCAGAATAACCTGACTTCAATCCGACTCCAGGACTTTGAGCATGTTATATCAAACATTCTCTGAGCCTCGAGTTTCCTCATCTAGAAAATAAGGGCAACTGCACTCACCTAATAGAGGTCTGTGAGGGTTAAATAGGATAACATGTATACATCTCTAAGCAGAGTGCCTGGCACAAAATAAATGTGCAATGAAGAGAATCATCACCCGTGATTCAACATTCTACGCCCTGGTGAAAACGTTACTTCGGCAGGGGAGGGGAGTGAGGCCATTTCTACCTCTCCCTGTGTCATGTTTATCGAATGGGACTCTTTGACCTCACAGGACTCTGAAGTTTGAGTTCCTTCCACTTATCAAGAAAGACTTGGGAAGCTACAGAAGAAAACATTCTTGCTGCACATACCCACCCCGGCCAGAGACAAAGCTGCTGATTTCTGCAGCTGAACTGGGAGCTCTAAATCAATAGAACACAACGCAGACACCCCACCCCACCCGATGCCTCCCAGATGGTACTGGGGCCTCTGCAGCCTGCAAGATGATAAACTGCTAATTTAAGCCGGGCTTTCTGCTCTACGCCACGATTATCCCTCTTCCTGTGCATATTATGATGTCTGGGTAGCCAATTAGATTTCGAGGTCCCAGGACTCCGAGGTTAATGAAATCATGCCTTGCCCTTGCACAGCCCCCGTCCTCTAAAGTTCAGGCATCATCTGCCAGGAAGGGGAGAAGGGAAATCTGAGATCACAGAATCTGAGAAGCATTCTTGCTCCAGTCTCAGCTGTGGGGAAAGGAGCCTGAAATTATGTATGTCTACCTTTTCTCCACCCAAATCTCCATCGCCAAACCTCCACACAGTGGTTTGCCAGTGCCCTCTTGCATAGCTTCAGGGACAGGAAACTCCCTATATTACACAGCAGCCCATACCTTCCTGAAGAGCTCTGACTGTTAGAAACTTTCTTCTAGAAATAATATGAGATGTGCACAAACATATGGGTTCAAGAACGTTCACAGACATATTATTTAGACTGGCATGATATGAGAAACGATGTAAGTCCCCCCATATAGAAGACATCCATACAATGCAGCTGTCAAAAATCATGTCTTCAAAGAATGTTTGATAACATGAGAATACACTCATAATGGTATATGAAAAGGCAGCTTACAAAATATTATATATGATGTGATCATTATTTCAATGTAGTATGATATAGATGTCATTAAAACACACACACACACACACACACACACACACACACACACATACAAACAAACACAGAGCGAGAGACACAGAAAGAGATGGGAAGGAAATACACCAAAACGACAAAGCTTTTCTCTTTATGGTAGGATTATGGGTAATGTTTGTCGCTGCCTAATCATCTCAGTATTTTCTGAAATAACTACAGTGTTACTTGTGGTGATTTATGATACTGTGTTTATTGTAAAAAAAAAAATGTCTAGTATTGAGCTGACAAAGTTTCCCTGTAGCATCCACCCAATAATTCTAGTTCCTCTGGGGCTCAATAAATGTCGATCAAATGAGTGAGAAGCAAGTCTCACTCCTCTTCTAAACAGACATGATAATAGAAAATATTTAGAGAATACTTACCAAATTCCTGGCTCTGTGCTGAAGTCCTTCACATAAACTTCATGAACTTCTCATAACCACCCTATGAGGGTCTATTGCTACTCCCATTTCACAGATGAGAAAACTGAGGCTCAGAGAGGTTATGTATGTATCTCCCAAGCTCACTCTCTTAGTAAATGTGATCCCAGGTCAGTCTGGCTATGATGTCCAGACTCCCAAGTGCTGTCACCCCACACAGAGGCCTCGGAGGTTTGCAGACAGCAATCTGCCCTCCTCCCCAGCCCTGGTCCTCCCTCCTCTAACTAGACAGCCCCAGCTCTCGCCTCCATTCCCCATGTGTCCCATGGATGGCAGCGGCAGAGAGGATGTGGAGGGGTTTGGGAGTCAGAAGGACCTGGGTGTGCCTCCTTCTGGCTATGAGAAGCTCCCTCGGAGCCTTCCCGCCCTCATCTCTCATACCCTCGCAGGCCTGTCACGCAGCTTGGAGGAGCCTCTGGCACGTGGCAGGAGCGCGGGAGTGACTCCTCTGGATTCTCCCCGGTGTGTCTGTGAGTCACACATGTTCCCCAGGGAATGAACCCAAGACCTGGGAAGCTAGGCCCTGGGCCAGGGCCAGGAGGCTCGGGGACACCATCCAGGGCTGCTGCCCTCCCCACTCGCCTCGCCAGAGCTCATCTGGCCCAGCCTCCTACCTTCTACAGGTCCCACAGCGCTCCGGCTTAGAAAGGAACAACCAAGGCCAGGGTTTCTGGGGCCTGTCCCAGGTCACCCAGCTCTCATCCATCACCCTGAGCTGACCCCTTCCAATCCACCCCAAGCCCACCCACAGCAAATTCGTCCTCTTGAACTCCATTCTGCACAGACTGCTCCAAAGTCCTCTTCCCCATGGCCTGTGACCAAAAGCTCCTTCATTTCCCAGCATGGCTGCCTTACCATGGGCCCCAAGAACCTGTCTAGCACAACTCGAGCCACAGCACGGCCTCTGGCCCCTAACACAGCCACGCTGGGCCGGACTCCAGGCCCCTCTTCCGCCCTCCCTCCCCACCCTCCCTCACCAGAATGACTCCCTCCAATTCCCTGGGGCTGGTCCATGGAGTTCCTCTAATATTTGCACCCTCCCCCAGGAATTCTGGAAGGTCGGTGGGTGCATCACTGGCCCCAGGGCCTGGCCGCAGCTCCACACACAGCAGGCGCTGCTGACAACCACGGTGAGGAGGACACCTGTCTGCAAGGCCTCCCCTGCTTTGGTCCTTATGGCCTCTGCAGCCTCACAGCCAGCCCAGCCCCTGGCTCTCTCCATCCTGCCACGGTGAACTTCCCTGCCCTCTGCAGCTCTGCCATGCGATCATCTGCTGAAGCTTTCTCTGCTTATGCTGTTCCCTCTGCCTGGAATGTTCTGCCCCCCTCTCCGTGGAGCCAACTACTGCTCCCCCTTCACGGCTCAGCACAGACACCTGCTCTGGCTGGGTCATGTGCCCCCCTGGACTCCCTCAGCTCCAGGAAGCTGCAAATGTCCCTGGAGCTGTAACTAACTAGGGGGTCCTGAGGGTACATCAGAAGCCAGAGGCCACGCTGAGGCTTAAGCTGAGAGTCTGGTCAGTGGGAGCTGAGGCTGGACGGGCCTGCCACGGGTCAGCATCAGCAAAGGCTTGTTGAATGAGTGAACATGCAGACGATGCAGGAAACAGGAAAGGACCCAAGGTGGAAAGTGTAGACAATCAGGTCTCATAGCCACCAGCTCTGCCTGCCTGGAGCAGCTGCAGGGGTGCCTGTTAATCTCGGCATTTGACACATACTGAAGGCCTACTATGTGCCAGGTGCTGTGCTATGACCTTCACATTCATGATCTCACTTAATGCTCCCAATAACGTATTCTGATCACCCCAGTTTTGCAAATGCAGAAATGGGGCTCAGGGGAGTTAAGCTGTTTGCCCAAAGCCACAACACTGGGACATGGTCGAGCGGGGATGGAGACCAGCATGACCTGACCTCCAGCCATGAACCTTCACCACTGCACTGTGTCACCTCACTGGGATCTCTCCTGGCCCAGGAGCCCTGCGTCCGCAGACCCCAATCAGGACAAGAGAGGGGAGGGAGACAAGAAGGCAAGGGCTTCACGCTGCGTCCCCAAGAGCAGGACGGGAACTCAGAGCTCTCACCCTGAGCACTTGTCCCAGCAACCCCTGGCACCTCGGTAGTAGACAGAGGGGACACCCAGAACCCTTACTCACCTGTCACAGCCCCGCCCCACACCAGGCTGCCAGGCCCAGCCTCCGCCCCCTGCTCTGTGCTGCAGTCACCTGGGATGGGAGGGAAGACACGATGCTCTACCAACGTCGTCTTGTCATCTTTAAGATGAAGGTGCCTCTGAGGCAGGTGCTACGATCCACATTTTATAAATAGAGAAACTGCGGTGCAGAGTGGCCATCCACCCTGCTAAGGATCTTAGCAGGTGGCAGAGCTGACATTTGATACAAGAGTCAGAAGAGACGCCAGCCCAGGAAGAGCTCAAGGGGCAGAGAAATGCATAGTCTGAAACAGAGCCATGAAGAGGCAGGCCGGGCTGGTAAGAGGCAGGGAGGCCCGGCGGGGGTGATGGGGGTGGTGAGAGACACAGCAAGGTGCAAACCTGCCGAAACCAGGGTCAGGGAGAGGTGGAGGCCGGGGTCAGGGCAGGCGGACAAGAGACCAGGTGGAGAAGCATTGACTCCAATCTCCTACTGGACTCAGGACAGGCAAACTGGGAAGCCCTGAGCCACGTAGAGGGAAGATGGGGTCACCCATCAGAGATGCGGGGGTCCTTAAGCCCTTCACACTCCACCCTGCCTAGAGGGCCGCCAATGGGGACTCTGAGATGCCAGCCCTGCTCAGGGTACGACTGCACCCAGAAGGAGGGGTTGTTGGGTGTCTGCTCTAAAGACCCACCAAGTCAGCACCCTGGCTGAACTCACCCTGCAGGAGTAAGGAGTGTCTGCCTGGGGACCACACATCCCCAAAACTCCTGCTCACACTTCACGGAACCCTCAGGAACCACAGGCTGTTTGCTCAGAGCGCAATTCCCAGAGGCCCCTCTCATGTATCCAGAAGGATGAGTGGGCTTCTCAGGCGGGTCTGTGGATCAAGGAGAGGGTCAGAGTCGCGGGGGGAGGAGGGAACGGAGAGTGCTTTGTGCTCTGGGATTCTGAGATACCCGTGCTCTGTTTTTTCAGCCCCTCATCCATGTCAGGCTTCCCGTCACAGGCTCTTCCCTCACCTTTTTACTTAGTTACCCCCTCCTCATCCTTCAGCTCCTCAGAGGCCTTCCCTGAACTTCCAGACCGGGTGAGACCCTCCCCGCTTCGGGGGCTTCCCACAGCTCCCTCATACTCTTCCACGTCCCTCACCACGGCTACAAACTTAAATCCGTTGGCTGGCCGGCCGATGAATGTCTATTTCTCCCAGACCTGAGCTCCATGAGGGCAGGGACGGGGGATTTTCTTCCCCACCATCATATCTCAGCATCTAGCACAGCGCATCCATAGGATTTTTCTTGAATGAGTTAATTCTTTTCATTCCTTCACATAGAGACCCTCCCTGTTCTCAAAGGACTTAAAAGGCTCAGACACAACGTGTTATTTAATCCTCGCCACAACCCCAGATGCATTGCTGTTACTTCCACTTTATGGGTGAAGAAGTGAACTTCCGAAAGGTGAAGTCACTAGTCCAAATACACAGCAAGTAAGTGGCTTTGAATCAGGATTTGCCCGTTGATGCATCTGACTTCAGAGCCCCAGTTCTGCCACTACACCTCCCTGCTTTTCTGCCTCAGTGGTCCTCTGGATCTTCCTTTGCAAACCTTCCCCTGCTCCCCAGATAGGTTCAGCTCAGGACTGACAGGCAGCTCAGGACTGACATTCATTCAATCACTCATTCATTCAACCAGTCAACTGAGTCACTTATTGGTGGGGCTGGGCTCTGCATGGGGTGTCAGGGAACCACAGATACACCAGAGGCTTTTCTCCATCCTGGCTCCCCTCCCTGCACTGCTCTTGGGACTTTGCCAGCAGAAGCCAAGCCCCAGGCAGCTGCCCTGTCCCTAGCCTCCCTTTCAGTGGGGAAGGACTAAGTGCAGGGGCCCGTCATTCCCCTCCCCAAGGACGGTGGCCTAAAATACGTGTGCTGAGTAATGTGTAGGCTCATCGTCCTTTTGTCTCCATCATTCTCTGAGAATCCTAGGACAAGAGGAGGGACAGGATCCTGCCCCCGCCTTCCATGCAATTCTTTGTCCCCTATCCCAGGCAGCTCTGGAAAAAGTTCTGGACAAGACCAGGGTTCTACTCTGGGTCTGGAGCCAGCTGTGGGACCTAAGGGGGACAGGCCACCGTGCCTCCCTCTGAACTGCAGACTCCTTACCTGTAGAATGGAGGTGACAATGAAGGGGATGCTAATACCTATCCCACAGGGTTGTAGGTGAGGATTAAATCAGTCGGGCCCAGAGATACAGTGATCACATAGATGGCTGGCCCAGGAAATATCTTAGCAACACAGGGACCTGAGGGGCCAGCTATGCTGCTTCCAAGATGCATTTGACAATGTGATTTGGGGAAGCTTGGCTGGAGTACCCTAGCAGGCAGAGCCCAGGGCCTGCCCTGAGTGGACCCTCAGAAGTGAGAGGCCCTCCCCCGGCTCAGTGGTAGTGCGGGAGCTGTGCTCATCAGCCCACCAGCCAGAGGCCCCAGGAAAGAGACCGGAGATGGAACCGAACACACTGACACTCAGCTTTCCCCAGATCAGAGCACGTAGAGCCCCCCTAGAGAGCGCAAGTGCCAGGAACCTGGGACTCCCTGAATCAGAGCTACTCCCAGGCCCACCTTAGGACAAGCGCCCCCTCACTCTCCTCTGTCGTAGGCACTGGATTCTGAAGAATCTGGAAAGTTACTCATCCGCATCATACACACAGCTTCCACTTATTGGGTCCAGGCACGACGCCAGCTGCATTATATATGCTCGCTCAGTGACACCTCACAAAAACCCTGTCAAGGAAGCTTCTATTATTCCCCCATTCTATAGATGAAGAAACTGAGGCTCAAAGAGACTAAGTGTTTTACCCAAGTCACAGAGCCAGTTCGTGGCTGGGATTAACACTCAGGTTGACCCAAGTCTACAGGCCACACTACTTCCCGAGGGTAAAGTGGGGAGCATCACCGACAAAAATGCGAAGCAAAGATCAATCCTGCCTGTGCTTGGGGGAATTTTCCCACTGTGGCTGGTGATGAGTCACTGAAAGCACAGGACGTTCTTGTGCCCTCCACTCTTCCTGGGGGAGCAAAGCTTCCCCTGGAGTCATCGACGCCAAAGCTCCCTCAACACCCACACACCAACGCAACTCTCCTGTATACTGCACCCTGCCCGGCAGAGACCCCTTACTCTGGAATTCATACTCCCAACTGAGGAAATTGGGTCTCTATCCCTCAGACAGGGAAACTGAGGCAGATGGGGCAGATGGTGGGTCAGGGGGAATGGGCCCCCAATGTGATAGGCATCAGTGACTGCACCAAGACCACAGTTCACATCTCCCACCTCAGAATCCACAATCTGCCCTGTGCCTTCTGCCCGGCTTGGTGACACCAGAGCCCAGAGACGTTCAGGGTTGTACTCTTGGTCAACCACCGTGGATGACCCATTTCCAACTAACAGTAAATACCCGGGCATCTTTGTTGTTATAAGGATAGGAGTTTCCTTTCAATTCTTTTTGCCAGTGTCTGCACTGACAGAGCTGGGTCAGGAAGGCTCCTTTTGGACAAGCCAGTGATGTTTTAGACTCTCTGAGAAGGTCCCCGCACTGAACATAGATACCAAGAAGCGAACTTCACTTCCTCAGATGAAAGTACAAACTCCACTCCAGCCCAAACAAATCACTTTTGTCTTTTCCAGAAAACAAAAGACTGTTAGAGGAGAGGAGGAGAAGGTGAGAGGGAGCATTTGTGAGGAGGATCTGAGGTCTCTCTGAATCACGTCCAGAGCCATGGACTAGAGGGCCAGTGGGGAAGGAAGCAGAGAGCGACTAGCTGGCCCACTGTACCCAGGAACCATGGCTACCCCTTAACAAACGCACACACAGGTGCACAAACACAAGTGTCCAAAGCCACTCTGGATGCTCTCCTCCTCCGAGGGTTTCAGGGGTCTGACAAGAAACAAGTCACACTGTCACGTGCTCCTACAGAGAGAATCACAAACTGACAGTGTGAGACAGCACACACACCAACACTGGGACCCCAGCAGAAGATCCCCAAGTACGACTTGATAAGTGCCCCCTCAGCACGATGCAGTCAGCCCACACACTGCTGTCTCCCAAGAGGCCCATGGCACTTCCGGCATCTCTGCCCACCCCTACCAGGTTTTTGGAGGTCCAAACACACATCTGTACTGTCACAAACAAAATCACGCACTCACAAACTGTGACAGACACACAACTGTCGCCAAACTGTCCCACATAGATTGATAGAGATATAGGGGATGCCAACAGATGATCAAATGTTATTAGTTAAACGCGGGAGCGCACACACACACACACACACACACGCACGCGCACGCGCGCGCCAGCGTCCCCCTCGAGATGGAAGTGGTCTTTCCACTGAGCCCCGGGCGCCCCCTTCAGGAAGTGCGGAGGCCCCGGGAGTGCGGGGTTTGAGGTCAGGGTCCCAGGTCCGTAGTCCCCACCCCACCCCGGGGCATAGCCCGACGCACCAGCCCGCAGCGCACTCACCGGACGATGCCGAACATGACGAGCACGTTGCCCAGCAGCCCCACGGCGCACACTGCCGAGTAGAGCGCGGTGATGGCGATAGCCAGGGCGAGGGACGAGGCGCTCCGTGCTGCCGGCGGCCCCGACGCATTGGCGCCCGCGCTGGGGAAGGAGTCCGACGCGTTGGCGAGGAGCAAGGACCGCAGCTCGGCGTCGGGGGAGGGGGCCGGTTCCATGGCGGCCAGGCGGCCGGCGCCGCGTCCCTGCCCGCCGTGCGCCCTGGGCGCAGAAACCCGGTGCGAGCGGCGCGCCAAGGGACGAGGCCGCGGCCCCGACGCCGCCGGCCGCTGCGCCCCGACAGCCCGGCTATCTCCGCGCCCCCTCCGCCCGCCTCGCCGCCCGCACCGGCCCGGCCCCCAGCTCCCGCCCGCTCTCCGAGCCCAGACCGCTCTGAGCCAGGAGCCGCTGCGGGCTCCTCGGACGCGCCCGCCGCGCGCACCACGTGGCCCGGAGGCGGCAGCCAGTCTGCGCCCGCTACCGGGGGCCGGGCATTGCACCACCAACTTGGAGTGGAGCCAGGGAAGCTACCCACTCTCTCCCTGGGGATGTTCTGCCGGCTCGGTTGCGCCCCCACCCCAGCTGGGACTCACTTCTGCATCCTCTGCCGCTTGGGGATTGGAAGGACCTCTATATGAATCCCACCTCCCACTCCTGCACTAACAGAGTGACCTGGAGCAAGTCACTTAACCTCTCTCACCTTCATTTTTCTCTTCTGAAAAATGAGGATAATCGCACCACCTCCTTCAGAGGGTTGTTGGGGAGATTAGTAAGATGATGTGGGTAAAGAACTTAGCTCAGTGCCGGGTACACAGTAAATGCTCCGTAACTAACCATTACTATCCATGGCTTTCTTTTACTCCATTCATTTGCTCAACAGATCTTTTTTGGGTGCCGAATATAAGAGCCAGGTACTACTGGGGAGCCACTAGTGCATAAAACCAGATGCGGCCCCTGCCTCCTTACAGCCCACTGGAGGAGACAGACATCAATCCCAGGACCATACTGATGAAGATACAGTTACACAGGAAAAGTGAAAGAAAGCAAGGCATTCCTGTGGCAGGACCTACAAAACCCAGGGGTCAGGACAGCTTCCCTGAGGAAATGACACCTAAGGTAAGATGTGAAGTGTGAGGAGGGACTGACTTAGGGAAAAACTAGGGAAGAGCATGTCAGACAAAGAAGCCACATGTGCAAAGACCCTGTGGTCAGAGAGATTTAAAGGCCAGAAAGAGGAGAAGGCAGAAAGGGAGTGTGGGGAGAAGGGGATGAGGTGGTGGGCAGGGTCTCAAAGACCACCTTACAGATCACTCTGGCTGCTGTAGGTGCAAATGGAAGGGGGCTATTTCTGACACCTTCTCCCTAACCTGACCAGCCCAGACCCAGAGCCATCCTCCTTCTTGGGACTCCTGTCCTTCCCAGAACATTCTCCCTACTGTTCCAGCGCTGTGCTGAGCCCTTTATCCATGCAGCAACACTTTGGCGTAGATTCTATTATTAGTGTCCCCAGTTTACAGACGAGAAGACTAAATTACCCCATATGGTAATTATTTCTATCCAAGTTTGTTTTCTCCTTCGGAAGACCAGACCTGATTGATCCCTGGACCCAGTGGAAGGCTGGGGTCATAGTGGGTGCTCAGGAAATACTTGTTGGATGAATAAAAGTCCCAAGGGGAATGGAATGGGACAATATTGGGGCTCCTGGGCTCTGGGGTGACACTCTTGGCCCTGTGAGTGGCTGGACAAGGACCCCTCATTCACATCACTCTCTGGCTTGAGTCATCTGTCCATATGCAAGGCTCTTACCCTTTCCCAGAGAGAACAAAGACAGAATTCCCAAGTTCACCCTCTGTCCATTCTCTTTGCCCCTCCCAGCTGCTGTCCAAGCCCCTCTACAAGCTACAGCAGACTCCCCACCCCAAGGCTGTCCCACCCAATCATCTAAGGACTCGTCAGACTGGTGATTTTTGCTCTGTGGTCACATATGCTGCCAAAACTCTCTCCCTTGTCCCAAAGGGGCTGCTATCCACAGAGACTCTTCTGGTGCCAGGGGAGAGACATTGAGACAGGAAGAAGGAGGGCTATTTTACTAGAGTCCTGGCCCCCTCCCAACCCCTCCAACAAGCCAAAGTTTTTCCAACTTCAGGACATTTGCATATTCTATTTCTTCCACTTGGAAGGCTCGGCCATTTCCTCAGGCTAAGTGCTATTCATCCTTCAAGTTTCAGCTTAAATACCACTTCCTCCCTGAAAGCTTCACTGACTGCCCCCCACCCCACACACACACGCAATTAGACCAGGTGTCCTTGTTATTCTCATAGCGTCCCGTACCTCTTCCTTACAGAATTCCCCACATATTTATTTGGGCAATCATTGGATTTGTGTGCATCACGTCTACAATAGGTCTTGTGCACTTCCGTACCTCCACCTTAGTGCTTGATGCGTGGTTGACTAGAAAGCTCAGTTCCAACTTTGGTGAGCTGCCATTCTGATGAGGGAGACACAGCATTTATAGCTTCATATAGGACCTAGGAATTCTTTTAAGCAACTAAAACCCTTTGCATCAACTCTGCAATCACATCTTATTTGGAACTGAATTGCAGATCTTCCTCAATTACAATGGGGTTACGTCCCAATAAACCTAACGTCAGTTGAAAATATCATGGTAAATCAAAAATGCATTTAATACACCCAACCTAACGAACATCATAGCTTAGCCTACCTTAAACATGCTCAGGACACTTCCATTAGCCCACGGTCAGGCAAAACCATCTAACATCAAGCCTGTTTTATAAGCACGTGTTGACTATCTCATATAATTTATTGGATACCGTACTGAAAACCAGCACGGTTGTGTGGGTGCGGGATGTTGTAACTGGTTATTTGCTGTTGGGATTGCCTGTCTGACTGGGAGCTGCGGCTCGCTGCCACTGCCCAGCATCACAGGAGAGAACCATACCGCATATCACAAGCCTGGAAAGGATCAAAATTCAAAGTATGGTTTCTACTGAATGTGTATCAGCTTTGCACTATTGTAAAGTCAAAAGATCATAAATCGAACCACCGTAAATCAGGGACCATCTATACTAGTTCCCTGCTCCACCACCCCCCACCCTTGGCTTCTGGCTGTCACCAAGCAAGTCTGTCCTCACCCCTTGGCGTTGCATTTGGGGCCCTCCCCTGTCTGGTCCTAACCAGGGTTTATTGCCGCCCTCTTCTGACTCCACCCCTAACCCCACCCTAATCGCATACCCCAGCCATACTGGGCTGAAGAGAATTTTTTTTCATTGTATTTTTTTCATTGTATTTACATTTCATTGTATTTTTGAGTCCCTCCTGGGTAAGGAAATGCTATGGTGGAAAGCCATAGCTATGGTGGAGGCAAATGACAGAAAAAGAGTTTCCCTTAACTTCTCTGAGTCTTAGTTTTATCATTCATAAAGTAGAGAAGGGCAGGATTTGGGTGAGGATCTGGTGAAACGACAGATGCTCTTCCAGCGGAGAAAGGGCTGCAGGAGCACGAGTTACGAAACCTGGAGCATCTTAAAGGAGCTCGCAATCAAGAAGCTGTGACAGATATGTAAATGACCAAGTAAAGAGCGACATAATTGCTAAGAGAGCACACGTGCTGTCATGGGCTGTGCTTCTTCAGAGTTTGCTTGCCGAAAGGCAGCAGTCTGCAGCCTGGAAGAGGTTTCTCACCAGAACCCAACCCTGCTGGCACCTTGAGACGTCCAGCCTCCAGAACTGTGAGAAATAAATGTCTGTTGTTGATAAGCCACTCAATTATGGTACTTTGTTATAGCAGCCCCAAATGACTAAGGAGCTGAATTCCTCCCCCCACCCAGGACATTGGAAGGACACATGGAGACTTGAAAGGCATCTAAAGGGGTTTCCCCAATGGCCTCCCAAAATGAATACTTTGACGAGATCAACCCTTACCCGAATGTGAGTGTTCTAGTCTATTTATCTTTATTTTTAATTTTTTTTTTTTTTTGCGGTACGCGGGCCTCTCACTGTTGTGGCCTCTCCCGTTGCGGAGCACAGGCTCCGGACGCGCAGGCTCAGCGGCCATGGCTCACGGGCCCAGCCGCTCTGCGGCATGTGGGATCCTCCCGGACCGGGGCACGAACCCGTGTCCCCTGCATCGGCAGGTAGACTCTGAACAACTGCGCCACCAGGGAAGCCCCTAGTCTATTTATCTTTAAAAGACAGTCTCATTTCTGTGGTCACAACTCATAAATAATCCTGTTGGTTACCATTTAGAGAGAACTTGCTGTGTGCCACGCACGGGGCCAAGTGTTCTGTGGCTTATCTCATTTAATTCTCGGCAGCTCTAGAGGTGTGAGGTCTTTCTACTGTTATTCCGTTTTGCAGAGGTTAGGTTACGTGCCTACACCACAGCAGGGATGCCAAGCCAGGTCTGTGTGACCCGCCCAAAAGCCACTCCTGACAACCACACTACTGCCTCTCAGAGCAGATCCTAGAAAGTCATCACCCCAAAACACACCAGAACCCATGGCTGCTGTCTCTGTTCAGCAGTTTCCCCGTGTGGAGGGCGATGAGTCACGTGAACTCAGGGGATTCTTGAGTCCGTCCCTGCCCTTGGTGGAGCAGAGAAGATGCAGCCCTCCATGCCTGGGCTGCCAAACGATTCCATTTTCCTCGACCCCATCCTTGACTTCAGATTAGAACAAAAACAAAAATGGATGGGGAATCCTGGGCCAACCCAGGGCATCAGAAGGCATCAGTGGTAGAGAAACAGAAATTTTCTGAAGGAGTCGGAGCAGAAAGGAACTCCCCGGGGAAGCTATTAACAATTTAGTACGTGGGACTGTGGCTCCCACCTGCCAAAGAGACACTGCCTGATGGAAATAGTGTGGTGCCTCTAAGTGAGTGAGTGAGCGAGCGAGCAGCTCCCCTGGGTTGCCTTTAGTCTGGCTCCATCTGCAAGCCCCAGGAGGAGGAAGGACCGTAGCAAGAACCATAAAATAATAACCACTTGCATTTGCAAAGTACTTTTGACTTTCCGGAGCGCTTCAAAATTGATGACTTCATATTATCTTGACCCCATCTGGATAATGGGAAGGTCAGGTTTCATTATCTTCATTTTATAGCTAGGATGACAGATAGCTAGAGAGCCTGGGTGAGATGATTTCATAGCAAGCCAGCGAAGGAAATAGCGTTGGGACCTTCTGTCTAGTTGCCCAAATCAGAAGCCTGAGGGTCACCCTTGACCCCTCTCTCTTCCCTCCTCCAAACCCCCACCTCTAGGTAATCACCAAGTCCTGTGCATTCTTCCTAATAACCCGTGAATCCTGCCATTGTTCTTTGTTTTTACTACTGTCTGCCTAGTCTATGCATCATCATTTCTTGCTGAAATTATTGAAATAGACTGAAATTGAGCCCCTGCTTCCAGGCTCACTGCCTGCAAGCAGAAACGTGGCTGCAGGATTCTTCACACGTGCACCTCTCTCTGCCTTGCTAGCCTCTTGTACCACCTTCCCCTTCACACGCTATGTTCCAGCCAAAATAAACTCCTTATGGTTCTCCCAATAACCTGCTTCTTTCACATCTGTGTTCATCTAAGTAGTTAAGAGTGGGGCTTGGGCTTCCCTGGTGGCGCAGTGGTTGAGAGTCCGCCTGCCGATGCAGGGGACGCGGGTTGGTGCCCCGGTCCGGAAAGATCCCACATGCCGCGGAGCGGCTGGGCCCGTGAACCATGGCCGCTGAGCCTGTGCATCCAGAGCCTGTGCTCCGCAACGGGAGAGGCCACAACAGTGAGAGGTCCACGTACCGAAAAAAAATAAAAAATAAAAAATAAGAGTGGGGCTTTGGCGTCAGACTGGTTGGATCGAAAATCCCAGCTCAGCAACTCACTATTTGCACGTCCTTGGGCAAGTTCCTTAACTTCTTCTGAAAGTTTCATGCGGTGGGAACAGCAAAAGCGCCTGCTTCATGGAACCTGGCATGTAGGCAGTGCTCAGTATGTTAGCTATTACTGTGACGATGGCGCCTCTGCCTGGAATACTCTACTCCAGGCTCCCAAGCCCCTTTGTCACCTAACCTACTCCTACACCCCCGCCCCGTCTCAACTGAGATATTGCTTTCTTCCCTCCTCCCTCAGATTAATTTCTATCACATATCGTCCGCTCTCTTGGGGCTCATCTTCCTCCCAGAAGCATAGTCAGGTCCTGAGTTCCTAGAAAACTGTTCCACCCAGATGTTGCCGGGAGGCCTGGGTCTGTCAGGAAGAGGAGGGAATGGAGCTGGAGAGAGAGGGTGGCCAAGGCAGGATACAGTTTGATTCTTTGAGAAGGGAAGGACAGAGGAGGTCGTAGGTTCCTTGAGTGAAGATTTTAATGGTTAGTAAGAGCCTAGAAATTTTCTTTTTCTTTTTCTTTTTGGCCGCGCTGCGGCTTCGTGGGGATCTTAGTTCCCCAGCCAGGGATTGAACTCAGGCCACTGGCAGTGGAAGTGCAGAGTCCTAACCACTGGACCACCAGGGAATTCCCATGGGCCTGGAAATTTTGCAATAAGTTCGGGGTCAAGAGAGCAGAGATAGAGTCTCTTGCTTTCGAAGGGACCCCTGGGGCTTGGACAAAAGCACCTCAGAAGGAACCTGAATGGACCAAATGCCAAAGGCTTTGCCCCATGTTTCCTAGATCAGGCAAACCTCAGGCAGAAGGACTAGATGACCCCCTGGCCTGCCCTCCAGTGACTGACACTGGATTTTCCCACAACCCTAGTGGATGGGGGCCGAGGTAGAGTTCATTTTATTTATTTTTTTTTTAATTGTTTTTTTTGCATCTGAGTGTCATGGAGGAAATGCATATGCCTGTTAGAGGAACCATCCTGAGGCCCAGACCAGGCATCAACAAAAGACAGATGAAAATTACCCTCTTCAGAAGAAGAAAGGTGACCTGGAGAAATTGAAGCTGCAAAACCTCCCTCCTCCTCCTTGTGCCTGGGATTAACCCCCTGTCCAGACACTGTTAAGTCTGCCCACAAGCCATGTCCTCCCTTTAGTTCCTGCAACCCGTAACCTGATCAGGAGGTAGGGGTATTCCCTTGATCTGGGGTAAGGGAGCCCTTTCCCTGCCTCAGGGGATGAATTGGCCTAAATGAATCATGGTAATCTGTGGTAGATTGCAAAACGGTCACAATTCTTCGTTACTCTCTGCATCTATGCAGCTCTCCCCATCAAGCAATGGAATCTATTTCACCACCCGTGTACCTGGCCCAGCTTGTGACTTGCTTTGCCCATAAGAATACGATGGAAATGACAGTGGACCAGTCCAGAGTCCAGGCCACAGGAGGCCTTGCCCTCTTCCACCCAATCTCTTGGAACCCTATTACTGCCATGGAAACAAGCTTAGGCTAACCTGCTGGATGAGACACCTAGTCACCCATCACCCCAGTTGGCAACCAGCCAACACCAGACATGTGAGGAAGTAAGGCTGTCCTAGACCAGGCAACTCCCAGCCAACCCAACAGCTGACCTCAGGCCCAGGAGGAAGCCCAGCCAAGATCAGCCAGGCCTTGCTCAGATCAGCAGAACTATTCAGTGATCCACAGACTCATAGCAGCAATGAATGCTTATTTCCAGTCCCTAGGTTTTGGTGTGATCTGTTAAGCAGGAGCCATCATGATACATAACTTCCTACATCAGTGATTGGTCTGGGGATGGATATGTAACCAATGAGATGTTTAGGGAAGTCTGCTTGACATCATTTTTTCCAGAATAAAAAGTAAAGCCGCATCAGAAGAAAACTGTTTGCCCAAACCCCTTGATGCCTGGAGCTATAGCAGCCATCCTGCAATTACAGATCAATAAGCATAAGAATGAAAAACCAGTAGGTGAGGTTGTCAGTAGAAAGACAGAATAAGCCTGGGTATTTGGTGATGTTGTTGAACTCTAAGTATCCCGGCTCTGGACTCCAAGACCTTTTGTTTAAGCCACTCCTAATCATGGTTTTTTGGTTACTTGTAGCTTAAAGCATTCCTAAAGGAGGTACCAGTGTGTGGGTAACATCCAAGAAGAATGACACAAGAATAAGTAGACACGGTTTATTGGCATGACTACAACTCTGTTTGGAGACTGGGAGGTGGGACTCTCTAAGAGTATGGTTTGAAACTGGGTTGGCCACATGCTAGTTATGTGATTCTGGATAAGTTCTCAACTTCACAAAGCCTCACTTTCCTCATCTATTAAGAGGAAATGATAATAATACATATTTTATAGGATTATGAAGGAGATAAATGAGGTAATACAAACACAGAACTTGTTGCAGTGCCTGACACATTCAATAAGCTCTTTTTTAAATTTTATTTTATTTTATTTTATTTATTTATTTTTGGCTGCATTGGGTCTTTGTTGCTGTGCATGGGCTTTCTCTAGTTTCAGTGAGCGGGGTCTACTCTTCGTTGCAGTGCACGGGTTTCTCACTGCAGTGGCTTCTCTTGTGGAGCACGGGCTCTAGGTGCGCAGGCTTCAGTAGTTGTGGCTCGTGGACTCTAGAGCACAGGCTCAGTAGTTGTGGCATGTGGGCTTAGTTGTTCCGCGGCATGTGGGATCTTCCCAGACCAGGGATTGAACCTGCCATGGCAGGCGGATTCTTAACCACTGTGCCACCAGGGAGGTCCTCAATAAGCTCTTGTCTTAGCTAGTGCCATTCTTATAATAATCATGCCTAATATTAATAACAAGAACCCATGTTTGTATCAAACTTCCTTTCTCAATCTTGTGAGGCAAAGTGGTCCCAGATTTAGATGGATCCATCCCTGGCATTTAGCCAGTGTTGGGTAAGTGTGCTGGGGCCTGCCTGGAGTTCATCCCCAAGTGTCAAATTGCAGGATGTGTTTGTTTAGAGTGGGGGGTGATGAGGGGAGGGATTAGAAGGGACTTGAGGGACTTCCCTGGTGGTCCAGTGGTTAAGACTCCACACTCCCAATGCAAGGGGCATGGGTTCGATCCCTGGTCTGGGAACTAAGATCCCGCATGCTGGGCAGTGTGGCGAAAAAAAAAAAAGACTTTGCCTTCCAATGCAAGGGGTGCCATCCCTGGTCGGGGAGCTGAGATCCCACGCGCCTCTCGGCCAAAACACCAAAACATAAACAGAAGCAATATTGTAACAAATTCAATAGACTTTAAAAATGGTCCACGTCAAAAAACAATCTTTAAAAGAAAAGGGGGGTTGGGCTTGAAAGATATGTGAGCGGCAGCAGGGAAGGAACAGTGGCTGGGAGGAGAGTACGGAACAGGCTCAGAGCTCCCCAGCTCAGTGCCAACTACCTCTGCGTGAATAGAGGCCTCGGTGCTACAGGCAGAAGGCGAGGGGCCTCGGAGGCCCGGGGCCCCAGCAGCCCAGCCCAGCAAGCGTTGCACAGTGGGGAGAAGGGCCTTCCGCGGACTTACCCTCAAGGACAGTGCACACTACCTCCCCGCCTGCCTCCACAGGATGGTGGAAGTGAATGTGCTCCATCTGTCTCCTGTTTTTTTCTATCAGGCTGTCATTTTCCTTCTACAAAAAGTAGTTCTTCCCTTTTCTTTCTCTACTCTTTCTTCTCCACTCATTCCCTTCAGTTCCCCTTTCCACCACTCACCTCCTCCTGCCCCGAATTTGGATTCCCATTCCCTCCACTGGATCCCTGATGCCACCCACTCGCATCTCTCCTCCTTGTCTAACCTCAGTAATTACTCTCCAGTAGCACTGATGTTGCACTTCTCTCACCTCCACACTCCACACTTGACGGTATTAGCAATTGCTTTTGGTTGACCTCATCAGATGGGTATTCCCCACCGGCAAGTCCCTGGCCTCCTTCGTCCCCTTTCCACCCATCCCTGTCCTCCCCGCAAAGCCTGGGCAGGATTCTGAACCAGAGGAGGACACTGGGGGACTAGACTGAGTGCCGACAGTCTCAGCCCTTGTGGAGAGATCCTGCCTTCAGGGGCATCTCTCCTGCAAAGGGCCCTGGGGCTCAGGGTGCTGGCCACCCAGGGCCATTTTGGCCGTGAGGCAGGGTGGTGTGGTGAACAAACACAACATTAGGAGCCCTGGGACTAGCATTCTGTCACCAGATGTACAGAACTGTAGGACTGGGGAAGAAAAACTTAGGCATCATCTCATCCAACCCTCCCTTCGTTTACAGAAAGAGATGCTGAGGTCCAGGGGCTTCCCTGGTGGCACAGTGGTTGAGAGTCTGCCTGCCGATGCAGGGGACACGGGTTCAAGCCCTGGTCTGGGAAGATCCCACATGCCGCGGAGCGACTGCGCCCGTGAGCCACAACTACTGAGCCTGCACGTCTGGAGCGGGTGCTCCGCAACAAGAGAGGCTGCGATAGTGAGAGGCCCACGCACCGCGATGAAGAGTGGCCCCCACTCGCGGCAACTAGAGAAAGTCCTCACACAGAAACGAAGACCCAACACAGGAATTAATTAATTTATTAATTAAAAAAAAAAAAAGAAAGATGCTGAGGTCCAGAGTGGTGAAGAGACTTACACGCAGCAAATTAGTAGCAAAGTCAAGACCAGAACTTATGTCTCCTGAATCATGTAACAATGTGCTTTCTCCCACACCAGGCAGGGTGACCTTGGGCAACTGCATCTCTTCACATACCAGGCACTTTGGAAGCACTTTTATGTATATGATGTGGTTTAACCCTTCACCTAACTCTTTCAGGGAAGAAGTGTCATGATCCTCAGTTTACAGACGAGGAATCCAAGGCTCAGAGCAGTTCAGGAACTTGCCCAATGTCATGCAGGGGCTGGATTGCAACCCAGGTCTCTCTGACTCCAGAGACCCTCCTGGCCACGGCACAAAACCTCTTTGTGAAACACTAAGCACCCTGGGCCTCAGTTTCCTCACCTGTTAAATGGATGAGTTGAACTTCATGGCCCTAAGACCCACCTGCGAGGCATCAAACAGAACTCCAAGGAGAGGCAGGCTGTTTGCTAGTTGCCCACATTCGTGGGAGAATTTGCTTCAAAACAGCTAGCCCCCAGGCTTACACTGAGAGGAGCCCAGGGATGGTGCCATGGCAACCACAGCGGCTCCAGGGAGCCGAATTCACCTGACTTGGCCAGACTGGCAAACTGAGTGACCTGAGGCCTGCCCTACTGGAGAGGGTCAAGGCAGAGGCATGGCTAGCCCAAAGGACTTGAGTCAGACCACAGGTTGTCCAGGGGAGGGGTCAGCAGCCTACATTCTGCCCCAGAGATCCTGCCAGGGCAGAGAGCGCATGGATTTGTAGCCTGAAAATCAGGTTCTATGGCCAGATCCGTGACATATAAATTTGGGGCTCTTGGGCAAATCACTTATTCTCTCTAAGCCTCAAGTTTTTTTCCCACCTAGCACATAGAGTATGCACAAAATAAATAGCAGCTACTATTATTAATACTAATATTCAAATTTTGAAGAGTTGGATGCCCATCAGCTAATGAACTTGAAAATGCTTTATAGAGAATCTCCTGGTGGTCCAGTGATAAGACTCTGTGCCCTCACTGCAGAGGGCCCAAGTTCACATAACTAAGATCCCGCATGACACACAGCTCGGCCAAAAAAAAAAAAAAAGCTTTATATAGGGCAGCACTGCACAAGTACAAGATATTATTATTACCCAGTAAGAATATTCACACTCCCCTGGCTGTGTAGGACCCTTTATTGCATATAATAACTGAACCAAGCACTTTCCATATAAAAGCCACATTAGACACTATGTTTGGGGAGAAGTACAAAGACTTCTCAAAGTACCTGAATCTTTACAGCCTAGAAGGTGACATTATAAGGGAGGAGTAAGTGTTATGAGCAAGGGTCAGATGGAGGTGTTGGGAGTTGAGAGACAGAGACCATAGCTTGAGTTGGGAAAGGCTCTCCTGGGGATGTAGCCAAGTAGGGAGGCCGCATCCTCACTGTACCCCGGACTGCAGACACCTCTGTTAAGCATACGCCTCCTAAGTTATAGTTGTTTACAGCCATTGTCTCTCTGGTTGCAAGTAACAGAAACCCACTGCAGCTAACTTAAGCCGACAAAGGAGATTTATTGTACGGGAACGGGGTGTCAGAGAATACATCGTCAGGGATGTAGACTGGCTCTGCAAAGTCCTGGGACCAAGAATAGAATCCCAGGAACTCAATCTCTGTTTCTCACCTCGCCCCATTCTTCTCTATCTACAGACCAGCTTCTTCTGCAGCTCCAGCCAAAGTGATGGGTCTGACCACCCGCAGCTCCTAAATTCTCAGGTTTAACACTCAGCCCGGAACCCAGCAAATAGGGCAACCAACCATCCCGGGACTCTCTTAGTTTTTCCACGGCAACCTCTCAGTCCTGGGAAAATCAGGAGGGTTAGTCACCCTGACGATAGCTGCTCAAGACATACTAAGTTCATAAAGGTTCTAGTGCCAGCTACAAGCAAGGGAAGTGTCTGAACCCCTATTCAGTGGTCCTGAGGGAAGGAAACCTGATTGGTCCTGCTTAAGTCAGGTGACCTCCCCCCCCAATCAATCAGCCATAACCGCAGAGTACAGATATGGCTGCCAGGGGTGAGGTCATTGGTTGCTGGTCCGGATAGATCTCCCGGAGGGTGTCAGCTGTCATTTCTGTCTTCCCTCCAAATAAGGAACTCTTTAGGGAAAAGGACCATACCCTATTTATCTTTGTATTCCCAGAGCCTAGCACATGTCTGACAGAAACTACATAATAGGTACAAGATTTTTCTTTACACTTAACTGTTCCTTCTACCTAGAATGTTCTTCCCCCACTCCCCACGTGGCTGGGGTCTCACCTCAAACAGCAGCCCTGAGCTCCAATCTAAATTACATTCCTCCCCCACATCACTATCTTTCACGTCAGCCTCTTGCAAACAGTTATTACTTCCTGGTTTTCTTCCCAGCGCTTATCACCACCTGAAATTATCTTCTTCAATTTGCTGGCTGGAGTTTTTTTCCCAATACTAGCATGTGCACTCCAGAAGGGCAGACACCTTATCTCTCCGTTCATCACTGTGTCCCCAGTGCTAAGTCCCACTACATGCCCTGTTGTAGGTGCTTAAGAAATTTTTGTTGAATAAATAGATGGATAAAATGTAGAGGAGGGGGAGGTACATTCCAGGTGTGATAACAGCACCAGGTGAAACACAACAGAGAGAATTAACTGCAGGGTCTGTACCTTGAACAGGAAGTAGCTTAGTCTGGCTGGAGAGTAGGGAGCGCAAAGGGAAGCATGCAAGGATTTGATGAGTAGGTTAGTGGGTTAGGGTCAGATCTTCACACCAGAGTGTTCAGCTCTTAGCTTATTCATGCCTGCAGGAGAAGATTTTAGGTGAGGCTCTCCTTTTTGTAAAAGAATAAGTTCTTGGTTGCTTCAGGTCACGTAGGTAGTGGCAATTTCTATCAAAAGAGACATTTTGTAATAATGTCAGACAGGAGCATTTTGTAATGTTGCCAGACATAAGCAAAGACCTTTGTGGAATGTAAAATGCTTGCAGGAGAATGTCTTCTGTGCTCTGACAACAGCCCTAGGAACCACACAAGGCTGGCTCTGGTCACCATTCCAAGACACCTTGTGGTAGGGTGGAAAGAACAGCTGCCTGCATTGAGTTCTGAAGACCCGGGTCTTCTTTTTGCCAGCTGTGTGACCCTGGCAAGACTCTCACCCTCCTGAAGTTCATTCGTTCATTCAACCATTCACTCTGCCACTCATTCAACAAATAGTTATCATGTGTATATCGTGATGGTTAATTTTATGTGTCAACTAGGCGGGGCACAGTTCAAAGATATTTGGTCAAACTTTATTCCAGATGTTTCTCTGAGGGTGTTTTTGGATGAGATTAACATTTAAGTTGGCAGACTTTGGGTAAAGTAGATTGCCCTCCATAATGTGAGTGGGTCTCATCCAATCAGTTGAAGGACTGAACTGAACAGAAGACTAACCTCCCCTAAGCAAAAAAGGAATTCTCCAACTTGGCAGACTTCAGACTCGAACTGCTCTTCCCTGGGTCTCCAGCCTGCCAGCCCAACCCAAGGGTTTCGACTTGCCAGCCCTCATAATCACCTGAGCTAATTCCTTAAAATAACTATTTCTCTCTACATATACACATCCTGTTGACTCCATTTCTCTGAAGAAACAGCCTATTCTGTGCTTAGTTCTGAAGATAGAGCAGTGAGCAAAATGCACAGCCTGTGACCTCACTGAGTTTACATTCTGAAGGGAAGATGAAACTAATGAGAAACAAAAGGGACTTCCCTGGTGGCACAGTGGTTAAGACTCCACACTCCCAATGCACGGGGCCTGGGTTCAATCCCTGGTCAGGAAACTAGATCCTACATGCCTGCCACAACTAAGAGTTCACATGCCACAATTAAGGAGCCCACAAGCCGCAACTAAGGAGCCCCGCCTGCCGCAACTAGGACCCGATGCAACCAAATATAAATAAATAAATAAATATTTTAAAAAAGAAATGCAATAT
Source organism: Phocoena sinus (assembly GCF_008692025.1). Lineage (NCBI taxonomy): Eukaryota > Metazoa > Chordata > Mammalia > Artiodactyla > Phocoenidae > Phocoena > Phocoena sinus. Next base: position 22,678,085 of record NC_045763.1, on the reverse strand, counting down.
TAAGCACATTAATTAGAGATGTTTACAAGTGTGTACAACCCCAGGGCATAGCTCTCCCTGCCCAGGTGAAGAGCTGGGTAGAGCAGCTTTTAGGCAACAGGCAAGACTCATTTCAGTTTCCTCTTTTGTAAAATGGAGGAAAAACTATCAGTTCCGTTGTCATAGAGGATGTATAGAATGAGCTCATTTTTGTTAAAAAAAAAAAAAAGAGATGTGTCTAGCAGGATGGAAAGAATTGTCATCTTAACATATGGCAGCAGGTTCCTTGGGGAGAGAATTGTCTCTCTTTAAGATCACACTTTGATAAACCACTTGAGGAGGAAAGTGTGCACCCAAGGGCATTAACTCTCAGACCAGCCTGTGAGAGAGATGCATTAAGAACAACATGAGGGAGGGACTTCCCTGGTGGCGCAGTGGTTAAGAATCCACCTGCCAGTGCAGGGGACACGGGTTCAAGCCCTGGTTCAGGAATATCCCACATGTTGCGGAGCAACTAAGCCCATGCGCCACAACTCCTGAGCCTGCGCTCTAGGGCCCGCATGCTGCAACTACTGAGCTTGCGCGCCTGGAGCCCGTGCTCCGCAACAAGAGAAGCCACCACAATGAGAAGCCCGTGCACCACAACGAAGAGTAGCCCCCACTCGCCACAACTAGAGAAAGCCCACGCGCAGCAACAAAGACCCAACGCAGCCAAAAATTAAATTAATAAATAAATAAAATTTATTTTAAAAAAAACAAGAACAACATGAACTGTGGAAGGAACAAGGAAAGGAAGGAGGGTGGGATGGGCGCCCTGAGAGAGGATCCAAGGACTTTTCTTAACAGCTTGTCAACACTCGATTTTATTTGTATTTTTTTAAATATTTATTTATTTGGCTGCACTGGGTCTTAGCTACAGCACGCAGAATCTTCGTTACCACGTGTGGGATCTTCATTGCGGCATGTGGGAGCTATGCGGAATCTTTGGTTGCAGCATGCAAGATCTTAAGTTGCGACATGTGAACTCTTAGTTGTGGTATGCATGTGGGATCTAGTTCCCTGACCAGGGATTGAACCCAGGACCCCTGCATTGGGAGCACAGAGTCCTAGCCACTGGACACCAGGGAAGTTCCCAACATTCAATTTTAAATGGTTGTATTCCCCATGATTGTCCTTCCTACCTTAGTAATGTTTGCCATATGTATATACCTGGCTTCTTATGAAGGGAGTGTTTCTGGAAATGGAGGAAAGGAGCTAAATTCCAGGTCTCAGTCACCATCTGGTCCTGTTGCCCCAGGAGTTACACACGAGAACAGCCAAAAGGATACAGAGCAGAGACTAAGATTTCCGGTGGAGGGCTTCCCTCGTGGCGCAGTGGTTAAGGATCCACCTGCCAATGCAGGCGACACGGGTTCAAGCCCTGGTCCAGGAATATCCCACATGCAGGGGAGCAACTAAACCCGCAAGCCACAGCTACTGAGCCGGTGCGCCTAGAGCCCGTGCTCCGCAACAAGAGAAGCCACCGCAATGAGAAGCCCATGCACCGCAACGAAGAATAGCCCCCACTCGCCGCAACTAGAGAAAGCCCGGGCGCAGCAACGAAGACCCAACGCAGCCAAAAATAAATAAATACATTAAAAAAAATAATAATAATAAAAGAATTTCGGTGGAGTTGGCAAGGTAGGATCCAGATGTGACTGGGCTCATGTAGGCTCCCTGGGGTAACTCAGTTCTGAGGAGGGAATTGGAATTTCCAATGGGCATGGGAGGAAGGGTTCAAGCCCACCTTATCTTCATCTTAAGACCCCAGCTGACTTCTGGGTCACCTGGATATGAAAGCATAAGAAAACAAAGTGTGAAAATCTTGCCACCAAAATGCTAACGGGGGCTATATCTGGATGATGGAATGATGCCATGATCTTGTTTACTTTATAGATAAATGATGATAGATAGATAGATGATAGATAGATAGATAGATAATCTTTATGCAGCTGTCTAAATCTTTTATAATAAGCAGAAAAAATCCAACAAAGCTATTTTCCTTTTCTTAGAAATCAGCCGAGACACCAGTAGGGGACATGGAGAGGGGCTGGGAGGATGTAGGCTGGGTGCCCTTCCTCCACTGCACTTGGAAACGAGACTCATCTTGCTCTTCAAGTGTCTGTGAAAACGAACACAGAGCTCCCAAGGAGCCTCGCAAGTTGCCATCTCTCTCTTCTCTCTTTCCACAGTGAGAGTGAGAGGGACCTGGCCGTGCTGCTCTCCAGAGGGCTGGCTCCTGGCCCTTTGCCTGCATCCCGGAAAAGGCCTCCTCCCTCTGCAGCCTCCAGTGCCCTCCTGAAGCCCCCAGCCCTTTACGCCCACCGGCCCTGCTGTCAGGGAGAGCTGCGGCCAGAGGAAGCCAGGCGTCTCCCACCTGTCTCCTGGAGACCCCACCCGGACCCCGCCCTGGTTCCTCTCTACAGCCCAGACTCTTCCTCACCTGCTTCCACTAGCCCCCTCATCAGATTATGGTCCAGGTAGAATCTGCAGAGGGGCTAGGGATTTGAAAGGGAAACACAGGTTAGAAGAACCTAAAGGCCAAGGTACATTTAGTGAATGGTCCAAGTGAGAGAAATTGTTATCAAGATGGTAACAGTTGTCACCTGAGAGTCCCGTTTTCCGATATGCCTGGCTCCCCTTCACTTTTTTTTTTTTTAATATATTTTATTTATTTATTTCTGGCTGTGTTGTGTCTTGGTTGCTGCGCGCGGGGTTTCTCTAGTTGCAGTGAGCAGGGGCTACTCTTCATTGCGGTGCGCAGGTTTCTCATTGTGGTGGCTTCTCTTGCTGCGGAGCGGGGGCTGTAGGCGTGTGGGCTCAGTAGTTGTGGCTCGCAGGCTCAGTAGTTGTGGTGCACGGGCTTAGCTGCTCCGTGGCATGTGGGATCTTCCAGGATCAGGGCTCGAACCCGTGTCCCCTGCATTGGCATGTGGACTCTTAACCACTGCGTCAGCAGGGAAGCCCTCCCCTTCCCTTTAATATCACATCCAAATTGTTCCATCTCTCCTTCTGAACAACTGCAAGAACTCCAGTCTTCTCACCGATATTTCTGTAGAGGAGGTACTTAATAATAATAATACCAACAACAATAAAAACAATGTCCTGTGTTTGTTGGGTCCTTATTAGGTCAAACCATATGAATTTACCTCTCAACCATATTTGAACACAAAACAGCAATTTCATATGGTTGAATTGAAGTCTACATGACACGCGTTATACATACGGCACAGCAGTCCCCGCTTGTCCTTGGGAGGTACGTTCCAATACCCCCAGTGGATGCTTGAAACTGAGGATAGTACCAAACCAGATATATACTATGTTTTCTCCTATATATACATACTTATGATAAAGTTTAATTTATGAATTAGGCATAGTGGGACTTCCCAGGTGGTCCAGTGGTTAAAAGTCTGCCTTCCAGTGCAGGGGACGCAGATTCAATCCCAGGTCAGGGAACTAAGATCCCACATGCCGCGGGGCAACTGAACCCGCCTGCCGCAACTACAGAGAAACCCTCAGGCCATAACTAGAGAAGCCCGCCCACCGCAGTTAGAGAGAAGCCCGCAAAAAAGAGCCCGTGCAGCCAAAACAAACAAACAAAAAAGTAAACAAATTAGGCATAGTAAGAAATTAACAGTGGTAAAGTATCCACCTTCCAATGCAAGGGACGCAGGTTCAATCCCTGGTCAGGGAACTAAGATCCCACACTCTGCGGGGCAACTAAGCCCACACGCCACAACTACTGAGCTGGCACACCTCAACTAGAGCCCGCATGCCGCAAACTACAGAGCCCACACGCCCTGGTGCCTGCGCGCCACAACTAGAGAGAGAAAACCCGCACGCCACAACTAGAGAGAAGCCCAAGCACTGCAACTAGAGGGAAGCCAGCACGCCGCAAAGGGACTGCGTGCCATAAGGAAAAAAAGATCCCGCATGCCTCAACAAAGATCCTGTGTGCCGCAACTAAGACCCGACGCAGCCAAAAAAAATAAGGAAAATAAATTAAATAAATAAATATTTTTTAAAAAAAATTAACGCATGTATGTGGAACCTAGAAAAATGATACAGATGAACCAATTTGCAGGGCAGAAATTGAGACACAGATGTAGAGAACAAACGTATGGACACCAAGCGGGGAAAGCCGCGGGGCAGGGGGGGCGGGGGGAGGGGATGGTGATGTGATGAATTGGGAGACTGGGATTGACAGGTATACACTGATGTGTATAAAATTGATGACTAAGAACGTGCTGTATAAAATAACAAAATAAAATTCAAAACACAAACCAACAAAAAAAAATTAACAACAATAATAGAACAATTATGATGACATTTTGCAATAAAAGTTAGGTGAATGTGGTCTATCTCTCTCAAAATATCTTATTGTACAAATTTAATGCTTTTTTTCATCTTAACTAAACACTTATCATACATTGTGAACACAACTTTTGCAGTTTGAGGTGCAACAGCAAAGGTAGCACAAATTTGGAGACTTTCCTGGTGGTCCAGTGGTTAAGACTCCACGCTCCCAATGCAGGGGGGCCAGATATGATCCCTGGTCAGGGAACTAGAGCCCGCAAGCATGCCGCAACTAAAAGAGCCAGCATGCCACATGCGGCAACGAAGATCCCGCGTGCTGCAGCTAACACCCGACTCAGCCAAATAAATAAATATATATATATATATATTTTTAAAAAGGTAGCAGCACATGGGCTTCCCTGGTGGCACAGTGGTTGAGAGTCCTCCTTCTGATGCAGGGGACATGGGTTCGTGCCCCGGTCCAGGAGGATCCCACATGCCGCGGAGCAGCTGGGCCCGTGAGCCATGGCCGCTGAGCCTGCACGTCCGGGGCCTGTGCTCTGCGATGGGAGAGGCCACAACAGTGAGAGGCCCGCGTACCGCAAAAAAATAAAATAAATAAATAAATAGATAAAGGTAGCACAGATTCCTTTTTCCTTCTTCACAATTTCATGGATAGAAGATTCGTTCTTACTGTAGGTCTTAGCAACCTCAGCATACGATTTTTTTTTCTTTCCTTAAGTTTAGAACTTTCAACTTTCACTTAAAAGAAGCACTTTATGACTTCTCTTCAGCATATCTGAAGTGCCAGCATCACAACTCTTGAGCTTTGGGGCCATTATTAAGTAAAATAAGGGTTACTTAACACAAGCACCGGGACACCTCGACAGTCAATCTGATAACCGAGGCAGCTACCGAGTGAGTAACAGGCAGGATGCGCTGGACAGAGGGATGATTCACGAGTAGGACGGAGCTGGACTGCACGAGATTTCATCATGCAACTCAGAACAGTGCACAATTTACGACTTATGAATTGTTTATTCTGGAATTTTCCATTTAATATTTTCAGACCATGATTGACCATGGGTAACTGAAACCTCAGAAAATGAAACCACGGTTGAGGGGGGACTGCTGTATCTCATTTAATCCCCATGACAGTCCTGTGAGGTAGGGACTGTTTTTCTCATTTAACAAAGTGTAAAATGGAGGCTCAAGGAGGTTAGTTAAATTGTTCAAGGTCACACAGCTTGTAAGGTACACCCAGGAATCAAAACCCGGCTCTCTGAAACCAAACCATAGTCACATGTCTTGTTTCCGCGTAATCAGCCCAGCAGCTCTGGTTGCTTCCTAATCATTCCAGGCTGCCTTGTAATCACTTTTTCAGGCTGCTGCCACCCTCCCAATCGCCTCCACCCAGAGAGAGCCTCTGTTCTTCCCTTCATCCCGCAAGGGAACACCAGCCCCAGGCTAGTTGTGGCGCTAACAAGCCTCGCTGACGGCTTGTATAAGTCATAAGGAAATAGCAATTCAGTCAATGAAAACTGGAGACTGATGTCCTACCAGAAAACTCAAAGGAGGGGCATCTTCAGGCTTCTCAGCCATGCCCCTCTGGTCCCTCAGCCTCCCCTCCAGCCCCTGCCACGTTAGTGGGGCCTTCCCTGCTCATATTAAGCCCTTCCGTCCCTGCCCTTTCTTTTCTGTGTCCAAACTGTGCCCCACACCCATTTCTTGGGTCCTCCAGAGAAAGAACCAGAACAGCATCTATAACCACACAAAAGCAAACAACAGCAACAACAAAACAACCAGCCAGAAGACTCGCCTTTTATCTCCTGGTGCAAAGTATTTAGCCCTTTTGGTCTCAGCTTCTCTCTCCCCATTCATCCTGAGGCCCGCTTGGCACCATGGGAGGCCAAGTAGGAATATTGTCCCAGAAAAGGTAGTCTTCAGCAGACCATGCTTTCTTTTCCAGTGATCTTTGAGAACAAAAGAAAAGATCTTCAGACGCAATGGTTTTGTGTAGCATCTTGTCTGTCATGTTTTGTAAATACCGGAGCTTTGACCAATTTGACTTAGAGATGGAATGCAACTTTGCTTATGAAAATTGCTGTTAAACTGCTTAAGGTATCCTAATTTTCTGTGAGCACACTAAAAGCGAAAAGTAAATGTGAATGTGACTGAAACGTTAAATAAATGAATAAATATATAAGGTAGTCTTCCACCAAGAAGAAATGAAATCTGGCAGCTTTTTTTTTTTCTTGTTGAGTATACATAACATAAAATTTACCATTCCAGGCAGCTTTTTAAAAATAGCAATTTTCCCCATCCCTGCTATGTTATGAATAAAGTGGGCAAAGTCTGAGGAGAATGTGAGTGACAGAGGGTGGGAAGGGGGCATCGTTTTGCCAGGCAAGCGGCCCCAAGTGCCCAGCCACAAGTGGCAGGCACTTTTCCCTGGTGCCCCCTGAGTTACTGCTCTGCCTGCCTGGTGGCCTCTCTGCTGGGAGTAACCGGGGATGAGACTGTGAAGGTGGGTTGAGGCCCTGCTATCGAGGCCTGAAATGCTACTTAGTTAATGACATGTTACATTTCTAATCCATGGGGAGCCACTGAAGGTTCTTGGGCATGATCAGGACCACGCTTTACTAAGGTTCATTCAGGGTGAAGTTGAAGAATAGCAGGGGAGGATTCCCAGGGTAGGGGGACTTCCCTGGTGGTCCAGCGGTTAAGACTGCACGTTCACAATGCAGGGGGCCCAGGTTTGATCCCTGGTCAGGGAACTAGATCCTGCATGCCGCAACTAAAGGAGCATGCATGCCGCAATGAAGATCCTGCATGCCACAACTAAGACCTGGTGCAGCCAAATAAATATTAGGGAAAAAAAAAAAGATTGCCAGGGTGGGGAGATGAGTTAAGAGATAGCAAGGGGTAGCTGGGTCCAGGTTCTAATGATACAGGATAAGGAGGACCCTCCAAGGACTACACCCTCGGTGGAAGAGGAGATGAGGAAAAATCTCTCCTCTGGCACAGGAAAACAAGGAAATGTGTATGTCTCGGCCTGTGTTAGAGTAGGAAGGTGGGTATTTCCCTGAGAATTTATAATCCAAGCGTAGGTTGGTTTGTTTGGTTTTCGGTTTTTTTGGACGCACCACGTGACTTGTGGGATCTTAGTTCTCCAACGAGGGATTGAACCTGGGCCCTCGGCAGTGAAAGCGCGGAGCCCTAATCACTAGACCGCCAGAGACTTCCCCAAACCCATGTTTATAGTTTGACTTTACACTACTCACATGATCTTGGAATCACAAGCTGAAGAATTAACATAAAATGTGTCCTGGGCCCCTAAGGATACTCTGGAGGGACACTCCTTCATCCCAGGCCTGTACAGCCTGGGGGCAGCGCTAGACTTCCCCTGGAGGGTGAAGGGGTCCCTAGAGGGACTTCCAAGGAGCAGAAGGATGGCTCAAGCCTTCCGTCAGGGCCTCCTGCTAATTTAATGGTCTCACACTGGGCACTGTCTTTGGGGATCAGACTGAAGGCTGCAGGGTCTGTGCTCAGCAATCTCCCCAGCTTGAGAGGCAAAGAAGGCCTCAACCCCAGGGGCCAGGAGCCCCTCATGAAGAGTCCTGGACTTGTTCTGGAGGAGATGCCAAGGACGAGGAAATAGGCCTCTGTAGGGTCTCACTGGAAGACACACGAAAGGAGGAGTTTTAAATCACCCACGGAATACGCAATGCAAACTGAATACATGCCACCACAAGGCTATGAAATAACCGAATGACGGGGCTCAGTCAGGGACGGCATCTCAGTAGAGACGTGTCTAGTCAGGGCCCTGAACAGGGCAGAGGAGATGGAGTTTCACTACTGGCTCTGCCTATTCCTGGCCATGTCTTGTCTAGTCCCTTCCCTTCCCCAAGCCTCTGCTTGTCCATCTAAGGTCTCTTCAGATGCTAAGATTCTCTGTCAAGCTGGGGGAACAGAAGAGAAGAGCAAAATCCAGAAGGACTCAGCTCTGAGGCAGGGGAAGTTAGGAGGAGTGGGACGCCCAGCGGAGCCGAGGGCAGTGGTGGGCTGGGGCAGGCGGTAGAGAGCTTGGACTTGGGGCCTGTGCTCTCATCCGCCTGAAACCCCACATCCTCATGTTCACTCAGTCCCCGACACTGGCCTGACCACACTCCTGAAACTGCCTTCTCCGTGGTTCCCAATGATCCAGGTACCAGAGCCCTCTCTGGGTCCTCATCCTCTGTCTCTTGGGAGGAGGTGACAGTGTTACTTACTATGTCAGCTGGTCTAGGTCCAGACTTCCTGCTTCATTTCACACAGTCCTCTTGTGGGTACTGGGTTATTCTTCCTAAAGTGGAAAGAGAACCCCTTGTTCCCTTGCTCAAAAACCTCCAAGGATCCTTACTGTCTGCTGGTTCAAGTACCAGCTCATCTCCCAGACATGCAAGGCTCTCCACGGCACACCTTCCACCTCCCTTCCCAGCTTTAACTCACTGCTCCCTTGCAACAAACTGCGTCCCCCAAGCATACCTTCACCATTCTTTCCTACTACCCTGCCTTTGCTCATCCAGTGATTCCCTCCTGGAAACTCCCTCCTCTCCTGGTCAAAGTACTTACCGTGTCCACAGTACCGCTTCCTTGAAAATCTGTCTCAATCATTCCCAAATGTAACTGTGATAGTTAAACTGCTGAAACAAAGACACCCTCAAATACACAGGCTTGAATGAGCCTCCCTTGATTCCCGCCTGTTTTCTGACCCTAGTTCTCCAGTTCTCCTTTGATTCTGTGAGCTATTTGATAACCTTCCAATACGCTGGTCCTCTGCTTAAGCTGCCCAGAATTGGTTTCTGTTGCTTGCCATCAATAATCGTGACTGATACCCTACCTCCCTCCTAGACTGCTGTCATCAAGTGAGACGCTGTGCACACAGGTGCTTTGTGAACAGGGAAGCCCAGCAGAGATGTGATTTATCATTCCCCTCTGTGTTCCCCTGTCTGTTCCCTCCCACCATCCAGCCACCTCTGATAGAAGAGAACCAGCAAAACAACTCTCAATCACATTAGCCAAAGGGAATGAAGAGCCAGAAGAGCTAGCAATGAGGCCAAAAATAGATCGAACACTCATGTTACACTTGATAATTACCTCCCTATGACTTTTGCAATATATAATCCCAAACTGTTTTTTTTCAGAGTAAACAGAGAGTATATAATCTCCACAACCACTTACTGACGATTCTGGACTCCATTTAAGTGCTTTGTTTAGATGCTCTGTTATTGAGCCACCGAGAGAGAAAGTGGCCGTTTCCCCCCTTGCAGTTCCTTCTCCAGGCCATGCAGCCTGCCTTGTCCACTTAGCTGGAAGAAATCGCTCCCTCCTCTAAACTCCTCTGGTGCAATTTTTTAAAATATAATTTACATACAGTTTACTGTATGTAAGATTTCCACAAATCTTGGGACTTCCCCGGTGGTCCAGTGGTTAAGACTCCACGCTCTCAGTGCAGCAGGCCCGGGTTCGATCCCTGGTCAGGGAACTAGATCCCGCGTGCCGCAACTGAAGATCCCGCACACGGCAACGAGGAGCCCGCGTGCCTCAGCTAAGACCTGGGGCAGCCAAATAAATAAATAAAATAAATAATTTTTTTAAAAAAAAGAGATTTCCACAAATCTTAAGTGTACTGTTGGATGAATTTTTACATATTTTGCATACGCCCAGGCATCCACTACCCAGATCAAGACAGAACATTTCCAGAAAGCTCCCTCATGCCTTTCCCAGCCAGTACCCCAGTGGGAATCATGCTTCTGCTCTCCATCACCAGTTCTAGAACTTCACAAAAATAGAATCATGTGGTATGGACTCTTTTGCTCCTAGCTTCTTTCATTCAACAAGTTTTTGAGTCTCGATTTTTTTTTAATAACTTTTATCACTTTGCACATGAAAGCTTTCCTTTTTTTTAAAGATTTTTTCACGTGGACCATTTTTAAAGTCTCTATTGAATTTGTTACAATAATGCTTCTGTTTTATGTTTTGGGTTTTTGGCCATGAGGCACGTGGGATCTTAGCTCCCCAACCAGGGATCGAACCCACACCCTCTGCATTGGAAGGCGAAGTCTTTTTTTTTTTTTTTTAGTATGTATTTATTTTATTTTTGGCTGCGTTGGGTCTTCGTTGCTGCGTGCGGGCTTTCTCTAGTTGTGGAGACCAGAGGCTACACTTCGTTGCAGTGCACGGGCTTCTCATTGCAGTGGCTTCTCTTGTTGGGGAGCATGGACTCCAGAGTGCAGGCTCAGTAGTTGTGGCGCACGGGCTCTGCATGTGGGATCTTCCTGGACCAGGGATCGAACCCGTGTCCCCTGCATTGGCAGGTGGATTTTTAACCGCTGCACCACCAGGGAAGTCCCTGGAAGGCAAAGTCTTAATCACTGGACCACCAGCGAAGTCCCATGAAAGCTTTCTTATTTATGTTTTCTGTCCTATTCTAGACTTGGGGTGGGGGGTCCATTTCAAATGGTTCCCCACACAGGACGCTCCACAAATTAGATGCTCGATAAATAGTTCCCAAATGACCTCACCAATGAGGATCAGACCCACTTTCTCTGTCCCCTTGACTGTCTCCGTCATGATGCTGTGCACATCTATTGAGCACCTACGACGTACCAGGCTGAGCCCTTTATACACATGAGCTCCACATAAGCACTTACAGCAACTCTGGATGCGGGTACGACTTGTCCCCATTTTCCGCGTAAGCGCACTGAGACTCAGTGATGTCACGTGACTTCCCCAAGTTCAGCTTACTAAGAAGTGACCCACAACCCAGACTGCTAACCACTAACTTGCACTGCCTCGCGGTTAGGAAGGAAGCTGACATTAATGGCATGGAGGTCCTCTGTGACAGTTCATGAACTCCTCCCATCAGCCCAGAAGTGCACATACGATTATGCCCATCTTTCCCGCAGGTGGGAAAGCTGAGGGGCAGAAACGTTGAATGACTTGTTCACACAGCTAGCAAGTGGCCAAGACTGGAAGCTAGAATCCCAATGGAAAGCCCTTGTTCTTTGTCTGACACCCCTGACCGCCTTTCTGTAGGACAAGCTGACTGCATGAAACGCTACAGCAGCAAATCTCTGTGCAGCCTGGGTATTTGCTTTCTTGAACCAGGGTGATGTCAGGGTCAGTGGCCTCTTTTATTTTTTATATATTTATTTATTTATTTATTTATTTTTGCGGTACGCGGGCCTCTCACTGTTGTGGCCTCTCCCGTTGCAGAGCACAGCCTCCGGACACGCAGGCTCAGAGGCCGTGGCTCACAGGCCCAGCCGCTCTGCAACATGTGGGATCTTCCCGGACTAGGGCACGAACCCGCGTCCCCTGCATCAGCAGGCGGACTCTCAACCACTGCGCCACCAGGGAAGCCCTCAATGACCTCTTTTAAAGTATAGCATTGGAGCCTGGTAGACTGGATTGTGCAAGGCTGTAATTAGGGTGGCCCGGTCTGTGAGCATTTAAGATGTCATCCTCAAATACTCTAAAAGAGCAGATCCAGGGCATTCCCTGGTGGTCCAGTGGAGAGGCTCCGCACTCTCACTGCCAAGGGCTCAGGTGTGATCCCTGGTCGGGGAACTAAGATTCCACAAGCTGTGCAGCCAATAAATAAGTAAATAAATAAATAATAAAAGAGCAGATCCAAATGAAATGGCCGTGGCCTTTTCTTCATATGTGTTGAGATCATGACGTGAGCCAGGCATAGTGCCAGGCACTGGTGAACACAGCAGACCTGGGTTTTATTCTCATGGAGCCTCTGGTCTAGCAGGGGCAACAGGCATGCATAAAGAGGGCAAGGTCAGAACCCTGGGGTCTATTAACAGGGGTCCTAACTGAGCCTGGAAGCCCCAGGAGAGCTTCAGAGAGGAAATGAGGTTTAATTTTGACCTGAATGATGAACCAGGGTTAGTAGTTGAGGGGAGCAGAACATGTGAGTGTGAGGAGAGAGTTGAGGCAGAGGGAGCAGCGTGTGAAAAGAGCCTGAAGCAGGAAGAGGAAGCCCGGGAGGGGTCTTGAGGGCAGAGACATTCACCTTGTTCACACCCAGTCTCCTAGTACCACTCCTAGCACCAGTGAGGCACTCTATAAATACCTGGTTGCCTGAATGAATGATTGAATGAATGCTTAAATGAAATTCCTACTGGCTGAAGTAGAGTGGAGGAAAGTCCAGCATGAGATGGAGCCTGAGAGGTGGGCATCAGCCAGAGCATGCAGGGTCTTGAAGGTCATGGTTAAAGGGCAAGGACTTTATATGAAGGAAATGGAGGGAAAACAACAACGATAAGGACAGCAAAGAAATGCGAGGGTTTGAAGAATGTTGAGTCGTGGCATGATCTATTTGCATTTTTAAAATGTCACTTCGGCTACTGAGGAGAGAATGGCCTGCAGAGGGAGCAGCTGGAGGTGACGGTAGTGATGTGAACGGAAGGCAGTGGAAAGATTCAGGAGAGAGTGAGGGGGCGGAATGATCAGGACTTGAGTCAAGGATGACTCACACACACACAGGCTTCTGGCTGACTAGACAGGCTGGGTGATGCAGCCCTTCACCATGATCGAGGAATAGGTGGGGAAGATGTGGAGTTTTTATACATGCTGAGATTAAGATGCCCAAGAAACATCCAAACGAAAAAGGCAAGTACGCTGTTGGATGTGTGGGCTAGAGCTCAGAGGAGAGCTACGACGACAACTCCGAGGACGCTTGACATCTAGATGGTAGTTGAAACCACGGGGAAGAATGAGATCACCCAGGGAGAGGATAAAGCAAGAGGAGGCTAGGGCCTAGAACTCAACCTTAAGTGGCTACAGAGAGGAATGGAAGAAGCCAGCAGAAGAAACCAAGAAGAGGAGAGAGGCACGCGGTAAACTGGAGAGGATGGGGTCGCACAAGTAGGAAGGAGACTGTTTCGAGAGAGGAGTCCTCTGAACTAAGAATGAGGATTGAAATTCAGTGGGTTTATCAATACGGATGCGATGGATGACATCAGCTGCTATAAAAATATAAGTGATGATTACTATTTTCTCATCCCTAAGGAAGGAGACTATGTTCCAGGGACAAGACTTGGGAATCCTCTAATAAGGAAGGCTCTGGACACCAGGGACCTCACAGGTTAATTGCAATCCTTTCCCCTTTCGGGTCAGGCTTTTCTTGTCTTTAAGGGAAAGAAAAGCTGTCTGTGAAGAGCTTCAGACACAGGAGGAAAGAATCTTAGCAAACACAGTCTTAAAGCATCAGCAAGGACATGTGATTTAGCAAAGAAATCACCACAGTCCCATGATTCATTCATTCAACAACATATTTATTGAGCCTCTACTACTTACCTGACACATAAATCTCAATCCATTGACTATTTCTTGAGCTGCTATGCATTGCATTAATTCCATAAGTCTTTTGTCCTTTCACCAAAAATGTAAACTCTCAGAGCAGAATGTTTTCTTTACCCCTTTATCTCCCACCGAACTGGGATAACCCAGCCATTCTTGGCAATTCACCACTCCCCCAACTTCCCATGAATCCATTCGCTCTACCTAGAATGTCCTCCAACTGCATAAATCCTCCTCATTTTCAAGGCCCAGTTCAGATGTCACTTCCTCCATGAACTTTTCCTAAATGACTCAAACTTAATCCACCCTTATCGGGGCTCCTAAGGGCCAGAATAGCACTTGTCTTCCTGTACAGTGTTGATTTCTGTGTGAGGCTTCTGTCTCCCTGGCCCAGCTATCTCTTCTTACAACCCTTAGTGCCTAGTAGAGCTGCTTAGTAAATTTGTCAAAAATCAGCTACCCCCTCCCCTGGTCAAAATAGGGCTCTGCCCCCCAGAATGTGGGCTTGGGCAGAACTGACATCTCAGAAAATGCTCCTTTGGTGCCACCTCCTGGCTAGATGGGGTATGACAGAGCCTGATTTCGGGCTTTCAACTCAAATTCTTTCAGTTCATTCTTTTGTCACTTCTATGCCAGGCTCTAAGTATACTGGTGAGCAAGACATACGCAGTTCCTGGCCTCAACAAATTTACAATCTAGAGAAGAAGACAATCTTAGAACTAGAGTGTGGTAGGAGATGTGATCCTGAACGTTTTGAGGCCTCAGGAAAGGGGGCTTCTTTGCCTGTCCCTCAGGCTGGCTGCCATCCGCAGAGGATATGATTGGGTCATGGTCTAAGCAGGACATTGTCCTCTTCTGGCACTTGGGCTCTTGCTTGGGAAGCACGTCTGTGGCAGGCAGGTCCTCCATATTTCACCCGCCACACACTCCTCCTCACTTTTTTTTTTTTAAAGCTTATTGATAACAACAAAGAAAAACAGTGTACTGCACTGCAAAACAATTCTCTTTTGGTGCCTCTAAATGGCCAGTCCTAGAATCTCTTTTTTTTTTTTATTTTATTTATTTATTTTTAAAACATCTTTATTGGAGTATAATTGCTTTACAATGGTGTGTTAGTTTCTGCTTTATAACAAAGTGAATCAGCTATACATATACATATATCCCCATATCATGTCTTGAAGCCCTAAGATTAGAATCACAGTGTGAGAGCAGGAAGAGGCCTTCATTCATTCATCCCATAATTACTTATTGAGCACTATTAGGTGCCAGGCATTGTGTTAAGTGCTGAGGACATAACAGGGAACAAGAAAGGACATGGTATACACTCTCATGATGTTTATGTTCTCTTTGAGGAGATAGGAAACAAAGCAAGTACACAACTTTTAATATTTACTTATTTATTTTTAATAGGTGGTACACTATATGATTCAAAATACAAAAAGGTGCACAGTGAAAAGCCCCCCACGCCTGCCCCTAGCCACCTAGTCCCCTCCATAGAGGCCAGCAATGTTATCGGTTTCTTCTGTACCCATCCAGAGATAACATACGAATATACAAGCAAATATATTCTCCCCGCCCACCCCCCAGCCTTATTATACAGATGGTGGTATTCTATACACTCTGCACTGCACCTTGGGATCTTTTTCACTTAACAATATATCTTAAGAAATCGTTCTATATCAATACATAGATTCTATCTTTTTTTACAGTTGTATGGTATTCCATTGTGTGAATATTGCATGGTTTAAAATAATGTTACATTGTGATAAATGTTATGATGAAAACAGAAAATAAGTAGGGAGCTTAATTTTAAAATAACAAGGGAGAACTGGCTTTAGATACGGTGATCAGGAAAGGAAGCTCACACTCAGGAAATGACACTGAAGCTGAGTCCTAAAGAAATGAGAGGAAATCCACCAGGAGAACACAGGAGGAAGAACGTGCAAGCAAAACAAAGGACTGCCAAGGCAGGAATGAGCTTGGCATACTTGAGGTGTTGGAAACCACTGTGGATGAAACCCGATGAGGTGGAGGGAGCACAGAGCCAGATGGCGAGGGGCCCTGTAGGCCAGGGTAAGGAGCACAGGGGTGATTCTAAGTGCAGCAGGAAGCTGCTGGAGGGCTCAAGAGAGAAATGGGCATGCCCTGATTCATACTTGTACATTCACTTAGGCAGCTATGTGGAACGTGGATGAAAGGACAAGAGTGAAAGGAGGAGATGAGAAAGGAGGCTGATGCAGTAGCCCATGCAGGAAATAAAAACAGCATGGAGAGGAGGTGGTGGCAGTGGGGATGAGAAACACTGACAGTGTTGGGATGTATTTTGGAAGTAGGGTTGACAGGATTGGAGGGTCAACCTTATAGATCATTTAGTCCCAGTTCCCTCACTTCCTGGGCTGAGCAAGCCTCAAGACTTGCTTGCCACAGGTCACAGAGCTCCTTAGTGACAGAGCCAGGTCTAGGATTGATCCAAGACTTCTGATTCCCAGGTCAGTGTTCTATCACTCTAGGGAAGCAGGAGTTGGAATTGGAGAATAGAAACTATGTCTTTAAAATTCTGTTAACCACGAATTGCCGATTCATTCAATTTTTTAGAATTGTGTGACAGCTTTTTATTAGCTTTCTTGACTGCCCACCTCAGAGTAGAGAGAGACAGATGTGCGGTGAATGGAATCTCAGGTCCACCGCTGCCTACTCCCAGAGCAAGGGAGGCAGGCAGCGCAGGAGATGGGAGAACGAATGGGAATAGTCTGCCCTGCAGACATATGAGGGAAGGGTATTCCAGGTGGAAGAGGCAGCTAGGGTGCAGACCCTCTGACAGGAACCTGGCTCATTTGAAGGGTAGCGGGGAGGACAAGGTGAGTGGAGCAGATAAGAACAGTGAGATGAAAGTGGAAATGGGAGGGTCAGATGGCAGAATGATTTGTGAGGCGTCGAAGGCTCTGGCCTTTACTCTGAGTGAGATGGGAGCCAGGAGAAAGTCTGAGCTCAGAAATACGATCTGATGTACATTTTCACAGGATCCCTTTATTGCTGTGTGGAGGATTGACTGTTAGAAGCAAAAGTGCAAGTAGAGACCAGCTAAGAGATTGGTGCAGTCATCTAGGAGAGAAAGGATGGTGACTTGACCATAGATACGGCAAGAAGTGGTCAACCAGTAAGATTTGCTGCCAAATATGATGTGAGATAGGGAATCAAACATTATTCTCAGGGTTTGGCCTGAGAAATGGGAGAGATGAATTTATTACAAGAGATGGGGCAGATGAGGAAGGAAGGAGTTTAGGTTTTGTAAGTGTTGGGTTTGAGATGTTGGTGAGCCATTAGTGGAGAGGCTGAGCTGGCAACTGAATATACCAGAGTTCAGGAGACAGACCTGGACTGACTCTACATTTGGGTGTTGTTGGCACATGGTTGGTGTTTAAAGCCACAGGACTGGATGAAATTTAGAGTGTAGAGGGTCGAGGACTAAGCCCTGGATCACTCTGGCATCAAGAGGACAAAAAGCAGAGGAGGAACCAACCAAGGAGACTAAGCAGGAACAACCAGTAAAACAGGAGGAAAATCAGGAGGTATGCTGTGCTCGAATCCAAGTGAAGAAAGTATATCAAGGAGATCACATGCCATTTATAGGTTAAATAAAAGGCTGAGAATTAACAATGTGAGGTCACTAGTGACCTTGACAAGATCAGTTCCACCGGAAAGCAGAGGATGAAAGCCTGATTGGAGTGGTTTAGAGCGAATGAAGAAGAAATGGAGCCAGTGAGTAACAGCTTCCTCTTTGGGGTCTTGATGCAAAGAGGAATAGAGAAACGGGTAGTAACTGAAGAAGAAATGGGAGAAGCAGCGGCACATTTTTACGCTGATGGGAATGATCCAATAGAGGTGAAATTGGGATGTGGCAGAGGGAGATTTGTTGGAGCCATGTTCCTGAGTTGCTGAGAGACGAAGGTCTGGTGCACAAATGAAGGGACTCTTTCTAGACAGAAACATGCATAGTCCCAAGGGCATTAGTTCACAAACTAAGCTTCATCAGAATCACCTGGAGCACTTATAAAAGCACAGAGTGCTGGGCCCCACCCTCAGAATTTGATTCAGTAGGTCTTAAGTGGGACCCAAGAACTTGCATTTCTGACAAGTTCTCCGGTGGTGCTGATACAGCTGGCCCAGAGACCAGGCTTTAAGAAACATCGATCTACAATTATGTGAGGTGAGGTAAGTACATGTAGTGGAAGGAGTAGGTTATGTCTCGTTCTGATTGCTTTATTTTTTCTCAGTCAAGTCATTGAGAGTAAAGGTGGAATACAAGGTGTTGGAGGTTTGAGAAAAGGAAGAAGGTATGAAATGGTTGTCTTGTAAGGAGGAAACTGAACAAATGGGGCAAATGTTGATGATCCCCCTCCTGAGGTTGCTGATCATGAATTTAAGACACTGGTTGAACGTTTTCTCCAACCACTCTAAACTGCAGAGGTGCGGGTAGATGCAGAGTTATATGTAACCAGGATTGTGGTTTGTCAATTAAAATAGATGAAGAGAAAGGGGCAAGGGGATGATGGTGAAGACAAGGTGGGAGGGGGATTATGATGGACCATGGATTTCATCTGGGAAAGAAGACAGGTGCGGTAAGGTGAGGTAAAATGAAAAGGTGATGATACACTTTTCTCAAAAGTGAGTGCTTCCCTCTCAAAGCCTTACCCAGCTTGTCTTCATCACTCACCTCTCTGAATTTATTAGCGTGACTCTTCCAGCCTCATTTATCTTGTGTTACTTTTCTCTATAGTACTCATCACACCCGACAAATGTGTCTGTCTCTCCACCAGAATTGACGTCCCATTGAAGGCAGGAGCTCTTAGCTTTCTGCTACCGCCGCGGTGCCTAGAATTCTGCCTGGCATTTAGCAGCGCTCCCCTATCCACTCCTGGCCAGCTTACTCTTCCCGCACGCCCAGGACATGTCCTATACTTCTGCAGCAAAATGCCTTGATTTGGAATGACATGCCTCTAAAAACAGAGTGCCTAGAAACTCTTCACACTGAAGAGAAACAGAAACTCTTCACATTGAAAGGCTTTGGGGAAACAGAAGTCTGGAAAAGTTTGGGTCCCAGTGCTTAAGAAGAACAAGATGAAAAGGTCAGGGTTCTGCCGGGTAGCTGTTGATGACAGACCTAGGCCCTTGGGGCACTGCTCACTCCAGGATCCTAGAAGGCCAGCCATATTAAGTTGTTACAGAAGACCTGGGTCCTTCTCAAGCAGACCAAAATAGAAATTCATGGAATTGTGATGGGGGGAGGAGGGGACACTGTAGATGGTCTTGTTATTATTCCATTTTTGTAAAATAACTTAAAATTATATGGGTTACTTTCAGGAATACACACATGCTATGTACTATATACTAAATTTACATGTATCATAAAGCAATTTTTTAAAAGGTTTAGAAGGATAGCAAAGTGTTATACCAAGATATATATATTGTTTTATTCTATATGTAACCGTCTGGACTGGTGGTTTTGTTTTAATTAGAAAAGCACTAGTAGTTAAAATGAATTTAAATCCCTGCAAAAATCATACATCAAGTGGCTTCAGAGGTCATTTCCTCTTTCCAATGAGGAAGTATGTGCACAAAGTATTTCCCTGACTTGCCCAATCAGACATCTCAATGATGGAGCAGAGTACCTAGGAGAGTGGAAACTGCGAAGGAAGATAAAGAGGCAAGGAGCTCGTGGTTTCCACTGATTAAGAAAAAGCTAGGAAGGAAGATCCAATATTGAAATAGCAATCTGCTGGGTAGATGCCCCTCTTCTCTTCCTACCCTGTATTTCCCCAACTCTAAACCATATTACAGTGTAATCCTTAAATTCTGAGGACAAGAATATTATTCATTTCCCTTTCCCCCAGTGCCCAATAGCACCAACAGGGGCTCACAAAATACAGAATGAATGAATAGATGGGAAAAGCAGATGAATACACTAACACGAAAAACTGGACAAAGCAGCAAAATTGGGAGTTTCTTCAGGGAGCTTCCCCTTAAAAGGCAACTCCAAAGTAACTTTCTTTTTTGAGCACGTGAACGTTGCCTATGGCCAGCAGGTGGGGCCACAGTAACAGTTTTACAAACTTTAGCCAGCCACGCGGTCGATCATTATTTTAAAAGGTAGAAGAGAGCAACAAGCCACGCATGGCACTAATATCATCTTTGCCCTGCGAGCAGGATAGCGTGAAATTCCAGTTCCCCGTCCCATAGGAGACCTAGCTCACCTATGAAGGTAAAGGGTTTGGCACTGGGAGAGGCTTTTGCGCAGGTGCAAAGGCAATGGCGACACCGTCTTAAACCCACATTTTTCGCGGTAAAATAGGGCAGGGGGGGCTTCCCTGGTGGCGCAGTGGTTAAGAGTCCGCCTGCCAATGCAGGGGACGTGGGTTCGTGCCCCAGTCTGGGAAGATCCCACATGCCGCGGAGCGGCTGGGCCCATGAGCCATGGCCGCTGAGCCTGCGTGTCCGGAGCCTGTGCTCTGCAATGGGAGAGGCTGCAACAGTGAGAGGCCCACGTACTGCAAAAAAAAAAAAAAAAAAAAAAATAGGGCAGGGGAAAAGCACACAAAATGAACGGGTATGCTGAGCGGCCCCCCAGGCTGCAGCGGGCTAGAGTTGACGGGGTCGCGGGAGTATGGAGAGAATCACGTTAGCAGGACAGAGGTTTGCCTCCCTGCGGGTCACGATGCAGTGGCCACCATACATGGCCGCCGACGTGCTCGCGCCGTCCAGTCACCGAGCCCAGCTGCTGGACGGGGCAGGGCAGGCGGGGCCACCCTAAACTCTCCAGTAGGCGGGGCTACAGAGCCAGATCAGGAAACCTGTAAGCCGGTTTGTGGGACCTTCTCCAACCCACTTAGTCTCGCTATGGATGGCTTACCCCACAGCCATGTCAGCTTTCCACGTCCAAAAAACCCTGCAGCTGAAATTAAGTATTAGTTTCAAAGAATGGCTTCTCAGGGGTAAGGAGTTCCACCAGCTGCCCAGAAACCACTAGCAGTGAGTGATACAGTCTTAAGTAGAAATACTACCCAGGGCAAAAAACAAAAATGATTATAAACTGGCTTTATCATATCTGAATCCTAGGGACACTTTTACTCACTTTCATTTTCAGAGAGAAGGGTCCTACATTCATGACACAAGATTACTTCTCCAGAAAAATTGTTTTTCAAATAAAAGCAGCAATATTCAAGTGCTATCTGCTCCCTAATGAGAAACAGAAAACTTCAGTATATGACCATTTATTTTTTCACAGGTAGAAAAAGCTCTGAACCCCTAAAAACAGTTTAGATGCGTTGGAAACCAGGCCAACATTTTGGGTCTCTATTTACAAGGCTAAAGATAGAAATTATGGAAGGGTGCAAACCAACCTACATTCATTGGACCTCACTCTAGGTGAAGTATTATGCCAGGTGAAAAGCCCTCTCCACAGCTCCAGAAGACTGGTATAAAAGCTCTACAAAAGTGGAGGAAGAGATGAAGTGGTTAGGTGTTTTGATTAGTCTAAATAATTCTTCACCTACAGGAGTAATAAAAACTCCACTTTAATAATCTGTTGCTATTTAAAATGTTGCCTTAAAAAAGAAATCAACGATTGGTTTCTAAATATTCTCCAATAAAAGGAACCTTTGTTCCTTTTGAAAAATGGGGCTGGGGCACTGAAAATACAAGACTAGCCAAGAACATCTTACAGAAGGGCTCCAAAAAACACTGGGGGCATGTCAAAAAGACAAAGGAGCCAACTTGAAGGAGGTCCCAATGGCCAAAGGTGGGACAATCTGAGCAAGAAATTAAAGGATAGCATTGACCTATGGAATAAAATACAAAGTCCATACTGATATCACTGAATAAATAAAATGGGGAGAAGGGACAGCTCCTCCTTATAGCAGAATTCTAATTAGTATGAATGTAGAAGAAATAATAGACATAATGAATTAACATTAGGCAAACGCCACAGCAGTACTTGTTCCGGGGAATAACAATTCAAAGACGTCAAAATTAGTGAACCAAAGATTGATAGTTTAAAATTATATTCCTCCACAAGTTAATTATTCATTACAAAGGGAAACAATAACTTTACAGTGGAGAAATACAGCAAATACTACCTTAATGTGATCAAAGTTAACATCACCAGTAATAATACATATGGACATCATGTACCCTGATATAATGCACTAAGAAGGCCATATGATTTTTGCAGTATTCTTACAAAAAAATAATTTCAATATAATAGTGAGAAAGTATTAGACAAATTCAACTCGAGGGGCACTCCATAAACAACTGGTCAGTACTCTCCAAAAGCATCAAAATCATAAAAGATGAACACTGAAGAACTTTCAGTCTACAGACTAGAGACAACTAACCATACTGTGGGATCCTGGACTGGATGCTGAGCTAGAAAAGAGACATTCCTTGAACAACCGGCACAATCCAAATATGGTCTATAGATTAGTTAATAGTACTGTATCAATATTTACTGTTTTTGAAAATCATTCCATGGTATGTAAAATGTTAACATTTGGGGGAAGCTGAGTGAAGGGTATATGAGAACTCTTCACACCATTTCTGCAAAATAAGTTTTTTTTTAAATGGAACATGTTGGGGGAAGGTAGCCAATCAAGTGTAACTAAGATTAAATCTAGTGAATATAAGACTTATACATTTTTTGATATTAAAGGTTTAAAAAATGCTTTGAATTTAACACTGATGGCACGTTGTGAGACTGTTCAGTTTCCCCTCATATTCAATAAAGGAGAACAGTAAACAAGCATGGCTATCCAAAGTCTTACATTCACAAATGACAGAACAAAGCATTAAGGGCAAATAGTCAAAAGTCAACACTTTCCACTGGCAAAGTTGTTGTTAGCAAATAAGAGAACTAGTTGAGCTGCATTTTGGGATCTTCACCAAACCAACTTCTGGACCAACTCTTTAAGAGTGAATATTATCTAATTTTTTTATACAAGGCCAGTATGGTTTTTAAAAAAATACACAAATTCAACACCCTGCCTCCCTCAACACTCACTCAGGGACAGCTGGGTGAGCAGCCTTTTTAAGGGCTCCAAATTCCTTTCAGCTTGTCCTCAAAGCCATACCAGTAGTTTCTATGTGATGTAAAAATAAAGACTGGGAAGGACTGGCTTAAATACTGAGGCACTAACATTTCAAACTGTAAAAAAGCATATTGAATAATCTCATATCCAACTTGAATACAAGGTAGGAAAATCTAGGTAAAACTGATTTTGAATTTGCTTTTCTCCGGATATTTTTTTCTCTTTCAAAGGTGAAATACTAAACCTCCATCAAGCCCATGGGAATCCTGTAGAAGTCACAGAAGTTTCAGCTAAAATTGAAAGCAATAAATGCTACATTTCCAATTCAAAATTGGGCATCTTCAAACCGATGAAAGCACAAAGGACTCCCCAGTCTGGGGGGAATATACTTCAAAAAGCTTAGCAAATAGGAATATCTAGGTATATTGTGTGGTGCTTCAGATAGGCAGAGAAAAGTTCTCAACTCTAAGTGTCAACAATAATGCTAATTACAAAATCAACATTTATTAACTTTATCGCACCCTTGATTTAGTAGCCTGGGCTGTGTAGAATAGGATGAATAAGTAATCTGTGGGCAAAACAGGGTCCAACAGTATTATAATCCATTTTCAGAACCCTTTCTTACTACAGAAGTTTTTACACATTTAACTAAATCTCCAAAATTGGGACATCTTAAGGGCTAAAAATCTTTAAGGCAGAGAAGCTCCAAACCTTAGGAAATAAACAAGGATGAATCAATTACCATTATGGTTATATGGTTCACAAAGATTCAAGCCCATTGGAATTTCTTATTCTTGGACCACATGGAATCCTGCCTAAATAAGTCATATTTCAGATTAAACACTTAAAACCTCGATACTGGGCTCTACCTACTCTGCACGAAAGGTATGTGGCCAGGTTTCCTCAAGGTTATTAGCACAATGCCTGGCACCTAATAAGCACTCATGATCAAATATTTGTTGAACAATTTAGGATAGCAGTGGCTCTACCTTCTCAGGGAAATATCCAGAAATAAAGCATTATGAATATTGGCCCATCTTGCTTTGCAGAGGTCATGGTTATCCAACCCTGGGTACCAAAGCAAGCCTGAACTATTCCATCTCAGTGAACTTTCTAAAAATGGTTGCTGTCTCACCTCTTCAAACTCCTTATACTCCAAAGCTTTCATAAAATATAGCAGATTCAAATAATACTAATAAATGGTACTAGAAGTGATGCTCAACAGGATCTCACGTTTATTGAGAAGTGATTAATGGTAAAAAGAAAGGCAATGCCCTTTCCTCATTGGCTGAACAAGAAACTGAAGAAACATTCACTACACGTTTTACAATATTTTTCTCTTCCAAAATGCATTTCTGTAAACAAGTTTTTACCACTGTTCTTAGCTTTGAAATCAAATTAATCCTGACTTAATCAGTATAATGTACAAGAACAGAACATTTCTTAGGACTCCTAGTATTTTACTTTGAATAACAAAGGGTCAGAGAAAATGAACCACCCTTAAAGACACAACCTTGGGTAACACTGTTAAATTCTCCAAGACAAAAATTCTTCATAAAAATGTTCTTCCAGTTCAGAAGGGAAAAAAAAATTCCCACTTTCTGGGGTGGATGCCCAAAACCTTCAAAACTCAAGTGTTCTCCAAGTGCAAATGTCAAAATGGGGGGAGGAAAGGGTTTAAAAATTAGAGAAAACTGTATGCACTTACGGACTTTAAAATCCGAAAAACATAGTAAAAAGACAAAAAAACAAAGCATTATGCTCTGAAATCACAACCAAAGCCAAAATAAAAGGGACATTTTTCACCTAAACTACCTAGAGGGATTTTTTGTTTAGTTTTTTCTTTTTCTTTTTTTTTTTCATTTTCCAGTTAAGTCCTATGTCTTTTGTGAAATTCCAATACTTAAACTGCAAGTCTGCAATCGTCTCTGAAGTCAATGAAATTAAGAAAAAAGTCCTAATTCTCTTGAAGGTCAATTTTTTTCCTCTTAGGATATGCAGATGCAACCGTTGCTGCAGTCTGTGCAGAACTGCCTCTTATTTCCCACGACCTTGACGTTCCTGTAAGTTAAAAAAAAATTGAAATGGTTAGTTAAAACTTATCTGAACATGTTTAAGAATTACAACTTCATAGAATAACTCAACAGAAATTTAATTATTTGTGCTAAATAGAATATTCCCCACAAATAAAAACTGATTTTTACTTCTTATATTTTAAACCAAAGTACTTGCACTCAAGCACCCCAATTAATACAAAATTATTTTTCTTTGACTTTAAAATTCTTAACTGACTAAACACATTTGTTTTCCTATTATAGTTGGTTTACGCTAATATGTGTCAGTCCCCCCAAAATATGGGCCTAAGTAACTCAAACATATATCTATCAATGGCCTGCAGCAGGGAAGCAGCATAAGCCCTAACAGTACTAGAGTCATCCCGTATTAGTCCCAAGGCCTTAACCATATTCATAGGCCTTAATTTCCTTTTTTTTTAAATAAAGTGAGGATATGTATCTGGGCTGTGGGAGAATTAATGAGTCGACATATACAAAGCTCTTAGTCCATAGCAGGCAAGAAAATCATCCTTTTCCCCTAGGGACAGTTTAAAATGCACTCAGAAGCGGGTTTTGAAAACTGAATGCAATACTTACATTTTCCCTGAAATAGATCTAAATGCTCCTTCCTTATTAAGAATCATTCTTTATGAGCCTTTCCTAAATGTACCCCAAACAGCATTCCATTTCACACACTACCTCACTTATTGGGATTTTTAAAAATATGACTCAATCCACATGCCTTTTAAAAGCAAAACCAAAAGCAAAAAAAGCAAAAGCATTAAGTGGTTAGGAGCAAGCACACAGACCTGAACTTAGACTCGATTCATCAAGCCACATGAATAGTCATTTGCTCCCATTCACCTTATGGTAACTATGGTTCTGAAGTTAAACATGATTCCTATTAAAAAAGAACAGCAACTACTACTTATGGGCTTCCATGTTCCAGGCACTGTACATAATGATCTTGATAACCACTTTACAAGGACTATACTACTCCTGCTTTAGAGATAAGAAAACTAAAGCTCAAAACAGTTAACTGACCAAGGTTACCTAAGACTTACCAAGATTCAAATCCATGGCTATATGGCTCTTTACCTACACCATGTCATTACAAATATTTACGTAAAAGTCAACGAAGTTAAGTGAGGCTCTGTGATGAACTGACTACCACCACTAAACTACTCCAAGGATATAAAAACAGTAAATTTCAGAAGGAACAGTTATCTTTTTGTGATGTCCCACTTCACATATCTGGAATTCAGAGATAAACACACCAACATACAAGGATCTGGGATATTTTCAAAATAAGTCATTTTGAAACTTCAACCTTTATAAAATTAATAAAACAATTCACCCACACACTGTTTCTGGAAATCAAACTCAATTCAAGAATAAGAAAAAGAAATTCAATCCAACATAAAAGGGGACCTCAAAAGTTTTGATGTTCCTGGGCTGCAGTACTGACCCTCCCCTTTCTATAACTCTCCCAAAGTTTTGATAATATATTGTTTATAATAGGAAAATCACAACTAAAAAAAAAACCAAAACCCTCTGGCATTGACCAAAATGAAACTTACAAAAGCACCTAGATTCTCATATCAATCTTTTTTTTAAAAATTGTAGTTGATTTACAATGTTGTGTTAGTTTCAGGTATACAGCAAAGTGATACAGTTATACATACATATACATATTCTTTTTCAGATTCCTTTCTGTTACAGGTTATTACAAGATACTGAATATACAGTTCCCCCTGTGCTGTGATAGGAGTAGGTTCTCCTATCAATCATAAACTCATCTACCTCGTTCAGTCTTTCTTAATTTGGATGGATACTATTTATCTAACCCCTCTTCTATTGCTAATCAAAATCTACCTTTAGTTTCTGGAAATATGGACTCTTTTCTCCATGTTTCTTGATTAAATCTCATTCCAATGCTTTTAAAAGCCAAGAATGCCTGGCCTTCTGGCCCTGGGGTACACTTCAAAACCCCTTCCTTCTCTGAGACTTCCTCAACCACTGCAGTTTTCAAGGTGCTTCTAAATCTGCATCCACAATTGAAAATCAAATTGTATTGACTTATTTCATATAAAATTAGTCCCAACTCAACCAAAAGCTCCTA
The DNA here is from genome assembly GCF_008692025.1 of Phocoena sinus. Taxonomy (NCBI): domain Eukaryota; kingdom Metazoa; phylum Chordata; class Mammalia; order Artiodactyla; family Phocoenidae; genus Phocoena; species Phocoena sinus. The sequence goes on along the minus strand of NC_045763.1, from coordinate 22,651,158 downwards.
GAAAGCAAAGAACAGTTCTTTAGCTAAGCTCACTCACAAACTTATTTATGAGTTTAGCAGTGGATAACAGGCTACAGTTGACTTTTATGTAAAATTCTGGTTCTCATCACAAGAAAAAAAAATGGTGATGGATGTTAACTAAACTTATTGTGGTAAGCATTTCACAATAAACACATATATCAAATCATTATGTTGTAGTACACCTTTAACAATGTTGTATGTCAATTATATCTCAATAAAAATGGGAGAAATCGCTAGAGGCAACTTCTGTTACCAGTTTCTTGTGTCCTTCCTGAGTTATTTTAAGCATATAAAAGTTTATTACATCTTTTGTTTTTTCTTTTCACAAGTAGCATACAAAACACTTCATTTTGCTTTTTTTCTTGTCACTTAATATGTCTTGCAGATTATTAAATTTTAGCACATATAGATCTGTTTTTTTTTTATGGGTCTGGGAGCACCCTCCTTGCTCTGAATTCAAGAATTGAAGATCTAGGGCTTCCCTGGTGGCGCAGTGGTTAAGAATCCGCCTGTCAACGCAGGGGACACAGGTTCAAGCCCTGGTCCAGGAAGATCCCACATGCCGCGGAGCAACTAAGCCCGTGCACCACAACTACTGAAGCTCACGAGCCTAGAGCCCGTGCTCCGCAACAAGAGAAGCCACCAAAATGAGAAGCTCACGCACCGCAATGAAGAGTAGCCCCTGCTTGCCAGACTAGAGAAAGCCCAGGTGCAGCAACAAAGACGGACGGATGGAGAGACGGACGGACGGAAGGAAGGAATTGAAGATCTAAAAGAGAAGCAGTTCTCAAAGACATGATGAATGAAAGAAGCCTCAGACAAAAGAATACACACTGTATGATTCCAATTATGTGAAGTTTTATAACGGAAAATGAATCTACGGTGGGGACAAAATTAGAACAGTAGTTGTCTGGGGTGGGGTGGGGTAGGGGTGGAAATTTCTAGGATGGTAATGTTCTATATCTTCATTGGGGTTTGGGTTACACAGATGGGTACATTTGTCAGCACTCAGAAAATATACACTTAAAATTTGTGCATTTTATTTAACTCAAAAAATACGTAAAACAAATACTGAGCTCTAGTTAATGATACGTATGCTGAAATGTTTAGGGGTGAAGTATACTGATAATGACAATTTCTTTGAAATACATCAAAAAATAAAATGGACTGGCAGAAAAACAAAAAAAACTGGAGAAAAAATTCTGCCTATTATCTCATTTTAATGTAATGTAACCCCAGGAATACAAATAAACTTACATGCTCCAAATTGTACCATTAAATTAGAAAACCTAGACTTTGCTAAATCCATTTTTCCCTAAGAAACACACTTATGGGAATTCCCTGGCGGTCCGGTGGTTAGGACTCCACGCTTCCACTGCAGGGGGGGCACTGGTTCTATTCCTGATCAGAGGACCTTAGTTCCCCACACACCACGCAGCTCGTCAAAACAAACAAACAAATAGAAATACACACTTGTAAGTTCATCACAATGCTTAGTAACAGCATTTAAAATATTTAGTCAAAAGAAATGCAAAATAGCACTGTGAAATTGCACTTATTAAGTCATCTCATTTTTAAACACGAAGTTTGTTCCTCTATAATGTGATACTAAATCCACCTGTGTTCAATTTTGCCTCAAACGTAACATAAAACTATTCCTGGGGCTTCCCTGGTGGTGCAGTGGTTAAGAATCCGCCTGCCAATGCAGGGCACACAGGTTCGAGCCCTGGTCTGGGAAGATCCCACATGCCGCGCAGCAATTAAGCTGGTGCACCACGGCTACTGAGCCTGCGCTCTAGAGCCCCCGAACCACAACTACCGAAGCCCATGCGCCTAGAGCCCCACCGAGAAGCCACCGCAATGAGAAGCCCGCGCACCACAACGAAGAGCAGCCCCCGCTAGCCGCAACTAGAGAAAGCCCGCGCGCAGCAGCGAAGACCCAATGCAGCCAAAAATTAAATAAATGAATAAATTCATAAAAAAAGAAAAAACTAGGGCTTCCCTGGTGGCGCAGTGGTTGAGTGTCTGCCTGCCGATGCAGGGGACATGGGTTCGTGCCCTGGTCCGGGAAGATCCCACATGCCGCAGAGCAGCTGGGCCCATGAGCCTGCGCGTCCGGAGCCTGTGCTCCGCAACGGGAGAGGCCACAACAGTGAGAGGCCCATGTACCGCAAAAAAAAAAAAAACTAGTCCTGAATCTTAGCTACACAATTATACCAAGAGGGCAAGTACCACCTGTGCCCTAATGTAAACCTGTGTGACAGAAGCTTAAATTATGGAAATTACATGCAAACAACAAATGGCACTAGCTGCCTTAAATCTCCTGATCAACATCAAGAAAATATTACATTGATGCAATTCAGCAAGCTGATTAAACTGCTCTTCTATTTCCAGATACAATTTTGATGTGTACACAAAAAATAAGCTTATATATTTACAAATGATAAAGATAATATCCATCTTCTCAGAGATTATAAAGATACTTAAGCATTCACATCATACCATCTCGAAAAGTAAAATGAATTTGGCACCAATAATAAAACTGTAAACGATTCACAAGATTTTAAATACTAGCTATTTTAAACATTTTTATTAAAAAAGAAAAAAAAAAAAAAGGGACTTCCCTGGTGATGCAGTGGATAAGACTCCACACTCCCAAAGCAGGGGGCCCAGGTTTGATCCCTGGTCAAGAACTAAATCCCACATGCATGCCACAACTAAGGAACCCACAAGCCTCAACTAAGGAGCCAGCGAGCTGCAACTAAGGAACCCACGTGCCAAAACTAAGACCCGGCACAACCAAATAAACAAATATTAAAAAAAATAAAAACCAAACAAAAAGAACACTTGGGAGAATTCCCCAGAGGTCCAGTGGTTAGGACTCTGAGCTTCCACTGCAGGGGGCACAAGTTCAACCCCTCGTCAGGGAACTAAGATCCCAAAAGCCACGCAGCACAGCCAAAAAAATAATAATAATTGGTTGAAAACGGGAATGAATCAGAGGATCCTGCTTGAAGGGCCTGCCATTGCCCAATTTGAGCATTACACAGCCTTAATGATAAGTAAACAATTATCGCAGTAATATCTTAATTGGGCAAGAACTGGCAATGGACGTTAAATCTAAAGGGTGAAAATTTGATGAGAATAACTGATTCACTTTGTTATAAAGCAGAAACTAACACATCACTGTAAAGCAATTATACTGCAATAAAGATGTTTTAAAAAAATGTGATGAGGAAAAAGATATTTATATAGAGTCTCAAACTATTTTCCCACTTATTAAAAGGAAAATAGTACCTTTAAGTGGAGAACCAGGATACCTTAAATAAGTGATCAAAGTAAACATTACTAATAACGGCATAAACAGACCATCTTATACTTCCTACTGTGATGCACTGAGGACACAAAGTCACTTATGTAGTATTCCTGCCAGAAAAGCATAATCTGAATATACACAATGAGGAAAGGAAACCTCAGACAAGCAGCGACATCTACAAAAATAAATAGCATATACGCTTCAGAAATGTCATATCATAAACAAACAAAAGGGATGAATGGGTGGGATGTTGGTGTGTGAGTATGTGTGTATAGCAGCAGATTAAGAGACTTAAAAGACATAAAACTGAAAGATCCTGGACTGGACCCTGGACCCCCCCCCCACCAAAAAATTGCTACTAAGGACATTAAGACAACTGGTAAAAATATGAATAAGATCTGTAGATCAGATAATCGTATTGTGTCAATGTTAAATTTCCCGATTTTGAAAACTGCATCGTGCTCATAAATGCATGTTCTTGTTCTTAGGAACTACACAGCAAAATATTTAGGAGAAAAGGTCATGATGTCTTGGAACTTACTCTCAAATGGTTCAGAAAAAAATTTCACACACATCTCCAAAGAGAAGATGCAGCAAATGTAGCAAAATATTACATTGGTAAATCTGGGTGAAGAGTATGGGGGAGTCCTTTGCACTATTCTTTAAATTTCTCCAAGTCTGAAATTATTTCAAAGTAAAAAGTTAATAAATTGGGGGATAATTCACTTAATTCTTCTGCAAATATTGGCTGCATTAAAAAGTTGTATTTGGGACTTCCCTGGTGGTGCAATGGTTAAGAATCCACCTGCCAATGCAGGAGACACAGGTTCGATGCCTGGTTCAGGAAGATCCCACATGCCATGGAGCAACTAAGCCCATGTGCCACAACTACTGAGCCTGCGCTCTAGAACTCACAAGCCAGAACTACTGAGCCCACACACCACAACTACTGAAGCCCGAGCACTCTAGGGCCCGTGGGCTGCAACTACTAAGCCCGCATGCTGCAACCACCGAAGCCCGCATGCCTAGAGCCCATGCTCCGCTAGAAGAGAAGCCGCCGCAATGAGAAGCCCACACACTGCAACAAAGAGTAGCCCCTGCTTGCCGCAACTAGAGAAAGCCCGCTTGCAGCAACGAAGACCCTACACATCCCAAAATAAAAATAAATAAAAAGTTATGTTTAACAACTCATGAAACTTTGAAATGTGTTTACTTCCTCATACCTACACTAAAATCACCAAACATGAGGGTATTTTAGCAAAAGAAAAAAATCTGCCTATCAGCTTTTTACAAGTCTTTTAAAATGAGAAAAAAAATGACACAGATAAGATTCTAACACAAGCACCGTTATTTTAACCACTTTGGGACATTAAAACCTTTTAGGTTTCCATAAAAGACTTCTCTTACAGCAGGTCTTTTCTTTCACTTTTGTGACTATTTCCTATTACCACTGGGAATTCCACTAAATTGCTTTGACAATTATGGTCGAAAGACTTCACTTGTCAGATGTATTTATTAACATTTCTAATTAACCAGTCCTACCTTGGTAATATTTAATAAAGAAAAAGCTGGGGTTGGGAGGGTAGGGGAGAGAAGAATGATGACAAGATACACAATAAAAGGAAAGAGCAAAACACATAAAAAAAAGCTGGGACCTCCAATGGTTCCAAGTCCCAGCTGGAACTGCCATAAACACAACATGCATTTGTGTCTTGTTGGACACTCCAGCTTTTATACATGAAGATGCTACTAACCCACCGTAGCAGGGGAAGTGGTGCAGCAAACTGGCTTTCCCCGTGGTGGTGGTGTCATGTTGCAGCCTACCTACCACCTTTTTTAACCTAGTGCTATGTTCAAGGAAGCTACAGTGAGATTTGTGGTAGGAACAGGCTGGACTGGCTAGTCTAGGTTAAGCTCCTGCATAAGATCCTCAAGCACAAACACACAATTAATCATAAAGTCCCAGTTAACCAAAAAACAGACCAAATGCTAAAAGGAAGGGAAGAAGCATTCCTAAAGCTTGAGGATACTGTGATGGTAATAAAGAAAAAAGGAAAACAGCAGAGCAAGATTTTACTGAATTCACACCTCATCACAAAATTCTCACTAGGACATTCATCCTAATCTTTAAATCAGTCCACAATCTCATTGTTCATTGTAGAGACTAAAAAATTTTTTTACAAAATAAAAATAAATTTAAAGATATTAACTAAGAATGTATAAACCAGGGGAAGAAGTTTCTAGGCCTCAATATCTGGTCTGTCACTTAAACAACTAGAGGTTAATATTCACACCATTCACCCATCACATCTTAGTCCCTCCTCACCTTATATCTATAACTATAAAATGCAAAAGTTCATCTCTAGAGGAAATATCCTAAAAGCCACAAGGTGGCAATGTTACTTAAAGTCTGCACATTTGAAATCTCTTCCTACGATATAAATCTGCTTAATTTTTCCTCCATTTAGCTTAATATCCTTTCTCATTTCTACTACCACCCCTCTCCCCACTTTGAAGTGGGCCATAAAACACAACAGGCACACATATATTTATTTGTCGGACAGAATTTTATTAACTTTAAAATCTGATGTCTACCCCTCAGATAAAATTCACTTAATAGCCCTCAATTAAGCTTTCTTATATCCCCATGGTCCCTGATAGAGAAGAACACAAATTTCAGGGTCTCTGGCTGAAAATAAGACAATGCTTACATAGGTTAACATGAAAAAATAGGATTATACTAATATGACTTTCAATGCTTTATATGGCTTATGAAATCAATCTTTTTTGGGGAGGGCACTGTGCTGTTAGGCCTGTGACATCTTAGCTCCCTGACCAGGGATTGAACCCAGAGCCACGTCAGTGAAAGCGCGGAGTCCTAACCACTGAACTGCCAGTGAACTCCTTGATCAATCATAACAGTCTCTGATGCTACGAATATGAGTTATACACACACACACAAACACACATATATTCCCTCCCTTTTAAGATTTTCTAGGTGCAGAAATGGACACTTACTTGAAATAAATTTCTGGGAACTGGCATAGGAGCACTAGGATGAAGTAAATGCATTTAACTAATAACCTTTCCTACCATCAAATTCTTTTCCAAGATTGTTAGTTAGTAGCTGAACTCCTATATACATTTCACTAACAAGGTCGGAAGTAAAAGCCTGGATAATCTACTGTTTTCAGGCCCTGAATCATAAGTCTTAACTAGTAACAGAACAAAGGGTAAGACAGATACATTAAAATTTTTTCAGTTATTCTTTGAATCACTCCTTGGCTCTCCAGTAAGAACTACATTTGAACAAAAACTAATTTCACAATAAAATCAATTTCTGAAAACACTTCAGAATACAATTAAACAAATAAAGGTTTTTTAATAGCTTGTCAGTCAAATCCCCCCCCACTCCCAGCATTTGACAGTAGGTTCAGAAAGAATGAAGCAATCACTGAATATGCTTTCCAGATATCTGATAAATGATATAACCTCCAGTTCCACCTTCAAAAATTTCCAGTCGAACCATCCTCAACACCTCCATTAATACCTCTCTAGTCCAAGCTACTGTACCCTCTCAATACGACTTTGCCACAGACTCCTTTTAACTGATCGCCCTTTCAGTCTTGTGCCCTCCTCAGTCTATTCCAAGGGTGGGACCCCAAAATGGAAACTCAGTAGCATTATTAAGTACCATGCCAAAAGTTACTGAAGAATGTGATGACTGATCTAAAATAAATGAAGGTGTATTTATGTGTATATATACATTTATATGCCTGAGATTATGGATCATAACAATCACTCATAAAAGACCTGTATGCAAGTACTTCACTTGTATATATACATTTAATCCTAATAACCCAGTAAGTTTTTTCCCCCATTTTCATAAAATACTGAGGCTCAAAAGTTTACTTACTCAAATCACTGACAGTGGCAGATATGACACCATCTTCTGAGCTCCTAGCCTTTTCAATACTATGCTAACAAGGAAACAGAATCTAGGATTCATGCTTATTAATAATATCTACCAAAAAAAAAAAAAAATCTACCTAATGTATATATACACCTAAACTTTTTTAAAGGCCCATCATACGTAATATACTTCATAGAATAACAGAATCCCTTCCCACATCCAAAAAAACTAATTACCTTTAAAAATCAGTTAACGGGCTTCCCGGGTGGCACAGTGGTTAAAAATCTGCCTGCCATGGGCTTCCCTGGTGGCGCAGGGGTTGAGATTCCACCTGCCGATGCAGGGAACACAGGTTTGAGCCCTGGTCCGGGAAGATCCCACATGCCGTGGAGCAACAAAGCCCACGTGCCACAACTACTGAGCCCACATGTCACAACTACTGAAGCCCACGCGCCTAGAGCCCGTGCTCCGCAACAAGGGAAGCCACTGCAATGAGAGGCCCGTGCACCGCAACGAAGATTAGCCCCCACTCGCCGCAACTAGAGAAAACCCGCACACAGCAACAGAGACCCAATGCAACCAAAAATAAATAAAATAAAATAAAATATATTAAAAAAACAACTCGGTTAACATCTTCGGGCAACTTCAGGATGGTTAGTGGCCACTAAATCTTATTGCTTAAAATTATCGAACAACTCAAAAAAAAAATTATCTAACAACTCTAAACAATTAATGTGCTCACAAAAAGATACAATAGAATAATGTAAAACTTAAAACATTAAAGCCTCTTAGAAGTAGCCATAATGTCTCTGAGGAGTAGATTATAACAAGTAACACGGAGGATATTCAGCCAAAGACATCTGCACCTTTTAATGAACAAACAATACAGGCAATTCACTAGAGGCTCATAATATTGATAGCTGATGAAAAACACTATTCAAAAGACCCTTTCAGCCTTAAGGTAGGCCACAGTATAAAAAGGTACAGCCAGACTTATCAGACACATTGTGAATTCTAACATTGCTTCTAAAGATGAAGTCTTTTCTGACCCAGAAATATGGCAGTTTCATATGGTTCTGATTAGTATTTAATAAAAATGAACTCAACATCTCAAAAAAAAAGATGAAGTCTTGAGACTAGCAGGCAGAGACTGGAAGGAGGACTATACAGCAAAGGAAGAAACTTACAGGAAAAATAAGCATGAGGAATTTGAAGTGGGGGACATACAACACACTATCTAATGACATTTATAATTTAAATACAAGAGAATCACCTACAGGGCTGATAAAATGCAGATTCCAAAGCCTCAACTCCAAAGGTGCCCACTCAGTAGGTGAGGAAACACAAGAATCTGCAATGTAAGTAACTCTCAGATGGTAACCTGTACAAACTGGGAAACTTCTCTTCAACTGCTTCTAATCCTTTTAAGAACTACCTAGGGAGCTTACTAAATAAAATTTCAGTTTAGTAAATCTGGGGGTAAACCTAGTTATCAGTATTTTTGTAAATACTTTCCAGGTGACTCAAAGTTTGCTTTAAATTGTTACCATTTTTTTTGGAATTTATACTCTGAAGCTCTCACACCACGTCCACCCTGCTCCCCTCCCCGGGGACTCCTTTGCAGGCTTACGGACTGCAAGTAAGGTAACATTTGTCATAAATGATTTTGAATTACCCAAGAACTTGTCTAGGGTTCTAGTTCTGCCACTAAAATGAGGTAATCTTGCAGTCTGTGTACAAAAAGAGTTAGGTAGCCTAAAACCTTCACATTCGATTTTATAACCTTAACCTTCCACAGTAATTATTCAGAACCATTTGTGTTCTCCCTCACTCTTGCTGCCTGTCATTAGCAGCAACTCTCTCACAAGGTTAGGTAGAGTAGATCCAATCTGCTCCCTTTTGATGCTTGTGATGAGGGAGTTTTAAACCTAAGTGCTTAAATGAAGGTTTAAGTTTCAACCAATTACGCTCTCCTCATATAGCCAATGAAGAGTTGACTGACTACAGGCATTAGTGGATAATAGAACATTGCAGTTAGTTATTTTAAATGATAAATGTGAAGATGCAGCAAGGCCTAAGAACAGAAAAGCTTTGGGGCAAAACGAATTCCAGCTCTTCTACAACCTAGCTAGTGATCTTAACAAAATTACTCCTTTCTGAATCTCAGTTCCCTAACTGTAAAATGAAGATAATCTTGGGGACTCCCTGGCGGTCCCGTGGTTAGGACTTGGAAGCTTCCACTGCAGGGGGCCCCGAGTTTGTCAGGGAACTAAGATCCCGCAAGCCAAGCAGCAGGGCCAAAAAAGAAGAAAAAAGAAAATAATCTTATTCTACAGGATTGTTACAAGGGATCAGAGATAAGATATGGAAAGTGCCTTAAGTATAAATGCAAAAAATGGCTAAATATGGGTAAATACCTGAAGTATTAAGGGGGAAAAGCAGGATAAAATACTACATAGAATATGATTATAATTGTATAAACCACTAACTTGTGTCCGAAAGTAAGCCAAAATGATGAGCGGTTTTGTCAGGGTAGAGGAACTATGAGTGAGTTTTCTTTTACTGTCTACACATTTTATAATTTGGTTATTACAATGAAAAACAAATGCACATGGAAAATTTGCAAAATGCTAATATAAAATTTGCACGTTGCAAATTTTTTTTAATATGCAAACAGTTTAAAAGCTCTATATGCTATCTATACCCTGATTGCGTAAAAGGTCCACATGAAGTCAAAAGCTTACATATAAGTCTACCTTTTCTAAATGGCTTCACATATTACACAAGTGATCTGTCCAAATTTTTAGCTTTGACACATGTAGCAGAGTATTAAATACCTCATAAGAACCACCAGGTATTACAACAGCAGTAAATGCAAATGAGTTGGAAAGAGCAACTGCCTGCCTCTTCCCGCTCCCCACATACCCAACAGCTTAAACTTAAAGGTTTAGCCATTTTCTTCCTTCATCTTTCTTTCCACAATCTTTTCCTAGACCCAACTCAAAGACAGTCCTCCATAAAAATGACTCAACTCTGGTCTTGCTATTCTTTTCTTCTGTACTTGGTCTCATCCTGTAAAATGAGCACTTTTTTTTTTTTTGTGGTACGCTGGCCTCTCACCGTTGCGGCCTCTCCCGTTGCAGAGCACAGGCTCCGGACGCGCAGGCTCAGCGGCCATGGCTCACGGGCCCAGCCGCTCCGCGGCATGTGGGATCTTCCCGGACTAGGGCACGAACCTGTGTCCCCTGCATCGGCAGGTGGACTCTCAACCACTGCGCCACCAGGGAAGCCCAAAATGAGCACTTTAATACCCACTATACTATACTGTTTCACTTATATTTCCTCCCTATGGCTAACTGGAGTTAAATCAGTTCAATTAGGAATTGCTTATTCAGCAAGGGATGAAAAGCATTAGGGCACACTATTGAGCTAGTTGTTAAGTCTATACTGTCTAGTTGTTATAACTAGAAAAATCTGCTTTGGAGGTGGTGGCAGCAGGATGCAAATTTAAATTGAATTACCTGTTTCTGTGGAGAAAGGCAGAAAGGATGATCTGAGCCTACCACACTCTTCTTCCTCATTTGCAGACTTGCAGATTTCAATGGTGAAGAAAGAGATCTTTTGTTTTCCCTAATTCAGGGAACAGAGCTTTTCCTCCTCTACATGAAACTCCTATATAGTGCAGGTGTCAGTCCTTTATCATACAGTTCCTTAAACTAAGGCAGTCAAAGCCAATGCTGTAGCATCGCCAGCTGCTGTGAGATGTTTTTCTAATCCCTCCCTTCCTCCAAGACTAAATAACCAATACACCTAAATGAGATGCTGAAGCTGCAGATTCCTTACATTTCTTCAACTTCAAAATAGATTCCCCCACCCCCAACTCCACCTCCATGCACCATTTTTTGAAAAATTCCTGTCATCCAGTGGATTCCAAATTATGCTTCATAGAGGAGATGCTTCGAAGATCACCCAGGGAAAAAAAGAGAGCTGAGCGTGTGAAATTAGCCATTCATGGGGCTCTGAGTAAGGTTTTGTTTGGAGGAGAAAAAACAATTCCACTTTTTAGAAGTTTGAAAACTGTCATAGGACTAATCTTTACTTCTGGCAGGTAAGCAGAATGGTTCACATCTGAGTAATTCCTGATTTAAACTATTCAGAGTAAATACTAAATGATTCTAGAATCGCTAACTACCCCTTGTCCCAAAATGTTTAAGTCTGGAAAAACAGCAGTCCCCTCTGGATCAATCTTTAGCCATAGCAAAAACAGAATACTGACATTTTTAATACCCAACTGCATTTCAGACATTGTTATATGGTCTAATTCACCAAAACAGCCCATACTAACTAAACAGAAGCTGGTCTTACTTCATTAAATCCCTGAAAGACTTGGAACAGACAGCTTAGAAAACTTCACAGGTTGTGAAGGGCTGGAGCACTATAGAAACAACAAATGCACAGTCTGTTGAATGATGTATGGAGACCAAAACCTTCAAACCCCTAACAAAGCACTCTCATGTTACTTTTATTCAGATAGTTGTTGGCATTTGCAGTCATCTGCTACCTCTCTACAGTCTCTGAATAAGCTGATTATACCCCACTGCTTGAAATTCTACTCAAGATATAGCCCTTTCCTTGTTCTCTTTCTAAAGCTCCAACTACTCCCTCTCAAACCCTTTCACTTGGTCCCTCTTTAATCCATCCTTTAAATTGTGTTATTGCTGGGGGTTCTTTCTTTGGCCCTCTTCTCTCAATGCATGTTGGCTCTGGAACCGCACTGAAGTAGAACATCAGCTCTGCTTTCTTAGTTTGGGCAACTGTGCAAAAAGAATGTACTCTTTTCTGTGCTTCAGTGCCTTCATCTGTAAAACTGAGATAGCTGTACATACCTCACAATGATAGAATTAAATGAAAACGTACATAAAAATATGTATTCAGGGACTTCCCTGGTAACGCAGTGGTTAAGAATCCACCTGCCAATGCAGGGAACATGAGTTCGATCCCTGTCCCGGGAAGATCCCACATGCCGCAGAGCAACTAAAGCCCGTGTGCCACAACTACTGAGCCCACGTGCCACAACTACTGAAGCCCGTGCACCTAGAGCCCATGCTCCGCAACAAGAAAAGCCACCACAATGAGAAGCCCGCGCAGCACAACAAGGAGTAGTCCCTGCTCACCACAACTAGAGAAAGCCCGCACACAGCAATGCAGACCCAATGCAGCCAAAAACAAATATTCATTTTTTAAAAAATGTATTCAGGACAGGTGCATATTCGACACTACAGAATGAGCAATAATTTCAGCCATTATTTTTATTACCAATATTCTTGAAGAATCTTAAACCCATCCATGCCTTTACCTATACTGAGAGCTGGAAACTCCCAAATTTCTATCAACAGATCTTTCCTGAGCTCCAGATCCTACCATCACCTTTCTGTCCTACAAGCACCCCAAATACTATTTCCAAAAGCCAACACATCTCCAAACCCTAACCTGCTGCTCATCCCACATTCTCTAAGTTTTTTTTTAAGTAACTAATCAGCAAATATTTCTACCACATTTTTCAAATGGAACTTCCCCATTCCCACTACCTTGATACAGGCTCTGTCTTTCTCCCAACTATTGTAAAAGACTCTCCTTCGGTATTTGAGTCAACTACACCTCTCTCTCCTCATTTAATAGATGACTTCAGGTAAGTTGCTAACCTGAGTTTCCATTTTCCTACCTATAAATATGGGATACTGCCTCCGGGAGTTGGTGGGGATTAAAGTAAAACTATGAAAGTACCTAACGAAGTCAGTGCTCAGTAAGTATTTCATCCTTCCCATCCTCTAAACTGTCACTCTACACTGACTATCCTCCCTTACAATCTAAAAACGTAAGTACAGGATAAAAATCCAAAGCCCTTCTTATACTAGGCCCAACCAACCTCTCCAGCTTTATCACTTATTCTTTCCATATTAAATTTCTCATTTCACAAGGCCCAGTTTTCTATCTGGCAAACTCCACATATCACACAGTGGTCCATGGGCTTTGGGACTAGAGAGAGACTGTGGCTTTGGGTGGAGTTCCAACGTATTTTCATTTATTGATACTAATGACTTAAAGACAAAAGTGAAATAACAATGACATATGTCAGAACTTCACTGGCTTGTCAATTTGAGCAACTTCCTTGCTAAACTGGATAATAATTTTCAAATTCTGGAAGACTAATTCTTCAAATTTTGTTTTATTCAAAATATGTCAGGGATAGAGACATGACACACTTAAGTTTAATCTGCATTAAGGGAATTCCCTGAGTGGTTAGAACTCCGCTCTTCCACTGCAGGGGGCACGGGCTCAACCCCTGGTCGGGGAACTAAGATCCCACATGCCTTGTGGTAAATCTATATTAATATTTTATCCATCCCTTTAAGTCTAGACAATCAAGAAAAATCAAGTCCTGACTTGTATATAGCATTTGCCAATTTCCATGGTGTCAATAACATGGCTGACCTCAAACTACCAGTGGAATACAGGAATACAGTGGGGCTGAGAAGACATGTGCAAAAGCACAATATTATATACTGATACAAACATAATAACTTTAAGAGTGATGAATTTAAATATTACAGTTTAATGGTAATCATAATGGTATTCTAAGTTTATGTAGTTTAACTGTAACATATTACTAACTGTAGTATACAATGTAATTCAATGTAAATAGAAAGGCATTTAAAACACCTTTTAATACAATGTATTTAATTTTTTTTTTTTTTTTTTTTTTTTGCCGTACGCGGGCCTCTCACTGTTGTGGCCTCTCCCGTTGCGGAGCACAGGCTCTGGACGTGCAGGCTCAGCGGCCATGGCTCACCGGCCCAGCCGCTCCGCGGCATGTGGGATCTTCCCAGACCGGGGCACGAACCCGTGTCCCCTGCATCAGCAGGCGGACTCTCAACCACTGCACCACCGGGGAAGCCCGTATTTAATTTTTAAGTTTATGCAATTTGACTGTGCTTAACAACTAGCTTGCTAAAATTCTTGAAAGCTAAACAACTGGCTCACAATTAGCTAGCTCTAGCACATTATTGGACTTGGACATTGAATTACCAACTCCACCACTTGTTAGCTATGAGACCTTGTATAAATAACCTCTTTGAGCCTGCTTCCTCATCTAAAATATAAGAATGATACATTAGATGAGATAGCTAAACTTTTATGTATACCATGTGCCAAGCATTGTGCTATCATTTAAGAACTGATTACCCAATTACTCATTCTATTTGATATAGATCAAATGTTCTTTCCCCCATGAAGACTTTCTTAATTTCCCCAAATTTATCACTTCTCCAGAAAGCCAAAGTATTTCTTCATCCCTCTATTACAGCTCTTATCTCATATTTTATCCATTTTGTTGTCCACCTAACAACACTGTCTGGTCCTAAGCCAAAGATGGTGCCTTGTTTATCTGTTCTATCCTAGAAATTAACACAAACATTTGGGGGCTTCCCTGGTGGTCTGCCTGCCAATGCAGGAGACATGGGTTCAAGCCCTGGTCCGGGAAGATCCCACATGCCACAGAGCAACTAAGGCCCATGGGCCACAACTACTAAGCCTGTGCTCTAGAGCCTGTGAGCCACAACTACTGAGCCCGTAGGCCACAACTACTGAAGCCCACATGCCTAGAGCACGGGCTCCCAACAAGAGAAGCCACCACAATGAGAAGCCTTCGCACCACAATGAAGAGTAGTAGCCCCCGCTCGCCACAACCAGAGAAAAGTCCACGTACAGCAAAGAAGACCCAATGCAGCCAAAAATTAAATTTAAAAAAACCACAAAACATTTGTTGAAAGATGGATACAAACAAAGGGCATGCTTCAAAGAGATCCAAATTCAGTATCACCTACTCTCTTTTGGTCCTCCTTTAACAAGGCTACAGAAAGGCATTTTATCCACAAAGCAAGGAAGGTGGTGAGTAATACAAATAGAATTCCCTCAATCCTACTGGCAGAAAAACAAGTAAATTTATCTGCAAGACAGAAGACGACATAGACGGCCTTAGAATTTTACAAAACGTTCAGGTTTGCCATCCTGATTAAAACAGGATGCCCACTCACTAGCTCTGAAGAAGCAATTTAAAACAGTGGTGGAGTGGAGTAATGTTAAATGGAAAGAACAATACTGCATGGTCATTTAGTTCCTAAAGATTTAATAGTAAGAAAACAATATATTTGGCTCAAGTGATGTTTCTTTCTTTTCTGATTTTTGTATCACTAAAACTTGGATATTTTAAATTTTTTTCTGAAGTTGAAAATGGAGCCAAGATGATTACCTCAAACATTTATAAACAAGGGACTAAATGCCCAAATTAAAGGGTTAGGAGGAAAAAGATGGCTGTAAGGAAAAAAAAAAAAACTTCCTTATATAAGAGAAATATTACTTATGCCAACACTATAGGAAAACTAGATTTTTTTTTTTAAAGGAAACATTTCTCAAGTAATCACTTCTATGTTCCTTTGCTAAGTCTTTATTACATTTTAGGTAATAATTTTTTTCATTAATACACAATAAATATATTAATAACTACCCAAATACCTAATCTATACTACGATTCACTGAGAATCCACAAATCCTATCTGTCATCTATCTCCTTCTGTTCTCAAGTCCTTTCTTATGTTTTATATGTAATTAGTATTTAGGTCAGAAATTACAGAACACAAACAAAAATAAGGTCTTACTAAAAACACCTGTTTTGTACCATCAATTCCTCTCCATGAACCTCAAATGTTATCCTGGGCCACCTAATCCTCTTTTACTCCTCGGTTTCTCTGATCTAAACTACCCCATGTGTGAATCTTCTCTACAATTTACCTAATAAAAGTTCTTTTAGTCTCTTCTTGAAACCCTCCTGTGACTAAGACTCCATTTTTAGAAAGTTCCCCCTTTACAAAAATCTCCCTCCCTATAATTTTTACCTATTGGTTCCAGTGCTGTCACTAGCATGAAAAATCATTTGATAACAGCTATCATATTCCCCCTTATAAATCATCTCTACTAAGCTAAACACTACGATGAGAAATAAGATAACATGTATAAAGCACAGTGCAGGAAGAAGTGAGCTATATATATATATATATATATATATATATATATATATATATATATATACACACACACACACAGTAATGATACCTATTATTACGAAGTACTGGTTCACCTTTACAAGTTTCCCATTGCCTTTCACTGAAGCTTACATCAAGGACCTCCACCATCCTAACTCAAATTAGATCTTACTCCTCATTCTCTTAAACTCTAGTACTTTATTTTAAGCCAACTTTGTATCTCTCTCAGTAGATTCCTTCTATATCCAACTAACTGCATAAACATTTCATTTAATTCCCTTTTCCTAATCTAATCTCCAAACTTCTCTTCCTGGAAACCCATTCCACAAACTCCAATTAGACTTGTTCTTGAACTGTACAGGAATTCCTATTCCAACTTATTACTTCTACAGTGTTATTATCGATACAGATTTGGGCTGTTCTGAACCATGTTCACTCTTCTCAAAACACCTCTGGCTATCTTCTATACATCTTCCAAGGCTCAGCTCTGAGATCACTTCTTGCAGGATTCTTCTATGATCAATCAACCCACACCCCAAGATGGGTTAGGCAATCTTCAAGCTTCCAAACTGGCACCTTGTGCATACCTTGAGAAAACACTTTTCATTTTGTATTGTTACTTGTCACTAATATAAGGCTCCCTGACAATACATTTGTGGTTTCTCTGTAGTGTCTAGCACACAGTAAAGTTGTTCCAAGAAAAGATAAATAGCTTCATCTCAATTCTTAAACACCATAATAAATTTTCAGTATGTCCAAACACACTCCAAGTCACCATTTTTAGGTCTTCTGCCTGAAAATCAGAATAATCCTAAAGGTAAAGAAATCCTGAGTTCTTTTTCCCATCTTGCAAGATGGCAGGTGAAAAGGTTGAGAAGCCAGATACTAATGAGGAAAAACCTGAAGCCAAGAAGGCTGATGCTGGTGGCAAGGTTAAAAAGGTGAAGCAGGTTAAGAAGGGGAAGCCCCAATGCAGCCAAAACCCTGTCCTGGTCAGAGGAATTGGCAGATATTCCCGATCGGCTATGTATTCCAGAAAGGCCTTGTACTAGAGGAAGTATTCAGCAGCTAAATCCAAGGTTGAAAAGAAAAAGAAGGTGAAGGTTCTTGCTACTGTCACAAAACCAGCTGGTGGTGACAAGAATAGTGGTACCTGGGTGGTTACACTTCACAAAATGCCTAGGTATTATCCTACTGAAGATGTGCCTCGAAAGCTGTTGAGTCACAGCAAAGAACCCTTCAGTAAGCATGTGAGAAAACTGCATGCTAGCATCACTCCTGGGACCATTCTGATCATCCTCATTGGGCACCACAGAGGCAAG
This sequence comes from Phocoena sinus, assembly GCF_008692025.1. Taxonomy (NCBI): domain Eukaryota; kingdom Metazoa; phylum Chordata; class Mammalia; order Artiodactyla; family Phocoenidae; genus Phocoena; species Phocoena sinus. The sequence continues at coordinate 22,633,488 of NC_045763.1, read as the reverse complement.
AGGGTCCTTTTCCTGAAGCAGCTGAGCAGTGGCTTGCTACTTGTGACTGGGCCTCTGTCCCTCAATCAAGTTCCTCTGCAGAGAACACACCAGAAATTTGTCATTGCCACTTCCACCAAAACTGGTATCAGTGGTGTGAAAATCCCAGAACATCCCACTGATGCTTACTTCAAGAAGAAAGTACATAAGCCCAGGCACCAGGAAGGTGAGATCTTTGACACAGAGAGAAATACGAGATTACAGAGCAGCGGAAGGTTGATCAGAAAGCTGTGGACTCACAAATTCTGCGAAGAATCAAAGCTGTTGCTCAAAAAAACAAAAACAAAAACAAACAAACAAAAAAAAAGCTGTTCCTCAACTCCAGGGTTACCTCCCCTCTGTGTTCGCTCTTACAAACGGAATTTATCCTCACAAAGTAGTGTTCTAAACTTCTTATAAAGAACCTATTAAATAATTCAGTCCAAAAAAAAATCCTGCTATTCTCACTTAATAGCAATGAAATTTTTAAAAATATACACCTTAAGCTGTTGTCACTATAGTAATATTTACTCTAGATCTGTCTCTCCTCAATCTCCCCTTAGCTTTCCAGTTATTCAGAAAAATCTTTACTCAAGTGCCTGATCGAGTCTAATGTTGGGCTAGACATTAAGAGAATTACACAGCCCTTAGTCTCCCCTACTAGACTATCTTATTTTTACCTAGAGTTAAAAAGCTAGAAAGGTAAGACAAACCTAAAACCACTAGGGACTTCCCTGGTGGCACAGTGGATAGGACTCTGCACTCCTAATGCGGGGGGGCCCGGGTTCAGGGAACTAGACCCACATGCATGCTGCAACTAAGAGTTCGCATGCCACAAATGAGGAGCCCGCGTGTGGCAAACTAAGGAGCCCTGGAGCCACAACTAAGGAGCCTGCCTGCTGCAACTAAGACTGGGAACAACCAAATAAATAAATATTGTGGCGGGGGGGGGGGGGAACTAAACCAACTATTTTATGAGGTTTCTTTAAAAAAAAAAAAAAAATCACTATTGCAGGAAGTACCTCTCCCTTTATGCCCCACTATTCCAAAGCTGAGACAGAGAAAAAGATTAACTGACTGCCATCATCTTCTGAATAGCTGACAGTAATAATCAACAACAACAAAAAAATTTTAAGAAAAAAGCTCATATGGCAATATATAGCACAGGCAAGACCTTCTAAAAGCATATATCCTGGGCTTCCCTGGTGGCGCAGTGGTTGAGAGTCCGCCTGCCGATGCAGGGGACACGGGTTCGTGCCCCGGTCCGGGAAGATCCCACATGCTGCGCAGCGGCTGGGCCCGTGAGAAATGGCTGCTGAGCCTGCACGTCCGGAGCCTGTGCTCCGCAACTGGAGAGGCTACAACAGTGAGAGGCCCGAGTACAGCAAAAAAAAAAAAAAAGCATATATCCTTTGACACAGCACTTAAGGATAGGTATGAATCAATATTTATATCTTAGGATATTTACAACTGTTATTTTAGCTGAAAAAAAATTATAAAGAAGTTATTCAATAACGGGGACTGGTAAATTACAATAAATTTTTGATAGAATACTATGAAGCCATCAAAAGTGATGTCACAGCTATATACACTAATATGCATAAGATAGGTAACTAGTAAGAACCTGCTGTATAAAAGAATAAATTAAATAAAATTTTTTTTAGAAAGTGATGTCACAGGGCTTCCCTGGTGGCTCAGCGGTTAAGAATCCACCTACCAATGCAAGGGACACAGGTTTGAGCCCTGGTCTGGGAAGATCCCACATGCCGCGGAGCAACTAAGTCCGTGCACCACAACTACTGAGGCTGCGCTCTAAAGCCCGTGAGCCACAACTACTGAAGCCCACACACCTAGAGCCCATGCTCAACAAGAGAAGCCAATGCAACGAGAAGCCTGCACACGGCAAGGAAGAGTAGCCCCCGCTCGCCACAACCAGAGAAAAGCCCGCGCGCAGCAACACAGACCCAACGCAAACAAAAATAAATTTTTAAAAAGTGATGTCACAGAATAACAATTAGAGGAAAGTTCTAAATAAATGCAGAAAGCAGTTTACAAAATAGTATCTAAAGTATACAACGAAGTAAATGAAGTCACTAAAATTTGCTGGAAGTGTCAAGCCAGACAGATCCAAAATATCCAAGCCAGACAGATCTTGAAGGTTCTATGGTATTGAATTAGATCATGTGACAAAACAAGGCAAAAATGGCTGTAGTTCTGCTTCAGTGTGTTCTGCCAAGAAACATGCCCAATCATGGAACTTTAGAACAGCTGTGACATCATTTTCAGGATGAAGTTTTAAGTATTTCCCCACTGACTGAGTTTCCATTTGGCTGGAAGATATTTTTCAATCTTGTAAATAATACCAACGCACATATACAAACACCCCACTTAAGGGAGTCAATGCTTCAATGAGCTATCAGTCCCATTATCATGAAACTTGTTTTGTCTTGGAAGCCTAATAAAAACTGGAAGAACAGTTTACAGTCAGTTATGTAAGGATGTTAAAGGGTAACAGTGGGCAACACAGGAGTAAGGCAATACTGACTGAAAGGGTAGCTGGGTTTGGAAGCAATCATAGGGACCTTCCTGAAACCCCAGCAAGCTCTTCTTAAAGAAAGTAAACTAAAAAGTAATCTGACACAAGTATAATTGAAGCTTTTAAGTTTTTACCTTTGGTGGTTTGTTCACCAGCCTCAGAACAATTAGGATACTCATTCATCAAAAGTCTTTACAGAACGGTTTTGAGAGCCATTAGTTAGCTTAACAAAGACCCTAAACCTTGATTATTATTACACTCACTGAAAACACAAGACTAGTCAATGAATCTTACACCTACTTATGAAGTTTTATCATTCACTGAACCACTCAAGTGAATACAGATATATACTTGATTAAAAGTGCACACAAATTAACAATCCTCAGACTTGCTACTTCACTTTTAAACACAAGCTTTCCCACTAGTTCTAACAAATACAAATTTATCTTAGCGGCTATGCTGCACATTCCAAAAAATACTCCTATCTTTGCCTTCCTGCTTTTAATCACAAGATGTAGGACAGAACTTTGCAGATGAAAGTAAGCAGATTCTTAGTATGTGACAAATACTATGCATATTTCAAGTAGTTAAACCAAGCACCTGGATGCCCCCACACACGTTCATAATCTGCTATGCCACTACATGATGCCTAAAAGGCCACAGCCTCCTTCCTTGTTCCTCTAGAAACAGAAGCCTGTTAAGATATCTTTAGAGCCTTTCAGATGTTTGGCAAAAATAATCAAGGATCTTTTTTCTATAGATTCCGGAGGATTTTAAGTTAAACTGTTAAACTCTGGGAAAGGAAAAGAGTTTAAAGAACTAAAAAGTACCAAGTTTTTTCTGACAGCCAACTTTCCAGTAACCTGGCTCTATCTCCCCAATACTTTCAGCATCACTGACAAGCATAACTCTATTTCTTATTTGTCTGTACACACTGGAAGATAAAGAGCCAACCATCCTGGGCTTCCCTGGTGGCTCAGCGGTTAAGAATCCACCTGCCAATGGAAGGGACATGGGTTCGAGCCCTTGTCCGGGAAGATTCCACATGCTGCGGAGCAACTAAGCCCGTGCGCCACAACTACTGAGCCTGTGCCCTAGAGCCCGCACGCCTAGAGCCCATGCTCCACAAGAGAAGCCACTGCAATGAGAAGGCCGCTCACCCCAACTAGAGGAAGCCCGCAAGCAGCAACGAAGACACAATGCAGCCAAAAATAAAAGTCAACCATCCAGCTTTAGTTAGACAACTATGGACCTCTGATTCTGTGTTATGGAGGTCAAGAATCTACCAGAGCAAACTTACTTCTCTGAGCAGTCTTCCTCCCACTGCTCAAAGGAATAAGTCTTTATAAAGGCATAACAAGTGCCTCAGGTCCTAGATCAACTACATAAGATCCCTATGAATTTATGACAAATTCAAGGAAAATGTATTTACATTAAGTCTGTTAGGTTTTGTTTATTTTACATCTGAAGCTAACCACTCAGGATTCTATCATTAATATATACATATGTTTTAAAAACATTTTCTCCTTGCCATTATCTTTTCACCTACTTCCTATACTTCAACATGTCTAACTTCTGGATAATATGATCTGCCCCAACCACTATTTTATCATTTTCTTATGGTCCTAGAGTTTACACTCAATACATGGGATCAAGCATTACCAACCGTTTCAAATAAATTCAACTCTTTACTTTGGAACTATTCCCTATCACTCTGTTCAAGATTCCCACTTGTTACAGAGGAAAAGAGAAAGTGAATCTTTAGGAATACAACCAAATGTTAAGAACAAGAAGCCAGCTCTTTTGGATGATCTGCTTTCCAAGTTTTATATAACTACCTTTTCTAATGGGAAAAAGATTTTGAAAAAAAAAAGTGATTAACCAGAACACTACAAAAGACAGAAGGAAGAAAGGTCTGAAAAACATCCTCTTAACACTGCCAGTTGTCAGCAGGCAGGCAGAAATGTCAGGGCTTCGTGACACACCAACTCTTGAAAATAACTACAGTACCCCAGCAAGGCCAAAAGTTAATTCCAACAGAATTATCTTTTTCTCTGCCACATTACAGCCTCAATCTTCTCCTACTTTCATTTCTACGTTTCTATCACTTCAATTATTCCCTTTGCTTTTTTTCAGACTCATTCTTCACCTCTTTCTGCATCATGTAAAGCCAGTTTCTCTAAGTTTGTTTCTGCTTTAACTTAAGCCCATATTTCTGTCCTCCATTAATGTTCCCATATTCTTTCACACTAAGGTTCAAATAATAAGACCAATTATCCTCCATTAAGGCTTGAACTGTTAAGTGATACTTGTGTTATTTACAAAGCTTTTATTAATGGCTCGGTATAATACCTCTCCTGTTCTCTCTAGTTCCTTCTCCTTCCTTTAAAGTCTTAAGAAGGGTAAGCTGGTTACCTTTTTAACACTTTCTTCTTCCTCTTGGCGTTTCTCATAGTGTGAGAAGTCATCAAAAATGGAAGTGGTGTGCTTGTAGCTGGCTATGATTTTCAACACCTGCTTAGCCTTTTCCAGAGGCACTTCCTGAGTGTCCCTGGAGTTGGTCACTGGTTTATTCTCGTTGTTCTCTAGGCGAATGTGTCGCAACTGGCTATTGGGAACGTCCTTCACAAAAATCCACCTGACATCAAAACGACCCTTCCATTTGTCCTGGGACCACACACCTGCACATGTGTTGTAGTCCACAGCAGATTTCATTTCTGCAACGCCACAGAAGTGTCCACTGCCGTTGACACTGAAAAGTAAGTAAACGGGGCCCTTCCCGTTCATGGAGCGATAAGCAGCATCCAGTCTCTTGTTACCATGCTCTGTGCTGCACCAGATATTATACTTAATGGAACGGTGGATATCGTCCTCAGAGTAGCTCTTAATGATGAAAACCCGGCCATGTTTCAGATTCCAGTCAAAATCCTTGGGGTTATAGTTATTAATGGACCGCAGCTTCTCCAACACTGGGTGAGGTTCTGAAGGAGTAGATCCAGATCCAGGCTGAGACTGTCCTACTCCATTACCATCCACCCCATTATGACCGAACCCACTGCCACGGTTCCGAGGTGCTACCCAGCGGGTTGGCTGAGCTGCCTGTTGCTGCACTGAGAGCTGGGCAGGCTGTGGTGGTGGTGGGGGCAATGGCTGTGTCTGTTGCCCTACTGATGCCTGAGCCGCTGGTGGGCTACTGTTAGCCTGCTGACCTACAGGCTGGGGAGACCCCTGGGTTGGCTGCTGACCCATGTTCTGAACCAAAGCCTGTGAGGGGGTTTTTGCCACAGGACCCTTGTTATCCCAAGTTCCAATATCCATGTTATGTTTTATTGGAGGTGGTGGAAGACTTGACCCTGCAATGCCATTCTTGGTCTTCAACTTGGGTTGCTGTTTTGCAGGCTTGCTAGCAATATCAGCCCAAGATGCTGGTTTTGGAGGAGCAATGGTAGCTGGAGGCAAACTATTGGAAGCCACGATGTTACTAGTAATGGACCCGCTACCAACAGCAGAGCCTACAACTTTTGGAACATTGCTTGCAACTTCTGTGCTACCCAACTTCAGGGCTGCCATCCCCTGGTCTATAGTATTCATGCCAGGAGCCTTATTGAGGGTCTCACTGGCAAAAGCTGACTGTCCATCAATCATGGCTCCACCTAAGGAGCTAGGTGCATAAGCATAATTGCTACTATATCCAGAGCTCTGAGTAGACTGTCCCTGAGAACTGTTATTTCCCCAAGCTGAGAAGTCAATCCCACTGGGAAAGAAATTAAAACCATGCTGACCAAGAAATGGAGTGCTACCCAGGGCTCCTGGTTGTCCGAACATTGCATCTGGTAGGAAGTGAGGCTCTCCGTTGCTCAGCTGTCCATAAGAAGTTAGATAGGGCATGGCTGTGTCACCCCCAGTAGACCAAGCAGCTTCACCCAAAGAATAGGAGAAGCCAATGGAGGGACTGTAGTAACTGGGTAAGTAGGAATCTGACATGGCAGTATATGCATTATTCTGTGGAAGAAGAAAAAAGGGTTAATTAAAACTAAACACAAAAATACATAAAACGACCAGAACATTTCCTTTCCCAATTATTCACACAATTCAAATATTTCAGTCATTACCATGAAAAAGGAGAGTGACCTTTTCAGATGGTCTCTTCCCATAAACTTGCTATTTTTATAGACTTAGATAATATTTTGGTTTAATAATTGAACTGCTTAAACATTTAAAATTAAACTTGACATACAGTGAATACCAGCCTTACCTTTTAGTGCTACAATTCAGAAAAGGGAAAACCCGTCATCTCACTAAGTTTAAGTCTTCCTCTATAGATGTACTGAGATGACGCCTTCATTAAAACCACTATCTCTGGACTGAAGGAGTGGGAATATTGGCAGAAAGAAAAAGTATTCACAAGAGTTTCCTATTAAAACTTACTACATAATAGATAAAACAAAAATAACTGGAAATTTCAAGTTCTACCCCAAAAATCTGTGCAGCCATTCCTCAACCATAAACCAAAAATCAAGGTTCAGTACACCTACTCTATAGTAAAGCCTCCTGGCAAACCATCTGGGAACATCAAGAGATGCCACTATTTAATTATAACCTGGAAAGAAAATGCACAGTGGCTTCCAGTGGATTCAAAACCAAAAAAAATGTTGCTACCTGTTTTGCTTCACCTATAAAAGTTAAGGCCGTAAGCTAAAATGCACACCTAACTTCTTCATTAAAAACAGCAATATAATTCTAAAGACAGTACAGTCCACATCTTTATAAAAGGAATCATCCTTCAGAATGACAACCAGAAATAAAGTTATACTCAACTAGTCCTCACATTAGAAGATAGATTACATTGCAGAAACATTCTTACTTTCATTTATGCTGACAGTTCTTTTTCATAAATCCTAGTAACTCACAAAGTACTCCCTTAAATGAGAAGCCAGAGATATATAGAATTGGTTTCTATAGATATAGACTCAGCTCAACTCAAAAATAGACTACTTTAACTTCAAAACAGCTCTGGTATCTAAGAATCCACTAACTAGTCAATAGGGAGTTTTGTTCGTAAGAGACTTGGATGACCATAACTACGTCAGGCCTTAAGTTTGTATTACCAAAGCCAATAGTACTTCTTCCTAGCCACTAAAACACATCTCCTAAAGATTAAATATTTCAACGAATATAGTTTGATAAAATGGTGGTGCTTCTCTCTGCCAATTCTAAATTTTCTTTTAAAAACCTAACTCTTTCACATATACTCTCAAGTTTAAGAGAAGTCTATTTCTCGAAGACAGTGTTATAATTTTAACAGCCCCAAATCCATTATGAATAAGAAATTCAGACCACCCTTAATAGATTAAGCCTGAAGAATTATTCCAATATAAGGTGATGAAAAACTGGTTAAACTAATAAGAATCTGCTGAATAAAAAAGTAAATAAAATTCAAAAATTAAAATAAAAAACTGGTTAAAGAGTAGATGAAACAGCCTTGACAGACTACAGAGAGTCTCAGATTATGTCTATTCAACCAAAATTTATATTTCCCCCCAAATTTTTCAAAAATATTTAAGCTTTAACTTAAATAAAAAACAAACTCCCCCACAAATTTTTCAAAAATATTCAAGCTTTAGCTTACTTAACAAATAAAAAACAAACACATTTAATATCACAGGTTATGCCACTATAGAGCTAAATGCCTACACCTGAACTGGCAGGTTCCCACATGCCCCTGAGCTCAAAAATCTGAATCACACAATGTTTCACAAGAACTACCTAGAATTATGTTTCCAAATGCTCCCACTCTCCTTGTTACAATGATTATGTAAGCAAACTACCTCAAGAGCAAGAACCCTATTTTAATAGTTCATTCCTCCACTTCCTTCCCTACTTTTCCTGATTAACTGGTTGTCTTCTGCAAAAACTTTTTTCCAATCACTTGCTTAAGCGGTTTCTACACTTTCAATTCAGAAAATTCTACACAACGGATCAAAAAGTTTTATGTAAGCATTAGGCACAAACATGCGCACGCACTGTCAAGTTATTCAAGACTGTTATGAATACCATACACCATCTGTTCAGAATTTATATAAATGTTCCACAAACTTTTTCATCTTTTAGGATATTCTGGATGAGTTGTCAATTTTCCTTTTGGTTTATTAGTCTGGTGAGTTATACTTATTAGTTACAACTTTGTGACTGTCTTTGGGATCCAAGATAGTAACACAAAAGAACTGCTGAATCAAAGAAGTCTCTGTGCACAGTTCATGTTCATATATGGACCTACATGCAACTAATCTTCACATTAGAAGACAGATTACATTGCAAAAACTGGAATTCCATCATTCTTGATCTCTGTTCTCAACAGTATTTTATTTTCCTTCAACTCCATTTTGTAAATACAGCTCCCCTAAGAAGCCAGATATATACAAAATTGCTCTTTACAGATGAAGATGCAGCTCAACTTGAAAGAGTACCCAGCTCCAAAATAGTTCTGATAACCTAAGAACCCACTAACTAGTGACTAGACAAAACGAAGATACTCAGTTCTGCAGCACTGAATAAAGTTCAGGTGATTTTATGTTAGTTTTTCCCATCACGTATGAATCCAATTTTCCTAAAAGAAAAATGTTTGGGAGGTGAAAACATTTAACACCAGAAAGTATTCTTAAGTTTTACATTGTTACATTCTTGCTAAGGAGGAAGAACTACTCAAGCAAGTGTTGCTGTTAGTACACTTGCTGTTAGTACACTGTAAAATGTTATCAGTACTAGCCTCAGAGAATGGTATGTTTGCTCACAACAGAGATAAGATCCTTAAGGGCCTATGACATTTGTAGCAACTGGTTTTATAACGTATTGACTGATATTAAGAAAGTCATCCCCTGAAAATGAAACTTATTGATAGAGCAGAGAAAGAATAATGGTATACTGCATCCTCTGATCAAGCACGAAAATGGTTAACTACTCACGGGCCTTGCCTGTGGACTCAAGTAAGGTTCAAAATCATCATCATTTAATCCATCCTTTTGATGTACAGATCCATTTTGTACTAAAGGAGAAAAAATTCAAATTAGGAGTGTCTCAATCGTACAATCCACCTCCCAAACTAATCAAATACCTCCTAACCAGAGAAAAACCATACTACACAGAGCAAGTAAGTTTGGGTTTCGAAAGGATAAAGATGAGAATGAATGCTGAGCACCATTCGTCAGTAAAAATGTCTCCCTCCACCCAGAGCAAGTTGATCTAAAAAGGTCATTTTATTGGCTCCTCTAGATTTCTATTCCCTCCCGCTTCCCCTCCCCCATCACATGTGAGCACTTCCAGAGTGTGATCCACGAGGATGAAAAACAAAGGCCTTCTAAGACCTACAGGAAACTAAAGGACCTGGGACATTTCAAAACCGAATCCACCCCCACCCCTAATGAATTACTCCTTGTTCACTACAAAGCTGTTCGCCAGCTGCAGGAACACACCGAAAGGGTCAAATACTTAACTGTGAGGCACCTGCAAACTAAGCGGCTTCCGAAAGGTCCTCTCCCCGGGGCGCTTCCCGGAGACCCCGCCCCCCACACACGGGGTCCCCCGCCCGCCAGGGGCACCGGCGGAGCTGGGCTCACCTTTGTTTCCTTGACCTTTTGGTCTCTGCGGGGGAAGGAAACGTCGCCGAGCAGCACATCGTCCGAAGAAAAAACGGAAAAGGAGAGACAAGTTAAAGCCGGGACCGATACGGGAATAAAGGCGCAGGCCTAAGGAGAGGCGTCAGGAATGGGGTGAGGGGGAGGCTGAAGATGGGAGGCGGGGGAAGCGCGACGCTGGCGGGGCCAAGGGGGAGGAGGGGGGCCGCGCCACAAACAACGCGAGGGGACCAGGGCTTCAAAGAAGGGGAAGGAAACAAGAGAAAAACGAGGCCCGCTGAGAGGAGGGGACGCGGCGCGGCCGGCGGTCTCCGAGGCCCAGTGAGGAGCGAGGAGAGCGGGCCGAGGGCGAGGCGCTGGGCGCGGCCGGCCTGAGAGCCTCAAAATGAGGCCCGCTAAAGGCGCCGCCTCAGCTCGGCCCGACCGGGGGCGGCGGGCCCGGGCCTAGTCGGGCTCCCTCTCGCCTCACACAATGGCCGAGGCATGCGGGCCGGGCCTGTACCTGCTCCAAGAGGCTGCTGGCCGACATGGCTCTCGGATCCTCAGGGGTGGCGACGGCGGCGGACTCTCCTCAGGGTGGCGGCGGCAGCGGATGAGCCCCGGCGACGGCAGCAGGCGGCGCAGCGGCGGCTTTTGTCCCTGACACTCGGGGGCCTCGGCGGACGCAGCGGAGACACAGCGCGCGGCTCGGGCTCCGGCTCCGGCTCCGACTCGGCGACGCTCTAGCCCGACAGCTCAACGCCCGTCTCTATGCCTTTACGCGCGCGCCCGCGCCTCGCAGCCGAAATAAGGGCGCCGAGCAGCGGAGGCGGACGGCGCGCACGGCGCGACGCTGACTCTCACATTCGCTCACCCACGCTGAAGGGGCCCGGCGCGAAGCACTCCGGGAAGGCAGAGGTGGGGCCGCAGCGCCCTCTGGTGGGCTGGAGGAGCGGAAGCGGCGCGCGCGGCCTCCCCGCCCCCACCGCCTTGGGATTGGGGCCTAGGAGGGTGGGGGCGGCCAGGGTCGCACCACGAAGTTTTGACTAACAGCTGGAGGGAAGGGAGTAGCTTTAGCTTGGGGGAACCCACAAAAGCTGGGTTTTCAGTGAAGAAGCGAACCCCGAAGGCTGAGAGGCCTTAAAATAAACCTGCTTCCCACTTGCAGATGGCACCCCACCCCCATATGGGGGGGAACACGAACAGGAGTCACAGAGCCCTCAGGGAAAGTTCAAGGGGGCCCTGCCCTGAGAAAGACACCCCCCTCACCTGGTTATCCTCCTCTGTTAGCAGGCTACAGAAAGAGGGCCCAGAGAACAAAAATATCCAGAAAACATCCGGTCCCCTGAGAAAGAGATTCACCCTTCGGCGTTGCAGGGAGGAGAATCCACAATTCTTTTTTAGGGATGTCGCTGGCCCCCATGATAATCTGTTAAACTGTGGACTGTATTTCCAAGAAAAACACGCTTCACACATCCACACAAAATTTCACATGTTCCTTCAACGAGTCCTTACCTGGGGAAGAAAGGAAATAAATGCTATTTGAATACCTGCTGTAGACTAGGCTTCGTTGTTATGTGCTTTCAAACATATTAAAGGCTTTCAGCATCTTCAGTGTAGCTGTCAGCCAATCCGTTTTATAACTGAGGAAACAGAGAGGTTAAGTCATGTGCCCAAGGTCACAAAGCTATTAAATAGTAAGGTTTGCCTGACACTGAGAGGAACGTAATAGTGTCCCTCCACCCCCAAGAGAAATCCTGTATTCAGGAACCAGAATCCTGAGGCGATCTAAAAGATGGATGGGCAGAAGCATTTTTAATCAGAGGCAAACCTGACTCCTGCAGGGATATTTGATCCCAGGACAGTCCATCTCCTAATAGCTTTTGTTATTGCAAATAGTAGTAAACAGATAAATAATGCACTCAAGTGTCAACTTGATATCATCCCCTCCCTGGATACAGGAGGCTTGGGTGGACTCAGTAGTAAAATAAATAACACAGCATCTTGGATTTTGGCATCATAATTTTGCTTAGAGTGCTCAACGCATTCTGTCCGTAATCACATTTATGGTTGGAATGAATAAGGTCAGGCACCAAATGTGATAGACTTCTGGCAGAGTCCAGGTTCAGAGCATAGATCCCACCAAGGGAAGAGAAGAAACATAGTAATCCTTTTTTTTTTTTTAATATAAGTTAACCAGTTAACCCCATGGCCCAGATTTATGTGTAAACTGTAAGCAGTTGCCTACACTTACCCTTGAAGGCGGCAGTGGTATGGTGAAAAGAGGATTAGACCAGGAGTCATAATCGGGGAGGGGGAGTGACTAAACACTGGCCTCCCCAACAGATTGGTGACGTTAGGTAAATTACTAAACCTTTCAGAGATTCCCTCATTTGATAAAGGGGATAATAAAATCTACCTAACAGGTTTGCTACAAAGATAAAGTTCAAAAAAAAAAACATTAAAGTAAATCTGGTACATTGTAAACTTCTTTCCTATAATCCCATTAAGGGATGATAGTGAAAATTCCCTCCTTCCAGTATTTTTATAGTGCCTGAAATTTTGATTAGTTCCTTTGAGATTACTTTCTGTCCTACAGGATTTCCCAGTTAAAACGCAGACATCCTGGGGGATGTCACCAGATTGGCTTTAATAGGCCCCTGAACAGAACACACAAGACTGATACATTTAATCACTGGGAAGAGGGAGAGGAAGTCTGGAGTGTGGGATATCATCTTAGGGGGCAGACTGCTCATGGTTTGAGAAAAGAATACCATATCAGAAATGAGTTTGGGTTCTAGTTTCACCTCTGCCACTAGGTGCATAAAGCACTCAATCCCTCTTCTAACAAGCATTTATTGAAGGCCAGGCAATGTGCTAGAGAGAAAGTCTTAAGAGTTCACTTCTGGGCTTCCCTGGTGGTAAAGTGGTTAAGAATCTGCCTGCCAATGCAGGGGACACAGGTTTGAGCCCTGGTCCAGGAAGATCCCACATGCCATGGAGCAACTAAGCCCGTGTGCCACAACTACTGAGCCCACGTGCCACAACTACTGAAGCCTGTGCACCTAGAGCCAGTGCTCCACAACAAGAGAATCCACTGCAATAAGTCCACACACCGCAATGAAGAGTAGCCCCCGCTTGCCGCAACTAGAGAAAGCTGGCACACAGCAATGAAGATCCAACACAGCCAAAAATTTATTTATTTAAAAAAAAAAGTTATTCACTCACAGTTGTTACAGTGCAATGAGAAAGCACAGACGGACCTCACTTAGTCAGAGGACCAAGAAGTTTTCCCTGAAGTCCTGAGCTTCAGCTAGAACCTGAAAGATGACCAGAAATTGACCAGACAAGGAGGGAAGGGATGTGAGAGGCAATATGTGCAAAGGCCCCAGGCGGGGAAGGATCTTGGTACTGGTGAAGAACTGAAAAAAAGGCCAACATGACTGGTGCATAATGAGAGAGAGGGTGGCACCAGATGAGACTCAAGAATTGGGCAGAAAAGAGAAAAATAGGGCCTTTAGTTGTTAGCTACAAACGATGATCAGTTAGTAAAGGGTTAATAGAAGCACAGCGTTCTCAGATTTATGTTTTAGGTTCACTCTGATTGCAGTGTGGGAAGTAGATTCAGGGAGAAAAGAGCAGACTAGGAGTTAGAAGAATATTGCTGCAAGTACAGGCAAAAGATAATGGTCTATTATAGTGATGATGAAGACAGAGTGAAGTGGACAAAATGGACATTTTAGGAGGCAAAATGAGAGGTCTTAGTGATTGATTGGATTGTGGGGAGGGCGTTAAAGGAGGAGATATCAACATAATATTGATTTGAGCGATTCGGTGGGTAAGGTGCCATTTTCTAATGTGGGGAATCCTAGAGGAGATTTTGTGATCATCAATTTATCTTTGGACATGTTGGGTTTCAGAAGAACATAAAACATCAGATAGGAATGTTCTGTAGACAATTAAAAGGTTTGGGCTTAGAGAGTAACATCAAGCTGGAAATACAAACCTTAGAGTCTCTGGTATGGGGATGTTAGTTGAAGCCGAAGGAGTCCCTGGGATTTCCTCAGAAGAGAAGGAGGGTGGGACTTCCCTGGCGGTCCAGTGGTTAAGACTCCAGGCTTCCATTCCACTGTGATCCCTGGTTAGTGATGCAGCCAAGCAAAACAAAACAAAACAAAAAGAAGAGAAGGAGGAGAGCAACAGGCCCAGCACCAAACCAGAGATGGAAGGGGAGACACGGAGAGTAAATCCCTTCCTAATCAGAGTCTATTTCCAAGACTGTAAATTAGGGAAGTTGGACCAAAATAACTTCTGAGGTTCCTTCTAGTTCAACCATTTTAGAATTCTGGAAGGTAGAAACCAAGCAGATCCTTCTGGATATATGAAGGGGGCAGTAGGGATCAAGTGAAAAGAAGCAGGAAAGGAGGACAGATTTTACATACTCTTCAGAATTTTGCTATGGCCTGGGCTGGGCCCTAGAGCTCTGGTTCTCAAACTTTTCCAGCCTTCAGCAACAGCAGACCTCGCTGCCCAAGCCACTCCCTTAGTAAGGCAGGAATAGAAGGGACCTCCTTTGAGAAATGTTTATATACTTCACACAACTGACAGTGTAAAAACCTATTTTTAAAGATTTCTGCTGGTTCTCTGTAGTCCACACAGTTTTCAAAGCTTGTCACTCCCTAGCCCTGTATATTTCTCACCATGCACTCCATGCTCCAGCCACATTGCATTTTTCTCAAATACACATTTTGTTCTGGAACCCATGACTTTGCACATGCAGTTCTTTCTGCCTCAAATGTCCTTGCCATCCCCCCTCCCCAATTCCTATCTGTCTTTCGAGACGCTGATCAATGAAACCATATTTTTTTCCCTCAAGCAGAAAGAAAGTGTTCTGTTCTTTGTTCACCCATAATATCGGTCACATTTCCTTATGGTAACTTAGTGTATTAAAACTATCTGTTTGGGGCTTCCCTGGTGGCGCAGTGGTTGAGAGTCCGCCTGCCGATGCAGGGTAGGCGGGCTCGTGCCCCAGTCCGGGAAGATCCCACATGCCACGGAGCGGCTGGACCTGTGAGCCATGGCCGCTGAGCCTGCGCATCCGGAGCCTGTGTTCCACAACGGGAGAGGCCACAACAGTGAGAGGCCCGCGCAAAAAACAAAAACAAAAATAAAAAACCCACAACTAACTGTCTGGGCTTCCCAGGTGGCCCAGTGGTTAAGAATCCACCTGCCAATGCAGGGGACACGGGTTCGAGCCTGGTCCGGGAAGATCCCACATGCCACGGAGCAACTAAACTAGACCCATGCGCCACAACTACTGAAAGCCGCGTTCCTAGAGACTGTGCTCCGCAACAAAAGAAGCCACCGGAGAAGCCTGCGCACCACAATGAAGAGTAGCCCCTGCTTGCTAGAGAAAGCCCTCATGCAGCAACGAAGACCCAAAACAGCCAAAAATAAATTTATAAAAAAAAATGTTTACATCAATATTTTCCCTTTAGAAGTCTTGGACTCAGTTGAAAATCTAATGAGAATAATGAAACTTCTCAGAAAAAGGAACATACACCCAAATTTTTGCCTACAATCTCATTAAGCACTCCCTTCCCCAAGCCCATCCATCCCACGGACTCCAGATTAAGAGAACCAACTCTCAACTTATATATTGCCTTTTTAATAAATCTATGACTGCTTAGACGACAAAGAACTTTTTTATTATTAATCTTTATAATCCAACTCTAAGTAAATGTTTGTTGAATTAATTTATCTCATTCATTTTCAAAATTCTCCCTAGTAATGTCAATCCGCATTTTATTAATGAAAACCTGGTGGGGTTAAAAAGTCAAATGTGCAGATTTAACTAGCTTAATTGAATGTTAAAGGAAAGGCACTGTGGAAATCCCAAGATAAACTGATGGTTGGCTTTTAACTTGCAGGTGTGTTTTATGACTTGCTGAATGGAGTTTTGAAAAGAGCAACGTGAGAACAAAGCTAAAGGAAGAAAAGACCTACAGCTGGGCCAGGTGGCCTAAGGACACTAGGAATTAGCAGCTGTGTATATACAAGGGACCCTGTTGGAGATGTCAGTCAAGGGCAGAAAAGAACAAGAACCAAGAAAGAGCCAGCAGGAAAGGAGCCTTGAAGTTTCAACTTAGAGTCTAGAGGTGAAAGCTGAAATTTTCACCAGTCCCCCAAGAAATAAGAAAGGTAATGATAATGTAATGAGCTTTTCATAAAGCTAAATTTTCTCAATGCAGAAGACTGTTCTTTATTCTGAGATTATTTCCCTCCTAACTTTTTTTTTTTTTTTTCCTCCTAACTTTTTTGATGTGAAAATGCCCTTTCTTCCCAAATGATGCCAGTAAAAATTAGCCATTTTTAAAAATATCCTTATTTGGTAAAATATAATGCAGAGAACCCCATGTTGGTTCCTAAGACCTTTTTTTTTTTTTTAAATCTCTTTTATTGATCCATGGGATCTAAAAGTCTGAGCAGCACTGTGCTAGGAAACAGCTTACAGTCTCAATCTAAGACAATAGGCCAGAGAGAAAAATGGAGTGTAAACAAGATTTCTGGAGATAGTGCCAAGGGGAAATGAAGCCAGGGAGCCCCAGAAAGCGCTGGTTCAATTTTAGGTCTGTGCCAAGAAAAAATAGTTAAACCAGTCAAACCAGTGCATCTAAACTATTTGTGACAATGTTTTATAGATAAATCCTTCCCTTTCGGTCCTTGGGTGGCAGCTACAGAATGTGAGAGGCAAGAATATGAGAAGCCCTGTCCAGTTTGCTCAGAAAGGCTAACCAGAATGTCTCAGTCATGGAAATGTTAACTTAGCATTTCTGAGGCATAGTGGTTCCATTTTTGTTCCTGGAGCAGGGGAATATCTTTTTGCTCAGTGGGCAAAGGTTTTACAATATTATCAATGTTCTATGGAATAGGTTCCCTGTGTAACAAAGTACGTGGGGTTGGGCTCTACACAGTAGGAGCTTAGCGAACAAATGAAGGAGTTCTAACCAGGGACCCTGACATCAATGTCATCTCAAACAAGACAAGTCCACTTTTAACAAAGTGATAAATCAGTACTTCCTGTGACTGATGGACAGGACAGATGATCTGGGTTCTAAAATCCTTTCTCAGGTAACTGGAAGTTCCCTCCCTCCACCACTCCTTCTGCAGTACTGTGGCGAGATGGTGAACTGGACTGTAAACAAAACAACCTAAGTAGCGACTAAACATGTTATCAGCAAAACATCATCCTAATAAAATGGTTTGTTGAAAGTTTCCTTTTAGGTATTAAGCTTCTCTAGTACATTTAAAGACTCTGTTTAATAAATTTGATCCGTATACAACGTTTCAAATGTAGCTATTGTTTAGAGTAGAATATAAGTGTTAGTTTCCTCATTGTAAAATGAAGTAAATAATGCTCTTCACCACATAGGATTGTCCTGAGGCTCAAATGGATTAACATATGTAAAGTGCTTAGAAAAATGCTTGGTACATAGTTACCCTTCAATAAGTATTGGTTATTATTGTTCTTCTTATTATTCATGCATCAAATATCTATCCAGTTTCCGCTACATGCCAGGCACTGTTCCAGGGACTGTAGAAACAGCAGTGACTAAGAGACGAGAATGGTCCCTGCTCTCACGGAGCTTCGATTCTACTTGGGGGAGAAAAAAATACGTGTATGTCAAGTGATAAGTAAAAGAAAGAAAAATAAAGCAGGGTAAAGGAAAATAGGAAGCATAGTGCAGGAGGAAGTTGCCACTTTTCATAGGGTGGTCAGGGAGGTCCTCTCTGGTAAGGTAACATGTGGATAGAGACTTGAAGGAAATGAGGTAATAAGCTTTGCAGTTATCTGGGGGGAAGAGTGTGCTTGAGATTATTGAATGAAAAAAATAAGCTACCAAAAATAAGTAGATCTGGGTTTGTAATAGGGAGTGACGGTACGTGAAGAAGCCACGGCCCACCTAAGACAGGCCTCAGTTCCAGTCACGTGTTGCTGTGAGGAAATGTGGACCCAGTGTTGTCAGATCTTCTGGACTTTGTGGGGTTTTTTTTGTTGTTGTTTTAAGAAAAACTTTATCTTGAATTTTTCATGTGAACTGTCATAGGCATAATGCATATATATGTTCGTCAAAAGACACGTACAAGAATGTTCAGAGGTGGGCATTCCCTGGCGGTCCAGTGGTTAGGGTTTGTTGTTTTCACTGCCAAGGGCCCAGGTTCAACCCCTGGTCGGGGAACTAAGATCCTGCAAGCTGCATGGCGTGGCCCAAAAAAAAAAAAAAAAAAGTTCAGAGGCATTATTTATAATAGCCCTAAACTGTAAGCTACCCAAGTACCCATTATTAGAATGGATCAGCTGTGGCATAGTAAATAATAACAGTCCCTACACAGCAATGGGAAGCAATCAACTACACTTCACACAACATTATGGGTGAATCTTACAACATAATGTTGAGAGGAAAAAAGCCAGTCCCTAAAGAGTTCAAAATAGGTAAAACTAAGATATGATGTTAGAGAGCTAGATAGAGGTTACCCTGTCTGGGTGAGGTGCTGGTGACTTTTTTTTTTTTCCCCCTTGATCTGAAAGCTGATTTCATGGGTATGTTCAGTTTATCAAATTGTACAGTGATTTGTGCACTTTCCTGTATGCATTTATACTTCAATAAAAAGTTAAAATAAAACTAAAATGTGGGCCAAAGTAAATCTTAAGGCTGAATCAGAGCTGTGGGCTTCCAATTTGCTCTACAATATGTAGATTTCTTTAGAGAAAACAGCAGAGAAGTTTTTTAAAAAAAAAAACTTATACTTTGAGGGGACTTCCCTGGTGGTCCAGTGGTTAAGACTACGTGCTCCCAATGCAGGGGGCACGGTTTTGACCCCTGGTCAGGGAACTAAGATCCCACGTACCACAACTAGAGAAGCCCATGTGCCGCATCAAAGACCCAGCACAGCCTAAATTAATTAATTTTTAGAAACCCTTATACTTTGAAATGCAGGTAATGTCCCCCACACCCCCTCTTACAGAAGCTCCTACAAAGCCCAATGAGGAACCCATCTTTCCTTCTGGGTCATTACCCAGCCTCACATTTTCCTTTATATGTGATCCAATACTAACGTCCGCTCTTGTTCTCAAACTAGAGAAATCAACCCATATATACCATGTTATAAGCCCAATACTAGTAAAGGTACAGAATTGGAAACTATAGATACAGGAGGAGAACCCAGAGGCAATTTCAAAGTAGGGTGTGGCCTACTTTAGGTTGAGAGAGCACCAGGAGTCTTCAGGTTGGGAGGCTCATAAGACATAACAGAAGAGGTAGTAGGAATCATACTGGGCTGAAATAATTTATCCAGGAAACAGGCATGTCTTAGCCTGGGCCATGGACCATAGGTAGAGAATCAATCAGGTGTAAAAGATAGGTTTTACAATCTATGTGTTCTGGGGAACTTACAAGCACATCTCAAAGGTGCTTCAATTCAGGTGATGGATGACGAAGGCTGTTCTAGGCAGTAAAGACTGCAGTCTATGGATGTATGCTGAGGTTTGGGTCTTGGGGGTTTCTTGGGAAGAAGTGACTGTCTCAAGAGTTGAGTTACTGACATAGCAGAAAGGCAGTTACTAACATGGCAGAATTTGGGAACTAAGTCACATTCGGTTCCCCAAAGCAAGGGCTAGAGAAGCAGGAGTACGATAAGGATGTTCAAGGAAAGTAGAACCTTCTAGGGGAAGTGAAATTGCATGGCTCAGGACTAAGAAAGGTGTTCCAGGATTGGGAAGCAAACCTAGAAATGACTGAATAAAGGCTAAGAAGAGAAATTCCAGGGGCAGAGAGTTCCAATCTAGCAGAACTGATCCCTTGTTTAGGGCAACCACCTTGGTTGTTATTGTAGTACGTTACAGACTACACGAGAATATCCCAGGGAGGAGGCATCCAAGGTGTGAGGGATCTGTGATCAATTGTAGTGGGTTGACTGAAAATGCAGGGGCTAGCCCAGAATCTGATTTTTTGTCTCAGAGAGGACTATTTCCTCAAGAGTATTACCCAAAGTGAATCACAACCTCGTACGTATTTTGAGAATTCAACCTTTTCTTTGTCCTTCTACCGCCTTGATAGTGGTGGACCAATTATAACTCAATGAACTAGTAGTTCCACATTTCATGCTTGATTTTACTATCTTTATCATCAAGTGTTACCAGTACTTCCCACCATACAGACTTACCTTTAATGCTTTCATGAAATGGATTAAAATGCCACCACTAAACGGTGTCTCAGACCACCTAAACTGAATATTAATTTCCAAGGTATTTGGATTAACTCTGGTCCTCCTTCCCAAATATGGACAGAAGCATGAAAGAAACTTCACATGAAGTAGCTTTAAATATTCAAATCTATTGTCCCTTTTTTACTTCAGGACGCCAGGGAGTTTTTGTCTTGTTTTAGTTTGGGGAGGGGGGCAGGGATGGAACCTGGAAATTGAAAAGGGGAAGAGAACAGGAAAGCGGGGGTCAGACAGGGACATGGCCAAGGCAAGAGTTGACTCTGAGGCCTTTGTGGAAACCACATGACAGGAAGGTTTGGGGCATTTACCTGCCCTAGATTCATCTGATGGAAGCTCAGAGAAACTGACACATGACTGGGCTTTCACCAGTGCGTTGCTCTCAGAAGAGACTGCCTGAGCTGCTGACTCTGCCTAGCTCTGGAGACAGAAGCAACAAGAGACTTAGGATTTTTTTCCCCTCTTGTATAAATAAGTCTAACTACTTGAAAATGGAATGCAAAACAGTAGCCAAAAATGGTCTCTCCTAAATCAGGTTAGGTATACATCTTCTCCAGGAAGTACTCCAATATTTGCTGACCCCTGCCTCCAAGCTGGGTTAGATGCTTGACCCCTTGTTCTCTCTTCTCCCAGCCAATAGCTCTGTCACTGCACTTACCCTAATATGATGATTTCAGTATCTCACTAGAGAAAGGCTTAACCATTTTGTAACTTTGGTAGCCTTCTGAAACCTATGGACCAACTCTCGGAACAATGTTTATCAACGCATGAAATAAAACACTTAGCATTACAAAGGAAACCAATTATTATATTGAAATATAGTTCTTAACTCCAGACAACCTCTGGAGAATGAATCCCTTGAGTGCATGGACTGAGCCTTCATCTCTGTACTGCCAGTGTCTAGCACAAAGCCTGGCACATAGATGGTTCTTACAAAGTGTTTATTTAATTAATGAACAGAAAGATTAGATGGCTACTGCCAACTCAGCCTGAGGAATGATTCATTGTAACTGCTTGTTTATATACCAGTGTCTTGCATGTGCCTCACCCTGTCTGAGATCTAGACCAGGATTGTGAGGAAACCCACACTCAGGAATGGGTGCATAGCATCTAGCAACAATGACAGGCTACTGGAAGACCAGGAAAACAACAAAGCTCATGTATTTCCACCAGCTGGAATATTCAGGTAGTGAAAGTAAACAGGCTCTGTCGTTAGGAGGTGATCTCTTGACTTTGGAAGCGTGACGCTCACACTACTTTAAAACGCTACCAACAGCTCTGACGGAGGAAAGAAAGGAACCTGAGCTAGTGGGTAGGTGTTCTCCAAGCCTCCTCCTCTGTCCTGATTTGAGCCTCTTGTCTCTGGGAAAGATAAAAGTGTCCCTAAAAACCGCAATAGAGATGACATGTGCCTTTCTAGGTTCAAGTAGTAGTTTTAGGCTTAGGCAGAAATTTTGTTTTTGTTTATGTACCAACAGACAACCTAAAGAAGCAAGAAATAAAAGCCACTTCCTTCACTAAAGATATATAAAGGGCCAAAGGTTTGTTCTAAACTGATTGCTATGTCTATTAGATATTTTGAAAAGAAAAATAAAACCCCAATTTTAAAGCTGAAAACCATAACTGTATGGGGTTCAGAAATCTCACCCATAAGGCTTTTTAGATTGACCCTTTCAAGTTAGAGGGCTTCTCTAGCTATACACAGCTATCTGAGGGATGGCAGGATGCAGTTTTCACTTGCTTAACAACAGGGTTTCCAACATCTGTTGGAAGAAACATAGCTTCAGGTGGGTGCCTTCAAAAAAAAAGGAAACTACAGGTTAAAGTTTTGTATTTAATTAAAAAAACTCCCCCACTCCTAAAGTGTATGCTTTCTTTTTTGACCTATTTTTCTTTTAAATTGTCTGCAGTTTCCCTATATTTTTCCTAGTGCAGTAAACAATGCAATCAAAGAAACAAAAAACAGACTCTACTCTTGCCCCAGACACTGAAGATGGTCAAAGAGAAGGAATCACAGCATGGAAAATGGGCCCATCTCTAAATATACAAAAACATTAAAAAAAAAGAAGAAAACAAAATAACTCCCCAAAAGATATTATTATTACATTCCTGGTACATTTCCTATAATATAATGTTGCAGACAATGCTTCTTTCCCAGGGAGTCCAGCTCGCTCAGGAGGAGACATCTAGTCGGTGCCTCAGGATAGGGTGGGGTGTTGCCAAACCTAAGGTTTTTTTATGAGCTCAATATCTCACAGAAACATCTGTGGTATAAATGGTATATATGAATCTAAAAGGGGATGAAGGCAGGCAGGCACCTGTCACTGTTCTCTGAATCAGCCAAAAATCTGAAGAGCGTGGGATCCAGGAGACAGATGCCATTAACCACTGAGGAACAGAGGGTAGAACAGAGGAAGCACCAAATGAATGGCTGCTTTTGGTTCCAAAGCCAAAAAAGGGCCCCACAAAAAAAGGGCAGCTGGTCTGGATGAGGAACTCTCCTGCTCCTGGAGTCATGCAATAAAAATGATGGCCTTGGAGCCCCACCCCGAGAACAGCCACAGTCCAAGAACCAGAGCAATTTACACCACATCACACAGTTTGCAAATGAATGGACTAGGAGGGTAAGTGTTTTGACAGAGTGGGGGGCAAGGTGAACCTGAACCCCAAAGCACAGCTGTGACGTCTCTGGATTTCTATTTCTGCCAAGCCACAGGCCTCTGACGCCACTTGCTCGGTGGAAATGTACCCTTCTTCTTAACACTGGCCTTGCCTCAAAATGGCAGCCATGGTAGTAACCCTCAGAGATATTAAGAGGCATCAGTTGCACTTCTGGAAGTAAGATAATTTCCTTGCCCCATCCTGGCCAAAGCACTTCCCTTTTTAAGCCGCTGCTGGTATGCTACCTTCCCCTCCAAGCAGAGTGCAACTTACTTTTGTTTCAGACTTTTGCATTGGCCTCTGAGGGCCCCTTCCAGAATACAAAGTAAAGTATCCTTCTGCATCCACGTGTGAGTGGGTTGCCTTCCAGGGTCAGATTTGTGTTCCCTGGTTTGGTCAATGCACCTTTATGAGAATAAAACCACATGCGTACACAGACAGACTAGCCTGGAAAGGGCTTTCTGGATAGGGTCTCTGGTTATCTTGATGCCTCCCCTAAAAGAAATCACTTTCTTGGTGTAAGAGGATTAGGACATAGAGTGACCTACTCTCAACTTCCGGAAGGGCAGCTTGTTTTGTCCATTTTTCAATGAGGGGGTGGAAGGGACCCAACCTGTTCAGTTACAACAACAAGATTTTGTTTTTTAAAAAAAGGATCCTATGTGGAAATGAGTGGGACAATGATAAAAATAAACAAATAATTAAAATTCCAAACCAAAACATATCTCCTGGCCCCGAGACCCCCAGTTAATCCTCTAAGACCACAATCTCCACATTGTGGACTTGATGCTGGTGTTCTTCCATCTCAGCCACGACTTTCTCCTCAGTCCTCAGTTCTGTCTCCAAAATGACTGCTTTGCCCTCAGTATCCTCAGCCTCTGGGTCTGGGGCTGGGTCAATCTCAATGATGGTCTGCCCATCCTCTGAGGTGCTTTCAACAGCCTGGATGGCTGAGGTCAGGCCAGACTCCATGGCCACCAACTCCACAGGGCTCACCATGGTGGTCATGTTGCCCAGGGTACTCCCATCCTGCATGGCGGTGGAGCTTAGCAGCGCCAGGCTAGATGAAGGGTGGATGGTCACTGTGTCTGGTGAGCTGCTCTTGGCAGATGAGACCACTGTGGCATAACGGAAGAGCTGAGGGCCAGAAGGAAGTGCGTGGACAGTCACAGGACTGGAGCCCTGGCTGAGGGTGGCCACTGGAATATTGCCCATGGAAAATGACTGACCCACGGGGGTGATGGTGATGGGTGAGATGACTGTGAACTGAGGCTGCTGGACAGGAGGAGAAGGGCTCAGGACGGTGGTAGAGGCTGGCCGCTGGAGCCGGGGCCTTTTGGGAGGCTTAGGAGTGCTCACAGGCATCAATACCACATTTTGAACCGTCTGGGATTTCAGCCTGTGATCCTGAGCTTGCTTCTTCTGCTCTTCCAACTGGCGTTCCAAGTCTATGGAAAAAAGACAGACTTTGTGTGGAGAGAAGTATAATCTTGGGAACAGTAAACTGGGAGTGAGGAGACCTGGGGTCTTGCCCTGGTTTTGCTACTATGTAGCCTCAGGCAAGTCATTTCATTGTTTTCGAGAAGAAACTAGACTAGATGGTCTTTAAAATCCCTCCAGTTACTACATGTCATTGTGTGATTATAGACAGGTCAATAATTCAGAATCTTTTCGTGCCGTGATCCTACTATAGCTCAACTCTAGAAGCTCCTGTGGCATTTTGTCACCTGTCACCAAAATGCAAACCAAAGAAGTCTCCAGTTGGTCTACCAGCTTATATATGCCCTGCCTGGGTCTACAGATGAAAATAATATCTGCATACTCCCTTTGCAACTGCCATGGACCCACAAAGGAGCTACAATGGCCACTCTGAAAAGCAGTGATTCCCAAACTGTCCTTCAAGGCAGGATCACTTGCTGGTGACCCAGATGGCTTTAGTCTACCATTAGCCCCCAGAGAAGTCTACAGAAAGTTATAGAGGAAGTCCCTAAGAATTACAGAACCGAAGGAGGTCTTAAGAGTTCTAACACATTCATTTTGACATAGATCCAGAGAGATAAAGCGACTTCCTTACGGTTACAGAGCATGGGCCAAAACAAAAGTCTTCTGAGAGTCAACTTGGTGGCTTTTCCACCCCAATACACCTATCACTATCCCTCTCCCAAGGGTCCGATCCAACCTTGATGACCACTGGTGAGTCTGGTTCTACACCAGAACTTCTCTATTGCTTAGCACCTGATAAGCATCCAATAAATAACCAGTCACACCTGTAGAGCACCTCACTCACTGTGGAACACCCAGAGCAAGTCAACTCCTTGTTTGGAATAAAAGGAGTAGGGAGTGATAAAGAACACATTTAAAACATTGCCTTTTACGGTTATAAGATAATGCATTTTTTCCAACTTTAGTAGTAATCAAAGAAATGTGAACCTAAACAAGATACCAAATCTATAATTTTAAAAAGTTAAATCAGGGTGTATTGTAAAAAACAATGCCCATTGTTGCGGAGCTCAAACTTGTGATGTAAATTGGTATAATCTTCTTGAAAATTTGACAATAGGTCACAAGACTCCATAAACAAATTATCAATACCATTTAACCACAAGCTTAAATGGTATTGATATTGTGAAGTAGTTTAAAAGAACATAAGAAGAAAAGTTATATTCATACAAGTTCACTGCAACAAAATAAGCTACTGAAGAAAATTTTGAAAATTTAAATTCATCCCTAGAAGAATGTCTAGGTAAAATACTGTGTAGCAACTTGGAAACATATTAGTATGTCACAGTGAAAAAAGCAGAAAACACAACTTTATGTATACTGTGGTTATAACTAAAATGATATGGACAAGGGACCAGAAGCCTACATTTCTAACAAAAACCATTTTTCAGATGGTGTAAAGTTTCAAGGTGGTAGACAGCACTGGACTATGAATAAGAAGACAGAGTTCTACTCTGGGCTTCACTGTCAAGGAGTGATGTGGTCCCAGGCAAATCATTTATCCTCTCTGTGCCTCTACTGGGTTATCTGTAAAATAAGGAAACAGCCTATAATATTCCTAGAAAGATCAAATGAAAAAGGGCATCTCTGAGAATACCTGGTAAACCGAATTTAAAATATAAATTGGGCATAAAAATAAGTTTAAAACAACCTAAATTGTTCTTCTCTTACCAAATGATCTTTCTTGCCTCTTGTCTTCATGACCGACTATTATAATATATTCTATGTCATTTAAGACTGAGAATCCATACCTCCAACTTGTTTTGCATCCTTCACTGCCTTACCTCCTCCAAAAGCTTCTCTTGATTCTTTTCTGGGTAAAAATGATAACTCCCTTTGTTCCACCACTATACCTGCTATATGCCTCTGTTACAAAACTGACTACTTTTTGCACTTATTTCTAAGTCTGCTTTCCCTTGAGTTCCTTGAAAGCCCTCAAGAGACTGAGGCTACCTTATTCAACATTTTATTTCTAAAACCTAGCTTGGAGACCAGCACAAAGTACTTATTAAAAAGAGTTAAATTATCCATGTGCTCATAATTTCTGATTACCAGAAATAATGAAAGTGCTAAATGTATATCAAAAGACTCAGTATTAATAATGTAAAAAAGACAAAGGCCAATTTTTTTCTTCTGCCACTTATATTACTGGACTAATGGAGCGATCTAGCAGACATCTTAATCCTCCAAAGATATAGAAGGAGGATCATGTTGCTGGCTTTCTTTTCTTTTCCTTTGTGCTTCCTCTGCTTCCCACCACTCCACCTCACCTAGGACTATGTACAAAGAAAAAGCCAAATCTGATACTATGTGAGTTGAAAGAAAGAAAGAGAGAGAGAGACAGAAAGAGAGACAGAGAAAGAAGGAAGAAAGGACAGAGGAAGGGAGGAAGGAAGGAAAGAAAGAAGAAGCAAGCCAATCCAGTCCCAACAGAAGTCAACAAAGAAGTGGCAAGACTCAAGGATATTAGTATAATATCGCCTAAGAAAAGACAGAAGTTATACATACCTGTCAGAGTATAGAGAAACTGCTCTTCTCCCTGCTCTACTTGGTTCCTTCTGTTGTCCAAAACCTTCTTGACTGTGTCCATTAGGCCAAATGTATGTGCTACATTGTTGAGAACAGCAGCATCTATTTAAAACAAAAGACATGCCTGTCCAGTTAAAACAGAAATGTTCCACCAACTCCCTATTGTGCTGCTTATAAATATAAAACAATCCAGGGCTTCCCTGGTGGCGCAGTGGTTGCGAGTCTGCCTGCCGATGCAGGGGACACGGGTTCATGCCCCGGTCCGGGAAGATCCCACATGCTGCGCAGCGGCTGGGCCCGTGAGCCATGGCCGCTGAGCCTGTGCGTCCGGAGCCTGTGCTCCACAACGGGAGAGGCCACAACAGTGAAAGGCCCAT
Source organism: Phocoena sinus (assembly GCF_008692025.1). Taxonomy (NCBI): domain Eukaryota; kingdom Metazoa; phylum Chordata; class Mammalia; order Artiodactyla; family Phocoenidae; genus Phocoena; species Phocoena sinus. The sequence continues at coordinate 22,605,976 of NC_045763.1, read as the reverse complement.
GTACAGCAAAAAAAAAAAAAAATTGGGAAAAAGAAAAATAAAACAATCCAGAAATTAGAATACTAATAGCATTTTCAAAATATTTTAACAAAGATTTATCACATGTGTAACTAATTATTATTTAATTGTTATATCTTTATACATGTTTCCATATAAATAAATACAAAAATAAGGAAAAAAATCTTGCATCTGGTTATAGTTTCTGACTTGTCTTAGAAAATATGGTCATTCTACTAGACAGAGCTAGGTTTGAACCTTGGTTTTGATGTTGCCTATCTGTGTGACCTTGGGTAAGTCATTTTCGTCATCAGTTTTCTCATCTGAAACAAATGCGACTAATAATACTTACTCTGCAAGATAGATATGAAGATTAGAAACATCATATTTTAAGTGCCAAACATGGGAAATGACATGCAATATTATTAATAGTATTATCTCTGTTCCTCTTTATTATTATTATTATTTTTTTTTTGGCTGCGCCACGCAGCATATAAGATCTTAGTTCTCTGACCAGGGATTGAACCCGTGCCCCCTGCAGTGGAAGCACGGAGCCGTAACCACTGGAGCTCCAGGGGAAGTCCCTCTGTTCCCCTTTAAACAAAACTTCTTGAAAGAGCTGTCAGTAATTGGTCATTACTTCCTTAACTCAGACCACTTTTCCACCTACAACTCTCTTCTACAGTTGTCTCATCCAGTTCCATGGTTTTGAATATCATGGACATGCTAAGAATTTCCACATGTAGATCTCCAGCCCAGACCTCTTTCCTGCATTACAGATTAATACTTCTGTTGAGCCAAATGACTTCTCCATTTGAAGCCCTCATAAGCATCTCAACTAAACAAGTCAAAAACCAATTCTGATTTCTTCTCCCAGTGGTCTTCATCTCAGGAAATTTTACCACCGCTCACAGCTCAGACCAAAAATATATGAGTCATCCTGGATTTCTTTCTTTTTCACCCTACATCCAATCCATCAGCAAGACTTGTCAGTTCCACATTCAAAATATAAGCCCAATATGATCCCTTCTTCCCAGGTCTACCACTACCCACTCTAATCCACGCTACTATCATCTCTTGCCTGGACTAATTCCTTCAAGAGTTTCCCAACTGGTCTTCTTGTTTCTACTCTTGCCCCATATAATCTATTCTCCCCACAGCAACCACAGTGATCTTTTAAAAATATAAATAAATCTGAGGGGCTTCCCTGGTGGTGCAGTGGTTAAGAATCCGTCTGCCAATGCAGAGGACACAGGTTCGATTCCTGGTCTGGGAAGATCCCACATGCTGCGGAGCAACTAAGCCCGTGCACCTAGAGCCTGTGCTCCGCAACAAGAGAAGCCACCACAATGAGAAGCCCACACACTGCAACGAAGAGTAGCCCCTGCTCGCCGCAAACTAGAGAAACCCCGCGTGCAGCAACGAAGACCCAACGCAGCCAAAAATAAATAAATAAATAAAATAAAAATTTAAAAAATTAGTTAAGACTGTCATGGGGTCATTAGAAATTGTCAAACGCGATAACTCAATTACAAACAAGAAATAATCTTGAAAATATTAATGAGTTTGCTTCCATTAAAGATATAAAAATTAGGGCTTCCCTGGTGGCGCAGTGGTTGAGAGTCCGCCTGCTGATGCAGGGGACACGGGTTCGCGCCCCAGTCCCGGAAGATCCCACATGCCGCGGAGCGGCTGGGCCCGTGAGCCATGGCCGCTGAGCCTGCACGTCCGGAGCCTGTGCTCCGCAACGGGAGAGGCCACAACAGTGAGAGGCTCACGTACCAAAAAAAAAAAAAAAAAAGATATAAAAATTTTAAAACTATATTAAAAATATATAAATATATCTGATCACTTTACTCCCCTGCTCAAAATCACTATGATGGCTTACCATCACCTTAAAATAAAACCCAAAGTTCTGACCAAAGCTTATCTAAACTGTCCCCTCTGCTCCTGTGCAACCTCATTACCTACCACTCTCTCCATTAATTAGTCCACTGCAGCCACGTCAGTGCTGCTCTAATTCTTTGAACCCACCAGGTTCACTGTAACTTCAAGATCTTTGTTCCCTCTGCCTGGAATGCAGACAATCGTTCTGGAGGCTTTAAACTAACAATATGAGAACTGTCTAAAATCAGGTGGATTTCTCCAATTTTCAGACTCTATATATCTACTTTGTATCTATATCGAGAGAGATTGCTTTCTGGCACCATTTACAAGGCAAAAATTACCGGTGGAAAAAGCAATGCCAGACCTGAGTTCAAAACCTAGTTATGGGCTTCCCTGGTGGCGCAGTGGTTGAGAGCCCGCCTGCTGATGCAGGGGACACGGGTTCGTGCCCCGGTCCGGGAAGATCCCACATACCGAGAAAAAAAAAAAAAAAAAACAAAAACCTAGTTATGGGGCTTCCCTGGTGGCGCAGTGGTTGAGAGTCCGCCTGCCGATGCAGGGGACACGGGTTCGTGCCCCGGTCCGGGAGGATCCCACATGCCGCGGAGCGGCTGGGCCCGTGAGCCACACCTACTGAGCCTGCGCGTCTGGAGCCTGTGCTCCGCAGCAAGAAAGGCCGCGATAGTGAGAGGCCTGCGCACCGTGATGAAGAGTGGCCCCCCGCTTGCCACGACTAAAGAAAGCCCTCGCACAGAAACGAAGACCCAACCCAGAAAAAATAAATTAATTAATAAACTCCTACCCCCAACATCTAAAAAAAAAAAAAAAAAAAAAAAAAAAAAACCTAGTTATGCTAAAAATAGAGCTACCATATATGATCCAGTAATCCCACTCCTGGGCATATATCCAGAAAAGATGAAAACTCTAATCTGAAAAGATACACGCACTCCAGTGTTCATAGCAGCAATTTACAATTTACAGTAGCCAAGTGTCCATCAATCAGATGAATAGACAGAGAAGATGTGGTATACATATCCAAAGGAATATTACTTAGCTATAAAAACAGAATGAAATATTGCCATTTGCAGCAAGGTGGATGGACCTAGAGAATAACATACTAAGAGAAAAACAAATTACACTTACATGTGGAAGCAAAAAATAATACAAATGAATTTATTTACAAAACAGAAACAGACTCACAGACATAGAAAAAAAACTTATGGTTACCAAAGGGGAAGTGAGGAAGGGATAAATTAGGAGTATGGGATTAACAGATACACACTACTATGTATAAAATACATAAGCAACAAGGATCTACTGTATAGCACAGGGAACTATATTCAATATCTTCTAATAACCTATAATGGAAAATAATTTGAAAAAATACACGTAGGGGCTTCCCTGGTGGCACAGTAGTTAAGAATCCGCCTGTCATTGCAGGGGACACGGGTTCAAGCCCTGGTCCGGGAAGATCCCACATGCTGCGGAGCAACTAAGCCCGTGTGCCACGACTACTGAGCCTGCACTCTAGAGCCCATGAGCCACAACTACTGAAGCCCACACGCCTAGAGCCCATGCTCCGCAACAAGAGAAGCCACCACAATGAGAAGCCCGCACACCACAACGAAGAGTAGCCCCCACTCGCCGCAACTAGAGAATGCCCGCGCGCAGCAACAAAGACCCAACACAGCCAAAAATAAAATAAATTAAATAAAAATAAATTTTAAAACACACACACACACACACACACATATAACTGAATCACTTTGCTGTACACCTGAAACTAACACAATATTGTAAATCAACTATACCTCAATAAAAAAAAAAATTTTACAATTCAAAATAAAAAGCCCTAGTTACGAACTTTGGATAGTAACTTTTTATGAGCCTTAGTTTCCTATTCTGTAAAATGAGCATAATAATACCTATACCTCAGTGTTTCATGAGGCTAACATGATCTGCCTACAATGACCTCTATTGTTAGGATTAGTGTGTTTACCTGTGACCTGGAAGGGAGCCTGGATAAGCCGCTGCTGAACTCCCCTGAGTAGCTCCTCTATTTCCTTCTGTATATTGCAGACAACCTCTTCCATCAGTCCTACATCAGCTATTCCTTTCCAGAACATCAAAGTGTCCTCTGGCAAAAGAGGGATAAGACAGAGGGTAAACAAGGGACGCTACATATACTTAGGCATATCTCTTCAATGTTAACTTCAAAATTATTTTGATTCAAAATGATTTTTTTTTTTCCGTGCTGCGCAGCTTGTAGGATCTCAGTTCCCTGACCAGAGATTGAAACCGGGCCACAACAGTGAAAGCCCAGAATCCTAACCACTAGGCAACCGGGGAACCCCCCTCAAAATGATTTCTTATTGGGCTATTGCTGGGAAAAGAAAAGAAGCCTTTGGAACACTAGCTGCCTCCCTGAGTTGGTATCTAATTATTTGAACTCTGCAGCAAAATAGGGACTTGTGATAATTGCCTCAATTTGTCATGCCTCTGGCTACAGGGAACAGGTATCTTCCTCCAATAAAAATATTAAATTAAATATTTAATAAATACTAAAGCATTTATTTAAATAATTTAATTTAAAATTAAATAATACATAATATTTTAAATGTTAAGTAATAAAGAAATTAAATTAAGTTAAAGATATACTCCCTCTAATCCTATACTTAAAAAACCAAAACAGAGGGACTTCCCTGGTGGTCCAGTGGGTAAGACTTCGCACTCCCAATGCAGGGGGGCTTGGGTTTAATCCTGGTCAGGGAATTAGATACCGCATGCATGCCGCAACTAAGAGTTCACATGCTGCAACTAAGAAGTCCACATGCTGCAACGAAGATCCCACGTGCTGCAACTAAGACCCGGCGCAGCCAAAATAAATAAATATTTTTTAAAAACCCCCCAAAACAATAAAACAGTTGAATAGGTAGGGTTATAAGCTCCCTGGGGGCAGAAGCTATGTCTTTTCATCTATCTAGATCTAACAACAGTACCAGCTAAAAACAGGCAGCAATAGATATTTGTTAAATAAATTAATGAATGAAGGATGATGTGAAGCTTCTCCTGTCCCCTTTAAGTGAATCATCATTAATCACCATCCTCTACACCACCTGCTACCTAATTTTTTCTTCTAACATCTTGCAGCTTGGTTTCTCTAACAAATGGGGCAAAGTTGGAGTCAGTGTGACAGGATAAAAATCATGGACTTCAGAGTTAAACAGATGAATTCAGTTAAACAGCTGAATTATTAGTTGTGTGACTGGTCTTAGGCAGGGTGCTGACCCTTTCTGAGTCTCAATTGCTTCATAAAATCTGACTTTACAGGGCTATTGCTTGGATTAAAATAAGGTGTTTGCAGCTGTAATTAGTATTAATATGCATAAGAAAAACCAGCACAAGTAATGAAGAGGCCTTCTGTGTCCATAATCGTAATGGTGATAAGAGTCACAAAACCTTACAAGAAATCTGAGCCCCATAGAAAGTACCTGAAATTTCCTCTGAGTCTTTCTTCATGCCCTCCTCTGTGGCCATGCTGACAGCAGCAGTGAGAGCCGAGTTCCATTCCAGCCCTGCCTCTTCCATGCTCTCTTCTGAGATGGCAATCTGTGTGATGCTACCTAAAAGCAGTCCATTAGAGGGAAGGCCCATGAATTTTATGAAAAAGTCACAACTATCCTCTATCTCAGACAGCCAAAGAGATCCTGTTATTTAACTTTCTAACCTTTTGCCTGCATGTCCCTATATTTAAAAACTAGAATCCTAGGTAATCCAGGATGAATATTTGATTTCCTAAATAAAACCTGCCTTGCAAAAGAAAATGCTTTCTTCTTACTCTGAATAGAAAGTGAAAGATAGGAGCTTCCCTGGTGGCGCAGTGGTTGAGAGTCCGCCTGCCGATGTAGGGGACGCGGGTTCGTGCCCCAGTCCGGGAAGCTTCCACATGCCGCGGAGCGGCTAGGCCTGTAAGACATGGCCGCTGAGCCTGCGCGTCCGGAGCCTGTGCTCCGCAACGGGAGAGGCCACAACAGTGAGAGGCCGGCATACCGCAAAAATAAATAAATAAATAAATATAAATAAATAAATAAAAAAAGAAAGTGAAAGATAACTTACAAAATCACAAAAGAACAATCTGCTTTCTGAGCAGTTATGTTTTCACAAGAGACAGAAGGTGGGCACGATTGCCAGGCTGCAAGCCCCAGACTTGGTGAGGATGAGGAGGACTTGAAATAATTTAAAAGAAAATTATAGTCAAGAGCCCTACTACAAGCATGTTTGATACTAACCATCTAGAATTCATGAAGTTGCTGTAACTTATTTATCAGGCTATGTAAAAGAAAGTAAGAGAAATGAGACCAAAATAAATCAGATAAGAGATCCATGAATAGCAGATTCACAGAGGAAAAAACTACTGCTATCAATTTTATATTAAGGTTTTAAACAAAGAGAATTGAGAAAAATCAAACTGATCCAGACAGAAATATAGACAAGTGTGGACTCTCCACATTGAAGGATATCAATAATCAAGCAAACAAGTAATATCAATATGGATGATCAAGTAAAGAAGTTTCGGCAAAATGAAAAGGAAGTAGATAATTTCACAGCATTTTTCACTTTTCAAGTGAAAGTGTCACACCACCAAATATTCAAACTGCTAGATATTGTACACTTTCCTGAAAGGAACTTAGGTTCCAAGAAATTTGGCTTCTACTCACCCAGTGGTTACTCACAGAACATTAGGACTGACCAAAAGAAACCTTGATAAGTCATTTTTAAAGCACAATACTTCCCTTACATCCTTTAGCGTTCTTGGGTCTCTGTCAGGCATATTTATAAGTCTCCTGGAAGTAGTTTAGACATATTCTATCTAAGAATTTTAGCTGTGCTAAGTCTCCAGCTGAACTAAATCCTTAATAATAACCTCATATGGCTATATCTTTCCTAGAGAGCCCTTGTCCCAAGCTCAACAATACTGAAGTTAAGTGTGTGCCCATCCTATCTCATTTGTGAAGAAGCCTCAGCTTGCTTATCTGAATTCCTTACAGACAGAGCTCTTTGATCCTTACAGCAGTCTCCAGAGTCCAGCCCAGCCAATGACACACTCTCTTTGATACATCTCAGTTCAACAGCTGAAAACCCGTTCTCCGTTCTAATCCACCCGCTTGCCTTGCCACTAGAAGAGCAAAGGATTTTTAAAACAATCTGATTTCAAAGATATGTCAAGTGGCACCAAAGTGAGACTGTTAAATAAGCATTATTTGGATCACCTTTCTAACGTTTACCATCCACTGTAACAAAGAAACCAGGAAGGAGGTCTGGCCAATAGGAATCACTCGGGAGAAAACAAAGAGAGTTCTTTCTAAAGCATGGACTCCCACCCAAGATTACCATACCTTACATTAACGCTCTCGAGAATTGAAAAAAGAAACACAAAGAAGAAATGAGAGGAAAAGTGCTACTGAAAAACACAGTGGGTTTTCAGGTGGTTTCCTACCCCCTACCATCGGCCGAAGTGGGTGTCTGCACCACACTTGTCTGCTGTCCTGGCACTGGAGCTCTTGCACTGCTGATCAGAAGATCAAATTTGGTGCTTCTGCAGGTATTGGAGCAAACCTTGTCATGTTGGTAAAAATCAATCTGTCCGGAGTCCATCATTTTCCTGTGCAAAGAGAGACAAGAAGTACCAATTCAGCCTGCACTTCATCTTGAAGGGACAAATAGAGACAAAGTTGCTGAGTCCCTTCTATATGTTAATGAAACCTAATAGTATTAAAAGTCATTAGGTTGCAGAAATTCTAATTGGGGCTATAAAATGTTCATTGGTCCTGCCCACATTTACAAGTACTCCTCTTCCCTCCTTCCTCTACTCGTTATGTGTACTCTCTTGTATTTCCCGTTATCACTAAGTTTTAGACATATACTCCTGACAATAGCTAAATTTCCCCATAGAATCTCAGTGAAATAAAGCCCAAAAGGGGAAAAGACTAACTCATATCCCAGCACAAATGAGAAATGCCACAGGGGGATTAGAATTTTGTGATTAGATTCTGATGTATTAGTACTTGTAGACCAGCAAGATCTGTTGCCACTTCTGGAGACATAAAACTTCAGCACATTTCTTTCCTTTAAAAAAAAAAAAAAGAGATAACTCTCCTATAAATACAGAGAAAAGTTGATTATACTAAACCCCCACTATAAAATGTCCTTATAACTAGATTCACAAGTCATTATTATAGGCCATGAGCAAAGCCATGAGGTATTTTAATTACAGTAAACTCTATGTTATAATGTTACTTGGCTTTCACTAAAGATTTTTTAGACACTCTGAGTCTTTTACATTTGGGGAAAGTTGGCATACACTTGTTTTTCTGGGCAAATAAAACAAGCCAAGAACAAAAAAAAAAAAAGAAAGTTAAAGGTATTCACACCCAATTTCATTCAACTACTGATTAATGCACACAAATCATCTGGAATGAATTTTTTTTAATTATGCCTCTGACTATAAAAATCATACGTAAAGAAAAAAACATTTTCTGTGGAAAATACAGAAAACTATAAAGAAAACAACTGCTCTTTAAAAAAATATCCAACACGGAGATCATATCAACATTTCAGCATATTTTTTTCTACTAAATTTACTTACATATGTGTGTTTTTTGAAACAACTATATTAATTGATATTACATTTTGTTTTCTTCCTTACATTACATCATAAGCATTTTCCATGTAAAAACTCTTTAGAAATATTCTAATGACCTCATAATGCCCCATAGTATAAACTCATATACATTTAGATGAGCCATAATTTACTTTAGATACACCTTGATTGTATATTAAAGGAGACTGTAATTTTCACCATCATAAATTATGTTGCAATGAACATTTTTATACTTGAATCTCTACAAGCACTATAGATTTCTCTTAAGACAGATTCCTTAAAAAAATTAAAGACAAAAGGTAAGAGGTTTTTTTTTTTTTTTTTTTTTGGTACGCGGGCCTCTCACTGTTGTGGCCTCTCCCATTGCGGGGCACAGGCTCCGGACGCGCAGGCTCAGTGGCCATGGCTCACAGGCCCAGCCGCTCCGCGGCATATGGGATCTTCCCGGACCGGGGCACGAACCTGTGTCCCCTGCATCGGCAGGCGGACTCTCAACCACTGTGCCACCAGGGAAGCCCCAGGTAAGAGGTTTTTAAGGCTCATTCATGATACATGTTCTGTGGGGAACTTTTAATTCTTAACCACATTTTAAAATTTTCTATCAATAGTTGAGTGCTCAAGAAACACCAACTAATGTTAATTTCACCGAGGAGTGGGGTGGATTACAATGATAAACTTGCTGCATAAAGAGATGGGAGTGGGGATACTATACATTCTAAAGTTTATTTCTGGGACTTCCCTGGTGGTGCAGTGGGTAAGACTCCACGCTGCCAATGCAGGGGGCCCGGGTTGGATCCCTGGTTGGGGAACTAGATCCCATGTGCATGCCGCAACTAAGAGTCTGCACGCCACAACTAAGACCAGGCGCAGCCTAAATAAATAAATAAATATTTTTTAAAAACAAATAAAGTTTATTTCAATGGTACAATGACGGCAAGGATTGCATTCGCTGTGCATAATTGTTACTTACGAACAGCACCCTTCTACTCTACCAGATTATCCCAGGATTTGTCCATCAGCCCACATCTCCGTTGTTGTCAAGCTTTCTTAGCACCAGGCTTAGCTCTGCCTATGCTGAGTGATCTCAAGCTGGACTGTCATCTACTCCCGAGCTTCTCTGCCCAGAGAAGATCCTGCCCAACATTCTGACATCAGAAGAATTTGTCCTAGATGCTGGGAAGAGTCAATTTAATTCAATTTTTCTTCTCTCACAGGGATTTTAAGAACAAGTTGATGAAGGTCAAATAATACATGGATTGTTTAAGCCAATCCTTCAGACAGAATAAAAATTCAAATTAAGAAGACTGGATTCTCTGGATTCCACCATGATTAAGTGCCCCACAGTCAGCTGAAAGGTATGAACTTGCTATCAGAGCTCACCTGAGCATGATTCCACCCAGACGAATAGCTCTCTTCCAGTCCTTCAGGGTGGACTTGCCAGCCAGATGAACAAAATGCTTGGGGCTGATCAACTGATCATTAAACTAATGTAAAAAGTAAAGTCCAAAATAATCCAATGTTAATTTAGGCAGGCCAAGAGGGAAAGAAAGACATAACTCTACTTGTTATGAACAAAAAATACCCAAATGACATCTTTAGTCATAGCCTTGTTATTCTCCATCCTCCCACCCTATTGTGCTAGAGAAGATGATCCTTCTCTGGACACAGTGCCCTGTCCTGGTACGAAGCTACAGAAGACACAAGGAGGGTCAGAGATTAATATACTGATTAGGATCTAAAATCCATTTATGCCCTGAATCAAGCAGACGGGTCCAATGTTGCAAAGGCTATTTAAACTGAAGTAATCTATTCAGCCCTAATGACAAGATTCAGGATCTGGTAGAAAGAATAAGGATGGTAGAAACCAACAGCACTACAAAGCCTCGAAGCTCTGTAATTCTTAATGATTCTAGGATGATGCCACTGATGGTGACTACTATCTACATAGGTCAGCTGTGGCTACCAGTGGAGACAGAATAAGCAATTATTTCCATATTGTGCTCTCATGAAGATTACTTATTTTTATCAGTAATAATTTTTAATAAACTCTACCAAATTACACACCAGTGTAAGGCATTTTACATATATGATCTCACTTCCTCTTCTAGCAACCTTACTGTGTGTGTATATAATTATTTGTATTTTAACGTATGAGGCTCTGAAATATTAAATAACTTGATCAAGGTCACCTAGCTAGTCAGTGATAGAGATGGGACTCCATTCATTCAACAAATATTTACTGATAAATATGCCAAGCCCTATTCTAGGTGCTGGGGATACAATGGTGAACAAGATAGACAAATTCTCAGCTCTCAAAGGATTTATATTCTGGTGGGACTTGAATCCAGGTCAATTTCACTCCAAAGTCCCTATTTTTTTTTTTTTTTACTGTGACACAAAGGGACACCACAAAATTAAAAACATTGACATGGTAGAAGAGAGAGAAGAGGCACTAAAACCATACCCTTTGAAAACAAGGAGACCCAAAATAGGCCCCAGCAAGGAGAAAAGACAATTACCTTGACACACTTTACATTTATTCCTGGGCATACAAACTTCTTCCAAAGGAGCATGGCTTTGCTCTCCCCACAAGTTATGGGGTAAGCGATTTCCATATCCTCATTTGCTTCTATAGTGCTTGCATCTTGAAAATGGAAAAAATATCATTTATTTATCAAACACTCTTCCCCAAAGCTTAATTCAGAATCTCTAGTCTCCTGGTTCCTCTGAGGGGCTAACAGTTCATACTGGTTGGTACTGTTTAGGAATCTTCTGGAAGAAGTTTGGCATAACAGCTCTCTTACCAAGCTCCCACTATGTGCCAGACGCTGTGCTGTGTGCTTTTATAGGCTTAATCTTTTTTAGTTCTTAAAACAATCCTGTGAGACAGTGATTGTTTCCTATTGTCCCTGTGTAGGACTCAGAAAGGTGAAGGGACTTTCCCAAGGACACACAGCTAAGCAGTGAGAACGTGGGATTTAAACTCAGGTTTGTCTAATTTCAGACAAACTCAGGTTTGTCTAACTTCAGTTTCTTTCCACTCACTGCCTTACAATCAACACCTCATCAGCAACTTCCCTAATGACAGAGTTCAACCTTGAGGCTCCAATTTCTTTGAGGGATTTCTATTGATGAAAAATCTTTTCAGCAACCCTAGCAAATTCACGTTAAACATCAACGGACAGCCCTAGCATCTTAGGCAGCGGTGTCTCTAGATGTGCCATCATCAAATTGATGGCTACAGCACTGGTAGGGCACACTGGGTAGGGGGGAAAAATAAGGCACAAAAGGCAAGAAATCTCAACCAAGGAAGCTAGGGTCAAAAGTACTAGAACAGGGTTTCCCTGGTGGTCCAGTGGTTAAGACTCCCCGCTTCCACTGCAGGGGGCACGGGTTCTGCATACCTCGAGGTACGGCCAAAAAAAAAAAGTACTAGAACAACAAAAAGACTTACCAATCCCTTCTTCAATTTTGTGTATCGTGTGAGTTTCTACTGCCACAACTGCCGTGTTGTTCTCGGATCCGGCTTCATAAATCCTGTTGTAAAAGTGTCCATCGATAAACAGACTACATAAATCATGAAAAAATTAATATTCACAGCATGGGGTTAAAAAATTTGTTTTAATCTATCTCAAAAGGAATAAAATAATATACTTTACAACTCGATGTTAGTGCTTTGACTAGTGCCCCAATGTATTTAAATTCTAAGCTGCCCGGGACTGCTTAGCAGCTACTACCATGGAAATGAATCAACAACTTTCCTCACCCCAAAGGAAAGTTCCTCTTGCTACTGTATTTACACCGCCACTTGCTACCTTCTACATCAGACTTTTCCCATCCTAACTTTAAAAGCTCATGACATAAAGTGCTGCTTCAAGTATAAGATTAAGTCACATTATAGATTTATCCAAATAAGACTAAAAAGTAATACTGTTAGTTCAAACCAGGAAGAACCTGCTGACCACAGAATTGATGTCCCTTGTTGGAATCTAGGAACTTTATAGTCACTTTTACACTTTAGCATTTTTTAAGTCACCATAATCAAACTACAGACATGAGCAGAACCTAGTTAAAAAAAAAAAAAAGTAAGAGAGCCATTATGCCCAAAGTAACTAGCAGTAACTAGAGGTACCACTTAAGGAAAATCTCTCTCCAAAACGTTTCTACCTTCTAAGAAATGGGCTCAGAATACCTAACATGATACATTGACATCCTTTGTTCAATTTCCATAATAAACCTAACATGTTAATTATTGCACTTGCTACCCTAAAGCACTGCCTGAATAATCTCCTTTGCATCAGTGATTAGCCACCTGCATGGTGACACCTCTAGCACAGACCTCCCTTCTGAATTCCACGCCAGGACACAATTAACTGTTAAATAAATAAATAAATACATTTGGATATCCCATAGGACTTTATTGAATTCATTATGTCTAAAATAACCAAGTTCTCTTTCCTCTCCCACCTCCCAAACTACTCTTCTTCCTATATTCCCCATCCTTGTAATGGCACCACCCAGCACACAGCAGCCTAAAACAGAAGCCTGGGAATTACACTGAATTTCTCCCTTTTCCTCCTCCTCAACTCCCACATAGTCACCAAGTCCTGCCAGATGCATCTCCTTAACACCAGCCATCCTCCCTGTCTATTTCCACTACTACCGCCTTAATTCAGGCTGCATCATCTCTAGTCTGAACTGGTCTCCTTGCATCTACCTGATCTTCTATATTCCTTCCACAGTGATCATGTAACACCCTCCTCCAAACCCTTCAAGAATCCTCTCCTTGCTGCTAAAATAAAGACCCAAATCCTTAATATCATATTTAAGTCCCTCCAAGATCTGGCCCCTGGTTTCATCTCTCACCAAATCCCACCAGACAATCCAAGCCCCAATCATACCAAACTATTTGTAGTTCCCAAAATTGCCACCTTCTTTTACACCGTCTATTTTTGCTCTTCTCCCTCTTCCCAGAACATCCTTCCCCATCTTTTGTTTTTTAATGAGTAGCCTGTATGATGCTTTTCCTTCCATCTCAATCCTCCAGTATAATCACCCACTTCCTCCTTTGTGATGCAACTGTACTTTAGTCACAACAACTATAACACTTCATACTATATACTTGTTTACCTGTCTCTCTCTCTCCTTGGGCATAGTCTAAAAAGGTCCCTGAGAGGGAGTTCCCTGGTGGCCTAGTGGTTAGGATTCCAGGCTTTCACTACCATGGCCCGGCTTCAAGCTGAGATCCCGCAAGCCACGTGCAAAAAAAAAAAAAAAAAAAAAAAAAAAATGTCCCTGAGAGCAGAGATTACATTTTATTCATTTTGTATACCTGGCATGTCGTGTGCTAACTGGAACATGGCACAGCACATAATAAATGACCGGTAAATGAATGAGGAATGTGATACACATGAGAAACTGCTGCTTCTGGAATTCCGTGGTAGTTCAGTGGTTAGGACACGGCGTTCTCACTGCCAGGGGCCCAGGTTTGATCCCTGGTCAGGGAACTAAGATCTGGCAAGCTGCAGCGTGGCCAAAAAAAAAAAAAAAACACTGCTTCAAGTAAATTTGATAAGCTCATTCTAACTTGACCAGTATGTGCAAAATTCTTTAAAAGAATAAATTCTTGTCTATACATAATTTCAACAACCGGAAAATTGCACTTGGGGTGGGAAGTCAGGGAATAGTCTATATTTTTACGGGCAAACAAGATTTTATCAGGGAAAATCTTTCTAAAGCAACTCAGGATAGTGATGGATTTAGCCTAATTCTCTATACCTACCAAGATTATGGTAAAAAATCATAAAATATGTTTAAAATGTTAAGGCGTTATGAGATACCGACATACCTTATGAATCATCGAAGTGAGGTAAAATTATGTTTACTAGAGTTTTAAAGTTAAGTCTACATCATTGTATTCTAATTCACTGAAAACTGAAAATCCACAGAGTTAAGTTATTTTTATCTTGAATGATAAGGAAAGATATTCTGATTAATTGAATGGAATGTGGGATTATTACATAAACTAATGGGTACCCTAGTGATCTGAAAGAGTTTATACAGCTTCCTAAGGCCTTAAACTTACTACTAGGGGGCTTCCCTGGTGGCGCAGTGGTTGAGAGTCCGCCTGCCGATGCAGGGGACACGGGTTCGTGCCCGGGTGCGGGAAGATCCCACATGCCGCGGAGCGGCTAGGCCCGTGGGCCATGGCCGCTGAGCCTGTGCGTCCGGAGCCTGTGCTCCCGGGGAGGGATATGAGAATGATAAGGAAAGTAAGGTCACTACTCCTCAAATTGAACTATTCCACTCAGCACACTGAGTAAATTTATGTAATACTAAAATCACCAGTTCCTGATCTCATTGTTAAAAACTCTGTTATGAATCCAAAATGAATTAGAAAGCCAAGAATGGTGATGGAATCTTAGTACCTTCATTCCTCCTGAGGACTTTTTAAGTATGTTTTAAAGGTTTTATTTGAAAAAGTTAATAACCATCTTTTTTTGTTTTTAAAGAGAAAGCATAGGCTGAACAAGCCTTCTTTGTTGAAAAACTCCCAGAATTAAAAGTCTTCTTAGTACCTGAGTACCTCAGTATCTATGTTTTTTTAAAAAAGTTGAATGTGGACATATTTTAAAACCAATCTAGGGACTTCCCTGGTGGCACAGTAGTTAAGAATCTGCCTGCCAATACAGGGGACACAGGTTCGATCCCTGGTCCGGGAAGATCCTACATGCCGTGAAGTAACTAAGCCCATGCAACTACTGAGCCTGCATGCCACAACTACTGAAGCCCACGCACCTAGTGCCCATGCTCCACAACAAGAGAAGCCACTGCAATGAGAAGCCCACGCACCAAAACAAAGAGTAGCCCCCGCTCGCCGCAACTAGAGAAAGCCGGCGTGCAGTATTGAAGACCCAACACGGCCAAAAATGAATAAATTTATAAAAAGAAAAAAACCAATCTAGTATTATTATGAAAGTATCACCTTACACGATGCGTCAGGTTCTATGTATTCATATTAAAAGACTGTTACCAGACACTCTACTTTTGCTTCACAATGTATTCCTGAAAATGTGTATATGATGAAAATTTGAGAAAGTATTAAATGTCATATATGTAAAAGCTAAAAAGATGGGCAAGAGGAATTATATATTGAAATCTAAAAATACTTATATAAAATCCCTAATTATTTCTTGCCTTTTAAATATAATCTTTACCAATTTATTCCCAGCAATTCATATATACTCTTTGATTGTTTCTCTCCTTCATACTTGAACTGTAGCCAAGCAGGTTAAGTGTGATGAGGCTGAAGACTGACACCTGATGATTTCCATCTTTGTCTCAAGTGTATTAAAATTATGAGACCAGTATTTCTTATCACTAGAATCACTGCTTTTGTACCCAGCTCATTTTTATAAAATTAGGCTAAAATGCAATAAAATATTCAAATAATAAAATAATACAACTAGAAAAATCAACTGACAGGCATCTCAAAATGCAATACCTCAAAAAAAAAGAATGCAATACCTCAAAATGTTTATTCACTAGCTCATGCACTAAAATTCAGTGTAAACAGTGGAGTGGGGAGTCAATATATGTTGTACAAAGATCCTCTACCTAAGCAAGCAATGAGAGGTTTCCAGAAAAGGCAATATCATTTGGAAAATAAAAAAGACAAACAGAAAAATAAGTGGAACCAAATCTTCAAAAGAATTAAGTCTCTAAGTAGCAGAGAAGTTTCTTCTGTCTCTACTGGGGATAGGACAAATGACAACTGGAGTACTTTAGGAAAGACAGAAGGAATGATGACTCCATAAGAAAATAAATTCTAAAAAAAAAAAGAAAAGAAAAAGAAAATAAAGCTGCGGAGAACTAAAGAACCTGCCCTTTAATTCTTCCTGATGTTACCCTACCTCAAAAGGTAACAACTACAAGTATGTGTATGTGTATCAAACAAAATTCCCAAACAAATGAGTTTGAATAAGCATGCATAATCTGTTGGTGCCAATAAAAATTTAAACCGCTCTATAGGCTATATGTTAGGCATTATTTATATCAACTTTCCCTTATAGACCTTAGAATATTTCCTTTATGCTCAACAATATTCAGAAATGTCAGCAAACTATGTTTATATTTTTAAAAAAGTCCTTATCTTTTACAGATACATACTAATGTCTGGGATTTGCTTCAAAAAAATTCAGGAGTGGGTGGATGTAGAGATGAAATAAGACTGGCCATGTGAAAAAAAAAAAAGGACTGGCCATGTGTTGATAACTGTTGAAGCTGGGTGATGGATGCTTACATGGGGGTTCATTATATTTTCTTTATTTTGGGGTATATTTGAAATTTCCTATACTGAAAAGCTTTCTAAACTATCAAGATAGGTTAACTGTTTTTCTCCAGAAATTTTTAAGGCAAGGTACATTACTTAGTAGACTGGAATTGGATTACAGCCATCCCTTGGTATCAGTGGGGGATTGCTTCTAGGACCCCCCCTGCAAATACCAAAATCCACAGATGTTCAAGTCCCTTATAAAATGGCATAGTACTGAATATTTGTATATAACCTACACACATCCTCCCATATACTTTATTTTTTTAATTTTTTTTTTTATTTTTGGTTGTGTTAGGTCTTCATTGCTGTGCACGGGCTTTCTCTAGTTGTGGCGAGCAGGGGCTACTCTTCATTGAGGTGCACAGGCTTCTCATTGCAGTTGCTTCTCTTGTTGCGGAGCACAGGCTCTAGGCACGTGGGCTTCAGTATTTGCAACACACAGGCTAGGTAGCTGTGCCACGTGGGCCCTAGAGCAAGCGGGCTTCAGTAGCTGTGGCCCATGGGCTTAGTAGTTGTGGCTCATGAGCTCTAGAGCACAGGCTAAGTAGGTGCAGCACGTGGGCTCTAGGGCACACGGGCTTCAGTAGTTGTGGCGCACGGGCTCAGTAGTTGTGGCTTGCAGCCTCTAGAGTGCAGGCTCAGTAGTTGTGGCGTACGGGCTTAGTTGCTCCACAGCATGTGGGATCTTCCCAGACCAGGGAGCGAACCTGTGTCCCCTGCATTGGCAGGTAGATTCTTAACCACTGAGTCACCAGGGAAGTCCCTCCCATATACTTTAAATCATCTCTAGATTACTTATAATATCTAATACAATGTAAATGTTATGTAAATAGTTGCTTTCATGTGGCAAATTCAATTTTGCTGTTTCAAACTTTCTGGATTTTTTTTCTTTTTTTAATATTTTTTATCCAAGGTTGGTTGAATCTGTGGATGTGGAACCTACAGATACAGAGGGCCAACTGTATATGCTTGCCCAAGAACACTTCTGATCCTTGAAGAATCTTTTATACATTCCCCAAAATAAAATAACTACTCCCCTGGGACTTCCCTGGCAGTCCAGTGGTTAAGACTCCATGCTTCTAATGCAGGGGGCACAGGTTCCACCCCTAGTCAGGGAACTAAGATCCCACGTGCCACGCGGCAAAGCCAAAAAAAACCAAAAAACAAAAAACACTATATTTGACAAAACAAAAAAAAAAACAACTTTAAAAATAAAAAAAACATATTTTAAATAACTACCCCCCGCTTCCCTCTGCAGATCTAGTTCCCATTTAACTTTCAAGACCACCAAAAAATCTTATATCTTCTTTCAAATTCATAGTGATCCTCTGAATTCAAAAGCACATCCTAACCATGCCACTCTGCACTTCTTAGGTTTTGCCACGTAAGTGATCTCTTTATTTACAAACATGTATTTTTGCCTTGCACAACTAGACTACAAGCTCCATGATGGCTGGAACCATGTGCTATATTTCTTTCAACACCTTTGAAATACGTTGTGTAATCGTAGGTGGTTGATAAATATTTTTTTGATAGACTAAGCTTAGTAATTTGCCCATCCACGAGGGTCCAGAGAACTTCTGGTAGGAATACTTTTTTTTTTTTTGCTGTGCGTGGGCCTCTCACTGTTGTGGCCTCTCCCGTTGCGGAGCACAGGCTCCGGACGCACAAGCCCAGCGGCCATGGCTCACGGGCCCAGCCGCTCTGCGGCATGTGGGATCCTCCCGGACCGGGGCACGAACCTGTGTCCCCTGCATCAGCAGGCAGACTCTCAACCACTGCGCCACCAGGGAAGCCCCAGGAATACTTTTACAGTTGCCTAGTCTCCTCTGACTCTAACTACACTGTCTTCTGGTAAACATGTACCAAGGCCTTGTGCTAACCAGTGTGGATAAGTAAGATGAGGGAACCAGGTAACTTACCCCCAAGGAACTCACAGTAGAGAAGACGGAGAGAGACAAGGAAACAGCAAACTGTTGTAGTAAGTACTGAATGACAAACATAGCACAATACATTATAGAGATGAAAACTTAGCTCTGAGAGTTCGATGTTGAATGTTCCATTGTGCTAAATCACCTTAAAGTTATAATTTCCTCACTCTTTGAACCTCCCAAATTTTTCAAATCTCTAGTCACTTACCCTTGTTGCACAGGCTGTAACTGCAAGATCACTTGGGTTTTGGTATCTTCAGCGTTCTCCCCTTCATTTCCTTCAGTGGGTACCACAACCACATCCCCCACCGGGACACTCACTTCCGCATTAGCCATCTTTCACATGAAGTCAGATAGCTGGAGCTGCTGTCAGAAACAAGAAGCACCAGTAACTTTGTCTGGTTTGAAAAGATGGCAACCATAGGAAAGGAACACCAAGATAATAACTATTAATTCCCAGGGCATCCTGCAGATCATGGTCCTCTGAAAAAGATGGGAACTGTGAGAAGGGGCTGACACAGGCTCTGATCTTTCCAGAAATGCCTTAGTACTCACTTGTTATTGTAGTTTTTCTTAGTATGTGTGATTCACCCCATGGTGTGCTGGAGCCAGCTCTACCAGCTCCTGAGAACCAACTGTGCACATCTCTTCCCAACTCCAAGTTTAGTGACATCAAGTTGGTAGCTTGAAATCAGTTGCTGGGAGAATATACACCACAGAAATTGACAAACATTACAAATCAGCGTATATTTTCTTCTAGAGAACTGGTTTACAGCACACCACTAGTTCCATCCCAAACTAAGCTCCTAGGAAGTAAGAATCATCTGTTTTCTTTGCAACCAGGCTTTATACCTCATCAAGTGCTCTGTCCTTTGTGAGTAGATACTAATAAGCAGATACTAATAAGTATCTGCTAACTAAACTAAGTTGTATGGGAAAAAGAAAGATGGTTCGCGTCGTGTGGTTTTTTAATAAATGCTGAATCCAACTGTATGACCTCCAGGAACGTCTTAATACCTCTTTGCCTCACATTAAATGGAGATAGGGTCTTGCCTGACATCTCCCCTGCGGAGCTGTCAGGGAAACCACTGTCCAGTACCACAAACTCCTTGACTCTAAAGTAACTCAAAGCATTATCTCAATCTTAATGAAAACTCAGAGGGCCCCAAGTTATTCTGCAGCTGTTAGTCTTCACAGCTGAAAAGAGTCACGTAAGAGAATATGGATAAGAACACTCTATTTACTTAGATATGTGAGTACTTGAAGATGATTAGGACTGTGCTGAACTGTGCTTAGACAGACAATGGATGCAAGTGTGAATATGTAACTAGTACTCAGATGACCGAATCCACATTTCAGCTCTGCCACAGCAATTGTTTGCCTATAATACACACATTTAACATGGCACTCAAAATCTCCCTCATTTGGCCCCCAAATTTTCCCAGTTTCACCTGCAACTACAGTATCCCAGGAATCTTAAGATCCAGCCACACCAACCTCCCACAGATTTCTGAACGTGTAATATGTACTTTCAGGTTTCCCTACCTTTGTTATTCCATAAGCCCAAAACTCCTTTCTCCCGCATCTCCTTCTCCCTTCAAGGTCCAGCTCAAAGCTCACTCCTCCACAAAGCCACTGCCAAACCACTTTCTTTTCTGAGGTCCCCCAATACTTGCTTGCAGCTCTCCTCTAGTGTTTATCACACTGTGCCTTGCACTGCAGTTAACTGAATAGATATCTACCTCCATGACGACACTAGACTCTCTGTGAGGACAGGTGCTGCTTCTCTAAAAATCTTACTTCTTTCATGCTGTGGCACAGCCAAAATTTTTTTTTAATTAAAAATAAAAAATAAAAATCTTGTCTCCCACAGCCTTGCTCATCATAGGCAGTGACATACATTGGTTCAATCAATTTTTGTTTGTGTTTGACCTGGTTAAAATTCCTCATATATGACTTAGACTTCTGCCCTTTATGATTCTCACAGTCAAACTTTTTTCCTGTATTCAACACCTCCTATATCTAAAAGCCTCTTAAAATATCTTGTAGGCACCTTAAACTGAAAGACTGTTCCCTCTCAAACCTGCTCCTATGTTTCCTGCCTCAATAAATGGTGCTACCCTCCACCCATTTTCTCAAGCCAGAAACTAAGGAGCTATTTTTGACTCCTCTTTCTTCTCTTTCTAAATCCAACCAACCACCAAATCCTATCCATTCTATCACCTATCTATCTCTTTTAACCAACCCCCACTCTCCATCTGTGCTGCCATCATCATATTCTGAGCCACCACACTGTTACCTGGATTTTTCCAGCTGCTTCTCATCAGTACCCTAATCTCTGGTCTTGATCTCCAATTCATTATCTACAGAGCAGACAAAGTCATCTTACTAAAGGCCATTTTCCCCCACTTAAAAATCCTTCAGTGCATTCCCTTTGCTGCTATTAAGGTGCAAAGACCCTAATATGGCTTTCAAAACCCACCAAATCTGTCCCCTGCCCACCCTGCTAGCCTCATTTCTCACAGTTCTTCCTCTCACATTGTGGGCTCCTGCCATTGCATTTTTTCCAATTTCTCAACTACGCCATAGTTCCTCACCTGAGCCTTCACACTTGTTTGCCCTACCGGGAATTCTCTTCTCTTTCCCCTTTGGCAAGTCACTGCTAAACTTTTACGACTTATTTAAAACATCGCTTCCTCAGAGAGGCCATCTGTGACATCCCTGACTACATCTGAGAGGGTCTTCTTGCTTCCCCAGCGCCTGCAGCATCCCCGTCACAACCATCAACACCCTTTGTCCGCCTCTCCCCCTCAGACTACATCCTGGCAGAGAAAGGATAGCTTTTCTTTCTCAACAGGCTCCCCTGTGCTAGCTCAGTGCCTAGGACTCTCGAGTGTAGTAAATAGTTTTCAAATATCAGACTTCTATTTACAAAACTGCCTACCTAAAACTTCCTAAGAAAATCTGGCACATAGCATGTATGTAATAAATTTTTGTGCAATGAGTAACTCACTTTACCCTAAAAGACTTCTAGAATTTTCTCATCTTTAACTGAGGGGATATAAATTTGCTTAGACAGCTCAGGCTAAGCTGCCTTGCTTACTGCCCATCATTATGGCCAATATGTACTGAGTCCCTACTCCACATCGGACACAGACTTAGGCTCCCTGGATATGAAAAGGGATGTTATCTGCTCTTAAGGAGCTACAGAAGGGAAAGAGATGTGTGACACTGTCACATAGTACAGGAAAAAAGTAATTGCAAGATACTACAATATACAATCTAAACTTACGTTGGGCTTCCCTGGTGGCGCAGTGGTTGAGAGTCCACCTGCCGATGCAGGGGACACAGGTTTGTGCCCCGGTCCGGGAAGATTCCACATGCCGCGGAGCGGCTGGGCCCGTGAGCCATGGCCGCTGAGCCTGCGCGTCCGGAGCCTGTGCTCCGCAATGGGAGAGGCCACAACAGTGAGAGGCCCGCGTACCGCAAAAATAAATAAATAAATAAACTTATGTAAATTGAAGGTTTAAAACTGGCGGGGGTGGGGATTAGAGAATCAGTGGACTGGTGTGGCTGGCTGCCAGCAATAGAAGCTAAATGATTAGGAACCTTGAGTCTAGAAAAAGCCAAAATGGATATGATGAAGTATAAAATGCCATCAAATCCTAGAATAACTGAACCAATAGATATCGTCAAAGTCTGAACCATAAAAATGTAGGGTAAAAAAAAAAAGTAGGGTGAATTATAATAATCACAGCTAACAACTGTTGGACACTTGTTTGTTGCCAAGCACTATTCTGTTACATATTTAATGAATTTAAAAGATGTAATACTTTAGCATGTAACAGTCGTAGGGAATTTATTTCAAAACAATGGTTTAAATGTTAAAAAATTAATAGCATAGGTAAATTAATGGGTTAGAGAAGCAGAATCAGGATGCTTCTAGTTCAACCTTCTACCCTAAGGTTGAGTCCTCTCTACAATACTCTAAATAAGTGGTAGACTAACTTCTTGATTAATACTTTCCTCAATAATAACTCATATACTCCTTACCCCCCACACACCTCAGAACTCAAGAGGAAGGTTCTGGCTGCTTCTCTAACCTTCTGAGAATTTATCAGAGAAGATAATTATAATCATCCACGATATATCTCTCAGTATCAGTCAGAGACACAGGTCTGATCCAACATGGCAATTCTTACATTCTTTAGAGAAGCAAGTTTGGGTTGAATATCTCTTATTATCCTAAATACCATATTCCTAGCAAGTAACCCGAATCAGCTCTACAGACTACACTGGCTAATTGCAAGGTCATCTCTTCAAGCTGAGTGTAAACTGAAAAGTAGCTCTTGTTTATACCAACCAAAACTCCTAAGGCAAGATGAGTGAGTTGCTCCTTTGGGTATTTCATGGAAGGGGACTTAGAGTATTCATTGTGGAATCACACAACACTCTGTAATTCTAGGAGCACACATGAAGGAAATATGTCAAACTTAAGTGAAAAGGAAGAATTATTTGTAGCTATTTTCAAAGACAAATAAGACACCTTGAAAGTAAGCACGACTACTCACATAAACTATCAAAAAACTAAACAAATGATAATCTGACTTACTCTGGATTAAATTCACTTTGTGTCCCAAAAATTGTTTAAAACATGGCAAGATGTAAGCATAAGTGTCACATGATTACAGGAACATCAGAGTTGGTAGTTGAAATGGACTAACAGAAATACTAGATATCCTGAAATTTTCTAACTCCAAAATGTATTTATTCCATACTTCACTGTAATTTTTGTAGACTGTGTGGTCTATTCTTAAGAAATTTCCAAGTTAAAACTTTATTATTACATGAGGCCAAAACTCCTGGATTTTTTTTTCCCTTTATTCCTCCTCACGTATTTAGTAGGTGATCCAGGGCGCTACCAGATGTAATGAAGCCAATAAGATCACTACATAGGACGACTGTGAGGAAAAGAGCCAGGGCAAATGAAGTTTGGGATAAGTCACATATTGGTGACCACTACGTAGGTGTTTAGGGAAGCAATAGCATAAAAGGGTTTTTTGTGGGTGTGTGAATGTTTTGTTTTTTCATGTCTATCTTCCCTTTCATGATTTTTCTCTTCAAGTGTGTCAAATCTATTGTTTATTCTGCAGTACGCGGGCCTCTCACTGTTGTGGCCTCCCCTGTGGCGGAGCACAGGCTCCGGACACGCAGGCTCAGCGGCCGTGGCTCACGGGCCTAGCCGCTCCACGGCATGTGGGATCTTCCCGGACAGGGGCATGAACCCATGTCCCCTGCATCGGCAGGCGGACTCTCAACCACTGCGCCACAAGGGAAGCCCTATTCTTTTTTTAAATTAAGTATTAAATTTCAATCTTTTCAGTTTTCATTACTAGGAATTTTATTGTATTCTTTTCCAAATCTGCTTGACAGTAAAAGGGTTTTTTGAAGGGTTACCATACTATAGTTGAGGAGACTTCTGCTTAGGACAAGACCAAAATACAGCCCAAACTATCCCAATGAAGTTGAGTACAAGTTGGCTATTCAATATGTTTGTTGAAGTAAATATGAATAAGTGGTTGACTAACAACTAATGGCAAAAGTCATCAAGTCAGTAGACTAATTTAAATACACATAATTGATAAAAGGCTGACAAATTAGGGGAGTCAGTCCATTTAATGAAAAAGTCCCCCAAAGAGAGAAAAGAATCCTCTGTGAGACTCGAAATATCTGATCCTCCCTTTTCCTAATCCTCCAGGTTAAGGAGGAAAATGCCACTTCTTGGTTCTCCTAAACAGACACCAGTTAAGGCCCCTGCTGTGTCTGTTAGGAAGGGTTTTTGAATTTCTCACATCTTGAGGAGAGAATGCAGGCCTCCTCCAGCTTCTTAGACGGCCAAGCCTTCCCTTGATCCCTAAGTCAAGACTTGTGCCTTAGTCTGGGTGGATCACACTCCAGGATCTTCAACCAAGAGTCTGCCCTCACCTCTCCTGCCCCTCAATTAGAAGACAGCAGGCCAATTCCCCTGTCATTTTAGAAAGCAAGGGTACTTTAGCCTTCTTCCCACCAATTATCTTCTCTCCCGTCCTCAAAAACACGGGTCTCCCCACTCCCGACAGACCAGATCACCCTGCTCTCCACCTATAATAACAGGAGGTACTCCCAGCTCTCTGTTATTCTCTCACAGACCTGGACCCTTCTCATTCCTTCCTCTGGAGGCTCTGAGGTGTCTTCTTACCACCCCCTCATCTAGGGGACGGTAGGGGCCTGCTCACTTCCCCTTAGAGATCTTCTTCCTTGTCCCCTGCTCCCACTACCGGACCTGTCACCACGCCTTCGGGGAAGCACCTGCTTCTTTCCCCCCGGACTGAATGGCCGAGGCCTCTAACGCGCCCCCGGGTGAAACGTGGACCCTCCTTTCTTCAGCAACCCACTCTCTGCTCTTGCTCCCCACCCCAAGGTTCCCAGGGATACTCCCGGGCGGGCAGCGGGCTTCCTTCACCCTTCGCCCCACTTTCACCACTATTCCCTAGCCTGAGCGCGACCCAGGCCTCTCCCCAGCTCGACCCAGGCCTCTCCCCAGCTCCTCATCGAAGGGCCTGGTGCTCCCCGGATCCCGCCCTTGGGGATACCCCTGGATCCCCGGACCCCTCCCCAGGGTCCTGGGCGTTCGGGCCTCCCAGTCCGGAGTCGCTCCGGCCCCTCCAGGTCCCTCGGCCGAGGACTTCCGGGCCCCTCGGTCCGGGGCTCCGGGGCCCCCCAACGCCAGGCTCGCCGGCCCCCGGCCGCTCTCGGCCGGGGTCCGGACCCGGGCGCCGCGGCCGGCCGCGCTGGGGGCGGCCCGGCTGCTCGGGCGGACCCAGCGGCAGCGTCCCCCCACCCCCCCGCGGCGCCGCGACGTCCGCTCGCTCCCCGCGGCGGCGGCGGCACGCACAGGGCGTGGGGAGGCGCCCGCGGAGGCAGGAGCCCCCCGCCCCCTGCGCGCCCGCCCGCCCTCGCCGGCCGCCGCGCGGCCCCCGCGCCCGCCCCCCCGCCCCCACCCCACCCCGCGCCCGCGCCCGCGCGCCCACCCCTCCCCCTCCTCACCGTCTCCGTCGGGCGGGCGGGCGGCGAGCGGCCAGGGCGGGCGGGCGACGGAGCATGCGCAGACGCCGCCACGGCCGCTACCGCCACCGCCGCCGCCAGGCCCGGCTTCAACACTTCCGGCCGCCGCCGCCGGCGAGTTGGCTCCTTAAAGGGGACGCGTCCCTATTGCCGGCCCCGCGGAGGATGAACTTCAGCCGGAGAGTTTGGGGCCTTTATCATAGCAAGAATCTCCTGCCCTGGAAAATTAGTGTTGGGAGGGACTCCAGGGATCCTGATAACTTTTCTAACCCCACTTTACGGGTGAGGAAAACGAGGCCTAAATTAAAGTCTCACCTCATTCGCAATTGGGGGCAAAGGTATGTCTCTCAAAGGCAGGACTCCCCTTGGAGGACTCTGCCCCTCTTACTTCCTCAAATCCGGTTATGAAGCTTACGTTCATCAGACTTTCAGAAGTGACGATACAGCTATCATTTTGGAATCAAAGATCTGGTTCAGTATAGAGTCAGTAAGCAAACTCCTTTGCGTTCTCACCCATGCATGTTTGTCAAGCCTTTTCTGGTTGTGAGGTTTGTTCTGGGTTCAAGTCATAAATTCTTTGGGGGTTACTGAACAGCTCTAAGCCCCTATTTTGCCTGGGAATTAGGTTGTTGTTAAGTGTTAAAAGAAATGATCCTTGAAAATGCTTAGGAAAGTTCCTTGGGCCAGTAATAGTAATTAGCAAGTATTAAGACCTTTCTATGGCCAGGCCTTAGGGAAGATGCCTTTGTCTAATATAATCTTCTTGGCATCTCTACTAAATAGCTTCTTTTCACTCCCGTTTTACAGATAAAATACAGGAGGCCAAGAGAAGTTAACTAACCCCTCAAGGTCACAAAACTTATAAATGGTATAGCCAGGATGTAAACTCAGGGCCTTCTTTCTGCAGAGTACATGGTCATAACCACTCATATGGTTGCTACCGTTATTAAGAACGAATGAGGTAGTGGCATGCAGGCACTGTTTTGGAAGGGGAGAGAGAATTGCTTCCCCATCTTGCCCCTTCCTACGAGTCACATCTCTGATCTCTATCCCCTCTGTCATGACGAGGTGACAGGAAGTTTTACAGGTTCTTGATTCAAGAACAGGTAGGCAACCCAGGAGTCGAACAATAGAATAGGATTTGGGGGTCAGACAACCTGGATTCTAGGCTTGGTTATCACAGCCCAGGGATCTTGGCCAAGTCACAACTCCCTTAAGCCTTGATTTCCTCATCTGTAAAATAGAGATGATTTTCCCACTGTGCCCACCTCTGAGGGCTGTTTCCAGGATCAAATAAGGAGACTTACACATTAGTAGGTGATTTTGAATATAATAGGGGCTGGTCATGAGTGGACCCCTGACCTTTGTGAACTATTTCATAGCAAGATCATCTATATCTTTTGATTATGCATCATGCACTCATTGAACATTGACCAAAACCCTGTCCCTGCCTTCCAGAAGTTCTCGGTCTACCTTCTTCAGAGACAGAATTGTAAACATACAAGACAGTACAGTGTGATAGGTGTTATCATAGAGATACAAACAAAGCACAGAAAAATTGCAAAAGACTCTCCCTGGAGGATTCCTGAAAGGCTTCACAGAGGAGGAGGCATTTATGCCTGGTCTCAAACAATGTGTAGGAGTTCATCAAAGGGAAAAGTGGGGAAGAGCATTCCAAAAAGAACATGTACAAAGAAATACAGGGAAATGTGGCTGAAGAGGGGGGCTGGAACCAGATGGTTCTCATAAGGGGTAAGGAGATATCCTACAAGGAGTGGGGACCCAAGGGAGGTTTAAGTCCTCTTCAGCTGTAGTGCTAACACCCAGCCCCAGCCCACAGGACTTATCTGGACCACTGAAGTAATTTTCTAGTACTCAGCAACCCTATCCACCCACTTGCAAATGTTAACCGCCCTAGGCACCTAAAGGGAGTAACCCTTTAAAGAAATAACATCAAATTATGTGACTTCCCTGTTAAAAACCCTTCAGTAGCTTCCTATTGCACCTAGAATAAAATCCATACCTCTCACTAGGGCCACCATGTGTGATCTCCTTCCTGCCCTCCTCTGCCCCTCACTCACTGTGCTCTGGATACTCCCTTTGTGCCTGGAACTCTTCTCAGTGCCTTGTCACTGGCTCTTCCCCCTAGCTGGGAAGCTCCTCCCTCAGGTCTTCAGAGCTCACTCTCATCTATCCTTCCTCACAGACCTTCACTGGCTCCCAACCTTAAAGTGGGGTCCCCAGTCACCTTCTTCCCTATCATTGTTGCTCCCAGTTCTACCAGGGCACTTGTCAGGTTCATTTGGGGGACTATTCAGGGCACCATGTCTGAGAGAACTCCCATCCATGTCCTAGTCATTTTCTCTCAACCCCCCAGCTTACCTTCATAGCAATCCCCACAATGTGAAATCCCCTGGATTATTTATTTATCTATTTTGTGTCAACCTGTAGAGTTTGGTGCACAGCAAATGTTTGTTGATCGAATGAATGAATGATCAGAAAAATTATGATACGGACTGGAGAGGAGAAAGACCAGGAAAAGGAAACTATGTGAGGGAGACTAGGATCATCTTGCTAGGATCATCCCCACAAGAGAGGGGCTCATGCAGGGCAGAGTTCATGGCTGTGCTCCAGACACAGTTCCAAATTGGAACCAACAGGTCTTGGTGATCAAGCAAATGCGGGGAGTGAGAGAAAGGGACAAGGATGACCCCAAGTGAAGGAACAAAGCAGGAAGAGTTTGTTGGGGATTGAGGGAAAGTAGAAATAATGAGTCCATTTGGACTTGTTGAGTCTGCGGTGTTTGAGGGACATCTAAATGAAGGCATCCAGAGGAAGTTGGATTGACTGGTCTGAGGCAAGAGTCCAGGACTGGATTTTGGGACCTGTCAATGTAGATGGGCCACAGAGGCCAAGAGTGGATGGGTCATCCAGGAAGAGTGTGCAGGCAATGTGGGGCCCAAATCTGGGCAACATTAAGCCTTGAGGAACCTGAAGGAACCAACCAGAACTGGTAAGAATGCTTAGCTCCCTGGACAGAGAAGAGAAAAGAAGCCCAGAGAGCAGGCAGGGCGCTTCCAGAAGGGGATGGATGGCAGGACTTCTCTGGTGGTCCAGTGGGTAAGACTCTGGGTTCCTAGTGCAGGGGGCCAACATTTGATCCCTGGTCAGAGAACAAGATCCCGCATGTGTGCTGCAACTAAGAAGTCCTTATGACACAACTAAGAGTCCCTATGACACAACTTAGTTGCATGCTGCAACTAAGTCCCATGCTGCAACTAAAAGAGCCCACACTCCGCAACTAAAGATCCCGCATGCCACAACTAAGACCTGGAGCAGCCTAAATAAATAAATGTTTTTTCAAAAAAAGAAGAAGAAGATGGCACCAACAATGCCAGATACTGCAGAGCGATCAGGCGAGGAAAAAGGAGAAGTCATTGGACTTAGCAGCTAAGAGGATATTGCTGATCCTTCCAGGGTGGGTCACCTCTGAGGTTAGGGAGGAGGCCAGATTGGAGTGAATCAAATGGTAAGTGGGAGAAGTAGCAGAAACAGTGAGTGGAGAAAATTCTTTAAAATTTTTTGACAAAAAGAAGGAACTAAGGCGTAAGGAACTAAGGCGTAAGAGGCAAAAAAGTCATGTGAAGGCTTTCCTTTTTTATTTTTTCACTTAATTGTTTTTCCTGTAATTACCTGTTCACTGCAGAAAATTGTAAAATGCATAAAAGGATGGAGAAGCAGGAAAAAAACCCCACGTATTTAACATGTGGTATATTTCCTTCCAATCGTTTTTCTATGCATTTTTTCCTTTAGCTTGAAGAATTGTCTTGAATGTGCAATCTGTGTTATTCTTCTTTTCCCCTTAAACACTGTTTCCTAAACATTGGAGAGAATAATTTTTCTTCTCCTCTTCCCACACCCCACCTCACCCTCACCACACCGCATCCCCCTCCCTCTCCCTCCTTTTTGGTTGGGCTGAGCAGCTTGCAGAGTCTTAGTTCCCTGACAGGGATTGAACCCACACCCTCCCTTGGCAGTGAGAACATGAGAGTGCAGAGTCCTAACCACTGGACCACCAGGGAATTTCCTTTTCCTTCTTCTTTTCAATATGAGACATACTTGAATGGCCAGTCTGGTTCTATCCTCCCCTCTAGCATTCTTGGGGTCTCTCTGATTTCTGAGCAGACAATTTTGTTTGGGAGATAATTCTGTTCATTTTGGGTGACTAAAAAAGATGAACAGTGGAAGGGCCAAAAATTACTTTGGGGGTAGCTGGCAGGGTTAGGAGAGGCCTCCGTGTGGGATGTTCAAGGCTTCCAGGCCCCCTTGGGGACACTGTGGGTATGAACTGGACAAGGCCCACAGGGGCTGCAATCAGTTTGAAAACAGCAGGGAAACTGAGGGACAGTGGTACCCAGATCTGCTGAGAGCTTGCTCTAAGCACATTAGATCTATATAACCTCCCAGGTCCTGTTATTAACCCAGTGTAACGTGAGAGATTAAGAACATTCCCACATTCAGAGAACTCCCTGGCAGTCCAGTGGTTAGGACTCTGTGTTTTCACTGCCAAGGGCCCAGGTTCAATCCCTGGTCAGGAAACTAAGATCCTGTGCAAGCTACGCAGCCAAAAAAGAAAAAAAAACAAACTTTCCCACATTCATATATCTATTTGTTGGCTGTGTTGCATTTGAACTTAGGCAGTTGTACTCCAGAGCCCATGCTCCTAGTTACCCCACCATTGTGGCCCTCCTATCCCTGGTTGCACATAGAATCACTTGGGGAGATCTTATAAAATACTCATACCAGAGTGCCACCCCAGATAAATTCAAGTGGAATCTGTGAAGCTAGAGCCTGGCCATGAAAATTTTCTAAAATGTCCCTCGATGACTCTAATGGACAGCCAGGTGGAAGAACTACAGCTCTGCTGACTCTTGACTATGTTTATTTCAAGCCAAGTAACAACAACAGCAGCATGAATAATAACAGCTAAAGCTTACTAAGTGCCAGACCATTTAACTTATTTATTTATTTTAATTTATTTAACTTATTTTATTTTTGGCTGTGTTGGGTCTTCGTTGCTGTGTGCAGGCTTTCTCTAGTTGCAGCAAGCAGGGGCTACTCTTCTTTGCACTGCGCGGGCTTCTCACTGTGGTGGCTTCTCATTGCAGAGCACGGGCTCTAGGCATATGGGCTTCAGTAGTTGTGGCATGCAGGTTCAGTTGTTGTGGCGCAGGGGCTTAGTTGCTCCACGGCATGTAGGATATTCCTGGACCAGGGCTCAAAACTGTGTCCCCTGCATTGGCAAGCAGATTCTTATTTTTTTTTTTCTTTGAGATTTGATTGCAAAGCAATGTTCATTATTTTTATTTTTTAATATCTTTATTGGAGTATAATTGCTTTACAATGGTATGTTAGTTTCTGCTGTATAACAAAGTGAGTCAGCTATACGTATACATATATCTCCATAACCCCTCCCTCTTTCATCTTCCTCCCACCCTCCCTATCCCACCCCTCTAGGTGGTCACAAATCACCAAGCTGATCTCACTGTGCTATGCGGCTGCTTCCCACTAGCTATCTATTTTACGTTTGGTAGTGTGTATATGTCCATGCCACTCTCTTACTTCGTCCCAGGCTTACCCTTCCCCCTCCCCGTGTCTTCAAGTCCATTCTCTACGTCTGGCAGGCGGATTCTTAACCACCACACCACCAGGGAAGACCCCCAGGCCATTTTTGACACTTGTTATTAACTTATGGAATCCCCACAAGGTAGGTACTAGCAGTGTCCCCATTTTACAGATAGGAAAACTGAGGTCGCATAGTTGGTATGTGGTAGAACCAGAATCTGAGCTCTTGACCTCAGTCTATGCTATGACCTAACCATTATGATTTCCTGAGACTAGCTGCTCATAGGATTGAAGGGAAAAGAAGCTAACATTGCTTAAGCCCTTTCTCTGTGTCTGCAGTGTGCTAGGAGCCTTTCCATAGATAAAATTCCAGGCAGGAAATTTCCTTTCCAGGTAGGGAGTGTTATCCCCGTTTCTCAGAAGAGGCAAAACAGGCTCAGTGAAATTAAGTGGCACGGCCTCAGGTTGCAAGTCTAAGAAGTTGCAGAGCTGCCACTCCCAATGGATCCGTCCTAATTCCAGGCTCTGTCCACTTATTTGAAGTAACTAAAATAGTCAAATTCATAGAGACAGAAAGTAAAATAGTGGTTACCAGGGGCCGAGGGAAGGGGGGTTTGGGAAGTTAGTGTTTAATGGGAGTTTCAACTGAGGATGATGAAAAAGTTCTAGAAATGGATGGTGGTGATGGTTGCACAGCACTGTGAATGTACTTAATGCCACTGAACTGGACACTTAAACATGGTTCAAATGATACATTTTATGTTAAGTATATTTTAACCACAATTTAAAAATTAAAAATGAATAAAATAAGATAATTTAAAGAAAATAAGAGACGGTGAAGAGCGAGGTTTTGGGCATGCCTATGATGTCCCTGGCACTGGGCAGGAAGCTGGTCATGAGCTGAGGGAGCTTACACTCTAGTGGGCATAACAGTGCATATGCCAAGCGCCTGGTAGAGAGCATGTACTCATAAGTGTAGCTACTAATAGTCCCTGCCACAGATGGGGAGACTGAGGCCCAGAGAGGGCCTTAACTAAGGTCCTGTAGCCAATGGAGGCAGCTGACTGGGCTCTATTCTAAAAGGCAGGTGGGTGGTGCCAGTTGGAGTATTAATAATAATACCAGCTGGCATTTCTTGAGTGCTTATTACATTCCAGATATGATTCCCAGTCCCTCTGTGAGTGTGGATTACCACATTTACTGTTCCCGACCTCCCTGTGAATGAGGTACCATTATCGTGTTCCTTTTACAGATGAGGAAACTGAGGCCAAGGCAGAGACTGATTCAAGGTCACAGAGCCAGCAGGACTTGAATTTTATCCTCTCTGGCTCCAAAACCAGCAAGTTAGCCTTTTGCTTTGGTGGTGGTGGAGGACAGTAGGGGTGGGTGGGGCTGGTGTGGGGAGGAGGTGATTCACTTAACTGTATCTGGATTCATCCCCATTTTTTTTTTTTTTGCACCCACGGGTGGAACTTCCTCCCTTCCAGTTTCAGTCCCCATCTATTAGTGGCTTCTGGCTTCCGAGAATGTGATACAGAGGGTGGGGTGAGCTGCGAGGGGTGGGGAGGTAGACACAAAAGTGCAGGCAGTCTTTAGTAAACACAGATTTTTGAGTGCTCTCTATGTACCAGGCAATGTTCCAGGGGCTGGGAGTCCCGTGTGAATAAAATAGATTTTGTCTCTGTTCTCATAGACATTCTATTGCAGAGTGTATACATTGCGGGGGCGGGGTAGAAAAAGAGGGGAAGTGGGGGAGAGAGGAGGGAAGTGGATATAGACAAGGGGCAGGATATGCCAGGTGTCAGTAAGGGCTATAAAGGAGATGTGAGAGAGACAGTGACTGGGGAGGGGATATAACTAGACACAGTGAGAACAGGAAAGGCCTGGCTCGGGAGCTAAGGCATGGAGGATGAGAAGGAGCCAGCTGAAGATCTGGAAGCAGAACATTCCAGGATTCTATGGGGAAACAGCACAGGCAAAGGCTGTGAAATCCATGTGTTGGAGGAACTTGGAGAAGGCCAGTCAGGCTGGAGCAGAGTGACAGAAAAAAAAGGAGTAAAAAGATCCCAGTGCCAGCTCATGCAGGGTCTTGTAGACCACGATGAGAAGCACAAGGATAATTCTAAGGGAAAGGAAGGCCATTGGAGGAGTTAAGAATGAAGATGAGGGCTTCCCTGGTGGTGCAGTGGTTAAGAATCTGCCTGCCAGTGAAGGGGACATGGGTTCGAACCCTGGTTCAGGAAGATTCCCACATGCCTCAGAGCAACTAAGCCCGTGCACCACAACTACTGGGCCTGAGCTCTAGACCCTGAGAGCCACAACTACTGAGCCCACGTGCCACAACTACTGAAGCCCGCTCATCTAGAGCCCATGCTCCACAACAAGAGAAGCCACCTCAGTGAGAAGCCCGCACACCGCAATGAAGAGTAACCCCTGCTCGCCGCAACTAGAGAAAGCCTGCACGCAGCAACGAAGACCCAACACAGACAAAAATAAAAATAAATTAAATAAATTAAAAAAAAAGAATGAAGACGAGAAGGCAGCATGACAGGGGACTTCCCCGGTGGTCCAGTGGGTAAGACTCTGCGCTCCCAACGCAGGGGGCCAGGGTTCGATCCCTGGTCAGGGAACTAGATCCCGCATGCATGCTGCAACTAGGAGTCTGAATGCCACAACTAAGAAAGCCCACATGCTGCAACTAAAAGACCCCACATGCTGCAACGAAGATCTCGCATGCCACAACTAAGACCTGGTGCAGCCAAAATAAATAAATATTAAAAAAAAAAAAAAGAAGGCGGCAGCATGATAGGAAGTCAAAAGACCAATTAGGAGGTTCTGGCTGTAATATAACAGAACAGGTGATGACGGTGGGGATTCAGGAGGTGGTCTTAGAGGGGTCTTTTGGAGGTGACTAAGTGATGGAGGTGCCATTCACTGAGGTGGAGAAAACAAGAGGAGAAGCAGGTTTGATGGGGGGATGGGAATCTAAGGGGAAGTAGGGATAAAAATTATGAATTCAGTTGTGGACATGTTGAAATTGCAGAGTTAGTAGCTGGCCAGGCAGCTGGAGACAGTGTTCCCAGCTGGAAGTAGATACCTGGGAAGAGAGACCAGAGGCTGCCCACTCTGGGGACCCATAGGGCATAACTCTTCACAAATGGATAATGTAGAGTCCAGAGGATGCCTGAAGTTTTGTTTGTTTGTTTTTGTTTTTAATTAGTTATCAACATTTACAACTCCAGAGATATCAAACAAAAGGATTTCCTCCTCCTCTTCCAAATTCACTGTTCTGGTCACACTGGGCCCTGGGCCCTGGGCCCGCGTACTGGGAAGGCCACAGCAGGCTGGTAGGGGAGCCCACTGCTCCTCCAGCTCAGGCATGAATTCTTCAGCTGGTCCCACCACAGCAGGCCTGCTGCAGATTCCACTCAAGGCCTGGTCCTGACAGCCCTAGAGTTTCATCCTCTGGCATGGGCAGGAGGTGACACCATAGAAGAGGGAAAAGTTGGTCTGGGACAGAGAAAATAATTTCTCCCATTCTGTAGTGGTTATTGTTAGTGGTTATTGATACACAAAAGTTGTAAGTTCTGATGAAGTCCAATTTACTTATGTTTTCTTTTGTTGACTGTGCTTTTGGTGTCATATTTAAGAAATCATTATGAAATGCAATGTCATAAAACTTTTCTCCTGTTTTCTTCTAAGCACCTTATAGTTTTAGCTCTTAAGTTTAGATCTTTGATCTGAGTTATTTTTTGTATGTGGTTTAAGGTAAAATTTCAGCTTCATTCTTTTGCATGTGGATATCCAGTTTTCCCAACAGTATTTGCTGAAAAAACTGTCCTTTCTCCATTGAATGGTCTTGGTACTTTTATCAAAAATCATTTGATGTTACAATTTATTTCTGGACTCTCTATTGTATTCCATTGGTCTATATGTCTGTTTTTATACCAATACCACAACATTTTTACTTAGTTTGCTTTGTGGTAAGTTTTGAAATCGGGAAGTTTAGTCCTCCAACTTTGTTCTTTTTCAAGAGTGTTTTGGGTATTCAGGGTCCCTTGAGAATCCAAATGAATTTTAGGATGGGTTTTTCTAAATATTTCTGTAAAAAATGTCATTGGGATTTTTATAGGGATTGCATTGAATCCACAGTTTGTTTTGGCTAGTCCTGGCATCTTAACAAGATTAAGTCAACCTGTGAACATGGAATGTCTTTCCATTTGTTTCTGCCTTCTTTAATTTCTTTCAGCAATGTTTTGTAGTTTTAATGTACAAGTTACACTCCTCCTTGGCTACATTTCACCTCCTTGGTTAAATTTATTCCTAAGTATTTTATTCTTTTTGATATTATTGTAAATGGAATTATTTTCTTAATTTCCTTTTCAGTTAGTGTATAGACTACAATTTTTGTGTGACCTTCATTTCTTATCAGTGGTCACTGATCCCAACATCCTAGATAGGGGATCTCAGGAACCAGATTTGGTTGGTTTCAAGAGAGGAGCCATGCTGGCATCTGCCCATCTGAAGGATGGAAACTTCCTCTTCTCTTCTGACAAACTGACACCCTCTTCCCCTCCATCCTTCAAAATACCAAAGCTTCCTAGCCTCTCAAAATCCATCTCCCTGAACCACCTCCCCTTCCCCCACCCGCCTGCAGTAAACCCATCCAGTTGGGAGTCTCTGACATTATTTGAAGTAATTCTATTTTAATTTCAGAAGGGTCTGCTACTTTCTTGCAAGTGGTGTAATCTTCATTACCTGTAAAATGAGAAGACTGTTTTGTCCTACATAGGAGAATACAGTCAACTCTCTAGAATGGACAGAAACACGCTATCTTGTTTACTCCTATATCCTAGGACATAGTAGGTGCTTAGTAAATAGTGGCCAATGTAATTGTATATACACAAGAACTTCATGGATTGTGAAATGCTCTACAAATATGTATTGAATGTCTATTATGTGCCAGGTACTACACCAGAAACCATGGACACAAGTGGTCTATAAGACATAAATAAGTTCCCTGCCCTCACATACGTGACATCTGGCTGGGGAATATAGATACTGAACAATTAATTTTGCAACTAATACATTAATAACAATCATGATAATGTTCTGCAGAGAAGTATCTGGTGCTATGAAAGAGTGTAATAGAGTGTAGGGGAGCTAACCTAGTGAGGGTTGGAAGGATCAAGGAAGCCCTTTCTGAGGAAGTGACATTTGAACTGACATATGAAGAATGAGGAGGAGTTAGCCACTTTGGGAGAAGGGGAGAGGAAGACAGGCCGTTGAGAAAGAGTATTTCCAGGTGGAGGAGAGAAATTTCTGGAGGTCCTAAGTTGAGGAGAGTAGTGGCTTCGGAGAAACCGAAAGAAGACCAGTGTCGCTTGAGCCCTGAGAACAAAGAAGGTGGTGGGTCACTCAAAATTTACAGGATGTTAACCCAAGCTAGTTAGGTGTCATTAAAGGGTTTTAATGAGTGAGTGAAAAGTTTTCAGCTAACACACAGAAGCTCAAAATACAAGAAATCTACTTAAGTCAAATTTCTTAGGGACTTCCCTCATGGTGCAGTGGTTAAGAATCCGCCTGCCAGCGCCGGGGACACTGGTTCGAGCCCTGGTCTGGGAAGATCCCACATGCCACGGAGCAACTAAGCCCATGCGCCACAACTACTGAGCCCATGTACCACAACTACTGAAGTTCGCACACCCTAGAGTCCATGCTCCACAACGAGAAGTCACCACAATAAGCCCGATCACCGCAAGGAAGAGTAGCCCCTGCTCGCCGCAACTAGAGAAAGCCCGCGTGCAGCAACGAAGACCAAACGCAGCCAAAAATAAATAATTTTTTTTTTTTAAGTTTCTAAAGTAGGGAACTTATTCCATAAACTGATTATATATTCTCAGGCTCCTAGCTGAGTGAACTTTTCTCCTTTTAGCCCTTGATTTTTTTTACAAGTTTATTAAAATATAATTTACATATCATAAAACTTACCCATTTTAAGTGTACAATTCAATGATTTTAGTAAATTTATAAAGTTGTGCAACATAATTTACTTTTAGAACATTTCCTTCACCCCAAAAAGATCCCTCATGCCCATTTGTAGTCAGTCCCTGCTCTCAACTCCAGTCTCAGGCAATCTCTAACCTACTTTCTGTCTCTATAGATTTGCCTCTTCTGAACATCTTGTGTAAAAGGAATCATATAATATATGATTATATATATATCACAGTCTTCTGTGACTGGCTTCTTTGTGAGTCTGATTTTGTTTTTCATCATTTGTATTCCAGTGACTATGTGTCCTCATTATTTCTCTAATCTTTTCGTGTATTCCATATTTTCTTAGAAAACTGGAAAATACGGATAAGTAAAATGAAAAAAGCTTCACTTTCCTAATAAATTTTCCTTCTCTAACAGATTCCACTCTAGTTGACATCCTCCTTGGGTATTCTGTGCCATGAGAGCAAAGGATTCCTCTCAGAAGACCTGAGCTCACCTCTTGACTGCTACTTTCTAGCTCTGTGATCTGGGCCTCTCAGAGCTTCTGTTTTCTCATTTGTTAAGTGAGCAAAATAATACAGCCAGCCCTCTGTATCCCCAGGTTTTGCATCCACAGATTCAACCAACCATGGATTTAAAAAAAATCCAGAAAGTTCCAAAATTCCAAAAAGCAAAACTTGAATCTGCCACCTCCCTGCAACTATTTTACATAGCATTTACATTGTATTAGGTATTATAAGTAATCTAGAGATGATTTAAAATATAACTGGAGGATGTGCATAGGTTACATGCAAACACTAGGCCGTTTTTTGTTTTGTTTTGCTTTTGGCTGCATTGGGTCTTTCTTACTGTGTGCGGGCTTTTCTCTAGTTGCAGAGAGCAGTGGCTACTCTGTGGCCACTCAGTGGCTACTTTGTTGTGGCGTGCAGGATTCTCATTGCGGTGGCTTCTCTTGTTGCTGAGTACAGGCTGGGCGTGCAGGCTCAGTAGTTGTAGCACACGGGCTTACTTGCTCTGCGGCAATATAGGATCTTCCTGGCCCAGGGCTTGAATCCGTGTACTCAGCAGTGGCAGGCGAATTCTTAACCACTGCGCCATGAGGGAAGTCCGTAGGCCGCTTGTATATGTACGGATTTTGGTATCCAACGGCAGATCCTGGAACCACCTTTCCCATCCTGCACGGATATGGAGGGACCACTACATATGAGTACACGATACATTTGTTAGAATTAATGAATCCTTGTAGCTAAATCTTTCTCTTTTCTTTTCGTCCCCATTGGGCGGCAGAATCTTAGTTTCCCGGCCAGGGAATCTAACCTGCGCCAGCTGCAGTGGCAGCGAACCGTCGTAACCCTTGAACTGTGGGGGAATTCCCTAAATCTCATGTGAGAACGTAGTCTTGAGACACGAATTTTTTTGAAGGTTTTAGATTTTTATGTCTCTTGCCCAACTGCTCTCCAGAAAGGTTGTTGCTATCAGCAGTAAGAAAGCGCTGCTTCACTGGTGTTTTAAGGTATTGCCTCTACGTTTTTAAACGACAAAAGCTATATGAACATCAACACAGCTTTACAAAGCGATACGTACATCTGGTAAAAAAAAAGGAGGGGATTTTTTTTTTTGTACAGCAGGTTCTTATTAGTTACCTGTTCCATACATACTACTGTTTATGCATACATGTCAATCCCAATTTCTCAACGGGAGAAATTTTTACAAAATACGTTTTGCATGATAATTCCATTGCTTTTGCAGACAACTGCAAAGGGTACAGAAAGTCTTTTTCTCGGCTTACAGCAGTGAACTCACGGACAAATATATCATTTTTGTTGCTTACGTTCCTAACTTGTGAAAGGAGAAAAGTACCTGCTTCTGCTATTTAGAAAAAAAAAAATCAATTGCTTGTGAAAGCAGTCTTCACAAACAATTCACAACCCCGACACCTCCCCTAGATTTCTGGAAACTAAACATCGTACACTATAAAAGGAATTTATCACGAGATACATATATATATTTTTACAATTTATTTATTTTTGGCTGCTTGGGGTCTCCGTTGCTGCGCTCGGGCTTGCGCTGCTGTGAAAAACCACGACTACTTTTTCTTGCGGTGCGCGGACTTGACGCTGTGCTAGCTTTAGCTGTTGCAGAACACAGACTCTAGATGCATGGGTTTCAACAGTTTCGGCACGTGGGCTAACCAATCGCGGCGCACGGGACTCCTATTCCATGACATATGGGATTTTCTCGGACCAGGGTTTGAACTCGGGTCGGCTGAAAATAAACGATAACTCATTCGCTTGTACAAAACATTAATATCATTTTAACTAGTGTAAAGCGAGCACTCTG
Organism: Phocoena sinus; assembly: GCF_008692025.1. Classification (NCBI taxonomy): domain Eukaryota; kingdom Metazoa; phylum Chordata; class Mammalia; order Artiodactyla; family Phocoenidae; genus Phocoena; species Phocoena sinus. Next base: position 22,566,099 of record NC_045763.1, on the reverse strand, counting down.
TATTTTTAAACCGGGAAAGAGGGGCGCCAGGACCAACGATCACTAGCTGCCCAGTTTTCAAAAAATTATGCTTCCGAAATCTCTTGATGTCGATTCCGCACGAAGAACAAACGAGCTGCCCCACGTGTGTCACTCACGACAGAAGCCCTTTTTAGCACACTAGCGATAACAGCAGGGTGGCAGTGTCGGCAAATGCCTTTTATGATAAAGGTGAAAACAAAGTCGATGCAATTTTCTACTCAGAGTTCCCGAAGTTGAGGGTGTAACCGCAGGAACTTCTGAGACGGAGAGAAGGCTTCATAAAGAGATTCTATCGTTTATTTTTGGATTTTTATTTAAAAGTAAAAGCTAAGATTTTAGTTATATGCAAATATGCGCAGTGCTTGCTGGGAAGATGCCGGCGGGTGCAGAGGGAGGGGCGGGGAGGAGGGGTTTGTGGGAGGGAACCGTGACGACTTAAAGCTGGTCTGGGGCTCTGCGAGACCTACTTCCCCGCAGCTGTGGGTGCCTATCTGGGGAAGGCACAAATCCCATCCTGTTAAAATTGAAAATGCACAAACTTGTGCCACTCCTAGCCGTCCACCCTGAAGCTGCCCCAGCACGTGAGCACTGGAGGCACCGGATCCCTGTAAGAGCAAAAAACTGGGAGCTAATTAATCTTCACCTACACAACAATGAAAGAGCAGAATGTGGTGGGTTCATAAAGTGGAATGCCATCTGCTGTACTTCTAAAGAGTGAATTAGACATCAAAAAAATTGACAGATAAAAGTTGCAGAATAAGTTACAGCATGACACCATTAACGGAAACAAAGTAATACTGCGCTTTATCAACAGGTATAAAAAAATTGAATGAAGACGGTGTTGAATACGGTACCGTATGATACCGTAATAAAGAGCATACGTGTGCACACAAAACCCAGTGCTTTATTTTCAATGGCTACATGTTTCTATTATTAACACATATCAATTACCTCTGGAAAGGAGGGAGAGAGGGAATCTGGATGAGGGCAGAGACACACAAAACTAGATTTACCTGTAATGTTCTCATTTTTAAAAAGCACAGATTATTTTATTATTGTGCATTTTATTACTTGTGCAATTAAAATTATTTTTAAAATATAGTCCGTGCTTTCTATATTTTCTCTATTTCATTTCTTAAAGTCAGGTTTCTTGAGGTATAATTTATATACAGTAAATTCACCTTTTTTTGGGGGGGGCTGCGTTGAGTCTTCATTGCTGCACGCGGGGTTTCTCCAGTTGCAGTGAGCAGGGGCTACTCTTCCTTGCGGTGCGCAGACTTCTCATTGCGGTGGCTTCTCTTCTTGAGGAGCACGGGCTCCAGGCGCGTGGGCTTCAGTAGTTGTGGCACGTGGGCTCAGTAGTTGTGGCTCACGGGCTCTAGAGTGCAGGCTCAGTAGTTGTGGCGCATGGGCTTAGCTGCTCCGCGGCATGTGGGATCTTCCCAGACCAGGGCTGGAACCTGTGTCCCCTGCATTGGCAGGCGGATTCTTAACCACTGAACCACCAGGGAAGCCCATAAGTTCACATTTTTTTATCATACAGTTCTGTGAGTTTTAACAAACTTGAACAGACATGTATCTGTTACCACAATCAATCAAAACATTTCTATCACCCCAAAAAGTTCCTTTGTCCCCTTTTCTAGTCAACTCCTCCCCCCATTCCCAATCCTGGCAACCTCTTTTCTGGCCCTGTAGTTTTGCGTTTTCCAGAAAGGCATAAAAATGGAATCATTCATGTATACTTCACTTTTAATATAAAAACTTTGTGCTAATTGTAAAGAAATTGATACAGTACAGAAATGTGAGAATGCTTTTCCCAAACTACTACTAACAGTTTTGTGTTTATCTTGCCTCCCACCTGTAGTGATGCACTGTGGCAAACGCTATGGAGGTTTCTCAAAAAACTAAAAACAGAACTATCATATGACCCAGCAATTCCATCCCTTGGTATACATCTGAAAAAAACAAGAATAATGTGAAAATATACATGCGCCACAATGTTCATAGCAGCATTATTTACAATTGCCAACATATGGAAGCAACTTAAGTGTCCATCAACAGATGAATGGATAAAAAAGAAATATATATTTATGTATAAAAGAATGAAATTTTGCCTTTTGCAGCAACATGAATGAACTTGGAGGGCATTATGCTAAGTGAAATAAGTCAGACAAAGACAAATACTGTATGATGTCACTTATATGGGGAATCTAAAAAATACAACAAACTAGTGAATATAATGAAAAAGCAGATTCACAGATTTAGAGAACTAGTGGTTACCAGTGGGGAGGGGGGAGGGGCAATTTAGGGGTGGGGAAGTGGGACATACAAACTGTTGGGTGTAAGAGATAGTCTACAAGGATGTATTGTACAACATGGGAAATACATAGCCAATATTTTGTAATAACTGTAAATGGAGTGTAACTTTTAAAAATTGTATAAAAAATAAAAGCAAAAAAAGTAAACTGGGTCTTAAAAAGATGGAGTGCAAAAACAAAAATGGTATGCCAGACCCTTAGGATAATGAAGAGAGCAGTGGCAGAGAAATAAGACTAGGAAGATAACTTAGAACTTAGTGGTGAAGGGGCCTGGAATCTGTGAATTTGGATCTGTGGCAGGGTTAAGAGTGGATTGGGAATTTGGTGGGATGAGGATGGCAAGATATAAAGACAGGGAGAGCAAGTTGCTACACCAATCCAGGTAGGAGGCAGCTTTTCCTGCTGATACTGCTGCTCACTCTTTGCTGTCCCAGCCTTTTGTACATTCCTTTATGTCTGTGGGTTCTTGGGTTCTTGTCCATCTTACTGTGAGGACCCGGGCTCCAGAAGGGACTCAGGCTGGAATCGGGTCTTCTTTACAACCCTAGCATCTAGCACAGTTAGTAAACAGCAGTTCTCACCATTGACAGTCAAGCGAAAGCATCAGTTTAATGGTCAGAGTGAGAATTCTGAGTTCAAGTTGAGAGTTTGCACTTATTAGTTAGAACTTGCTTAATCTGTCACAAGTTTCATTTATTTATTTATTTACTGACTGCGCCGCGCGGCATGCAGGATCTTAATTCCCCGACCAGGGATTGAACCCGCGCCCCCTGTAGTGGAAGCGCGGAGTCTTAACCACTGGACGACCAGGGAAGTCCCTCTCACGGGTTTCCTTTAAATCATTAAATGACTGTCTTATCGGAGGTAAGGTGTATAGGAAATTTCCTGGTAGACAGCAATTGCTCAATTGTTATTATTAACTGCCAAATCACAACCACAACCGGTCTCTCTTGTCCCCAGGTTTTTCCTGTTGGGGTCCAATAATATCTATGGAATGTTGGTCCCAGGAGATATTACCGTCCTCATATCACGACAAAGACACTAACCAAAAATGGCGACCTCTAGGCCATCCGAGGGCGTGTTACCGGGCATGCTAGCAATATATACAACAGGCTATTTTGGGGAGAAATAGCTAGCGCTGGGTTCGTAACGCCGGGTAGAAGGCGCAGAGCTTGCTCACACTATCAAACAGGAAAAAGCCCAACTGCTAGAGCTGACCGACAGCTATGAATCTCGACCACGTGTCGGAGGGCGGGCCGCGCCTGTGCAAGCCAGGCGCGCGCCCGCCGGCCGGAAGAGCCGCGCGTTTCCGGGTTGGAGGCGGGGAGCGGTGCCGGAAGTACTCGGGGAGGGCCGAGCAGTCGGACCGGCTGCTGAGACGAGCGCTTCACTGGGGCAGTCTCCGCATATCATGGGGAGATAGACGCTGCTGCCTGTGAGTCTTGGGCCCTGGCAGTTAAGGAAGAAGAGTGGGAGGAGGGAGTCAGGACCCAGACCCACAGTGGTCAGTGTTTCAAAAGCCAGATTGTGGAGGAGACGGGTCTGTTAGGAATCGGGCTCTTGGGACGGGACTGAGGGGCTCGGGGCTCGGAGAAGACGCGGCTGTGGGGACCTGGGCTCCAAGCGGGACTTAGGGAAAGGGGACGGAGTTAGCCGGCACCCGAGGGAAAGTGGGCTGAGAGGGACAGGATTGTGAGGACCAGTGCTCCGAAGAGGAGAGGGTCGGAAGAGAACGGGGCGTGAAGCCACGGGCTCCTGAGAGGTAAAAGCGGAGCCGTGAGGACTTGGGCTGCTAAGCGGTAGGAGCGGGACAGTGAAGACCCAGGTTTCTAAGGATTCAGAAGCAGGGCGGTGAAGACTTAGGTTCCTGAGAGGCAGGAGCAGTAAGAGAACACTTGGGTTTGGGAAGAACAGGAGCGGGCAGTGAAGACGGGCTTCTGTGGGGACGGGATCGGGGCTTGGAGACTCCGAAGTACCTGAGAGAACAGGGCTGTGAGGACACTGGATCCTAAAAGCGGAGACGATAAGGGGCAATGGATGTGAGGAGATCAGCCTCCAAGGGAAAGGGAGAGAGTTCGGAAAAAATATAGTGATCCTTTTTTTTTTTTTTTTTTTTTCTCATATTGGGTGAACCGAGAGTGGTAAAGGATGTATTTAGGGAAAGACGACTCCTTTGCGCTGCCTACTTGGCTTTTGGCAGGCTTATCTTGTGTCGGATATAATCTAGGAAGCCCACTTGGAAGCATCTTCGTTTTCTGCTTCGTTCTGGCGAAGCACTGCTGTAAAGTTGAAGCAGTTTGAACTCAGCTATATACTTGATAAGTGCTTTAAATCCCATCCCACCCAACTCTGAGCACAGATCTCTGCATCTCAAAAAACGAGGATGGCAGAGATGGAAGGACCCGGAAAGATAATCTTTTTTAAACTCGTATTTTACATATAAGGAGGCTAAAGTCCAAAGAAGGTTTAGGATTACAGTGAGGCAATGATTGATTAGATCATGATTTTGATACAGTACCCTGCTCTGCATAGCAGATAGGAGATGCTTGGTAAATATTCCTTGAAAACATGCTTCTAGAATCTTTGCTCTAACTTCAAACTCAAGAGGGAAGTTTTTACAAATTCTAGTATTTTATTTTGGGTCTTGTTAACTGTATTGACATTGATACAATGAATGTCACGAGTTAGGAAACTTTTAAATGAAGCTCCTTCCCCCTCAACAATATAGTAAGTCATTTAGAAAGTCACAAATAAGTAAAATGTACCCTTTATTTTTAGCATAAGCATTTAGGGAAGATGGCTGCTTTTAGATAAGGATGGTGGAGAAAGTTGGACCAGTCACTTTCATTCTTCAGTAATATCTTTTGCTGAAACTTACTCAGACTGTGGCGGGGGGGGGGGGGGGGGGGGGGGGGGGGGGGGGGTCCAAGAGGGAGGGGATATAGGTATACAAATACTGATTCACTTCATTGTACAGCAGAAACTAACACAACATTCTAAAGCAATTTTACTCCAATAAAAAAAAAAGAAACTCAGACTAACCAGATATCATCATAAGCACTTTTCAAATATTAAATCATTTAATTATCACTTACAGCCGCACAAGGTAGATATTGTTAGTCCCATTGTACAGATAAGGAAATCAGTGCAGAAAGGTTAAGTGCCTTGCCTGAAATCCCATGTTACTAAGTGGCCCAGCCACAGTCAAACCCAGTTATGTGTTTGACTAAAACTTTTTTCTGTTTTTCTAAGTGGATTCCTCGCCATGTCTCAGCTTGCTCATCAGCAAAATAGAGGTAATAGTTATACAAAGCATGGCATTGAATGAAAGCTCTTCCTCCTCCTAAAGATTCCTCTTACTATCAAGTACTATAACTTATTAGGGTATTTATGTAGTGTAGTATTTGAGGAGAACTGAATTCCTGTGTTTTAAAGAAGCATAGATATTCAAGATAGAAAAATGGGACCTGAATAGAACTTTCCCTCACATTGGAGTAAGACATTTAATTTTAAATTTAGGAGGCCAAGAAAGACCAATTTGAAGAACAGGGGCTTAAATTGGATTAACTTTACAATTATTGTAACATGAACTAGATGATTGGGGAAACTGCAATCACTTTGTTCCCAGTGGGTTTGCCTAAACTGTTTGCAAGTGCCTATATTAAATGCAAGTGGTCAAAACTTACACCAAATTATGAGGTAAAGCATGGCCATACCACCATTTCAAAATACTTGATGGTTTAATTAATAATAGTTTATTCCTGAGTTATCCTCATCTACATTTGCAAATTGTACTACTTATTTCACTCATTTGTGGCTCTAGCATCAATTGAATTATTAGAATAGTATTTCTAAGTAAGTACCTGATCAGAAAATCATTGTGTTAAAGTTGATGTGAACATAGAACATACTACTTTTGACCAGAGGTGTTTGTGGAAAGCTCCAAAGTGCTTTGGAGGTAGTACATCAGCAGTGTTTATAGCCTGCACTGTGACACAGGTGTTTTGGAGGCAGAAGACAAACTTTGAAATCTGTACATACGGACTTAATTTTATTTTATTTATTTATCTATTTATTTATTTATTTATTTATTTATTTGCGGTACGCGGGCCTCTTACTGTTGTGGCCTCTCCCGTTGCGGAGCACAGGCTCCGGACACGCAGGCTCAGTGGCCATGGCTCACGGGCCCAGCTGCTCCGCGGCATGTGGGATCTTCCCGGACCGGGGCGCAAACCCGTGTCTCCTGCATCGTCAGGCGAACTCTCAACCACTGCGCCACCAGGGAAGCCCTGTACTTAATTTTATTTTTCATTTTATTTTTTTGCGGTACGTGGGCCTCTTACTGTTGCGGCCTCTCCCGTTGTGGAGCACAGGCTCCGGACACGCAGGCTCAGCGGCCATGGCTCACGGGCCCGGCCGCTCCACACCATGTGGGATCCTCCCAGACCGGGGCACGAACCCGTGTCCCCTGCATAGGCAGGCGGACTTTCAACCACTGCGCCACCAGGGAAGCCCTATATTATTTTTAATTTTAGTTATTTTAATAGGTACTTAGTGGTATCTCATTGTGGTTTTATTTTGCATTTCCCTAATGAATAATGATATTGGGCATCTTTTCATGTGTTTATTTTCCATCTGTAAATCTTTGTTGAAGGATAGTTCAGCTCTTTTACCCATTTTTTTAATTGAGTTGTTTTCTTATTGAATTTTGAGAGTCTTTTATATATATATCCTGGATACAAGTTGTCAGATGCGTGATTTGTAAATATTCTCTCTTAGTCTCAGACTTGTCTTTTGTTTTCATTTGCAGGGCAGAAGTTTTATATTGTGATTAAGTCCACTTTATCAATTTCTTTCTTTTGTGGATTGTGCTTTTGGTGTTGTATCTAAGAACTCTGACCCAAAGTCAGGGAGATTTTCTCGTATGTTTTCTAAAAGTTTTATAGTTTTACATTTTCACATTTAAGTCTGTGATCAGTTTTTAATTTATTGATATTTTGTATAAGGTGTGAGATAAAGGTCACGGTTTATTTTTGTTGCTACTGCTATATTTTTTGTTATATTTTAAAAACAGGGGTCAGTATTACCTATTTCTTCAGTGGAAACAAACCAGATAGTAGTTTATTTTAATTTTTTTCATAGGTTACATATGCACATATTACAGAATTTGGGGTATACAATGAAAGATAAGTCTCACACCTTGGTCCCATGGACCACCCAGGTACTACCATTCTGCTATCCCCCTCAAGACAACCATTGTTTTCAGCTTCTTATGTATCTTTCCAGGAATAATTTATACATTTGTAATTATGTGGCTTTTTTTTTTTTTTTTTTTCTTTTTTTTTTTTTCCCCCCGGTAAGCTGGCCTCTCACTGTTGTGGCCTCTCCCGTTGCGGAGCACAGGCTCCGGACGCGCAGGCTCAGTGGCCATGGCTCACAGGCCCACTGGCTCCGCGGCATGGCATGTGGGATCGGCGTGGCATGTAGGATCTTCCCGGACCGCGGCACGAACCCATGTTCCCTGCATCGGCAGGCGGACTCTCATCCACTGCGCCACCAGAGAAGCCCCAGGCAGATTCTTAACCACTGCGCCACCAGGGAAGTCCCTATCCTCACTATTCTGAACCTTGCATTTTAAATGAACAATGTATCTTGAAGGTCATTTCATGAGCTTCCTCGTTTTTTAGAAACAGGTTTATTGAGACATTCACATACTATACAATTCATCATTTTAAAGTATACAATTCAGTGGTTTTTTGCTACAAACAGGATTGTGCAACCATCACCACAATCTATTCTAGATTATTTTTGTCACTCCTAAAAGAAACTCCATAAACATTAGAAGTCAGTCCCTATTCCTCTCCCCCACTCCTCAGCCCTAGCAACCACTAATCTACTTTTTGTCTCTATAGATTTGTCTATTCTGGACATTTCATATAAATGGAATCCTACAATATGTACTCCTTTGTGACTGGTTTCTTTCACTTAGCATAATATTTTCATGAGTCTCATTCTTTTTCAGTCTATTACATTATATAGTTATATTCTAGTTTATTTAACTATATCACTTTTGATGGACATTTAGGTTGAAATTCCTTGTATGTATAGTATTCTATTCACATACAAGTTCAATTATAATATAAATTGCTAAAAGCAGAACTATGGGATTAAAACAATATATGCTTTTCTTATTTTGGTAGATACAGCCAAGTAGCTCTTTATAGAGACCTGTAACTAATTTATATTCCCCCACTCCAGCAACTTATGAAATGATTATTTCTCCATAAAATTTTCAAACACAGTGTGTATAAAACTATTTCTATTTATTTTATTTTATGTTTTTATTTGGCTGTGCCAGGTCTTAGTTGCGGCATGTGGGATCTTTGTTGCAGCATGCAAACTCTTAGTTGCAACCACCATTGTAAAGCAATTATACTCCAACAAAGATGTTTAAAAAAAAAAGAAAAACTCTTAGTTGCAGCATGTGGGATCTAGTTCCCTGACCAGGGATTGAACCCAGGCCCCCTGCATTGGGAGTGTGGAGTCTTAGCCACTGGACCACCAGGGAAGTCCCTATAAAACTTTTTCATCATTGCCAAATGGGGAATAAATAGTACGTTGTAGTTTTAATTTGCGTTTTTATTATGAATGAGAATAAGGATCACTTCATTATTATAAGAACCATTTGAATTTTTTTTTTTTTTTTTTGCGGTACTTGGGCCTCTCACTGTTGGGGCCTCTCACTGTTGCGGCCTCTCCCATTGCGGAGCACAGGCTCCAGACATGCAGGCTTAGCGGCTATGGCTCACGGGCCCAGCCGCTGCGCGAAATGTGGGATCTTCCCAGACCAGGGCAGGAACCCGTGTCCCCTGCATCGGCAGGCGCACTCTCAACCACTGCGCCACGAGGGAAGCCCTTCACAGTATTTCTATTGGGTAGTTGGTACTTACTGATTTGTAGTTATTTTTTATATATAAAAGAAATTAGTCCTTTGATACATCTTGCATATATTTTTGCTAGTTTGTCTTTTGTCCTTTAACTTTGTTTGTTATGTTTGTTGTCGTGCAGACATTTTTATGTTTGTGTAATTAAACATATTAGTCTTTTATGGCTCCTGAGCTTTGTAAAGTCATCCTTAGAAGGGTATTATTTATTCTTGAGAATATTGTTTTTCCAATTTTTAAAAATTGAGATAACTGTAGATTTATATGAATTTATAAGAAATAATACAGGGCTTCCCTGGTGGCGCAGTGGTTGAGAGTCCGCCTGCCGATGCAGGGGACACGGGTTCGTGCCTCGGTCCGGGAAGATCCCACATGCCGCGGAGCGGCTAGGCCCGTGAGCCATTGCCGTTGAGGCTGTGCGTCCGGAGCCTGTGCTCCGCAACGGGAGAGGCCACAGCAGTGAGAGGCCCGCGTACCAAAAAAAAAAAAGAAATAATACAGAGATCCCTTGTACACTTTGCAACCCCAGTTTTCCCCAACGGTAACATTTTGCAAAACTGTTGTATAATTTGAGAATCAGGATATCAACATTGATACAACCCAACAATCTTATTCAGATTTCCCGAGTTTTACTTGCGCTTGTTTGCTTATATATATGTGTATGAGTACTAAGTCCTATACAATTTCATCACTTTTTATAGGTTCATTTATCCATCATCACTATCAAGATATTGAACAATTCCATCACAAGGGCCCCTCATATTGCCTTTTATAACCAGACCTCCCTCCCTCCCACCCAATCCCTGACAACCTCACTAATCTATCTTCTGTTTGTAAAATTTGCCATTTCAAAAATGTTATATAGGAGACTTCCCTGGAGGTGCAGTGGATAAGACTTCAGACTCCCAATGCAGGGGGCCCGGGTTCGATCCCTGGTTAGGGAATTAGATCCCACATGCATGTCGCAACTAAGAGTTCGCATGCCACAACTAAGGAGCCTGCCTGCCTCAACTAAGACCTGGTGCAACCTAATTAGTTAGTTAATTAATTTTTAAAAAAAGGAAAACAAAAATGTTACATAACTGCAATCATACAATATGGACTCTTATTTATTTATTTATTATTTTTGGCTGCGTTGGGTCTTCGTTGCCGCACACGGGTTTTCTCTAGTTGCAGCGAGCCGGGGCTACTCTTTGTTGCAGTGCACGGGCTTCTCATTGCAGTGGCTTCTCTTGTTGTGGAGCACCAGCTCTAGACACGTGGGCTTCAGTAGTTGTGGCTTGCAGGCTCTAGAGTGCAGGCTCAGTAGTTGTGGCACACAAGCTTAGTTGCTATGCGGCATGTGGGATCTTCCTGGACCAGGGCTCGAACCCGTCCCCTGCATTGGCAGGCAGATTCTTAACCACTGCACCACTAGGGAAGCCCCAATATGGACTCTTTTTGAATTGGCTTTTGCTCAGCATAATTCTCTGGAAGTTCATCCAAGTTGTGCATATCAGTAGTTCATTTCTTTTTCTTGCTGAGTAGTATTCCATGGTGTGGATATACCACAGTTTGTTTAATGATTAACCTATTAAGGGACATCTGAATTGATTACAGTTTTTGATTATTGCAAATAAAGCTATGAGCATTCGTGTACAGGTTTTTGTGTAAACATAAGTTTTCATTTCTCTAGGATAAATGCCTAGGATTGCAGTTGCTGGGTCATACAGTAGTTGCGTGTTTTTTCTTTTTTCCCAAATCCACTTTATTGAGGTATAATTTGCATACAATAAAATGTATACATTGTAAACATACAGTTCTGTGAGTTTTGATAAATGTAGCAGCTGTGTAAGCATTCCCCCACTTAAGGTATAGAATGTTTATATCACCTCAGAAACTTCCAACCTGCCCCTGTGCAGTCAATCTATGCCCCATCTGTCACTAGAGATTTGTTTTTAGATCATTAGATATTAAAATTTCATATAAATGGAATCATATAGTATGTATTCTTTTGAGACTGGCTTTTTTTTTCACCTAAATATTTTAAGATTCATTCCTGTTGTTTTGTGTATTCGTGATTTGCTCTTCTTTTTCCTTTTTTCATTTTTTTTAATAAACTCTTTCCTAGAGCAGTTTTTAAAATCCATTTATTTATTTATTTATTTATTTATTTAACCTGCTGAGATAGCAGTGTTAGATTTACAGGAAATTTGGGAAGATAGTACAGGGTTCCCATATACCCTGCACCCAGTTTCTCCATTATTAACATCTTACATTAGTATAGTATGTTCATTACAACTAATTAACCACGTTTGATACATTATTATTATCATTATTATTTTTAATATTTATTTTATTTTTGGCTGCATCAGGTCTTAGTTGTGGCACGTGGGACCTTTCGTTGTGGCACGCAGGATCTTTCATTGTGCGCACAGACTTCTCTTTAGTTGTGGCACGCGAGCTCCAGGGCACGCAGGCTCAGTAGTTGCGGTGCACGAGCTCTCTAGTTGTGGTACGCAGGCTCAGTAGTTGCGACGCGTGGGCTTAGTTGCCCTGCAGCATGTGGGATCCTACTTCCCGACCACAGACCGAAACCCAGGGCCCCTGCATTGGAAGGTGGATTCTTAACCATTGGACCACCAGGGAAGTCCCTGATACATTACTATTAACTGAAGTCCATAGTTTATTCAGATCTTAGTTTTTCCATTTAGTCTTCATGTCTTTTTAGGCTCCTCTGTGACAGTACATGCTTAGATTTTTAAGAAACTGCAAGCTGTTTTACAGAGTAGCTATACCATTTACATTCCCACTAGCAGTGTGTGAGTGATCCAATTTCTCTGCATCCTCGTGAGCATTTGGTGTTGTCACTATTTTTTATTTTAGCTATTCTGATAGTTGTGTAGTTATATCTCATTGTAGTTTTAATTTGCTTTTCTTTAATGAGTAATTTTTTGGATTGAATGTCTTTCCATTTGCTTATTTGCTATCTGTGTATCCTCCTTGGTGAAATGTCTGGTGTGTCTTTTGTCCACTTTCTAATTGAATTAATTTTTTTTTGAATTATTGAGTTTTGAGAGTTCTTAATGCATTCTAGATACTAGTCTTTTGTTGGATATGTAGTTTGTCTTTTTTTGGATATGTAGTTTCTTCTAGTCTGTAGCTTGTGTTTTCATCCTTTCTACGTGGGCTTTCACAGAGAAAACTTAAAATTTGATGAGGGCCAATTTATCAGTTTTTCCTTTTATTGATCAGATCATGCTTTTGGTGTCATGTCTGAGAACTCTTTGCCTAGCTAGAGCCCAAGATTTTCTCCTGTTTTTCCTAAAAGTTTTATAGTTGTACATTTTACATTTAAGTCTGTGATCCATTTTGAGTTAATTTTTGTATAAAGTGTTAAGTTTAGGTTTCTGAATATTTTTTAAAGATATTCTAGGGACTTCCCTGGTGGTCCAGTGGTAAAGAATCCACCTTACGATGCAGGGGACATGGGTTTGATCCCTGGGTAGGGAACGAAGATCCCACATGCTGCAGGACAACTAAGCCCGCATGCCACAACTACTGAGCTCGTGTGCCTCAACTAGAGCCCGCATGCCGCTAACTACAGAGCCCATGTGCCCTGGAGCCTGTGTGCCACAACTAGAGAAGAGAAAACCCACACGCCACAGCTAGAGAGAAGCCCATACACCACAAGGAAAGATCCCACACGCCTCAACAAAGATCCCGTGTGCCACAACGAAGACCCAATGCAGCCAAAAATAAATTAAATACTAAATAAATCTTTAAAAAAATAGGGACTTCCCTGGTGGTACAGTGCTTAAGAATACACCTGCCAACGCAGGGGACATGGGTTTGATCCCTGGTCCAGGAAAATCCCACATGCCGCGGAGCAACTAAGCCCATGCACCACAATGCTGAGCCTGCGCTCTAGAGCCCATGAGCCACAACTACTGAACCCACGTGCCACAAGTACTGAAGCCCGCATGCCCTAGGGCCTGTGCTCCGCAACAGGAGAAAGCCTACGTGCAGCAACAAAGACCCAACACAGCCAAAAATAAATTAAAAAAAATAAAGATATTCTATATTTTATCTAGTATATGATTTTTTTTTTTTTTTTTTTTTTTTTTTTTTTTTGTGGTATGCAGGCCTCTCACTGTTGTGGCCTCTCCCGTTGCGGAGCACAGGCTCCAGACGCTCAGCCCCAGCGGCCATGGCTCACGGGCCCAGCCGCTCTGTGCATGCGGGATCTTCCCAGACCGGGGCACGAACCCGTGTCCCCTGCATTGGCAGGCGGACTCTCAACCACTGCGCCACCAGGGAAGCCCTAGTATATGATTTTATATTTAAAATTTAAATATCTGATCCATCTGGAATGGAGGAGTGTGTGAAAGGAGGAGTATATTACTCCCCCCATTGCAGATTGATCAACTGTTTAAATTTTATTTTATTTATTTTTTTATAAATTTATTTGTTTATGTATTTTTGGCTGCGTTGGGTCTTCATTGGTGCGCGCGGGCTTTCTCTAGTTGTGGCGAGCAGGGGCTACTCTTCATTGCAGTGCGTGGGCTTCTCATTGTGGTGGCTTATGTTCATACTGATAATCTTTTTTTTTTTTTTTCTGTACACGGGCCTCTCACTGTTGTGGCCTCTCCCGTTGTGGAGCGCAGGCTCAGCGGCCATAGCTCACGGGCCCAGCCGCTCCGCGGTATGTGGGATCTTCCCGGACCGGGGCACGAGCCCGTGTCCCCTGCATCGGCAGGCGGACTCTCAACCACTGCGCCACCAGGGAAGCCCAATACTGATAATCTTTAATAAGGCTTTTTCATAGGACTTGATCTGGGAAAATAATTTGCTTTTATAACATTAGGACAACTGTTACCATGTTAACAATCTTTCCTTTCCCATTTCTTCCATTGGTAAGATTTGTGGGTAAGGGAACAGGAGACGTGGACCACATATGGTTTTAAAAAAAGTAATCCTGATGCTGTGCTGCCCCCCTCAGCGGCTCTTGGCCAACAAGTTTCTCTTGATCATTTAACCAGTGCATAGTTAGTTGCTTTTATTAAGGGTTAAACCAGGAGAAGATGATTTCTTGTATTAGAGAGTTAGACAATTTGTTGGAGAGGAACTCAGCAATAGGGGCAAGATACAGATACTCATTCAGGTTGCTAAGCTTTATCAAGTTCTGAAAACATTGCCATGATTCTTGCAGGTTCAAATTCCACAGTTTGGCCAATAAAGTATTTTCATATGCTGCTAGCTTATCTCTAACAATAGTACATTCATTTTATTGGAAGAGAGTCTTAATGTTACTATTGTCATCATTAATTAATTTTAAAAGTTGTATATGAAAGAAATGGAGATGTTTTTCTTGGTGCCCAGTCGGAATAAGGAAATGTTCTCCACTGTCAGTTTGCCTGCATCTGCATTGAAGATGTGCAGGCCATGCAACTGAAATGGTTCTGTGGCAAGGGTGGTGCTTGATGCCAGTTGTTCATTTACAGGTAGCTTTTGAAAATGGCTGCCTCTCGTTTCACCGGGCTCACAGCCGTTGCTGATGTAATTAAAGATCTAGACACCCAGATAGCTGTAAGTAAGCTCCTTGAGGTCACTGTGGGTGGAACTTCCTGAATGTGCTTCTGATCTTGATGACACCAAAGCTGATTGTCCACGGAGTCAGCCTCATGGCTCTAAAATTTAGAAGTCTTGGCTACTCCAGCCTAGGGACTCTGCATGTATTTAAAGATTGCTAACACTCAGAGAAAATTTGCCCTTGATGACAGTGAAGAGCTTACTTTTAACAATTGCTAAAAACTGTGTTTATTAGGCCCTGACATAGACTTAAGCATGTTTTGAAACACCAAATGAACTAATCTGTTTCTGAAGTTTTGTGACTAGGTTTCAAGTATGTGATTGTGCCATGATTTATTTGAGTTAGCATTATTTGATGTTCAAAAATAATGCATGTAGTACTTAACCAAGTATTCTATTTTTATAATTAACCAAGTATTCTATTTTTACAAAATCTTCAAAAATGTCTTGCTCATTCTAGTTTATTTTTGTACATAGGATTCCTCATTTCATTTACTTCTTTTTTTTTTTTTTTTTTTTTTTTTTTTGCGGTACGTGGGCCTCTCACTGTTGTGGCCTCTCCCGTTGCGGAGCACAGGCTCCGGACGCGCAGGCCCAGCGGCCATGGCTCATGTGCCCAGCTGCTCCGCAGCATGTGGGATCCTCCCGGACCGGGGCACAGACCCGCGTCGCCTGCATCGGCAGGCAGACTCTCAACCACTGCGCCACCAGGGAAGCCCTCATTTACTTCTTTATTTCACTTGTGTGGACTATTTTATTTAGCTTTTGGAGAAGAGATGGTTTCTAAGTATCAGGTGAGAGCAATGAACATTCTTCATTCCCTCCATTTTCAATGTGCAGGTATCAAAGAAGACCCTTCAAAGTCTGACAGACCTCATAGAATTTTACTTTTAAAACTCATCCTTTATTACATGTACTTCCAGAGCTAATTCTCTTGTTTTTTTTTCTACAGTTGATTGGCCTTGGTCCTCATAGCTCCAAAAAGAAACAAGATCTTGATAAGCTCTATGAGCTGAAGTCCAAAGCGCGGCAGATTATGAACCAGTTTGGCCCCTCAGCCCTAATCAACCTGTCCAATTTCTCATCAATAAAACCGGAACCAGCTAGCACCCCTCCACAAGGCTCCATGGCCAATAGCACTACAGTGGTAAAGATCCCAGGCACTCCTGGGACAGGAGGGCGTCTCAGCCCTGAAAACAATCAGGTATCATCCGCTTTTTGTTCTCTGTGGGCACCTCTTATCTGTTCTTTGAAGCAATAATACTCTGAGAGATGTCCATCTCAGCTGCTGCCTCTTCCTCTCAGACTTCTCAAGTTCTTTATCGAAATATCATGTACATTTATCAGTTTTTACTTTGTAGTATTTAAGTGTGTGTATGCATATACATATACATACATCCATATATACATGCACTGACACAACAGCTTGCCTGTGACAGGTTTTTATATATAAATATATATGCTATATACTTGTTAAATAAAATAAAATAGTTAAATAATTAATGGATTCATTATTCATTATTCCTGTAATAAAAGTACTCTTGCCTCCAGTCTTTTCTCCTAGTTCATCTAGCTGCTGCCTTTGTTTTCTGCAATGATTCTAAAATCTGACCCCTCTTTCTACCATGATCCTGATTCTGTCCTCCAGAGCCATAAGAAATAAGTATACTCTCTTGACTTGGGCCTTGTAAGCTGGGTAGAATAGGATGAGGAGACAACAGTTCAAGAGAATGGGGGAGGAACTAGCAATGATGAATGGGAAGGGTTGGGCAGGTATTCAGGAGACCAACCCATGATGGGTGTGGTGTTGGAGGAGAGCAGGAGGTAAAATTGTATAGGTAGGATTACAGCAGAACATACTAGGCCTATGCTAGTCAGTTTCCGTTGGAACTTTTAGTCAATAAACAATCTTTGCAAATATTTAATAAGCTTAAAAGTAACATAATAAAAGTTGTATATCTTAGGAGGATTAACTTGACAGTAAGGGGACAAGAAGGGTAGGAAAGGGGGCAGACTGGGAGGAACACCAGGTCTAAGACTTTTGCAGTAAATCAAGATATGTGGCAAAGGCTTGAATTAAGTGATGGTTGAATGGATAGACCTGAGACATTATTAACAAATATTTATTTTTAAAAATTATTTTTTTTCCTTATTTCCAATGTCATGCAATGCTTATCGTGAAACTTTAGAAAAAGAGAAAGAATAATAGCCCAAAATTCTACCAGTACCCCAAAATAACTATGGTTAGCATTTTAGTGTATGTCTTTTGATCCTTATTTAGTGGCATATATATGTGGTATAACATTTCCTTTATGAAAGAGGGATCATAGTTGTACATACTTTCACAAATATTGATATTTAGTTGTACAGAGATGAACACGTGTTCCCTGCCCTCAAGGAGCCTTCAGCCTATTAAGTCAGAAACAGGCAAGTTTATAAATGTACACAATGATAGAAGTGTACACAGGGTACAGTGGAGGCCAAAGGAGGAAGTGGTTGCATTCACCTGGGTGGGCTGGGAGAGCATCAGAAAGGAGGCACTGTGAGCTGAGCAGGTAGGAAGAAGGGTAGAAGAGCTTGTCCAAAGGCAGCAGGGGCACTGTACAACTTGTGGTGGTCAGAAAATTGCAATTAATGTAGAGTTTACTAAAATACCTGACAGATGTTGGCCTCTCTTCCATATTGCTCTTTCTGCCTTTCCCTAGGCTACTTCTGTCTTGAGACTATAGTCTTGTAGCATAGCACCAAGTAAGCCAGACTGATAATTCTTTGGAAAGTAGAAACCAAAACCCCAACAAATTGATAGCCTTTCATTATAGGGTAATGAGGTGTTTGTTTCTTTGCTACTTGGCTGAAAAAAATGTTCTCCCAATTAACTTTAGGTATTGACCAAGAAGAAATTACAAGACTTAGTAAGAGAAGTGGATCCTAATGAGCAACTGGATGAAGATGTGGAGGAGGTAAGGTGGGATTGGGTACCCTAGAGACTGTGTCCCTGAGAAATAGTATAGAATAGCCATTAAGAGCACAGATTATAGAGGCAGACAAGTCTGAATTTGAGACTTGGCTCTGTGGGTGGGTCAGTTAACTTTTCTGAGACTCAGCTTCCTCCTGTGTTGGTAAGGTATGACATTATTTATCTACAGGGTTACAGTCAGGGTCCCATGAATAACTTATGCAAATCACCTAGGAGAATGCCTAGCACTTTATACCTAACAGCATTGCTACTTTTGCCTGTCAAAAAGGGTATAGGCTGCTACTCACAGGCAGTCACTTTCAACAATTTTAATTGTTTCTAGAACATTCCTCTGTATTTCTAAGTAATATTCTTTTTTTTATTTTAATTTTTGGCTGCATTGGGTCTTTTTTTTTTTTTTGTGGTACGCGGGCCTCTCACTGCTGTGGCCTCTCCTGTTGCGGAGCACAGGCTCCGGACGCACAGGCTCAGCGGCCATGGCTCACGGGTCCAGCCGCTCCGCGGCATGTGGGATCCTCCCAGACTGGGGCACGAACCCATGTCCCCTGCATCGGCAGGCAGACTCTCAACCACTGCACCACCAGGGAAGCCCTGCATTGGGTCTTCATGCAGGCTTTTCTCTAGTTGCGGTAAGCGGGGGATACTCTTCATTGTGGTGTGCAGGCTTCTCGTTGCGGAGCATGGGCTCTAGGCACACGGGCTTCGGTAGTTGTGGCACGTGGGCTCAGTAGTTGTGGCTCGCGGGCTCTAGAGCGCAAGCTCAGTAGTTGTGGCACAGGGGCTTTGTTGCTCCATGGCATGTGAGATCTTACCGGACCAGGGCTCGAACTCGTGCCCCCTGCATTGGCAGGCAGATTCCTACACCACTGCACCACCAGGAAGCCCCTCTTTCTTTTTCTTAATTCATGTACAAGTTTTTCTGTGGGCATGCATTTTCATTTCTCTTGGATATATACTAGGACTGGAATTGGTGAGTCATATGGTAACTCTGTGTTTTTCCTTTGAGAAACTTCCTGTTTTTATAAAGCATTCCATCCTTTTACATTCCCACCAGCTGTGTATGAAGGTTCCATTTTTTTAATCTTAGTTTTTTGGTAACTTCTTCTCTGCTTTTTTTCTTTCTGTGTGTAATGACGGTTGGATGTTGGATCTTCTGCATTGATCCTCTTAGGTTTTTTATCTTTTCTCTTTTTTCATTTCTTTGTAATTCTAAATTCTACTTGCTGGGGAGAGTTTCCTTAGTTTATCTTCTAAATTTTAACTTTCTTTTATAATAAAAATTTTAATTTCCATTAACTTTTTCTTGTTGACTTTTTTTCCCCTAAGCCATTCTGTTCTTATTTTACAGTTGTAGTATCTTATTTTTCTCTCTAAGGATATTAATTACGTTGTTTGACATTTTCTTCTTTTCCCTGCATTGTCTTTGTTTCCTCTGGGTCCCTTTTTTCCCCTTTGGTTTGTTTATTTTCCTTTTAGTGTTGGAGACTTTCTTCAAATGTCTGGTGATTCTGGCTATCCATTCTTAAAGAATGAGCCACTAAAAACCTGATTTGAAGCAGAACTTACTGACTGATGGTCTTCGCCCAGTCATGTATTGGTAAATGTTTAACAACCAGCTCTGTGGAGAAAAAGACTCTGACTTTCAGCATTTCCTGATTTCTGTGGTGTAAATATTCTCACTATGCCCTATTTTAAGCTTTCAACATATTGTCACTGAATGCAGGATTGGGAAGAAAGGCATGTAATTGGCCTTCATGACCTCATCTAATCTGGCTCCAGCATACTACTGGCTTCACTTCAGAATAATTTGTCCATAGTCAACCGTCTTAATGGGGGATTCCCTAATCAGTATCTGTAAGTCTTTTCTCTGGAATCATTTAGTATATGCAGAGAAAAATCCTTTAGTCTCCTTTCTGGAGGGTTTTTCTCTAGCTTCTAACATCCCGGAAGCAAGGCAAGAGAAAGGGACTGTGTCTTTCCCTTGTCTCTGCTGTGTCTGGTGTACTCTCATCCATAGCCACTCCTGTTCAGTTTTTCTGGGGAGTAAACCTACTGTGTTCTGGGTCAAGTACGTGTGGGAAGTCACTTGGCTGCTTTTGAAGTGTGGGGGTTGGGGGACTACTCTGTACAGACATGTAACAATTGTCCAGTTTTTAGTTCCATACCTCAGTCCAGTCTTCTGTGGTTAATGACACATTCAAATCCTGGATCTCTTAGGAGTTGCGAAGGGCAAATCAGTTCGTTCTCATTGGCGTCCCCTCTGCGTGCATTTGTGTTATACCTTCTGTCTGCTAGGTCAGTTCCCATTCTTCCTTTGTTACCTCTTTAACAAAAATTTACTTTAAAAGTTTATTGGAGGGCTTCCCTGGTGGCGCAGTGGTTGGGAGTCCGCCTCCCGATACAGGGGACACAGGTTCGTGCCCCGGTCTGGGAAGATCCCACGTGCCGCAGAGTGGCTGGGCCCGCGAGCCATGGCTGCTGAGCCTGTGCGTCCGGAGCCTGTGCTCCGCAACGGGAGAGGCTGCAGTGGTGAGAGGCCCGTATACCGCAAAAAAAAAAAAGTTTATTGGAATATCTTGTCCATTAAGGTTTTCTCTCCTATTCTTTGTGGATTTATATGTCTTTTTTTTTTCCTTTCTTGTTATTTTAATGGGTGTAGGGAAGGAGAGGAGGTCATTTTTAGAGTTGATCTGCCATGTTTAATTAGAAATCTTTCCTTTAGATGGTATCCATTTGGTTCCATAGGAAAGATGACAATGCATTGATAGTCCAGCAGAACAAGGAATGTTTATAACTATGGTTGTACTTTTATTTTATTTTATTTTTCTGGTCAGCAGAGGAAGCCATGAGGAAGGTATTCACTGATCAAAATTTCAGTTTTTTTAATGTAGATTTTTAACTTCAGAATTCTGATTTTGCTCTTCACACAGTCTAGGAATAATTGATAATAAACTGGAAAGAATCCAGGTTTTGGACTCAGAACCTTGAGGTTGAATCCTGGTTTTGCTGCTTAATAGTTACATGGCCATGAACAAGTTAATCTCCCTGAATCTTAGCATCCTCCTCTATGGAGTTAGGGTAAAATCTGTGCCCCATTTTTTTCACAGGATGATTATAAGGACTAGATGAGATAATGGAAATAAAAATGCTTTAAGAGAATACGAGGGAGTGAGGATTTAATGATTCACTTTTATTTTCCTACCTAATTCATAAGAAGTTGCGGAGAGGGTAGGGGTTGGGCTGGTTGATCGCTGCTAGGTAGAAAGTACGGAAAGTACATCCTCAGAAGGGTGTGAGTTTCTCTCAACCTGGTTAATGAGCTAATGTTTTTCTCTTGTGGTCCTCACTCCTCTTCCCCACCTTCGCTCAAATGCTGATTCCAGGCCTTCTGTTAGAAAGCCTGACTGAATATGTGATTCAAGCAGATACAGTTGTCCCAGCAACAGGAGCCTACCCGGCCAGTGTCGTGGTTACTCTCCCCCACTTTTTTTCCCCCAGATGCTGCTGCAGATTGCTGATGATTTTATCGAGAGCGTGGTGACAGCAGCATGCCAGCTTGCTCGGCATCGCAAGTCCAGCACCCTGGAGGTGAAAGATGTCCAGCTGCATCTAGGTATGTGGTCTCGTTTCTCCCTGAGGTATCCACACTATTGCTCCTCCAGGAACCTTCATGCCGGGATCAGACTTCTGGGCTCTGGGATTTATGTATTCATGCCGTAGTAGCATTAAACAGGAAAGAGAAATCCATGCATGGTAGGGGGAATGAACCCTAGCATTGGGTGTGCCACTTTCCAACTGTACCACCTCTTCCTTCCTACTTACTTTCTCTTAGAGCTGGTTTCCTCATTTGTATAGCGGGGATCATAATACCCTCCTTACAGGGTCGTTGTGAGGATTATGGGTTATGTTCGTAAAGTGACTGGCACAAAGTAAGAGCTTAGTAAATGTAGCTATTATATCTCTACCATACATATAATGGTATTTTCCTTCCAGTTTTTAGCTTATTGATGTATTTTTCTCAAGAACATTATATCCATAATGTACATATAATTTTGTATTCTGCTGTTCTACTTAATAGACACTAAATTTGAGCTTGGGTTTTTCTGGGAGATACTTATCTAACATTGATAATTGTAATCACTTGGAAATGAATAAGCTACCCCCCTGCATTGGTTGCAGTGTGATCAAAAGAAAGGGGACAGTCTGTGACTACAAAGACAGTCAGGCCAAGGGAATGAGGCAGAAGATATTAAGGGATTGAGTGCAGATCAGCCCATGGCTGAAAGGCTTCCTTCCCAGTGTCAGGGAGATACTGCTCCGGGAGGCGCTGGTAGTGGAGGTGGAATAAATAGCACACTTCTGGTTAACATTGCTGATATTAATAGCAAAAGACAGCCATTTCAATTATTTATTATTGTGTAACAAACATGGCTTAAAACAGTAACAGTTGTTCATTTTGTTCATGGGCCTGGGGGTGGACTGGGCTTAGCTGGGCAGCTTTGCTAAGGATCTCTATGTGATTGAAGTCAGGTGGTGGCTGGGGCTGAGAGTGTTTTTTTTTTTGTGGTATGCAGCCTCTCACTGTTGTGGCCTCTTCTGCTGTGGAGCACAGGCTCCGGACGCGCAGGCTCAGCAGCCATGGCTCACGGGCCCAGCCGCTCCGCAGCATGTGGGATCTTCCCAGACCGGGGCATGAACCCATGTCCCCTGCATCAGCAGGCGGACTCTCAACCACCGCGCCACCAGGGAAGCCCCTGAGAGTGTTTTAAAGGAAGGCATATTAGTCTCCTAGGGCTGCTGTAATGGTACCACAAACTAGATAGCTTAAAGCAACACAGACTGGGGGATTCCCTGGTGGTGCAGTGGTTGAGAATCCGCCTGCCAATGGTGGGGACGTGGGTTCGATCCCTGGTCCGGGAAGATCCCACATGCCACGAAGCAACTAAACCCATGTGCCACAACTACTGAGCCCGCGTGCCACAACTACTGAAACCCGTGCACCTAGAACCTGTGCTCCGCAACAAGAGAAACCACTGCAATGATGAAGCCCACGCGCCGCAACGAAGAGTAGCCCCCGCTCACGGCAACTAGAGAAAGCCCTGTGCAGCAACGAAGACCTAATGCAGCCAAAAATAAATAAATAAATTTATTTATTAAAAAAAAAAAGAAAACAAAAACACAGATTTATTCTCTTAGTTCTGGAAGCCAGAAGAACAGGGCTAAGCTCTCTCCAGTGCCTGTGTTGAAGAATCCTCCCTTGCTGCTTCCTAGCTTCTGGTGGTGGCCAGCAATCCTTGGCATTCTCTGGCTTGTAGCTGCATCGCTCCAGCCTGTGTCTCGGTCTTCATGTGGGCTTCTGCCCTGTGTGTCTGTGTCTCTTCTCACAGGACACCAGTCATACTGTATTAAGGGCCTACCTTCCTCCAGTATGATCTCATCTTAACTACTTATGTCTGCCAACAGCCCTATTTCCAGTACATTCTGAAATACTGGGGGTTAGGACTTCAATACACCTTTCTGGAGGACACAGTTTAACCTGTAACAGAGCTTCATCATGTCCACGTCTGATGCCTGGCCTGGAACACTCAAAAAGCAGGGACTCCACAAGTCTCTCTCTGTCTGTCTCTGTGGTTTCTCTACCTGGTCTCCTCATATGCAGTCCCAGGATAGCTGGATTTCTGCATGGCAGCTGCAGGCTTCCAGAACAAGTGTCCCATAACCGTTTGGCAGAAACAGCATGACCTTTGGTAACTCAGTCTCCGAAGTCACACAGCATTACTTCTGCTGAATCCTGTTCTTTGAGGCAATCACAAAGACCTGTCCAGGTTCAAGAGGAGGGAATACAGACTCCACTTCTTGATGACAGACATGTTTTAAAACCACCACACCACAAATGCATAGAGACAAAAAGTAGAATGGTAGTTACCAGGGACTAGGAGGATGGGGAAATGGGCGTTACTGTTTAATGTGTACAGAGTTTTGGTTTGGATTGATGAAGTTTTAGAGATGGATTGTGGTAATGGTTGTGTGAATGTGCTTAATGCCACTGAACTGTACACTTTAAAATGGTTAAAATGTAAATTGTATGTATATTTTACCATACCAAAACAAAAATCCCACAGCAGATTATATTACCTTCAAAGTTTAACATTCCTGTTTTTTTTGTTTTTTTTAAAAAATTAATTAAATTATTTTTGGTTGTGTTGGGTCTTCGTTTCTGTGGGAGGGCTTTCTCTAGTTGCGGCGAGCGGGGACCACTCTTCATCGCGGTGTGCGGGCCTCTCATTGTCGTGGCCTCTCTTGCTGCGGAGCACAGGCTCCAGACGCGCAGGCTCAGTAGCTGTGGCTCACGGGCCCAGTTGCTCTGCGACATATGGGATCCTCCCAGACCGGGGCTCGAACCCGTGTCCCCTGCACTGGCAGGCAGATTCTCAACCACTGTGCCACCAGGGAAGCCCAACATTCCTGTTTTTAAAAATATTCTGGTATTTTGTTTGTTTGTTTGTTTTGTGGTACGCGGGCCTCTCACTGTTGTGGCCTCTCCCGTTGCGGAGCACAGGCTCCGGACGCGCAGGCTCAGCGGCCATGGCTCACGGGCCCAGCCGTTTCGCGGCATGTGGGATCCTCCCAGACCGGGGCACGAACCTGCGTCCCCTGCATTGGCAGGCGGACTCTCAACCACTGCGCCACCAGGGGAGCCCTAAAAATATTCTGTATTTTAATTGTTGAAAATAAAATTGGAATATCAGTTTCTTAATTAAGGGTAAGGATTATCACAGGCATGGGTACTCAAAAGTCTGCATAACCAGAATAGCTTCTGTAGCGGGCCTAATGGAACCTGAATCATAATCAGAAGGTTGTTTGGAGACCCGGGATCAGGGTTTGGGGAATTAGGGAACCTGGTGTTAACCATCTAGGCCTGCTGCCCACAACTTCCCTGCCCTGCGCCCAGCAAGGATAAGCTTGCCAGCGAGGCTGTAAACTCTTGATGGCTCTCTTCTGGATGGGCTGGGATGGGCACTGCCAGTGTTTGCTTCTGACCTGGCTATTTTCTATACTTGAATAGTTGAATAACCTCCCCTTCTGATTGACATGGTCTTTCTTTATTTCTGTGGTTTTTTTTTTACATTAAGCATATTTATTTGTAGAGTATATATTCATACTAGTTCATTATCTTTAGGTTTAATTGAATGTAAACGTTCAGGGTTACTAAACTGATTAACTTATGTATCTCCTAACCTATTTTACTTGAATATGTGTTCAATATGTATATGTATATATATATATATATTGCATTTCCACAATATATATATATTTAATAACATTTCTTTTTTTAAAATTATTATTTATTTATTTGTCTGTGCCGGGTCTTAGTTGCAGTGTGCGGTATATTTTTGTTGCGGCATGCAGGCTCTGAGTTGTGGCATGCGGGATCTAGTTCCCTGACCAGGGATTGAACCCAGGCCCCCTGCATTGGGAGTGCGGAGTCTTAACCGCTGGACTACTAGGGAAGTCCCCACGATATATTTTAATCAGAATCTATTATAAACGTGTATATGTAAATACACACATATTACACATACACATATGTTACCATATATATTACCATAAATGCTATACAGTGCATGAATATTTATATTGTGATTACACCTGACATATGTTCCATTTGATTTGTCTGAAGTGAAGATCATTTGATTACTTTTCATGGTACAGAATTACTGAGTCAATTATGCACGTAATGTTTCCTTGCAAGAAAGTATCTTCAGTATATTCAATGTGTGTATTTTTGAGACAGGATCTTTCTTCATAAATGTGAAAGTTAAATGAGATAATGAACATAGAATGCTTTGCACAATGCTGCTTTGTCCCAGCCATTTTATTACACATTTTATTCACTAAATGTTGCTATTCTATTAATATTATATAAAATATAAATACAGTTAACCCTTGAACAACACGAGTTTGAACTGCACACGGTCCACTTATTGGTGATTATTTTCAGTAGGAAATTCTGCAGTACTACCTAATCCACAGTTGGTTAAATCTGTGAATATGGAGGAACAGCATGGTTGGAGGGCTGACTATAAGTTATACGCAGATTTTCAAGTGCAGGGAGGGTTGGCGCCCCTGACCCCTGCCTTGTTCAAAGGTCAACTGTACACACTTATTTGAATATATAGTTACACGTACTTACATGTTTGCATTCATGCCTGGTAGCTACTCTCTTTAAAGTGACTTTGCATATCCGTATCCTGATCCACTTTGTGTTGATTGTAAAGTGTAATTCCCAGAGAATAATCTTAGTGTCACTTTCAACTACTGACAACAAATTATTAGCAGAAAGTTTCATTTTTATTTTCAAAGCAATATTGGAAGAGAGCTGTATATAAAATTATTCTAGAACCAACCATGAATCATTCATTCACACAATATTTGCTATGCATTAGACACAAAGTATAACTATAAAACCACTAATATTCAATTTGATTTTAAGTAAGTGCCTGTCTGGGGCAAATCAAATTTGCAAAACAAATGTTTTCAGTGCTCTAGGGGAGCATGATAAAGGAGTTCCCATGTAACTCCTTTTGAGTAGAGATTTATTCCCTAAATAATCTTGTGTAAGTATAATTTTTTTTTTATATTGTGTGTACTTAAAGTGCAGTACACTTTTTTTTTTTTTTGGGCTGTGTTGGGTCTTCGTTGTTGTGTATGGGCATTCTCTAGTTGCAGCAAGTGGGGGCTACTCTTCGTTGTGGTGCGTAGGCTTCTCATTGCGGTGGCTTCTCTTGTTGCTGAGCACGGGCTCTAGGCGTGTGGGCTTCAGTAGTTGGGCATGTGGGCTCAGTAGTTGAGGCTCGTGGGCTCTAGAGCGCAGGCTCAGTAGTTGTGGCGCGTGGGCTTAGTTGCTCTGCAGCATGTGGGATCTCCCCGGACCAGGGCTCGAACCCATGTCCCCTGCATTGGCAGGTGGATTCTTAACCACTGTGCCACTAGGGAAGTCCAGGACACTTTTATATGTGGATTTAGGGGGCCATGTGGCTATGCCAGTTACTGAAAAGGTGGAAAAACCAAATCTCTGCCCTCTGATAACTTGTAGTGACAGTCTTACAGGGATGGTCATATCCAGGGCACAAGGACATGGAGCTGTGGCGTGGACATACCTGTGTCTATATCTGTCTCCCTATGTATTTATCCCAGGCTCTGGGATTGCATTATGCCATTGAAGCCTCTCAACCATCCTATCAGGTGGTTATTTCTGTTGTTACTACCATATAAAAGGTGAAGAAACTGAGACCAATGTCATATTGCTCCACAGTGAAGCAGCAGAACTGGGGCTTGGCTCTTAACTCCAGATTGCAAAGAATGCCTTTCTCTTCCTACTCCTCCTTTCAGTTTGAGAGGGGTTACCTTGAGCATAGGGGTAAGACAGAAGAAACAGATAACTTTTTATTGAAGAAACAAATAACTTTCCTTTCCTGAAGAGCTGCATGGAAACCTTAGGGCTCCACACTCAAAGTTTTGACTCAATTACCTCTTATTTCTTTGCAGGAAGGTCAAATAGTGTCCTTTAAAACCTTGGAGGCACCATATGTGATTCCCACATTTGTATCCCATAGAGCCCCTCTGCAGAGTTGCTGTTAATCAGTACAGTTGATTGCCCAGATTAGTCCTCCCTGACCCTTGTCTGAGGGTCACACTGCACCTTGACACTGCCTTCCTGGTCCCCTTATTTCTGTGTGGGCTTCTTCCTTACAGAACGCCAGTGGAACATGTGGATCCCAGGGTTTGGCTCTGAAGAAATACGACCCTACAAAAAAGCTTGCACCACAGAAGCTCACAAACAGGTGAGAAGGCTTCGGAGTCTCGGGCCAGCCACAGCTGATCCCTTGAGCTGTGTCTCAGAGAGAATGCACACAGCTACCATCACTGTGGTTGTCATTTCCTCCAAATGTCAGAGAGGGCAAGAGGCAGCAGGGCTGTACGGGAGATCAGCCAGATTTTTCCTAGGTGCTTTTTTGTTCCCATATGGGATCTCAGTTTTTTCTCTCAACTCTAATGGGTGCCACTTAAAGCTGTTGATTCTAGGTTTTTCTAACCTGTATGGAACTCGCCCCCTCCACATCTCTTTAAAGAAATCTTCCTTCATTGTTGCTGATTTGAACATCATCTAGGGCCCTCCAACTAGAGGGCAGTTTAAGGAAAGCAGAAATATGCTGTACTTGTGCTAGGAGGTAGCACCCAAGCTTCTCTGCCAGGCGTCTGGCCTCTGCCCCAGCTTAACCTTTGTTCTCCATCCCTCTTACTGCAGAACTGAGGGGTCAGTAAGAGAACCTGTCTCCACTTCTACTGGGGAACAAGCTGTCCCAGTCATTGGTCAGTCTCATAGCAATGTTGGCCTCCATTTGACAAGTCTTAATTTAACTGGCTACTCTGATTTGAAAAGTGGGCTTTTTCCAAGCTTGATGGCCACAGTCGGGCAGTTCTGGCTGAGTGTACCTCACTTTTCCATAGCCTGGGATCTCTGGAGTGGGTATGTTTGCAGAGCTCATAGAGGAAGCCCCACAAGGAGACCGCCAATAGCCGGAACTGAAGGACTGCAATGTTGTTCAGAAGGAAGTCCCTCCAGGCAGTAGATGGTCATTTGGCCCGGCTCTCAAATTATCCACTTTTCAGCCCCATTTATTTATTTATCAATCAACCAATATCATAATGTTCAAACAATCTCTTAGTCAAAAAGGGTGAGCAAAGCAATTCATTAATTTGGCCAGTGGCTGGTAATAGTAAGATTTAAAACCCATGATCTGAATGTTTCCCTGATGGGTTATGGTGGAAATTGTTAGGGTCAGTTTCCTTCATTGCAGGCTATCAAGTGCGGAAT
Source organism: Phocoena sinus (assembly GCF_008692025.1). Lineage (NCBI taxonomy): Eukaryota > Metazoa > Chordata > Mammalia > Artiodactyla > Phocoenidae > Phocoena > Phocoena sinus. The sequence goes on along the minus strand of NC_045763.1, from coordinate 22,537,389 downwards.
GTCAGCTCCCTTTACATGTTGGCAACAGGCTCAAAACAGAGCCCTCTTCCTTATTTTTTCCATCATCAGAGAAGGAGATTAGGGGAAGGGGGTAAGCCTAGAAAGCACATGTTTTGATGGCCTGTCCCTTAAATCCCCAAAAGGCGGGAGCTGTCACCTTCTGCTTTTAACTGTTTTTGCCATCCTGCTAGTATAGGGCTTTTGGGGTCTTTTGGTCAATGAAATGGGTCCACTGGCCTGTGGAAACTTGTGTTAGGGCCCCGCAGACTGTGCTTGAGTTAGAAGGAACTGCTGAGCTTCCCTGTGCCTGTAGGTTCCTGAGGAGTCCAGCCTGTGGTGTAGACCATGCTACCTGGTAGCCACACGTGGATGTCCTGGAAAGTTCCTGACTCTAACCTGTGTAATTGCTTATTTCTCTCTCCTTTCAGAGAATGGCATTGATCCGGAAAACAACCAAGAAATAACACACAGAAAGGTCAGGGAATGGACAACAATGTATTTGGAGATACTTGAGCTGAGACCTCAGCCATCTCACCCTTGGATTTTTTTTTTTTTAATGCTTTACAGAGAAGCATATATTTTTTATTAACAGTGCAGCAATATCTATAATGACTGAGAGGATCTGCCAAAAGAATAAAGCCTCCTACCCCAACTTCCGGCCCCTTTTTCCTGCCGTCTCAAAGAGGAGCAGTGTATCTTCCAGAGAAGATTTTATTTGTGGTTTATTATATAAGTGATTGAATTGGGGAAAAGCATTATGGTCTTGTTTGGTGAGAGAGTATTAGCAGGATTTGTAGAGGTTTTTGTTTCCTTCTCCCTCCCCCTTTTCCCTGTACTTTGTAATGTCAGTGTTTATATGAATATGACTTTCATTTGCTTTTCCAGATAAAAGAAATTATTATTGAAAGACACAGGGTGCATGATTACAGCTTTGAAATGCATAGGAAGGGGTAGGCAAGGCTGGATGTAGCTCTCTAGTCAGCAGTGCAGCACCATGGTTCATTTCTGTGATGGAGGAAAAAACCCGGAACTTTTCCAGTATTTTACTCCAGGAAGGCCTTACTGTCAGTAGGACTTTTAGTCCAGATTGTCTGCCATAAGAATCGAGCGGGTGACCTTCTCTCATGAGCCCCAACCTGAGAGCTCCTTAGTGGGGGAAAATCCTTTTCTGACCTGCTCTTCTGGAACTTCTGGAGTTCATCCTTGATGCTAAGAAAGAATGGCAGTAGACTTGGGGAAAGGCCTTTCTGTTGCAGGTTTCTCGCTGTTCTTAGCTGTTGGTGTCCCTGATCCTAGTATTTTACCATCGGGCAGAGGGAAACCAGGCCCCTTGAGACCTAAGGGTCATGACCTTCAAGTGGCACCTAGCATCATCCTGTTATGTTCCTGGCAGAGCCCTTGTGGATTGTGAGGGTTCTGTGGGCTTCAGGGGAGTGTAGCTGTTCCACCCAGGGGCCACCAGCATGGATACATCCACCTTGCTGTGCTTTGGGCCTCTGCCTCCTGAGGCTTGGTCTGTGGTGGGACCCTGCTTTTCACTCCCTCCTACCCTGGGTTTGGCTCCATGACCCCTCTCTTCACAGCTCTTAGATCTCTTGAGTGAGCAGCTTGAAAGCTGTGCTGATGTCACCCTTGCTTTCGGCTGAGGTCTCAACGTAGTGAGCGCCCCAAGAGGCAGCCAGCTTCTCCCCTCCCCCCCCGGCATCACCTCTCCCTCAACCACCAGGTCACTCTTGTGGCCTACCACCAGGAAGAAGATATTGGAGGGTTTTTCTTTCTCCAGAACCTCCCGATGCCGCTGGGGGACACTCTCAAAAGGATGTTCTGTTGGTGATTACCAAGCCGCAAAAGGCCTTCTGCCAAGTTCCTGCAGTAGGAGCGAGTCATTGGCCTTGGCAGCCAGGAAGGAATCCAGAATTAGTTTTGAATCCTGCACTGAGGACAGAAGGGGACAGGGGAATCAGGGCAGTTTAATGCAAAGAGCTAGGTAGAGTCAGAAGACCTCATTTCTTGATCAGCTGCGTGACAGGTGAATGGCTTCATCCAGCTAGTCGTCTTGTCCTGTATGTATACTGAGAGGCTTGTGCATTCAGCGAGTATTTATAAGCTCTGCCCCTGCCCATGCCAGGCATGGCCTGCAATGATGAACGAAAACAGGGAGCGACCTGCCACTGAGTGAAAAGAAAACTGCCTCCATGACCAGGGCTGCAAAGAAGAGACTCCCAGAGCTGGGGAGGGCGTCTGAGCAGTAGAGCTGTAATTTGAGGAACCCAGGGAAGGCATGGGGATCACTTTCAAGGAGAGAGAGCTGCACGTATGCCAGCCCCGATGCCGTGTGATGAGGCAAGACGGGCCAGGTCCTGCAGTGTCTTTCGTAGGCCCCAGCAAAGAGTGGCCTTTACCCAAAAGTAGCAGGAGCCATTGAAGGATTTTAAGCAGAAGCATGATCGGTCAGGTTGATGTTTTGAAAAGCTCATTCTGGCCAGACAGTGGAGGGGGAAGAGAGGGCGTTTTTGGAAGCAGAGGTTCCTGAGAAGGTTGTTGCCTGGACTGAGGTATTTGTGACGAAATGGAGAGAAGGGGGAAATCTGACAGCTGTTTAAGTGGTTACTGGAGGTGGGGGTACTGGAGAGCGGGGTGTCACCCGGTGATTTGTGGGGAGTCTTCTGACTCGGTGCCTGGGGCAGCTCAGCCCCTCGCCCTGGGCACGATGCCCTCTATCTTGATAAGTAACCAGGCCCACCTGATTCCCGGAGCCCAGCACAGTCTGAGCACACGTAGGACTTAATACATGCTGAGGAGCCCAAGGGGTGGCAGGGCTGGTGAATTTGTGCGCTCCAGTGTTGGGAGGGTCTTGGTAAGGGTGCTTATTAAGTGCCATGTTTTATGCTAAGCACCTTCTGTGGATAAGCTTGTTTTCCCAACAGACCTGAAGAAACAAGTGTTTGTCAAGCACTTTGTTTGCAGTATCTCATTTAATCTCATTTTCCAATGAGGAAACTAAAATTTAGAGTTTAAGTAATTGAAGATCACACAGGTAGGACTTCCCTGGTGGCGCAGTGGTTAAGGATCCGCCTGCCAACCAGGCAGGTGGATTCTTCCCTGTTCGAGCCCTGGTCGGGGAAGATCCCACATGCTGTGGAGCAGCTAAGCCTGTGCGCCACAACTACTGAGCCCACGTGCCACAACTATTGAAGCCTGCGCACCTACAGCCCGTGCTCTGCAACAAGAGAGGCCACCGCAATGAGAAGCCCGCACACCGCAACAAAGAGTAGGCCCCACTCGCCACAACTAGAGAAAGCCCGCATGCGGCAACGAAGACCCAACACAGCCTAAAATAAATTAACTAATTAATTTAAAAAAAAAATCACATAGGTAGTAGTGATGGTGCTGAGATTTCAACCAAGTCCCTCTGACTCCAGAACCTGCACTCTTAACTGCTCTAAACTATCTCACCAAGTCCTGTGGGGACAGAGGTGGGAGTGACAGCACATGCAAAGGTCCGGAGGTGTAAAGAAGTCACTGCATCACTGTGGCTAAAGCACAAGGTGCCACATGAGGAGAGAATGGCCGGAGATGAGCAGAGTAAGCTTGGGGGTGGACAGCCCTCAGGCCTAGTAATGGGGTCCAGTGCTCATGCTTTGGAGGCCGCCATGTGTGTGTCTTGCGGGGGGCGGGGGGAGGTGGTACATAGTGTGGGAGGCCCAGCAGGCTGGCTCTGGGCTTCCCACCTCTCTTCAGCCTGAGCAATCTCTTTTAATTGTGGAGGAGTTCAGGGCTGTGAGAAAGATCCCATCTGACAAGAAGATTCTGACGCTAAAAGCAGGCATATAAACAAAACGTTTGAAAACCACTGCACAGGTAATGGGGAGCCAGTAAAGTTTTAGACGGAGGATTGATGTGATATATCTACATGTTACTTGGCATCTACTTGCTCTGGCTGCCAGTGGAACTGGAAGCAGGTAGGAGGGGGACCAGCCAAGAAGTTGGCTGCAGTTAATTTGGACTAAAGGTAAAGGAATAAGGCTTGAGGTTTTCCTGAGAAAGAATGAACCAAAAGGCAGGTGTAGGAGGTGGTCACCAAAACGGGGGTGAGTTTTGAGGACACAGAAGAAGCCATCTGGGATGAGAAAGCCATCCTGGAGAGGGCCCCTCTTGCACGAGGTGAAGCAGGGAGGAGGAGGAGGACAGAGCTGGACTGAGCTCTCACAGTTCCCTATAGTTAGGAAAGGCCCCCGGAGTCACCCAGTGTAGCCTCTTATTTTACAGGTAAGGATATCGAGGTCTGGAGAGAGATCATGTGGCCTGCCCGTGGTCACAGGGTAGGCCAGGACTCAGACCTGTGCTCTTGGTCCAGAGTTCATCTTTGTCATGGCCACCAACACCCCTTCTCTTCCTGATGGGTGGGCTCTCCCCCTCAGGGGTAGGTGGTGACCTTTCCTGGCCAGCTGGACCCCCAGGCTCTGCCTCCATGAAGGGCACTGAGAAGTCCACCGCCACTGCCTGGGCGACGCCCTCGACAAAGATGCCCTCCACGTAGTGTCTCAACAAGGATGGTTTGTCCACATTTGGGCCTCCTAGGAGGAGGATATGGGACTGGTACTGCCAGAGAGGATCCATGTGGTGCAGGAGACCAGCCAGGAGGAGAAGCGAGCCCAGAACTGAAGCATAAACCACGTGGTCTGGGGCTGGCTCAGACTTGCAGTGAGAGATGTAGAGCCAGAACCCAAAGGCAATCGGGCTTTTGGGTCTAGGCTCTCCAGGATACGCCCAGACCCAGGCTTAGTGAAGCCTCCCAGACAGAGTGCCATTTGAAACCACCATGCAGAACTGAGTCCCTTCAGGACAGAAGCAGGACTTCCCCAAAATAGAGGCCCTGGTCCTATAACCGATCCTGAGAAATCCCCAGGTGTAGCTCAAAAGACCGGGGGCGGCAGACCACAGCCCCCATATGCGAGGATATTCTTCCTTCTCTCTGCTGGCCTGAGTCCCAGCCCTAGGTCTGTACCTACAGGAGGGAGGGCTGTGCAGTGTGAAGCTTGCCTCTCCCAACACTGGGACTTCCATGGGACATGTCCCAGCCAGGGGCCCTAGAGAAATCCTCCCACACCTGTCAACCACAGACCGAGCACCAGTTCCCCCTCCAGGGCCAGGATCCTAAGAATAACATTCATAAAGAGAAGGGAGAGTAAAACAAGACTGGCCATTCCTGCTGGTATTTGTTGAAGCTGAGTTATGACTACAAGAAGTTCTTCAAACTACTTGATACTAGGTTTTTTTTTGGAGTATAATTGCTTTACAATACCGTGTTAGTTTCTGCTGTACAGTGAAGTGAATCAGCTATATGTATACATATATCTCCTTCCTCTTGGACCTCCCTCCCCCGCACATCCCACCCATCTAGGTCATCACAGAGCACCAAGCTGAGTTCCCTGTGCTATACAGCAGGTTCCCACTAGCTAGCTATTTTACACGTGGTACCGTATTTATGTCAAGCCTAATCTCCCAGTTCATCCCACCCTACCCTTCCTGCCCCGTCCTGTGTCCACACGTCTGTTCTCTACATCTGCGTTAGTTTCTTTACTCTTGGTTATGTTTTAAATTTTCCCTAATGGTATTAAAAAGCCCCGTGTTCCCCTGCCAAAGGCAGCCTCCCCAAGGGAATCAGCCCTGGCCTTGAAGAGCTACCTTCTAGTGGGGCAAAAAGGTACAACAGTGCCTGAAATCTGCAAAGAGAGCCAACTCAAGTTAGTGCCCTGAAGGCTCAGAGAAGGAACTGATATGTTAGGCTGGACTAAGCCTTGAAGGGTGAACAGAGTTTTGACAGATATGGAGGAAGGTCATTCCAGGCACGGGAAGGACACATGAAAGACACCGAGGGAGCTTGTTGGCAGAAGGAACTTAACATTTATTAGGCACTTAACACACGTCATATTTAATCCTCTAACAAACCTGTGAGGTAGGACTCATTTTACCATGAAGAGACTGAGGCTCAGAGGCAGAGGATAGATCAGGGTTCCCACCTAGATTGCTTCCGTTCCAGCCTGTGCAGTGTGGGTGGGATGGGTCTTCCCTCTTCATCCACTAGGTTTCAGTGGCTCCCAGAGCAGGCAAGGTTGTCAGAAAGGGTCCCATGGGCGGCAGACTTTTGGCTCTGTTCCTTCTAAAGGGCAAAGGGGATGGATTCAATCCTGGGTTGCAAGGTTTTCGGGCTGTGGAAGCAGCTTATGGAAAGCCTTGGAGGCCAGGTAGCCTGACCTTGTCCATGCTGCTATGGTTGGAGGATTTGGCCAGGGTGCTGCCTTGGAGAGCTAGCTTTGCTTACTCAGAATAACCTGGGGATAGACCTGAAGGGACGATTCTGGAACTCCACTCTTGGTAAGAAAGCAGAGCCCAGCCCATATCTCTGGAAGGGGGTCAGGATCTTTTAAGAGCTTTGTTAGAGTCTGGAATCCTTGTTATTTCCCCAAAGTGTGTACTTTGGTAGTCTCTGTTCCCTAAAAGTGATTAATAGTAAAACCTTCAGGGGAAGAAAGGGACTTCCATCTTGTGAATTCCTGTGTGTGACAAGTACTGCCTTTGATTTGTCATCTAATCCTTTCTAAAACCTTTGAGTTAGGTATTATTATCCCCAACTTACAGATGAGTCCACTGAGGCTTACAGAGATGAAGTGAGTTCCCCACGGTCCCACAGCTGTACATAGTAGAGCTGAGATTCAAAACCAGTTTTGACCACAAAGCTTGCCCTGCAAAGGAAACAGCATGTGCAAAGCCCAGGGCTGCAGGTGGTTGGGAACCTGGGCAAAGTGGGTGGAGATGCTGAAGGACCAAATCAGATTGGACTGGGGGGAAAGGGTTTGGATTTTACCCTGTAGGCATGGGGAGCCAGGGAAGGATTCTAGGAGGGTGGCAGGCAGGTCAAATCTGTATTTTAAAAAGATCCCCTGGGGCAATGTGGATGCTAAATCACACCCTACAGGCCTGAGACCCTCAAGAGGGGTGGCACAATCTACACTAAAGACTGCGGAGCCTGAACCATGACAGTGATGGCAAACTGGGTGCGGGGCCTGCTCCCAGGAGAGAGGGCGCCTGCTTCTGAACAGTGGGCAGCCCTCAGGAGGGCATGCCCCTCTCGGCCACTTCCCCATTCTCCAGTCCTATTCTGTGCCTTTCCTCTAGTTAGTGGGCTGGGCAGGGCTGCTTCCTACTGCTGGGTCAGAATCACTCTCATTAAAGCCATTTACAGTCTCCAGAGGTTTTGCGACACTGATGGTGCTTGTGAGTGTGGGATCACAGCCTCAAAGCATAAGGTAGGACCTTCTGGGCCTGGCCTGAGGTGGTGGACAAGGCTGTTGGAACACTGAGCTGGCCTGGGGTTTACTGACTGAGCCACGTCAGTTTCCCTTCCTGGACTTTAGGTTCCTGTCTTTGAAATGTACAAGATCAGCCTGACCTTACAAGGTTGCTTCACGGTTAATAATAAGTCAGAGAAATAATAATAATAGTAATAATAATAATAATATAATAAGCAATAGAAATAGGTCACAGCATGTGAGCCCATACATATTGTAGGAATTCACATAATACATTAATCTTCACAACAACCCTGTGAGACATAAACTATTATTATCCCCATTTTATAGATGGGAAACTGAGGCTGAGAGAGATGTGTGACTACAGTCTGCTGAACATTCCTCAAGGGAGGCAGCTGGAAACAATGGGCAACATCTCGTCCTTGTTGGTGGACCTTGCCCTGGGTGGGCAGGGCCTTCAGGCTGGTTCTTTCACAGTCGGCCAGGATTCTGAGAGGGGAGAAGCTCAGTTTTTTCTTTCTTTCTCCAGGGACTTGGGGATTTATTTATTTTTTTTTTTTGAGCACCTGACAGCCAAATCCCCACCACCATCCTCAGGACCAGCTGCTCATCTCCCAAACAAACTTCAGTTTAGTAGACCTGTACTCCTGTCCGGGGAAGCTCCGGGAGATGAGAAAACACAGACCGAGTTGAGGGTCATTCCCTGCTTCTTCACTTCATTCTAGCACTCAGATCTCTAGTAAATTCCTAGAAAGAGCCCAGCTCTCCCTTGCCTCAGGGCTCCTCCCTCACTTACTGGTTTCATTTAACTTCTCTGGGCCTCAGTCTCAACATCAGTAAAATGGAATAATAATACTATAAGAAGTGCCCAATCAATGCTGGATACTGTTCCTTCTGCCTAGATCTCTGCTCTTAGCTCAGCTCTTCCTCCTCCTCCTCCAGGTCTCAGATCAAAGGCCATCTCTTGAGAGAGGCCTTCCTTGACCACCTGCTCTAAAGGAGGCCCCCATCACCCTCAGGCCCATCTTCCAGATCTGTGGTCTTCATAGCACTTACAACTGGAAATCATTTAGCTCCACTTACAGGTTTCTTCTCTTCCACTAGACCCTAGGACTGCTTTTCTGTCATGTTCACTGCCGTATTCCCAGAGCCCAGATCAGAGTAGATGCTCATTTTATTTTATTTTATTTTATTTATTTATTGGTCACACACGCAGCTTGCGGAATCTTAGTTTCCCGACCAGGGATTGAACTGGGGCCCGCGGCAGTGAAAGCCCAGAGTCCTAACCACTGGACCGCCAGGGAATTCCCGATGCTCATTGTAAGCTTTTTTTTTTTTTTTTTTGCGGTACGCGGGCCTCTCACTGTTGTGGCCTCTCCCGTTGCGGAGCACAGGCTCCGGACGTGCAGGCTCAGCGGCCATGGCTCACAGGCCCAGCCGCTCCGCGGCACGTGGGATCTTCCCGGACCGGAGCACGAACCCGTGTCCCCCGCATCGGCAGGCGGGCTCTCAACCACTGCGCCACCAGGGAAGCCCGGTTGTGCTTTTTGCTGTGGCAACTGCCCATGCCCTGCCCATGCCTGCTGGCACAATGACACCCCCAAGATACCCCCTCTACACCTGCTGAGATCCTTCCTTCCATAAAGCCTTCCTGCATTGCTGCTGGACATCTTGTGCCTAGCAGTTTCTGCTGCAGCCTCAGTTCCCCAGGCGGCAGATTCTGAGCGGGAACTCAGTGTGCAGACTTTTACAAGGGGATTCTTGAGGTCAATGCTTGCTTGCAGGGAGGAAGGGAAGAAAGGATTGAGCGTGAGAATTTAGCTGTGATGTTGTCGTAACAGTGGCCTCAAGTGACCCCATGGAGAGTGATGAAGCTGGGTTTTCCTTTCAGAGTTGTCTAGAGTTGAGACAAGAGGGCCAGGCCTTTGAATAGTGCCCCCGCCCCACATTAGACCCAATAGATTGACGCTGGATTGTGGGCTGCCCCGGATGGGTGGGCAGTTCCCAGAGAAATTAAACTGAGCTCCACCACCAGGCAGCACTCCCAGCAGCTGGGAGGTGCAGTGGGGAGGAGGGGAGATCTTGGTGGCTAATCACAGTGTCCACTGTGTGCCCAACAGATGAGCTGTTCGTATTCATCCCTGCCTCTCAGATCCAGATCCAGTCCCTGGCTTTGGAGTAGGGGCACTGGGCAGCAACCTGGGTTTGAGGGCACACTTTCTCATCCAAACCTGAGGACCTAAGGAGGCTCCAAGGCTGGCTCAGCCTGAAATTCCCTGCACCTGTCCTGGCCTGTGCAGCAGCGTCCAAACGCTGAGTGGTTCAGCATCTGAGCCCAGGGACGCCGCCAGAAATGGCCACATCCCGGCCAAGGGAGGAAAGAGCGGTGATGACCGTTCTTGCCATTCGATTCTCGTTGTGTGGGAGGCTCTGGCTGAGCGTAGCCCATTCATCATCTCATTTGTGCCCACAACCCCTTGTGAGGTGGGATCTTCTATGAGTTTCTCTGACCATGGAGGAAACAGGCTCAAGGACAGGAAGCTGCACACCTGGCCTCTTAGATCTTTCTAGTAGAAAGGGGCTGAGCTCTTGAGACCCCCAAATCCAGGAGACAAGACTGTACCAGGATACTGTTTATATTAACCCTCAGGATAGATTCTGCCATATGCCCTCCAGAGAGATACTAACACTCCCCATCTCACCAGCACTTATGAGGTCCACACTGCTTTAACCCTTTCCCTCCCAGAGTCAACACTTGCATGGGCCCGGGTGCTGTGTGCTGCTGGGGTGCCTGGGGATTTGGGTGTTCTGGATGAGCCGGACACCCCCCCAGTCCTCCTCCAGTTTGATGTCCCCCTGCTGCAGGGCCTGCTGGATGGCATCAGTGAGGGTGTTGAAGGCCAGGTCCACGTTGCAGTTATTTTTGGCGGAGGTCTCCATGAAGGCCATGCCCAGGGAAGCAGCCAGCTCCTCTGCCTCCTGGGCTGAGACACAACGGGTGCTCTGCAGGTCACTCTTGTGGCCAACCAGCAGGAAGATCGCCTTGTCGGGGCCCTGAGTGGCCATGACCTCCTGGTGCCAGTATTGGATGTGTTCAAAGGACTTCCTGTTTGTCACATCAAAGACCAGCAGGACACCCACCACATTCCGGTAAAAGGACCTGGTGATGCACCTGACAGTGGGAGGGAGTAAGTTGGGAGAGGCTTATGCCTTCAAGACACCCGGTGCAAGACCATGCCCTCTGTACACTGACTGCCTCACACCCCCAAAGCTCATTTCACACTGCCCTGTGCTTCTCTTTCCCCATATCTGTCTCTCCCAAGTGACTGTGTGCTCCCCAGTTAGTCAGCAGTTTGATTCCCATACACTCCTGACCATTCCTCCATTCCTAGAGGAAGCCTCATGTTTTCCTGATCTCAGGTCTTTTTTTTCCCCACTCTGCCTGGCAAACTCCTACACATCCTTGATGGCCAACACGAATCTCTCTTCCTTTCACATCTCCTTTACACCCCCCTCTCTGACCTCCTGTGGGCTCTCTCAGCACCCAGGTCATTCATGCCTCCAAGTTTCAATATCGAACATCCCTCTGGGGAGGGCGCCAGGTCTTTATTTTTGTTTGTTTGTTTTTTGTGTTTTTGGTTTGTTTGGCCGTGTCAGGAGCCATGCGGGATCTTAGTTCCCCCACCAGGGATCGAACCCGTGCCCCCTGCGTTGGAAGGCGGTTTCTTAACTACTGGACCGCCAGGGAAGTCCCAACCTGCTGTTATGTGTAGGATGAAGGACTCAAGAGTGAAGGACCCAGGCCCAGGGCAGAGACCCCCAGATCTCTACTTGGGCCATTGAGGCTGACCCCTCTGAGGTATCCCCATGCCCAGGTGGACCAGGACTGACCCTGCCCTAGCCAGAGGCCCCTCACGCCAGCCCTTTCTCGTCCCTCCCCGCCCCACCTCCCACCCACCGCGCACCTGAAGCGCTCTTGGCCCGCCGTGTCCCAGAGCTGCAGCTTCACGCGCGGCCCGGCCCGCAGCTGCAGAGTGCGGCTGTAGAACTCGACGCCCACCGTGGGCACCGACTCGAGCTCCGGCTCGGGTTCCGGGATCCCAGGCGCGCCCGCCACGTAGCGCCGCAGCAGCGACGTCTTGCCCACGGCCGCGTCCCCCAGCAGCGCGATCCGAAACTGGTAGCGGCAGCCCCCCGCCTCCATGTCGGACGTCTGGCCTCCCGGGGCCCAGCCACCAACTATGCGGCCCCGCCCCCGCCCAGTCGCAGGGCCCCGCCCCCGCCCCCGCCCCCGCCTCAGGGCGGCCACTGAGCCACCCAGACCCCGGGACTAGAGAACCTGGGGCGTCTTCAGCACCGGGGGGTGGGGCCGGACCCCGAGGAAACCACCGGGCCCTGTGGAAACACCTGGACAAGTCACTTCCTTGCTCCGAGCCTCAGTTTCCTCCTCTGTAAAATGGAGATGATAACCCTTACTTCGAGGATGAAGAGATTAACCTAGATAATGTGGGGAGAAAGACTAGGGAGGACCAGTAACCAAACGTGCACTGGCCTGGGACCAGCAGTGCCAGAGCGTCCACTGTATTCACCCGTTGGGGTGGCTTCTCTCTGCAGCCCCACTCTCTATTAGTCCCCCAGCCGCGTCCCTGCTGCTGCTGGACCCGGAGACACCCCTGAAGAAAGTTGGTTTATAGGTGCTCTTTTCCCCCCAGGTACCCCTTTCCTGGAGCCCCACTGGCCCTGGCCTGGGGCCTCCCGTTCGGTGTTCAGGGTCAATGTTCAACAGCATCCACTGCTTCCTCCCCTCCTGCCTGTGCGGGGCCCCAGGGCCCAGAGAGGGACTTGCACACAGGCAGCAGACAGACCACTGCAATTCCAGAAGGAGTGCAGTTTGCTTGTGGACTGGACAGCTAACATTAATGAGGTGAGATGGTCAGTTCCTTATGCTCTGGGACAGCAACTCTTTGAGAAGGCCAGAGTGTGCCCATTTTAGAGCTGAGAAGACTGAAGCTCAGATGTGTGGCTCGTCTCGGGTCACAGTAGGGCTGGGCCTCACATCCGGATTTGTCTCACTCTTCATTACCCCTTGATGTCACAAAAGGGGACCGCAAAGCAAGTTCCCAAAGGACCAGGGCTAAGTGGTCAGGTCCCACTTGGATTAGGGGCAAGGGTAAGGCAGGTACATCTGCATTCAAGATGTACTCCACTCTTTCCAGTCTGGCCTTCTTGACACCCAGGACATAAAGGCTGGAGCTCTGGTTGGTCCCAAACAGCTTGCCTGTTGGTTTAATCTCACTATGCCACTGTGGGCGGATGTTACCAGTTTAACTTGTTGTGGCAAATTGGCAGTGGGAAGCAGTTCTCACTAATGCAAACCATCATATCATCACATTTCCTCCTTACACAACCTTGTGAGTAGGTGTTAGTCTGCCCAGTGTTGCTGTTGTTGTTGTTTAATATTTATTTATTTGGCTGCATTGGGTCTTTGTTGTGCCACGCGGGCTTCTCTCTAGTTGCAGTGTGCCGGCTCTAGAGTGTGCAGGTTTAGTTGCCCGCGGCACGTGGGATCTTAATTCCCCGACCAGGGATTGAACCCATGTCCCCTGCGTTGGAAGGCGGATTCTTAACTACTGGACCACCAGGGAAGTCCCTGCCCAGTGGGTTTTTTTTTTTTTTTTTGCTGTGCGCGGGCCTCTCACTGTTGTGGCCTCTCCCGTTGCGGAGCACAGGCTCCGGACGCGCAGGCTCGGCGGCCATGACTCACGGGCCCAGCCGCTCCGCGGCACGTGGGATCTTCCCGGACCGGGCCACGAACCCGTGTCCCCTGCATCGGCAGGCGGACTCTCAACCACTGCGCCACCAGGGAAGCCCGCCTGCCCAGTGTTTTTTACAGATGAGAAAACTGATGCTCAGAGAAGTTAAGTAACCAGCCCAAGATCATTCAGCACGAAGACAGACTAGCTGCCAAGTCTGTTTCTGGCTGGACAGTTTGGGGACCTGGGAAGGCCCAGGTTTTCTTGTGGCTAACTCTAAGCAAATCTGTGAGAAGACATTTTGTTAGGTCTCCTAGTAATCCTGGCTTTTGGTCACCTGCACTAGCCTGAAGGGCCCCAAGTCTCTGCTTGCCTCCACCTCCAGGAGGAGGGGGGTGGGCATCAGCTAGGGTATGTGTGTTGGTGAAGGAACCCGCCCGGCCAGCTCTGCCCAAACCAGGAGGGTCTGCCCCACTCCCACCTGCCCCACTAATTCTTCCATCGGGATGTTCTTATCACCTTGCTCTGTTCAGCTGGAAAAACAGTTTTTGCGTCAGGGCGGTGCAGGTCTTCCTCCGCCCATTCCACCCCCCCCCCCCCCCCCGCCTTTCTTTACCCACCACTGGTGCTCCAGCCATGCTGAACATCTTGCCTCTTCTCAGCCCTCTGCCAGGAACGCTCCCCTTCTGCTCGTCAAAGGGTAACTAACCCCTACTTCACTGGCCAGTGAGGTCACAGGCCCTTTTGTCCACTGTCTCCCTTCTAGGCTCAGGCCTCTTGAGAACAAGGACCAGTGGCTGTATCCCAGTGCTTGGCACAAAGTAGAACTTGGTAAATATTTATGGTTGAATGAATGAATGAATAAAAGTGAATAAATGCTATTCGTTCATTCATTCACACATTTATTCATTCAAACACCACAACAGAGCTGGACTGAGGGAGCTACGGGGTCAGAGAAGACCTCTTGGAGAAGGTGAAGCTGAAGTTGGGTCTCCAAGAACAAGTGGGAGCCGGGGAGGTCAGGGAGGAAGCGCACTCCATGCTGGGGCAGCTGGGCAAAGGCAGAGGCATGAAACAGCTTGAAAGGCAGTTTGAACCCAGACGTCCCAGAAGCCTTTGCAGTCAGCATGTGGGCAGAGTGCACCGTCAGCATCGGACTCCTTGAACTTCCTCTCCTAGACGTTCCTGCTGCGGGTTGGGGTCATGTGCCTGTCCCTGACTGCACCTGGTGCTGGAATCCAGATGTCAGCTGACTTTGCCAGGGACTCCCTATGTGACGCAGGGGGCAAGTCATTTCCCTTCTCCAACCCTGCTTCCCCTTCTGCTAAGTGAGGCAAATCATGGCACCCACCTCACAGGATAGTTCTGGGGTTACTGTGTATCGTAGCAGGCGCACATGTGCATTAGACAGATCTTAGTTTTAGTTCCAAATGATGCTTACTAGCTATGTGGCCTTGGCCAAGTTTTATTCATTCATTAATTTATTCACTTAGTAATTATTTCAATAAATGCTGGCCATCTTTTACATACTTGGCACTTATACAGCCGTGGGAAAGAAAGACACAATTCCTTTTCTTGAAGAGCTCACTTGTAATGGGAAAGACAGAAAATAAACTCATATAAAATGTGATGACAGGGAGCAATAAGTGTCATAAGTAACAAGCCATAGCTTGAAGGGTGGCAGGGTGCTATATCAAAATAGGGTGGTCCGGGGATTTCCCTGGTGGTCCAGTGGTTAAGATTTTGCCTTCCAATGTAGGGGGCGCAGGTTTGATCCCTGGTTGGGGAGATAAGATCCCACAGTCCTTGCAGCGAAAAAAAACCCCAAATCATAAAACAGAGGCAATACTGTAACCAGTTCAATCAAGACTTTAAAAATGGTCCACATCAAAAAAAAAAAAAAATCTTCAAAAAAAAAAAATAGGGTGGTCCGAGGAGGTGACATTTGAACAGAAAAACAGGGGAAGAGAGGGAGCAAGCAGCGTGGTTGTCTGTGATACACAGCGAGGACAGTTCCAGGCAGGAAGAACAGCAAGAGTGAAGGCCCTGAGGTTGGGGCAGGCAAGGGATGCGCCAAGAGCACAAAGGCCAGAGAGAGGGAGCTGAATGAATGGGGAGCAAGTGGTAAGCAATGACAGCAATCACCTGTGGCTTCAGAGGCCAATCATGGGGACTTCAACTTTTATTCCAAATGCGGGATCTTCCCGGACCGGGGCATGAACCCATGTCCCCCGCATCGGCAGGCGGACCCTCAACCACTGCACCACCAGGGAAGCCCACGGTCAACTGATTTTTAACAAAGATGCCAAAGCAATTAGATGGAAAAAGATGATCTTTTACAAAATTGAAGGTGGAACAATTGGATAGGCAATACACAATAAATAAAAAACCAAACCTTGATTCCTACCTCACATGATACACAAAAATTAACTCAAAATGTATCATAGATCTAAATATAAGAGCTAAATGAGCCTTAGTCTCATTATTTTAGAGACTTACAGTTTCATTTTTTTCCCATTTATTTATGGCTGGGTTGGGTCTTCGTTGCTGTGCGCAAGCTTTCTCTAGTTGCAGTGAGCAGGGGCTACTCTTCATTGCAGTGCGCGGGCTTCTCATCTCAGTGGCTTCACTTGTTTCGGAGCTCGGGCTCTAGGTGCGCGGCCTTCAGTAGTTGTGGCACGCGGGCTCAGTAGTTGTGACTCACGGGCTTAGTTGCTCCGCGGCATGTGGGATCCTCCCAAACCGGTGTCCCCTGCATTGGCAGGCGGATTTTTAACCACTGGACCACCAGGGAAGTCCAGAAATAGATTCTTGAGGCATCTTAAAGGTGAACACAGGATTTGCTGATGCATTGGAAGTGGGATATTAGAAGAAGAGGGGTCTTGGGTCACCCTAAGGACTTACTGAGATGGGGAAAAGCAGGTCTAGAGGAGGAAAGACTGTGTTCTGAGAAGCCTATTAACAAATAGCCATCCAAGTGTAGATGTCACGGAAGCAGCAGGATATCAAGTCTGGAGCTCAGAAGGAAAGCGGAAACACATCTGGAAGTCATCAGAAAGTTTCTTAACCCTCATACAGTCTGTCGCCTTCTCCACAAAATGGGAATAATAGTAACACTTCTTAAAGTGTAAGTAAGGATAAAAACGTTTTAAAGTGTATGTAAGGATGAAAACTGATGAATAGATTAAGCACAGAATAGGTGCTTAATTCTTGACAATTACTACGTTTTTATATTGACGCTTATTCATTCTATGGACAAAACGTGCACATGGCACAGTGATTATGAGTGTGCTGTTTGAGGTGGACTTCCGCATTCCAGTCCTTACCTCACTTGCTAGCTGTGTGATCCATTCCTCAGTTTCCTTATGTGTGAAAAAGGCATAATTATAATACCCACACACAGGGTTAATGAAAACTAGCTGAGATAATGGAGCACAGTGTACTTAGCAAGCACTCAATAAAATTTTTTATCTATCAGCGGAAGAGATGAGGCTTGAATAAATAATGCATTCATCTCATGAGTACTGTAATCAATCGCCTCTTCCTTTTGGGAAGGAAGCCCTCCCCAAGATCCCTCTCCGAGAAGACCTCACAGAGCTCCTCCCCGAAATCACTCAGTCGCTGCTCCTCCACGTGCCCACGGCGGTCTGAACGCAGCCCTTTCTCAGCTCACAGGGTTAACGGTTGACTTCTCGATGTTGAAAGTCTTCCCCGGAATGAACTCCAGATGGCACACCGGTATCTGTGATCCCAGTGCCCGGTATTGGATATTCACTGAATGCTGAAGGAAGGCGGAGGAACCTCTTCCGGTCCGGAAGAAACCACAAGGCTTCTCCATCTGGGTGAAAAGGGTCTCGCCCCGCACGCGCTTGGGGCTGGAGCCAGACACGCGGTCCGCGCTGGTGGCGAAAGAACTACAATTCCCAGCAGTCTGCGCGGCACGCAGCTCCAACTGTCAGGCGCGGCCGCGAAGGGCGGGACCTATATAAACCTCTTCTCGGCGCGCAGCTACCCTTTTTTCCGGTTACCGCGTCCTTGTTCTCTTGGCCTTTCGCGTTCTCTGCTAAGGTTTACGCCCATCCTCCGCCGTACCCGGCCTTAGCCTCGGCGCCACCGCCGCCACACTCGCCGGAGCTGCTTCCCGAGGTTGCGGGATGTTGAGCGCAGCACGGAGGACCCTGGCCTGCCGACCTGGTTGGATCAAGGTCCGGAAGGCCACATTGGCCGCATGCGCAGTGAAAGGCCCCGGAACCTGTGAGGGCTGCGCCCTGCTCCCGCCTCGGCCCGCAGGGCCTTGTGCTGCGGTGTCATGGGTGAGTAACGCGGGCAGGCCGCCGGGAGCACGGCAGTTCTGGGACTGAAGTGGCTTAATTTGGGGGGAGACCACGTGATGGGGTCAGCCAGACCTTGAATATGCCTGTGACAGGTAGCTGCTCGGTGATCTTGGGCAGGTGACTTCCGTGCCTTCATCTAAATTATCTGGCTGCACAGCACATGTTAAGGAAGTCACCATGGTGGGTATAAGGACAAGGTTTTCCGGAGGACGGGCTTTAGTCATTCAGATACTATTTTGAATCCTAGGTTTGTCACTTTTTCCATTGATAGACAACTTTCGGTAAGTAACTTAGTCTAAGTCTTATAAAAAATGGGGATGATAAAATGGTCCAGTGAAGATAAACGAGACAAAACACTGGCACATAGTAAAACAAAGTGGTGATTGGGACCTATAGGATGTTTGTTCTCTTTTTTTAGTTTCCAGAGTGTCCCAGTAGATGAATTGGTGATAAGTCCTGATGCACAGATTTAGGTGAGTCTGAGGGCTACACAGTGTTGGGCCTGCCCTGTGACCTGGATTACCCTGTGGCCCTTGTCGAAGCTGCAGCTGCTTCCACATAGCTGCTGTGGTCAAAAAGGAGCCCAGAGTGACAGTTTTCCTTGACGGTCGCTGTTCTGTTTGCTGTAACTGATCTGCAACATTTCAGGAAAAGACAGCTCCCATTGTACCTGCCATTTCTCATGTATAGCCAGAGACCTTTATTAGAGTTGACACATTTCCAGAGGCTAGCAGAAATGTTCCACTGATGGGGTCATGCATACAGAGTTAACAGAATAAGGCTTTTGAGAAGTAGCTTGCAGAGGCCAAGAACCAGCATGGAGGGGTAGATGGGGGTGGGTTAGATATCTGTACTGGGAAAATCCCGTGGCAGGTGGTGCAGATCTTGGTCGTGCTTTGGGCCATTGCCCTGAAAAGCTTATGGCATCAGTACTTAGGACCAAAGGCTAGTCAAAAAACGTAGTTCTGGGCTTCCCTGGTGGCGCAGTGGTTGAGAGTCCGCCTGCCGATGCAGGGGACACGGGTTCGTGCCCCGGTGCGGGAGGATCCCACATGCCGCGGAGCGGTTGGGCCCGTGGGCCATGGCCGCTGAGCCTGTGCGTCCGGAGCCTGTGCTTCGCAGCGGGAGGGGCCACAGCAGGGAGAGGCCCGCGTACCGCAAAAAAAAAAAAAACAAAAAAAAAAAACGTAGTTCTGAAGACCAAATGAAGGGAACAATTAAGATTCAGGACAGTTGTGTTCTCCTTTTAGCTGTGCCAGATTGAAGATTCCAGAATGACTGAAGTTGACCTTTCTGGTGAGTGAAGACCGGGGTCATGACAGTGATGGAACACAGCAGCCTCAGGACCTGGTAGGTTTTCTGTAGGGACGTAATTTGGGAGCTTCGTGGGTCAGTACAGCATGTTCCCAAGGGCTATGGCTTGTTGTGGCCATAGGATCTCCAACTGCATGCAAGAGCAACGTGGAGAGACTTTGACAGCACAGGTCAGCATAATACCTGCAGCTGCCACTCGCCTTTCCTATAGTACCTCAGGACCTGGGCTGGAAGCCTTCCACTTGAGTCCATGTGTTTCCATCAAAAAAGTCAGCCTCTGTGTATGGATCAACTTTTTGGTTTAGAGCTTCCACACTTTTTTTCTGCAGGTTGCCCCCAGGTTTTACTGGCAGTGCCTGATACTGAAGTATCTGAAAAGACCAGCTTGTTGCTGGAGCAATGCTTTAGAATAAGGTAAAGTTGGATGTTGAAGACAGCCTGACCCTCCGGTTCCCTTTCCCATCAGATCTGAACCTTGGTCTTGGTGGTCGTAAGAGGAGGAATAGTAGTACTGAAGCTGTGCTCATGGTGTCTGTTTATATAGCATGTGGGCTAGTTTCAAACAAGGTTGAATTCTCTTGGAACTTGTGGCCTCCTCCCCTGTAAAATGGGATAATCTTAGACTTAAAGGGAGGCTGTATGTGAAACTGGGCAGCTGGTATAGTGATTGCTGACTAATATTTCTGTATTTGGGAGGGATTTATCCATAGCTTTCTTGACTCCTGATCGAGTGTTCTTTTTTTTCCCTCCTAAGATCTGTTACCAGTAAAGCTGTCTTCTTCTGTGATTGTGGATCTACAGAGTTGGGTGAGTTGAATGTCTTCCAGAAGCTTTCACACAACTTCCTTGCAGCTTCCATTAGTATTTCACTGTTATCACCCTAAGCAGTGTAGCCAGTAGATAATAAGGCTACTCAGGTCTGTGTGTAAAAGTCTTCTTTTTAATATATCATTTACATCTGGCCTTGTGTGCTGTATTTGTTGGCTCTTCATAACCGTAGGACAAAAAATAAATGTTTACAGTGTGACTTGGTCTGCTGGATTTGCCTATGCTAAATGCCAAGAACACACCTGCAGAGTAGAATGTGGCAGAAGGGACAGTCCTGTGTCTTTACAGCAAGGGCTGACTACTGTGAATGCGATAATGGCTTGAGCTCATGCTCATTGGTTTTGGTAATCTTGGAGTCTTACCCACCCCTCTCCTGGGAGAGTGGTTCTATTCTAGCTCAAGGTATTTTTTCAGGCTGTGACTGGTCCAGGATGAAACCTAATCTGAGTGGACATCTTTGGATGATAAATGCGGATATGGGACTGAGACCAGCCCTTAGGAAAACCTGGGTGGCATTGATTAATTGGGGCATTATTAACACACTGGTGTACACTTCTTTTTCAGGAGAGAAACACTACAGGAAGAGGCAAATGAAGAGACAAGGGGCTCTTTGAGGGGGAAACACCTTTTTTTCTTTCTGATGCTGGTACCTGGCATACAAGTGACCAATAAAAGGTTCCTGGATGTATGTTTGTGTCAGTTTTCTTGATGTCCCTCAGATTGTTGGTTATTCCCTATTTAAATACTCTGTAAGACTCAGAATGAATTATAGTCTCAATTTCTGAAGAAAAGGTTGATCTCAGAAAGGAACAAAACGATCAGTTCTATAATTGCAATTGTATTACTCTTGCTAAGTGAGAATTCAGGCTGAGGGCAGGACTGGTACTTAATGTCCTGGGGCAGTATACTCCGCCGCTCCCCGCCCTCCCAGTTTCCTAGCACGAAGCTATAGGTAAGGCTTTTCAGGAGGGTCCTTGTGGTAAGTTAAATGGGATCTCCTAATTTATTTGGAAAATAAATAGAGATGTGTAAGGCTTGCATCAAGATACGGTTTGGTGATGGTTGACCTCATGGTCAGGTTATATTTCTGAATTACCGGTTCCTATATATAAATGGATTAATATCTACTAACAGGTGGGCTTGGCACAGATGGTACAGGCGTTACCTAAAACAATCCAGGACTTTTGGTCTAGATTAAGCTGGCCCCAACACGTCTCTCAATGGGCCACTTCCTCCCCAGTCTGAATAATGAACTCTGCCTAGCCACCAGACTGGAAGCAAGTTTGTTGGGGGAAGGGAATACCTGAAAGCCGATAATTGCCCACCATTTGGCACCATTCCTGCAGGGAGTCCACGCACTCTGACCTCAAGAGAACCTTAAGGAGTAATGTGCCTGTCACCTAAGAAGTTGGTTTTAGTAACTTAACTTTGGTGGTTAATCCTTAATCTCCAGGAGTGTAGACAACCCCACCTGGGTAAATGATTATTGTTCAAAGATAAACTGGAACCTCATTCATCCCTCTTCTAACAACTGGTCCCTTCATTTTCAAACTCAAATGGCTCAAATGAAGGCAGCAGTATCCCAGGAAATATTCATAATTTCAGGAAACAGTTGATTACTAAAATCTTACAAATTTCAAAAAAGGTAAAAGTTCTTGAAGTAATCTTTTTTTAAAAAAGGAGTCTCTTAGCTCCCTCACAAAGCCCACTCTGGCTTGTGCCCTGTCCTGGCTACATCACGGCGGGGATCTCTGAAGACACTGTGTCCAGGGGCTGCCAGTGGCAGTCCATCAGTGCGTCGTACAGCTCCTCGCTCTGCTCCATGAACTCCTTGTTGGCCTCAGTCACATCCAGCTGTGGCATGGGGTCTGGAAGAGAAGCAAGGATGGGTTCAGGGGGCGCAGAGGGGAGAAGCACTCAGCAGCCACAAGAGACAGTACCCTCCTTCCTCGCGTGGGCTGACGGCACTGCCTTGCAGGCTTTCTGTGAGGATGAAAACAGGGTAATGCACAGTTCACGCTCGAACGGCATGAGTGTGAACCGCGTGGGTCCACTTGTATGCGGATTTTTTCAAGAGTAAATGCTACAGTACTACACTATCCACAGTTGGTTGAATCTGAAGATGTGGAGTAACAGGATAGGGAGGGCTGACTATAGGTTACATGTGGGTTTTTGACTTGTGAGGTTGGTAGGCGCCCCTAACTGTTGAGCTGATCAAGGGTCACCTGTACTCAGAATGTAACACATGTAATTAGAACTCAAATAATGGCGGCTGTTACTCCACATTTATTAAACACTACACATATCTCTAGCTGTCACATGCACCGGATTTTCTGGTGTGGTCCTGTTTTTCAGTTGGGGTTTGGAAAATCTGATCAACAAAATAAGAACAATGAATGTCTAATGAAAGAGCTATGGTCAAATACAGGAGCTGAAACACCAAGTCCTGTATTTTTAAACTCGTCTTTCTTGATTGCAGTAGTGGGATTTGTTCACCAGAAATCATGACAAAATACATAATAGTTTTTTTTTTTTAAACCCCTAACAAGTAAACTATCCTTAGGAGGGAATTGAAAATGAACCTCAGCTGCATCCAACTTGGATGAGTCTCACAAATAAAATGCTGAGTATTGAATGAAAGAACCAAGACAGTACATACAGTACAATGGCATTGAAGTTCAAAAACAAGCAAAACCAAACCCTGCTATTTAGGGATGCATATCTATGTGATAAAACTATAAAGAGAAGTTTTGTCCCTACAAAACCCAATACAGTAAGTAGTTTTCCTCAGCGGGGTTGGGGGTTGTGACTGTGGGAATGTTGGCAATGTTTCCACTTGACCTGAAAGAAGGTTTCATGGGCATTTCATCATTACATATCAAACTATACATATTTTATCTACTTTTCCATGCACTTACATTTCACAATTCAAAAAGTTTAAAAGAATCCTCAGTTACTATGACATAACATTTTATGTTTTCCTTTCAGTATTGTTGGTTTAAAATGCACACACCCAGGGCTTCCCTGGTGGCGCAGTGGTTGAGAGTCCGCCTGCCGATGCAGGGGACACGGGTTCGTGCCCCGGTCCGGGAAGGTCCCACATGCCGCGGAGCGGCTGGGACCGTGAGCCATGGCCGCTGAGCCTGCACGTCCGGAGCCTGTGCTCCGCAACGGGAGAGGCCACAACAGTGAGAGGCCCGCGTACCGCAAAAAACAAAAGCAAAAACAAAAATGCACACACCCAGGCCTTCCCTGGTGGTTAAGACTCCGTGCTTCCAAAGCAGGGGGCATGGGTTCGATCCCTGGTTGGGGAAGTTCCGCATGCCTAGGGTGTGGCCATAAATAAATTCATTTAAAAAATGTACACACCCATTCATTAAAACATTTTAAAATTAACTGGAGAAATTAAAGACTTTAATAAAGAAATCCCACGTACTCTGACTGGAAGACAAATACAGATGGTCCTCGACTTAATGATGGTTTAACTCACGATTTTTCAACTTTACGATGGTAAAAAAGTGACACACATCCAGTAGAAACTGAATTTTGATCTTTTCCCGGGCTAGTGATATGTAGTACAATATTCTTGTGACGCTGGGCAGCAGCAGTCACATGATCACGAGGGTAAACAAGTAATACACTGAAACTGTTGTTTTTCACTAGGATTACAGTATACAATAAATTGAGAAAATCAACAGTTTATCATAAAATAGGGTCTGTGTTAGATGATTTTGCCCAACTGTAGGTTAATGTTAAGTGTTCTGAGCCTGTTTAAGCTAGGCTAAACTATGAGGTTCGGTAGGTGTATTAAATGCATTTCTGACTTAATGTTAAGTCGAGGAAGATCTGTATTGTTAAGATGGCAATACTCCCCAAAGTGATCTATAGATTCAATGCAATCCCTATCAAAATCGCAGCTGCCTTTTTTTGCTGTTGCAGAAATTGACAAGCTGATCATTAAATCTGTATGGAAATGCAAGGCACCCAAAATAGCCTAAACAATCTTCAAAGATAAAAGCTACTAGAAAAAAATAGAATTTTTACAACTCAACAAAAAGACAACCCAATTTAAAAATGGGCAAAAGACTTGCATAGACATTTCTCAAAAAAAGATATACACACGGCCGATAAACATACGAAAGTATGCTCAACATCATTAGCCGTCAGAGAAGTGCAACTCTAACCATAATGAGACACCACTTCAAAGCCACTAAGATAGCTAAAATGAAAAATAACGACTGTTGGTGAGGATGTGGAGAAACTGGAATGCTCTTATGCTACTGGGAATGGAAATGCTCCAAGCCCTTTTGGAAAAGTTTGGCCATTTCTCAAATGGTTAAAAAGAGTTCACTACATGATCCAGCAATGCACTCCTAGGTATATACCCAAGAGTACTGAAGACTTTTCTATATCCACACAAAAACTTATACACGCATGTTCACAGCAGCATTATTCATAATACCAAAAGTGGAAACAACCCAAATGTCCATCAACAAAATGGATATCCATACAATGGAATATTATTCAACCATAAAAAGAAATGAATGACATGCTACAACATAGATGAATCTTGAAAACACTAAGTGAAAGAAGCCATTCACAAAGGACCACACATCATACATGATTCCATTTATTTAAAATGTCCCGGATTGGTAAATCCAAAGTAGATGAGTGGTTGCCAGGGAAAGGATATTGGAGAGTGACTGCTAGGGGTTTCACAGGGTTTCTTCTGGAATTAGTGGTAATGGCTGCAAAACTTTGTGACTATTCTAAAAACTACTGAATTCTACACTTTAAAAGGGTGAATTTTATGTTATGTGAATTATATCCCCCAAAATAAAAAACAAAAAACCCTAACTGGGATCTTCCTGTATATCCTATTTCAGGACATTTTTCATTGAGAACATTTTCCTATGTCAATATTATTAGAGAAAGACATGATTTAATAAAACAAACAAAAAATCTTAAGAAAAAACTTACCAGACATCCCTGTTGGCGCAGTGGTTAAGAATCCACCTGCCAATACAGGGGACACGGGTTCAAGCCCTGGTCCAGGAAGATCCCACATGCCGCGGAGCAACTAAGCCCGTGTGCCACAACTACTGAAGCCCGCGCACCTAGAGCCCGTGCTCCACAACGAGAAGCCACTGCAATGAGAAGCCCGCGCACCGCAATGAGAAGCCCGCGCACCGCAATGAAGAGTAGCCCTCTCTCTGCAACTAGAGAAAGCCCGGGCGCAGCAACTAAGACCCAACGCAGCCAAAAATAAATAAATAATTTTATTAAAACAAACAAAAACCTTACTGTATTTAACAAATCCCCTATTATTAGATATTTATCTGTACCGATATCATTTTGGGACAAAATCACGTAAAATTGATTCAATGGACATGAACATTATAAGAATTCTTTACAGAAACATAGTATATATATATATTTTTTTCATAGTATATTTTAATTTGTATTTGATTACTAGTATTAGCAGTGTGATGGTTACATTTTATGTGTCAACTTGGTTAGGTTACTGGTGCCCAGTTTGGTGAAACACCAGTCTAGATGAAGATATTTTGCAGATGTCGTTAACATCAACAAATCAACTGACTTTAAGTAAAGATTACTCTCAATAACATGGGTGGGCCTTAGCCAATCAATTAAAGGCCTTAAACTCAAGGTTTCCCAAAGAAGGAATTCTACTTCTAGGCAGTAACACAGAAATTCTGAGTTTCCAGCTTGCTGGCCCACCTTACAGATTATAAATACGTATATCCTATTGGCTCTGTTTCTCTGGAGAACCTTGACTGACACAAATTATGTTTAAATTCTTTTTTCTTGTGGTTTATAGGCCATTTGTGCTTCTTTTGTATATTTTTTCCCCTTTTTAATATATTTTTTTTGGCTGCAGTGAGTCTTCATTGCTGCGAGCAGACTTTCCCTAGTTGAGGCGAGCGCGCACTACTCATCGTTGCGGTGCGTGGGCTTCTCATTGCGGTGGCTTCTCTTGTTGCGGACCGCGTGCTCTAGGCACGCGGGCTCAGTAGTTGTGGCTCAAGGGCTTAGTTGCTCCGCAGCATGTGGGATCTTCCCGCACCAGAGCTCGAACCTGAGTCCCCTGCATTGGCAGGCGGATTCTTAACCACTGTGCCACCAGGGAAGTCCCTTCTTCTGTAAATTGTTTCCAGTTTTCTCAGCTACTTTTTTTTTTTTTTTTTTGCGGTACGCAGGCCTCTCACTGCTGTGGCCTCTCCCGTTGCGGAGCACAGGCTCCAGACGCGCAGGCTCAGCGGCCATGGCTCACGGGCCCAGCCGCTCGGTGGCATGTGGGATCCTCCCGGACCGGGGCATGAACCCGTGTCCCCCACATCGGCAGGCGGACTCTCAACCACTGCGCCACCAGGGAAGCCCTCAGCTACTCTTAAGAATCAACCAGTGAGTGCTGAATCAACCAGTCAGTGGTGAATCTTTTCACATAAGCACTGTGTCCGTTTCTGCCACCAGAGGGATATTTCTTTCTCTTGTAATTTTAATCTAAATTACGAGTTGAGGCTTTGAGCACGTACAGCATCTCCATATGGAAACTCTAGTCACTCCACTCAGTGGAGGTATCAGCATATGGGAACAGACTAGCAAAGGGCTCCATCAAGGGCAGGCATTTGTTTTCTTGTTGTTTTTCATTTGTTTGTTTGTTTGGGTTTTTTTTGGCCGTGCCACATGGTTTGCAGGATCTTAGTTCCCCGACCAGGGACAGAACCCAGGCCATGGCAGTGAAAGCCCCGAGTCCTAACCACTGGACCACCAGAGAATCCCCAAGGGCAGGCATTTGGGTGTGTGGAACTCTATGGACACACGTACAATAAAGCACCCTTCCTCACTCTGGACACTGGGCCTGGAGGATGGCCTGTTGAGCCAAGGGACAGATGAAGAAGGATGACAGTCCCTGCAGTGTCCCATCACTGTGGGGCTATTAGGTTGAAATGGGAGGTGTCAGGGAATTCCCTGGCGGTCCAGTGGTTAGGACTCCACGCTTTCACTGCCAAAGGTGTGGGTTCAACACCTGGTGGGGGAAGTAAGATCCCGCAAGCCATGCGAGGTGGCCAAGAAAAAAAAAGGGGAGAAATTATAACTGTGTGGTAAAGAGCATGAAGTCTGGGGCAAGACTGCAGGGGTTCCAAGACAGTCTACCTCTTGCAACTATGCTGACCTTGAACAAGTAATTTAACTTCTCTACCTGTTTTCTCTTCTGTAAAATCAAGATAATTGTGGTACTTACCTCAAAGCTATAGTGAAGGTAAAATGAGTTAATACATGTAAAGTGCTTAGAACAATGCCCTGCATATAGTACAACCTGTTCGCTATTATTAACTACCTAAGCTTCAGTTTTTATTTTCTGTAGAATGGGGTTTATAACAGTACCTACTCATCAAAGTGTTGACAGGCAGCAGTGCCTGGCACAAAATATGTTGGCTATTATTATACTATTAATGGATGAGAAAGAAATAGAAAAATTCTACGGAGTTATACACAAATATTATTACAATCAGGATAATTTCTTTAAAAAGGAGGCAATGCAGTGCTTCCTGCAGGACACGGTGAGAGACTGAGGATAGAAAGACAGGGACCCCAGGTTCAACCTTGCTTCTAACTCACTGTGTGACCCTGAGAAGACAGCGAGGATCGCCAGCTCCCCATCCGCCAACTGGAGCTCAATGTCCTGCCCAGTCCATCCCTAGGGTCACTGCTGCCAGAATTAGATGACAGCACATAAGTGAAAGTGCTTTAAAATGCTATGAAGTATATATAATATTCCTATAGGTATAGTTTTTTAAAACATTTTAATGAATTATATGGCATTTCTCCCAATAGATATTAATATGATAATAGCTGCCCCTCCCACTAACAGATTTGCTTTATCCAATAGAAGATGTTTCTTCTGCTGGTCAACAGTTTAATCATTTGTATGAATCCCTCTAAATACATTATTGCGCTCTTGTTCCTCTTAGCAATTTTCCCATTAATATTTAAATAAGCTTACCTCCCAATTTGAAAATAAAAATTAAATTTGAAAAAAAAAATGCTACGAAGTAGACAAGTTTGTTTTTTGCCTGCAGATGTTTCCTTTAAAGGATATTTTGCTTACAGATCACACTTTCCCTATGACCTTCTCTTTCTTTTTTTTTTTTAAAATAAATTTATTTATTTATTATTTTTGGCTGTGTTGGGTCTTTGTTGCTGTGCGCAGGCCTTCTCTAGTTGTGGCAAGCGGGGGCTACTCTTTGCAGTGCACGGGCTTCTCACTGCAGTGGCTTCTCTTGCTGCGGAGCACGGGCTCTAGGCACACAGGCTTCAGTAGTTGTGGCTCACGGGCTCTAGAGCGCAGGCTCAGTAGTTGTGGTACACGGGCTTAGTTACTCCGTGGCATGTGGGTATTCCTGGACTAGGGCTCGAACCCGTGTCCCCTGCATTGGCAGGTGGATTCTTAACCACTGCGCCACCAGGGAAGCCCCTGACCTTCTCTTAAAGAATAATTCTTAAAACAGACTTAGAAAAAGACTCAAAGTTTAAAATCTATCTGACATAAAGTTTTATTTACTTAGAAATCAATGTCTGATTTTATGACAACTGTTATTTTACTTCTTTAAACCTTAAACCTAACATCTGTTCAGAAGCATGTTGAAAAAAAATCTTGTTTTTTATAATTTTGCAAACCTTAGAGACTCCTTTAAGAAGTACGAATATCTCATTTGAAAAAAAACATTTGTCTGAAGGTTAGCAATTCCTCTGGTTTTCCTTTCTTTTTCTTCTGTTAAATTCAGTAAAAATCATAATAAACTTTTAACTTAAAAAAGTAATAATGGCTATTATTATGCAGAAAAATTAGGGGTGATTTTCAGTTTCTTCATAGTACTTTACTGTATTTTTCAAACTTTCAATAACTATTACTTGAGTGAGAAAAACATGTAACTTAAAGATATATGGGAAAAAATTAAAACATGAAATAAAAAAATGAATTTTACAAACTGTGAAACAAATATAAGGCAATGGTGTCTTTGCTACAGACCTATATCCTGTCAGGGCTCCCTCCCCTGTCAGTTGCTCCCCAGGGTGCTTTGAGATCTGCACTACCCCCTCGGGTGACACTCACATCTTAAGCACTGAGTGAAGGGACTCCTTTCTTACCTTCCAATGCATCATCTCCGACTTCTTCATATGTCTGCCAAGAGACCAGAGAGGTGGGTGAGAAGCATGGTGAAATCCTGGCCCATGACTAGGATGGTTTATTTTTAATAAGAGGAACTAAGCTGCTTCATCTTTCCTTCTGTTTTTTTCTGAAGCCCAAGCTCCCATCCTTACCCATCCCATCCTGGAGAATCGCCCAGGTCTCTACAGGATGATGTAACCCAAGAGGGCCAGACCGGCCAAATCACGGTTACCTGCATGGTGCTCTGGGTATAGCCATACTGGGGATAACTGTAGCTGTAGCTGCCTGTGTTCTGGTCATAGCCCCACTGGGCATAGTAGTTCTGGTACTGCTGGTAATACTGGTTGTAGCTGTAACTGTACATTTGACTATATTCCACTGGCTTCACACGGCTCCTTAAATGAAGAAAGAAATAAACAAATAAGCAAACATTTCCATAACACTATATGACCAGGGACTGTTCTGAGTGTTTTACGCAGATTAACTCATTTAATCCCTACAATGGTGCTATGCAGTAAATATACCATTATTCCTATTTTACAGATGAGAAAACTGAGGTACAGAGAGGTTACATCATTTGTCCAAAGTCACACAGCGAATAATAGATTCAAACCCAGGCAGTCTGGTCCCAGAGCCCAGCTTTAAAGATAGGAACTCGCGGGAATTCCCTGGTGGTCGAGTGGTTGGGACTGCACAATTTCACTGCCAAGGGCCTGGGTTCGATCCCTGGTCGGGGAACTGGGATCCCGTGGGCTATGCAGCACGGCCAAACACACACAAATTTTGATGGGAGTTTTCAATGGTTAGGTTTGTCTCTCTTGTCAAACCTTATTAGTACTGACTTTTCCCCTTCTCAAGATCTTAGAGGACTGTTTTTCTGCCAGCCACAAAGGCTCAGGTGAACACAGCCTGGAGGATCTGGATTTATAATGATCCAAGAAGCATTTTAAATTACAAAATATCTTACCACCTTTTCCCCGCAAAAACATAAGAGAAGCGTTTTAGTAGCCTGGAACTGTAGTCAAAGCTACCATTTATGGAGTAGGTACTTGAGATTTGTGCCCATTATTATTTTTTTAAAGATTTATTTATTAATTTATTTTTGGCTGCGTTGGGTCTTAGTTGCGGCACGCGGGATCTTTGTTGAGGCATGCAGGATCTTCCGTTGCGGTGCGTGGGCTCTTTGCTGTGGTGCGTGGGCTTCTCTCTAGTTGTGGTGTGTGGGTTTTCTCTTCTCTAGTTGTGGCGCACAGGTTCCAGGGCACGTGGGCTCTGCAGTTGTGGTGCGCGGGTTCCAGAGTGCGTGGACTCTGTAGTTTGGTGCACGCAGGCTCTAGTTGCTGCACGTGAGCTCAGTAGTTGTGCCGCACGGGCTTAGTCGCCCCGTGGCATGTGGTATCTTATTTCCCTGACCAGGGATCGAACCTGTGTCCCCTGCATTGTAAGGGGGATTCTTTACCATTGGACCACCAGGGAAGTCCCTGTGCCCATTGTTTTTCATACATAGTTTCCTATTCTAAGTCCTGCAAAGCTCTGTGATAGAGCTATTATTTATTATTCCCATTTTACAGATGAGAACACTGAGCCTCTGAAAAGTTAAGTGATTTACCCAAGACTACACAGAGGAATGAAGCCAAATTTAACTCCAAGGCTCACAGTCCTACCACCACACCACTACATACAGCTCCTGCCCTGACAGACTCAAGACCCCTTGCCCGTCCCCAACTTCCTGCATTCACCAATCAGGGCTGAGGCCTAGGGTCAGCAGAAAGCTTTCTTCTCTGATTTCACGGCTATCCCAGCCACTGCTAACCAAAGACAGAATGTCAAACCTGCAAAGGATCCACTGCTTTCAAAAACTTAAAAAACCACGTGTGATGAGCTCTTCCCAAGTTCCTTGTGAGTTTAATGTCTGCCTGGTGAGCAAGACTTAGCCAGAGCAGTTAGACAGACCATATCTGATTTCCTTAGCATCACCTCCTGACGGGGTGGCTTGATGAAGTTTGACGGCCCAGATTCCCTCTCTCCGCCCACTGCCAGGCTGGAAACCACTAACATTCGCCTCCATGCTACTCTGCACCCCGGCCATGTGTCCAAGGAGTCCACCTCCCTCCTGACATGTTCAGGTCACTGGAGGTACAGTCTCTCTGGCCTGGGTCTGCACACCTCTCTTCTGTTTCTCCACACTCAGCTCTTACAGGCTAACTCTCGAAGGGAACTCTTATCACCTTCAATTCCCAGTGCTTGAGGGCCACTCCCCACAGGCAGGCATCAAATACTGACAATGTTCAGTGAAGAAACAGATGTAACAGAACATAACCTCCCTGCAGAAGGGACTTTGTTTCTCTTGTCTATAGCTACAACTTCAAAGTCTAGGGTGGGGCTGCAGTTGTAGGGACTCATTATGGTTGACTGAATAAATGGTGACACAGCAGAAACAACCAAAATAGTAAACATCAGAGGAACTGCTAGACAGAATATACAATCAAAACAATATCTTGCAGCTATTAAAAAACATTACAATGACGACAACTGTGCAACTCAATGGCAAAGTGTGTATAATGAGTAAACTGGGGAAGAAGAAGAGTGAGCACTGTTATTGTAATTTTAAAATGAATAAAGAGGGACTTCCCTGGCGGTCCAGTGGTTAAGAATCCACCATCCAATGCTGGGGACACGGGTTTGATCCCTGGTCGGGGAACTAAGATCCCACATGCCACAGGCAACTAAGCCCTCGCGCTCTAGAGCCTGTGTGCTGCAACTACTGAGCCCGCATGTTCGGGAGCCCGTGGGCCACAACTAGAGTGAAGCCTGCGTGCCGCAATGAAGAGCCCAGGAGCCACAACTAAGATTCGATGAAGCCAAATGAATGAATAAATAAATAAATAAAATATTTTTAAAAAAATGAATAAAGAAATGAATCTACCACATGTAAATTGACCCAAATATATGTAGTGTGTGTGTTTTTACATCTACAACTATATCTATATTTACACATCACAGAAGCTTATGGAGAAGCCTGGAAAGGAACCCAGAAATTATAAGCAGTCATTTTAGAGTAATGAGAACATTCCTTTCTTTTAAATATTTTCTTTAATGTTTTTATATACACAATAGAGCTCAGGGACTTCCCTGGTGGTCCACTGGTTAAGAACTGGTCTTGCAATGCAGGGGAGGCCAGTTCAATCCCTGGTTGGGGCACTAGGATCCCACATGCCACACAGCAACTAAGCCCACATACCACAACTACTGAGCCTGTGTGCCACAAATACAGAGCTCACACGCCGCAACTACTGAGCCTGCATGCCACAACTAGAGATCCCGTGCGCCGCAACTAAGACCTGATGCAGTCAATAAATAAATATTTTAAAAAATATGGCTCAAAACAAATAATATTTGGAGGAGGGGAATCACTCAAGCTGATCTTCCATGTATTAAACATTGTTAAACCGCAAAGAGCCTCCAAATCTTTTGCTGCTTTAAAAAACATGGCCATTTGGAAGTTCTGCCCTAAGAGTGCAGCCACTTTTCTACTTTTAACACGGAGTTTCTCAGCCTTGGCAAAATTGACATTTGGATAGCGGGGGCAGATTGTTCTTTGTCACAGGGGCTGTCCTGTGCACTGTAGGATGTTTAGTAGCATCCCTGGTCTGTATTCATTAGATGCCAGCAGCACCTCTCCCCCAGCTGTGATAACTAAATTTGTCTTCAGGTGTTCCAATGACCCCTAGTTCAGAACCATTGCTTGAGCCAAAGGATGGAAGGTTATATGCAGAGAAGAACTGTCTTACATCTGAGTAAAAAACCTGCCTGGAGTCGTATGGAAAGAAGGGTTTTCTGCACAGAGTGACAGGTACAATAGTGATGTACGTATTCTCTTGTGTTTGTATCATTAATTTTTTTGGCCGCACCACGCAGCTTGTGGGAATTCCCTATATCATGTTCCCTATATCATGAATTCTTAGCCACTCCCATAGCAAGGGACACTCATAAGAGGTCTGTAGGTTTCATCGATATAAAAAAGGCTAAAATTGGCTCAAAAGTGTAACTTTCTTCTTTCTGCTCAATTCTTATTAACTGTAAGGATAAATTTTTAACAGCAGCACTACTGGGCAAAGAGCAGGGACATTAACTTTGCAGACCCAAACTGCTCTTCCAGCATCGCTACCAGCGACATCTGAATGCATCTGCCTCCCCCAGTCATAGCTCTCTCCCCAGCTACGAGCTTCTGGAGGGGCAGGGTTATGCTAGCTCATCTCTAGCACCCAGCCTGGCAAATATCAGGCACTCATTATTTGTGGCCTGAACTGAATCTCCTGGCAGCCTCCCATTCAGCACGTGGACGCCCTGATTATCAACAACAGACGAGGCGTGTGTGGGTGGGGATCAGTCCAGAAGCCCTCCCTGGCCCCCACACCAGCGCGGGACTCACGCTTTAGGGATCGCCACACTCAGACGCACTGGTTTAGACCCCAGTCCAACTGCTCCCTGGCACTCTGTCAGGGCTCGCTTCTGTTCCAGCTCATCTGTGAATTTCACAAAACCATAGCCCCTGCAGAAGAAAAACACACACTATTTGGATCACAAATGTGATGGAGGTAAAGCCTAAGAATGGAAAAGGGGCTGAGAAGGGAGTGAGTCCATCAAACCACATGGGCAGGGCTGAGAGCCCCATGAGCAGAGGGGTGCCACAGAGCCACGTGAGATTCAAGCACTGGAGGATCCCAAGATCTGCAGAATTCCCACTTTCAGTTCATCAGTCTCTTCCATACTGTCCTGACAGGGCTTCTTCCCAAATAGCAGCTTACCTCCCAAGCTACTTGAAAGTATTATTATTATCATTATGGTAGTAGCAGCAGTAGTAACAGTCATAGAAGGTCATTCAGCAAATATTTACCGAGTATGCTCGGTACTACACGAGGCACTGGGACTCAGCAGTCACAAGCAGATGAGGTTCCTGCTCTCCTGAACTCGTATTCCACTTGGGGGGTAAATGAATGATAACTAACGCTTAATGACCATTTATTATTTCCCAGGCATTGTGCTGAGCATTTCCCCAGGATTATCTCATTAAACTGTCCAACAACTTGATGAAGGGAGTATCCACATCCTACTGAAGACAGAACCAAAGTTCAGAGGGGTTTAATAGCTTGCCCAAAGTCGCAGTAGAAGCGGGATTCAAATTCAAAGCCCAAGCTCATAACTAGTACTCAGATCAAGAAAGAACTTTTCCCGACAAATATTGTATGATCTCACTTATATGTGGAATCTAAAGTATGATACAGATGAGCTTATTTACAAAACAGAAACAGACTCACAAACATAGAACACAAACTTATGGTTACCAAAGGTGAAAGGGGGTGGGGGAGGGATAAATTGGAAGTTTGAGATTAGCAGATACAAACTACTATATATAAAATAGATAAACAAGGTCCTACTGTACAGCACAGGAAACTATATAAATATCCTGTAATAAACCATAATGGAAAAGAATATGAAAAAGAATATATATACATATAAACCTTTCCTGAGGTCTTTCCACTTTTAAAGTAACAATAATAAATAAAAGAGGAAACACCTATAAAGCATTTCCTATTGATTCATTTATATTACATCATTCAATCCTTAAACCACCCCACGAGAGATGCAGAAACTATTAATCAGTCCCGTTTCACAGATGAGGAAACAAGGTCAGAGGTTCAGTAACTTGTCTGCTGCATAATCCCTGGGCAGCACTGAGGCTGGGATTCACACCAGGCAGTTTAGCTCCAGAGCCTGTGCTCTTAACCACAATGCAACAGGGCCTCGTTACCACACCTCCATCTATGAGATAAATGCTGCAACCAACAGGGTAGGCATCAATAAAACGAAGGCCTTACTTAGACACTCCTGTCTGGTCCAAAACCACCTTGCCTCCCCGACAGGAGGGGTAGACTTTGACGAAGAATTCATACAGCATGCCATCATCCACATCTGGGGTCAGGTCCCCCACAAAGAGGGAGTACTCGGGGCTGAGAAGAGAGAACAAAATTCAGAGACAAAGACCAAAACTTTTGTTCTGATGAGCTCTTTTGGCCCATTCTAGGTGAATCTTTTCTGGGCCGCCTTAGGCAACAACACATCTGATGGGTCCTTGACCAGGTCCTAATCTGTTTCACTTGGCAGTCCTGGCAGAAGAGTTACGGAAGGAGTCCCCCACCCCAAGTCGCTCACCCACTGTATAACGCCTGTCTGGCTTCAAGCATTACATGAGTGCAGACGGGGGCACACGTCAGAGGTGCTCAAAAGATAAAACTACAGATTCTGTATTCACCGCATATTTTCAATTCAAATGGTGAAAGGCAGAGGGAAAATGAGAACTGAACCTTCTCTCCTCAAGATGTGCTAACATGAAATGCCTCAACTTTTAGGACAGGGGTCAGCAAACTTTTTCTATGAAGGCCATACAGTAAATATTTCAGGCTCTTTGGGGATACCTCTGGTCTCTATTGCTCTTTCTTTGTCTGTTTTCACAATCCTTTAAAAATGTAAAGGGGGGGCTTCCCTGGTGGTCCAGTGCTTAAGACTCCACGCTTCCACCACAGAGGGGCATGGGTTTGATCCCTGTCAGGGAACTAAGATCCCGCATGCCACGTGGCATGGCATGGCATGGTATGCATGCATACATACATACATAAGTAAATATGTAAAGGGAGTTCCCTGGCAGTCCAGTGGTTAGGACTCCACACTCTCACTGCCAAGGGCCCAGGTTCAATCCCTGGTTGGGGAACTAGGATCCCACAAGCCTCACGGCAGAGCCAAAAAAAAAAAAAGTAAAAACCATCTTTAGCTTGCAGGTGATAACAAAATTAGGCCACAGTTTGCCAACCCCTGTTCTAGAACAATTCTTTAAGAAAAAAAAAAAGCGAACTTTATTATTTTATTTCAAGTTAAAGTCAGAATACACAAAAGGAAAAAGAAAACTAAAATTACCAATAACCCAACCACTCAAAGGTAATCACTAAGAACACTTTGACATATACTTTTGTCTTTTTTCTTTGGCTTTTTCTTTTGAATTTACAAAAATTGGATACGACTTGTTTTGTTTCTAGCATTTTTTTCACTTTTAGCATCTCACCAACATCTTAACATGAGTATTCTGCTACGGCACATTAATACACACACAGCATTCCAAATAATGAACATATTGTAATTTAAACCCCTTCCCTATTATTAGATTACTTGGGTTTTCCCCCAATTTTGCCCATTATATGTAACACTTCAATGAATACTTTTAAAATTTTTAATGGAGTCTAGTTGATTTATAATGTTGTGCTAGTTTCTGGTGCACAGTGAAGTGAATCAGTTATACATATACATATCTCCACTCTTTTTTTAGATTCTTTCTCTATATAGGCCATTACAGAGTACTGAGTAGAGTTTCCTGTGCTACACAGTAGGTTTTTATTTGTTATCTATTTATAAATAGTAGTGTGTATATGTCAATCCCAAACTCCCAATTTATCCCTCCCTCCCCTTATCCCCTAGGAACCATAAGTTAGTTTTCTAAGTCTATGGCTCTACTTCTGTTTTGTAAATAAGTTCATCTGTATCCTTTTTTGAGATTCCACTGTGATATCATATGATATCAATGAACACTTTCAAGGCTAACCTTTACACACATCAATGAATAAACTCTGAAAAGCAGAATTACAGGTTCAAAGGGTACAACTCTATCTAAAGCTTTTGATACATTGTTTTAAAGCTTTCAGACAGCAATTTGGAATGCTCAATCAATTTATGTTGCTACAACGGGTTGATTCTTACTGAATAAAATGTCAATACTGTGGGCAGTCATGGGACTAGGGGAGGGACCAAATATAGAGAAGACATGGGCCTTGACAGGAAGCAAACTGGAAGCGTCCACCAATAGGGATGGGAGGGGGTTGACCTTAGGAGGGAGGCAAAGCAGGGCCAAACTCGGCTCCCCATTCTCCTCTTTGGGAGTGACCAGCACAGTGACGCATCTTGTCTCTATCTAGACATTTCCTGGGACTTGAAGCTACCTTGTGGCTACTCTGTACTTACCTGTTATCTGGCTGTTTCCCATAAGTGGCATAGTTCAGTTTAAAACGTTTTGCCTGGAATTCAAAAACAAACAAACTAAAACAGAGAAAGGTGTTTTAAGAGTCAAACAATATTTGAAAAAAACTGAAATAAATTACCTTGGCCAAAATATCTCCCCCTCTCTAAGCCTCAGCTTTTTCTCCTGTATAAAAGGAGGGGGTTGCACGGATGACCGCTAAGAGCACTGCCAGCTCCATGGTTCTATGAGCCCAGGTGTGCCAGCGTGGTGCAGCTGTAAGCTAAGTAACTGTGGGAAGAGCAGAATGTAACTCTCTTGAAAAGTGTCCTCACTGCTGCCAGCCTGTTCTGCTTTCTCAAGCAAGAGGTCTAGAGTTTCAAGTCTTCCGTTATGGAGGCAGCAGTGCAGAGTGAAAAGGGAATGGATTTTAGAGGCAACCAATCTTCAGT
The DNA here is from genome assembly GCF_008692025.1 of Phocoena sinus. Classification (NCBI taxonomy): domain Eukaryota; kingdom Metazoa; phylum Chordata; class Mammalia; order Artiodactyla; family Phocoenidae; genus Phocoena; species Phocoena sinus. The sequence goes on along the minus strand of NC_045763.1, from coordinate 22,500,137 downwards.
TTGCATCCTGGCTCTGCTACTTACTACCTGTGTTGCCTTGGGTAAGTTATTCCGTTTCCCTGTGATTCAGTTTCCTGGTCTGTCAAAGATAACAACGCCTACTGTTTAGGGTTGTTACAGGATTAAATAAAATATACAGTTGGGATTCAATAAATGAGTTATCAATAACGATAAAAATGGTGACATCATCATTATCTCAGTGTCCTTACAGGTGTGGCTCCTGGAAGGGGTTTCCCGTTGATTTTATGCAAACACTTCTCAGCTGTGGCCAAATCTGCGAATTCTACAAAGCAGTAGCCAGCTGGGATCCTGGAAAGAAAACAGAAAAAGGGACTGGTTAAAGATGTGATACCCAGATGAGAGACTGAGTCTGGGCCTGAAGGGAGGAAAAAATCCTTTTCTAATCAGAGCCCATACTACTAATGTTTACTATGCAATCCAATCAAACCTTTAGATCTAATGTCCAGTTTATAGGAAATATTAGGAACAGAACAAGTAAAACACCACCACAAGGAAACAAACAAATCCAGAATGCAGGACCAGAATCCAGAATGTAGAACCTTATGTAAGGCAATCTTACGTCTTTAAAAAGTCAGTGTTCTCAGAAAAGAAAGAAGTGGGCTTTTCTACATGAAAAAGAGACAAAAGAAGTAAATGCAATACAGGATCTGATCTCTGACTGGATCCTAATTCATTAAAAAAAAAAAGGTATAAAAGGTATTCTGGGGACAATCATAAAAATTTAAATGTAGACTGGCCATTATGTGGTATTAGGGAATCATTAATTTTGTGAGTGTGATATGAGCATTGTTGGTATGTAACAGAATGTCCAGTTATTGGCAATGTATATTCAGATATTTAGCAGTGAAATGTCATAATGCCTGTAATTTACTTTCATATGGTTCAGCAAAAAAAAAATATTTACCTATCTAAATCTATCTTTATAGACAGGTAGATAAGAAAAATATGGCAACATATTAACAATTTTTGAAATTAGGTGTTGAGGGACTTCCCTGCACAGTGGTTAAGAATCTGCCTGCCAGTGCAGGGGACATGGGTTCGAGCCCTGGTCCGGGAAGATCCCACATGCCACGGAGTGCGTAAGCCCATGCATCACAACTATGGAGCCCACATGCCACAGTTACTGAAGCCCGCACGCCTACAGCCCGTGCTCTGCAACAAGAGAAGCCACCGCAATGAGAAGCCCACGCACCACAACGAAGAGTAGCCCCTGCTCGCTGCAACCAGAGAAAGCCCACAGCAACAAGGAAGACCCAAGGCAGCCAAAAATAAATAAGTAAATTTACAAAAAAAAAAAGAAAAAGAAATTTGGGGGTGGCTGTATGAGAGTTCATTGTACTCTCCTTTCTACATTTGTTTTAAACTTTTCATAATTTAAAAGGTTTTTTGGATCACCTACCACCGGCCAGGCTGATACAGAGTTGAAGAACATGGTTCCTATTTAGAAACTTGAAATCTATTCGGACAACGTAAATCTATGGACCTTACCTAATTGGGGGATGTCTGTGAGATTCCTAGTGTTCTATTTTTTAAAGCATCACTAAGAGACATATGTAGGAGGATGTGGCTAGATCCTCTGACATCCCTTCCTCCTAAGAGATTTATACTGAAAACAGTTAATTTTCCTCAACTGCCTCCTTAAAGCTAACACCAGTGAAATAAACCAGACTTCTCTGGAACTATGATATTCAGTTCAAATAACCTTCTGGACACCAAGCCAAAAGGTATGGGCAAGGGCCGTACCTGAGCCCAAGGATCTCAGAACACAGTCTATGAGCTCCATAAATGTTGACACTTAGAAGAATGGTGGGCCAACTCTGTGCCTTCTATCTTGTGTGTGCTAGAATCTTAAGGCTCACAGATATAAAGACCACCACCAGTAAGAGCTGAGCATTACTGAGCACTCACTACGGTCCAAGCACTGTGCTAGCCACTTCACATGCACCATCTCATCTAATCCTCACATAACTCTATGAGGGAATGAAACCATTGCTCCTATTTAGATGTGGAGACTGAGATTTAGGATTATACAATATGCCTTAAACCACACAGCTGGCATGTGCCAAAGGCTGGATTTGAATTCAGGATAGTCTGACTACATTCTTTTCAGAACATTTTATTTTGAAGAATTCCAAATATAAAAATTGAAAGAACTGCATAGCAAACACCATATATATATATATATACCCACCACCTACAATTAACATTTTATTATACTTACTTTATCACATAACTACCCATCCATCCATGCCCCTACCCATTTATCATCCTTATTTTCTGATACATTTCGAAGTAAGTTGCAGATATTGGTATACTTCCTTCAATTACTTTAACATGCTTATTATTAACTAGAGTTCAATGATTGTTTAGTTTTTTCCTTTTAGGGTTAAATTTACATGCAATGAAATGTACAAATTCTTCAAGATGCTGAGTTCTTTCCACCAGATTAATTTTGTGTATTTTAGAACTTTATGTAAATGCGGTAAGGCTTCTTTAATTTAGCATAATGTTTTTAAGATTCTTTCATGTTGTCACTATATTAGTAGTCTGTCCCTTTTTATTGCTAAGTGGTATTTTATTGTATGAATATATCAGTATTTATTTATCTATTTACCTATTCATGGATACTTGGACTGCAGTTTGGGGCCACTGTCCAATGTGCTACGCACATCCTTTTTCAAGTGCTTTTTCTGGTAGATGCATGTTTTCATTTCTCTTGGGTAAATACCTAGGACTAGGGACTTCCCCAGTGGGCCAGTGGTTAAGATTCCCCACTCCCAACGCAGGGGGCCCAGGTTCAATCCCTGGTCAGGGAAATGAAAGAAAAAAAAAAAAGAGCCCACATGCCATGATGAAGATCTCACACATGGCAACCAAGACCCAGCACAGCCAAATAAATAAATAGATGTTTTAAATATATATATATATATATATAAAATACCTAGGACTAGACTTGTTGTGCCATATGGTGGTAGGTGTATTTAAGAAACTGCCAGGGAATTCCCTGGTGGTCCAGTGGTTAGGACTCGATGTTTTCACTGCCAGGGCCCGGGTTCAATCCCCGGTTGGGGCACTAAGATCCTGCAAGCCGTGAGGCATGGCCGGAAAAAAAAAAGAAAAAGAAAAAAGAAAACTGCCAGACACTTGTCCCCAGGGGTCATACCATTTTATAGTCCCACCAGTGATGAGAGACGTGGCTGCTCCACATGACTGCATTCTTATTTTTTTCTTTGTTGAATTTTAAAAATTGTCGTTGAGTATACAAAACATAAAATGTACCATTTTAACCATTTTTAAGTATACAGTTCTGTGGTATTAAGTACATTCACATTGTTTTGCAACCAATCACTATATCCTTCCTTTTTTATTTAAGCTTTAATTTTATTTATTCTTGGCTGCCTTGGGTCTTCGTTGTTGCACACCGGCTTTCTCTAGTTGCGTCGAGCGGGGGCTTGTCTTGTTGCGGAACACGGGCTCTAGGCACGCGGGCTCAGTAGTTGTGGCGCACAAGCTTAGCTGCTCCGCGGCATGTGGGATCTTCCCAGACCAGGGATCCAACCCACGTCCCCTGCATTGGCAGGCGGATTCTTATCCACTGTGCCACCAGGGAAGCCCCCAGTCACTATATTCTTAAGCACTATGCTCTGCTGCATATTATTTTTTCCTGGGTCTTATCTTTTTCCCGTCTTTTCTCAGTTCCTGGTTTCTAATTTACGTTTATTTATTTTACAGTATTCTTATATGCCACTTCAAAGTCTTTGTCATATGACACAGAATGCACATGTAATGTGTCTGTAAATGCCACCATAAAAAATCAGCTAGAGTTTAGTAATCAATGGTACGAAAGGATAATTCCAATTCTTAATAAAGATTAAAATGTGAAAACCTATATCACTGTTTTAAAAAGAATAAAGTATTACAGAATGTATTTTCATGCCAGTAGCCGATTATCGGGGTTTTCTGTCTGCAGGGACAAGAAGAGAAACATTTAGGCCAGCATGCTCTACCAGTCAGAAAATCCGTCCCTGGGTACCGGGGTTCTGAATACACAAAGTACCTGTTCACCAAACAGCCAAAAACCTGGCCACATTTCGTATCTCTCACCTGTATTTTTCAACTATTTGACATTTTAGCAAGCTGCTTTAGTACTTGGCACAGAGTAGATGCTCAATAAACACTGTCAAATTGATAAAGGAATCCTGTTATTTCTAACTAGAGCCCTAAGGAAACCTAAGCTCCTAAGAGAGAAAGAAGAAACTGGAGGCAATAGAGCACTTCTGTCTGAAAGTATTCTCTGCCATTTCGTTTTGTATACTTATTTATTACCTCATTCCCCCATTAGCATGTAGTAAACTCCACGAGAGGAGGGACTACGTCTGGCTAGTTTCAGCCATGTATCCAGGGAATCTAGAACAGCAGCACATAGGTAGCATCTTATTCACATAAGAGTTAAGGGCACTCATGAGCTTTGAGAACAGAGCTGAATTACAGTCCTGGCTTCTCATTTAAAAGCTGTGTAACTTTAAGACAGTTGTTAAGCTTCTCTAATAATGGTACTTAGCTCAGAGGTTTTTGCGATTTTAAAGTGCTTATTACCTAGCAGATCATAATCTGTTTATATTTACCAAGCATATACCATATGCCAGACATCGTTCTAAACGTTGAATGTGAATTAGTGGCACTTAATCCTCACCAGAACTCTATGAGGTAGGTGCTTTTATTATCTCCATTTTTATAGGCAAGGTGAAGAGGGAGAGGTTAAATAACTCGATCAAGGTCACACAGCAGACAGAGCTTTCAAAACCAGTCTGGCTAGAGTCAGCAATACGCTATACGTCCTCTTAACAAGCCCCCAAATGTTTATATCATTACAATAACATTATTAGGGGTGAGAAGCCCCGACTCTTGCGATGTTTACCTTCTCCTGAATGACACTTGCAGCGCGATCTACTGAGGAGACCTGAGGCTGAGACGGAAGGAGAGAACATACCCAGTGAGGCGGTTTCGGATAATTTTGACGCTCATCACGGTCTCCCCCATGGTGGCAAAGGCTCTGGAGATGAAGTTCTCATCCATGTAGGGTTCCAGCTGCGTAAAGACAAGAGCAGAGCGGCTCCAGGCTCCTCATTCCCGCATCCGGAGCCCCTCCCCCTCTGCCCGGGGTTTGCTGCACGCTGCGGGCGGGAGTGGGGTGGGGTGAAGAGGCTTCCGTCTGCGGTGTGATCTGAAGCCTGCGTTCACAGTCCCCGGCCTTCCTTCCCTTCAAATTTACTCCTTTGAGGAAGTCTCCCCTTTGGATTTAGGAACCCCATCCCTCCAGTCCTACAACCACGGGCGCTCTTCAATCCTTGGGATTCCTCTCATTCTATCCGCCCAAAGACCCTCCCTCTTTCCCTGGCGTGAACCCAGGCGGGGCCCCAGGGCCCCTCCCACTCCGAATCAGCCCCTTCACCTAGATGCTGGGACCCGCTACGGAGTCACCTAAGAGAACTCCCCCGCCCATTCACTTCCACCCTTTTGGGATCCGAGGACCCTCCTCCTCAGTCCCTTTCTCCCTCGTGACACTGAGATTCCTGCTCCGCAGCCCCGGGCGGCCGCCCTCACTCACGTCGCCCATCCACAGGCTGGCCGCCATGCCCGAGGCCCCCCCACCAAGGACTTCGCTGGCCACCGAGGCTGGCGCGGACGCCGGGCCGCCGAGCCGGAACCTCCACAGAGCATGCGCCTCCGACGCCTTCTGCGCACGCTCCGCAACTCGGCGCCCAGGGCCGCGCCCACGTGCCGCTCGGGGTCTTGCGGGATCCCTGTGGGCGGGTCTCAAGACTGGAGCCTGCGGGATGGGGCGGGGCAGACACTGCCTGGCGTTGGATGGTGGGTGGCGCGGGTGAGGAGCTTTCTCGGGTTTCTTTCTGATTTTATTTAAACACACACGTACATATAAAATTACAGAAGTAATTTTACGCTCGTTGTAAAAAATTGCAAGTATAAGCACTTTTTTTTTTTAACAAGTGTAAGATCCCCTTTGGGAACCTGGACGATTCAGTCCCACTATCTCTGTGTGACGTCAGGCAAATTACCGACTGGCCCGCCCCAGCCACCCCTTCACCCCGCATTTCCCAGTTTGCAAGACATTTCTGTTGACGCTGCAATGGGATTCTTTCACCATTCCCGTGTATAGCCCCGGGGTGCGGGGAGGGTAGAGTTAAAGTGAGTGTAAATTGGGGTAACCCTGTCTTCCCAACCAGTCAAATCAATCCCCAAGTCTTGTCACTTTCTTGCGTCCACATCCCCTACACTAATCCAAACTGCCAGTTCTAACCTGTCCCAGAACAGTGACCTGCTATAGAAGGCCCTACAGTAAACACGGATAATCCTGACAATTCGACTCCTAATCTGGGAGTGTCCCAGGCTTTAGCCTCAGTTTGATACCCATTTCTCAGAATGTGAAACTTCTGTAGGTGGTAATTGTCATCTCCCACAGTGAAGGTCATCGCAAGTGCCTGAGGATCCATTTCTGGGGCTCCCTCTGGGTTGGTATAGGCCACCTCGGCCCTTCCTTACCAGCTTATACACCCCAAACTTGGGATGTTGGGCACCAAAGTCAGGCACTCATGAGTCTAAAGTCTTGGATCCAACCACAAGTTGCCAAATTCCAGCTTTATCCTATTCACTGCCATAGTAGTGTACTGGTTGGGTGCATTGGCTATAGATTTGAACAAACGGAGCCCAAATCCCAGTCCCCTCTCACTAATTATTTTGGCAGGTTATTTAAACTCTGAGACTAACGTGGATAATAACAGTGCTTACCTCATACCATGTTTGTTGTGAGGATAAAATGAGAAGTCGGGAAAAACACTTGCCCTAATGCCTGGCTTCCAGTAAGTTCTCCAACATGGCAGTTGGAGGCCTTCAAATTATAACTGGTAACTCTTTTATTTAGTACTATTTGCCAGCCCCTGTGCTGTGCTCTTTGCTTACCATTTTTAAAATTTATTTCACTGGGCTTCCCTGGTGGTGCAGTGGTTGAGAGCCCGCCTGCCGATGCAGGGGACACGGGTTCGTGCCCCGGTCTGGGAGGATCCCGCATGCCGCGGAGCGGCTGGGCCCGTGAGCCATAGCCGCTGAGCCTGCGTGTCCGGAGCCTGTGCTCCGCAACGGGAGAGGCCACAGCAGTGAGAGGCCCGCGTACCGCAAAAAAAAAAAAAAAAAAAAAAAAATTATTTTACTTATGGAATATTTTTTTTTTTTTTTTTTTTGCGGTACGCGGGCTCATGGGCCCAGCCGCTCCGCGGCATGTGGGATCTTCCCAGACCGGGGCACGAACCCGTGTCCCCTGCATCAGCAGGCAGACTCCCAACCACTGCGCCACCAGGGAAGCCCCCTTATGGAAGATTTTTAAATGTTTATTTTTAATTTAGAATGTAAGCTTTATCAGATAGGATTCCTTGTTCACGCTTTCTAATCAAATTCCCACAACCATGTCTGGGATATGGTAGGCACTGAAAAAAAAAATTTTGAATTTATGTCAAACGATAAACAGCTGTCCCTTACCCCATCTATCCCTATTCCCAACTTCCAGTCCCTTGAGGCAACCACTTCCAAATCTTTTCCCTAAAATCTGTGTATTTCTAAATAGTATACTTTCTTTCTTTTCTTTTTTCGGTATGCGGGCCTCTCACTGCTGTGGCCTCTCCCACTGCAGAGCACAGGCTCCAGACTCGCAGGCTCAGCGGCCATGGCTCACGAGCCCCGCCGCTCCGCGGCACGTGGGATCTTCCCGGACCGGGGCACGAATCCGTGTCCCCTGCATTGGCAGGCGGACTCTCAACCACTGCACCACCAGGGAAGCCCTAAATAGTATACTTTCTATTCATTTGTAGTTTCAGATATTTTATTTATTTATTTTTAAGAAGATGTTGTGGGTAGGAGTTTATTAATTTATTTTTGGTGTGTTGCGTCTTCATTTCTGTGCAAGGGCTTACTCTAGTTGTGGCAAGCGGGGGCCACTCTTCATCGTGGTGCGCGGGCCTCTCACTATCGCGGCCTCTCTTGTTGCGAAGCACAGGCTCCAGACGCGCAGGCTCAGTAGTTGTGGCGCACGGGCCTAGTTGCTCCGCGGCATGTGGGATCTTCCCAGACCAGGGCTTGAACCCGTGTCCCCTGCATTAGCAGGCGGATTCTCAACCACTGCGCCACCAGGGAAGCCCCAGATATTTTAGGGACTGCCCCTCATACATACACACTTCTCCATCTTCTGACTATAATTTGTCAAAACACTTAACATTATTATGACTTTGCAAATATTATTTATAGCTGAGCCATATGGGGTGATTACATTTGTTTTGGGGTAACCAATTCAGGTTGGAGGAGGATGGGAGAAAAGGTAAAATTGAGAATACCTGATGTGTTTGAACACGGAAAAGGGGATTTACACTTCTGATAGCGATATGAACACTGAATAAATGATACTTACACCAAAAAACTAAGCATGTGAAAAACAAGGCAATTATTAACCACAGGGAACTTTAAAATGTTCAACGGTCATAACAGCAGAGGCTTGTGGGGCCTTTGCTATGTGCCTGAAACTGTTCTAACATATGTAAAGCACCCACAGAGAGCTTTATAACTCTTATGTTCAATACAAGGAAAAGAAACTGAGGTTCTGGGCTCCGGTGGAGGCTGATTTAAATTCTAGCCTAGTCTGTGACACTTGGTAGCTTGGCCTCAAGCTAGACACTTGAACTCTCATGGACTTTTTCCTGAGGGACAGCAATTCCCACTGCACAAGGCGATCAAATGAGCTATTATTGTATGCAAAGTGCTCGGCACAATGCCTGGCCCCTTTGAGTCCCAATCCACAAGAGCTGTTATTAAGGATAGGGCACTTTCAACCTGCTATGTTGTCAAAAGGGAAAACTTCAGTAAATCTAATCCAACTGGACTTTTTTGGGCGGAGTGGGCGTGGGAAGAGCAGACACACAGGTGCTTCTTCACAAAGAAAATACTAAAATCAAAAGTGTGATTTTTCCCTTCTAAGAAGTCAATTTCTCATCAGGATAGTACATGCATCAAAACTAAAAGTTCAAGGGGAAAAAACCAATCACAGAATACATTTTAAGTTATTTTACATCATATTCATTTTTCCAAGAGTCACTGATATGGAAGAATCCTCCTGGTGCTAGTAAAACTTCCCTGCTCTAATATACAAACCTCCTATATCAGCACCGTTTACTGTAACTTTCTGCAGTTATGGAAATGTTCTATGAATTTCTGTATTCGCATAGCCCAGAACCATAGGCGCTAGACACTTCTGACTACTGAGGACTTGAAATGTGGCTAGTGCAACCGAGGAAGTCCATTTTACATTTTTCCAAATTTAAATTAAATGTAAATAGCCACATGCAGGTACTGACCACCATACTGGACAGGTCAGCTCTATATGATTTGGTTGCTCAAATGCCTGTGAAAATCTACAGCATTACGCACTAAGTTGTTACTGTGTAGTTAATCATGTTTAATTGTACTAGCTTTTGAAATGATACAGTACAGGGCTTCCCTGGTGGCGCAGTGGTTGAGAGTCCGTCTGCCGATGCAGGGGACACGGGTTCGGGCCCCGGTCCGGGAAGATCCCACATGCCGCGGAGCCGCTGGGCCCGTGAGCCATGGCCGCTGAGCCTGTGTGTCCGGAGCCTATGCTCCGCAACGGGAGAGGCCACAACGGTGAGAGGCCCGCGTACCGCAAAAAAAAAAAAAAAAAAGAAATGATACAGTACATCAGTAAACTTAGCATAAGTACTTCTAGAGATGTACTGTGTACTCAAAAATCTCGGTTTGGGATTAGGGTATTAAAAGATCCATCCCATGTCTCACACAATACACAGTACAATTTTTTTTAAATCCAGTGATTCCTGAAACATAAATACCTAACAAAAATCAATCAACTTTTTTTTATTTGTCTAGAACAGCCACTGTTCCATACAAAAAACAAAAAAAAAAACCGCAGCTGACTGGCACACACCAGGACCTCTTGACACCCCTGAAGCCCTAGTCTTCACCAGGGCTACAGGCATGGGGTTATTCTGCCCATCCCAACACAGCAGGTGCTCCCTTAAAAAAGCAGGGAGCATGTAGAAAACAAGTGGCCTGTTTTATAAAACTCTAAATTTATTCAAAGTGTTAAAAGATTTCACTCTCCCCTCCAAAATACTTTACATTAAAAAAAAAATCAATACTCTCTTCTATTTTTTCAGCCTCTGTACAAGCTACTGCTTCCCTTTCTGGGGACCAGTCTCTGCCCCTCCAACCCTCTTCCCTGCCCTCCCTTCATTCTCAATATTGCTGTAAGTTTGCTTATAAAGCCCTCCTTCCCCTCTCCCCGAGGTCCTGCCCTGCAGGCATAGCTTCCTTTCTGGAGTTCAGGCCCTTGGCTTGCAGGTGAGGCAGGTTGGATGGGTGAGACTCGGCAGACAAGGCCTGAAGGGCAGAATGCTCTGTGCTTCTGGGAGAAAGGCTGACTGGCTTTTTTCTTGATCCAGCGGAGGATCACTGTTTTTCTTTTTGCCCCATGGGCACCTGTTCAGGGCCAAATATTTGGCTTGGGGTTGCCCATGGCTGGGTAGCCCTGCCCCTTCTCCAGTTTCCCCAGGCGTAGGTCCATGACAGCTGGGTCTCAGGACTGTACCGTTTGTCTGTGGGTTGTGAAGGACAGGAAGAGTGGCACATGACTAGAGCAGGGCTTGGCAGAGCCCCGACTTCTCAGAGTATGGGCACCAAACACGCAGGAGAGGAAGTTTTGGTTTTTGATAGGCAAAACCAGGGTCAGCCAGGACCAGGGGAAGTAGGGATGAGGGGGAAAGGTCTAACCACATAGCTGTGGGGTCAGCAATGTTCCTTCTGATTAAAACCCCCTCCCCTCTTCCATCTATCCCACCCTCATCCTGTAGGTCCCAGGATGATTCCGGAACAGGAGGGAAAAAAAAGAGAAGCATTCTGTTCTGCTGATGGGAGAAAGGCAGGAGATGACAGAGTACTTGGAGCTGGAAGAGGCCTGCTGGAATATGTAGACATCATGGCTTGCTTGTTCCAGGAGGGAGGTGGGGGGGCCGGAAACCAGGCCCTCAGACGCTTCATCAACTCTGTTCCTTGTCCTTGACTAGTAAGACTGTGTGCTGGCCCCCGCTGGACACAGATAAGACCACACGGTTCTCCAACTGTTTGCCTGTCATCTCCACGGGGCTCCAGACATCCTCTTCCTGTCCTGTGCCCAGCTGGTAGTTGGTGCCCATGCCCCAGGCAAAAACACGACCTACAAAGGACGGAAATACGGGCAGCTGTATCTCCAGGGTCCCAAGCCCCACCTTTCTGTAGTGTGAGAAGCCTGGCACACGAGGGTGGATTTTGGCCTGGGCCTGTGGCTGCCTGGCAATGTCCCAGCCTCCGGGCGTTCAGGGAAGCTGGGAGGAAGCAAGGAGATGATGGACAAAGAAGAGCTCTGTCAACCAGAGACCGCAGTCCTTACACATTGCCAAAAACTTCTGCCTGCCCCTAGGCGTGGCATTCAAGGCCCGACAATGACTGGCCATTCCCCAAACCCCTATATCACCTCCATTCCCAGGACCACCTGCCTTTGAGACTGCTCTGGATGCCCTCCTTTGCTTATAAAGGACTGAACCTTCATGGTGCAGTACAAGCCCCACTTCCTCAGGAACTCTTCCCAGATAATCCCAGGTCAAGCACCTCTGCCAGCCAGATTTCTCAAGGCCTCCATGGCTGTTCCACTCAGGCTTTGGTGACCACCTGTCCACACCCTCCTCTGCTGTACTTGCCAGGACCCCAACTACTAAGCCTTCTTTCTCTAATAAAATTCTAAGTACAACTCCCTCGGAAGCCAGCGCCTACTAGGTTGTAAATAAAAAGGGTCACCATGGTATAAAATGTAAAGAGAAGCCTGAGTTAGGAGTCTGGAGACATGGGTTCAAGTCCTACTGCTTGTCTGGGCCTCAGTGATATATCTCCCTTTGCTGTTTTTCTCCTCTACAGAACAAATCACTTCTATTAAAATAACATGTTTACCCATTTTGTCATCAAAGCCAGAGCTTCTGACAATCAGGCCAAAAGCAACGTCACCATGAACAGTGTTCTCCACACCTCAGCTCCATCTGATGGTGGACATCAGAGGCTACTGGGCACTTCGGTAAGAACCACGACCCCCAGACTCTAACCAGACCGACTGTGGGCAGCCCCACTCACCATCCTTGGTCACAGCATATCCCACAGAGGCCCCACAAGCCACCGTGGAGACGGCGGGCAGCCTGGAGATGAGGGTGGGTACGCTCTTCTCCTCGGCACCTTCCCCAAGGCCCAGCCGCCCATACTCAGCCCGGCCCAGGCTGTATGCTCTTCCTGTGGAGGAGGGAGAGAGACGAGGAGTAGCAGAGGGCATGCTCCGGGTAGGCCATGTGAGCACCTATATCTGTGGGAGCTGGTCCCCCATTCCCAGGGTGGTGAGGTCTGAAGTGTCCTTTTCAGTTTTGGGGGAGGCCTGGGAGAACCCCCCCCCAGGCCCCCATTGAACTCACACGTGGAAGAACACCAGGACGCTGGGGGACGGGGGCAACCCTCGTGGACCCACAGCCAGCCCAGTCCATGGAGCAGGCCCAGGTTCCGAGCACCACCATCTCCAGAGTGTGGCCAGGCCTGTGCCCAGGGAACACTCCACCTCCAATCCAGAGATGGACCAGGAGGCCCTACCTTCTGAATCCATGCAGACTGTATGGTGCTGGCCACCAGAGAAGCCCACCCAGGACTTCGTGGAGTTCCTGAAGGACGTCAGGTTCTGAGGTACAAAGCAAGATTCTGTGCCTGGGGTTCCTGGGGGAAGAGGCCAGGACAGAGCTGTCAGGCGTGAGGGTGTCCAAGGAGCTGCCTTCTTCTTCCCCTCCCAGTGTGGCCCCCACCCCACACCAGGGTATTTATATTCTCATTTTACAGATGAGAAAACTGAGGCTCTGAGGGGTTAGGTGACCCCGCCAAGGGTGCACAACGAATGAGGGGTGGAGGCAGGACTGGAGCCCAGGTCACTCTGGGAGACCTTGGACGATGGGCTTGGGACTCACCTAGCTGATGGTAGTTGGAGAGGCCAAAGCCATATACATGGCCCTCAGAGGAGATGGCAAAGGTGAAGTAGGCACCACAGAAGGCATCCTGGAATCTGACATGGCCCCGGCTTCCCCTGGATTTCAGCATCACACACTTGGGGACCAGGAGTCGTTCTGCAGGCAGAGAGCAGGCCAGGGTCAGTGGCAGACACACACAGCCTCTCCTCTCTGCCCCATCTGTTTCTCCTTCACTGCTAAAGCCCTCGCAGGGAGGCTAGGCAGGGACTCTTGTTCCTATTATACAGAAGAGGAAACTGAGGCCAGGAGAGTCCAAGTGCCTCACTCAGACTCCCACAGCCATAGGGGTAACATTTACCTGGAACTTACCATGTGCCAGACAGTCTTTTATGTAAACTCATTTAACTTCACAACAAACCAGTGAGGTAGGTTTAGAGGTAGGTGGGTTTAGAGATGAGGAAACTATGTCCAGGGGCCCACAGCCAGTAGCTGGTAGGGCCACGATTCAAACCTGGGGTAGTCTGGCTCTAGAATCCGAGTCCTTAACTACCACCGCAGGTCCACCTGATACAAGCCTGAACACAGAGAATCCCTTCTACCTCTGACCTTCACCGGGGGTGGCTTGCCAACTTGCCCCGCCAGAGGGACCTAAGCCACCTACCGAGGCCCTGCCGGCCACCACGATTAGCAAATAATTCAGGCACGCGGCCCAGTTGGCCCTGCTCCCCGCAGCCCAAAGTACAGAGGTCGCCATCAACTGTCAGCATCACCAAGTGGTCGTTTCCTGAGGGTGAGAGGAAGGCAAGGGATGCAGGGCTTGTCTGTAAGGGCCAAGGCTGGGCCAGCCCCTCAGAAAGGTTCTCCAACTCCTGCCCAGAGTGAGTACCTGCAGACTCACCTGAGGCCACCTTCACCACGGGCGTACTCAGCTGCACCTGCACAGGCACCATGCTCTTTTTCATGGGCTCCAAGAGCCCGATCACACCGTTATTGTCCTGGAAGGGAGGGGCGGAAGAGTTTTCAGCCAGTTCTTCCTGCCTCATACCAGCCAGATCCAGCTTTGCAGTCAGCCACAGAGCTGTCTGGTGAAGGGCACTGGTGCCAGATGGAGATGGAGAAGTGGGCAGGAGCCAGGCCACACAGTGCAATACTTACGAATGAAATCATACGTGGTCTGTGATTTGCATTAAAATAACAAAGGAGTTGGGGAACGGAAGGGAGTAAAGATGAAACAAGTTTGGTCATAAGCTGATAATTGTTGGGGCAAGCAGATAGAGTTCAATATAGTATTCTGCTTACTTTTATGTGTTTGAAATTATCAATAAAAAAAATTTAAAATCAGCCCCAATGAGGAAACATCAGATTCCTTTATTTTTGACATTTCAAAATAAATCGAATACTAAAGTACCAAAACAATTTTAATGCTGTATCTGCTTTTTAAACCACACTCTCCTGTCCTGGAAGTTCTGAGATGTGCCCCCAAACCCCTGAGAAGTGTGCAAGAAGGCTGGGAAGGGGAGGGGGGAGGTTGAAGGCAGGGAGATGGGTCAGTAGGCTTCCTGGCTTAGCCTCAGCCCAAAGGCATCCTTGACCCACCCCTTTCCCAAGACGCAAACATCATAACATCAGAGTCCAGGGAACAGCAGTGGTGTGGACAGGCCTGGATGAAGAAGCCAGAAACCTGGGTCTGGGCCCAAGCTCTGCCCAGGGCCTTGATTTCCCCAGTAAGTAAAACAGGGGTCTCATGATGGGTTATCTTTGGGGCCCCACCAGTTAATTCTGCCCACCAGCCCCCATGCCGTCTTCCAGACCCAGTCTTACCCGGAAGGAGCCCCAAAGGAAGACACGGCCATCCTCGGTGAGGGCCGCTGTGTGACTGTCTCCTGCTGACACCTGTATCACCTTCTCTTGCAGTTCCACTTTCCCAGGGACCATCTCTGAGCCCTCCACTGATGTGTCCCTTCCCAGGGCACCCTCATCATTGCAGCCGAAGGAGTAGACCTGTGCCCAGGATGCCCCCATTAGTGCAAGGCCTGGCCGCTCCGTCCGTTCTTGTTTAGGCCAATCCCTGCTTGTCTAGTCAGCTCCAACTCCACAGAGTAATGCGTGTGGTTCAAAGCTCCTTCCCCAAGCCCCCTACTAACCCCAGGCCCTGTCCCATCCTGTGCCACGCCCAACCTACCTGGCCACTTTTGCTTAGACACACAGTGTGCATGCCCCCAGCCTCAGCTTGCACGATGTCCTCTAGAATGGGCACCAGGGCTGGCTTCTTCCTCTCCATCACATTCTCGCCCAGCCCCAGCTGGCCCACGTCGCCCTGGCCCAGCGTCAGCACCAAACCCGGTTCTGTGTTGTGGGACCTATGTGAGACTGAGGGGTGAAGGAGACAGCCCCTGAGTGTGTAGGATGACGGGAGAGAGGAGAGGTCACTGCACAGGCTCTGGGATCACACAGACCTGGGTTCAAGCCCCTGCCCTGCCACAGACCATCTGACCTCTCCAAGCCTAAGTTTCCTCACTGTGAAACGAGGATAACAAAAGTACTTATCTCATAGGGTTTTTGTGCAGATTAAAAACTGATCACATTATTAATGTGAGTGGAAGGAAATGGAAACGAGACACTCAATATCGGCAAATGAATCTTGGTGGAGAGGGTTAAAGAACAGTGGGGACACAAGCTAGTTTTCCTGATAGGTTGTTCTTGGTCGGGAACCATACTACCAGGGCATAATAATGTCGACCCCTTTACCGACTGCTTACTAGTGTTAGACTGCTTTGCAGGCCCTCACATTATGCTAGAGACCTTCCATTCTTAGGATCCCACTTTACAGAAAAGGGAACAGAGTCTCAGAGAAGGTCACAGAATAATTAGTAGAGTTTGCAGTGCATCCTCAGGCTGTGACTTAACCCTTGGACATAGGTACACTGACCCCCACTCCGCTCCTACGTGGGAGCGGACAGGCAGCTGAAAAGGAAGGGGTAGGAGTTAAGAACCCGCACAGGCTTTTGCAGACAGGAACACGCCAACCAGTGTGCGGCACAGGGCCATCTGGTGGCCAACAGCGACCGCCCGTAGCCCCGGACAGCCAATGGCGTCCAGCCCCTCCCCCTGGGGGTGTGACCAGGCTGCCAGGACTGCTGCGGCTGCGCAGAGGGTGCGCTGGGCAAGCAGCCGCCTGGTCCGGCTTTCTGGTCAGGAGGGTTCGGCCCGCAGGCACCTTGGCAGGAGCGGGCGCCTGGAACGCGGCGGGAGGCAACGACCCTCACTGCCTGGTTACCAGGGTCTGCAAAAGACAGACAGTGTCTGAGTGTGGGTCCATATTCCCCCCTCCCAGATTGGGGGTGGCTCTCTCTCCTCCCTGACTCCCTCCAGGGTCCCAGGAGAGAGGAGACCACAGCCACCTCCCTCCAGTGCTACCAGGACATGATCTCATTTTCCTCAGGACAGCCCAGTGAGGTCGCCCATTTTATGAATGGGGTAGTAGTCCAAGCTCAGTGAGGTTAGTGATTTGCTCAAAGCTATGTGTAGCTAGAAAGTGGCAGAGCCAGGACTTGAACCCAGTCTGGAGGTCAATGGTCTTAACCATGATGCATTACTGCCTGGGGCAAAGCCCTAGGGTCTAGTTTTTTTGCCAGTATCTGAGTGCTTTTAGGCAAGTCTCTGCCCCTTTAAGATTCCCAGAGGGTGGGATTCAGTGAGCTACAGGAGACTCTCCAGCTGGGTGGAGTTCCTGGACTTCCAGGCCCCTCAGCTTCAAATCTCAGGGAAAAAGGAGCCCAGTTCCAGATTCTGGGGGTGCCAAGAGGCCACCCATACTGAAGTAGAGGCCAAGGCCAACTTACCCTTCACCTTCTTGCTTTTGGGGAGGGCATCTTCGGGGGGTGACCTTCTCTTAGTTATACGCTTGGGTGGCATCTTCCTGTCCTGAAAAACCCAGGCAAATACTCCATGTCAGAAATGGCAATCATTTTCCTGCTCTAATTAGGCAATATTCATCAAAAACCCTAAAAAAAAAAGTGAGAAGAGATGTCCAGCAATTCCACTTCTCAGAATTTATCTGAGAAGAACCAAATAAATACACCCAAAGATTAAGATCCACAAATATTCTCTACTGTATTCTTCATAACATTAAAAAAACAACAAAAAATGGAGCAACGCATACACTCAGGAGTAGGGGACTGGCTAGATAATATGTGGTATATTGATGATAAAACAGGACGAAGCCATTAAAAGTGATGCTTTCAGAGATTTATTTACTGAATCATTGCCAAGTAATATAAACAGATTGAAAAATAGCCCATCATCCCATTTGTGGAAAAGAAAAAGCATACACATATAAAAATGTGTGGAAGGAAATACATTCAATATTGATAATGGTAACCTCTGGAAAATGGGATTATGGACAACTTTTACTTCTTTCTTTGTAGTTTACCTATATTATCAAAGCTACAAGAAACATTACATGTATTTTTAAAATTTTATTATAAAAAATTAAAACATTGAAGAACATTAAGTGAAGTATCCCTCACAACTCCTCCCAACCCCAACATAACCACTAGGAACTCTGGTTATGCATAACTGCCATAATCAGACCACACACACACAAAGCCGTTCTCATTAAATAAAAGCAAACCAAACCATCTGTGCCCTTTGATCCAAAATGCCACCACTCCTGGGAGGAACTTGGCTTTCCTCTAAGCAGTCCAACAAGAGATAAACACTGTATACACACTCACACAAACAGACGGTGTTACAAAAGGGGGAAAGGAAATCACCTATGGGTGACAAGAAGGGCTGTTGCACCTAGCACGATCCCGGGCAGCTGAAAGCCTCAGCCCTGAGCCCTTCACTCCTTAAACTAACTGCTGCTGCCTTGTCTCCTCAAGACCTCTGAGAACAGACTTTCTCCATGGCTATCTCAATTCCAATCCAGCCCAAATTGTGTCGAAAGCCTTTTCCCCCCACATAAGCAGCTTTCGAAATAAATCTTTATTGAGTCCTGGCTTCAAGGTTATGAAAGACAGTTCAGTTGTCTAAGCCTTAGGCTCTCAAACTCTAAGGAGGGCAATTTGCAGCTACCCAGATGCAAAAGTGGTAGAGCAAGTGGTGGTTAAGAGGAGCCAGAATATGTGCTCAGTTGCTTTCTAGCTGTTTGACCTTGGACAAAGTTATTTAATCTCTTCATGATTCAGTTTCCTCCTCAGTAAAACAGGGATAATAATAGTACCCACACCCTGTTGTGACAGTCTATGACTAATTGAGCTAATTCTGTAAAAGTAATAACATAGTAAGTGCTCAATAAATCAATGCTGGTGTTATAACATCTAGGGTCTGTCCCAGGTGATGCTCAGGCACAGCTCTAATCTAATCTAACCCACCTCTCCTCCATTCTACGGAAAAGGGATGGAGACTCTACCCGAGGCTACAAATGGAAAGAGAACTCCAAGAGACCTTCTCAGGCTCCTCTGTGGGCCTAAACAGCACCCCATTCTTCCTCCCTCCCTCCCTTCCTTCCTTCCAGTAGGTCCTAGAGCCTCTGCCTCTCCAGCTCCGCATTCCATGGTATATGAGCACAAAGTGAGTGGCCTGGAATTTCCAGGCCATTTCTGCTGACTATCCTGGGGGAAGAGAACAAAGTACTGAAGATGGCGAAATAGCCAAAGGCCTACAATCCGCCAAGGCTGTGTAGGTTGAGCCTCTGCAGGTTGAGCTTCTACAGGTTGTGACTGGCCCAGTTTTGACTCTGTTGAGGCATTTCCGTGTTTCACCCAACTTCTATTCTCCCAGGGTTGAACTCCTCCCCTCCAAGTAGCCTCTTTGAAACCCCTTTTCCCACATTAGAAATGCACATTCCTTAGGATAAAGGGAATTGGATTCATCTGCCAGAGCTGTGGTTTGTTCAGCCCTGCTTCTGTGACCATGGTTGACCTCTATGGCAGCTTTTTTTTTTTAAATTTATTTATTTAATTTATTTACTTTTGTCTGCGTTGGGTCTTCGTTGCTGCGCGCGGGCTTTCTCTAGTTGCGGCGAGCAGGGGCTACTCTTCGTTGCGGTGCGCGGGCTTCTCAGTGCGGTGGCTTCTCTTGTTGCAGAGCACGGGCTCTAGGCGCATGGGCTTCAGTAGTTGTGGTACGCGGGCTTTGTTGCTCCGCGGCATGTGGGATCTTCCCAGACCAGGGTTCGAACCTGTGTCCCCTGCATTGGCAGGCAGATTCTCAACCACTGCGCCACCAGGGAAGTCCCTCTCTGGCAGCTTTAACCTCTCTGAGCTGTACCCTCATCTGTAAAAAGGGAGGCAATGACCACTTCCAGGGCTGCTGTCAAGACTAAATGAAGCACTCCCCTGGTGGCTCAGCGGTTAAGAATCCGCCTGCCAATGCAGGGGACACGGGTTTAATCCCTGGTCCGGGAAGATCCCACATGCCGTGGAGCAACTAAGCCCGTGCGCCACAACTGAGCCTGTGCTCTAAAGCCTGCAAGCCGCAGCTACTGAGCCCACGTGCCACAACTACTGAAGCCCGTGTGCTTAGAGCCCATGCTCTGTAACAAGAGAAGCCACCACAATGAAAAGCCCGCGCACCACAACAAAGACTAACCCCCGCTTGCCGCAGTCAGAGAAAGCCCGCGCCCAGCAACGAAGACCCAGCACAGCCAAAAAAAAAAAAGAAAAAAGACTGAATGAAATGTTTGTAAAGGACCTTGGAGTGCCAAGCACACAGTAAGTACTCAGTACGTGGCAGCGTGTACTCATTCATTCCATGAATGCCTATTACCACTGCCAGGTGTAGCAAGGAAAAAGAAAACTAACCCTCTCCCTGTTCTCATGGAGCTTAATTCTAGTGGGAAAGACACACACGCACATACACACACACACAGAGTATTATTACACATGGTGTTGTGTGAAGGATAGGCAAGGCACAACACTGTAAACGTACTTAATGCCACTGAACTATATACAATTAAAAATGGTTAAAATGGTCAATTTTATGTTATGTGTATTTTACCACAGTAAAAAAAAAAAAAGCGAGAAAAACTGGGACGGGGGAGGAGATATAGGTCAGATAGGTAACATTTGGGCTAAGGCTTGAAATACTAGCAAGAAAAAGCTAGCAGGGGAAGACCCGGACAAAAGCATGTGATGTGCTCAGGAACCTGGGGAGGCCAGCAGGGCTGTAGGTGGACAGCGATGGATCACATGGCACAAGGGGAGCAGGCGATGGATCATACAAGGCCTAGTAGGGAAAACAGAAGAGTTTTAAGAAAAATGTCTTCTTAACGATTGTTCTGGCTACTGTAGAGAAAATGCAATGATTTGGAAGAGGAGGAGATTGCAGGCATCCAAATGAGAGAAGTCAGCGACTTGATTTGGTCTGAGGCAAGAGAGAAAAGAAGACAAAACAGATCAATTTAGGAGACAGGCTTGCTTTGCTGGCGGATTAGATGTGGGGAATGAGGGTGAGGGAGGAACCCAGAATGACTTTTTCATCCTATAAAACCCAGCCTCCCTGATCCCCCATGAACTTGGCCAAACACAAGGACCCCCAGGCTTTGGCTTAAGTGAATAAGTAGATGGTCGTCTTCCAGTTACTGAGAACACTGTGGGACAAACAGGAGAGGAGAGACTGAGAGGTCCACCTCACCAGGCGTTTTTGTTAAGTGTGAAGTGCGTGGGAGCCGACCAAGAAGGGATGTTAAGTAGGCAGAGCTGGATGGGTTAAGGAGTGTGGGACGTAACAGGTATCCACTGTTTCTTGTACCCCTGGCCAGGTTGCCAGCCAGTTCACTGTGTCTAGGGCCCTGTCCCGCCAAGGGCATATTTCCCGTCAGTTCATCAGAATGACCTGTACCAGTTAGCTGTGCTGGGGAGGGAGACTGTGTGGTAGCATGGAAAAGTACTTACAGCCAGAAGTGAGAAAAAAGGGAACAGAATAATATCAGCACATTGCTGCTGATGTTGGGTTGACCTGTGGGCAAGGCCTGGGGTGGAGAAAAATAAAGGCTATATGAGGTATTTGGTGTCATGGGTCATTAACCAAAAAAAAAAGTGTTAGTGTGGGTTGGAACAGACCCAGGCAGTATCTCCTTAGCCACCTGTGTTTTGGGCTAATATTCTGGGGCATCTCACTGCAAGCTAACCACACTAATCCCACTTTACAGACGAGGAAACTGAGGCTCAAAAAGGTAAAGTGTCTTACCCAAGACTGGACGAGGAAATCAAGATCTGTACCAAGTACCTAGTCACTCAGACCCCAGGGCTGGTGCCCCTACCTACTTCCTCCCCACACTCCCCAGTCCCTCAGCCTGTCTGAGAACTCTCCCTCATACTCTCTCCCCCAGAAAAGACAGAAGCTTGTCTCTCATCTCCCTACTGCCCACCCCCATCGCCAACCCGCTCTACAAGCCATTCATGATCTTTTTAAACCTCAAACCTGAAACAAGCTGCTTCCTTGCTCAGACTCCTCAGTGGCTCCCTCTGCCCACATTTCTTAACCTGGTACTAAAGACCTCCAGGGTCTGACACTAACACGACTTTTGGCCTCCTACCTTGTCTGTCACATCGTCCCTTCTCTTCTCACACAATCTTAGACTGCCTACTATTCTCTCCATACCACGTGCATCTCTGTACCATCCCATCCCTATCCTACTAGAAGAAGTTCTGCTCAAAGTCACCTCCATTGGTAAGCCACCTCTGATCCCTCTCTCAATCCTAAAGGAATCATTCTCGCAGAGAAATTAGGGCAGACTTTTAGATCATGATTATTTAAATTTACCTGTCTATCCACCATATCAATCTGCTCCTTAAAATGAGTCTCTCTGGGACACTGGCCTCGCCTACTTTCCATATGCCAACAACCTTCAACTTCTCACAACAAGCTGAAGAAGGCACTGTCACTCCTATTTCACAGTTGAGGGAACTGAGGCTCAGAGAAGTCAATTTACTTGCTGAAGTTCATACCATCAGAAAGGAGAGCCAGGAATAGAATCCAGGTATATCTGATAATTAAAAACAAAAACAAAACAAGAATGGCTGGCTAAAGGCAGGCCGTGATCCAGGCAGGGGTCGAGGCAGCCTGGACAGGCCTCCCCAGGATCCCCTATGAGCTTGGCCAAAGGCAAGGAGCAGAGGGCAGCAGCCTGCCGAGGGGGACAGGATAGTGAGAGCAGAGAGGAGCTCGGAGGCAGCTAGGGCCTGGGAGGGTGAGCCACGTGGGTGACAAATCTGCTGAAAGACGTATGGAAGGACGACGGGTACAACTCCATGCTGTGGTGGAGAGAGCACTGGCTTTCAAGTCCAACACACCTGAGTTCCCTTTGAGCCTGACAGTCTTCATCTCTCAAACAGAGGACTCCAGGCACTGCAGGGTGCTGCTGTGAGCAATCCCTGAGGCAGGGTGGAAGATGAGAGGGCACCTTCTAAAAGGTGGAACCCTGTACCCATGACCCACCTGCATATCCTCTACCGTACACATCAGTCCTTTGACAGACTCCCTCTCTAACCGCTCTGGGTGTTTTCTTAGCCAGACACTGAGTACCTGGGCTAAGAATAAGTAGTAGTCTTTTGTCCCTACCCTGCAGCCCCAATAGACAAACACAGCTTCCATCTTCAAGGAGTTTACAGTCTAGGAGAAGACTGAGATACAATCCAATAAGTCAGATACAGAGACAACTTCTACCAATAGGCACCTGAGGTGTGCCAGCCTCTCCTAGAACATTCACACCTGCCCTTGGAGGTGTGATCATCCTGGCTTTACAGATAAGTAGAGGCTCAGAGGAAGGTGCCCCAGGTCACATAGAGGTGGGATGACAGCCCAGGTCTCCCAACCACTCACCACTAGGACGAGAGCATTCCCCCTCCCTACTTCTCTCTGGGCCTCAGTTTCCTCATTTGGTGAATGAAGGCACAGCAGACTAGACAGTCTACCAGGGCCGTGGTGTTCCTGCAGTGACCTGCTGTGACCTCATCTCTGCAAAGGGAGACAGAGCCCTCTCTGACCACAGCAGCTGTCCCCACCCACCCCGACATCAGGAGACAGACACTTGCCCACCAGACGCAATGGCTAAAGAATCTCTTTGTGAGAAAAGTCCCCAGGAGGGATGGAAAAACATATTCCATTCAAATGGAAAGCAAATAAATCTGGAGCAGCAATACTCATATCAGATAAAATAGACTTTAAAATAAAGAATGTTACAAGAGACAAGGAAGGACACTACATAATGATCAAGGAATCAATCCCAGAAGAAGATATAACAATTATAAATATATATGCACCCAACATAGGAGCACCTCAATACATAAGGCAACTGCTAACAGCTATAAAAAAGGAAATCGGGGCTTCCCTGGTGGCGCAGTGGTTGAGAGTCCGCCTGCCGATGCAGGGGACACGGGTTCGTGCCCCGATCCGGGAAGATCCCACATGCCACGGAGCGGCTGGGCTCGTGAGCCATGGCCGCTGAGTCTGCGCATCCGGAGCCTGTGCTCCGCAGCGGGAGAGGCCACAGCAGTGAGGGGCCAACGTACAGCAAAAAAAAAAAAAAAAAAAAAAAAAAGGAAATCGACAGTAACACAATAATAGTTGGGGACTTTAACACCCCACACCAATGGACAGATCATCCAAACACAAAATTAATAAGGAAACACAAGCTTTAAATGACACAATAGATGAGATAGATTTAATTGATATTTATAGGACATTCCATTCAAAAACAGCAGGTTACACTTTCTTCTCAAGTGCACATGGAACATACTTCAGGATAGATCACATCTTGGGTCACAAATCAAGCCTTGGTAAATTTAAGAAAATTGAAATCATATCAAGTATCTTTTCGGACCACAACATTATGAGATTAGAAATCAATTACAGGGAAAAAAACGTAAAAAACACAAACACATGGAGGCTAAACAATACGTTACTAAATAACCAAAAGATCACTGAAGAAATCAAAGAGGAAATCAAAAAATATCTAGAGACAAATTACAACGAAAACACGATGATCCAAAACCAATGGGATGCAGCAAAAGCAGTTCTAAGAGGGAAGTTTATAGCAATACAAGCCTACCTCAAGAAACAACTCAAATGAACAATCTAACCTTACAGCTAAAGGAACTAGAGAAAGAAGAATAAACAAAACCCAAAGTTAGTAGAAGGAAAGAAATTATAAAGATCAGAGCAGAGGGCTTCCCTGGTGGCGCAGTGGTTGAGAGTCTGCCTGCCGAAGCAGGGGACACGGGTTCGTGCCCGGTCTGGGAAGATCCCACATGCTGCGGAGTGGCTAGGCCCGTGAGCCATGGCCACTGAGCCTGCGCGTCTGGAGCCTGTGCTCTGCAACAGGAGAGGCCACAACAGTGAGAGGCCCGCGTACCGCAAAAAAAAAAAAAAAAAAAAAGATCAGAGCAGAAATAAATGAAATAGAAACGAAGAAAACAACAGCAAAATGAATAAAACTAAAGGCTGGTTTGTTGAGAAGATAAACTAAATTGATAAACCTTTAGCCAGATTCATCAAGAAAACAGGGAGAGGACTCAAGTCAATAAAATTAGAAATGAAAAAGGAGAAGTTACAACAGACACCGCAGAAATACAAAGCATCCTAAGAGACTACTACAAGTAACTCTATGCCAATAGAATGGACAACCTGGAAGAAATGGACAAATTCTTAGAAAGGTATAACTTTCCAAGACTGAACCAGGAAGAAACAGAAAATATGAACAGACCAATCACAAGTAATGAAATTGAAACTGTGACTAAAAATCTTCCAACAAACAAAAGTCCAGGACCAGATGGCTTCACAGCTGAATTCTATCAAACATTTAGAGAAGAGCTAACACCCATCCTTCTCAAACTCTTCCAAAAAATTGCAGAGGAAGGAACACTCCCAAACTCATTCTATGAGGCCACCATCACCCTAATACCAAAACCAGACAAAGATACTACAAAAAAAGAAAATTACAGACCAGTATCACTGATGAGTATAGATGCAAAAATCCTCAACAAAATACTAGCAAACAGAATCCAACAACACATTAAAAGGATCATACACCATGATCAAGTGGGATTTATCCCAGGGATGCAAGGATTCTTCAATATACACAAATCAATCAATGTGATACACCATATTAACAAATTGAACAAGAAAAACCATATAATCATCTCAGTAGATGCAAAAAAACCGTCTGACAAAATTCAACTCCCATTTATGATAAAAACTCTCCAGAAAGTGGGCATAGGGGGAACCTACCTCAACATAATAAAGGACAAACCCACAGCAAACATCATTCTCAATGGTGAAAAACTGAAAGCATTTCCTCTAAGATCAGGAACAAGACAAGGATGTCCATTCTCACCACTATTATTCAGCATAGTTTTGGAAGTCCCAGCCACGGGAATCAGAGAAGAAAAAGAAATAAAAGGAATACAAATTGGAAAAGAAGAAGTCAAACTGTCACTGTTTGCAGATGACATGATACTATACATAGAGAATCCTAAAGATGCCACCAGAAAACTACTAATCAATGAATCTGTAAAGTTGCAGGATACAAAATTAATGCACAGAAATCTCTTGCATTCCTATATACTCACAAAAAAAGATCAAAAAGAGAAATTAAGGAAACAATCCCATTCACCATTGCAACAAAAAGAATAAAATACCTAGGAATAAACCTACCTAAGGGCTTCCCTGGTGGGGCAGTGGTTGAGAGTCCGCCTGCCGATGCAGGGGACACGGGTTCGTGCCCCGGTCTGGGAAGATCCCACATGCCGCGGAGCGGCTGGGCCCGTGAGCCATGGCCGCTGAGCCTGCGCGTCCGGAGCCTGTGCTCTGCAACGGCAGAGGCCACAACAGTGAGAGGCCCGTGTACCCCAAAAAAAAAAAAAAAAAAAAAAAGCCTACCTAAGGAGGTGAAAGACCTGTACTCAGAAAACTATAAGACACTGATGAAAGAAATCAAAGATGACACAAACAGATGGAAAGATATACCATGTTCTTGGATTGGAAAAATCAATATAGTGAAAATGACTATACTACCCAAAGCAATCTACAGATTCAATGCAATCCCTATCAAATTACCAGTGGCATTTTTTACAGAACTAGAACAAAAAATCTTAAAATTTGTATGGAGACACAAAAGACCCCAAATAGCCCAAGCAGTCTTGAGGGAAAAAAACGGAGTTGGAGGAATCAGACTCCCTGACTTCAGACTATACTACAAAGCTACAGTAATCAAGACAATATGGTACTGGCACAAAAACAGAAATATAGATCAATGGAACAGGATAGAAAGCCCAGAAATTAACCCACACACCTATGATCAACTAATCTATGACAAAGGAGGCAAGGATATACAATGGAGAAAAGACAATCTCTTCAATAAGTGGTGCTGGGAAAACTGCACAGCTACATGTAAAAGAATGAAACTAGAACACTCCCTAACACCATACACAAAAATAAGCTCAAAATGGATTAGAGGGCTTCCCTGGTGGCTCAGTGGTTGAGAGTCCACCTGTCGAGGCAGGGGACACGGGTTCGTGCCCGGGTCCGGGAAGATCCCACATGCTGCGGAGCGGCTGCACTCGTGAGCCATGGCCGCTGAGCCTGCGTGTCCGGAGCCTGTGCTCCGCAACGGGAGAGGCCACAACAGTGAGAGGCCCACGTACCGCAAAAAAAAAAAAAAAAAAAAATGGATTAGAGACCTAAACATAAGACTGGACATTATAAAACTCTTAGAGGAAAACATAGGAAGAACACTCTTTGACATAAATCACAGCAAGATCTTTTTTGATCCACCTCCTAGAGTTATGGAAATAGAACCAAAAATAAACAAATGGGACCTAATGAAATTTAAAAGCTTTTGCAAAGCAAACTACAAACAAGATGAAAAGACAACCTTCAGAATGGGAGAAAATATTTGCAAACGAATCAACGGACAAAGGATTAATCTCCAAAATATATAAACAGCTCATGCAGCTCAATGTTAAAAAAACAAACATCCCAATCAGAAAATGGGCAGAGGACCTAAATAGACATTTCTCCAAAGAAGACATACAGATGGCCAAGAAGAACATGCAAAGCTGCTCAACATCACTAATTATTAGAGAAATGCAAATCAAAACTACAATGAGGTATCACCTCACACCAGTTAGAATGGGCATCATCAGAAGATCTACAAACAACAAATGCTGGAGAGGGTGTGGAGAAAAGGGAATCCTCTTGGTGGGAATGTAAATTGTTACCGCCACTATGGAGAACGGTATGGAGGTTCCTTAAAAAACTAAACATAGAATTACCATATGACCCAGCAATCCCACTACTGGGCATATACCCTGAGAAAACCATAATTCAAAAAGACACATGCACCCCAATGTTCACTGCAGCAGTATTTACAATAGCCAGGTCATGGAAGCAACCTAAATTCCCATCGACAGATGAATGGATAAAGATGTGGTACATATACGCTATGGAATATTACTCAGCCATAAAAAGGAAGGAAATTGGGTCATTTGCAGACACGTGGATGGATCTAGAGACTGTCATACAGAGTGAAGTAAGTCACAAAGAGAAAAACAAGTATCAGATATTAACGCATATATGTGGAACCTAGAAAAATGGTACAGATGAACCGGTTTGCAGGGCAGATATAGAGACACAGATGTAGAGAACAAACTATGGACACCAAGGGGGGAAAGTGGTGGGGGGAGTGGTGGTGGGGGGGATGAATTGGGAGGTTGGGATTGACATGTATACACTAATATGTATAAAATACAGAATAAGACCCTGCTGTATAACAAAAAAAAAAAAAAAAAAGTCCCCAGGAGGGAAGGGAGAAGAGAGGCTCATCTGTCAACAAACATTTGCTGAGCTCCTGCCTCATGTCAGGCACAGAGCTGGTAGACTTCACCCAGGAACTCCTTACTGGAGAATCCCCCTTACATAGGGAGCTGAGCCTCGGCTTAAGTGCGTTCATTTTTCCCAGGGGAAAGGGGCCACATCTTCCACCAGATGTTACAACCACAGCTTTATGGAAATAATAGGGTATTAGTAATCCTCACCACAAGCCTCTTACCTTCACCTTACAGGTAAGGGAAACAAGGCCCATGGGGATTGGGTGGGTGGCCCAAGGGTACCCAACTAGGAAGTTGCCAAGCTGAACACTATTCCTGCTCTTGGGATGTTTTCGCCAACAGGCGCATGTAGAACTCCTAGTTCATCTTTCCAGACTCAATTCTGATGCCCTTCTTGGGTGAAACCATCGCTGCCTTCTCCACCCCACCCAGTGTTCCTTGGTCTTGCACTCCAGACCTTTTGAGACCCAGCCCCTGCAGGAATATCTTGCTCTTCCCCTCCTTGTACCCTGTGCTCCAATCAAACACCGTGGTACCCCTGATGATAACACTCAACTACACCTTCATGCTTTTGCATGTGCTGTGTTCCCTGCCAGGATCACCCTAACCCCGCCCATCCTCAGTCTGCCTGGATAACTCCATTGTTCCTTCAAAATCCGGGCCAAGAGTAACCTCGGCTGGAAAGCCATACCTAACCCTCCTGCGCAGGCTTGGGTGAACCTCCGAGTTCCCCTCCACACTCCGTACACTCAGCTTCTGCTGGGGCACCCAAGTCACACTTGGTTGGCGCACCTCTGTTAATATCCGCCAGCAGCGCCCCGGATCCACGGGCACACTTCAGGGATCGCCCTGGACCGTAAGTATGGCCCCACATGGGCCTCCCCAGGGAGACCGCGAGCTCCGCCAAGGCCACACGGGGCCCTTTCACCATGTTCCCCAGCCCTGCACGCGCGGCACGGAGTGGACTGCCAGTAAATAATCTGTTGACAGATGAGTTGGTGCGGAGTTCCCGGCACACCTCTCCAACCGGTCAACAGTCGTCGTGACGGTGCCTGTTGACGCTGAGATTTCGCTCTCCGCGTAGACCCTCAGTAGCCTACCCTCCTAAAAGCAGACCCTCGTCGGGCAGGGTTCCGCCCCACTCTGCAAACCGCATTCTCCAAACCAGTGCCGGACTTAATCACTTTCCCGCTCCGGAAACGCGGCCCCGCCGGAGCTGCCGCCCCGGCCCGGGAGGCGCGCTGGTCGGCGCACCGCGGCGGCGAGGTCACCGCGGCCGCGCGCAACCTGGCCGGCCGCGCTAGGGCCGTTTGAATCTCCCGCCCCCGCGGGCGGCGCGGGCCAGGCGTGCGAGGCGCGGCTGCAAAGGGGCCGCGCGGCCCTCGCTCTGGCGAGGCGGGGCCCGGCAGGCTCCGGGGGGCCCGCGGGGCCGAAGACTCGCACGCCCGCACCTCTCAGCCACTCGGCTTCACGTGGGGCCGGCGCCGCGCGACACGGGGGCGCGCAAGCAACGGCCCCGACCCGCCGCCGACCGCCGGTGCCCGCGCGCCGCCCTCCGCCCCGACGCTCCGCGCGTGACGGGCGCGACCTACCTCGCTGCAGGTCGGCCACAAGGAACTCCTCCGCTCCCCGGCCCGGCCGCGAACTGCCCCAGAGCATGCGCTCTACAGGCCTCCGGCCCCGACCCCGGGCCAGAAAAGAAAACAAAGAGCCCGGCGGCCCCTGGCGGCCGCCCCGGGAAGTGCAAGTGGCGCGCTCTGACTAAGGCGCTCCTAACCAGGCTCTCTCCGCCCTGGCAAGGGTACAGTGGGTGTGTATTTTGAAGACCCCAAATTGGGACAAGAGGACTGACAACCAGAAAGACTACTTGAAATCAAGGTTTGTTTGGGAGAATCTAGTGTGGAAGGGACTGTACGGACAAAAGAGATTCGGATCCTCCCTGCTCTCAAGAGGCTCTCCATCAGAGAAAGATGAGAAATAGGACTATCAGCAGCTACTCAGGGCTGTGACAACGGTACGCACAAGGTTATCTGGCTCAGCCGGGGCTTAACAAAGGCTTTCCAGGTTAAGCCTAAAACGGCAGGGCATCCTAGTAGAAGCATCCCGTGCACTGACAGGGAGCGATGGGAGCCTGTGGTGGTTGTGGGAAACTGCCAAGGTCTGACTGGGGCAGAGGGTGCCATGCGGAGGAACTGGAGAGGGAGAGACAGACCATGGATTCAGGGTATTGTCTAAGGAGGCAGCCTCTTCCCTGGGGAAATGGGGAACTATGGAACGGATTTAAGCACGTGAGTGACAGAAGCAGATTTTTGTTTTAGAACGAAGTGGAGAATGCAGAGAATGGACTTGGGGGAAGGGGAAACCAAGAGTGGGGGAGGGAGGCCAGATAAAAAAGATGAGGGTGTGAACTGAGGTTGGGAGCTAGTGATGGAAAACAGGCGCCGACTACCCTGTCTTGTTAACACACTCCACTCCTTCTTCAGGACAGGATACAAACAGTTCTTCAGGATTTCAAGTTCCCTGTGGTGACCTTTCAGGGCTTTTGATTGTGTCTGGGGGTTACCCAGGTCAAAGGCGTGGCCTCTGCAGAAGGATACTTTCTCCCTTTCATGTTGATTCTGACTCTGAAGGTCATTCTATCATACCTGAACTCTAGGTAGACACTTTTTTTTGTTTGTTTTTGTTTTGTTTTTGCGGTACATGGGTCTCTCACTGTTGTGGCCTCTCCCGTTGCGGACCACAGGCTCTGGACATGGAGGCTCAGCGGCCATGGCTCACGGGCCCAGCCGCTCTGCGGCATATGGGATCTTCCTGGACGGGGGCACGAACCCGCGTTCCCTGCATTGGCAGGCGAACTCTCAACCACTGCACCACCAGGGAAGCCCTAGGTAGACACTTTTGATGAATGTTTACCAACTGAGTTTCTTCTACACAGAGCCCACCCCAAAGCAGTCCCCATCTTTAAGGTTTCTCACCTCCTCAAGTTTACTTCTGCCTCCATCAGGGACTCCTCTTTTGGATGTTACACTGAAATTCCTCCAAGTTTTAACCCTGGGATCTCTGATCTGTCTCTGCTGTCTTCCTCCAAGATCTTACTCATTCACATGGCTTGATGTAATTATAAAAATAACTATCATCACGTATTTTGTAAAACCTCTTACTTCAACTACAGAAACACATCTGTCCATTACTTCATTGGTTCCTCACAAAACCCTCGACAGTTGGAAAATGAAAAAAATGAGGTTCAAAGAGGTTAAGCAAGTTTTCTCTGGGGTCATCATACAAGTGGTAGAAGGAGATCAGAAATATTCTTTAGGGCCGAGCCATCGCCTTTTAACTGAGAGGGCAGCCCACCTGGTCTGGTTCTGACCTCTACCCTAAGTTTTAGTCCTATGGCTCTACCCAGAAGACTCATAGGACTTTAGAGTCCTATGGCTCTACCCAGAAGACATTTTCCTTGGATCTAGACCCCCCACCCCCACCCCCCTTCATCCTTCAAGCCAAGGTTAAGGTTCTCTGAGAAGTACAGATTCAAACTTTCATATCTTTTCTGATTCTTCCCTCTCCTCTCCATCTTTTATTTCTGCCCCTCTGGTCTAAAGCACCACCCACCTGGCCTCTGCTCCCACCCCTCATCCTTTCCCCTTCATTTCAGTCCACCAAGATCCCAAGGTTAATCTCCCTAAATCATGGCTGTGAGACTTTGCCCTGCTTAAAAATCTTTAAAGACTCTTCTCCAGTGCTGTGCTAGGAGCACCAGGTGGCAAATGCCCCAAGCTGTTGGCTTCCTATTTCCCCCTTGGCGTCTGCACCGTAACTCTGAGCATGCCCACGCTCATTCCTGCTTTCTTACCTTTCTCACCTCTCTTACCAGGTGCCTTCTATCCTGCCTAGCTGAATTCTTGATATGTATATTTTAAGGCTCAATTCAGTTGCCATCTCCATGAAGCCTTCCTTAGCCCTACTTATCTCTTCCTTCTTTGAATGCAAATATTCATTTTTTTCACACTCTATTATTGTTGTATTTTATTTATTGAACACAAACCATAGTTAAGAACAATCAATTGACTCCAACCCAGAAATGACACAGATGATAGAACTAGAAGTAAATGATATTAAAAGTTATTATTACTGTATGGCAGGGCTTCCCTGGTGGTGCAGTGGTTAAGAATCCGCCTGCCAATGCAGGGAACGTGGGTTTGATCCCTGGTCCAGGAAGATCTCACATGCTGCAGAGCAACTAAGCCCATGCGCCACAACTACTGAGCCTACATGCCACAACTACTGAAGCCCGGGAGCCTAGAGGCCGTGCTCCACAACAAGAGAAGCCACTGCAATGAGAATCCCGCACACTGCAATGAAGAGTAGCCCCCACTCGCCGCAACTAGAGAAAGCCTGTGCACAGCAACGAAGACCCAACGCAGCCAAAAATAAATAAATAAAAGAACTAAAAGCATTAAAAAAAAAAAAAAGACTTACATTAAAAAAATAAATAAATAACTGTATGGCATATGTCCAAAAGTTAAGTGGAGACATGGAAGATATAAAAAGACCCAAAGTGATTTTCTCTCTCGACAATATCTAAGATTATAAATACACTGGATAGCATTAACAATAGATTAGATACTGGAAAAGCAACGATTAGTGAACTTGATACACAGCAAAAGAAACTATCCAAAATGAAACATAGAAAAAAAATTTTTAAGTGAAAATAGTATTAGTGAACTATGGAATAACTTTAATAAGTAGCCTACTCTACAGGTAATTGGAGACCCTGAAAATAAGGAGGAACTGGGGACATAAAATACATGAAGAAATAATGGCTAAAAAATGTTCAACCTATAAACCTATAAACTATAAACCTACAGATCTGTGATTAAAAATAAATGTGGTCTTGGGACTTCCCTGGTGGTCCAGTGGCTAAGACTCCACACTTCCAATGTAAGGGGCCCGGGTTCGATCCCCGGATAAGGAAATAGACCCACATGCGTGCCGCAACTAAGACTTTGCACACTGCAGCTAAAGATCCCGCATGCCACAGCTAAGACCCGATGTAGCCAAATAAATCAATACAAAAAAAAAAAGCTTTAAAAAAAAGTAAAATAAATGTGGTCTGAACGCTCCAAATGAAAGGCATAGATTGTCATAATAAATAGAAAAAGCAAGACCCAACCACACACTGCCTACAAGATATACACGTTAAACATAAATACAGTTGACCCTTGAACAACTCAGGTTTGAACTATGCAGGTCCACTTATACTCAGGTTTTTTTCAATAAATACATACTACAGTCCTACACGATCTAAGGTTGGTTAAATCCGTGGTTGCAGAATCACAGATACGGAGGGCCAACTGTGAAGTTATATGGGGATTTTCAGTAGCACTCCCGTGTTGTTCAAGATTAAAAGTAAAAAGATAGAAAAAATAGATTAAAAGTAAAAAGACAGAAAAAGACAAACTCTGGTAACACTAGTCAAAAGAAAGCTGGAGCAGCTATATTAATAGCAAAGTAGATTTCAGAGCAAAGAGTATTATTGAAATAAAGAAGGTAATTTCACAATGGTAAAGG
The DNA here is from genome assembly GCF_008692025.1 of Phocoena sinus. Classification (NCBI taxonomy): domain Eukaryota; kingdom Metazoa; phylum Chordata; class Mammalia; order Artiodactyla; family Phocoenidae; genus Phocoena; species Phocoena sinus. The sequence goes on along the minus strand of NC_045763.1, from coordinate 22,466,593 downwards.
AGTCAATCAAAATGCACAATCCTCAGTATATGCAACGAATAACAGAGCTTCAAAATACGTGAAGTAGGCCTTCCCCGGTGGCGCAGCGGTTGAGAGTCCGCCTGCCGATGCAGGGGCCACGGGTTCGTGCCCTGGTCCGGGAAGATCCCACATGCCGCGGAGCGGCTGGGCCCCGTGAGCCATGGCCGCTGAGCCTGTTCTCCGCAACGTGAGAAGCCACAACAGTGAGCGGCCCGCGTAGTGAAAAAAAAAAAAAAAAAAAAAAAATACGTGAAGTAAAAACTGATAGAACTCCTAGAAGAAATAGACAAATCGACAACTATAGCTGGAGATTTCAATAACCCAGTCTCAATATTACTGATAGGACAGGTAGGAAGAAAACCAGCAAGGATAGAATAGACTTGAACAACACTTTCAATCAATTTGAACTGACTGACATTTATGGAACACTTAACCTTTCTTCACACTCCACCTTGATTTTTTCGGACAACAGTAACATACTCATGACTTTTTTTTTTTTTTTTGCGGTACGCGGGCCTCTCACTGCCGTGGCCTCTCCCGTTGCGGAGCATAGGCTCCGGACGCGCAGGCCAAGCGGCCATGGCTCACGGGCCCAGCCACTCCATGGCATGTGGGATCCTCCCAGACCGGGGCACGAACCCATGTCCCCTGCATCGGCAGGCGGACTCTCAACCGCTGCGCCACCAGGGAAGCCCCATACTCATGCCTTTTAAGTGCACATGAAACATTTCCCAAGATAGGCTATACTAGGTTATAGAAAAAGTCTTGTTAAATTTAAGATGATTCAATCATACAAAGTAAACATATACTTAGGCCACAATGGAATGAAAGTAGAAACAAATAACAGAAAGATCTTTGGAAAACTCCCAAATATTTAAAAACACACTTTTGGGAATTCCCTGGCAGTCCACTGGTTAGGACTCAGCACTTTCACTGCTGTGGCCTGGGTTCAATACCTGGTCGGGGAACTAAGATCCTGCAAGCCGCCTGGCATGGCCTAAATAAATAAATAAATAAAAATAAAAACAATAAAAACACACTTTTACATAGTCCACAGGTCAAAGAAGAAATCAAAAGGTAATTTCAAAGTATTTTGAACTGAATTAAAATGAAAACATAACATAGCAGAACTTCTGGAATATTTTTGTTTGTTTGTTTTGTTTTTTACTTGTGGAGTATTGTTAGAGGAGTATTTGGGAGAAACTAATAGCACTAAATGCCTAAACTAGAAATGAAGAAAATGTCTCAAATTAATCAGCTTCTGCCTTAGGGAACTAGGAAAAGAAGAGCAAACTAAACCCAAAATAAACAAAAGAACATAATAAAGATCAAAACAGAAATCAATGAAATAGAACACAGAAGAACAATAAAGTCATCAACCAGCGTTTGCTATGTGCCAGGCCCAGTACTAGGTCCTGAGCATACATATATGGTCCCATTCTTTAAGGATAACTCAACTAGTAGGTTAGATGGACATTAACTAAAAAATAAGCACATCAGAATGCTAATAACGTTACCATGATGGAATGCTCAAGGTGCCCACCCTACCTCTGAGAGAAGCCATTATGGGTGCTTAGGGAAGGGGAGGTGAGCATGGTGGCTGAGTTCAGGCTCTAAAGATGCAGACCTTCATCTAAAGATGTGTGACCTTGGGCAAATAATCTAACCTTGATTGTCTTCCTTTTCTATAACATGGATATAAAAAATGTCCCTGCCCTGCATAGGGCTGTTGTAAGGATTAAAGAATGCCTAGCACATAGTAGGTCCTCATCAAATGTCAGATACCATCATAAAGACAGGTTCTGGGACTTCCCTGGCTGTCTAGTGGTTAAGACTCCACTGCAGGGGCCCAGATTTGATTCCTGGTTGGTTGGGGAACTAAGATCCCATCCATCAGAGGGAAAGACATGCATAAAGACAGAAAGTGGTTAAAGACAGAAGTAACAGCCAGGAAGGGCTCCCGCTCCCCAAGAAACTGCACTCATGTCTTAGTATTATCCAGAGCCAAGCAGACATAGGCACATAGCAGGTTTATTATTTGTTACAACTGAAACCGAGTTTTTATGGTGTAGTGGGTACTAATTAGCTGAATATAAAGTGTAAATAGCTAATTTTCTCAAGGCATGGTATGATGTGGGTTGAGCACAGGCTCTGCAGTCTATTGCCTTGCTCAGATGCATGTTCTGCCACTTACTGGCTATATAACTCGTGCAAGTTCAACTCCAACTTCAGTCTCCTCTGCAAAATGGGCACAAAGGGTACCTACTTTACAGGGGTACACAGAATATTAGATGAAATAATGTACGTATCTTACCACACTGCCTTGTTCAAAGGTAACAGTATATCATGATACGGTTTTGGGGTTCAAATCCTGGTTCTATTACTAGTTCGGTGATCTTGGGCAATACTAATCCCTCCATCTTCTCCCCTTTTCTCTCCTGAATAGGTAGGGTTCTGAGTGAGATAAGCCTGGTTTAGTAGATCATTTATCTGTGGTGGCAAACTTTATTAAACAAAACTTTAATGGCTACTATATCCCTAGTTGTTTGCTTTTAAGTCAGAGAATTTTCTCACAAGCTCACCGTACTTATGAGACTGTAAGCTTTTTTTTTTTTGCGGTACGTGGGCCTCTCACTGTTGTGGCCTCTCCCACTGCGGAGCACAGGCTCCGGACGTGCAGGCTCAGCGGCCATGGGTCACGGACCCAGCCGCTCCGCGGCACATGGGATCCTCCCGGACCGGGGCGCGAACCTGTGTCCCCTGCATCGGCAGGCGGACTCTCAACCACTGCGCCACCAGGGAAGCTCGAGACTGTAAGCTTTTTTACAAATATTAACTCTAAATTCTCACTACAACTCCAAGAGGTACTTTTATTGTCCCCATTCTATGCATAAGGAAACTGAGGCAGAGTGGTTAAGTAGCTTGCCCAAGGTCACAGGGACTACAAGCGGTATCAGGATTCAAACCCAGGCAGTCTCACTTTAGCAACTACTGCTATGACTATTAAGGCCTACTTGGAGAAAAAAGCCAGAATAACCTGTTTGTAAAAAGTCTACAGGTAGGTATGTTGCAACCTGAAGTTCAGCAAAGGGTGTGACCTAGAGTACTTGCTGACAGCTTTGCTTCAGCTACACCTGGACACCACGAGAAATGGATGTATTCCCCACCTAGCACCCAGCCCTACCCTGAGAATTTACACTAAAAACATTGTTCAGACTTTACTGTGCACCTACCATCCAAAGACTATTTATGTGGGAATGCCAAGATGTGCGCTGGACACAGGGCTAACCCTGGGGATACAGGACCAGTCCACTTCCTAGCTGTAGATTTGGGCAATTATTTAGCCTTTCTCCTCCTGGGTTTTCCTATCAAAGCAGACAGATTAATACCCACTTCAGGGCTGTGATTATTAACACATGCCAAGTGCTTAGAAGAGCCTGGCACAGGTAAGCACTAAGTGTTGCTACTTGCTTAGGTAAAGCAACCGAGGTTCTCCAATAATCATAGCCACAAACTAGCTATTCGGTACCCTCTCGTCCCTGAACGCTGTAAAACTGTACATCTGGACATTCCATGTGTTTGGGCCACAACCCACCAAACCCCCAAATCCCCCCCTTAAACCTGATTCTAAATGGGTTATTCTACCTCCCCATCTTGTAAAATTCACTTAATAGCCCCACCCAAGATCTAGACTCTACCTTCTTAGACGGTTCCCCGCTAGTCCCCATCCTTCAGTCTTATGACTTCCCTATAATGCTGGCAGCCTGTACATAGGCTTGACAAAGTCCTACTGTGACTCAAGCATAGCTCTTTGACACAGGAGAGGATTAACTACCCCAACAGCTGCTTTTAACTTTTTAACATCTGCACCACATCTTGTACGATGGTTAGGTCTCTCATGAAGACCTCTCATTCAGCACCCATGTCCAGTGGCCTAATGTGTAAGTCTCTAAGACCATACCTTAAGTTACCTATTTACAACGGGTTAGGATACATGCATTTTCCCAAGTAGTAGTACACGCCAATATTAAACACAAGAGCTCAGGGCCTTTAACTAGTGCAGAATCAATCAGGTATTAACTGCTTGAACAAGCAGCTTCATTTATAGAATAGTCATTTAGCAGTCATATTTGCATAGAAGAACCACATAGGGAATTTCCTGGTGTTTTCACTGAAGGGGACCAGGTCTGACCCCTGGTTGGGGGACTTAAGATCCTGCAAGCCACATGGTGCTGAAATGCCCGCGGTCGCGAGACCCCTCCACAAGACCACCAGAGACGAGAGTCAAAGCCAAACGGCAAGGGTCATTTATTGCAGGTTCGAACCTGGACCTGCGCACACTCGTTGCCGGTGACGCTAAGAGGTCCCGATGGAGTTTAGTACAGCTCTTTTATAGACAGGTACAAACAAGCTCGGGACCTTCTGCGGGGCTTTCCAGGGGTGGGGAGTACTGATTGGCTAACTTTTAAACAAAGACACTAGTCACCGTCTGATTGGTTAACTTTTAAACAAAGACACTAGTCACCGTCTGATTGGTTGGATGGTTGCAAAAGGGGGTTCAGCAAGCATAGTTACAGAAGCGAGAGCGGCTGGTTAAGTTCCGGTTTCCTGAGGTTTTGTTTCTCAATTAGAAATACTTAAGATGGGGCCATAGTTACAAACAGTACAAACAGTAAGATCAATGCAATCCTAGCAGTGCTGCGGCCTAACGGCAGGGCATCAATTCAGTCCTAATTCTACCAAAGTAGAACATAGCCCTTATAGCCCTTCATTCCCCCTTCTTTCATGAACCAGAGGAGCCAATCTTGGGTCCTCAAGGCTCAGTTTCTTCATTTTCTAAGTCCTCGTATGGCTGATATTGTGATCTTAATACCATTAGCTGAACTGTGTTTATTCTTTTCCGGACGAAATCCATGATTTTGTTGAATATACAGGGGCCTATAGTGAGGAGGAAAAGGAGGCATAGTAGAGGGCCCAGGAAGGGCAGGAGGAAGGGAAGCATCTCATGAAATCCTGACCAAAGGGGATTGTCCGCTAATTCTTTCTGGCGGTGGGCTAAGTCTTCCTGGAGCTGGTGAATTTTGTTTCTTACAATGCCTGATTTATTTGCATAAAAACAACATTTTTCTTTTAGGGCGAGGCATATCCCACCCTGTTCAGCTGTCAGCAAGTCTAAGCCCCTCCTATTTTGTAGGACCACCTCGGCCAGCGAATCTAATTGGTCCTGTAAGTCCTGAATGGTTCCAGAGAGGGTTTCTACCTCTTCTATTAATTGTCTAGACAGCTGATTACAGGAGTGAAGGGAGACCCCAAGACCTGTACTCCCTGTGGCCACAGCTCCTGTAATTCCTAGTCCTACCAGGAGGGGTATGGCTGTAATGGCTCATTTGGTTCTTCCTGCCCAAAGGTCAAAGCTGGGAATGGGCAATGGAGTGTCTCCTGAGATCAGGTCTACATTAGGGAGGAGGGTGGCTAGGTTGCAGACCCCTGTCCAGTTCTGGGGTAAATAGGTGTATGCTAGGTTATTTCCACGGACAAAGACAGTGGTGTTAGGACTACAGAGGGAGGAGTTTACGGGGATATACTGACTACATCCAGTAGATGAAAGGATTCCCAAGTCAATACTGGCGTTAGAGAGGGAATCGTTCTTGACAAAGCATGAGGTATTAAAGGTAGTTGAAAACTTTGAAAATTGTATGGGAAACGGCTCGGGGAGTGAAGTTGGGTTACATTGTTTGCTGATGTTTAAATTGGCGAAAATGGGGATAGCTATAGGGCGGGGCGGTCCTTGAGGAAGGCAGAGCCAGCAGTCTTGTGCTAAGTTGGGGTTGGTGGTATTTAAAAGCGCAAAAGTAGCTTCTAGTATAGTCGTGATTTGGGGGTCCAGTTCAGAGGGATTGACCTTAGGGCAAATTAGGGGGTGGTAGCTGAGCTGTGGGTACAGATTCTGATAGGCCTTTTTCTATTTGTCTTCGGGTTTCTATCTGGCGCACTTCGTCTTGGGGCCCTCCACCGTCTGACATATGTATGGGGGCCCTGGTATTCCAGCACACCGGGGTCCCGGGAGTACCAATGCATCCAGCCTGAAGGTATTTATTATTATCACTAATGGTGGGACTTTTATTATTCTGTAGTGTGGCTGTGAAATAAGTCTTGTTATTGGTCCCTATACATTGCTGGTAAGAGGAATAGCACGTGCTATGCATTGATTCCTGAAAAGTAGAACAGGGGCAAATAGCTCGGGGGGGGAGTGGTTTAGGCTTATGGTAGCATTGCCAGCTGGTTTTGACCCCGGTGCCTCCATATACCTGAACAAGGTATGCAGTTATTCCCCCGCAATCCTGCATATGAGTATACCTTCGGGGAACAACAGGAGTCTCGCTAGTACCTCCCCTGCACTCGCACGGTGCACCATATAGTTGTTGCATTAAAGCATTCTTATTGGGGGGGGGGTCGAATCCTCCCCTCGTGGCCCGAGGGTTGAGGGTTAGGACTATCATTAGAGCTATCAGCAGTACCTTGGTCCTCATGGGGGAGGGTATGGCGTAAGATCAGTTTGAGGGGATTGTCCTTACTCCGATCAACCGTCCAGGTAACGTCAGCTTTAGTGGACTTGATGAGGTCAGAAAGTGGGTCCACCGGCTTGACGTGGGTGTAATGGATCCAGGCAGCTATGCTGTCCACCTTGATGGCCGTCGGCGTTGTCAGGATGATCTGGTAAGGTCCTTTCCACCTGGGTTCTAGGGTCTCTTGTCGATGGCGTTTGACAAGGACCCAGTCACCTGGTTGAAGCTGGTGTGGAGTAGGCGGGGGTCCTGTTGTATATAGCTCTTTTAGTTTGGGCCAGATTGTCTCGTGTATCCACTGTAAGGCTTGGAGGGAAGACAGGAGATTATTTTCTGGGTCCGATTGAATAAGGTTAGTCTTTAGGTTAGGGATAATAGGAGGAGGCCTACCATGTATTATTTCGTAGGGGGTAAATCCTAGCTTATAGGGGGAATTTCGCACCCTAAACAGAGCGTAGGGGAGTAGGACTAACCAGTTAGCGCCAGTCTCCATGGTTAATTTAGTCAAGGTCTCTTTTAGAGTTCTATTCATTCTTTCTACCTGTCCTGAACTCTGGGGGCGGTATGCACAATGTAATTTCCAATCAGCCCCAAGTATGGAAGCCAGATCCTGACTTACCTTAGAAACGAAGGCCGGCCCGTTGTCTGACCCTATCATAACTGGAAAGCCATACCTGGGCAGGATTTCTTCTAGTAGCTTTTTAGCTACTATTTGTGCTGTCTCATTCTTGGTCGGGAATGCCTCGGTCCAACCTGAAAAGGTATCTATAAACACCAGTAAATATCTATATCCATATTTGCCAGGCTTTACCTCCATGAAGTCCACTTCCCAGTAGGCTCCGGGCTGGTTCCCTCTTTCCTGGATGCCAGCGGTTGGTGGGTGGGTGCTAGCATTATGGAGTTGGCAGACTGCACAGCCAGCAACCAGTCGTTCAGTTTTTTTCGGAGACATTTTTAAGTCCAGTCTGTCTGATGAGATCTTGTAGCCGTCGGGCGCCCAAGTGGGTGCTACGATGGATCTGTTCAAGGACCAAGGTTCCTAGTTTTTCTGGAAGGAGGATATTGTTCTTAGCGTCCCGCCACCATCCGTCTTTAACCTGGGTTAGAGGGAGTTTGTTTATCCATCTAATGTCATCTTCCGAGTAGTCAGGTTGGGGCGGTAATTCCCGGGGCCGTGGATCCGGCAGTTGTAGGGGAAGTAATGGTATTGGAGTGTATGCCGCCTTTCGAGCCGTCTGGTCTGCCAAATTGTTGCCCCGGGCGACTGGATTTGTGGGTTTTTGATGCCCTGGGCAATGTACAATGGCTAACTTTTGGGTTCCCATATGGCCGCTAGCAAGGCCAGGATTTCCTCTTTGTTCTTGATGTCTTTGCCCTCTGCTGTGAGTAGTCCCCGCTCTCGGTATATTGCCCCATGTATGTGTGCGGTAGCGAAAGCATACCGGCTGTCTGTATATATGGTGGCTTTTTGGTCTTTGCTCATCTTGAGAGCTTGGGTCAGGGCAATTAATTCAGCTTTTTGGGCTGAGGTCCCTGGGGGGAGAGTCTTTGCCCATATCACCTCAGTTTCCGATGTTACCGCTGCCCCCGCATACCTCTGACCTTGCTGGACAAAACTGCTGCCGTCAGTGAACCATGTGACTTGTGCATCTAATAGGGGCTGGTCACGTAGGTCTTCCCAAACCCCATGGATCTGAGCCAGTACCTCTGCACAATCATGGAGTGGGGAGTCTAAGTCTGGGTCAGGTAATAGAGAGGCAGGGTTTAAAGCCCGTGGTGGAGTGTAGCTGATTTTGAGAGGATTTAACAGTAGACCCTGATAGTGGACCAATCGAGCATTGCTCATCCATCGGTTGGGAGGCTGTTTGAGAACCCCGTCGATGGCGTGGGGGGTGGTGACATGTAATTCCTGTCCCATAGTTAGTTTGTTGGCATCCTTTACCATTAGGGCTGTGGCGGCGATCACCCGGAGGCAAGGAGGCCAGACTGCAGCCACGGGGTCCAATTTCTTTGATAGGTAAGCGATAGGCCTGGTCCAAGGACCGAGGGGTTGGGTCAACATGGCCTTAGCTATGCCTTTGTTTTCATCCACAAAGAGGTGGAAGGGTTTGGAGACATCAGGGAGACCCACGGCGGGTGCGGATAGCAAGGCAGTTTTGATCTGCTGAAACGATTGCTCAGCCTCCTCTGTCCATTCAAAGGGCGTCTGTTCTTTGGTGGCTAAGTATAGTGGTTTGGCCATTTCAGCAAATTTGGGTATCCATAAACGGCAGAACCCAGCTGACCCCAAAAATTCTCTCACCTGTCGAGGCGTGGTGGGTCTGGGGATGCGGAGGACAGTCTCTTTCCGTGCATCTGTGAGCCATCGTTGCCCCCCTTTCAGTAGGTATCCCAGGTAAGTTACCTCAGGCCTGCAGATCTGCGCCTTTTTGGCAGAGGCCCGGTATCCCAGGGTGCCGAGAGTCTGTAGGAGGTTTCTGGTTCCCTGCAGGCAGGCTTCAGTGGTCCCAGCAGCTATTAAGAGATCATCAACATACTGCAGGAGAGTTATATTGGGGTTTTGTCTCTGGTACTCACTGAGATCCTCGTGTAGGGCCTCATCAAACAAGGTAGGTGAGTTCTTGAATCCTTGGGGAAGTCCGGTCCAGGTGAGTTGTCCATTTATGCCTCTCTCGGGATCCGACCATTCGAAGGCAGAGTTCTTGACTTTTGGGTGCTAAGGGTAAACTAAAAAAGGCATCTTTGAGGTCCAGCACAGTATACCATTGTTTTTCTGGACTAAGGGCGCTCAAAAGAGTATATGGATTGGATACGGTAGGATGGATGTCTATGACTCGTCTGTTAACTTCCCTCAGGTCCTGTACTGGGCGGTAGTCTTTACTGTTAGGTTTGCGGACTGGCAGCACGGGTGTGTTCCAGGCCGACTGGCAGGGACGCAGTATAACTAGGTCAAGAAGCCGGCGAATATGTGGAGTGATACCAGTTTTGGCCTCTATGGGCATGGGATATTGTCGGACACGTGCAGGATCTGCCCCTGGTTTGATTTCTATGAATAGGGCTGGGCGATGTTTGGCTAGTCCCATCCCACCTGTTTCTGCCCATGCTTCGGGGAACTGCTGAAGCCATGACTTTATATCTTGATTTTGGGAGGGTGGTTCCTGGTGAAGTCGGTACTCATCTTCCAAGTTCAGGGTGAGCACAGATATGGGTTGGTTGTGAGGGTCTGTTATGATCGGCCCCTCTGACCGAAAATGAATTTGTGCTCCCATTTTAGTAAGTCAGTCTCTCCCCAGTAAGGGGCAAGGGCTATCGGGAATGACCAGAAAGGAGTGGGTTACCTTTCCCGTGCCCAAGTCCACAGTTCTCTGAGTGGTCCAGGGGTAACGTTTAACTCCCGTAGCTCCCTGGACCCAGGAGGTTTTGTCAGAAATTTTCCCGTGGGCCTTAACCAAGACCGAATGCTGTGCCCCTGTATCCACCAGGAATTGGACTGGTTTCCCCTCCACTTGTAGGGTTACCCTGGGTTCGGGGAGGGGGTCCGAACCCCGTCCCCCCTACTCTGCATCATGTGTAAACAGGACTGGGGTGGTGGCCTTCGGTTGCCATTGCCCCTGGTTGGGGCGCGGCTGCCTTTTTTGGGGGCATTCCCGAGCCCAGTGGCCTTTTTCCTTGCAATAGGCACATTGATCTCTGTCCAATGGTCGCCTGGGAGGTCGAGTGGCTGGGGGGCCCCCTTGATCTTTCTGAACAATGGCGGCCAGGACCTTAGTCATTTTCTCAGTGGCTTTAAGTTGTTTATCCTCTGGGGCGTCTCGGTTATTAAAGACGCGCTGAGCAATACGGAGTAGGTCCTGTATCTGTTTGCCCTCCAGATCTTCTAACTTCTGGAGTTTCTTTTTAATATCAGGGGCTGCCTGGTTAATGAAGGACATTACAACGGCAGCCTGATTTTCGGGGGCCTCTGGATCCATAGGGGTATATTGCCTAAAGGCTTCCATTAATCTTTCTAAGTGAGAGGAGGGACTTTCTGTTTTACCTTGTACAATTGAATATACCTTGGCCAAATTAGTGGGCTTGCGCGCAGCAGCCCGGAGACCCGCCATTAGAGTCTGGCGATAAATGAGCAGTCGCCCCCTACCTTCTCCGGTGTTATAGTCCCAATCATCCTGCGGGGTGCGAGTTAAGGGAAAGGCTGCATTAATAAGATCAGGGTTAGCGGTGGGTTGACCACCATCTCCAGGAACCAGTTTTCTTGCCTCCAGCTGGATTCGTTCTCGTTCCTCGGTAGTGAACAGGATCCGGAGAAGCTGTTGGCAGTCATCCCAGGTGGGCTGATGAGTAAACACTATCTAGAAGAGCTATCAAGTCTTTAGGATTATCAGAAAAACGAGCATTCTGGGTTTTCCAATTATATAAGTCACTGGTAGAAAATGGCCAATACTGGAGTCGGGGGTTCCCTGTCTCATCGGGAGGGCCTATTTCTCGCAGGGGTAGGGCTGTGGTGGAATCTGGATGGCGGAACCCTGGGTCGCGCTGAGTGCGTCCACGGGTGCTTCCAGCCGGCCCAGGGGTTATTTTCATTGGGCAGGAGGGCCGGCAGTGCCTCTGCCTCTCGGTCCTCCGGTTCTGACCTGGGTGGCCCCTCGGGAGGGGCCACAGGAGGTTCTTCCAAGGGGAGAGGAGCAGGTTCAGGAGCAGGAAGGGGGACCGGTTGTTGGGCCAAAGGAGGATGTTGATATGGGGGGGGTTCTAAGAGAAGGAGGTCTTGGCTATCAGAAAGTATGGGTGCGGTTGAGGTCTGAGGCTTGGGAGGTTTAGTTGGTCGGGCCGTAAGGATCTTATATGTCCCTGATGACAAAAAGGGGGCCATCCAGGGAGGTGGGTTTTCTACCAGGTCCTGCCATACCAAGATGTAGGGGATTTGGTCCGGATGGCCTTCTTTCCCTGGTAAGAAAACCCTAGATTTAATTTTTAGGACTATAGGAAGACAAAAGGTACCCTCGGTGGGCTAACCAACCCCAAAAGTTGGCCATTCAGAGCGGCAGAAGGTATAAGTTTTCTTTTCTGGATGTCCAGACTGAGGTCGTGTCCTCGGGATTTCACATCCCCAAAATTAGTGAGAAGGAGGGAGAGAGGGGTACTCTGTGTTTGGCCCATGTTTAGGTCCTGGAAGAGATTGGTTAGAAAAGGTTATTCTGAAAACGAAAGTGATTAAGAGCAGTCCCAATAGCGGAGCCTGTAAAAGGAGGAAGGGAGGTTATCGCGTGCACCCTTCAGATGGGCTATCAACCCCCAGATGGGTCACGGTGGACGTCTCCAACCACGCCCGACTGTGTGTCCTATAGCACGTCCGCCAGGACTGTCCTAGTCCCCAAAACAGAAGGTACCTTGAGCCAGCGATGACCCGTTGACCTGACGTCTGGTAGGCTTGGGGGCAACCTGGACAAGCCCCCAAATGAAATGCCCGCGGTCGCGAGACCCCTCCACAAGAGAGTCAAAGCCAAACGGCAAGTGTTTGCAGGTTCGAACCTGGACCTCCGCGCACTCGTTGCCGGTGACGCTAAGAGGTCCCGATGGAGTTTAGTACAGCTCTTTTATAGACAGGTACAAACAAGCTCGGGACCTTCTGCGGGGCTTTCCAGGGGTGGGGAGTACTGATTGGTTAACTTTTAAACAAAGACACTAGTCACCGTCTGACTGGTTGCAAAAGGGGGTTCAGCAAGCATAGTTACAGAAGCGAGAGTGGCTGGTTAAGTTTCGGTTTCCTGAGGTTTTGTTTCTCAATTAGAAATACTTAAGATGGGGCCATAGTTACAAACAGTACAAACAGGAAGATCAATGCAATCCTAGCAGCGCTGCGGCCTAACGGCAGGGTATCAATTCAGTCCTATTTCTACCAAAGTAGAACATAGCCGTTATAGCCCTTCAGTGCAGCCAAAAAAAAAGAACCACACAATTATGTATATAGTCACCTTTATTGTAATTCACCCGAGTACATCAGAAACTGACATGGATCTCTTTATTAAGACATGTAGATTCTCACGGGCACCTGCTTTCCACTTTTAAGAAAATCCAGTTTACTTGAGAATGGCCAAGATCTTAGTATCAGTACATCAAGTTTCCACCTCATAGGAAACCTGAAAGGGTCTCTTGGGACTCCCAGGTCACTATACTGTCCACAGACCTGCCCACACAAGTGTCTTCTGGAATTCCTTCTAAATTTCAAAAGGCACCTGGTTAACAGAACACTATTACTCTGCTGGTTTTTAAGGTGCAATTCCAGGGTTAAACATTGTGCGAAACTTAACATTTTCAAATTGCCCAGGCTTATCTTCCAAAAACAGTGTATTACTCACTTTACTAATCTCCCTGCCAAATAAAGGCCCCCAAAGCATTGTTAACTGCACAAGTCAGGCAAGGCTCCTCTTCTCTCCTGAATGAAAAGGACAAAAAAAGAATTAGATTCATACATAACAATCTTATTTCACTTTTAAATTTTGGTATACTAGATGTCTCTCTGCATGGTTTGTCTCCTCAGTCATTGTCCACAGGACTCTGAGAAGCTGTAGGAATATGCAGGCGCAGACTCAAGGCCCGGCTTCATCTCCAACGTTGTGGAAAGGGACTGTACATCATGGGGCAGAGCCCTATGCTCCCCTACGCCACCAGGACAGAGCCCGGGGAGAAGTGACCTCCCGGGGTATCCACGTTGGAATGTCTGACTGAACACTTACTGTAAGTTCCCACACGGACAAGTTTCGTTCTGAGAGCGGACAAAGTACAACAAAGTTAGCCTAGGTACCCAATTAACACGATCGACTATATAGTACTGTACTGTAATAGGTTTATAATACTTTTCACACAAATACATAAAAAGCAAACATAAAGAAATAAACATTTTAAGTCTTACAGTACCTTGAAAAGTACAACAGCTAGCATACAGGGGCTGGCCTCGAGTGAACAGGCCATGAGTTACTGACTGGAGGGAGAGGAAGGAGATGGCAGAGCTGAAGGATCATTAGCATCAGGAGATGGAGGGCAAGCTGCAATTTCACTCAAGCCTCACACTGATGGCACAGGTTCTGGTCCCTTTCCCTTGCTGGATTCAACTCTTATCTACCCTCCTGAAAAAACGATCCAGTGATATCTGGGTACTAGCTCTTCTCATCAGATGACACAGTAGCACTGCGTTGCATTCTGAATGGTTGCTGCAACTTTCGTGTACCATTCTACGTCCGGGTCCTCTGCCTCAAAAACTAACAGTGCCTCCTCAAATAAAGAAAACCCCCTTACCACTTCCTGCATCATGAATCTCTTTCATTCTTCAGCAGTACCACCTATGTCACTGCTGCTTTTATGCTTGTTTCCAGACATCCTGGGCTTAAAATACAGATACTGTCCTACTGTACTCCGTACAGTACTGTAAAGTATACTAAAACAAAACCACTTGTAGAGGATGCACGCATGTGACAATGTACACCAGACACCTGAATTAACTTACGTGACTGGACATGTGCACACATGTTCGCATCTTAAGGTTTGTATGTAAAGGACTCACTGTACCCGTTTTCAAGACATTTCATTTCTCCTCATCCCATACTACATGTAGACTTGAGGGAAGTTCAAGTCCACCAGGATTAGCAACTGTTTCTACTAACTTCCAAAAGTTATGCTTTATCTATCATAGTTACCATCATTGTAGACATACGCTCTGCATATGCTGGCGCAACTTAACCCCCCACATCACAGAAGGGAACTGTACAAGAGACCAAACCCTTAGTTGCCCTGGAAAGATCGAGAGGGTACACACATTACATGACTCATGTGACAACTTTGCTGTCTTTGGTTAAGTCATTCAAAATTGTTCCATTTGCAAAACAGAAATCTCTCCTCTACCGTGAGTATTAAAGATGTGAAGATAAACTTTAAAAAGCCATCTTCCTGGAATATGAGCACACATCTAAGAAACTATCAACATGCCTACAAAAAAAAGTAGCAAAATATCTAGATGCATTGAACGGCAGCATCTTCACGAAATGGAGTGAGCTCAAAATGATCAAATGTCTTATGCAAAATGTTGGCAGGCAAACACTGATAGGTCAAAAGGAATTCGTAGATTTACTTACCCCGAATCAAATTATTTGGAATCCCAAACAAATGCTGCAAAACAAAGCAGGTAAGAGCTTTAATCCAGCAATACACCCAAACTGATTAAAACAAATTTTTCATTCACTTCGGATCAACCTAGATTCAGATATGCTGCTCTAGAGAGCTGTTTCCTGCATGGTTTGTCTCCTCAGTCATTGTCCACAGGACTCTGAGAAGCTGTAGGAATATGCAGGCGCAGACTCAAGGCCCGGCTTCATCTCCAACGTTGTGGAAAGGGACTGTACATCATGGGGCAGAGCCCTATGCTCCCCTACGCCACCAGGACAGGGCCCGGGGAGAGTGACCTCCCGGGGTATCCACGTTGGTCACTATACTTTAGAAATTAACTTCACGAAGTTGACAGCTACTTCGCAGGAGTATCTATAAAGGACTAGATCCCAATCACCCCAGTGTCAACAAGAGTTGAGCGCAAGACTAAGGAGCAGACACATCAATAATCTGAATTTTCAACCAGGTACTCCAAAGGCATCTAGGAACCCCAACAGGCGATTAGCTTGCTGCCGAAGAACAGCAAATAACAGCCGTTATGACGCCAGTAAAGGCTCCTACCTTTAACCCGATCGCCTGAAATTAAAAAATTGCCCCAAAAGAAAAAATAAATGGCAACAGAATTAAAAATAACCCGAATCGGGAACAAAATGGCCTGCATTCAACTCCATTGAAGACGCTAACCCGCCTCCTAGGAAGCAACATAATGGCGCAACAGGAAATGAGGGCGGGCGCTGCGCACTTAGCTTGTGGGCGCGAAGGATCGCGCCCTGCACGCCAGGGAATTCCCGCGCTAACGACCCTTGGTTACGGCCAAGACCCGCGGCCGGCGAGGCCTCCCCCGCCCACACCCGACCCGGCCCTATTTTTGCGAGAAAGGGTAGTCACCATGGACGCCGAAGATTCGGAATCATTCTAAATAGTGTGACCCCCAAAGAAAAGGCTGAGTTGCGGACCCAGTACCAGACAAAACGCTGAAGAAGCAGGCATCTAATCACACTCACCAAGCACCCGACGAGAATAACAGCCTTCCCCGAAAAGACCAAACGGTCTCAAGGCATCGGTATTTATACCTTCTGAAGCCCCCGGAAGTCAAGAAATCTCTACTGCGCCTGCGCCGCGTCATGCGCAGTTAGGGAGTTAGAAATTCGCTAAGGGTGCTGGGACTCCACCGCAGGTTAAGCCCCACCCCTACCTGGCGTAGAGGCATCTCGCGATAGTAGAGACTTCTCGCGGGACCTTGAAAGTGCAAGTTACAGAAAGAGAGGTTTTGAAGTATTTAGGCTGATGGGTAAGTGCTGGATCGGGTATTTACGGCTCTACGATCAGTTCACCAATCTGGAGGATAAGCCGTTAAATAAAGTCAAAAAACCTTTGGATTAATAAGTGTTCTGAATAGAAAAGGCATTTAAGCCTTGTCTGGAAAAAAAAAAAAAACAAAAAGAAAAAGGCATCTAGAGAAATGCAGTCTCTAAAGGGATTGAATTTACCCTGCTACGTGTGAAATAAACATTTGATAAATCGCGTTGGCAAATA
Organism: Phocoena sinus; assembly: GCF_008692025.1. Taxonomy (NCBI): domain Eukaryota; kingdom Metazoa; phylum Chordata; class Mammalia; order Artiodactyla; family Phocoenidae; genus Phocoena; species Phocoena sinus. The sequence continues at coordinate 22,450,313 of NC_045763.1, read as the reverse complement.
AGTCGGGAGTACTAAACTGTACACTTAAAAATGATTAAACTGGTAGATTTTATGTTACGTGTATTTTAACACATATAGACACCTAATATAAAGAAGGCAAGCAAAGAATCCTGAAGATAAATGTTACATGTGAAATATTGCAAATGCGATAGAATTCCGAATAAATGTTAGATAAATTGACGTAGAGCCATCACAGCTCTGCTATAACGAGTAGAAACATTTATGGTGTTCTTCCCATAAGATTTTGTGCTGGGTGCTTTAAATACATTATTTACCATCACAGCAATTCTAAGACATTGGTATTATTACCCGGTTAAAAAAAATTTTTTTTAATAGCATGCATTTTCTTTCTTGCACTTATTTTTGGCTGTGTTGGGTCTTCCTTGCTGCGCGCAGGCTTTCTCTAGTTGTGGCGAGTGGGGGCTACTCTTCATTGCGGTGCACGGGGTTCTCACTGCGGTGGCTTCTCTTGTGGAGCACGGGCTCTAGGTTCACGGGCTTCAGTAGTTGTGGCTCGTGGGCTCTAGAGCGCAGGCTTAGTAGTTGCGGTGCACAGGCTTAGTTGCTCTGCGACATGTGGGATCATCCCGGACCAGGACTCGAACCTGTATCCCCTGAATTGGCAGGCAGATTCTTAACCACTGTGCAACCAGGGAAGCCCTATTACCCAGGTTTTAAGATGCGAAACAGGCCCAGAGCAGTGGTTCTCTAAGTGTAGTTGGCCAACTGTGGGGTCCCTGAAACTCTTTTGGGGGTTCATGAGGTCAAAACTATTTCATAATAATACTTAGACTTTTTCTGCCTCCTTCACTATGTTGAGTCTACACTGATGTAAAATGAAATTGTGGGTTAAACTGCTGGTGTCTTAGTTTGCTTCAAAGCCCTGTCACCAAACTGTACTGGTGGTCATTGTATTCTTCATCAACACAAATTTAAAATTTTTTAAAAAGTCAGTTTCACCGAAGGACGTCCTTGATGAAGAAGTAAAAATCATTATTTTTACTAATTCTTGCCTTTTGAGTATCTGTCTTTTATTATTTAGTTATTTGGCTGTGTTGGGTCTTCGTTGCTATGCACGGGCTTTCTCTAGTTGTGGTGAGCAGGGGCTACTCTTCGTTGTGGTGTGCGGGCTTCTCATTGCGGTGGCTTCTCTTGTTGTGGAGCACAGGCTCTAGGTGTGTGGGCTCAGTAGCTGTGGCTCATGCGCTCTATAGCGCAGGCTCAGTAGTTGTGGCACACGGGCTTAATTGCTCCGCGGCATGTGGGATCTTCCCAGACTGGGGCTCGAACCTGTCTCCCCTGCATTGGTAGGCGGATTCTTAACCACTGCGCCACCAGGGAAGTCCTGAGTATCTGTCTTTTTAATATTCTATGTGACAAAGTGAGAAGTACACATAGAGCATTTATGCTGCATGTGAAAACTGATCTGCAGGAAAAGCACTTATGACATTGTTTGAGTTGTGAGCTGAAAAAGCCACGTTTTTCATGGAATACTGTTTTATTTGAAAGAATGGCTGACATCTTTACCAGCTATATATCTTGTGTGGGACTGGATTTTCATTTACTTAAACCAAAACACCGTATAGTTACAGGTTGAATGCAAGAGCAGATATGAGAACTGAGTTGCCTTCAATTAAACCAGACAGTAAAGAGATTTGCAAAAAATGTAAAACAATGCCACTCTTCTCTATTTTTGGAAAATAGTTATTTTTCATACAAATATATTGTTAATTAACCTGTAATGGATTATTATTTTGAAATGTATCATAAATATTTTAAAAATTTTCTCAGTTTTAATCTTAGTACAGTAAGTATCAATAGATATCACCAACAGATAGAAAGTTTTTTGGGGTTCTGAGTAATTTTTTAAATTATGAAGGGGTCACGAAACAAAAATGTTTGAGAACCAGTAGTTTAGAGGAAGAGAGACAAATAATTCTGCTACTTTTCTGGTGATATTACGAGTATTCAGTTGCCTTTCAATCACTCATTCAACATTTACTTAGTGAATATGACTTAATTTGCTAGGCATTGTGCTAGACACTGGGGATTGAGATGAACCACTTTTTCTGTCCTTGAGCACTCACAGTGGGGGAAATAGACATGACAGCAAATTATACTACTACTTGATAAGCTCTGTGTGGCATGAATAATGTATTCTGAGGACAGAGCAACTGAACAACTGGCTAAAGGCTGAGAGGGTTTTCCTGGGGAGTTAAAATCTGAGCTAAAACTTGAAGGAATAGTAAAAGGGTGGAGTGTGGACGATGACAGCGTTCCAAGTGAGGAAACTAGCAGGCCTGTGGTCTCCCGGGAAGGGTGAGAGGTCAGCTTGATTAGGAACATCAAAGGGAGAACTGCCTGGGCTTTTCATGAGCCTGAGAAATAGGCAAGAGCTGAATACAAAGTATCTTGTGGTCCAGACAAAGTTTAAATTTTATCCTGCCGGTAACTAGGGGTCAATAGTTTTGAAGTAAAGGATTGCTCTATCTTTGCATTTTATTTTTTTGGCTGTGCCACAGGGCATGTGGGATCTTAGTTCCCAGACCAGGGATTGAACCTGTGCCCCTGCAGTGGAAGTGCGGAGTCTTAACTACTGGACCGCCAGGGAAGTCCCTATCTCTGCATTTTAGAAAGGTAACTCTAGTGGCAAAGTCGGAGGATAGATTGGAGAGACTGGAGGTTATAAAGTCCCATTAAGTTATGTTGGCTTTTTTTTCGGTACGCAGGTCTCTCACTGTTGTGGCCTCTCCCGTTGCGGAGCACAGGCTCCGGACGCGCAGGCTCAGCGGCCACGGCTCACGGGCCCAGCTCCTCCGTGGCATGTGGGATCTTCCCGGACCGGGGCACGAACCCGTGTCCCCTGCATCGGCAGGCGGACTCTCAACCACTGCCCACTGCCAGGGAAGCCCAAATTATGTTGGCTTTGAACTTGAATGGTAAACAAGGCAAGAGGAGATAAAGGAATTGAGAGACATTTCTGAGGTAGAGAATGTACAGACTTTATTGTCCTACTGGACCTGCGAGGTAAGAGAGAAACTTGCAGATAATATCAAAGTTTCAGATTTGGGATGCTGAACATATTGTGGTCTCTAACTCTGATAACTGAGAAAGTAGGTGGTAGGGGTAGTGAGTAATGTCTGCATAGGAGGTGAATATAAGTTTTTTTGTTGTTGTTAACCTCACTGTTTATTGAATTGTGAACTGCTGCAAACGCTGCTGAAGTCTCACTCATTGCGACCCCTCTCTCAGCACCCCCTTGAAAAGGAAGCCTGGAGGTGCGTACCTTGGGAACATGTGGGTGTATATATGTCTACAGGGTAATTGGATATAGGGCTGGACTCCAAGCAAGAAATCCGAGTTGTAAATAAAGATGTAGAAGTTGTCAGAATAAGAGTGGTGACTGAAGTCATGTTGGAAGAGCAGAGAGAGTGATGAGAGGACATGAAAACCCAACATTTAAATGCTGGTCAGGGAAGAAGCCGGGGGACAGAGGAAGCATGATCAGAGGAGAACCAGGAGAGTGAGTGGTGTCTGAGAAGCCACAGAAGTTTTGAGGATTAGAACATGGCCCACAGCATCACATGCTGCAGAGCAGTCGGATACGTTTTGAGCTGAAAACAGGCCTTGGATGTGGCAGTTAACCAAGAAGACACTGGTAACCTCAGGGAAATCCATTTTATTTTGGTTTTAGTTTATATTTTAATGAGTTTAGTGAACATGGCTTTAGAAATGGAAAACAGCATGTATGGACCAGAGGTCCTACACGAACGTCAATGTCAATTTCAATGCAATGTTTACATCTGCACTGCTTCTTTTTCCTCTGTCACTCATTTAGTTCAACTGCTTGGACTGTACAGGAATTTAAGTTAATGTTAGAATAGATTATGTGAGGGGAGTATGGGAAAAGTAGGTGACAGAGCAACAGGGGAAGATTGTTTTTCTTGGTGGGGCAGGAAGGAGATAAACGCTGATCAAATAAATGAATTAATGGTGTGTGTGTGTCTCCTCAGTACCAGATACAGAGAAGTTGAGGGTGTCTGTTCCTGTCATATGACCTCTATGCTTTATGAAGGAGGCAAAAATTCTTGGGGGAACAAATTAATGGCACCCACAGAGGAGAAAGATGGAGCAAGCGGTCCAGGCTGCTGGTGTTTCCTTCTCTTCCCTTCACACCTCTTACAGATGGAATTGAAACAGTGGTTTAGGCTGTGTTTTGGTTTCAGCACCTGGCTTTTGTTGTACATTCTCAACTTTTATAAGTAGACTTCCTATCCCACCCCCTCCCATTCAATATCCACTGGACTTGCCCTTTCTGATGGTGGTTTTCCAAACCCCTTCTCTGCAATTGTAGTCCTCTCTCTCCTGGGGTACAGTAATCAAAATCCTTATGGACGCTAAATTCATTGTTTCAGCAAACACTGGGCAATGTGTACCTTCAAAATACCCTTCTAGAGACAATGCGTGACCTCAAAAGGGTAATGGCAGTTTGAGGCCTCTTTGGAGGGCTAGTAGAAGGAAAATATGGGAGCAGGTGGAGGCCAATGGCATGAGCAGTTCTGACTCATGGTTTCCCTTAACCCTTGGTAAAGGGTGGTACAATAATCAAGGCCAGTCTCTGAAGTGGCAAGTACAAAGTGAGTCATTGGTGGGGCCACCTCGAATGAAACTGGGCTGCTTGCCAGAGAGGAGTACATAAGCTACGATCTGTCCTACTGTGATGTCAGCCTGAGGTCTAATTATATGTGGTCCAGACACAGTAAGTCCTTGCAGGGACAACTGATTAGGATGTAATTGCTTTTCCTTGAATATATGTAAAGAGTGATTACATAATTATCTTTGACTTGGGGGAGGTAACTTCATCTCTCAAGTTCTTCACTGTTAAAATGGGTGTACTTTCACTTACCTCCCAGTCTAGGTGGGATTAATAAAACCTAGAGCTGCACCTGCTACACAGTGTGGGGTTCGCAGTTGGCTTTCCCTTCTGCAGCTTATTCTTTTTCCACAATTCTGTACAGACAGACACAAACATCAATGACCTTCCTCTCTGGCTACATTTAATGTTCTTACTATAATTTTTCCCCCTCATCTACTTCTCATTTAGGGTGTCTAGCAATATTTTAGGGATTTTTTTTTTTTTTTTTTTTTTTGCCACGCTGTGCAGCTTGCAGGATCTTAGTTCCCCCGCCAGGGATTGAACCATGCCCCCTGCATTGGGAGCACGGAGTCTTAACCACTGGACTGCCAGGGAAGTCCCTTAGGGAGCATTTTTAAGCAACCTTAAATCATTTGGAGTGAAGTAGAACATAAAAAATAAACACTACATACCAGAATAGTATAACTTTTTTTAATTCTAAAATACATTAATAATTAATATTAATAGGAAGACTGATTTACAATGCAATTATTTATTTTACAAGGAGATTCTGTACATCAGAGAAGCATCTTGAAGTACAATACAACAGGCTTTTATTTCTTCTTTACATTATGATTGTGAATTGTTACTTACACGGAAAGAGAACACAAAATCCTCTTTATATATATATTTATATAAACACCTGAAAGATTTGACTCCCAAAGCATCTTGCTTCAAAAGAACATGAATGAGATGAAAGATGAACTAGATTCCTTGGTGGCACATAGAAAGCAGACAAGTGGCTCAGGAAATCAAATCCTGTTTCAAGCTTGGCACATTAAGGGAAAGGAAGGCGGTGAAAGGGGTTTGAAAAATGTCATCTGAAGCCACAGAGGATGCTGGCATAAGCCAAATAGTTTCCAAAACAAGAAGACAGAAAGGTTAGAAGAAGTTAACACTTAATGGGTGGCCACCTTATATACAGACCTCCAACAACTTTGTAGAATTGTCACTTATCTTCCCTTGGTCATACCAAATGTTAATGAATTTGAAGGAGATGTGGGCCCAGTGTATCTCCACAGCCATAAAGCACTTGACGTTTACTGAGAAATCCACATACCTCCCTATTCCCCATATGGAGGGAAGATACTACCTTTTAAGGTCACTTTAGCTTTGTTTTAACCTGATATTCTGATTGTTCAGCAAATCTTACATGGACATGAAAGGAGGAAAAGAGAAAAATCCACTTAAAGATCACATACAGAACAACATGGACTGCAGAAGAAATCAGAAGAAATCTGTAAGATAGCCACAATTTTCTGAACATTAAAGGGAAAAAGCCACATTCATCAGTTAAGTAGAAACTATTTTTTCCCCTTCCACTTAGAATGTACAGGAATTAGAGGGAAATAGTAAGGCTGTATGGTTTTCAGTAAAAATTCAAAGAAAGCAACTGAATCTTCTGTTTTAGGAAATCGTATTAACATATATTACACATACAAAAAGGAGTGGGGCCTGAGTCGATGCCCAGGCACCAGCTGCACTGGCTACAGCTTGGAAGAGGAGGAGTGAGTGAGGTGGAAGCTCCCAGAGAGGGTCAGCAGGAAGATCAGTGTTGGGAGTTAAGACAAAGCACATAGCAGGAGAAGGCAAACAGTACTGAGGAAAAGAGAGGAGCAGTGGGTCATGATCTTGCCCCTCCTAACTGCTTCTCCAAAGACCTTTTTCTATCTAGCACTCCACATCCCCAGGACCTTGCTGTGTTCTGGCTGGAAGTGTGGGGCTGACAGCACACAAGTGCTCCCAGAGTTGCTGCAACTCTGCTTTATGGGGGAAAACACATCTCTTGGTTAGAATGAGTTAGGGTATCATTTGGTACAACAAAAGTACAATAGCCTATAAAATTTAAGCCATGAGTCAGTTTTCTGCCAAGTTAGCCTCAATGTAAAGGCCTTTTTTGGTTTTGCTTTTATATATAGAAAACATATATGCTTTCTCATTTTCCCAACTTGGAATCTGGTTGCAGCTCAGACTGTTTAACAGACAGGAAAAACATAAGTTCCCATCATTTCTTCAAGATTTCTTTCTTTTTTTTACAGATAATAGTCAGAATGACTTGTGCCAAAAGGAAGAACATGTCAGATCCTGAGCTTCTCTTGGGCTGGACTGCCTGAAGAGGACTGTCCTGCTGTGTCAGAAGAGGTATAGTGCAGTGCTTTCAGCTGACATGCCAGTGTGGTATGAAGGCTTCCCCTGGAGGTGGGGGCCACTTTTTCCAGAAGGTTGGGGGCCTCCAGAAGGTTTCCCCCACCACCAACTAGACGTGATGGCTAGAATTTAGCGCCTACACAGGTGGGTCTCACAACAGGACAGGGCAGGTAAGCCTAATCGTGCAAACTGTGCCTCAGCACAGGCAGTCATCGTGGGTGAGGGTGAGGTGCAGCCAATAAACCCTGGAACCTGCAAGTGACTCAGAACATTGGTGGCTGGTGAGGGACGAGCCCTCAGGTACGCTGCAATATTAAAAGGTTCGAAAGCACTGACAAAGTGTTCAGCTTTGCCCAAGGCAGCGTATGAGAATCCATTCCAGTGAAATGCTACATTCACAGAAGTGCTGCTCACCCCAGAACTATATCCCAGAGGACTCAATTCTGGCTGCGCTGAGAAGTGCTGAAGTTCCCTCCATGTTGCTCTGGAGACTGAAGCAGCAAGGCAGCCCTGTTTTAGGGGGTTGCTTAGATCCTCTCTCAAACTTCAGCATCATGGACGGTGGTAGCTAAAACGGATGATCAAAAAGAGCTGAGTTACCAAATATCGTAGATTTCTTTGCTATTACAATTGACCCTTGAATAACAAGGGTTAGAACTGTGCGAGTCCAATTGTACGTGGAGTTTTTTCAATAGTAAATACCACAGAACTACATGACTGAATAGCCTGTGTAGGAAGTGGAACCATGGATACCAAGGTGCCACATATATGGAGGGGAGCTATAAATTATATGTGGATTTTCAACTGTTCAGAGGGTTGTGGGAGCCCCAACTCCTGCCTTGTTCACAGGTCAACTGTATTATCTTAAAAGTAATGAAATGAATGTCCAACTGAAAAGGCCACCTGTCCTCCACTCTAATCCTACCTAACATTTCTGTAGCAGCCGATACTCCTGATCCTCTTCCTTCCTTCTGGAAACTCTCTTCTTTTGACTTCTGTAACACTATCTTTTCCCTAGTTTTCCCTCTTTTTCAATTGCTTTTCCTCAATGTTTTCCTGGTTCATTTTCCTCTGTCCACCCTTTAAACACAAAACACTTTTCTCCTTAAGAACTACTATCTTTTTTCGTAAATTTGAATCTTTATACCTTGCGTTTCTCCCTGGACTCTAGGCTGAATATCCAACTGTCTTCTAGGCAGCTCCCCCTCCATGTGTCACAGGCTCATCAGACTCAACATATATAATTGACTTTCTAGTTTGTTCACTGTCTGCCTTCCTCTTTTAGAATAAAAGCTCCCTGAGGACAGGGACTTTATCTTGTTCTCTGCTATATCCCAAGCACCTAGCACTGTATCTATCAGGTAGTGGGTGCTGAATATTCACCGAATAAATGTCCTAAACTGCTTGCCTGAACTCCTTATTAACTAAACAGTCTTCAAAAATCACATTGGAAATCTGAGTCATTTTGATTACTTCCTTTAGTTCATCCTTGGAATCAACAGATTGCCAAATCTTGTTGACTCTATGCTTGAAATGTCTTTCAAACCTATCTTCCCTGGTCTGAGCTAGCAGCATGCTCACTCTATTTTAGTTGCTTCCTAATTGGTCTCCCTGCTGCTGGTCTCGTCATTCTTCCAAATCACCTTCCATAGTTCCACCAGGGCTTTTCCCCAAATACACAGAACTCCAATGGTTCCAATATCCTAGCATGAGTCAAAGCTCTTCAGAACACGACTGTAACCCTTCTTGCTAGTCTCACCTTCACCATGCTGCCCCCATCCATCCTCTGCTCCAGCTACATGTTCTATTACTTAGAGCACGCATTTTCCTGCCTCCCAAAGTCTTGCTAAAGCTGGCAGTTCTGCTTACAATGTTCCTTCCTTCCTTCCTGTCCAAATAAATTATTTTACATAATTTAAGATGCAGCCTAAATGTCACCTTCTCTCTTTCTTGTATTGTTGCTCAATATGGTACTTTACTACTAATACTACTACTAATAAAAAGAGCTAACACTGGACTTCCCTGGTGGCGCAGTGGTTAAGAATCTGCCTGCCAACGCAGGGGACACGGGTTCGAGCCCTGGTCCGGGAAGATCCCACGTGCCGCAGAGCAACTAAGCTCATGCGCCACAATTACTGAGCCTGCACTCTAGAGCCTGAAAGCCACAACTACTGAGCCCGCATGCCACAACTACTGAGCCCATGTGCCACAACTACTGAAGCCTGTGCGCCTAGAGCCTGTGTTCTGTAACAAGAGAAGCCACTGCAATAAGAAGCCCACGCACCACGACGAAGAGTAGCCCCCGCTCACTGCAACTAGAGAAAGCCCGCGTGCAGCAACGAAGACCCAACGTAGCCATAAATAAACAAACAAACAAACAAACAAATTTATTTTAAAAAATAGCTAACACTGACATAGTCAGGAAATGGTGGAGTTGGGATATGAAACCTGACAGATTCAGGCCTCAGAATGACTAAGGCATTTATCATATTGATTGTACACAGTGGTACATAGGTCTCTTCCTGGATTAGACTATAATCTCCTTGCTGGCAAGTATGGTTTGTTATTTGAGTTCATATTACAGCAACCTGAATGGTGTTACTATTGTTCAAAGAATCTGCCTTCTCTAATCCTGTCAGAGTTCAGTACAAAAAAAATTCTGTAGTTAAAATAACCATTTGTCTGTACCGTGATCGAAAAAATGTTTAACAATATTTTATTTCCAATTTTGCTTCTTCCTTTTTTTTTTTTTAACAGCAAACTGTAATTTTCATTATAACTTCTTTCATTTAGCTTCCTTTTATAAATGTTCTGGGAGTCACCTAGATACTTTCACTGATTCCATTTGTGGCTCGCTGAGTCTTTAGGTATGGGCTGGGTCCTTAATCACAACAGTAATTCCAAATCAAAATGCTTCTTGGCTTGTTTCATGATGTTTATACACTAAATTGGTAAGATCAAGTGTGCTAGAAAGGACTGAAACCAGAGAGGGCAGGCTGTTGTCTAGCTCAGCAACAGTTCCTCATCCATAACCTGGGACAGTGAAGTGCAGAGAAGAGAGCACCCAGTGGCTTTTAGTCTTTCATTCCTTTCCCCACATCCTGGTTGTGCAAGTCAAGCACGTTACTTAACCTTTTTGAGTCTACTTCCTCATCAAGAAAATGGGGATATGAACACACCTGGTATGTTTGCTGCAAGGATTAAATAATATACATAAAATGCCATACTCAATAAGGCATGAACTATGCCTCTTAGTTCTCATCTGTTTCTCTTAACGTAGTCTTCTTGCAATTAACACTGAGTGTTGTTCTTTTAACTATGTCATTAGAGTTCTTCCTAGCTGAACAACTCTGCTACATTTGCTTTTTGGTGGAGCTCTACTTAGCTCACAGTATTTGGGTCTTACCGTGTAAAATGTTTGCTCTCCTCATGAACTTCCATCTCTGAGCTCTTAAATTCATTTAATTCTTTTCTTATGGCGGCCTGCAGAGTAGAAACAAAAACGCTTCAGCATCTTCTGTCTGCTAGAGTACAGCAGTGCATCTGCCATCTAGTCTCTACTGTGCTTAACTCTGTGAGTGACTGCGACCCCCGGAAGGCAGCCCAGAGGGAGGGAGGAAGCCAGGTCAACACATTGAGTGAAGCTCTGAGCCTGATGCATATCGCCTTTCCTGACACCCTTCATCTCATAATAAACCTGAAATCTCCAGTTAAATCGAAACACTTGAAGACCTCCAAAGAGATATTGTACTTTTTATAGCTTCCACAGCATGTAAAAGTACTTTTCCTGCTATAAAAGTGAAATATGGGTAATTACTAAAATATACCATCCAAACTCCCTCCAACCAAACATAACCACTGTTTATGTGTTGTATTTCCAGATTTTGTACTCTGTGATGTAGCAGGGATTTTCTTCTGTTTCAGTTTTGGTGGTGGTGGTGAAGTCATTAGTATAAAGTTTTGGTTGGTACATCTTGGTATTTTGTACCTTAGATATTTAACATTATACGAGAAGTAGAAATTTTGTTATGGTTCCCCCTTCTAGTTAATGTCTTGTACCCTTCAAATAAAGAAAGAGAGACAGACAGACAACAGACACCTTGTCAGCAGGGGTCAGTTTGGTCCAAGGTTTGTCAGCTCGCCGGTCATAATCATGAGCATCTGTTACCTCCACGTATTCATTAAACCTCAGAATCTTCCTGGCAAGTAGTTCAGCCACAGTTGGCCTTTGACTGAGCTGAAAGAAATGGAGGCTCTCAGTTCACTATGCCAGGAGTTAGGCATCAATCATGCATGCAAACTGCCTCTAACGCAGAGCTTCATCGGAATCAGCTGGGGACCTTTAAACGTGACTGATCCCTGGGTCCATCTTCAGAGATTCTGGGTATCAGGAGATTGTTTGTTTGTTTCTTTAAGCTCCACAGTGCACAGCCAAGACAGAGAACCATTGCTATAAACCAGTATAACCAGTGCTTCTCAAACTTCAACATGCATACAAACCATTTGGGGATGTGGTTAAAGTGTAGATTCTGACTAAGCAGATCTGGGGTGGGGCCTGAGATTCTGCATCTCTTACAAACTCTAGGTGATGCCAATGCTTCTGCTCCATGGACCACATTTTGGGTAGCAAAAGGGTCAGGGCTACAAATTCATATCTAATACATTAGAAAGTGAATACATTTAATATGAAAGCAATATCTATTAATGGGTAATATTAAGGGTGAATTTCCTTTCACCATGAATAATGCCCAAGATATCAGATTCTGTAACAAATCATGATTTAAGGTTGAACAATCAGGTAACTTGCTCAATCTGAAGGCATTAAGTCCAGTGATGGCCTCTAGCCACCCCCAATCTATCAAGGATAATTCCTCTGGTCCTGGGGAAGGGGAGAAGTGGGAAAAATCAGGAGGAAAATGCCTAGATTCCTTGCTCTCCTGGGGATTCTTATACATTTTAAGAAATGTCTAGAGAACTCAGACCAACTCCAAGAATCTACAGGAGGTAATTACCAACTATTATGGAGGGAGGGAAAGGAAAAAGGGCTTAATCCCAGAGTTTAAGGGTTAACACAAGTTTGGTACAGAAAAGATTCTACCCTAACTGATTTGGGACCAATGAGAAAATCCTATTTGGTTTTTCATACTTTTCAGGTGTTACTAAGGGTCAAGTTCAGTTCTTTCTCTGTTTAGAAAACCACCAGTTTGCCTTGCAAAATTGAATTCTACACACTCCTCCTGTTACCGTTTCCATACATCAACAGCTTTTATAGTCTACACCAAAATCCCAGGTCTACCAAATAAAAGGTCAAAACTTGTGCAAACATTTATTGAGCACCTTCTTGTGCCAGGCTTTCTTTAAACAGTAAAAATGGGGAAAAAAACGTTCTTATAATGCTGTGTTTTCTGTATTTTCATCGTGTTCTATTTTCACAGCAGTCTATGGCAATTCAAGTCAAATTTATTTCTTTCCAGTCAAATAGGTCATTCAAATACAAGACACACAGTGAGTGGACAGACTGAGACAGTGTACCTTTCTAGTGAGCCGACGTTTAATCTCTCGTTTTTCTGCCTGACGATCAGCTTCATTTTTAGCTACAGTTGACAGGCACAAACAAAAAATATTACTTCAAAATGGCAATCTGCATATCAAACGTTTCAGTAATTACACACAGATATTTCTTTTTTTTTTTTTTTTTGGCCGCACTCCATGACATGTAGGATCTTAGTTCCCTGACCAGGGATTGAACCCAGGCCCACTACAGTGGAAGCCTGGAGTCTTAACCACTGGACTGCCAGGGAAGTCCCATACACAGATATTTCTTATAGGCTCCAAGTCAGAATAAAATACTTACTTTGGGACTGGTTAATCAAGACAATTTTCTTGTCAACTGGTGTAGTCAAATACTTAAGAGCATGGGTCAGCCAACTATGGTATCAAATCTGGCCAGCTGCCTGTACTTTTCCTGCCCATGAGCTAAGAATGGCCTTTACATTTTTAAATGGTTACATTTTGAATGGTTTGATAAGTACCTACATAATAGCTTCCTTGTGCTCTTTGGCCTGCAAAGTTGAAAATATTTACTATGTGCCCTGGAAGAAAAACTTCGCAGACCTTTGCTCAAGAGTAACCACTAACAATGGAGAATAGAGCTCACACTAGGTTTCACATGATAAGTCTATAAAGGCTCCCACACTTGTAACCCTATGAAGCCTAATCCTCTTCACTGTGGAGGTATTTAAGGACAAATTTCACCCTATAATCGGGAAAAATAAATCTGTACTGGATTAGAATGCTATTTCAGTTAGTCATTTACATAAACAGAAAGCAAATTAAATACATGGTCCTATTTTCTGACTCCGGAGGTATGAAAGCCTTAAGAGATGAAAAAGGCAGAACTGCTGCATTTGAGACTTGTTCTGGGTCCCACCTCTCAGACACTAGGAATAGGAAGGTCCACTCCAAATATACAACCACTACCTTACCTCTCTTAAGGCAGAGAAAAGTTGGGCAGCACACGCTGTCAAAACCTCTCAAATGCCCAAGGTAGGTGCAGGATACTATGAGAAAATTAAAATACAATTTTCTGGAGTATCCCAGTACACTAAACAATATCATAATGATATCTTGTAAAGGAAGCTTGGGGGGAACTATGTTCCTTCAGGGGTAAAAAGTATGAATACTCCTTCCTTGGCTAGAATACTCTCTCCTTGGCTCTTGTTGAAAAATGCTTCTCTTTTCTGTCATGTATATTAAAGTCAGAAACACACAAAGAAAATCTATACAACTTCATTTCCATAGCTGGACTCACGTTGTAGTATGTTTCGTTGTTCTAGTTCTTCTGGTGTTGGTCTTTGACTCAGTCGTCTAAAAAGGAGATAAATAAGAATATTGTCAATGTTAAGTCTCCCGGTCCTGTTTATAAAGATCTGTTTATGAAACACTTTTGAAACACCTTATGAAAAGTGTTTATAAAACACTTTTCACACTGAAAGTGTTAATACAGATATTACAACATAAAAAGGAATTGTACAAGCAAACAGGAGGCCAGGATTCTAGTTCTAGCTTTGATGCCAGCAAGCCCTATCACCACAAAAAAGCTCAGTTAGACCTTGAGTTACTCATGTGTAAAATGAAGATTTGGACTGTTCTGGTGGCAACCAAACAGATTTGCTCCTTCAGCATATGGGTTAACACAGATCCTCAAAGATATTAATAAAAATTCTCATTTAGGAAACCAGAATGAGACTGTGTGTGTGTGTGTGTGTGTGTGTGTGTGTGTGTATAATGCTTCCCATATGACTCTGATGTTCCTCTTTTTATTTTATTTATTTTGTTTTATTTTTTTTTGGCTGTGCAGCATGTGGGATCTTACTTCCTCAACCAGGGACTGAACCTGCGCCCCCCGCATTGGAAGCGTGGAGTCTTAACCACTGGACCGCCAGGGAAGTCCTCTTTTGATTTTGATTTATTTATTTAATAAATTTATTTATTTATTTTTGGCTGTGTTGGGTCTTCATTGCTGCAAGCGGGTTTTTTCTAATTGCGGCGAGCGGGGTCTACTCTTTGTTGTGGTGCACAGGCTTCTTATTGCAGTGGCTTCTCTTGTTGCAGAGCGTGGGCTCTAGGGTGCGCAGGCTTCAGTAGTTGTGGCACGTGGGCTCAGTAGTTGTGGCACACGGGCTTAGTTGCTCCGTGGCATGTGGGATCTTCCCAGACCAGGGCTTGAACCCGTGTCTCTTGCGTTGGGAGGTGGATTCTTCTTTTTTTTTTTTTTTTTTGCGGTACGTGGGCCTCTCACTGTTGTGGCCTCTCCCGCTGCGGAGCACAGGCTCCGGACGCGCAGGCCCAGCGGCCATGGCCCACGGGCCCAGCCGCTCCACGGCATGTGGGATCTTCCTGGACCAGGGCACGAACCCGTGTCCCCTGCATCGGCAGGTGGACTCTCGACCACTGCGCCACCAGGGAAGCCTTTCTTTTGATTTTTAAACCAGTGTTTTAGGAACTACTGGAATTTAAAGTTGTCTCTTTTGGAGTTATATTCTGTAAAACCTATGATTTTAATTTCAGTCCTCTCTGAAATATCTGATGAAGTTTCTCATCTCATTCCCAGTTCTGAGATGTTATTCACCAATGACAACTTGTCATTTCTAGAATCAGAAAGTTCTTCATTTCTTACTTTTAACGTATAGCTCTGACAGTATTTGAACTGTGTGCTAGAAACTCTTTAGTTGCATGGAAAACTCCCACCCCCATTTTATATACAATTTACAACTTTATGTATTTCAAAGCGTTTCTTTTTTCAGTGTTCATTAAAAAAAACACCACCACAGCTTTACGAAGGTATAAGTGACATACAATAAATTGCATGATTTGATATTTTGACATAGGTATGTCCCTATAAAATCATCACCAGGACTTCCCTGGTGGCGCAGAGGTTAGGAATCTGCCTGTCAATGTAGGGGACACGGGTTTGAGCCCTGGTCTGGGAATATCCCACATACCGCGGAGCAACTAAGCCCGTGCGCCACAACTACTGAGCCTGAGCTCTAGAGCCCGTGAGCCACAACTATGGAGCCTGTGTGCCACAACTACTGAAGCCTGCGTGCCTAGAGCCCGTGCTCTGCAACAAAGAGAAGCCACAGCAACGAGAAGCCTGCACACCACAATGAAGAGTAGCCCCCGCTCGCCACAACTAGAGAAAGCCTGCACGCAGCAATGGTGACCCAACACAGCAGCCAAAAATAAAATAAGTAAATGAATAAATATATTAAAAAAAAAGAGTGCATTAAACGATTTAGCTCCTCAGGGTAAAAATCTTAAAAAAAAAAAAAATCATAACCACAGTCATGGTAAGGAACATGTCTATCACCCTTGGACTGATTTCCTAGGGCTGCTGTAACAAATTACTACAAAGTGAATGGCTTATAACAGACATTTATTCTCTCACAGCTCTGGAGTCCAGAAGTCCACAATCAAGGTGTTAGAAAGGTTGGTTCCTTCTGAAGGTTCAGAGGGAGAATTTGTTCCATGCCTCTCTCCGAGATTCTGGTGGTTGCCAGCAGTCCTTGGCGTTCTTTGGCTTGTAGATGCATCATTCCAGTATCTGCCTTAGTCACACAGGGTTCTCTGTGTGTGTGTCTGTGTCTATCCATCCCAATTTCCCTCCTCTTATGAGGACACCAGTCATTGGATTAGAGCCTACCTAATCCAGTATGACCTCATCTTAAGTTGATTATATCTACACAGACCCTCTGTCCAAATAAGGTCACATTCAAAGGTACCAGAGATTAGGATTTATTTTGGAACATACAACTCTACCCACTACAACCTCCCTCACAAAATTTCATTTCCTTTGTAATCTCTATCTCCCTGCCTCCAAGCAAACACTCATCTGCTTTATTTACTCTCAACCACCCTGCCCCGAGGCAGCCACTGATCTGTTTTATGTAACTATAAATTAGTTTTCATTTTCTAAAATTTTATATAAAATCATACAGTATGTACTCTTTTTTTGTCTAGCTTCTTTCACTCAGGATAATTACTGAGATCCACCCAAGTAGTGGCATTATAAATAGTTCATTCCTGTTTACTACTCTGTAGTATTCCATCACAGGACTATGTTCATATTCATCCATTTATGTTTTGATGGACATTTAGCTTGTTTCTATTTTGGGGGACCATTAGAAATAATGGAATGGCTAGATCATATGTTGTTTGATTTTTTTAAAGAAACTTACAAATTGTTTTCCAAAGTAGTCTATTTTACACTCCCAGTCTATTTTACCACCATGTGAGAATACAGCTGGGCCTCATCCTCAGCTACTCTTTTTTAAAATTAATTTTTATTTATTTATTTATTTATTTATTTTTTTTATGCGTTACGCGGGCCTCTCACTGCTGTGGCCCCTCCCGTTGCGGAGGACAGGCTCCGGACGCGCAGGCCCAGCGGCCATGGCTCACGGGCCCAGCCGCTCCGCGGCATGTGGGATCCTCCCAGACCGGGGCACGAACCCGTGTCCCCTGCATCGGCAGGCAGACTCTCAACCACTGCGCCACCAGGGAAGCCCTATTTATTTATTTTTGCTGTGTGGGGTTTCCGTTTCTGTGCAAGGCCTTTCTCTAGTTGTGGCAAGCGGGGGCCACTCTTCATCGCAGTGCACGGGCCTCTCACTATGGTGGCCTCTCTTGTTGCGTAGCACAGGCTCCAGACGCGCAGGCTCAGTAGTTGTGGCTCATGGGCCTAGTTGCTACGTGGCATGTGGGATCCTCCCAGACCAGGGCTTGAACCCGTGTCCCCTGCATTAGCAGGCAGACTCTCAACCACTGCGCCACCAGGGAAGCCCCAGCAACTCTTAATATTATCAGTCTTTTATTATTTATTTTATTTTATTTTTTAAAATAAATTTATTTGTTTACTTATTTATTTTTGGCTGCATTGGGTCTTCGTTGCTGTGCGCCGGCTTTCTCTAGTTGCGGCGAGCGGGGGATATTCTTCATTGCAGTGTGCGGGTTTCTTATTGCAGTAGCTTCTCTTGCTGCAGAGCACCGGCTCTAGGTGCGTGGGCTTCAGTAGCTGTGGCACGCAGCTCTAGAGCGCAGGCTCAGTAGTGGTGGCACATGGGCTTAGTTACTGTGCTGCATGTGGGATCTTCCACATGCCGGGCCCCCTGCATTGGGAGGGCAGAGTCTTACCCACTGGATCAACAGGGAAGTCCTTGTTCCCCCACCGTTTAAAAAGTGGGTTGTTTCTTACTGAGCTTGGAGAGTTCTTCATATATTCTAGATATAAGACCTTTATCAGATACATGGTTTGCAAATATTTTTCTCCCAGTTTGTGGCTTATTTTTACTTTTATATTTTTAAACAGTGTCTTTCACAGAACAAAAAATTTTAATTTTGATGAAGTGCAATTTACCAATGTTTTTCTCTTAAGAACCATGCTTTGAGATCATATCTATGAAATCTTTCTTTAACCCATATTCTAGAAATTTTACAGTTTTAGCTCTCATATTTAAGTCTATGATCCATTTTGAGTTAATTTTTTATATGATACACTGAATGAATTGAAGTTATTTTTGTGCCAGGACCATTTATTGAAAAGACCATCCCTTCTCAATGAAATTGTCTTTGTACCTTTGTCATAAATGAGTTGCACATATATGGGTGGTCTATTTCTGGGCTCTCTCTTCTGTTCCACTGACTTCTTTGTCTATCCTGCCTTTACATCAATACCATACTGTTTAGGTTACTTTAGCTTTATAATATGTCTTAAAATAAGACAGTGTTAGTCCTCCAGTCCTGTTCTTTTTCACAGTTGCTTTATATTTCTGTAACAATTTTAGAATCAGTTTGTCAATTAAAGCCTACTGGGGGTATTTTGATTGGAACTGCATTAAATCTACTGATGTCTTGATAATACTGAGACTTCTGATCCATGAATATGTTATTTGTCTCCATATATTTAGGTCTTCTTTACTTTCTTCAGCATTATTTTATACTTTTCAGTGCATAGGTCTTACACAATCTTTCATCAGGTTTATCCACAGGTATTTAAAGAGTTTTGATGGTATTGTAAATTGCTATTGTAAATGTTAATCTCTTGTATTTCTACATTTTAATTTTAGACTATTCATTGCTAGTGTCCAACAAGCTCTTCTAAGACGATTATGACCTGGGAAAAAACACTCAAAGACGAGCAACTAGCATTGCAATAAAGCAAAAGGAATCTATTATTATTATTGTTTTTGGCGGTACGCGGGCCTGTCACTGTTGTGGCCTCTCCCGTTGCGAAGCACAGGCTCCGGACGCACAGGCTCAGCGGCCATGGCTCACGGGCCCAGCTGCTCCATGGCATGTGGGATCTTCCCGGACCAGGGCACGAACCTGTGTCCCCTGCATCGGCAGGCAGACTCTCAACCACTGCGCCACCAGGGAAGCCCAAGGAATCTATTATTAAAGATCCTCATTCTTGGATGAAATATACAGTGTGGGAATATAGTCAACAATAATGTAATATCTTTGTATGGTGACAGATGGTAACTAGACTTATTGTGGTAATCATTTTGCAATGTATAGAAATATCAAACCACTATGTTGTGCACCAGGAACTAATATAGTATTGTAGGTCTATTATACTCCAAAAACCAAACAAACTAACTCAGAAAAAGAGATCAGATCTGTGGTTACCAGAGGCAGGGGGTGGACAGGGGGAACTGGATGAAGGTGGTCAAAAGGTACAAACTTCCAGTTATAAAATACATACATACTAGGGATGTAATGTACAACATGATTAATATAATTAACATGTATGTTATATATCAAAGTTGTTAAAAGAGTAAAGCCTAAGAGTTCTCATCACAAGGAAAATACCTTTTTTTTCCTGTTTCTTTTATTTTGTATCTATAGGAGACGATGGATGTTCATTAAGCTTATTGTGGTCATCATTTCATGATGTATGCAAGTCAAATCATTATGCTCTATACCTTAAACTTATACAGTGCTGTATGTCAAATGTATCTCAATAAAACTAAAAGAAAAAAAAATCCCCATTCTTAACTAATTCCTAATCTTGATGGTCTCTTGCTGACACTCAGAGGGCCACAGTTCTGCATTAAGATTGCCATCAGCAAAGCCAGGTGTCTGAGGTAGGAGAGGAAAATATATTTTAATTAACAGGCATCCTTATTTAATTGTTAGTAAGGAATACACCAGGAGTTCCACTTTCCGAGAGGAACATCTGAGGTGGGCAAACACTTGTCTGTATACCTAGACTCTACGTGTAGTACATATGCAGGAAGCTGGCCTGCATCCAGTCTCTCTATGCTTTTGGTTCCAGCTGACTTGAAAAATATACTAACAGGTTGAAAGAAGGCAGTTACATGGAACATGTGAAATAGATACAATGGAAATTATGTGTGTGATTTTTTTTTTTTTTTTTTTGCGGTACACGGGCCTCTCACTGTTGTGGCCTCTCCCATTGTGGAGCACAGGCTCCAGACGCGCAGGCTCAGCGGCCATGGCTCACAGGCCCAGCCGCTCTGCAGCATGTGGGATCCTCCCGGACCGGGGCACGAACCCATGTCCCCTGCATCGGCAGGCGGACTCTCAACCACTGCGCCACCAGGGAAGCCCTATGTGTGTGATTTTTAACTGGGCTGGCACCTCATGGTTGAGCAAGCCAGAAGAGGCTTGCTGTCCTGGGAGCCACCTAAATCCTTAGAAACTTAAAAAAAAAAAACATACTTATGGTGTAAAGCTGTGAGATCTATCTCATGGTTTAAAGCTCTGAGAGCCATCTAGTTCCTTAATTTCCAAACTCTTAGAAGATACCCATCTGTGTACAATATGTATTTTAAAAAATTATGCGATTTCTAAAATTAAAAAAATAAAGATACCTGCATGCTCCACCACAAAGTCCATCTCTAAGACATGTACTGGCATAATCAAATCAAATCAATCTATTCTAAGAAAAGGCCTACCGGATGAGCGTGTTCCCAATCTGGTGCCGTATTTCATTCCACTCCTCTTTGCTTTTTCGAGGCCAAGAATTCACGTTCATTTCAGGTTCACTGGGTCTGTGGTTCAACTTCATTGCCAGTGTGTCTTTCCTCTTCACTTTGTTGGCCAGAGCACCTTTGTACAAGGGAAAGAAAAACATGTAGGAGCTTAAAGCTCAGCCTCACCTGGAGCTAGGTAAGAGTCTGAATAAACAATATCATAATCCCAGCTTTCTAGCTGGCCTCTGATGATCCACCTAACAGAGAGGTGGGGGTAAAGCTGAGGACATCTAAAAATCTTTTTAGCAGATGGCCTCAGACGGGCTAAAAATATCTTTTCCCTTCTACCAGTTCTCTGTCTACATTTTTCTTCTTAATAAGAGTTGCTAGAGGAGGGATGGTCTAAGCAGGGGACAGCCTCTGAATTACAACACAGAGTCATTTGCGCTAACACACCTCATAAGGTTCCTACTCTTAAAGCTGCTTTCCACTTTTAGGAATCAGGATTCTATTATTCACAGATGTGTGTACATGAACATGTTTTTTTTCTTTGCCCCATGAACACAGGAAGCTCACTAGGCTGAAGGAGTGCATCATTTTTGTCTTTCCCACAAAGCCCAAATACCAACTTTCCTTTACTCCACATTCTTTAACACCATCAAGGTAAATAATTTTCAAATCAAAACCAAACACATAAAAAACTGATTGACTCAACCTACTGGGCTCCCTCTCACTGGCTTTTTATAACAATGGGAACAGCAGGGACAAGAGTCTTTCACAGAGCCTTCCAAGAGCAGTCAGCCAGACGATTCGATGGGAGAGGGTGCCTGCTTCCATGCATCTTAACACTTGCTAAGACCAGCACACAGCTTTATCTGTAAGAGAACTTTCTCCTTCTCTTTCCCTCCCTTTCTTACTATGATGGCTTTCATCTTCATCCTCTTCATCTCGGTATTGAATAGGACCTTCTGAATCAGAGTCACTCTCTTTCCCTTCTTCTTCCTCCTGCAGACACTGCGGTAGTTTAGGAATGACTGAGGTAGATGCTACATCTGCATCGAATGCAAATATGTGGATCTGCTCCTCCTCTTCTTCATCGTCTGGACTAACAAATTAACATAATTACATTTTACGTTTTCCTTTCAGAGACATAAAGAATAACTGATTTGCAAGGCAAACTACTGAATAACCATGAAAAAGTCCATAAATGAAATAATTTATAGTTATTTCCCTTAATTTTTACATTCTTGCTAAGAAACTTTTTAGCAGCTATTAATCTAAAGGGCTCTGGGTTCAAATCCCAGATCTACAACTTATTTACTAGCTTGTTAAGTTATTTAATTTTTCTGTAAATGTGAATGATACCTACCTTGTTGGCTTGTTCTGAGAATGAAATAGACAAATTCTAGAATGCACTAGTGTCTTGCACATAGGGCCCTGATGATCAATACATAAAATGCAAGTTTGCCTTGGTCTGATTGAATGAGAAGATCACACAGCATCTAACACAGTACTTGGCTCATGGAAGATACTCAATAAAAATATTTAACCCATTTCCTAAACCAAGGAAGCAAAGAGAAGTACGGATGAAAACTAACTTCTTTGCTTTACACTCTGGAGGCATAAAACTATGACCTAGTCTACTTCAAATTCCTAAACTGTCTCCTTCCAGGATGCAAAGTAAATAATACCAGGAAGTACAAAAGATTATGGCAAAAAAAACCAAAAAGTAGGATACTGCAACAACTCTATAACAATTCTTTTAGTTATTAGTAAGACAAATTTCCAACTTGCCAAGAAGTGTTAATCTTCAGTCACAATTTGTCTGAATTTTGAAAAGACAGACAAAATAGGTATAAGTACCAATGCTACTGTGAACAGATTGAGTGTTTGGGGACAGATGAGGGAGAGAAAAGATGAGCAGTTTCAGTCTGTGGGGCTGAAATACTGAGCTATCTTTCAGAGCTCCCTTCTTTTTCTCTAGGCTTCTCTCTGTCTCTCTCTACCAGGTTCTGTGCCAGGCACTAGAGCTTTCAGATTTGTCTAATTTCATTCTCGCAAGCCTATGAGGTAGGTATTATTTCTGTTTACAGGTTAGACAACTGAAGAGCAGGAAGATTAAGTAACATACACTACTGCACGCTAGTAAATCAGAGGCAGAGCTGGGATTTGAACCCAGAGCCATCTTACTCCAAGGTCAATGTTCATAAGCACCATGTTACACTGCTTCCCGTATATCATATAAAAATACATAGTGATTTTAATTTTCAAGTACAGAAGTTTGTAATTTTTGTATCATCATGGAAATTTCTGCCATGGAAACAATGTTATAGAAATCAGGAGAGTAAAAGTTCAAATTCAAGAACATGTCCTATTTGTTGAGTATTCTTCTTAATTTAAATTTATTCACATTTTCTCTCTATAACTAATTTTTTCCAAGAAGGACTAGCTACAGTAAAGAGGGAACAAGAAGCAAGCTTTAAAGGCACTCACACTTTCAGCATTTCAATAGTGATGGGAAGTGACCTGGTCCGACCCAGGGTACTGCTGTCCTCAGAAAAGTTGTCACTGTTCTCGAAGAGCAATGAATGAGCTCTATGAGAGCCTTCCAAGGGAGGAGTCATGGGGAGTGGGCTGGTCAGGGCCTGCTGGATTCGGATATGCAGTGGGACTTGGGGCAGCCTAGAGGGTACATGGGGCTCCCCAAAGCTGTGGTCCAACATCCTCTTGGGTACTTCCCTTTTCTGACTTTCCTGCTGGGGAACCTCCTGGGGTAGGTCTAAGGAAGGTGGAAACTCATTTTCTGGCACAACTTGAAAAGTCTTAGCAGGGAATGGAGGGGACCGAGGGGGTTCTGGAGGTATATGAGTAGGCAGTGTGGGGGATGGGGCGGTAGGGGGGATCATCAGCAGGGGTTCGGAGCCCACAGAGCATGTGCTCTTCTCTTTCTGATCACTTTGTGCTTTTGTGGTGGTGGCAGTGGCAGCAGCAGACTCTGAGGTGGGTACCAAAGTTGATGGAACGCCTCTCTTAGGTGGTAAAGGTGGGGACAGCTTTGATAACAACGTACCACTGTTTATTGCTTGGGATAGTTCAGCTGGAAAAGAGAAAGCAACACCTCAGTTTAAGATGGCTTTACAGTGCTTTGAGGGGCCAGCCCAGGGCCTAGAATTAGAGCTAGGCTCAGTCTTAATCTTTCGGGCAAATTATACCATTTCATGGCTTTGCCATTCCCTAGCTATCTAATCCTGAAACAAAATTAATATTTAAATATATAGAAGCCCTAATAAATGTACAGAGGTGTAGGAAGACCACTACCTTAATATTTTGATGAGAAACTTCTTACTTCTTTACTATGATAATAGACATGACAATTTTTTATGACTTGATCTTGGTGTAGATAAAGTTAATATGAAAAAAACAAAAAAAATGTGGCTAGTAAATTCTTTTGTCTAACAGTACTCCATTAAAAAATTTAAACATGCAGATTGAAACAAAAAAACAAACACTATCAGGCATTGTTACCATATACTGATAAATAATGATATCTAGATATCAGAGCACTTTATTATTAAACTATCAATGATATCTTGGATTTTTATAGCAAACGCAGAGGCCTTTGAAGAAAGCAAGGTGCTTTTCTATCCTTAACTTCATATTCTTCTTATACAAGAGATCATCTTTACCATTTTACAGAAGCAAAAACTGAGGCCACAGAAGTTACGTGACTTGCCCAAGATCATACTACAAACTGGTAAGGACTCAGCTAGTTCCTAGGACTCATTATGAGGCTCCATCATCTGGATCCCACTGACTTTGTTTCTTACTAGTGTCCACACCTCTTCTTGTCCTTTATGTCCAATCTGTCATCTCCACTCTTCACTACCCTATGGGCTCCTTGACAACAGGGCACCCCTTGTCTCTATCAGCATATTCACAGGGTGGGGCACAGTGCCTGGCACATAGTGGGTCCTCAATACATATTTACTAGATGAGAGGCCCCTACCCTGTATCATGACAGTATATATCCCTATGTGATCCCCCAAAGCCCACAACGTCTCAGGTGTTGATTCCACAAAGTCCCTTTGGAGAGCTCCAAATGGCTTTTAAGAAGTGGATCGGGCTTCCCTGGTGGCGCAGTGGTTGAGAGTCCGCCTGCCGATGCAGGGGACACGGGTTCGTGCCCCGGTCCGGGAAGATCCCACATGCCGCGGAGCGGCTAGGCCCGTGAGCCATGGCTGCTGAGTCTGCGCGTCCGGAGCCTGTGCTCCGCAACGGGAGAGGCTGCAACAGTGAGAGGCCCGCATACCGCAAAAAAAAAAAAAGAAGTGGATCAACACATCACAAAAGGTCAACCTTGCAAAATAATTAAATAGTAGTTCTCTCGGTTACCAACCTCCAACCCTCTACGCAAACCCCTCACTTGTTTTCAAAGGTTTTATATGTCTTACCTAGAGAGCAACACTTCAAGTTTCCCTAAATTAAAAATTTAACTGCACTAAATCCCATTCCATTGGCAGCATTCAAAGTAAAAGTCTAGCTAATCTGATAATGCTTTAATGTCACTCTTCATAAGTAAAATTTTAAAAGGTCCTTCTAGAAAAATACTGCATACACATATAAAAAAGGATTCGAAAAATGTGAATTTCAGGATCAATAAAAGGTATTTTTTGGTAGACTGGATTTTTGCTGTCTGTCTAAAAACAGTGGTTAGCTATTCCATCTACAACAAAACCCACCCCTGACAAGACGAAATTTGAGTATTTTAACATTTGAATTGATAAAGTAAATTGCCTTTGGTAATTTATGGAAAATATATACCTGAAAAGTAAAGGAAATGACCTCTGGTACACATACCCTCTGGTACAAATACCCAATGGCATTTGGCTGTAGTTCCGTGGGAAAGATGACAAAATGTTCATTGGAGGGGTTACAAATTCCCTTCATCTGTTCAGTTATTTATGGTGGTCCTTCCTTAGTCCCAACACTACTAATTAGTCCTAATACTATTATGCCCGTTAGTAGACACAGCAATGTCTAAACATTGGTTTCCAAATGTTTGGGTTTCATGGACCAATACTATTAAAAAGATCCTCAACCAATCTCAGGTTGTCAATTTTTATTATTTTCAACTAAGGCTTCTTTTTTTTTTTGGCCGTGCTGCGTGGCTTGTGGGATCTTAGTTCTCAGCCAGGGATTGAACCCAGGTTCCCAGCAGTGGAAACATGGCACCTTAACCACTGGACTGCCAGTGAATTCCCTCAACTAAGGCTTGATATTCAGTAAACCACTTATGAACATAACCCCTTCATGGAAGAAATGGTCTTTTAACACCAAAGAATTAGGAAGGTCCATAATTTCAGAATAAAGGATAGTCCTTTTATTTGTTTATTTTTTTGGGGCTATGTCGTGCAGCTTGTGGGATCTCAGCTCCTCGACCAGGGATTAAACCCAGGCCACGGCAGTGAAAGCTCGGAATCCCAACTACTAGGCCAGCAGGGAACTCCCTAAAGGATAGTTCTTTAAATCAAGTCTACTTAACCTTAATAAAAACTGTGAACTATCCTATTTTTCTCTTTCTGCTGAGGACCACTTGTGGACTGATGCTGGTCCCTCAGTCATAGGGCCTACTGCTTTGGGCTATTCACCTGAGGCCAAGAGTGGCCTCCGCAGTTTAGCCCAGGATACAGTACACATATTATCATTTTTTAATATTGTCTTACCCTGAAAAGGTGGAGTACTACTGGTTTAGAGCAGTGGTTCTTGATGTGTGGTCCCCATATACAGAGCATCAGCATCATCTGGGAACTCATCAGAAATGCAAATTCTCAGGCACTACCCCAGACTTACTGAATTGGAAACTCTAAGGGCAGAGCCCAGCACTCTGTGTTTTAACAAGCCCTCTAGGTGACCATGATGAGAACCCCTGTTTAGACAACAGGTTGAGAACACAAGTATACAGGACAGAGGTCTGTACTCCAGAGTTGAAAAGGCTGTGTTTGGTTTCTATCTTTCACTAACTGCAAGCTGAGTCAATCACAACTTCTTCACATTCTTATTGCCCTAACTATATAATAGATAAAATAGATAAAACTTCACAAGGTTTTGAAAACAAGTATATGAAAGCTCCTCAGTCCTCAGAGATAAGTCAACACAGCACTATCCATCCAAGGTAGTGATAATAATAATAATAACCTTCATCCTGTTTTTATCAAGCTCCTCCAACCTGCTATAGTCACAATGAATTCTAAGCCTGTTTTTCAAGGTTCTAGTCACTCCATACAATTTGGTTAATTAGCCATTTGATGAGCACACTTTTTGTTTCTCCAATCATTAACAAAAACTTTAAGCAGTACTAAGCCTAATATCATTTTTCTTGAAAAACTACCTTTTTTCCTCTCCTCCCCTTCTTAAAATTCCTCTAAATTTATATAAGGAAAACTGACCTAAATATACTATAATATATTCAGGTAAATATAAAAAATTTACTAAACCAATAAAAAGTTACTGGTTATCTTCCCTGCTTTCATTCTTCCACCACTTATTTTATTAAAAGTAGCATTCTTAACTCTCCTGAGACAAAACATGATTTTATCAGGATAATTTAAATATCTTTGCAGTTCCCCATGAATGTACTATGCCAGACACTGAATCGCAAGTTACACTGGCACCTATACAATCACCTTTTTTTTTTTTTTTTTTTTTTTATGCGTTACGCGGGCCTCTCACTGTTGTGGCCTCTCCCGTTGCGGAGGACAGGCTCCGGACGCGCAGGCTCAGCGGCCATGGCTCACGGGCCCAGCCGCTCCGCGGCATGTGGGATCTTCCCAGACCGGGGCACGAACCCGTGTCCCCTGCATCGGCAGGCGGACTCTCAACCACTGCGCCACCAGGGAAGCCCTACAATCACCTTTTTATCTACTGGATTTATGCTGAAGGAAGGCATTGGCAGTTTAAAGTAGGTTAAAGAAAAAACCCTTTTCTCCAAGCAGATCAAACCCATTGTGGTCTTCACATGTACAGTCCCCCAACTACAAACAGTAGTTCAGAAACATTGTTTTAGGAAAATAAATATTAATCCCCCAAAACTTGAACCTAATTTTGGTGATATTTAACCCCACTGTTTCCATTTATAGCCATCTGCCTCATTTTCAAGGCTTTTTTCTATATTGAGGGCATTCATAAGGACAAGCTATGGAGAACTCTCTCACAGACCAAATCAATATTGTACCAGTTATCCAATAAAACAACTGTCTTGGGCTTCCCTGGTGGCGCAGTGGTTGAGAGTCCGCCTGCCGATGCAGGGGACACCGGTTCGTGCCCCGGTCCGGGAAGATCCCACATGCCGCAGAGCGGCTGGGCCCATGAGCCATGGCTGCTGAGCCTGCGCGTCCGGAGCCTGTGCTCCGCAACGGGAAAGGCCACAACAGTGAGAGGCCCGCGTACCGCAAAAAAAACCAAACAACTGTCTAAAACCAAACCAAACCCCAAACAATGGAAATCTAAAGACTTACTTACCAATGACAGGGTTGCTATTTCTGTGAGCTGGTTTAGGGGGAGGGATAGGGGGCTGCTTGGCAGGAACTGTATGAGTGAGGCTCGGGGTAGCAGTAGTGTTAGTGCTGGCAGTAGAAGCAGGCAGAGTCCTGGGTGCTTGGGAAAGGGGGACAGAGGAATTAACAGTTTTTGCTGGGTTTGTGGCAGCCGTGGTGGCAGCAGGTGCTGTGGTGATGGCAGTGGTGGGCGTGGAGGAGAGTGGTCTTGCTGTGCTGCCAGAGGAAGTGGCATCCTTTGCTTGCCCTTCATTTGCTTCGTGAGAAGAGGACAAGTGTCTTTTAGGGGGAAGTAAAGGCTGTTTGGGTACATTCTCAGGAATGGACTCTGCTTCAGAATTAGGCTGGTTTCCAGTTGAGCCTGTGTAATAACAGATGTGATTTAAAAGGAAAGAGTTACAAGACAGACTGAAAAAGCTAACACACCCATAGCTTATGGTCAATTCCATCCATTATTTAATGTATAGATTGGTTTACGGACAAAGTTTCCCAACCTCAACATACTTAAGGTATATGACACTTTCTCAATCATAAGACAGACTTGTTATGGTAGTGATTCTTCATACAAGAGCCAGGAAACTGGACACAGGGTCCCTTGGGTGGAGGAGGAGGAATGTGTAGCTTGAAAAAGTCCTACAGTTATCTGATATTTAATATCCTCTTCCGTCCTTGAGAATCACACATTTAGGTATTTTGTGAATACAAGAATGAGGGGATAAATTGTACTTAAAGTGGCAACTAGGTGAGGAACTGCTAGAGGAGAACAGAAGTCCCTCTGGATTTTATTTCTCCCCTGGCTCTTGTAAACCCCCGAAGTAAATTAGAATAACTGATCCATGGCTCTTAAACTAAAAAATTCAGAGTTGGGCTTCCCTGGTGGCGCAGTGGTTGAGAGTCCGCCTGCCGATGCAGGGGACACGGGTTCGTGCCCCGGTCCGGGAGGATCCCATGTGCCGCGGAGCGGCTGGGCCCGTGAGCCAAGCCTGCTGGGCCTGCGCGTCCGGAGCCTGTGCTCCACAAAGGGAGGGGCCACAGCAGTGAGAGGCCTACGAACCGCAAAAAATTCAGAGTTAATTACCTAGTCGCTTCTTTGGGTCCTCTTCTGGAATAGGCTTCTTAAGACTTGCTATTCTTCTTGGTTCTTCCTCTACTTGGACTGGACTAGAAGATCTGGCACTCCCTATGGGGGTGGTATGGCCATTCTTTAACGTGGCATGGCTCAACTTCCCTGGATCCTCACCACCTGCAAGGTCCAAAAGAAAGAGCAAACTGATGGACTGGTGTGGTCAGGTAGGGAGAAGAGTTGGCAATTTCTAACCTTTCTTATCCCCTTTATCCAACCCTCTTCCTGTTTTAGCTTATTATTTAGATTTTATAGTAGTAATGAAAATAAGTAGTTCTTTTTCCAATAAACATTTGATTGTCTATTATGTGCCGGGTGCTTTGCTACATGAATAAGACAGATTTATTTCACACAAATAATTACAATGCTAAATGTTAAGAGCTATTATGAGTGATGTGCTATGGTACAAATGAAGAAACAATTTTCTTGGGGGTGGGAATGGGGTTAGAAAAGCTTCACAGAAAGTCGTAGCTAAACTGAGTCTTAAAGGAGGAGTAGGAGCCTGCCACTCGATTATAAGATGAGCAAAGACCATGTAGGAAGAAGAAATAGCATATATGAAGGTGTGAAATTATTCGACATGTTTGGGAACTGACAATTAGTTTGTCCTGGCAGGAGAACAGATGCACATAAGAAAAAGTTAATAGGAATGGAAAGGCAAGCAAAAGCCAGGCTATGAAGGGTGCCAAGCACCATGTAAAAGAGCCTGGACTGAATCCTGTAGGAAACAGGAAGCCAAAGAATTAAAGTAGGAGAGAGATATGATCTGCTCTGTCTTTTAGAGGTTAATTCTGAGAGCTGTGAGAAGGATGGATTAGGCAGTGATTGGAATAGGAAAACTAATAATGAGCAGAATGTAGGTGAGAAATAGCAGAGGGTGCCTGAGGGCATTAGGAGTGGACAGCAAGGGGGAGAACTGATAGACACATCAAAGGTAAAACACGGTACACATGATTAATTCCTATAAGCTAAACTGCAGGAATGATCACTAGGCTGCAGGCTTTGGGATGAACACTCATCGCTATTAAACTTGTAGGCAAGATCCTTTTATGGAGGAATTAGACAAGTGTTCCCAGTTACTGCTGAGGTTTCCTTTGGAGGAGAGAACTGAAACACTGAGGTTAGAGACTGAAAACTGTCTCACCTCCTAGTGTCATGGGAACTGGAACTATTTGCTCTCTAGTTACTCTCTGTGTTTTCCATAGGGAGACACTCTTCATTTTAGTGTCTCTTGAGTTAGTCCCTCAAGTTCTCATAGACCAGACTCCCTCACCCCAACCCACCACTTCCTACTAAGAGATTAGACAGTATCATTCTTCATACAGTCTCAGAAAGAGGTGGAGCTTGGGCTAAAAGTAGTATAAGTCTAAGGCAAATGAGCACTGAATGAAAAATGTACTTCTAAAGTGGAAGTATTCTGACAACTATTTTTAAAATTTTAAAACAGAGGAAGGGGCAAGATGACAACAACTATGCAAATGTTGTAAGTTACTGCTTATGTTAATATAGCGCACCTTTAACAAAAACAGGACTTTCTAGAATGTAAAGCAATGAATCATTTCAAAGCCCCTACTTTCTTTCTTTTTAAAAAAATATTTGTTTAGTTATTTTTGGCAGCATTGGGTCTTCGTTGCTGCGTGCAGGCTTTCTCTAGTTGCGGCGAGCGGGGGCTACTCTTTTGTTGCAGTGCTCAGGCTTCTCATTGCAGTGGCTTCTCCTGCTGCGAAGCACGGGCTCTAGGCACGTGGGCTTCAGTAGTTGTGGCACGCGGGCTCAGTAGTTGTAGCTCGCGGGCTCTAGAGCGCAGGCTCAGTAGTTGTGGTGCACGGGCTTAGTTGCTCAGTGGCATGTGGAATCTTCCCGGACCAGGGCTCGAACCCATGTCCCCTGCATTGACAGGCAGATTCTTAACCACTGTGCTACTAGGAAAGCCCAAAGCCCCTACTTTTAAAAAACATACAGTGAAAGGTAAAGACACATTATTAATTAGTTTCTGCTCAGCACATACCAGCAAAAGTGATCAGTCATCTTGCAAGTTACTTAATCAGGATTGTCTACTTTGAAGTAAAACTTCTTATATATACATATATTTAAAAAAAATAAATTCATTTATTTATTTTTAGCTGCGTTGGGTCTTTGTTGCTGTGCACGGGCTTTCTCTAGTTGCAGCAAGCTGGGGCTACTCTTCATTGTGGTGTGCGGGCTTCTCATTGCAGTGGCTTCTCTTATTGCTGAGCACGAGCGCTAGGCCCATGGGCTTCAGTAGTTGTGACGTGTGGGCTTCAGTAGTTGTGGCACGTGGACTCAATAGTTGTGGCTTGCGGGCTGTGGAGCGCAGGCTCAGTAGTTGTGGTGCACAGGCTCAGTTGCTCCACGGCATGTGGGATCTTCCCGGACCAGGGCTTGAACCCGTGTCCCCTGCATTGGCAGGTGGATTCTTAACCACTGTGCCACCAGGGAAGTCCCAAACTTCTTATGTTTAATGCAAAGGGTTTGTGCTAAATGCTAACAGAATAGAATAGAATTAGAATCTGGCCTCAACATCTATGAGTGCCTCTCAACCCCCAACTCAGAAAATCCATTACATATTTTATAATGTAGTCAAGTCAGAACCATAATCAAGCCAAAAGCCATCTCTGAGTATGAAAAGAACTGCAAGGTTCAAACACTGCTTTTAGCCTAAACTGGAGATATGTAAGCCAGGCTGTGAGGCCCATCTCTTAGTTTCTTCTTTTTTTTAAAAAAATTTTATTTATTTATTTATTTATTTTTGGCTGTGTTGGGTCTTTGTTGCTGCACGCGGGCTTTCTCTAGTTGCGGCTAGTGGAGGCTACTCTTCGTTGCGGCGCGTGGGCTTCTCATTGCAGTGGCTTCTCTTGTTGTGGAGCATGGGCTCTAGGCGTGCGGGCTTCAGTAGTTGTGGCACGCAGGTTCAGTACTCTTGGCTTGCGGGCTCTAGAGTGCAGGCTCAGTAGTTGTGGCTCAAGGGCTTAGCTGCTCCGCAGCATGTGGGATCTTTCTGGGCCAGGGATCGAACCCATGTCCCCTGCATTGGCAGGCGGATTCTCAACCACTGTGCCGCCAGGGAAGTCCTCTTAGTTTCTTCTTACAGAGTACAGTTTAGGTCAGTTCTCTGGTTGGCAGAGGGACATCTTGTCCAACGGCTACAATTCACTTAGCAATTGGACCTCTGAGCTTGCTTCTAAGCTGAAAACAACTTGGATCAAGAGCCAATAGGAAGCATATGGCAAAAAAGACTGAATGAAGGTGAAAAACAAGAAAGAAGTAATGTATGAGGTTTGGTGAGTGAGCAAGCAAGGTGAGAGGTAGGAAAGGGCATAGGGTGAGGAATGGCTATTATCAAAAAACCATGGCCAAAGACGTTGCAACAGAGGCATTATAACTGTAGTTACCCACCTAAATACCTAGAAGTTTTTGTATCCTACTGTAAAAAAACAAATAGACTCATGAAAATTTAGAAAAATAGAAAGAAAAAAATCCCCTACATTCCTATTCCAACATCCAGAAATAACCAATGCTAATAATATTTTAGTATTTTTCCTTCAAGCTTGTTTTTTCTACTTAAGCTTTTATATAGTTGAGACAATAAACACATAATTTAATTAAATTTTGCAAACAAGCAATATATTCAAATGGTTCAAAACCTAAAGAGTATAGTATTTCATCGGTTTGGTTCCTTTCTTCAACCAACCAAAGGATATATTTTTAAAATTTGGATTTCAGGGCTTCCCTGGTGGCGCAGTGGTTGAGAGTCCGCCTGCCAATGCAGGGGACACGGGTTCGTGCCCCGGTCTGGGAAGATCCCACATGCCGCGGAGCGGCTAGGCCTGTGAGCCGTGGCCGCTGAGCCTGCGTGTCCGGAGCCTGTGCTCCGCAACGGGAGAGGCCACAACAGTGAGAGGCCCGCATACCACAAAAAACAAACAAACAAAAACTTGGCTTTCATATTTTGTCTCATGCTAAGTAATTCTAATGAAGAGAAATGAAATGCAACCAATGTACTACAGCCTTACTCTTCTGATAAGCTGCTTCATAAAAGTCACACATTAGAGAAAGTCCTGACATTATTAAACCAGCAGTGAGTGTTGAAATACCAAAACATGATCTTTATGACAGACAAACAAGAAATATTAGGGGCAGCAATATGGGCCTGGAGACAAATCTGGTATTTAAAAAAAAAAAAAATGTATATGACACAGTACTGCAGCTGGCACAAAGCTGAGGATGTACAAAGAGACAGAGAATGGTTGTCCTAAGGATCCTTCACCAACCACTCAACTGCAATTCCAGAGTTAAAGACCGCAGCCAGATAAGGTAGGTACTTGGAAGGAAGGGTGAAGGAAGCTTTTTTTATTCCTCAGCAAGAAAATGGACTTTAATACAGAAAATTAGGCGGCAATTATTGGAAGGGGTTTACCCCTTATGTTTACCCCCTAAGCTGAGATTCCTTAAACAAAAAAATCAATTATTCTCATTTATGTTTTAATATTTTTTTCTTCATTAGATATTTTCATTCCCACAAAAAATATATGCCCAATTATATGCAATAAAGGGGTGGGGGAGTGGGAGGTACAAACTACTGAGTGTAAGACAGGCTCAAGGATGTATTGTATAACACGGGGAATATAGCCAATATTTTGTAATAACCGTAAATGGAAAGTAATCTTTAAAAGTTAGACAAAAAATGCCTTCTTAAAGTAAATCAAATATAGATGGTATGCCACTGAAGTCCATAGAAATATCTTATCATTATTTAGTATTTTTCATTGTCAAGTTTAATGCCAGTAGAGAAAAATGTACAAAATAGAAATGTAAATTTCAAAGACATATTACAAGGAAAACACTTGTGTGATCATCATGGACATTAGGAAATAAAATGTTTTCAGAGCTCTCTGAAGCCTCTCTCTCTCCCTAGTAACATCCCTTTCCTTCCTCCACAAAGCAATCAATCACTCTCCTAACTCTTATGATAATCCTTGCTTTGTGTTATTATAGTTTAACCACATAAGCATGCATCTCCAAACAGTTTTTCCTTTTTCTTTTTTTTTCTGTTTTGAAGGCATTTATTTCAACAGTTCATTCACTAAAACCCCCTGAGCTTTAGTCCAAAAAGTTCGTTTCCATTTTCTTTTGATAGTCAGGAGAATCAACCCACTTTTCTAAACAACCACTTTTTTAGATCATTTACTGGGAGAAAGTATCTTTTAAAAGCATGTTTGGAGTGAATTTGTAAGCAAAAATTAGTAAAAGGGCAAGAAGAACTTTTTATTCCTCAGCTCAGTCTCAACTCACATTTAACTTTTAATTATTTCCTACCTTGTAAGAGTCATTGCTGCCATTAGGCCTTTCTTTGTGAGGTGGCCAGTTTTCTCCTTAACACAGCTCACTAAACTCATTTTTTTTTTCCCTAACACTGTTTTTTCTTCACACTTACAGAAATGATACAATATATATTCTTTCATGACTGACTTCAATTGCTCAGTATTACTTATGACATTCACATTAAAGCATGTAGGTATAGTTTGTTTGCATTGCTATATAATATTTCATTTTATCAATGTGTCACAAAGTATGTATATATTTTACTATTGATGGACATTTGGGTTGTTTCCAATTTTGCTCTACTGTTAATAAATATTGCTGCTATGAGCATATTTATACATATCTCCTGATACACACGTATACATATTTTTGTTGCGTATATACCAAAGACTGCACATAGGTTTACATATCTCCAGCTTTCATAGATTATGCTAAACTTTTTTTCAAGGTGATTCTTCCACTCTAACACTTGCATCAATAGGTGTATGTGAATTCCACTTATTTCATACCCTCATCAACTCTTGTTGTTGGTCATCTGATTAATTTTAGGTTTTCTAGTTTATACGTAGAGCTATTTTACTTTGGTTTTAATTTGTATCCCTTAATTACTAATGAAGTAAAAAACCCACCTTTTTGTTTGTTGGGCATTTGTATGTACTCTTCAGTGAACTGTTCAGTGCTTTTGCAGACTTTTCTACCGCATTGCCTTTTTCTTTTTTAACAGAAGTTATAAAAATATATATTCTAGATGCATGAACAGTATTTTTAAGCCCCCTTCCCTCTCAACAACAGCAATAATAAAGAAAGAAAATTCAAATACTTAGTCAGAACCAAAGACCAAGTGTACAGAGACAGACATATGCTATTTGCAAACTCACCCTGCTCAGGGTCTTCCAACAGAACCCCTCTTTTAACCAGCTCTTCTCTCGGTTTTCGCATAGATATTTTTCGCTCTAAAACTAACATTAAATTGGAAAAAAACACTCAGAAATGTGGCAGATAAAATTCACCTCCTTAGGTAAAAGAATAAAGTGATTCAATTTTCTATTCTTAGGAAAGAAAAGAACACAAAAACTAGCTTTGAATTTAAAAACTTAATTTCATTCACAACCTGTGCTATTGGGAAAATATCATTTCCAAAAAGAACTATCCTTTCATAAGTTTAGCTTTTCCTTTTTTTTAATTTTTGGCCCGCCACCCGGGCCCTTGGCAATGAGAGCGAGGAGTCCTAACCCACTGGACCGCCAGAGAATTCCCTCCCTTTTTAATGGAAATTGCAATAGTAAGATACTTATGGATGAACTTCCTCTGGGAGGAAGTGGCCAGAATAGAAAAAAAGAAGCATCTTATATCTGCTGTAGTTCAGGAGCTCCATTCACCACTCAATCGATAAACATGAACCCTATCAAAATACCAACCTAGGAATGAGGATATAGCATATATGGCTTAGTGAGTGACCACTTGTTTTTTTAATTAAAAGATTCAATTCCCTTTTCAAACAGGGGGTTATAGAAACTTGGGAAGAGAATGATAAAGTTAGGTACCTTCAATGGGGAACTCTCTAACTCAGAACATATATTTAAATATTAACATCTCACCTTCTGATGTCTCTTTGAATTTATCGCTTTTTTTTTTCCGCCATTTCCAGGGCTTGAAGATCTTGCCAAACCCTGAGAACTTGCTCTTCCTTTTGGTAGGAGGCGTTGTGTCTCCTGCTTCCACACTGTCCATGACCATGCCTGGGTCTGCGGTGGGCTGACCTGCTTCTTCTGTTGCATGGTGAGAGGGAGAAAGGGAAGAGAACAGCCAATTTATTATTTCAGCACAATCTTGAAAATGTCCCTTCCCCTCTCTTCCTGTGGTAGTTGGAAAGGATCAGAGCAATGATAAAATAATCATGCAGACAGACTCCTTGACATCACATGGACACCAAACATCAAAATCCATAACAGATAAATTACTAAGGAGGAAAAGGAACCAAATGGAGCTGACATCATTTTAGGACAAAAATTCAATGAGATGATCATAACCAGCTCAAGTCTCTTAAAGGCACACACACGCACAAATGTGGATATCTTCCCAATGTGCATGAGATCTTGCCCCAATGTAGGCTATTGCTGTTGCTATGCTCATCCTCTTGGCATGGGGGAAGGCCTGTCTCAGCTAACACCACTATCTCTTGTGTCATTGAAGCAGAGAATTCTACCATCGGTGAGTGAGTCATTATTCTCTGTTAAACACTGCCTTCCCTTGCCCTCCTTTTTCAGGATATAAATAGTTCAGGGAGGGGGGTAACACTTAAGTATTAACACCTTACTTGTATATGTTATCAGATTATTTTCCCTCTTTGCAAAAAAAGACCTTAGGTAGTTTTGGAGTATTGGAAGGGGCTTGGGGGGCGGGGTGAGGCAGGGGTATTAGTGCTTCAAAATAAAGGAAAACTTTTTTGAAAGTAGAGATGAGATTTCAGTTTGCTTATTACAATATTGCTTTAGGGACAATCCCGATTCTAAAGATTTGACAAGAAACATCACTGACATGATAAGTGTGCAGGATCGAAATGAAAGGCCGTGAGTCCCTCATAATGACCACACATGCAGGGTTTAGTGAGTGAGCTTTAGTGGCAGAGAAAGGAGCAGCCAAGACTGGGCCAAGAATAATAAAAAAAAGCAGGAAGGCAACAAAAAAAGCAGGAAGGCAACACAATACAACTTTGCACTCCACCTACTGTCCCAGCGTTCTTTGGAGAAGTCTAGAGGAGAAGAAAAAAAAGAGTAATGTGGAATAACAATCCTGGAATTAAATTGGGACCTTTATTTTATAGAAATACATCAAGGACCACATGCTGTATAATCACATGTAATAAGTTAACATGTTTATTGTAAACAATTTCACATTTGAAGCAAATAATGCATTTGGAGGTGGGGAGGACAAAGGGGCATAATGTATACTCTTAAAAAAAACCCTCTTGGGCTTCCCTGGTGGCGCAGTGGTTGAGAGTCTGCCTGCCGATGCAGGGGTCACGGGTTCGTGCCCCGGTCTGGGAGGATCCCGCGTGCCGCGGAGCGGCTGGGCCCGTGGGCCGTGGCCGCTGGGCCTGCGCGTCCGGAGCCTGTGCTCCACAGCGGGAGGGGCCGCAGCGGTGAGAGGCCCGCGTACCGCAAAAAAACCCCACAAAAAACAAAACAACCCTCTTAATTCAATAGATATTTTTTCATAAGAGAAAATACACAATCAACAAGCATTAATTTTTTTAAAGAAACACTTGACAAATTCAATCTTTTTCCAGTTCATAGATGCTGAGTCTAGGGAAGTCCGTTGATAAAGGTAAGATTTACACAACAGTAATTATCAGAGCGACTGCAGCAATGGCTGCTGATGCATTACTTTGCTATGCCTAAGATGACATAGGCAAAACAGGGGTCTGGTTCATGAAGTGCAACGGATGAAGATGACAGAGGACAGTGACTCTTTTCTGTACTTGAGGGCATCTTGGGTCTCAACTACTTTAATTCTTTACATGAAATGCAATAGAACATGGTTATAACATTGTATCATATTTTTTAAAGTCTAGTTGCTAGAGACGTAGAATAACTCCTATCCTAACAATTTCCCCTCAGTGGTACCCCAGGATGGACCACCAAGAGTGGCAGTAGGGTGAACACATGGTACTGTTTTTAAGAGTGAGTGCTTTAACTAAGACAGTATTCTACCAATTGTGGAATGTCAATGAGACCTGGACACATTTCAGAGCATTCATGATATCATAACATTGATATTTAACATATGTTAATGATAACACTTTCAGAAATGGAGATAAGTATCATAAGTTGTTCATTCTCAAAGAGTAGCCTTCCTTACAGAGACAAGGAAGGACTGAAACTTTAAATCTCTTGCTAACCCACCCACTGAGTGAAATTCACTGAGTTCCAAAAGACACACAGGAAAATGCCTGTTTGGTTAAAAGTAATAGGGAAGATAATATAAAAAAACAAAACCCAAACCAAAACAAACAAAACCCCAAACTAACAGTATGAAAGTAAAGGTTATTAGCGCTATGTGATGCTTTTACAAAGAAAAATAGCCAAAAACTTTTAGGAATGTTAGGTGGTAACATATTCACAGAAAAGTTCCTGTCTGTAAAGTCCTAAAATGAAATATATCCAATCTAGCCTGCTTCCACTATCTTCTTAGATATCTAATGACCTTCTAAAGTAGGATTTAGTTCAACCCTTTTAGTTCTTCATTATATAGAACAACAAATTTATCTGTCCTCTTTCTCTTATACATTCAAAACAAGAAAATCATGATATCCTTTCAAACATATTAACGCCTGCTAGCATACGAACTCAAAATAAGTTCAGTTTCTATTAAGTCACAGTGTGTGTGGAAAATACCAACAGCTTACGATAAAAATGAATGCATCTGCCATCAAGGCACTGAAAACAAAAAGCAAAGAGAGCAGTACTTTTTTTCTTTGACGCTTTATGAAAATGTGTTTAATCCTCATGTCCATAAAACTTTTAGAAACTGGTATGCCTCTTGCATCAGGCAGTGAGGTTCAGCCACACCAAGTCCTGACCCAGTTATCATCCCAAATTCATTCATTCATATTCTTATATTCTCACATTCTCCTTTCCTTCCCCTTCTCCCCTCCTCACTTTCATGACAAACAGAACATTATTTCCGTGACACCCAAATCTGTTCCAAATACTTGGAATCAGCCCAGTTGCCTTTTCAAAACACAGAATCTCCAGGAGCTGGGACCTAAAAATCTGTTTTTAAAAAATTTCTCAGGCAATTCTTATGATTAGTCAGCTTGTTAAATGCAATTCCAGATTACTATCTGGAAAACTTTTACATGTTAAAAGAGACAGGCAGACATTCTCTGCACGTAACCTAATTCTTTCTTTCTTTCTCCCTCCCTCCCTTCCTTCCTTCCTTCCTTCCTTCCTGCCTCTCTCCCTCTCTCCCTTCCTTCCTTCCTTTCTTCCCTTCTTTATTTTTGGCTGCGTTGGGTCTTCGTTGCTATGTGCGGGCTTTCTCTAGTTACAGCAAGCGGGGGCTACTCTTCGTTGTAGTGCATGGGCTTCTCATTGCGGTGGCTTCTCTTGTTGTGGAGCATGGGCTCTAAGCACTTGGGCTTCAGTTGTTGCAGCATGTGGGCTCAGTAGTTGCAGCATGCAGGTCACTTCAGTAGCTGTGGCACACGGGCTTAGTTGCTCCGTGGCATGTGGGATCTTCCTGGACCAGGGATTGAACCCGCATCCCCTGCACTGGCAGGCGGATTCTTAACCACTGCGCCACCAGGGAAGTCTCTATTTATTTATTTTTTGATGTGGACCATTTTTGAAGTCTTTATTGAACTTGTTACAATATGGCTTCTGTTTTATGTTTTCATTTTTTGGCCATGAGGCATGTGGGATCTTAGCTCCCTGACCAGGGATGGGACACGTACCCCATGCATTGAAAGGCAAAGTCTCAACCACTGGACCGCCAGGGAAGTCCCTATTATTTTTTTTAAAAATATTTATTTATTTATTTATTTATATGGCTACGTTGGGTCTTAGTTGTGGCACGTGGGATCTTTGCTGCGGCATGTGAGATATTTTGTTGCGGCGTGGGGGCTATCTCTAGTTGTGGCATGTGGGCTCCACAGCATGCGGGCTTAGTTGCCCTGTGGCATGTGGGATCTTTGTTCCTCAACCAGGGACTGAACCCATGTCCCTTGCATTGGAATGAAGATTCTTAAACACTGGATCACCAGGGAAGTTCCTAACTAGGTATTATTTAGAACTAGAATAGGGGCCAGGGCCATGAACATATTTTTTCAAATACAGGTTAAAAATAGAGTAGGGGGCTTCCCTGGTGGCACAGTGGTTGAGAGTGCACCTGCCGATGCAGGGGACACGGGTTCGTGTCCCGGTCTGGGAAGATCCCACATGCCGCGGAGCGGCTGGGCCGGCGAGCCATGGCCGCTGAGCCTGTGCATCCGGAGCCTGTGCTCCGCAATGGGAGAGGCCACAACAGTGAGAGGCCCGCGTAACGCAAAAAAAAAAAAAAAAATACAGTAGGAAGTTACATGCACTGCATTACCTAAACTATAATATACATTAAAAAGGAGAATGGGATATTCACAGAAAGTTAGACAAAATGAAAAGGCAGAGGACTTTGTACCAGATGATGAAACAACATAAAACCCCAGAAAAACAACTAAATGAAGTAGAGATAGGCAACTTTCCAGAAAAAGAATTCAGAATAATGATAGTGAAGATGATCCAGGACCTCGGATAAAGAATGGAGGCAAAGATCAAGAAGATGCAAGAAATGTTTAACAAAGACCTAGAAGAATTAAAGAACAAACAAACAGAGATGAACAATACAATAACTGAAATGAAAAATACACTAGAAGGAATCAATAGGAGAATAACTGAGGCAGAAGAATAAGTGACCTGGAAGACAGAATGGTGGAATTCACTGCTGTGGAACAGAATAAAGAAAAAAGAATGAAAAGAAATGAAGACAGCCTAAGAGATAAGAGACCTCTGGGACAATATTAAACATAACAGCATTCGCATTATAGGTGTCCCAGAAGGAGATGAGAGAAAGGACCCGAGAAAATATGTGAAGAGATTATGGCTGAAAATTTCCCTAACATGGGAAAGGAAACAGCCACCCAAGTCCAGGAAGCGCAGAGAGTCCCAGGCACGTTAAACCCAAGGAGAAACATGCCAAGACACATAGTAATCAAACTGACAAAAATTAAAGCCAAAGAAAAATTATTAAAAGCAGCAAGGGAAAAATGACAACATACAAGGGAACTCCCATAAGGTTAACAGCTGATTTCTCAGCAGAAACTCTATAAGCCAGAAGAGAGTGGTATGATATATTTAAGGTGATGAAAGTTAAGAACCTACAACCAAGATTACTCTACCCGGCAAGGATATCATTCAGAATCGACAGAGAAATCAAAAGTTTTACAGACAAGCAAAAGCTAAGAGAATTCAGCACCACCAAACCAGCTATACAACAAATGCTAAAGGAACTTCTCTAAGTGGGAAACACAAGAGAAGAAAAGGACCTACAAAAACAAACCCATAATATTAAGAAAATGGTAATAGGAACATACATATTGATAATTACCTTAAACGTGAATGGATTAAATGCTCCAACCAAAAGACACAGGCTCGCTGAATGGATACAAAAACAAGACCCATCTATATGCTGTCTACAAGAGACGCACTTCAGACCTTGG
Organism: Phocoena sinus; assembly: GCF_008692025.1. Classification (NCBI taxonomy): domain Eukaryota; kingdom Metazoa; phylum Chordata; class Mammalia; order Artiodactyla; family Phocoenidae; genus Phocoena; species Phocoena sinus. The sequence continues at coordinate 22,408,477 of NC_045763.1, read as the reverse complement.
GACACATACAGACTGAAAGTGAGGGGATGGAAAAAGATATTCCATGCAAATGGAAATCAAAAGAAAGCTGGAGTAACAATACTCATATCAGATAAAATAGACTCTAAAATAAAGAATGTTACAGGAGACAAGGAAGGACATAACATAATGATCACGGGATCAATCCAAGAAGAAGATATCATAATTATAAATATATATGCACCCAACATAGGAGCACCTCAATACACAAGGCAACTGCTAACAGCTAGAAATGAAGAAAACAAGGGTAACACAATAATAGTGGGGGACTTTAACACTTCACTTACACCAATGGACAGATCATCCAACAGAAAATTAATAAGGAAACACAAGTTTTAAATGACACCATAGACCAGATAGATTTAATTGATATTTATAGGACATTCCATCCAAAGACAGCAGATTACATTTTCTTCTCAAGTGCACACAGAATATTCTCCAGGACAGATCACAACTTGGGTCACGAATCAAGTCTGGTAAATTTAAGAAAACTGAAATCATATCAAGCATCTTTTCTGACCACAATGCTATAAGACCAGAAATAAATTACAGGGAAAAAAACGTAAACACATGGAGGCTAAACAATACATTACTAGATAACCAAGAGATCACTGAAGAAATCAAAAAATATCTAGAGACAAATTACAACGAAAACACAACGAACCAAAACCTATGGGATGCAGCAAAAGCGGTTCTAAGAGGGAAGTTTACAGCAATACAAGCCTACCTCAAGAAACAAGAAAACTCTCAAATAAACAATCTAACCTTACACCTAAAGGAACTAGAGAGAGAAGAACAAACAAAACCCAAAGTTAGTAAAAGGAAAGAAATCATAAAGATCAGAGCAGAAATAAATGAAATAGAAACAAAGAAAACAATATAGCAAAGTGAATAAAACTAAAAGCTGGTTCGTTGAGAAGATCAACAAAATTGATAAACCTTTAGCCAGACTCAACAAGAAAAACAGGGAGAGGACTCAAATCAATAAAATTAGAAATGAAAAAGGAGAAGTTACAAGGGACACTTCAGAAATACAAAGCATCCTAAGAGACTACTACAAGCAGCTCTATGCCAATAAAATGGACAACCTGGAAGAAATGGACAAATTCTTAGAAAGGTATAACCTTCCAAGACTGATCCAAGGAAGAAATAGAAAATATAAACAGACCAATCACAAGTAATGAAATTGAAACTGTGATTAAAAATCTTCCAACAAACAAAAGTCCAGGACCAGATGGCTTCACAGGTGAATTCCATCAAACATTTAGAGAAGAGTTAACACCCATCCTTCTCAAAGTCTTCTAAAAATTGCAGAGGAGAGAACACTCCCAAACTCATTCTATGAGGCCACCATCACCCTGACACCAAAACCAGACAAAGATACTACAAAAAAAGAAAATTACAGACCAATATCACTGATGAATATAGATGCAAAAATCCTCAACAAAATACTAGAAAACAGAATCCAAAAACACATTAAAAGGATCATACACCATGATCAAGTGGGATTTATCCCAGGGATGCAAGGATTCTTCAATATACTCAAATCAATCAATGTGATATACCATATTAACAAATTGAAGAAGAAATAACATATGACCATCTCAATAGATGCAGAAAAAGTTTCTGACAAAATTCAACACTCATTTATGATAAGAACTCTCCAGAGAGTGGGCACAGAGGGAACCTACCTCAACATAATAAAGGCCATATACGACATACCCACAGCAAACATCATTCACAATGGTGAAAAACTGAAAGCATTTCCTCTAAGATCAGGAACAAGACAAGGGTGTCCACTCTCGCCACTATTATTCAACACAGTTTCGGAAGTCCTAGCCACAGCAATCAGAGAAGAAAAAGAAATAAAAGGAATACAAATTGGAAAAGAAGAAGTCAAACTGTCACTGTTTGCAGATGACATGATACTATACATAGAGAATCCTAAAAATGCCGCCAGAAAGCTACTAGAGCTAATCAATGAATTTGGTAAAGTTGCAGGATACAAAATTAATACACAGAAATTTCTTGCATTCCTATACACTAACAACGAAAGATCAGAAAGAGTAATTAAGGAAACACTCCCATTCACCATTGCAACAAAAAGAATAAAATACCTAGGAATAAACCTACCTAAGGAGGTAAAAGACCTGCACTGAGAAAACTATAAGACAATGATCAAAGAAATCAAAGATGACATAAACAGGGGCTTCCCTGGTGGTGCAGTGGTTGAGAGTCCACCTGCCAATGCAGGGGACATGGGTATGTGTCCCGGTCCGGGAGGATCCCACATGCCGCAGAGCAGCTGGGCCCGTGAGCCATGCCCACTGAGCCTGTGCGTCCGGAGCCTGTGCTCTGCAATGGGAGAGGCCACAACAGTGAGAGGCCCGCGTACCGCAAAAAAAAAAAAAAAAAAAAAAGATGACACAAACAGATGGAGAGATATACCATGTCCTTGGATTGGAAGAATCAATATTGTGAAAATGACTATACTACCCAAAGCAATCTACAGATTCAATGCAATCCCTATCAAATTACCAGTGGCATGTTTTACAGAACTAGAACAAAAAATCTTAAAATTTGTACGGAGACACAAAAGACCCCCAATAGCCCAAGCAGCCTTGAGGGAAAAAAACGGAGGTGGAGGAATCAGACTCCCTGACTTCAGACTACACTACAAAGCTACAGTAATCAAGACAATATGGTACTGGCACAAAAACAGAAAAATACATCAATGGAACAGGACAGAAAGCCCAGAGATAAACCCACGCACCTATGGTCAACTAATCTATGACAAAGGAGGCAAGGATATACAATGGAGAGAAGACAATCTCTTCAATAAGTGGCGCTGGGAAAACTGGACAGCTACATGTAAAAGAATGAAATGAGAACACTCCTTAACACCATACACAAAAATAAGCTCAAAATGGGTTAGAGAACTAAACGTAAGACTGGACATTATAAAACTCTTAGAGGAAAACATAGGAAGAACACTCTTTGACATAAATCACAGCAAGATCTTTTTTGATCCACCTCCTAGAGTTATGGAAATAGAAACAAAAATAAACAAATGGGACCTAATGAAACTTAAAATCTTTTGCAAAGCAAAGGAAACTACAAACAAGACGAAAAGACAACCCTCAGAATGGGAGAAAATATTTGCAAACGAATCAACGGACAAAGGATCAATCTCCAAAATATATAAACAGCTCATGCAGCTCGATATTAACAAAACGAACAACCCAATCGAAAAATGAGCAGACCTAAATAGACATTTCTCCAAAGATGACATACAGATGGCCAAGAAGCACATGAAAAGCTGCTCAACATCACTAATTATTAGAGAACTGCGAATCAAAACTACAATGAGGTATCACCTCACACCAGTTAGAATGGGCATCATAAGAAAATCTAGAAACAATAAATGCTGGAGAAGGTGTGGAGAAAAGGGAACCCTCTTGCACTGTTGGTTGGAATGTAAAGTGATACAGCCACTATGGAGAACAGTATGGAAGTTCCTTAAAAAACTAAAAATAGAATTACCATATGACCCAGCAATCCCACTACTGGGCATATACCCTGAGAAAACCATAATTCAAAAAGACACATGCACTCCAATGTTCATTGCAGCACTATTTACAATAGCCAAGTCATGGAAGCAACCTAAATGCCCATCGACAGATGAATGGATAAAGAAGATGTGGTACATATATACAATGGAATATTACTCAGACAGGGACGAAACTGGGTCATTTGTAGAGACGTGGATGGATCTAGAGACTGTCATATAGAATAAAGTAAGTCAGAAAAACAAATATCATATATTAACGCATATATGTGGAACCTAGAAAAATGGTACAGATGAACCGGTTTCCAGGGCAGAAAAAGAGACACAGATGTAGAGAACAAACGTATGGACACCAAGGGGGTAAAGTGGCGGGCAGGGGGGAGCGGTGTTGGTGGTGGGATGAATTGGGAAATCGGGATTGACATATATACACTAATATGTATAAAATAGATAACTAATAAGAACCTGCTGTATAAAAAAATAAATAAAATTCAAAAATTCAAAAAAAAAGGAGAATGCAAAGAACTAAACGAAAATGTAAATATAATTTGATGATAGGACTACAGGATATCTGTGCTTCTTCTAGCTTCTTCTATTTTTTGTGTGTGTGTTTTTTTATTTTACAGTGAACATGTATGGCTTTTATAATTGGAATAAAAACAAATTTACTTTGAAAGTGGGAGCTTTCAAATCATAACAGTTAATAAAGTCCAGCATATATATAAGTACATAAAAGTAAGCAATTCTTTCTAAACATTAGGTTCCTATAAAAATGAATTATTTCCGGGCTTCTCTGGTGGCACAGTGGTTAAAAATCCACCTGCCAATGCAGGGGACACGGGTTCGAGCCCTGGTCCAGGAAGATCTCACATGCTGCGGAGCGACTAAGCTCGTGTGCCACAACTACTGAGCTTGTGCTCTAGAGCCCGTGAGGCACAGCTACTGAGCCCACGTGCCACAACTACTGAAGCCCGCGTGCTTAGAGCCCGTGCTCCACAACAAGACAAGCCACTGCAGCGAGAAACCCACGCACTGCAACGAAGAGTAGCCCTCGCTCGCCACAACTAGAGAAAGCCTGCGCTGAGCAACAAAGACCCAATGCAGCCAAAAAAAAAAAATATTTCCTACATAAAAATCATAGTCTGAAGTATTAAGCAAATTAAACCATTCAAGGACATTTTCTTGGAGTAGTGACACATGTTAAAGTAAGTAGGTTTGGATCACCCAAGCAACAGTTTCTAGTCCTATATTCTTTTAAGAATACCACCCTTGTTCACCGTGAGTACAACCTTGTGCTAAAGGAGCCAGAGACCAAATTTAACGGTAATCTAAATTCACCAGGTGTAAACTTTTCAGCTGTGGAATAAAGGGTTTTAAAGTATGCATAAATTCTTTTTAGCAGTGGCTGATTAGATCTAATTGAAGCCACTAATCTCCGTAGCATTCTTGGATCCACTGAAACTATTCAGGCTTCCTACTGTGAATTTTTGTCTGACTTTAAGAAAATTCACTTGCATCACTTAGAAAACTGCAATAGAAAGAAAGAGAAACTGATGGATGAATAAATTATACAAGAAAAAGTATACTCAGGTATTGAGAAACCATCTTTTTTATTTTATTTTATTTTATTTTATTTTGGTGGTACCTGGGCCTCTCACTGTTGTGGCCTCTCCCGTTGCGGAGCACAGGCTCCGGATGCGCAGGCTCAGCGGCCATGGCTCACAGGCCCAGCCACTCTGCGGCATGTGAGATCTTCCCGGTCCGGGCCACGAACCCGTGTTCCCTGCATCGGCAGGTGGACTCTCAACCACTGCGCCACCAGGGAAGTCCCGATCTTTTTTATTCTTAATGATACAATTACACCTCAAATATTGTTTCTGTACTCATAAATAAAGGGCTTAGGGAGGTGAATTTGAAACTGTTCATAAGCAAACCTGCACATCAACCAAATATTTGTTCTCAACAATTCTGATTTTATGACCATCCCCTCCCATTTCCAATTTTTAAAAATTAATTTATTTATTTTTGGCTGCACTGGGTCTTTGTTGCTGTGCGCGTGCTTTCTCTAGTTGCGGCAAGCGGGGGCTACTCTTCGTTGCCGTGCGTGGGCTTCTCCTTGCGGTGGCTTCTCTTGTTGCAGAGTACAGGCTCTAGGCATGCGGTTTCAGTAGTTGTGGCATGCAGGCTCAGTAGTTGTGGCTTGCGGGCTCTAGAGTGCAGGCTCAGTAGTTATGGTGAACGGCCTTGCTCCGCGGTATGTGGGATCTTCATGGACCAGGGCTCAAACCCGTGTCCCCTGCACTGGCAGGCTGATTCTTAACCACTGAGCCACCAGGGAAGCCCCCATTTCCAATTTGACAGAAGAAATACAGGCTTGGAGTCACATTTGGATACCCCACTGTTTCTATTTAAACTCAGTATGGAATTTAAAATGTCCTCATGGTCTCATTCTGTTTTCCAATGAGAACCAAAACAAGGTGGCTTTTCCCTCCCTGTTTCCCTTTGTTTGCCAGAAAACAGGGTGTAGAATGCTGGCTATAGTTTTAGGATTGTGTGTTCCAAAGAAGTCATGCAGCCGCAGGCCACTAGGAAAGCAATTCACAGAGTTGGAGGTCTTGGTGTTTTTTGGAGGGGGTGGAGTTAGGAGAGGAAGATAACTAATTACAGTTTGGAGTTTCCAGTTTGAGAAGTACCCTGAAACTATGCCCCGGTGTTTAAACTACTTACTCCCTCCTCCAAGTTGTAGCTAGCACCTCACATTTCAGAGGCTTGTTTCTTATTTCACATATTATGCAGAGTTCTAGCAGTTTCTTTCTTCAACCCTAAGTTTTTTCCTGGTCAACATTTAATTCAATGTTTTTTAGCTCAAGTTTAGTTGTTCCAGGTGAATTTCTGAGGTGATTTTAAAATAAATGTATAGTATTATTAAAAAATAACTTAGCACTTTTCATCTTCACATAAACTATTTGCTACAGATACATGTTATACCTACATTACTTGCTAGAGATAAGGGATAAAACAGGGTTAAACGGTAAACCTAGTTCATTTGAGAATCTGATTTACAACCAATTAGTCATTCACGTTGGAAGGCAAGGTAAGGCACAGGCAATTGTAGTTGACAGATAACTTAGTTTTCAAGATAGCCTTCACTAGGCTTAGTAATAAGCAACAAAATTACTGGGACTGTCTTAGTTCCACACCTATTTCTTATACCTTGTCGGGTCTTAAAAAATGTGTAGATTTAAAGTGTATAAAATTCTCTCATTTTACCCCCAAAACTTTTAATAATCAGTTATTGTCCGAAACTTAAAAATACATAGCTTTGTGCAACGAGATACATACTCCATTATCAAGAGGTACCAATTATCTTTTTTTTTTTTTTTAAGTTTAAGGTATATGGCATAATGGTTTGACTTAAATATATTGTGGCCAATTACTTTTATAATCTAATGGTTCTGTTTAATTATCTTTTATGCCCATCTAGCTTGAAACAGATCTTGCTTTTATACAATCATTTTAACAGCATTAGAATTCTGTAAATGGAGAACACTAATTTATGGTACTTACACTATTGTACTTATACTCATTTTTGCCTTCTGAAAGAGGATTATTATTGAATTTAAAAAACTGTTTTAGAAAACAACAAAATTACAGAAAGCAAAACCTGCCACTAATGAACAAAGCAGGCTTTGTCTAGGGCAGGCCCATAACTTCCCTTGGAAATACTGCATAGTTCTGACCTTTGGGAAATAGAACTGGGCAAAGTACTCAAGAAGATAGCCAGGGAGAAGGTCTCTCTCTGTACCTGCAGGTACAAGTAGGTCTGAGGTTCCAACTCTGGGAAAAGAGATCTTTGACTGTAACTGCGTCAAGAAGTGATGCTGCTTTACTCTGGCAATTTGATATGTATACTTTTTTGATAAAAGTTCTAAGTTGAGAGAAAGGTTTTAAGGTGAGGTGCCAGAAAATATATTGTCTCATGGAAAAAAACTTTAAACCTATCAAAATTAACCTGCAAGTAGAAAGAGGGAATATACTGTTGTGACAATAGGCCATTCAGAAAATCTACTGAAGCAGAAAGAGGGAATAATAATTCTTGATTGGTATTCAACAGAAAATCCTTTAAGGAGTACATGACAGACCCCTAACACTTTCTCTTGATTCCTGGATTACATGAAGAAAGTATACCTGTTCCTTCTTTCTCAGAAGCATTTATTTTTAGATCTAGATAGGTATGAGAAATGTCTCTGATAATTCTGGTGACCAAATAATGCCAAGTGTTCTTCTTTCAAGTCTCATGAAGAAGTTTATTTTTAATTAATCCATCGATTATTTATTTCTATGCTAATATTGTTCTATAGCTATATTAAAATTTATTCATCCAGCAATCTCCTTACTAACTTTGCCTCCAAATAACAAAATTATTTCTAAAGCACCTTTCCCAAAACCACTCCTATTCTCATGTGGGAGAACACGTAACAACAAATTTCAGAGTAAAATGAATCGAATACTGATGGAAAAGGAATGAAGGAAAGAGGAAATATTACAACAGTGGTCCCCAACCTTTTTGCCACCAGGGACCAGTTTCGTGGAAGACAATTTTTCCATGGATGGGGGGGTGCGTGGGGGATGGTTCAGGCAGTAATATGAATGAGGGGATGCTGGTATGCGGCCTGGGGATTGGGAATTCCCGTATTACAATATGACATCTTTTAAAGCAATATAATCTTATACAAAGGAAAAGTGGGGGAAAAAGAGGCTAATTATTGAGTGAAAGGTATATGATGAGGAAAAAAAAACGGAGCTAGAGAGAGGGAATGGAAAGTTAGAGAGAGAAGGAAAGTTCCAGCTTAAATGGTTGGGTAGAATTCACTAAAATTCTTGGTACTTCCCTGGTGGTCCAGTGGCTAAGACTCCATGCTCCCAATGTAGGGGGCTGGGTTCGATCCCTGGTCAGGGAACTTGATCCCACATGCATGCTGCAACTAAGGGTTCGCATGCTGCAACTAAAGATCCCGTGTGCCGCAACTAAGACCCGGCTCAGCTAAATAAATAAATAAATATCTTTGATCTTGTGCCTAATTTAAGGACATGTGCTAAATCAGCTGTTTTTTTTTTTAGCTGTTTGTTTTAATATGATACATAGTAAAGGATTCTAGTGAACACAGAAACAGCTTTTTATGTTGACTGAGAACTACAAAGTATTATTTGAAAGTTTTATCTCAGTAAATCCTGTTTTTGGCCGCGCTGCACAGCTTGCAGGATCTCAGTTCCCAGACCAGGGATTGAACCTGCGACGTGGCAGTGGAAGCCCAGAATCCTAACCACTAGGCCACCAGGGAACTCCCCACTTCACAGGACTTTTATTAGGATTATTGGTAGAAGGAAAAATTGATGAATGATGAGCCCTACTTTTTTTTAATAGGCAGAAAAAATCTGAAACTTTATCTGTTGAGATGAAATTTTTTGTCTAGTATATAGATGTTAAATGGGCATTCTTCATAAATATTACCACTCATTAGTACGCTGTACCTGCTTACCCATTTCTTGCTTTTCAAAGACCTTTCATTTCCATCTCATAGATAAATGCCTAGCATGATTTACATCCTGACTTGTTAACAGAGAACCACCTTTGTAGTAGAAACCACAGGAGAATTTAGTGGCCCAAAAGGGAATTTACCAAATTCAGGAGAGTGGTTACCTCTGGGAGCAAACAAGCAAAATGCCATCATAAGGGAATGTAGGCATAGAGAGAGGGGTGGGGTGGGATACAACTCTGTTTTTAATTTCATCTCAAGCTGAGGAGAGGCCCCAGAGGGTCCTTTATATTTTCCTCTATACCCTTTTCCAGCCATTGGGTTGGACAAAAAGTTCATTCGGGTTTTTCCGTTAACATCGTATGAATTTTTCGGCCAACGCAATGAGAACGATTTCATTAAGGGAATAAAAACAAAACAAAACTACTGAGCTACTGAATTGATATGGACCCAGCCCTGGTGATCAAAGTAAAGTAAGTCAAGTTCTGATTTCAGTCCTAAAAATCTGTGGCTGAATGACTCACTTTGCGATCCATGTGCTTCAGTTTCAATAAAATATGAAAAGTACTTTGTAGGAATTTCATCTGGAAAGTTCTCAGGGGAAAACATACCTTTAGAAATGAAATTACATTAAATCATGAGACCCATTTGGGCGTGTTACCTGTGTTCCCACACTTTATGGTTTTCTTTAAAGTCACTAACATTTTTCATTTCAGGGGGAAAAAAAAAGTACCCTGGGACTGAACATGTTTTCTGCTGCTTCATAAATCAAAGAGAAGGTATGAGAAGGTATGAATCTTAAAAAAAAAAAAAAAGTATAATGTCAAGGAATGGTTCACAGGCTTTTCCCCACTTTGTTTATATTTAGGGAGCCTTTAATGAGCATACACTTAAATCTATCTTTCCCACCTTTCTATCTTCATTTTATACAAAACCCCACAAGGTTGGGAAAATGAGTCTTTTAGTGACAGTGGACTTCCATTTCACTTATATGCTTTGAAACTCTGGCTACACTTATCAGCCTGGTCTCCAGCTATCTCTGAGACAATAACACTTCAAACGCAAAGCACTGCCTTCAGCAATGTTTATACCAAGTATTGCCTTATGAGAAATGGAAACACGAGCACAATGGAAAAAGCCTGAGACTTATTTGGAAACTATATAACTGAGTCTAAAAAATTAAGTCAAATCTCAAAAATGGTCCTGTCAGGAATTCCCTGGTGGTCCAGTGGTTAGGACTCTGTGCTTCACTTCAGGGGGCCTGGTGGAACTGGTTGGGGGAACTAAGATCCCGCATGCTGCAGCCAACAAAACAAAACAAAACAAAACAACACAGGTCCTGTTTATAGAAGTCAACAATTCTAATTCTATACCACACGTATATATCAGCTGCCCAAGTCCTGCAAAAGAGCAGTAAAACACCATTGATTTCTAAACATGAGTTCCTGTAGCACTTATGTTCTGCAAGGGCAAGAAATTAACAGATGGTTTACTAGCAATATTGTCTTTAAAAAGTCCAAAAGGATCCAGTAAAACACAACTATGAGTGGTAAATTAATATAACTGAATGAAAAATTAACTTATTTTTCATTTATTCTTCACAAAGTGATAAACATCCCAAAGTTAAAAACATCAAAATCCTCACATTCAAATTCCTATAAAATAGTCAACTTCACCTACAGATCTGCCTTGCCTCTGTCAAGATTTTGTTTCTTTGCCTTCTATTACTCACCAACTCCATCTGGATTTACCGGTCTGGAGATGTCAGCTTGCCCCATGATTATGTTGTCTCGTGTCTCACAACAACAAATTGTCCCCGACCAAAGCGAACTTTTCTTAAACGATAAATCCACGTAAGGAGGGGACATGCAGTCCTCTCTCAGTGTCACCACCAGACATCAGGAAATGGCAGGAAGTCAGTTAATCTGCAGGAGTTTCTGTTTCCCTGTATCCCGGACAAGGCACTGGTGTTTCTCACAAATATGTCTTCACGCTGGCTCTCTTCACATAGGAATGCCTGTCATTCCAGAGTGCACACTGTGAAGAGCTCAAGTGCAGGAAGGGGAGGAGACTGCCAACCACATTCTAGCTGCTGAGCGGCACAGCCCTCAAAGTCCACACCTACTTTTTCTGACACTGAGCTGGGTTACAACTTTCCAGACTCACAGTCACGAAGAAAGGGAGGCTGCTCAAGAGTCTACCAAAGAATTTGTAAATTTAATCACACAAAAAACATCAGGGTTATGCGTAACCAAGCTGATGGGAGCAGAAGTCCATTCAAAGGTAGATTTTAGATACAGGCTTACCTCAAAATCAGACCATGCTGACATTTCACTGCTTGCTCTAAAACTGTATTTCGTACCTGTGAGTGGCATACTCAGAGCAGAATAGGATCTGTGTATTGGGAATTAATAACATTAGGAACAATATTTTAGAATTAATTATACCTTTTCTAAAAATAAAAAGAAATATTTCTGAAAATTTTGCTTACTAAAATAGTAAACTAGAAATGAATATTTTTAAGGTATTATGCAATATTTCTCTTTCTGCTGAAGTTCAATAATGATCTTGAGGAATACAAAACTACAGGGAGTAGCCCTATGTGCTGCATATAATACATAGGCAGTATCAGCTAACCACATGCAGCAATGGAAGGGCCAGCCTGCATGCTGATTTTTTTTTATTCAGATATAACTAATTTATATACAGTCATATACATAAATATTAAGGATGTAGCTTGATGAATTTAACATCTGAAGGTAAAGGGGGAACTAACAATTCTGAGCACTGTATTAAGGAGTTTTATACTGTCTATGTCCTTTAATTATCACCACAAATAAACAGGCATTGTGAAGAATATATTACTTACCCTATTATCAGATGAGAATAAGGCTACTGAGGTTAAATCCTGTGTTTGTCAAAGCCCTAATATTCCATTAACAAATGACAGCTACCCCTAAAACTGAGCTTTTAGTTTAAAACTTTGTTCTCCAAACTGAAATTTCGGAAAGATTTCTAGTATCTGGATTTTTCCTTTGCCTTTCCTTAGCACTTGCTCCTCTTTCCCCATTACCTTATCTCTATTATCTGCTTTTTATTAAAAAAGTAGCAAAGGTAAGGAATAAGAAAACGACAATGCTAAGGCATCAGTAAGGAAAAAAAGTGTACACTTGGGCAAAACTCAGTTGTTAGTACTGGTAATAGTAAAAAAAATTATGATATTGACCATTAAAATAGGAAAGGATAAAAGGAAAAAAACAGCAGAATTTTCCATTAAAAGAATGCGCCAATCTAAGAATGTCAAATTCCTTCTAAGCTGGCCCTTACATTTATTAGCCTAAAAGCAGATCATGTGCAAGAGCACCACCCACTACTGTAAAATGGGGAAGCAAAAGGTGGCAAATGCATTGCCCAGCACCTAGCAGGTGCTCAGCATATTGTAGTTATCATCATCATGCAGACAATACAGCATATTGTTTAAGAAGATGAGCTTTGGAGGCAGACACTAAAATTTTAATTCCAGATCTATTACTAGCTGTTAACACTAGGCAAGTTATTTCACCTCCCTGAGCCTCAGTTTCCTCATTTGTAAAGTGGGCATAACAATACTTACCAGTACAAGGCATTAAATGACATGAACAGAAATAAAGCACTTTGTAATGTGCCTGGCACATGGAAAGCTCTCAATAAATGCAAGCAATACCTATCACAGCTGTTATAGTAAAAAAAAAAAAAAAGTCAAAAAAGGAGAGGGCAGGTCAGGGGCAACCAGACAATGGTACATGGCAGAAAACCCAGTCATTACAAGGAGGTTAGTCAGAAACGGAAGAGGATGACATTTCTGTACCATGAATCCAGAGAGCAAACTGGAAGATGCAGGCCAAGGAGGAAGTGTGAACACAATCAGGTTGGTGCACAGAAACATTAAACAGATGGAACAGCCCAGATGTGTGTATTATCATGAATTAGTTCAAACCAGGCACATTAAACACACATACACATACACACACACACACACAGAGCCCAGAAACAGTATTACAGAATCTAGTTCATGTTGACAGAATTATACAAGAGTAGAACAGATAGATTTAAGGATCCTCATATGGTTGCTGTTTACCACCTGCCAAATTTAAATGTCCAACTTGACTTGGCTCACTGCTGATCTTGGGTATTTGAAAGCAGCAATAAACTCAAAGATTAGAAAAAGGATTCTTAGTGATCATTTGGCTCAATCTCCTATTCTTTACGGAAGAAGGAAATTGAGGGTTCAAGAGGTTAAATGCTTTGCTCAGAGACAGGACTAAAACCCAAGACTCCTGATTCTAACTCCAGGACTCACTTTGGCTCTTGTATAAATGGCCAAGGAAATATTTATTTCCTAAAGATATATTCATTTCCCAGGGAAGTCCACACTCTACAACAATGACAAATCTCTCAGAGATTCTAATTCTGTCACCTATGGACCAAACCAACACATGTTCCCTAACCAGCATGTTTCAGTTTCATTTTAACAATCAATATTTACTTTGTGCTGACAAAAGCAGACAAGCAGGGAGAGGGGAAAGTATTGGCCTACTAATGGCTTTAAAATTTAACAGTAAGGCCTTGTGTTCATTCTAGTTTTCCATGTATTATTTTAGAAATGCAAAGGTAACTCTCACTTCAACTTTATAAGAAGTAGACAACTCTCTCTTAAGTGTCACCTAATAAGATACTCTCTTTTTAGAGTACTTTTCTTCCACAGCTTATTGCCTCAAGGAATGGGGCAAGTAACAGATTAAAATTTGTGAATCTCTTCCTATTTTATTTAGGGAAAGAGCAAAAAAGGCCTTATAAAGTTTAATATGCAAAGGAATCTAAGTTACAGCTTAAATTTAGATAGCAATTGACGCCCCCAAGCAGTCTCATTTTATCGAAGAACTGTTTCTAAACAAACACTGCTGAACATTCAAAACCTTTAGTGACACTTACAATTCCAAAACTTTTTGTTGGCCAGCACATCAGACACTAATGTGAGAACATGCTTTATATTGTCAATAAACAGTTTACAAGATCAATCACAAAAGTACAATGCTTCCATTTAAATGTAATTTTATGCTGAGGTACCTATATAAATTGGCTTACCTAGGAGAGTAAACTCTTCTTCGCTATTTCAATTACATCTCCCTCAGCTTAATTCAGCATACCACTTTAAGTTTGAGATGTCTCAAGGAGGTGAGCTCTAGTGAGAGGTTGGGAAGAAAGTCACTTTCCTCTTGGAAAGGCTGACCAACAGAAATTATTTAACAGGTCACACAGATACATATTCAAGTAAAAGACTAATTTTCAACTTCTTTATATATAATTGAGGGTGGGAGCAGCTTTCTATTCTTTATTCCACCATCTAACTCTAATCTAGTCTGGCTGGCTCTGAATAGGAGATAAAATCCTACAATTAATAACCTTTGTCTCATATTCCATGTGGAAATTAGAAAGCCTTGCTAGTCACTTGTAAACTCTTCATTGTCTCATCTATTTGTACAAACCACTCCTTTGGCCTGGAATTTCTTTCCCAGATCCATCTAGGGAACTCCTACCCATCCTTTAAGAATTGGCTCAAATGTTGCTTCCACTATTAAGAGTCTTTTCTTAGTCACTCAAGCAGAATTCAGACAAAGATTTCCTGATCACTGATTATGTGCCCAGCAATGCTCTGGAACTAAAAAAAATAGTTTTTGTCCTTAAGATGATTACAGTTCAAATAAGTAGGATCAACAATAGAGCATGATAAGTACCTAGGTGCTACACAAACACATATTGATGGGGCTGGGGGCATCTAGCTTTCTCCTGAGAGATGAGAGAAAATATCTTGAATTAAGTGACTTCTAAAATCTGAGAGAGTCAGTCATAGAAGGAATAACAGAGGTGAGAAAAAGGTAAGGGCAGCAAGAGTTAAGACTGGAGAGGTAAAGAGCTGCTCATGACTGATGGTGCCGGATGTATCACCCTAAACTGCATGACTTCTCTGCTGGGCAGGAACCATGATGTGCCTACACTTAAGCCCTCAGTGCCTGGCACGACTCAGTGCACGGTGGACATGCAAAAAGTATTTATTAACCTTGAGGACAAGGGAAGAAACAGCATTCCTCAACTTTAAGCTTTGCTCACAGAATCTGGCAGCAAAAGACAGTTAAGGCAAAAAGTGCCACAGACGAAGGCTGGAAGAAATGTCAAGACCATAGACTAGTTTATCATTCCAAACAATCTTGAGAACTACTGTGAAACTCTCAATTCTGTGTGAAAAAATGGCATGCTTATGATGGTTTTTGAGAATCTACTGCTTTGCAAGTCGTAATAACTTTCAAAGAAGACAAATGTGTCAGGTGAATGTTTACATAAACCCTCATATAATCACGACTGCTAGGCTCAAGATCCTCAGCAGAAAGCACTTCTACTCCATGTGAACTAGCTGGAAGAACAGGCTGAAAGACAGAGATTAAAGTTAAGGGGGAGCCACTGGTACCACCAGATACTCATCCCTCTTACTCCCAATGACACTGGTTTCTTTCTGTGGCTGGCTCATTGGAGGCAAAAAATGAACACACGCCCCACCTATTCTACATCAAATACTGTAACTCTTGTCCCCTGCCTACCCCCACTTCCAGAAGGAAGCATGGCTTACCAACGGAGGAAAGCTTTCGAGGCTTTGGAGTTACATATGCATAACTATGTAAAATTTCAGCTTTTCCATTTGCTGATTAGGTGACGCTGAACAATTACTTAACTTACATGAGATAGAGATAATTACTCAGAGTTTTTGTGAGGATCAAATAAGAGAAATCTCTAAATTATAGTCTAATGACTGAAAGTGCTTAATATATTTGGATCCTTCTCATCCCACTTAGATTCTTCATATAAATGACTCCCCCCCTCCACCGAATGCTTACATTTAAGTATCACCATTCCTTAGGAAAAAATGGGGAGGTTCTGCTATGCCTTTACATCACAGTGGCTATACATATGGCAGGCATGAAGTAATGTATACGTTTACAAACCTACAGTATGTTGGACTGTGTTTATGGGAGAAAGAAACTGAAATTATGCCAGCAGGACTGCTTTCAGATCCATGGAATGAGAGACCTCAGGCTAGGAAATTGGAGCTACAGAAATTCTTTTTGCTTTCTCTTAAAGTTTTTGTTTTGAAGACAATAAATTCTTAGGGATGCCCTAGTGGTCAGGAGATGTTTCTAGAACTCAGGAGTTAGTTATAAAAATTATAGTAAGCAGGAAAGTTTCAGTTAAGAAAGATGAAACATTTCTTTCTGGTTGGGTTAAGGGATTAGGTAGTTCCTCAGAGTACAGTAGAGTCAGTGGAAAAGGTAGGCGTAGATGAAAATGAGAATTAGCTGAATGGGTACTTCCCTGGTGGCTCAGTGGTTAAGAATCCTCCTGCCAACGCAGGGCACACGGGTTCGAGCCCTGGTCCAGGAATATCCCACATGCTGCGGAGCAACTAAGCCCGTGCACCACAACTACTGAGCCTGCGCTCTAGAGTCCGCGAGCAACAACTACTGAGCCCGCACACCACAACTACTGAAGCCTGCACACCTAAAGCCTGTGCTCTGCAACAAGAGAAGCCATGGCAATGAGAAGCCCATGCACTGCAACGAAGACCCAACGCAGCCAAAAATTAATTAATTAATTAATTAAAAAAAGTCCTAATTAAGAAAAAAGAACTAGCTGAATGGAGATGAGAAGAAGTGGAAAAAAATTGAGCAAAAAGATTCACAGGTTGTGTGGATGAGGGAAAAAGGGAAATGAGAAGAGGATACAAATGACATTTATCAAACTTTAATCCACTATGTGACATCAGGCACCTGAATCAAATTATTGCCAAGCTCCCTTCAGGTTCTGAAATTCTACAGCAGAGTCAAACTAATGCCAGCTAATTCAGTGTTCTGTTTCAAATAATGGTTCCAAGAAATGTTTTATTACAGAAGAGAACAGTGGCCATGGTGCGCTTTATATAGCTAATCCAACTCAGTGCTTGCCATAGAATGCAAAATAAGTGCTTAATGAATTGGGGTATTATTATTGGGAAACCACAATCCTCATTTACTCATTCCACAAAAAATGTCCTGAGCACCTCTGAAGTATCAGTTACTGTTCTAGGTGTTGGAAACACTGACTGGATACAAAGAGGGAAAAATCTATGCCTTCTTTCTAGTATGTTAGACGGTGATAAGTGCTATAGAAAAAAAATTATTCAGGGAAAGGGAATACAATGGGCTGAGAAAGAGGGTGCTAAATTATAAACTGTGCAAGCAGAAGGGCCTCATTGGGAAGATGACATATAAACAAAGACCTGAAATAAACAACACATTCCTCAATTAACGTACTAAGTGTAAATATTAATTACAACTATAGTATATTTTAATGACTGGTCAGTGAAGTAAGGGTTATCAAACGGGCTGCTCAGTCCTCAAATATTTAAAGATGTGCTGTCTAATACTGTGGTCACTAGTTACGTATGATTATTTATATCTATATTAATATTTAATACATTTATATTAAACACAATTTGCAATTCAGTTTCTCAGTTGTACTAGCCACATTTCACACATGGCCACCACATTGCACGATGCAGATCTAGACCATTTCCATCACTGCACAAAGTTCTATCAGACAGGCCAAGCCCAAAGTATTTTTAAAGTACACTTACAAGTCTTCCAGTAACAATGCAAAACAGAGTATTTCATCAGCACGTGGTATCTATTTTCCATGGCACCAATGACTAAACACTAACTACTAGAGGCAGTATACTCCGAAGGAACACTGACAGTTAAAAAAAAAAAGTTTCCTTTTATTCAGTCACAAACTATTGAGCTATTTATACTCACAATCTTTGATAGTCTTACTTTAACAGTTGAATTACTGTTTCTTTTCCTAGTAACACTCAAGTAAAGTCTTTGACTATTAATAACAACTCAAAGCTCAGGGAAGGATGGTTTTATTTCAATTTAAAGATCTACTGAGAATTATATCCATTTGTTACCAATTGAAAATTAACAACCTCCATCTTACTGGCCATCCATTTAATATTCTATCTACCCCAAATAGTATTTTTTCATGTAGTTACAATGAAAGTGATTGAGAAATCTTAATCTTAAAGAAAAAAAAAATTTAATAAAACCACATGATATTCATAAAAACTAAGTCCCAAGTGGCCTCTGTCTACTAAGGAACCTGGAGGTATCAATGATGTGTAGAAACTAACCAGTCAGAAATCAAGGAGCTGCCCATCACAGGGTTTTGAAACACTGAATGTTCTCCAGTAAAGTGGCATTCATTGCTGATGACTCAGAGATGACTACTAGTCACTGCCACGTCTCTCCTTCCTTCTCTCTTTCGTAACTCTTTCTAACTCATTTGGTTCTCAGTTTCACTTTCAGACAGTGAGAAAGAAATCCAAATATTACCAACACTCAGCCACATATCCAGTGGAAACACAATAAGTCTGATGATAGCTATAACATTTGTAAAAGTTATTCAGAAATTTCTAACAAGAAATCTCCTTAAACATTCTTTTCTGGTACACGTGCAGGAGAATACAGACTTCATCTCCTACTAAATAAAAATTCTGAGTAATGAACACCTGGTTACACTGTGAGTCAACAGTAATTCTACAAAAGAACCAAGGATGACCATATAAATGAATGGTGTTTCTATCAAACTTGTTCCAGCTAGTGATTCAAATGTACTTTATTCTTTGTTTTCCATGTAAGAAATATCCATCTCTTTTATACCATTCTCTTCCCTCAAAATTCTCAAACTTACACAACCACAGAACCTAGGAGGTGAGGTACAGGAGAAAAGAAAGGCTATGTATATAATTTCTAAATTCAAAGAGAAATAGTGTTTTGGATTATACATACCTTTGCTTCTAAATCTTGTAAAATAAAATTTAAAAAGTAACAGTGAAACACCTTAACACTTTAGGAAAACAATGTACGAGGTCAGAGAAAATATGAACAACCTGTCCCTTTGCTCATCTGTCTATGTTAAAGCAATGAGCCCAATCCTAGTTTAACCTTTCTGAAAAGCTAACCTTTATTAGTGCTACCAGGTCTATAAAAATGTAGTCACCAAATAAAACCATCCAAGATGCAAATCTGATTACTGTTTTTTCAGCCTAAAAATAAGTTCCTTTGTTGAAAAAGCCCCAAATCAAACAGGATCCAATTAGCTATTAAACACTTTACCCATTCTCATCTTGTTCCCAGGCCTAGGCAGCAAGAGCCTTCAGAATACCACCTATCCTAAAATCCAAATTGCTGACAACCAAGTTTGTTGTGTTGATTTGTAGTGAATGAAAAGAAAAAAAAGATAAAGGGCTAAAATGATTCTTCTGGGATTTATTCACTTGGGACAAAAAGTCTTCTATTTATAAATCCCAGTCTGACAGAATTTATTTGTGGATCACAGCTTTCAAATGTGACATCCTTTTATGTGTGTTTGGGACAGTAATAATTTCCTTCTTACCTGACTCCAGTTTTGTCCCTTTCTGATCTATTCTCAACAGTGGTACCACCATGACCTTTACAAAAACACAAATCTGACAGGGCTCTTCATAGCTTATTATTTTTTTTTTATAAATTTATTTATTATTATTTTATTGTTGGCTGTGTTGGGTCTTTGTTGCTGTGTGTGGGCTTCTCATTGCGGTGGCTTCTCTTGTTGCAGAGCATGGGCTCTAGGTGCGCGGGCTTCAGTAGTTGTGGCTCGCGGGCTCAGGAGTTGTGGCTCACGGGCTCTAGAGCGCAGGCTCAGTAGTCGTGGTGCACGGGCTTAGTTGCTCCATGGTATGTGGGATCTTCCCGGACCAGGGCTCGAACCCGTGTCCCCTGCATTGGCAGGCGGATTCTCAACCACTGCGCCACCAGGGAAGTCCCTTCATAGCTTATTAAAAATCCTTCAAGACCTGGCCCAATGTCTATCTTTCTTTCTTTTGTTTAATTTTTACTGGAGTATAGTTGATTTACAATGTTGCATTAGTTTCAGGTATACAGCAAAGTGAATCAGTTATACATATATCTACTCTTTTTTAGATTCTTTTCCCATACAGGCCATTACAGAGTATTGAGTAGAGTTCCCAGTGTTATACAATAGGTTCTTATTAGTTATTTTATATACAGCAGTGTGTGTATGTCAATCCCAATCTCCCAATTTATCCCTCCCCCCGCTTCCCTCTTGGTAACCATAAGTTTGTTTTCTACATCTGTGACTCTATTTCTGTTTTGTAAATAAGTTCATTTGTACCATTTTTTTAGATTCCACATATAAGTGATATCAAATATTTGTCTTTCTCTGTGTGTATTACTTCACTCAGTATGACAATCTCTAGGTCCATCCATGTTGCTGCACTAATGCCTATCTGTCTAACCTTTTCTCTCACCACTCTCCCATGCCTGCTGTCTTTTAAGTCCTATTCCAAACCACTTGGAATTCTTAAACGATGATATATTTGCCCAGGTCTATCTATCTATGCATCTGCTCTTCTAGCTGCCTAAAATGTCCTCTCCCTCCATTCTTTAATCTGGCTAACTCCCACTCCTTCAAAATTCAGTTTATGTTTCACTTCCTCTAGGAATCGCTCCTTGAACATCTACCTTTCTATACTTAAGACTGAATTATGCACCCCTCCGGTACTCTGAAGTCACCCTGTATATACCTCTACATACAGGGGTATAAATCACTTCTGTTAAAATTATCTACTTACTTATTTGTCTCTCCTACATTCTTTGAACAGATTGTCTTTATATCCTCAGCTAGTAACATACTTCTCAGCACATAGAAGGCATTCAATAAATATTGTTTTAAATGGAGGGAGGCAAAGGGAAAGTAAGATCTTTCACTAGTTTAGCTTGTTAAGTGTCCCTTTCAGATTATGGAGTATTTGTTTTGGGAAACATGCCAGGCCTGTAGGTACTGAACATATTATAATAAATCACTGAACAGTTTCATGACAAACAGGAAAGAAAAGGACAGATATAATTGAGATTAACTTGCTAACTTAGCTATGGGTTTACATGTTACTACAAATTCACTTCCATAGATGCTTACAGTGACATAATCTTTTAATCACTGTTGCTTTTAGACTTATAAAAAACAGATTTAAAAAAATAGCTCTACTTTTCTTCTAGTTCCTAAGAGAAACAGAAGGACTAAAGTAGCACCACGAGTTTTTAATCACTCAAAGCTGATTTCTGGTCTCTGCTTCTTCTCCCCTTCATTCCTGTTTTCTGGTTTCTGATCATTTCATTAAATGGTAAAAGTTTCCATCAAAAAAATCAAAACATAAAGAAAATAATACTAAACTCAAAATGATTTACTGTTACATATGAACATCTCTAACAAAAGATCTGATGAAAAAGAAAGCTAAAGCTTAGAAAAGATAAATTAAGTTCAACTTCCTATGCATTCCTTCTCCCCATTCTCTACGGATAATAATAGCTAACATTAATCAATCATGTATTATAATGCCAGGGATTATTCTAAGTGTTTTGTTTTGTCTAATTCTTACAACAAGGCTATAAGAAGGATACCATTTATTATCCCCATTTAGTAGTTGAGGAAACTAAGTCACCCAGGGGTAAACCTGTCCAAGGAGTTCACAGCTAATAAACGGCAAAGCTAAGGTTCATATGTAAGTAATCTGGATGTGAATCTCCACTCCCAACTACTACAAGATAGTTTGTACTACGAAATGGACTTTGAATTCACACAATACCTCCTAGGTGTTTAGATAAGAACATTTATTTTTAACCTTATAAAAACTTTTAGGAGGTAGTACTTTATTTATTTATTTATCTATCTATTTATTTATTTAGGGCTGTGTTGGGTCTTCATTTCTGTGCGAGGGTTTTCTCTAGTTGTGGCAAGTGGGGGCCACTTCATCGCGGTGCACGGGCCTCTCACTATCGTGGCCTCTCTTGTTGAGGAGCACAGGCTCCAGACGCGCAAGCTCAGTAGTTGTGGCTCTCGGGCATAGTTGCTCCGTGGCATGTGGGATCTTCCCAGACCAGGGCTCGAACCTGTGTCCCCTGCATTAGCAGGCAGATTCTCAACCACTGCGCCACCAGGGAAGCCCAGGAGGTAGTACTTTAACAAAAGTAAAATTCAGGTACAGAACAGTTATGTGAATTGCCCAAAATGACAATGTTAAAATTAAAAACACCAACAATTTGTTCTCTTAGCTTACTCCTGATATTTCCAGTTTGACTACCAAAAAGAATGATGTTTCTTATCTCAAAATCAATTTTTAAAGGAATTACTTAGAAAATAAGTGAAAGGTCTAGAATCAAGAGAAGTTGGCTATATGGGATACAGACATTTCTACTACCCCTCAAACCAAATCTAGAACAAAAATACTTCAGTCCCAATACTGCATGAGAAACCCAAATTACTGAAGCACAGGTTTACACCTTTAACCCATATGTATGCTACCGGGAGCAATCATTATTAGCAATGTACAAGTGTGCTTCACCACCATGTACTCCTTAGGGAGTACCATACTCCCTAAGGTACTTAGGAGCCCCTAGTTTTTCCTATTTCTCCATGTTCACCAAATTTTCCTGTTAGATACGAGACAAAAACAATTAAAACAAAAAAACTCTACTTAAAGTCATCAGTATTAAACTGTTCAAACAACACAGATATAGAAAAGGCAATATAGATGCTATAAAGCAAGTTTTGTTTTAATAATTTCCTTAAGTACAAGTCATGTTGAATAACATGGCATGAAATTCCAATAACACAATTATTTTTATCTGTATAAAAACACCTACTCATTCTGCCTAGCATTAATAGTTTTTAATCTCCTCTCTGAGTGATGAAACTATATCTTATTCTTTTTTTAAAATTAATTTTTATTGGAGTATGGCTGCTTTACAATTATTCTGTTAGCCTCCATTGCACAACAAAATGAATCAGCCACATATACAGATATCCCCTCCCTTTTGGACTTCCCTCCCATTTAGGTTACCACAGTGCATAAGGTAGAGTTCCCTGTGCTATACAGTATGTTCCCATCAGTTGTCTATTTTATACATAGCATCAGTAATGTATATTTGTCAATCCCAGTCTCCCAATTCCTGCCTCCCCACCCCTTTCTCCCTTGATATCCATACATTTGTTCTCTACGTCTATGTCTCTACTTCTGCTTTGCAAATAAGATCACCTATACCATTTTTCTAGATTCTTCACATATGCCTTATTATACGTTATTTGCTTTTCTCTTTCTGACTTACTTCACTCTGTATGACACTCTCTAGGTCCATCCACATCTCTACAAATGACCCAATTTCATTCCTTTTTATGGCTAAGTAATATTCCATTTATATATGCACCACATCTTCTTTACCCATTCCTCTGTTGATGGACATTTAGCTTGCTTCCATGTCCTAGCTATTGTAAACAGTGCTGCTATGAACATTGGGGTGCATGTGTTTTTTTAAATTATGGTTTTCTCTAGGTATATACCCAGTAGTGGGATTGTTGGGTCATTTGGTGAAAGTATATCTTATTCTTTTTTTTGTTTGTTTTTTTTTTGTCCTTCATGGCAGCTAGGGCAATGTGCCTGGGAAAATTGATTAAATGAATTAATGAATCACTCAGCCAGCCAATAACCCACCCATTCGCTTTTTCACCTTTTGATTGGTTAGGGTATGTAGTGAGTATGACAATAAATTATCAAGCAAAACCAACTGGACTTCACTGTAACCAATGTTAAGCTACTGGCCCTGGATGCATTATGAGATTATAACTAGAAGTAACAAGCACACACCAAAGCGCTTCACCCCAGCAAGAATGTCTTTTCTTTGGTGCCACTTTTCTCCTTTACTATTTAAGACATAATTCTTACCGGTTCTTGCTATTCAAGCCCTTTGATTATCCAGCTTTATACTGAAGAGGGAAAAGACTGACCTGGGGTGGGGGGCGGGGTGTAAAATGGACAAAATAAAGCTGCTAGACCCATCTGCTTTACACCATTTAAATTCTTTTGGGAGATCAAAGAAGAAAAACAGAAGATACACAATCATCAAAAGAAACCTAAATCTGAAATTTTATAATGTTTGAATAGTCAAGTAAAATGTAGTATTTATTTAATATTCTCATGCAGTGAAAAAAAAGAAAGCTGTAGCTACAGACTGCAATCTGATATGATATCACTGTGGCTACCAAGAGATACACACTCTAGTTTGATGAGGAAAAAACAAAACACAAATCTTTGGGACTTCCCTGGTGGTCCACTGGGTAAGACTCCGCACTCCCAATGCAGGGGGCCTGGGTTCGATCCCTGGTCGGGGAACCAGATTCTGCACGCATGACGCAACTAAAGAGTTTGCATGCCACAGCTAAGAATCTGCATGCCGCAACCAAGAAAACTGCAAACCATGCCTAAGAGCCTGTATGCCACAATGAAGATCCTGCATGCCGCAACTAAGATCCGATGCAGCCAGAATAAATAAATATTAAACACACACACACACACACACACACAAATCTTCAATGAGGAACTGAAGGCCATCAACATCATTCCACAAGATAGTCCATTATACTACTATCCCCCTCTTTTAATGGAAGCCTCCATTACGGGGTGTGTACGTGTGTGCACATCTGTGCGTGTTTTGGACTCCACTGATGTTTCATGTTGCAATCTTGTAAAACCTATCCTGCCTTTGAATCAAGTCAAAGCTCTATCATGAAAGGCCATTTTTAGTATGACAGAACTCTAGAGGGCCAAGAAGCCAACCACTGAGGTTGTTTTGAAACTAATGGTCCCCCGCCTAATGGGAAATGTTCATATAAGTTTTATTACCAACTTTTAAATCCCACTGATCATACTTAACCTGAATTTGAAGTAAAGTTGAAGAAAAACATTTATTTATATTTTTATTTTGGCCGTGCCATGGGGCTTGCGGGATCTTAGTTCCCCGACCAGGAATTGAACCCGTGCCCCCTGCAACAGTGCAGAGTCTTAACCACTGGACCGGCAAGGAAGTCCCACTCATCACTTACTATTAAACCATAAAAATTTCAAGAATTTTAAAGTTTTCTTTTCTTTAATAAAAATAATACACACTTTTAAATCTGAATATGCCAATACACTGTGTCGTGCACACTGCTGTTTATCAAGGTTATTTCTTTAAGTAAATTGGGTAGATGGACACTCATAAATTTTCTTATTTCTTGACGTAACGCCTTTATTTACTTATCTATGATAGCAAATTTCTAGTTTTATAAGTTATGTGCTTTTCTTGGGCTTCCCTGGTGGTGCAGTGGTTGGGAGTCCGCCTGCCAATGCAGGGGACACGGGTTTGTGCCCCGGTCCGGGAGGATACCACGTGCTGCAGAGCAGCTGGGCCTGTGAACCATGGCCGCTGAGCCTGCGCGTCCGGAGCCTGTGTTCCGCAACGGGAGAGGCCACAACAGTGAGAGGCCCACGTAAAAAAAAAAAAAAAAAAAAAAAAAAAAAGCTACGTTTGAAAAAGCTACTGTATGATTCCAACTTTATGACATTATGGAAAATTAAACTTAAAAGCTTTTGCACAGCAAAGGAAACCATAAACAAGACAAAAAGACAACCCTCGGGATGGGAGAAAATATTTGCAAATGAAACAACAGACAAAGGATTAATCTCCAAAATATACAAACAGCTCATGGAGCTCAATATCAAAAAACAAACAATCCAATTTAAAAATGGGAGGAAGACCTAAATAGACATTTCACCAAGGAAGACATACAGATGGCCAAGAGGCACATGAAAAGATGCTCAACATCACTAATTATTAGAGAAATGCAAATCAAAACTACAATGAGGTATCACTTCACACTGGTCAGAATGGTCATTATCAAAAACTCTAGAAACAATAAATGCTGGAAAGGGTGTGATGAAAAGGGAACCCTCCTGCACTGTTGGTGGGAATGTAAATTGATAGAACCACTATGGAAAACAGTATGGAGGTTCCTTAAAAAACTAAAAATAGAACTACTGTATGACCCAGCAATCCCACTACTGGGCACATACCCTGAGAAAACCATAATTCAAAAAGACACATGTAGGGCTTCCCTGGTGGCACAGTGGTTAAGAATCCGCCTGCCAATGCAGGGGACACGGGTTCGAGCCCTGCCTGGTCCGGGAAGATCCCACATGCTGCGGAGCAACTAAGTCCATGTGCCACAGCTACTGAGCCTGTGCTCTAGAGCCCGTGAGCCGCAACTACTGAAGCCCGCGCGCCTAGAGCCCATGCTCCGCAGAAAGAGAAGCCACTGCAATGAGAAGCCTGCGCACCACAATGAAGAGTAGCCCCCACTCGCTGCAACTAGAGAAAGCTTGTGCATAGCAATGAAGACCCAACACAGCCAAAAATCAATAAATAAAATAAATAAATTAAAAAAAAAGAGAGACATGTACCACAATGTACATTGCAGCACTATTTTCAATAGCCAGGACACGGAACCAACCTAAATGTTCATTGACAGATGAATGGATAAAGATGTGGCACATATATACAATAGAATATTACTCAGCCATAAAAAGAAACGAAATTGAGTTATTTGTAGTGAGGTGGATGGACCTAGAGTCTGTCATACAGAGTGAAGTAAGTCAGAAAGAGAAAAACAAATACCGTATGCTAACACATATATATGGAATCTAAAAAAAAAAAAAGTGGTACTGATGAACTTAGTTGCAGGGCAGGAATAAAGAGGTAGACATATAAAATGGACTTGAGGACATGGGGTGGGAAGGGGAAGCTGGGGCGAAGTGAGAGTAGCATCGACATATATACACTACCGAATGTAGAATAGTTGGCTGGTGGAAAGCAGCAGCACAGCACAGGGAGATCGGCTCGGTGCTTTGCGATGACCTAGAGGGGCGGGATAGGGAGGATGGGAGGGAGACTCAAGAGGGAGGGGATATGGGGACATCTGTGTGCATATGGCTGAGTCGCTTTGTTGTGCAACAGAAACTAACACAGTATTGTGAAGCAATTATACTCCAATAAAGATCTACTAAAAAAACCAAAAAAAATATGAAAAAAAAGGCATGAAAGGAATGAACTACTGATACATACAACAACATGTATGAATCTTGACAGCTTTATGCTAAGTGAAAAACCAGACAAAAGGCTACATATTGGGGCTTCCCTGGTGGCGCAGTGGTTGAGACTCCGCCTGCTGATGCAGGGAACATGGGTTCGTGCCCTGGTCCAGGAAGATCCCACGTGCCACGGAGCGGCTGGGCCCGTGAGCCATGGCTGGGAGAGGCCACAGCAGCGAGAGGCCCGTGTACTGCAAAAAATAAGAAAGGCTACATATTGTATAATTCTGACTACAAAAGGTAAGCAGGGAACTTTTGGTATGGAAGGAAGTACTCTTCATCTTGATTGCGGTGGTAGTTACCTGATTTTACGTGTTTGTCAAAAAAAAGAACTATTATATACTAAAAAGGGTAAATTTTATTGTATATAAATTGTATCTCAATTTATATTTTTTTATAATTTATATTTTTTTTAAATTTATAATTTTTTAATAATGACTTATTTTTTTTAAAAAGGAATTCTAAGGAGCACCTTGTAACTGCTTAACACAGACCAAAAGCTCCATAAGAACAGAGATTACATCTTATTAGTGATCATAATTAATAAGAATATTACAGCTACTGTATGTTCACTATGTGGTTACAATGCTAAGCACATTATAAGTACTAATTCATTTAATTCTTTTAATAAAAATTTATTTATTTATTTATTTTTGGCTGCGTCAGGTCTTCATTGCTGTATGCGGGCTTTAGTTGTGGCGAGCAGGGGCTACTCTTCGTTGTGGTGTGTTCTCATTGCGGTGGCTTCTCTTGTTATGGAGCACGGGCTTTAGGTGTGCAGGCTTCAGTAGTTGTGGCTCGCGGGCTCTAGAGCACAGGCTCAGTATTTGTGGCACACAGGCTTAAGTGCTCCACAGCACGTGGGATCTTCCCAGACCAGGGCTCAAACCCGTATCCCCTGCATGGCAGGCACATTCTTTTTTTTTTCCTTTTTAAAATTTTATTTATTTATTTATTTATGGCTGCATTGGGTCTTTGTTGTTGGGTCTTCGTTGCTGCATGTGGGCTTTCTCTAGTTGCGGTGAGCGGGGGCTACTCTTCGTTGTGGTGCATGGGCTTCTCATTGCAGTGGCTTCTCTTGTTGCAGAGCTCAGGTTCTAGGCATGCAGGCTTCAGTAGTTGTGGCATGTGGGCTCTAGAGTGCAGGCTCAGTAGTTGTGGTGCATAGGCTTAGTTGCTCCACGGCATGTGGGATTTCCTGGACCAGGGCTCGAACCCGTGTCCCCTGCATTTGCAGGCTGATTCTCAACCACTGTGCCACCAGGGAAGTCCCAAGCACGCAGATTCTTAACCACTGTGCCACCAGGGAAGTCCCCATTTAATTTTTATAGCAACCTTGCGGGAAAGGTAAAATTCATATCCGTACTTTAGGGATAAACTTAAGATTAGAGAGTAACTGTCCTGCCCAAAAGGACACAGCCACGAAGTGGCAGAACTGGGATCTGAAACCAAGTTTGCTTACTCCAGAGCCTGAGGGCTTAACTGTTAGGATATACTGCTTTGTTGATTTTGCTTAGTGTTTAGTGAACAAATGAATGGATGAGGAACAAGTCAACTATGATGGAGTTTGGTAGGGTAGGCTGAATCTATTGACAGTTCATAGGAAGAATAAAACATATATATATTTAAAAGGACACATTATTAAGTAGAGATGTAAAGTGGTAATTTTAGGTGTAGCAGGTAAGCTGTGAATGTAGAATGACCATGATAGTCTTTAATACCCTTTAACAATACCCTTTTATTCTTTTACCTCCTTTAAGAAATAATTTTACATATTTTAATTTTTGACACTGAGGAATACAAAGAAGGAACTAAAACACCCATAACCCTACAATCCAGATAAAATCCTTTTTTACATTTAAAAAACCAAAAGTAATATATGTATATAGATGAAAACGCAAACCACACAGGAAGATACAAAATGATAAGTGAAAACCTTCTATCCTTCCTTTTTTTTTTTTTTTTTTCTTTTTTTTCCGTGCTGCGCAGCTAGTGGGTATCTTACTTAGTTCCCTGACCAGGGATTGAACTCAGGCCTATGGTAGCAAAAGCTCAGAGTCCTAACCACTGGACCACCAGGGAATTCCCACTATCCCTCCCTTTTAATTTTCATTCTTATAATCATTGCCTATGTAGTGTCCAAGACACATTT
The DNA here is from genome assembly GCF_008692025.1 of Phocoena sinus. Lineage (NCBI taxonomy): Eukaryota > Metazoa > Chordata > Mammalia > Artiodactyla > Phocoenidae > Phocoena > Phocoena sinus. Next base: position 22,379,060 of record NC_045763.1, on the reverse strand, counting down.
AAAAATATATGTATATTTATTTATTTATTTTGGCTGTGCTGGGTCTTAGTTGCGGCATGCGGACTCTGAGTTGCAGCATGCATGCAGGATCTAGTTCCCTGACCAGGGCTTGAACCCCAGCCCCCTGCATTGGGAGCGTGAGTCTTAAGCACTGGACCACCAGGGAAATCCCTGTCCAAGACACATTGATGAAGGGCTCAGTATGCAGAAATAAATTCAGATGGCAAATCATCTACACATTTAGTCCACCTATCATACTTTCTATGATTTTCTAGGGAGTAAGTAGCAATCAGAAGTGATGAAAAGTGGTGAGACGATATGGGAGATGCTCCAGAATGTCAGCATCACTACTTTTCAGGCTTGCATGACTACAAAGATGGCTCATCTTTTTCTATTGACAGAAAAAAATAATTATAGAGCATCTGTGTTATTAAAGTTCATAGTGTTCTACTATAAACTGGTGTTCTATGCACTCTATTTCCCTTAAGATTGTTAATTCTATCTTATGCAGAAAATTTAAAACCACTATAAGAAATACATACAAATATTGCCTACTATTGAGCAGTAGGATATAACAGTAAAAAGATCTTGCCCTTCATAAGTTATACTCTTAACAGGAAATAAGATGACAGAAGATATTTAATATACATATAATAATGCTATATTAAATTTCTATTGAACACCACAGGGAGAAAAATAGAAGTAACATCATTTTTGGCATTGTTTAATTCCAGAGGAATTTATCTCCTACACCTTAAGAATCTCAAAACTAATTAAGTTCATATTTTGCCTTCATTCTTAAAGAGAAGGGAGGGAAGGGCTGTGTTATTAGCATATTTTGAGCTTCAAGTACTAATAACATGATAACATCACAAAAAATTTTCCCGTGAACTTAAGTGAAATGCATTAGCCTTGAGCATGGTTCCTTAACAAATGTCCTTGAAAGGTTAGGAAAACCCCCTTTAAAACATAATAATGATTTATAAATTCAGATTCAGAATAGGAAGAAAACAATTGATTTGATTTGTTTAGGATATGGTTTCTGTTTTCCACTTCAACAAACTGATTCTCGTATTTCCTATGTGATACAAATTCTAATCTAAAGGTGCTATTACCTTGTTTAATCTGTTTAATCTGTTCCCAGAATACCATGCATATGAATAAAGCCTTTGCACCTAGCTTGAAATTCAGGCTTCACACCAACAATCTATCTCATTAAATAATTATTTCATCAAACACAACCAAAAATTTTTTTCAACAAACTGTGCTCTCTTCTGTGGAAGGGAGGGTATATAGAAACTTAATGAAGTTGTTAGAAAATTTAAAACATTTTGGGAAGGTAATTTAGTATATACAGATCCTCTCCTACCCCAAAAAACCTTTTAGAAGAAGTTTCATATGCCAGGGTTTCAGTCCCTTTTCCTGGGTGTGCTACAGAGAGAATGGCTGTTAACCCATAAACATTTGAGAAGGGAGGAAGAAAGCAGAAGCAGGAATAAGCCATTTTTAAAAGTAGCGGGGTATGAAGCATCACAGTAGCTTAAAATGTATACGTATTTTCTCTGGACCCTGTCTTCCCCCAGCACTTATGTACAGTGTAGCCCTTACTTTAAAAAAGAAAACTAGTAGCTTATACCAATATAAATTAACAATGAATACTTTCACTGTATTCTACCAGGTCCCTTTGAAAGGAAAGGGAATAAAATAAGGAGAATCAGGGTAAAAGCTGTTTGATTCCTTTACCACCTTCCCCACTCCATGACCTTGAAAGTCTGTCCCATACCAACCCTGGCAGAATTCTGGAGGCCTGTTTTCTGGAAGGGATAAAACAAATGGTCTCTGGACTGGGGGACTCAAAAGGCGGTAGACGGTGGGAACAGAGCATGAAAAACTGAGGGGAATTGAGTGAACATAATGAATACTGAATGCAGCAACCCTCCCAGTCTTCATCACCCTTTACCCCAGTGATGAGAAGACTCCGCCCCTTGAACCCTGATACTGATAACAGACATGTTCCTCAACAATAGGGACAAGAAGCTCACACTATAGTAAGGCCCAAAGGCAACCAGCCTATGCATTTAAAGCTTCTAATTTAAAGCTCACCACTCTTAATCACAAGCAGACAGCTAATTATTACTAGACTTCAGAGGAAAACTCTTACATAAGAGAGATCAAAACAAACAAAGGAAAACAACTTTGGGGGAAAAGAGCCTATGCAGGACAAAGTAAATCTGTTGAAACAATAAAGAATATTATGAAAGAAATATTCAGAGAATAAAAAAGACCTCCTAGGGACTTCCCTGGCGGTCCAGTGGTTAAGACTTCGCCTTCCAATGCAGGGGGTGTGGGTTTGATTCCTGGTCAGGGAGCTAAGATCAGAAGTGGCCTTGAGGCTAAAAAACCAAAACATAAAGCAGAAGCAGTATTGTAACAAATTCAATAAAGACTTTAAAAATGGTCCACATCAAAAAAAAATCTAAAAAAAAAAAGAACTCCTAGAAATTAAAAAACATAATAGTAGAAAAGAAATTTTTTTTTTTTTTTTTTGCTGTACGCAGGCCTCTCACTGTTGTGGCCTCTCCCATTGCAGAGCTCAGGCTCCAGACGCGCAGGCTCAGCGGCCATGGCTCACAGGCCCAGCCGCTCCGCGGCATGTGGGATCTTCCCAGACCGGGGCATGAACCCGTGGCCCCTGCATGGGCAGGCAGACTCTCAGCCACCGCGCCACCAGGGAAGCCTGAAAAGAAAAATTTAATAGAATATAAAGATGAAGAAATCTTTCAGGAGATAGAGCTAAAGAAAAAAAGATATGAAAATTAGAGAACTATTTCAGGAGTCCATCATCAAGCAGCTATTGGCAATCAAGAAAGAAGAAGAGGGAGTTCCCTGGTGGTCAAGAGGGAAGACATATGGGAACATATGTATATGTATAGCTGATTCACTTTGTTATAAAGCAGAAACTAACACACCATTGTAAAGCAATTATACCCCAATAAAGATGTTTAAAAAAAAAAAAAAAAAAAAGAAAGAAGAAGAGGGAGTTCCCTGGTGGTCCAGTGGTTAGGAATCCACCTTCCAAAGCAGGGGACGCAGGTTTGTCCCTGGTCAGGGAACTAAGATCCCACATGCTGTGGGGCAACTAAGCCCAAGCGCCACAAATAAGACCTGACGGAGCCATAAATAAATAAATAAATATTAAAAAAAAAAAAGAAATAAAGCAGAAGACATGGGATTTAGGAAACAAAAGAGCCAACACAGGAGAGAAGCAGAGTTCCCAGGTGAATAAGAATACCCCAGGATGACAGCTGTGTACCACACAGGAAGACACCTGTCCATATTGGAGCAGTGTGACTCAAGAGACAAACTGAAGGCTATTGTCACCAAGATCTCTGCTGCCATTTACTCTCTTTTTAAAGATAAGAAGATAGTGCCCAGGTGAGCTCATCTTGACTAAATGCTGGTGAATTTCTTCTCAAAATACTGAGCTGCCTAATGAGCTCAGAACACTCATTTCACCCACAGAAGTGTTCTTTAACTTATTCCTAAAAGCTTCAGGTAGGTCGTGATCAACTTAGGAGAGACCACAGAGCAGCTCACTCTCTCTGACCATACTTCTGCCAAGTGTCCAAGATTGAAGCCCTGCCCAAAACAATTTCCAGGACTAAGTCTTGACTCTGTCCATGACTTCCACAGAAGAGACTCTGAAAATTAGGAAACTGAAGCAGGTATGGTCCACTGATGTCTGGGTATCCCCCAAGATCCTTTCAGGACCCAAGAGGTACAATGATATACTTAATAATACTAAAGAATTAGTTGCCTTTTTCACCATGTTGACACTGATACTAAGGGTACAAAAGCAATGGTGAGCAAAACTGCTGGCACCTTCACACATATCAAGGCAGTAGCACCAAACTGTAGTAGGACGCATAATCTTCACCACTACATAATTCCAGTTAAAAATAATAATGCCAATTTAAGAATATCCCTGATAAAGCCGTAAACACTATTATTAGTTTTAATGAATCTCAAGCCCTCTATGTGTCTTTTTACTATTTTGCATGATGAAATGGTAAGTACAATGGTTACCTTCAGGAAAGGCACCTGTGTAATTGAGTTGCAAGCTGAACTGGCCAGTTTCATGAAGTACCGCTTTTACTGGAAAGACTGAATGACAAACTATTTTGTTCAAGCTTAGATATTTCACAGATATTTTCTCAAAAATGAATGGAGCCTGTCTCTACAAATAAAACTGACAGTACTTGTTGCCAGTGATATATGTCAAGCTTTCAAGAGAAAATTCTAATTTTGGAAAACATATCCACTAGAGTGAGCCTGCCAACTTCCCAATATTTAAAGACTTTTCTGGTGAGATCAGTGGTGGCATTAACAATATGATTTTAGAATATTATATAATAAAATGTGTAAACATCTGTCCATGTAAGAAAGGTCCTAGAGGCCTTAGGTCTGTCCCACTAGAATGTGATGGGTAAAAATCTCTCACTTTAATTTTCAGAATGCAACAAATAATTCTTTTTCAATGTATCTACATAACTGTTAGTTAACCTAACTGTAACAAAATTATCAACCATCTTCCAGGGGCTCCATCTTCTTAGAAACAAATTCATTTTACATTCAGAATTCTTTTCCTTTTCAAATGGCACTGAGTGGACCATAACTCAATAAACCAGATTCTTATCATATGTATGTTTTGTGAACAATTAAAAAAAAACCCTACAAACTATTATGCATAAAATAAGCTACAAGGATATATTGTACAACACAGGGAATATAACCAAATTAAATTTAAAAAATAAAAATAAAGTATAAGGGCTTCCCTAGTGGTGCAGTGGTTAAGAATCCGCCTGCCAGTGTAGAGGACACGGGTTCGAGCCCTGGTCTGGGAAGATCCCACATGCTGCGGAGCAACTAAGCCTGTGCACCACAACTACTGAGCCTGCGCTCTAGAGCCCAAGAGCACAACTACTGAGCCCACCGTGCTGCAACTACTGAAGCCCGCGCGCCTAGAGCCCGTGCTCCGCAACAAGAGAAGCAACCGCAATGAGAAGCCTGCGCACCGCAACAAAGAGCAGCCCCCGCTCACAGCAACTAGAGAAAGCCTGCGCACAGCAACAAAGACCCAATGCAGCCAAAAATAATAAATAAATAAATAAATAAAAATATAAGAGGAAAAAATCCTCTCACTAGCACAGAAGACAAACCTTTTCTCATATTAGTGATCAAAAGCACATATTAATTTATATTTCAACTGACTACCAGCCAACTATAACTTCCATAGCAACTTTCCCTTTGGTATTCTCTAGTAAATTTAAATTATATTTAAATTTAAGTTGAATTTAATTAGCTTAATAATAAGTTTAATTAATTAGATTAAATTCCATTTAAGTTATGTTTAAGTTAGGTGAGGTAAGGAGGTCACTCAGCAGAAAAAAAATGTTTCCCATAAAAGCCCTTGGAGTTGTCGTATGTTACGCTAGTTTATCATATGAACATGTTCTTTAGGATTTGTCACCAGGCAACTATATCAACTCGATTCACCAAATTGTTCATAAATAACGCCCTTAAGAATTAATTTGTAAAGAAACTGCAAATTTATGAATAAAGTACTGACTGCCCTCTAGTGTTCAAAATAAGGATTTCACTGATGAGCTAGATGCAATGTACACTACAGGGTGAAAAAAGCCCAACTCCTAAAGAAGCCATTTAGGGTCATTAAAATCAGAGGAGAAATTCTGATCTGGCAAGGTTTTCAACAACAGTCTTTTCAAAGCAAGACAACAAGCTATTAATCTGAGCTACCTGATTACTTACTTGTACCAGGTGCCCAAAGAGCCTAATTTCAGTCATCTACAGTAACTGTGTGTGAGTAGAATGTAAATTTGGAACCTTTTTTACACTGCTACTTCAAGTTACACTGCCATAAAATGAGATTCAGACTTTTCCCCATTTGGTGAAGAAGCACAAAATGCTCGAATCAAAACCTGCCTCTTGGGCTTCCCTGGTGGCGCAGTGGTTGAGAGTCCGCCTGCCAATACAGGGGACACGGGTTCGTGCCCCAGTCTGGGAAGACCCCACATGCCGCGGAGCGGCTGGGCCCGTGAGCCATGGCTGCTGAGCCTGCGCGTCCAGAGCCTGTGCTCCGCAACGGGAGAGGCCACAACTGTGAGAGGCCCGCGTACCGCAAAAAAAAAAAAAAAAAAACCCTGCCTCTTGGGACTTCCATGGTGGCGCAGTGGTTAAGAATCCACCCACCAATGCAGGGGACACGACTTTGATCCCTGGTCCGGGAAGATCCCACATGCCACGGAGCAACTAAGCCCATGCACCACAACTACTGAAGCCTGCGTGCCTGGAGCCCTTGCTCCACAAGAGAAGCCACCACAATGAGAAGCCCAGCGCACTGCAACAAAGAGTAGCCCCCCTGCTCACCACAACTAGAGAAAGCCCGCGTGCAGCAATGAAGACCCAACGCAGCCAAAAAAATAATAATAATAAATAAATAAAATAAAAGTACCTATCCTTTAAAAAAACAAAACCAAAAACAAAACCTGCCTCTAGCATAATGAGGTTAAACAAGGAAAACTTTCTCTGGTTGCTTTTTTTTTGCTGATGCATATAAAGTGGGAAGTACGTCCTAACTAGTCTTCCAAGTGTATAATATGTGGGTTTTTTGGGTTTTTTTGACTGTCACGCTTTTAATTGTGGGAGGTACAATATGCATCAATGTACAAGAATGTTTTACATACTCATTAGCATAGTGATTAATGTAAATTTAAGGATATACAACGTGTTAAACCTAAAAAACTACAAAGTTTCCTGCAACTTAAGATAATGGAAAGGCTCCTTAAGTTTTTACACACCACCTTTACTTTTAAAATTCTAAATGGTATCGGGGGGAACTAAAAATTAATAGAAGGCTCGTTTCAGCTGTGGTTCAACAATTCTAATGAAGCTGTACGGCAATGACACTGGAATTGTGAAGTTTTCCCCTAAAGGGCTTTCTAGATGACCACAGGACAAATTTTAAAAAGTATTTCCAATAACATGTAGGCAAGGTGAGTAGCTTAATAGTTTAAAAGTCTGGGGACTTCCCTGGTGGCGCAGTGGTTAGGAATCCGCCTGCCAATGCAGGGGACATGGGTTCAATCCCTGGCCTGGGAAGATCCCACATGCCGCGGAGCAACTAAGCCCGTGCACCATGACTACTGAAGCCCACGTGCCTATAGCCTGTGCTCCGCAAAAAGAGAAGCCACCGCAATGAGAAGCCTATGCACTGCAACTAGCCCTCACTCGCCGCAACTAGAGAAAGCCTGTGCACAGCAATGAAGACCCAACGCAGCCAAAAATAAATAAATAAATAAAATGCTGTGGATTCAGAACACAATGATAAAAAATAAAATAAAAGCCTGGAAAGCAGCTAAGATGTCTCATCTTAGAGAATTTTAAAACATGGTAGAAATACCATTTCTCTCCTACAGAGAAACTTTTTAAAGCACGGATATAACTCTACGGATACTAAAGAAACATCAATAGTTTTCAAAAAGCTTCAATAAACACCCCAAGGCACAAGTGTTCAAACTGGCCTACTAACTATCTCAGACCGTATCTCTCTTTGAAATTGCCGTCAATAGGAAAACAGAGTTCAATACACAGTGACTGACTTTTTAGTCAAAAAGGTAGATACAAAACCTTTGTGTAAAAAAAAAAAAAAAACCTTTGTGTATCTACTAGATTTATACTCCCTTAACCATGTTGTTACAGAATTTAAAACTTATTATTCTAACTTGCCAACTGGTTCTTTGCTGTATTTGAAGTAACTAACATTCTAGAGCATTAGGTCTCAAAGTGTGGTCTAGGAACTACTAGAGATGACACATAGCAATGTCAGAATTACTTTTTATATTACAAAAGTGTTATTTTCCTTTTCACTCTCATTAGCTCCAATCAGTCAATTCTCCAGAGTCTACAGGGTATGTGATAACAAAACAGATTAAATGCAGAAGCAGATATGTGAATCCAGCTGTCTTCTATTAAACCAGACATTAAAGAGATTTGCAAAATGTAAAACAATGCCACTCTTCTTGTTGCTCTTTTTTATTTGGGGAGTTATTTTTCATTAAAAAATTTTATTTATGTAACATATAATGGGTTTATTAATGTTATTTTGAAATGAATTAATATTTTTAAATGTCTATTTTAATTTGTAATATAGTAAATATCAAAGATATAAATCATACAAACAAAGCTCTTTGGGGCCCTCAATTATACTTCAGAGTATAAAGGGATCCTAAGGCCAAAAAGTTTGAGAACTGATAAACTAGAGAGCTTAGCATACTAAACATGAAAAAAATCAATTTATTCTCAAAGCTTTAATGGAGGTAAGGATAAAACACAAATATTATTTACTAAGAAAAATGTAGGTGATACTCACCAAATGGATCTTCCATGCCACTATTAACCAGTTTAGGGAGGTGGTATATAGTTTCTAAAAAGAGAAAAAAGTAAATGATATACTTAAAACATAAAATCCATCACCTTTTATATTTCTTAAAATATAAACCCAATTCAGTAACACTGATTATAGTTTAAAACTAGAACATTATAGAAATGTACAACTTATTAAGTGAGAACATTGCCAACTGGGATTTATTTTAAGGGGGTTGAGGTACAGATATAAGTTCCCTTTCCAATCTCCATCTTGAATTTACTGGAGTGTAAGGAAAAAAGCAAGTTAAAAATTTTTTTTTTTTTTTAGGGAGGGGGGACAAAGGGAAAAAGGGAGGGGTGGGGAAGGGGCGAGGGAAGAAGGGAGGGAAGGAGAGAGAGCAGCAAAAAGCCAAATTTTTATGCAAAAAAAACCCCAAACAAACAAAACTCACAAAATTCACATAAACATCTGGGAAAGCACATGAGGATATCATAGAATGAAGGAATTGGTTTTGCTTGAGGAAAGTAGAAAGTAGTTCAGTAAGTTAAAAATGCTCAAGTATTAAAATAAAACAAAAAAATTTTGAAAAAAGTCGAATAAATATAGATATTCAACCTCCCTCACCCTTAATCAAAACAAGGATCGAATCTGCCCAATCTTGCTTTTTTATCTCTTTCATACTTTTGATCCCAAGGGCACTCCTTAGTTAACAATTTGAATACTAAACTCCAATTCAGAGTCTGCTTTTCAGAGAATATAACCTACTAACAGTGGGGGCTGGCAGTGATCTGAGAAAATTAGGACTGTGAAGGGGTTTTGGAGTTGAATCGCTCACAGACTAGATGGCACTGAGGACCCCACTGGTGGTGGTAGGTAACCCGATAATCCCTGGCACAAGGTGCTGGTACAATTCTTAAACTTTCACTAGTGGTCAATAATGATGATCTATCTATGGACAGAATGATCTAGTTGTTTGAATTGATGAGGCACTTGAAGAGTAAGGGGGAAATAACTATAATGACAATGGAATTGAACGGCTATTACTAAACTTAACTGATGCTCTAGAAGAAGATAACAAAAAGCTAAGAGTGATTAACAATCAACTGAAAGTCAAATATGGGGAATTCCCTGGCAGTCCAGCGGTTAGGACTCCATGCTTTCACTGGCGAGGGCCGGGGTTCAATCCCTGGTTGGGAACTAAAATCCCACAAGCTGTGTGGCGCAGCCTAAATAAATAAGTAAGCAAGCATCAATAAGTAACTAAAAAAAAGAAAGTCAAATATGAACACCCCAGGGTCTCCTGGTAATTTCTAAAGAGGCTCTTTTCTGTGGCAGCAGGAGAGAAAAAGCTGGAGACCAGGCCCAAGCGTTAATCAACAGAGTAGCCGAGCACCAAGGAAGGTTAACTCTCAGCCAAGGGAGGTATGCTATGCCACGTCAGGTCCCTGACTGGGAAAGAATGAGACCCTAATACATTAGATGGAGACAACTGAGTTGATGCCCCTCCAATATCTTGAATGCGATAGTGCCCTTGAAACTGCGAAAGTGGCTCACCATCTCTGTAAGAGCTAGCACTCTTCCCGCACTTGAAGATAATGCAGAGGCCTCCCCACCCTGCTCAGTAAACAATGTCCCCTCAGGATCTGCCACCTCCATGCCTCCTAACTTGTAGTAGGTCAGGGCATAACCCAGCCCAGATACTTTGTGCCTGATAAGATCACAAAGGAATTATAACCCAAAGGAGCTGCAAGACTTAGCCAGCATGTACTGGCAGGGGCTAAGTGAGAGCAAATGTGAATTCTGAGGGTGCTTGAACATCAGAACCAGAACATAAAGTTATTGATCACTCTCCGAAGATACAGGATTTAACACCCTGGCAAAAACCTCAGAATATGGTATGAACTTATCACTAGGATGGTTCCTAAAAGCTGGAAAAGTCATGGTCCATGATAAGTAGCAATGACAAAACTGCAGTGGCAGACAGGGGAGGAAGGGATTAAAAGGCTCACTTAGTGAAGCTGGCTTGCTGAAGTGGTCAGAAAAAAGTATTATGTTCCTTGAAATGGCTGGGAGGATACTATAAGGAATGTGCTGGTGAGAGGGGCACCAGCATCATTAAGAAGTTTAAAAGCTGTTCTCCATAGAGAATTTGTTATAAAACTAATGCCACTGGGACTTCCCTGGTGGTGCAGTGATTAAGAATCTGCCTGCCAATGCAGGGGACACGGCTTCGATCCCCGGTCTGGGAAGATCCCACATGCCACAGAGCAACTAAGCCCATGCGCCACAGCTACTGAGCCTGTGCTCTGTAGCCCCCGAGCCACAACTACTGAGCCCGCGTGCCACAACTACTGAAGCCCACACACCTAGAGCCCATGCTCCACAATGAGAGAAGCCACTGCAATGAGAAGCCAGTGTACTGTAACGAAGAGCAGCCCCCACTCGCCGCAACTGGAGAAAGCCCGCACGCAGCAATGAAGACCCAACACAACCAAAAAAAGAAAAAGATTTATAAAACAAAAAAAAAACCTAATGCCACTGATAGCAACGGTGATGACAGGACCCTAAAACAAAGGAGACCAGGCCATGGTACTTAATGATTGAAGCCAGATGGAGACACTTACTATAAAGATCAGCAAAGTCAGAGTGGCAGTCAAAGGAATCCGACTCACAGATTTGTAGAGATAGTTAATAAAGCATGGTGTATTTATGAAGCAAAATAGACAAGCAGCTAATAAGAGCACTTCTCTATCTGTAACATCAAAAGAAATCAGGGATGGAAGATCTGGATGCTGAGGTCAGTCCCCTCAATAAAAAAATATCAGAATCCATGCCCAGTGTCTGAACCTGAGCCAGTTTCAGATCCTGACCCCTTTGACTGAAGGAGGCCAGGTACCCAAGAGAAAAGAACCTGCAACACCAAAGCAAGTATAACAATTCCCTGAGAAACCTATGGCCTAAGAGACCCATGTACTATAGGTCTTATGGACTCCATACTCAGAAGGTCCCTGCACTTGAAGTTTAATGCTCTGCAGTCACTGTCTTAAAATTCTTAATCATTTTATCTATGAATTTCTGCTCCATAAGTGAAATCTGAGGGGAAAAATGAAGCATGTGCTGGGGGCTTGAAGCCTCAGCTCACACACAGTCCACCTCTTCCTATCTTCCCAGGAGTGGCCTCTTGGCCACTCCCTCTGGTCCCAGCTGGCCATCCTTTCCCTGCCTGGGCTAGGAGTGCCACGTACTTTTGGTGGGCGATTTCTCTTGCTCACTCTCAATCCAGGTGTATTCAGCATGCAAATTATGTAGTCAGCTCTGTCTACGGTCATTTACTCAGGTAACTGTAAACTGCGTAAACGGGAATGCTAACATTTTAAGGACAGGTTGACATTGACACCTGGAGTCTGGAAGTATAATCATGGACTTATGAGGACCAGGAAATAAACTGAGCCCTGGCCAAGATCCAGTTCACGATGGGCCCACTGGGTGTGTGAACCATCCTGGTGGTCACTTACCTGGACCCTGAATGTATAATTGAAATAGACATACCTGGAAGTTAGTGAGTCCTTGGCCTATGGGATAGGAGTTATACTGGGGAAGGCCAAGTGGAAGGAAGCCTCTAAAGGTGGGTGCCCCATCCCACCTTCCAAGATAATAAACACAAAAGAAAACAATATTGTATTCTGGGGGCAAGGGAGGGGAGATGGCAGAAATTAGTGCTACACCCCCAGAGGATGCAGGATTTACCAGTGTGGTCCCGGCAGAAACCAGATAAATCCTAGAGGAAGGCAGATTACCACAAACTCAATCTAATAGCAGCCACAACTGCAGCTGCCATGCCAGATGTGGTATGTTTGCTAGAGCCAATCAACACAGCCCCAGGAGCATAGTACACTGTCAAAGATCGAAGGAATAAGTTCTTTTTCTCTTATCCCTTCAAGAAAGTAGGATCAGAAACAATTCACATTCACATGGAATGGATTATAGCATACTTTTACAGGACCATGTCAATTTTGCCACTGTCTCATGTAATATAGTCCTATGATAATATAGACTTCTTGTAGAATATCACACTGACCTACTATATTAATAACATCATGCTAATTGGGCCAGATGAACAGGAGGTGGATAGCACACTGAAGGCCTTGACGGAACACATGGACTCCAGAGGGTGAAAGATAAATGCTACAGAGATTCAGGCACCCATTCATCAGTAAAAATTTTATAGGCCCAGTAGTCAGGGGCTTGATAAAACATGCCATTCAAGTAAAGGCATCCAAGTAACCAACTGCATCTTGCACCTCCCACCATTAAGAGGGAAGCATGACACCCAAGAATACTGCTCTGGCTTTTATTTCAGGTGACACAAAAAGTTACCAGTTTCCAGAACAGTAAAGGACTCTGCAGGTCTGGATGTTGAGGCAAACAATCTGGCAAATGCTATGGTATTATGGCAAGCCCCAGTGGGACCCTGGGATCTGGAGCAAGGCCATTCCATTTTCAGTGGAAAATTGTATGCCTTTTGCATGCTAACTGGGTCCTAGCAGATATAGAACACCTGATGATGTGACACCAAGTGACCATTTATCCAGAATCACCCACCATGACCTAGGTTCTATGAGACATACCAAGTCATAGGGTTGGGTGGACCCAGCAATAATTCAGCATTAAGATGAAGGTGATACATCCAGTATCTAGCACAAGTAGGACCAGAAGTCACGAGCATGAGCAGATAGCCCAAACCCTCATATCATGTACCATTGTTGCAAAGTGCCCCTTCATTAGCATATACCTTTGGCCATACTGGGGGGCCCTCACAGCCAGCTGACAAAAGGAAAAACCCTCACCTTCTTCACAGATGGCTGTTAACTGGGTCCAAGTCAAAAATGGACAGTGGTTGCATCACAGCCTCACTCAGGGGTGGCACTGAAGGACAGTGCCCAATGGGCAGAGCTTTAGGCAGACTGTCTACTTTGTGCAGACAAAGAATTGGTTTGAGGTTAAAATATATGTGGACTCACAGGTAAATGTCCTGATGTGCTGGTCAGGGGGCATAAAAGGAGAACGATTCGAAAATTAGGGGGAAAAAAAAAGAAAATTAGGGGAAGGAGGTCTTAAGGTAGAGGCACGTGGGAGGATACAAGAATAGACACATTTGAAGACCTTCATATCACATGTTAACAGTCATCAGAGAACATCTACCATGAAAAAAGCACAAAACAACCAAATAGACAATGACTCAACCAGTTTACATCAGCCATCTTTTGTCATGGCCTCCCCAGTGCTAGAAAAATGAGCACCTGAAAGAAGGTGGTCATGTGGCAGAGATATACTCTATGCATAGACAACAGTATGAAGTCCTACTTAGCAAGTATGCTCTAGCTACTGATGCCACCAAGAGCCCGAATGGCCAGCAACAGAGACAAACACAAAGCTTCCAGTATGACATCTTTCAAGGAAACCTACCAGCCTTTGGATGGCAAGTTGACTGTATTTGGCCCCTTCCACCCTGAAAAGGTGAACAATTTATTCTGAAAGAAACAGGGGGACTTCCCTGGTGGTCCAGCTGTTAAGGCTCCATGCTCCCAATGCAGATGGCCCGGGTTTGATCCCTGGTCAGGGAACTAGATCCCTCATGCTGCAACAAAGATACTGCATGCTGTAACTAAGACCTGGAGCAGCCAAATTAATTAATTAATTTAAAAAAAAAAAGAAAGAAATAGGGACATATTCTGGCTGTACATTTGCCTTTCCTGCCCTCAGAGCTACAGTGAACAGTACATGAGAGTTAAGGAAATGTTTAATCTACCAGTAAGCATCACCCTACACAACATCATTTCATGACAAGGGACCCACTCTGTAGTAAAGTAAGTGCAAGAGAGGGCCTAGGACCATGGGATCTACTGGTGGCATATATACAACACCACCTAGAAGCTGCTAACCTAAAAGAGCACTGGAATGGCCTGATGAAGGCACAGCTTAAGCACCAACTCAATGACGTATTTTATGACAAAACAGTACCATCTTCCAGGGTGTAATATATACACCAAATCAAAGACCTTTATATGCTAGTGGTCTTCAAAACAGGAGAAATACATGGATGTGAGAAATGGGGTGGGGGTGGGGTGGGTAGAAATAGCATACTCTGTTTATTATCAATCCCAAAGACCCACCTGGGGAATTTTTATTTCCTATCTCTGCAACTCTGGGTTCTGCAGAGTTAAAGATCTTGGTCACCAAAAAAGGAACACTTCCACAGGAGACAAGAGTCCCAAGAGGCTATAAGCTACAGCTGTCACCTGGGCATTGTGGAGTCCTTGTAACCAGGGATCATCAGGCAAGAAGAGGAACTATCATCCTGGTAGGGGTAACTAATCCTCATTATCAGAAAGAGGGTTGCTATTCCACACCACAATGATAATATATTTAAAATTCAGATGATCCACTTTGGTGCCTACTGGTATTCTCTTTCCCAATTCTGACAGTACAGTAAACAGACAAGTTGGAAACTCTAACCTGAGAAAAGCATGGTAACCAGTAGTTCAGATCCCTCAGGAATGAGGGTTTGGGTCATACCACTAAGTAAAGCCATTGAGACTGGCAGAGATGGTAGCTTCGGGCAAGGGGAATCTGAAATGGAGAGTGGAAAGAGGTAACAATTATTAGTTGTAACCCTGAGACCAACAGTTGCAGCAGCAGGAGACAAAGTACTAATCTTCCTCTTCTAAGTATTCCCCAGGAAGAGAGGCCCTCCAGCTACTCTCTCAACATATATAAAGAAGTAGATGAGACAAATGAAAATGATGCAAAATACCAAAACTTAGGGGATGCAGCTAAAGCAGTGCTTAGAGGGAAATTTACAGCTGTAAATACTACATTAAAAAAGAAGAAAGATCTGAAATCAACAACACAATAGCTTACTGTAAGATAATAGAAGAAAAACAAAATAAATCAAAAGGAAGGAAATAATAAGGATTAGAGTGGAAATTAATGAAATAGAAAACACAAAAGTTAACTCAAAATAGGACTTCCCTGGTGGTCCAGTGGTTAAGACTCCACACTTCCACTGCAGGGGGCATGGGTTTGATCCCTGGTCAGGGAACTAAGATCCCACATGCTGCACAGTGTGGCCAAAAAATAAAGTAAATAAAATTTAATTTAATTTAAAAGGTACTTTGAAAAAACTAACTCAAAATAGATAAAAGACCTAAATGTAGGAGCTAAAACTAGAAAGCTCTTAAAAGAAAACATAGGCATAAATTTATGACCTTGGATTAGGCAATGGTTTCTTAGTTATGACACCAAGAGAAAAAAATAGATAAACTTGACATTATCCAAATTAAAAACAGAAAATAACAAGTGTTAGGAGGATGTGGAGAAATTAGAACACTTGTGCATTAGTGGTGGGAATATAAAATGATGCAGCTGCTGGGAAAACAGAATGGTACTTCCTCAAAAAATTTTTAAATTAAAAACAATTACCACATGATTCATCAAGTCTACCCCTGGGTATATACCCCAAAGAATTGAAAGCAGGAAATCGAACAGATATTTGTACACCTATGTTCACAGCAGCATTATTGACAATAGCCAAAAGGTGGAAACAATCCAAATATTCATCAGTGGGTGAATAGGTAAATAAAATGTGGTATGTATTATTCAGCCTTAATAAGGAATGAAATTCCGACATATACTACAACATGGATGATTATGCTAACTGAAATAAGCCAGACACAAAAGGATAAATATTGTATGACTGCACTTCCATGAAGTACCCAGACTAGCCAAATTCATACAGGCAGAGAGTTGGATGGCGGTTGCCAGGGGTAGGGGGAGGAGTTGTTTAATGGGTAGAGTTTCAGTTTGGGAAGATGAAAAAGTTCTGTAAATGGATGGTAGTAACAGCTGCACAACAACGTGAATGTATTTAATGGCACTGAACTGTACCCTTAAAAAATGTTAAACTGGTAAACTTTATATTATGTATATTTTACTATAATTAAAAAAAAAAAAAAAAAAAGAAAATGCCTGAATCTTGGTAAGTACAGTGAGTTTTATGGCATTTTAACTTGCCTGATTCCCATCTCCCTCTCCTCCCCTAGCTTTCTGGCAGCCTTGAAAACCAAGAGCCTCACAACATTAGTTATTAAAACCAGCAGCCTAGCAACCACTGGAGGGGGCAGAACAAATTTGGAGCTCCCCAAAAACCCCATCCCCAGAGAACTGTTACTATCTGATCTGATTAGCACCAAGAAGTTCCATTCTCAGAGTTACTTTATTTGAGCTGACTCAGAGCTTGTTGTGTGTGAACAACCTTATCCTTAGCACATTTTTCAAAAATAATCAGTGGCAACTGTTTAACATCCCAACTGCCTAAGGCAGTGATGATACCAGTTAGGGCTAACAGGACACTGACCAAAAAATTTGAATGTTCAGGAATGAGACGTCTATAAGGGGCTTTGAAAAGCTGACATATTCTTGGATACCTAGAAGGACACATGCATTTATGGGCTCAGGGAAAGGCTTAAGAAGGCCCTAATCTCTCACCTCTGGGTGACCTTGAGGTTCTGTGCAAGCAGAAAGTGATGGCTAAGGCAAAGTTGTAAATTGCCTGCAGGAACATTGATGGCATACTGCAATATACACAGAGTACCCTCGGCAAAGGCTAGAAAACGTATTGGTTCAAGGCATTTAAGGAAATTTCTGTCTAATCATTAGCTACCCACTAAGTCAACCAAGCAGACACTTCAACGTCTGCACAAAACAAAGAATACAGGCTCTACAGATTTAGTCCAGGGAAGTCACTCAACAAACAGCAATGAGAAACCCACAGGAAGGAGGGGAATCTGATTTGCAGACTTGCCACATTATTTTATTTTATTTTAATTTTTAAAAAGATTTATTTATCATTTTATTTATTTTAATCTATTTATTTTTGGCTGTGTTGGGTCTTAGTTGCGGCACATGGGATCTTTCGTTGTGGCGCGCAGGCTTCTCTCTAGTTGTGGCGTGTATGTTCCAGAGCGTGTGGGTTCTGTAGTTTGCAGCACACAGGCTCTCTAGTTGAGGCGTGTGAGCTCGGTAGCCGTGGTGCGCAGGCTCAGTTGCCCCACAGCATGTGGGATCTTAGTTCCCTGCCCAGAGATCAAACCTGCGTCCCCTTCAATGTAAGGCAGATTCCTCACCACTGGACCACCAGGGAAGTCCTGCCACATTATTATTATTATTTTTCTTTTTGCGGTACGCGGGCCTCTCACTGCTGTGGCCTCTCCTGTTGCGGAGCAACAGGCTCCGGACGTGCAGGCCCAGCGGCCATGGCTCAGGGGCCCAGCCGCTCCGTGGCATGTGGGATCTTCCCAGACCAGGGCACGAACCCGCGTCCCCTACATTGGCAGGTGGACTCCCAACCACTGCGCCACCAAGGAAGCCCCCGCCACATTATTTTAAATGCTCACTTTTCAATACAAAAATGAGACACATCAACAGGAAAGTATGGTGCATATATAGGAGGAAGAAAGCAATCAATAAAACTGTATCTGAGGAAGCCTAGATGTTGGACTTAATAGACAAAGACTTTTTTAAAAATTAATTAATTTATTATTTTTTTTGGCTGCATTGGGGTCTTCGTTGCTGTGCGTGGGCTTTCTCTAGTTGCGGCGAGTGGGGGCTACTCTTTGTTGTGGTGTGTGGGCTTCTCATTGCGGTGGCTTCTCTTGTTGCGGAGCACGGGCTCTAGGAGCGCAGGCTTCAGTAGTTGTGGCATGCGGGCTCAGTAGTTGTGGCACACGGGCTTAGTTGCTCCACAGCATGTGGGCTCTTCCCAGACCAGGGCTTGACCCCATGTCCCCTGCATTGGCAGGCGGATTCTTAACCACTGCACCACCAGGGAAGCCCTAGACAAAGACTTTAAATAACGTATTATAAATATTACAAAGAAGGGAATTCCCTGGCGGTCCAGTGGTTAGGACTCTGCGCTTTCACTGCAGAGGGCCCAGGTTTGATCCCTGGTCTGGGAACTAAGAACACACAAGCAAAAATTCAAAGAACTAAAGGGAACCATGCCTAAAGAATTAAAGTATGAGGGACTTCCCTGGTGGCGCAGTGGTTAAGTATCTGCCTGCCAATGCAGGGGACACAGGTTCGAGCCCTAGTCCGGGAAGATCCCACATGCTGTGGTGGAGCAACTAAGCCCATGGACCACAACTACTGAGCCTGCACTCTAGAGCCCATGAGCCACAACTACTGAAGCCCATGCGCCTAGAGCCCGTGCTCTGCAACAAGAGAAGCCACTGCAATGAGAAGCCTGCGCACCACAACAAAGAGTAGCCCCTGCTCGCCGCAACTAGAGAAAGCCCACGTGCAGCAACACTCAATGCAGCCAAAAATAAATTAAAATAAATTTTTTAAAAAAGAATTAAAGTATGAGAATGATGCCTCATTAAATAGAGAATCTCAACAGAGACAGACATTATATTTAAAAAAGAAAGAAATAGATTTTTCTAGATAGGCTCAACAGCAGATTTGAGCAGGCAGAAGAATCAGCAAACTTTAAGATAGGTTAATTGAGATTATCCAATACGAGGAACAGAAAGAAAAAAGCATGAAGAAAAATGAACAGAGCCTCAGAGAACAAATTATCAAGTATACAAACCACCAAGCATACAAACAACCAAATGGGAGGATGAAGAAATAATGGCCAATAAGTGCCCAAATATGATGAGAAACACATCCAAGAAGCTAAATAAAGTCTATGTAGGATAAACACAAAGTGATCCATACTTATGTTCAAGTGCTGAAAGAGAAAGACTGTCAACTAAGAATTCTATATCCAGCAAAACTATGCTTCTAAAACAAAGGAGAAATTATGACATTCCCAGATAAACAAAAACATAAAGCATTCATTACTAGCAGACATGCCTACAAGAAATACTAAAGGGAGACTTTTATGCTGACATAAAGAGAAACCAGACAGTAACTAGAATCCACAGGAAGAAACAGAGTACCAGTAAGGTAACTACATAGATAAATATAAAAATAAAGAAGACAGTATAGGGACTTCCCTGGTGGTCCAGCAGTTAAAACTCTGTGCTTCCACTTTAGGGGGCAGAGGTTCAATCCCTGGTCAGGGAACTAAGATCCCACATGACAGCTGGCACACCCCTCCCAAAAGAAGAAGACAGTATAAATGTATTTTTTATTTCTTCTCCTATCTAATTTAAAAAACAATGCATAAAGCAATAACTATAAAACCATGTTAATGGGCTTTTAATATATAAATATATAATTTATATGAGAATAAAGCACCAAGAAGGGGAAAAGGAGTCAAGCTACACTGGAGAAATTTTTTTGTACACTACTGAAATTAAGTTGGTATTAATCTAAACTAGATTGTTTTAAGGTAAAATGTGAATTGTAATCCCCAGAGCAACCACTAAAACTAGCTGGGAAGTCAAATTAGTAGAGTGTTAACCTTCTAAGAACAAGTACAAAAGAAATTAGAAAATTGTCACTAATATGGGCAACAGTCATTAGAAACCTCAATACAGTGTGTTCATTTGTGTAAACAAAGCTCCATCCAACCTCTCATGCCAACAGATCTGAGGTTAGCACGTTTTTTTCATATGTACTTGGCACTGGATAAATATCTGGTAAACAAGTGAAAAAACTGAAAAAATTGAAAATCTGAAATGGTTAATGAAAGTAACAGGATTTACAGGCAGATTGAGAAGGGAGAATCAGTAGTACCCCAACTGTTAATCACATTATCACTAGATAATAGGGATGATGATCCTGGGTTAGCTGATGTAAAGTTTCAATTAAAACACCCCTGGGGGGTCGTCCCTGGTGGTCTAGTGGTAAAGAATGCGCCTTCCAATGCAGGGAACACTGGTTTGATCCCTGGTGGGGGAACAAAGATTCCACATGCCGCAGGGCAACTAAGCCCACGTGTGCCACAACCACTGAGCTCACGTACCTCAACGAGAGTCCATGTGCCGCAAACTACAGAGCCCATGCGCTCTGGAGCCTGCACGGCACACCTACAGAGCCCACATGCCATGGAGCCTGATGCCACAACTAGAGTGAGAAAACCCGTACACCACAACTAGAGAGAAACACGTGCACCACAACTAGAGAGAAGCCCGCATGCCACAACAAAAGATATCCCACATGCTGCAACTAAGACCCAACACAGCCAAGAACATA
Source organism: Phocoena sinus (assembly GCF_008692025.1). Classification (NCBI taxonomy): domain Eukaryota; kingdom Metazoa; phylum Chordata; class Mammalia; order Artiodactyla; family Phocoenidae; genus Phocoena; species Phocoena sinus. The sequence continues at coordinate 22,358,410 of NC_045763.1, read as the reverse complement.
AATAAAAAACAAACAAACAAAAAACACCCCTGGGACTTCCCTGGTGGCCCAGTGGGTAAGACTCCATGCTCCCAATGCAGGGGGCCCAGGTTCGATCTCTGGTTGGGGAACTAGATCCTGCATGCATGCCACAACTAAGGAGTCTGCATGCCGCAACTAAGACCTGGCAAAGATAAAATAAAACAAACAAACACACCCCTGTCCTCAGAGAATCACAAACAGAAGGGTATCTTGCTGAAGAATCCTGTGTAGTCTTTGCAGAAAATGAGACTACTTTGTGTCTCCATCTAAATGAATGCATGTGCAAGACAGAAATATTCCCATGGCTTCTCTAACCGTCTACGTGCAGAAGATGCCCAAACCTATACATATGCTCAGTCCAGATCCCTCTCAAAAGCTCAGGATAAAATCCAAAGTACTTTCTTTTTTTTTAATTTTTAAATTTATTTTTTCTTTTTTGACCACACTGGGTCTTCGTTGCAATGTGCAGGCTCTTCGTTGCAGGCTTTTCTTTAGTTGTGGCACACAGGCTCAGTAGTTGTAGTGTGCAGGCTCTAGAGCATGCGGGCTCAGTAGTTGCGGTTCATGGCTTCTCTCTAGTTGCGGCACGCAGGTTTAGTTGCCCTGCGGCATGCGGGATCTTAGTTCCCCGACGAGGGATCGAACCCACGTCCCCTGCATTGGAAGGTGGATTCTTAACCACTGGACCACCAGGGAAGTCCCAAAGTACTTTCAACAGATGACCATGCTCACATACCCCCATCATGCTCAACTACGCTCTCCCTCCCTCGCTAAAACGTCAGGCAGGTGAGCCTCCTTGCTGTTCCTTGAATCTGCCAGGCATGCTCAAGGCCTTTACACTTGCTATTCACTCTGGAATGCTCATTCCCCAGATATTCATTCCTCAATTCCTTTAGTTCTTTGCTCAAGTGTTGCCTTCTTAGTGAAGCCTTCCTTTAACATCCTACTTAAAAAAAAAAAAAATTTATTTATTTATTTGGCTGCTTCAGGTCTTAGTTGCGGCATGCAGGATCTTCCTTGCAGCATGTGGGATCTTTCGTTGTGGTGCGTGGGCTTCTCTCTAGTTGTGGTGTGTGGGCTCCAGAGCGCGCGGCTCGGTAGTTGCAGTGCGCAGGTTCTCTAGTTGGGGCACGCGGCCTCAGTAGTTGGGGCACATGGGCTTAGTTGCCCCGCGGCATGTGGGATCTTAGTTCCCTGACCAGGGATCGAACCCGCGTCCCCTGCACTGGAAGGCAGATTCTTAATCACTGGACCACCAGGGAAGTCCCTATCATCCTACTTTAAATCGCAATCACCAGTATCACCCCATTCTACCCCTGCTTTATCTCTTTTCCCAGCTTTATATTTCAGAGAGCACTTATCTTCTACATATTGTATAAATTTACTTTTTAAATTGTGTTTATCATCTCCTCTCACTAAAATACAAGCTCTTTCAGGAAAAGTATTTTGCCTATTTTTGTTCACTGCTATATCTCTATTAACACCTAGAATAGTACCTGGAAAATAGTAAGTGCTCAATAACAAATATATTTTGAATGAATGAGCTCCAAATATATATATATATATATATATATATATACACACACACACACACAACTCACTAAACATCTCCACTTAGATATCCATAAACCTCCATTCAACATGCACAAAACAATTCATTATCTACCTCCCACTCATCCTTACTCCTTCCCCTTCCTGCAATTTCCTACCTTACCACCACCCACCTAGTTGCCCAAACCAGAAATCTCATCCTCCACATCATATGAGATATTTCCAAAACATATTTCATATCCATCTCTTCATCTCCACTGCCTGAAGACACAATAGAATCCAAAATAGTCTCACTGCCTCTGGACTTATTCCTCTTTAATCTAGGTACCACAGCTCCAGTAATTAATTGTTAAAGTGTTCCCTAAACTGGGGTCTATGCAACTCTTAGAGTCCTTGTTTTCTTCCTACTTCAACTGAGGTAGTCTCTTGCAGGAACCTCCTCTTCTTCCTGACCTCTAAACATTGCAGAGCTCCAGATTTGGCCCCTGAATCTCATCTCTTTACTATTTTCACTCTCTCCTTCCCTAGAACATCACTGGCATTTTGGCTGAGACAATTCTTTATTGAGTAATGTCCCATACATTGCAGGACATTTAGCAATCGTCACTTAGTATTCTTTACCCCAGCACATTAAGTGCCCATTGCCTCCTCAGTTACTATGACACCCAAAACCATCCCCCTAAATATCTAAATCCTCCTAGAGATGTAGTAACACCCCAAATATGAACCCTGACTAGTCATCTTATCCACTTCTATAGCTTTAAATACTATATATATATTGATGACTCCCAAATTCCTATTTCCAGATTGAATCTCTTCCTTGAACTTCAGACTGGTATATTCACAGTCTACACAATACTTTTACTTAGAAATCTAGTAAGTCTCTCAAACATGTTATACTTTAAAAACCAAACTCTTTGATTCCCGATTCCTGTTCCTCACCTGCCTTCGATAACTGGGGCAATAAGATATTATCACAAACAATTATGTACCACAAATGGACAACATAGAAGAAATGGACAAATCCCTAGAAATGTACAATCTCTCAAGACAGATTATCAGAAAGAAATAGAAAATATAAACAGACCAGTTACTAGTAATGCAACTGAGTCAGTGATTTTTTTTTTTTTTTTTTTTTTTTTTTTTTGTGGTATGCGGGCCTCTCACTGCTGTGGCCTCTCCCGTTGCGGAGCACAGGCTCCGGACGCGCAGGCTCAGCGGCCATGGCTCATGGGCCCAGCCGCTCCGCGGCATGTGGGATCTTCCCGGACCGGGGCACGAACCCGTGTCCCCTGCGTTGGCAGGCAGACTCTCAACCACTGCGCCACCAGGGAAGCCCATGAGTCAGTGATTTTAAAAAATTCCCAACAAACAAAAGTCCAGGACCAGAAGGCTTCACAGGTAAACTCTACCAAATGTTTAGAGAAGAGTTAATACCTACCCTTCTCAAACTATTCCAAACAATTGCTGAGGAAGAAATGCTTCCAAATTCATTCTATGAGGACAGCAACATCCTGATACCAAAACCAGACAAAGATAACACAAAAAAAGAAAATTACAGGCCAATATCACTGAACATAGATGCAAAAATTCTCAAAAGTATTAGCAAACCAAATTCAACAATACATTAAAAGGATCATATACCATGATCAAGTGGAATTTATCCCAGAATGCAGGATGGTTCAGTGTCTGCAAATCAATCAATGTGATGCATCACATTAACAAACTGAAGAATAAAAATCATCTCAATAGATGCAGAAAAAGTTTTTGACAAAATTCAACATCTGCTTATGATAAAAACTCTCCACAAAGCGGATGTAGAAGGAACGTACCTCAACATAATAAAGGCCAGTTTTGACTAGCCCACAGCTAACATCATACTTAACAGTGAAAAGCTGAAAGCATTTCCTCTAAGATCAGGAACAAGACAAGGATGCTCACTCTCACCGCTTTTATTCAACATAGACTGGAAGTCCGAGCCACAGCAATCAGACAAGAGATAGAAATAAAAGGAATCCAAATTGGAAAGGAAGAAGTAAAACTGTCCCTGTTTGCAGATGACATCATATTATACATAGAAAATCCTAAAGACACCAACAAAAAACTACCAGAACTCACCAGCAAATTCAGTAAAGTTGCAGGATACAAAATATACAGAAATCTGTTGCATTTCTTTACACTAGCAATGAAATATCAGAAAGAGAAATTAAGAAAGCAATCCCATTTACAGTAGTGACAAAAAGAGTAAAGTCCTAGGAATAAATCTAACTAAGGAGGTAAAAGACCTATACTTGAAATACTATAAGACCCTGATGAAAAACTGAAGACAACAAAAACAGATGGAAAGATACACCATGCTCATGGATTGGAAGAATTAATACTGTTAAAATGACCATACTACTCAAGGCAATCTACAGATTCAGTGCAATCCCTACCAAAATACCCATGGCATTTTTCACAGAACTGGAACAAATAATTCTAAAATTTGTATGGAAACAAAAGACCCTGAATAGCCAAAATTGTCTTGAGAAAGAAGAACAAAGCCACTGTTGTGGCCTCTCCCGTTGCGGAGCACAGGCTCCGGACGCGCAGGCTCAGCGGCCATGGCTCACGGGCCCAGCCGCTCCGTGGCATGTGGGATCTTCCCGGACCAGGGCACGAACCCGTGTCCCCTGCATCGGCAGGCGGACTCTCAACCACTGTGCCACGAGGGAAGCCCAGTAATATGTTTTTTATCAAACTAAAAAGCTGTTGCACAGCAAAGGAAACTATCAACAAAACGAAAATGCTGCCTACTGAGAGAAGATATTTGCAAACAAAATATTCTGTAAGAGATTAATATCCAAAATATACAAAGAACTCATACAACTCAACATCAAAAAAAAACTCGATTAAAAAATGGGCAGAGAAAAAAAAAAATGGGCAGAGGATCTCAATAGATATTTCTCCAAAGAAGACATATAGATGGCCAACAAGTACATGAAAAGATGTTCAACATCACTAATCATCAGGGAAATGCAAATCAAAATCACAATGAGACAGCACTTCACACCTGTCAGGATGGCTATTAACAAAAAGACAACAAATAACAAGTGTTGGCAAGGATATGGAGAAAAGGGAACCCTCATGCACTACTGGTGGGAATGTAAGTTGGTGCAGCCACTATGGAAAACAGTATGGAGATTCCTCAAAAAATTAAAAACAGAGCTACCATGTGATCCAGCAATTCCTACTCTTGGTTATTTATCCAAAGAAAACAAAAACACTAATTAGAAAAGATATATACACCCCTATGTTCGTTGCAGCATTATTTACAACAGCCAAGATATGGAAGCAACCTAAGTGCCCATCAATAGATGAATGGATAAAGAAGATGTGGTACACACACACACAGACACACACACACTCACACACTGGAATATTAATCACCTATAAAAAATAATGAGGGCTTCCCTGGTGGCACAGTGGTTGAGAGTCCGCCTGCTGGTGCAGGGGACACGGGTTCATGCCCCGGTCCGGGAAGATTCCACATGCCATGGAGCGGCTGGGCCTGTGAGCCATGTCCACTGAGTCTGCGCGTCTGGAGCCTGTGCTCCACAATGGGAGAGGCTACAACAGTGAGAGGCCCGCGTACCGCAAAAAAAATAAATAAAAATAAAATCTTGCCATTTGTGACAACGTGGTTGGGACAAGAGACTTTAATGAGAAGTGAAATAAGTCAAACAGAGAAAGATAAATAATATATGAGTTCACTTATATGAGGAATCTAAAAAGCAAAATAAAGGAACAAACAGAACAAAACAGACAGAATCATAGATACAGAGAACAAACAGGTGGTTGCCAGAAGGGAGGGAGGTGTGGGGAGGAGAGAAATAGGTAAGGAAGATTAAGAGGTAAAAATTTCCAGCTATAAAACAAATGAGTTATGGGTATGAAATGTACCATTGGGGAATACAGTCAATATAATTATGTAATATCTTCATATGGTGACAGACAGTAACTAGACTTATTGTGATCATTTTGAAATGTATAGAAATATCAAATCACTATGTTGTGTAACAGAAACATACTGTTATAGGTCAATTATACTTCAAAAAATAAACAAACAAACTCACAGAAAAAGAGATCAGATTTGTGGTTACCAGAGGCTGGGGTAGTGGGTGGGGGGGGGGGGTCTGGTTGTAGTCAGTCAAAAGGTACAAACTTCTAGTTGTAAGATAAATAAGTACTAGGGATGTGACATAAAACGTGATAAATATTGTTAACACTGCTCTATGTTATATATGAAAGTTGTTAAGAGTACACCCTAAGAGTTCTTATCACAAGGAAAAAGATTTTTTTCCTTTTCTTTACTTTTGTATCCACATGTGATGATGGATGTTCACTAAACTTACGGAGGTAATCATTTCATGATGTATTTAAGTCAAATCATTATACAGTATGCCTAACACTTAATACAGTGCTATATGTCAATTATATCTCAATAAAACTGGAAGAAAAAACAAAACAGATAAAACCTCATGTTCTGGACTTCCCTGGTGGTGCAGTGGTTAAGAATCCGCCTGTCAATTTTTCACAGAACTAGAACAAAAAATTTCACAATTTGTATGGAAACACAAAAGACCCCGAATAGCCAAAGCAATCTTGAGAAAGAAAAACGGAGCTGGAGGAATCAGGCTCCCTGACTTCAGACTATACTACAAAGCTACAGTAATCAAGCCAGTATGGTACTGGCACAAAAACAGAAATATAGATCAATGGAATAGGATAGAAAGCCCAGAGATAAACCCACGCACATATGGTAACCTTATCTTTGATAAAGGAGGCAAGAATATACAATGGAGAAAAGATACCCTCTTCAATAAGTGGTGCTGGGAAAACTGGACAGGTACATGTAAAAGAATGAAATGAGAACACTCCCTAACACCATACACAAAAATAAACTCAAAATGGATTAAAGACCTAAATGTAAGGCCAGACACTATAAAACTCTTATTAGAGGAAAACATAGGCAGAACACTCTATGACATAAATGACAGCAAGATCCTTTTTGACCCACCTCCTAGAGAAATGGAAATAAAAACAAGCATAAACAAATGGGACCTAATGAAACTTCAAAGCTTTTGCACAGCAAAGGAAACCATAAACAAGACAAAAAGACAACCCTCAGAATGGGAGAAAATATTTGCAAATGAAGCAACTGACAAAGGATTAATCTCCAAAATTTACAAACAGCTCATGCAACTCAATATTAAAAAAACAAACAACCCAATCCAAAAATGTGCAAAAGACCTAAATAGACATTTCTCCAAAGAAGATATACAGATTGCCAACAAACACATGAAAGAATGCTCAACATCATTAATCATTAGAGAAATGCAAATCAAAACTACAATGAGATATCATCTCACACTGGTCAGAATGCCCATCATCAAAAAATCCACAAACAATAAATGCTGGAGAGGGTGTGGAGAAAAGGGAACCCTCTTGCACTGGTGGTGGGAATGTAAATTGATACAGCCACTGTGGAGAACAGTATGGAGGTTCCTTAAAAAACTAAAAATAGGGGCTTCCCTGGTGGTGCAGTGGTTGAGAGTCCGCCTGCCAATGCAGGGGACATGAGTTTCTGCCCTGGTCCGGGAGGATCCCACATGCCGCGGAGCGGCTGGGCCCGTGAGCCATGGCTGCTGAGCCTGTGCGTCTGGAACCTGTGCTCCACAACGGGAGGGCCACGGCAGTGAGAGGCCCACGTACCGCCAAAAAAAAAAAAAAAACAAACCAACAAAAAGACTAAAAACAGAACTACCATATGACCCAGCAATCCCACTACTGGGCATATACCCTAAGAAAACCATAATTCAAAAAGACACATGCACCCCAATGTTCACTGCAGCACTGTTTACATTAGCCAGGTCATGGAAGCAACCTAAATGCCCATCAACAGCAAATGGATAAAGAAGACGTAGTACATTATATACAAAGGAATATTACTCAGCCATAAAAAGGAACGATACTGGGTCATTTGGTGAGATGTGGATGGATCTAGAGACTGTCATACAGAGTGAAGTAAGTCAGAAAGAGAAAAACAAATATCATATATTAATGCATATATGTGGAACCTAGAAAAATGGTACAGATGAACCAGTTTGCAGGGCAGAAATTGAGACACAGATGCAGAGAACAAATGTATGGACACCAAGGGGGGAAAGCAGCGGGGTGGTGGTGGTGTTGGTGTGATGAATTGGGAGATTGGGATTGACATGTATACACTGATGTGTATAAAATGGATGACTAATAAGAACCTGCTGTATAAAAAAATAAATAAAATAAAATTCAAAAATTAAAAAAAACAAACGTTTTTCCCACACCTCAAAATTAATTTTTCAAAAAAAAAGAAAAAAGAATGGGAGAAACAGAAGTTGAGAAATTAATATTTGCTCCACCTATGGAGAAACAATTTTCTAATGATGGAAGAAATTACAAAGGAACCAGTGAAGAGCTATGGCATGAAATATTTAGATTTCTGTACAAAACAAAACAAAAATAAAAATGAATATCTCATGGACTTCCCTGGTGGCACAGTGGTTGAGAATCCGCTTGCCAATGCAGGGGACATGGGTTTGAGCCGTGGTCTGGGAAGATCCCACATGCCAAGGAGCAACTAAGCCCATGTGCCACAACTACTGAGCCTGCGCTCTAGAGCCCGTGAGCCACAACTACTGAGCCCAAGTGCCACAGCTACTGAAGCCCGTGTGCCTAGAGCCTGTGCATCGCAACAAGAGAAGCCACCACAATAAGAAGCCTGCGCACCGCAACGAAGAGTAGCTCCCGCTCGCCACAAACTAGAGCAAGCCTGTGTGCAGCAATGAAGACCCAACGCAGCCAAAAATAAATTAATTAATTAATTAAAAAAAAAAAACAGTCAACAAGGACCTACTGTATAGCACAGGGAACTATACTCAATATTATGTAATAACTTATAAGGTAAAGGAATCGGAAAAAGGATATATATGCTATACATCTGACATGAGATATTTTAAATCAACTCTATTTTAATAAAAAAAAGATTTTTTAAAGAAGTAAAATAAAGGCGTTCCCTGCTGGCCTAGTGGTTAGGATTCCGGGCTTTCACTACCGTGGCCCAGGTTCAACCCCTGGTCGGGGAACTCCCACAAGCTGTGCCACAAGCTGTGCGGCGTGGCCAAAATAAATAAATGAAATGAAATGAAAAAAATAAATAAAATATTTTAAAAATCAAGTACTATGTAAATGTTCATACCTGGTGATCCAGTAATTTCATTTTTTAAATTTATTTTTTATTGATGTGTAATTGAATTACAGCGTTGTGTTAATTACTGCTGTACAGAAAAGTGACTCAGTTATACATATATATACATTCTTTTTCACATCCTTTTCCATTATGGCTTATCACAGGATATTGAATATGGCAGTAATTTCATTACAAAAAAAAGTTACATGTACAGAGACCTATGTGGAAATATTATTCACAATAGTTAAATAAATTGAAGCCAACAATATAGGAATCCTTTGTTCAGTTGTTCTTTAATTTTTTTTTTTTTTAAATTTGGCTGCGCTGTGTGGCTTGCCAGATCTTAGTTCCTGGACCAGGAACTGAACCTGGGCCTACTGCAGTGAAAGCACCAAGTCCTGACAACTGGACCGCCAGGGAATTTCCCTTAGTTCAGTTTATTTTCATAAACAGGCACTGATTAGTGGGGAGAATAAAGAGGTAAATAAGCTACAGAGGGAAAAGTGCCCTGCAAAGACATGGACAAAGTGCTCTGGGATCACTCAAGGTAAGGATGAATCATTAACCTTTTAAGCCAGTTTTTGACACTGTATTTCCAACCTAAGTGCAAAGAAGAGAACAGGTAGCTGGGTAGATAGAATCAAGTACGTTGGTTATCTGCTAGATATCTGCAGGGTCAAGGCGGGCTAAGACAGTTCTCTATAAGAGATTTTGTTGAGTTCCATCAGAATTAGCCATGCACAAAGGAAACAAACAAATGAAGCAATGTACTTAAGTTCTGTGAGATAATCATAAAATTGTTATCTACCCTTAAATAAAATACAGTCAACAACTATTTAAAAAATATTCCTGGAAATTTGGCTAACAAGTTCACATTTGAGAGAATAAATGCAGAGAATCTTTAACAATGGAGGGTTTTTATTTTAAGTCACAGATATGATTCAAGATTTGATTTTAATGTATACCTGAAAAAACATCCAGCAACATCATATACTACATACAAATTTCTAAATTCAGTGCACTGATAGTACATACCCTGAGATGTTTCCCTTACCACTCAGTACCCTGGAAGTGAAGGATGCACTTTAAACCAGTTCTCACTCCCTTGTACAGCACTGATCACAGTACTAATCCCTTTTTCTTTGCCAGGTATAATCATATCTTTTCTCATATTTACTAAACACTATACGGTTTACAAAGACTCTCATATACATTATCCCATCTGACACTTTTGAAGAAATAGTTACTAACTCTGTTTTATAAATGAGGAAACTTAAAGTTCAAGAAGGTCAGCTGACTTGGATAGTCACAGCTAAGAAGTGATGGAGCTGGAACTAGAACGCAGGTTTTCAGACTCCAAAGGTAGTAAATACATTGTATTGAGTAACTATGTCAGAACTTTCAGATTGTCAAAACAAACACCTGGTGCTTTTAACACAATAGAGAAGTTCAACTGAAAACCAAGCTTGAATCTGAAAGCTGTATGGTTTCAATCATCTCTTCCCTAAAAATCAGTCACTAAACACACTTCCTCTCCTAAACTCCTCGGAATACCATAAAAATCCTAGAATTTGAGAAATCAACTAAACCAGACCCTTTTGGAGATGAGAAAACTGAAGCATAAGACTTGTGACTTGCTCCGAGCCTCCCATTACAACATAGTTTGTCTTTTTCTAAGGCCCACATCAACAGTACTGTATTCAAGAAATGTCTGAGAATGGAGGAGACAGAATGGATGGCCGACTGGCTAATTTGTCTGACCTTGGTGGGGCCCTAACTGAGGTTCAGCAGCCCTTTTGCTCATCTCTGGTGGGCTCCCTTATATTTTCCATGACTGCTATTCCAAACTTTTAACACTCTCTGAAGTCCTCTAGCCCACTCTATTCTTTGATCATTCTGCAGATAACTTAACTCATTCATTCAGAAAGAAAGATTTTAAACAAAGAAGTCATCAGGCATTAACAGACCCTACAAGGCAGAAATTATTATTCTAAACTTTGAAGTCAAAATATATCTGGGTTCCAGATCTCTTCAATTACTTAAAGGTGCCTTTGGGAAATTTAATCTCTCTGAGCCATACCTCCTTCAGCTGTGAAATGGGAATGCCCACCCAATCTACAGAATTTTTGTAAAATTAAATGAAACAGCACATAGAAAAGTACCTAGGTCAGTGTCTGGGTACAAAATAGGCTGTTGGTAACTTACTCCAATTTCAATGTCCACCTCCGTCACTTCAAATATATCTTCTCCCATCCTTTCTTCATGTTTCATTTTCAAGGCTCACCTCTCTATGAGCTTTGATTTTATTTCCTCCCAATGTTTCTCTATTATCTTCCTTTTCTTTTGCGCAGATCTTCAATATCTAGCTCTCCGCTGGCTGGCTCCTTTTCCTTTACCTTCAAACATGTCAAATCTCTCCCATTTTTTAAAATCAAAACAAAATCAGAAAAAGGCCCTCAATCCTGCCTCCTTTTTAGCACTTACTCTAAATATGCTCCTAAACCCTCTAAGATAGCAAGCAATTACCTCAAAACAGATCAGCTTATGTCAATTTCCTGCTTAAAAACTTTTGATGGTTTAGCAATTCCTTAATCATAAAGCCTGAAGTCTTCTTTTGGCTGTGCCACCACACAGCTTGCGGGATCTTAGTTCCCCGACAAGGGACTGAACCCAGGCCACAGCAGTGAAAGTGCCGACTGCTAACCACTGGACTGCCAGGGAATTCCCATAGCCTGAAGTCTTTAACAAGCATCCTGAATCCTTCTCAGCACCCAGCCATCGATCTTTCCTTTCACCGGCCATTGCACTTTTCAACTTCTCAGCCCCACTGGTCCAGAGATCCCTAAGTATTCCATAACTTTCTAGAATGATATGTATATGTTTCCTTTCTTAAAAAATATTTAATTATGTATTTATTTATTTGGCTGCACCGGTCTTAGTTGTGGATGTGAGATCTTTTAGTTGCGGCATGTGGGATCTTTAGTTGTGGCACGTAGGCTTTTAGTTGCGGCATGCAGGATCTAGTTCCCTGACCAGGGATTGAACCCAGGCCCCATGCATTGGGAGTGCGGAGTCTTAACCACTGGACCACCAGGGAAGTCCCAGCATATGTCTCCTTATATGCAGTTTTCTGGGGTGAAAATCTATTGCTATTCTCAAATTTTCTAGAGGGGGTACCTGAACCAAAAAATGTAAAAACCCACTGCAATATCCTCTAGCCACACCAGACACACACCTTATACTTCAGCATCTCCATTCCTATGCTCAAATTGCCCCCTCTGGCTGGAATAACCTTAATAGTAACTGTTCTTATTAATCCCTCAAGAACAAGCTCCAAAATCACTTCCTCTGTAATGCCTTCCTTCACTGTCTACCAAAACAGAATCATTCAGTCCCTTACCTATAGTATAACACATCCCTATTTAATACTCACCAGACTACTAGGTGTTGTAATGTTGTAAGCTTTAAGGCGGGAGCTATATACCTTCACATCTTTGTACCGCCAGAACATAACCCAGGTCCTAGCACATGATGGGCAAAACAAAAAAATCTGCTGAACAATTTTGGCACTCAACTGCTCCTGCCCACTTCTGTTACTCATTCACTCATTCACCAAACATTTATAAAGTTCCAATGAAATACCTGGAACTGTGTGCCAAGCAGTAAGGATGTAGACTAGGGCATGGTCCCTGACATTAAGGTAGTTAACTGTGACAATATAGAATAATAATGGTCTCATTTGATAAGTGCTATTTAAAAAGGTCTACATGAAGGGCTATGATAGCCCATGTGAAGATGTGACTAACACTCACAGAAGGTTTAACAATGGGACATCAGACTCTCTCAGAACAGAGAATGCAACTACTCTGTCTTTCTTTTTTTTTAAATTAATTATTTGTTTGTTTTTTATTTTTGGCTGTGTTAGGTCTTCGTTGCTGTGCACGGGCTTTCTCTAGTAGTGGCGAGCAGGGGCCACTCTTCGCTGCAGTGCGCAGACCCTTCATTGTTGTGGCTTCTCTTGTTGCAGAGCACGGGCTCTAGGCCTGCGGGCTTCAGTAATTGTGGCACGCAGGCTCAGTAGTTGTGGCTCGCGGGCTCTAGAGCGCAGGCTCAGTAGTTGTTGTGCACGGGCCTAGTTGCTCCACAGCATGTGGGATCCTCCAGGGCCAGGGCTCAAACCCGTGTCCCCTGCATTGGCAGGCGGATTCTTAACCACTGCGCCACCAGGGAAGCCTTATCTTTCTTTATAAACAACCTTTCCCCAATGTTCCTTTTCCTTTTCTAATAGCAGTAACAATAACTTACCACAGGAATGTGAAGGGTACAGTGCAACCAAATTTTTATCCTACTCGATTCTGGAAACAATTCCACAAGCTAGGTAGAGCAGGAATCATTACACCCATGTTAAAGATGAGAAAACTCAAGTTCAAAGAGCTTACTGATCAAAATTGCACAGTAAATAAGAGGGGATTTATTTAGTACTTATTTACAGTGTAACTCCTCCCTTTCAAACCTAATCAGTTTGTAAGCCCCAGAGAAAAAAGACTTGTTCTCACTGCTTTGTCCTCAGAGTCTACAAAGGTGCTTAAAACACAACAGGTGGGGTTTGCCTGGTGGCTCAGTGGTTAAGAATCCGCCTGCCAATGCAGGGGACACAGGTCCGAGCCCTGGTCCGGCAAGATCCCACATGCCGCGGAGCAACTAAGCCCGTGCGCGCCACTACTGAGCCTGCGGTCTAGGGCCCGCGAGCTACAGCTACTGAAGCCTGCGTGCCTAGAGCCTGTGCTCTGCAACAAGAGAAGCCACTGCAATGAGTATAGCTTGTGCATGACAAGGAAGAGTAGCCCCCGCTCAACACAACTAGAGAAAGCCCCGACGCAGCCATAGACAAATAAATAAATAACTTCCCTTCTTAAAAAAAAAAAAAACACAACAGGCTTTCAATAAATATTTGACTGAATTGATTTGAAAATACAGCAGACCAACAGCAAAAAACACAAAGGAAAAAAGCTCCTTCCCATTATGATGGCATAATAAAAGATTTAAAACAGGCTTCTACTAGTTAGAAAGGCTATACTAACTGTATTGACTCAATTCCACTGGCATGTAATGCATTTTACCTAAGAAGAATTTAAGTAAGGGAGATGAAGTAGGTTTTTATTTCTGATGTCACATTCATGGCATGTACTGACATAAACCCAGGCTTAAACTGTAAGTTTGAAACTGATCAAAAGTTTTTATTAAAAGCAAAAACTAAGAAAGCATTTTCTTGAGTTTTGACTCCCTGGCTAGAAAAATGTCTGAATATCAGTTCCTTCTGTTATTTTCAGCAGCTGACGCTGCTGTATATACGTTCTCCAATATATTTCTTATTATACCTTTAAGCAAAGATTAAACCCTTTTAGTAAATAAAACTTTCAATAACCATTAGTCAAAACCACAGCCCAATAACTCACCACCCTTCCCCACCTCCAGGGCTCCATAAAGTTGCCATTCTGCCTGGGCACAAGGTAACACAGCATACCATAAGACAAGGTGACGGAACCAATGTTCAGTATGGCAATTGTCTGTGGTCCTAGAAAGTCCAGTTCCTTATAAATCAGGAGCTCTGACTGAAAATATTTCCATATTTTTCTCCAATATTTAAATTTCAGTGAATCACAAGCTGTTGATAGTGTTATGATAAATAACTGCAATAGGCGTGAGGTAACGGATAGAGCCCTGGATTTGGAATACGGTTTACTCTACTATTTCCTATCCAGGTTAACTGTGTGACCCCCGGCAAGTCAGTTAACATTTCAGAGGCTGTCAATTTAACATTTTACAGCTGTAAAATGAGAGAACCACCACCTCACAGAACTGCAGTGAAAATTCAATTATATAACATATATGAACAGTTTTCAAAAATAGCACTGTGGGAATTCCCTGGTGGTCTAGTGGTTAGGACTGCATACTTCCACTGCAGGGGGCACGGGTTCAATTCCTGATCGGGGAACTAAGATCCCTCAAGCTGGGGAGGGAGACCACAAAAAGCACCGATAGCACTATCATCCCTACACAATATTACTAACACAATCAGAGATTCTCAGAGTAAATCACTTGCATTAAGAGCTATCAAACAAAGTAATAAAGTACAAAGGGTTTTATTTGCCTACGTGACTAGGGTGGGAATTTTACCTATATAACTTCAATAACCTTCCCTGATTCATGTAAAGGGATCCTGGTTGTCCTCATTTCAGAGACTTGAAAGACTAACGTATTTTTCAAGAGGAGTATCTGCAATGGCTTTTATTTATTTTTTTTTTTTATGCGTTACGCGGGCCTCTCACTGTTGTGGCCTCTCCCGTTGCGGAGGACAGGCTCCGGACGCGCAGGCTCAGCGGCCATGGCTCACGGGCCCAGCCGCTCCGCGGCATGTGGGATCTTCCCGGACCGGGGCACGAACCCGTGTCCCCTGCATCGGCAGGAGGACTCTCAACCACTGCGCCACCAGGGAAGCCCTGGCTTTTATTTTAAAAGCTTTACCTTAAGCTGAACCTAGTCTTCCAACGGGACATACAAAAAGATACCACTAACAAAATGTGATCAAACCCACAAAATTCACCAGTTGCAGTAAGGATCTACTACCTCTCCTCCCTCAAACTGGCTTGATTTCGATTACTTCTGTAGCTTTCTAGAAGCCACTAGGTTTCTGGTTTCTTTATAAAGCAGATCCTTCTATTAATGGACATTTGCTTTCAACTCTGCGTTTTCAGCAGAAGTGAAAATGGATTTGAGGGGAATACAGGGCGTGGAACTGGGCGGCTGGATGAAGTACTGTGGTCTTTTTCTGCGTGCAATGGATGAAGAGGCTGCTCGCTGCCCTATAAATCACTTTCTCTCCTCCGAGATTCTAGCGGTATGTGAATTACCATTCTGACCATCCGCACCGGTTCTGATTCCTCGATCACAGCAGCGACCCATACGGACTTCGAAGCAAATTCGATCCCTTCCCGGTTTCCTGGGGAGGGGGGCTCACTTCTTTCCCATAGGCCCATCCCCCCTCCAGAAAAATGCCTGGAGATTAGTGCCCTGAAGCCAACCGGGACTGACGTTTAAGAGTTGGACAATAACCTCGAGGTTTCGATAGAAATCCCGTCCGCCTCGCCTTGGCTCCGAAACCTCCGATCTGCCCAGCTGGGATGCAGAGGTATGAGGGAAGACAGGTTTGAAAAGTGGACTTTGACCCGATCTAGTTATCGTAACCGGATCCCCTGTCAGGGACCGGCTCCTGTCAGGGACTGGCCCGGCGGGCTCCCCCGAGGAGGCGACTTCACGCCCGGGCACAAAGGGGCGCAAAGCAGCAGAGACAAAAGGGCCCAGCCAAGTCGCGGTGGGCGGAGAGGGCGAGCCCGAGCGGGGCGCGCCGCAGGCGGAGAAGCCTAGGCGGACGGTTGTGGGAGGGCCGAGGAGGAGGCGGCGGCCACCGCCCGCCCCGCCCTGGCTCGAAGCGACCACGGCCCGGCCGTTACCCCGGCCCGGCCGTTACCCCGGCCCGCACCGCCACCCTCTCGCGGAGCTGAAAGCGTGGCCCGAGCCTACCAGGCGCCCGCAGCCCGACTCCGTGCACTTTCCGCTCACTTTCACTTGCTTGCCGAACTCACCCGGGGCGTCGCCGCCGCCTCCTCAGCCTCCACAGTGGTTTCCCCCGGAAATCCTACCTGGCCTGCCGGCCGCCAGGCTGCAGCCAGAGACTTCGGCCCCCGGGGACGGGGGGGGCGGGGGGGGGGGGAAGGGAGCCGGCGGGACAGTGAGGGGTAGGAAGTGCCGCCGCGGGGGCTCATGGGACTTGTAGTTCCAGGAGGAGCCAGCTGTGCCGCGGGCCGGACAAAATGGCGGGAACCTCTCGCCCTTAGTTCTGGGCGGTCGGCCCCACACGGCCTCTCTGGGCATGCGCCGCCCCTTCTTGTAAAAGAGCTTGGGCATCTTTCCTGCTATGCAGAAGGTCAAAGGTCTTTGGACTTGGGAGGACAGAGTTCAATGCTGGGTTTCAGGGAGTGCCTAAGGAGGGAGCTGATGAAGGTGTGGTGTTATAGAAATCTGTGCCCAGTCCCTGTCTGGCTAAAGTTCAGTTATAATCTCCGCAAAGGAAAAAGCTATTGAGGGCCAGTTACTGAAGTGCAGTAAACTTAGAAGCAAGTTACCCTCAATTTTGTACATAAGGAAGAAACCCAGGAATCATTTTTATCTCCTTCAGCCTATTAAGTCCAGTCATTTTACATCCCAGTTCCTTACCAGTTTTTCCACTACCACCTTTCCAAGGGGAGGTACCATCACCTTTCCAAGTTTCTCTAGTTTCAGGCCTCCAGGCAGTCACCCCCCAAACACCTTCCTTCCCGCTGCCAGAGGATCTTTCCAAATGCCAAACACATTGTGTCACAACCCAAGTTAGACCTAAGTGTAAAACCTAAAGCTACAAAACTTTTAGAGGAAAACACAGGAGGAAATCCATGTGACTTTCAAACACACAATCCATAAAGGAGAAAAACTGATAAGCTGCACATCATCAAAATTAACACTTTTGCTCTTTAAAACACGGTTATGAAAATGAAAAGACAAGCTGCAGACCTGGATGAAAGAGCAGCAAAACCTATAGCCAACAAAGGACTAGCATCTAGAACACACAAAGAACTCTTTCAACTCAAGACAAACAACCTAGTTAAAAAAAAAAAAAATGAACAGAGACACTTTACCAAAGACGATAAATGTACGGCAAATAAACACATAAAAGATGTTAAGGAGGGCTTCCCTGGTGGCGCAGTGGTTAAGAATCCGCCTGCCAATGCAGGGGACATGGGTTCGAGCCCTGGCCCTGGAAGATCCCACGTGCCACGGAGCAGCTAGGCCCATGCACCACAACTACTGAGCCTGCGCTCTAGAGCCCACGAGCCACAACTACTGAAGCCTGTGCACCTAGAGCCTGTGCTCCACGACAAGAGAAGCCACCGCAATGAGAAGCCCACGCACTGCAACGAAGAGTAGCCCCCGTTCGCCCCAACTAGAGAAAGCCCGCGTGCAGCAACAAAGACCCAACGCAGCCAAAAATAAAATAAATGAATTTATTAAAAAAAAAAGATGTTAAGGAAATACAAATTAAAACCACAGCAAGATAACATTACACACCCACTGGATTGGCTAACATAAAATAGACTGGCAGTATCAAGTGTTAGTGAGAATATAGAGCAATGGGAATTCTTACTCACTGCTGGCTGGATTGTTAAGACGCTACAAGCACTCTGGGAAAGTTTGTCAGTTTCTTTAAAAATTAAATATATACCTACCATATGGCCCAACCATTTACTGACTATAGGTATTTACCCAAGACAAATGAAAGCATACATCTGCACAAAGACTTGAACATGAATGTTCATAGCAGCTTTGTTACTAGCCAAAGACTGGAAACAACTCAAATGTTCTTCACAATGCAAATGGATATTTCCACAATGGAATACTCTTCGGTAATAAAAAGGAATGAGCTACTAATACATGTAACATCATGATGAATCTTAAAATAATTATACCGAGTGAAAGAAGTCAGACAGGGACCTCCCTGGTGGCACGGTGGTTAAGAATGAGCTTGCCGATGCAGGGGACATGGGTTCGAGCCCTGGTCCGGGAAGATCCAACATGCCGTGGAGCAACTAAGCCCATGTGCCACAACTACTGAGCCTGCGCTCTAGAGCCCGCGTGTCACAACTACTAAAGCCCGTACACCACCACAGTGAGAAGCCCGAGCACCAGGACAAAGAGTAGCCCCTGCTCGCTGCAACTAGAGAAAACCCGTGCGCAGCAACGTAGACCCAATGCAGCCAAAAATAAATAAATAAATAGATATTAAAAAAAAAAGAAAGAAAGAAGTCAGACATAAAAGAGTATATTCTCTATGATTGCACTTACATAAATTCTAGGAATTATCATGACAAAAGCAGATCGAGTGGTTGCCTGGGGACCAACGAGGCAGAAGCATGACAGGGAGGGATAATAAAGGGGATGAGGAGGAACTTCCCTGGCGGTCCAGTGGTTAAGACTCTGCGCTTCCACTACAGGGGGTGTGGGTTCCATTCCCAGCTGGGGAACTAAGATCCCCCAAAGTAAAAATAATAATAATAAATAAAAGGGATGAGGAAACTTTTGGGGTGACAGATGTCAACTGAAAAAAGAAATACACAACCTAAAAGTTGAGAGTTATGTTTTATTTGGTGTACAAAACTGAGGACTTAAGCCCGGGACACAACATCTCAGATAACTCTGAGAGGCTGCTCTGAAGAGGTAAGGGGAGACCCAGGATATATAGGAGTTTTTGCAACAAAGACCAGGTAGTAGGAACATCAAAAGATTATGGTTAATTAAAGAAAACCAGATGTCTCAAGTTAAGGAATTTAGCATTTTTCTATATATGGGGAGATGAAAGAGTCTGGGCTCACTGAAATCATTCCTTTGGTATGCACCTCAGGTATCTGGGGCCAGCACCCTGTGCTTTCTCATCCTGAGTTTCCTCAGCATGCTAGATGGTGGGCATCCTGTTTCTATCCTGAGTTCCCTTGGGGCTCACCATCCAGGAGGCTGTAATGTGATGGTTTGATGGCTGCAACATCCTTTGTTTACTGATATGGCAAGTAATATTTTTAATTCACACAATAACACAGTAATTAATTGTGTTAATTATCTTGATTGTGCTTATGGTTTCAAGGTTTGTGCTTATGGTTTTTGCCACAGCACGGCAAAAACAAAAAAAAATCAAAACTCATCAAACTACACACTTTAAATATATGCTGTTTATTGTTTGCCATTTATACTCCACTAAACCTGAAAAATAATATAGTCAAAAAATTGTCTAGTGATTAAGACTCCGAGCTCCCAATGCAAGGGGCCTGGGTTCCATCCCTGGTCAGGGAACTAGATCCTGCATGCCACAACTAAGAGTTCGCCTGCTGCAGCTAAAAGATCCCGCATGCTGCAACAAAGATCCAGTGTGCTGAAACTAAGACCTGGTGCAGCCAAAATAAATATTTTTTAAAATTTGTTTTAAAAAAAGAAAGAGGGCTTCCCTGGTGGCGCAGTGGTTGAGAGTCCGCCTGCCGATGCAGGGGACGCGGGTTCGTGCCCCGGTCCGGGAGGATCCCACATGCCGCGGAGCGGCTGGGCCCGTGAGCCATGGCCGCTGAGCCTGCACGTCCGGAGCCTGTGCTCCGCAACGGGAGAGGCCACAACAGTGAGAGGCCCGCGTACAGCATAAAAAAAGAAAAAAATAAATAAATAAAAAAAAAAAGAAAGAAAATTCTTCAATGGCTTCCTAGTACCCTAGGAAAAAAGCAAAACTCACTGCATAGAAGCTCTAACTGTGAAGCTTCAGTATCATCCATGAGGAAGGGGACTAATAGGGATGGCAATTGTGAAATTCCAGGTAACTAATAATGGTGGTAACAGTAGTAGTAGCAGTAAAGTAGTAATAATAAAACTGCTGGGACTTCCCCGGTGGTCCAGTGGTTAAGAGTCCGCCTTCCAATGCAGGGGAAGCGGGTTCGAGCTCTGGTCTGGGAACTAAGATCTCACATACCATGGGGCAACTAAGCCCGTGCTGTGCAACTACTGAGCCCTTGCACTCTGGAGACTGCCTGCCACAACTAGTGAGAAGCCCACATGCTGCAATGAAAGATCCCACGTGCCGCAGTTAAGACCCAATGCATCCCAAAAAACCCCAAACAAACAAACAAAAAACAAACAACTGCTACTTTTTCTTGAACATCTGCCATGAACCAGGTATTTTACATATGTCTTAATTAGGACTCCCGCCAGAAAACAGAACCAAGACAACTACTAGTTGCAGGTAATTTACTTGGAATGTGATCCCAGGGATTTAATGTGAAAGTACAGGGTAAAATAGGGAAGGAAGAAAGGCCAACACAAAAGATGCATTACCAAGGTGTTCGCTGCTGTGGGTACCTGGGGCTAGATCCTACCAAAGCCATCTGAGGATTTCCTAGAATGCTTCTCAGCATGGTCCACCTAAGGACTGCCATGAAGAAGCATTTATCCATTGACTCCCATCCCCCATTGTTTAGGATGGCCCAGGGGCATCAACTCCCCTCCCACTTCTGGGTAGGCTCCCACTGTACTGTTTTCTGCAGCTTCATCTAGAATCTAAGGTAAGGCTGAGATGACAGAAGGCAAAAGAGGTCCCACACCATCCCTTGCAAGACTCAGATTTGCCCATGCTCTACATTCGATCCAGTCTATCACCTAGTCTTCAGTAATGGCTGGCTACAATCTCAGTGGTGCTCATAATTCTTTGCAAAATGTACATTGTGCCATATGCCTTTTGTGCCCTATAAACACTATACTCAACCATATGGATGATTCTCACAAATAATATTAAGTGAAAGAAGCCAGACCAAGTAGTGTATACTGTATGATTTCACATAAATAAAACACAAAGCAGGCAAAAATAGTCTGTTGAAAGTTGGGACAGCAGCTACCCTTCCAAGTGGAAGAACAGTGTCTGGAAGAGGGTGAAAGGACATTTTTTTTTTTTTTTTTTTTTTTTTGTTTTTGGGGTACGCGGGCCTCTCACCGCTGTGGCCTCTCCCGTTGCGGAGCACAGGCTCCGGACGCGCAGGCTCAGCGGCCATGGCTCATAGGCGCAGCCGCTCTGTGGCACGTGGGATCTTCCCGGACCGGGGCACGAACCCGTATCCCCTGCATCGGCAGGCGGACTCTCAACCACTGAGCCACCAGGGAAGCCCAAGGACATTTTTTAAATGCTGGTAATACTCTGGTTTTTGATCTGGGTGCTGGTTACATGAATATATTCAGTTTGTAAAAATTAATCAGTGGGGTATGTATAATTTTCTGCATATGTATGATACTCCTGATATAATTTTTAGCTGGAAGGTGGCCTCTCTTGTCTTCTGAGAGACCAATTAACCATAAAGACTATTTCTAACTACTAATATTTCTGGATTTGGGGCTTTGGGGCACTACTGGAACATAATGTTAATTTAACAGCACAGGCTTTGGCAATAGAGAGTTGTTCTGTCCCTTTCTGTGTGCAATTGGCTAAGTTATTTACACTTGTTAAGATTCAGCCTCCACACTCCTGTTTCTCTTCAGATCGAATAAATTTTTCACCTTTTACTAAAAAAAAAAAAAAAAAATTCAGTTTTCTCGTTGTACCATAGGAAACATAATAGTACCTAATATATAGGTTGGTGTGAGAATTAAAGTAACCCATAAAGTACCCAGCATTGTACCTGGTTTAATGCTCAAAAAATATTAATAATAACTGTTATGGTAGGCAATATTAGTTTTCATCTTTCTATTTTTTTTAAGCTTCCAAATTTTCAACAATGAACATTGACACAGGCTGCAGGTGCAGGAATGTTCATTGTAGCACTGTTTGAAATGGAAAAAAAAATGGAGACAATCTAAATATCCATCTACTGGATAATGGGCAAATTAATTGTGATACATTCATAATACAGAATAATTCAAAACAGTTAAAATGAATAAACTCAAGCTACTGGTTATCAACATGGATAAAACAAAATGTTGAGGGGAGAAGAAAGCTGTAGATAGATACAGCTTGATACCATGTATATAAAATTTTACAACGTGCCAAGCAACAATATGTACTGTTTAAAGGTTCATATATACATTGTAAAAATATAAAATCACGTGTGGAAATAAAATATTCAGGTAGGTGATTACTTCTTGAGGAGGAAGGAAAAGATTGGGTGAAAGAGAGGATACATTGGGGCTTAACACATCTCTCTTATTTTTTTTCTTAAAAAAAACTAAGGAAATAAGGTAAAAGGTTAAGATTTGACAAAGTTGATGAAAGGTACTTGGATGTTACATAAACCTCTTTTTATCTGCTTCTTGAAATAGTTCTCTATTTAAAAAAAAAGCAAGCATGGAGCAGAGCAGTGCGCAAAATACTCTTTTTTTTTTTGTAAGGAAAAACTATATCAACAACTGCTATTATGCCAACCTGAAATCAATGGCTTTGGTGGGGAAGTGAAGTATTGGGTTTTGTTTGCGGGGTTTTTGGGGGGCGCCATGCGGCTTATGGGATCTTAGTACCCCAACCAGGGATTGGACCCTGTAAATTTCATTCTTTTTGGTGTTCAGCTCTATGAGAGAAATGCATATACCTGTGTAACCACCACCATAATCATTTAGGTAAGAACTGTTCCATCATCCCGGAATATCCCCTTGTGCTATCTTTTGTAGTCAGCCTCTCCTCCTCACCCAACCCATGGCACCTACTGATCTGTTTTCTGTTCCTATAATTTGGGTTTTTCCAGAAAGTCATATAAATGGAATGAAAAACAAATAACTTTCTGAGTCTGGGTACTTTCACTTAGAATAACGCATGTGCGATTCATCCATGTTGTCTCATGTCTCAGTATTTTGTTCCTTTCTACTGCTGAACAGTATTCCATTGCAGTGATGTACCATGGTTTGTTTTTCCATTTACCAGTTTTAGGGCATTGGGATGGTTTTCAGTTTTTGTTGACTGTGAATAAAGCTCCTATAAACATCTGTATACAGATTTTTGTGTAAACATAGGTTTTTATTTCTTTCAGGTAAAGAACTAGGCATGGGATTGCTGAGTTGTATGGTAAATGTATGTCCAACATTATTAAAAAAACAACCAAACTCTTTAACAAAATGTTCACACCATTTTGCATTTCCACCAGCAAGAATTGAGAGCGCCTCTTGCTCTGCATGCTTATCAGCATTTGGAATTGTCAGTTTTTTTGAAAATAATTAGTATTTGTTTTCAGCCATTCCAACATGTGTGTAGTGGTATCTCAGCAAAATATGCATTTCCCTAATGTATAACAATATTCAGCCTCTTTTTTTTTTTTTTTGGCCTTGCAGCATGCCAGGCAGGATCACCAGGGAAATCCCTATCTGTACATCTTCTTTAGTGAAGTATTTTTATTAGTCTTGTGCCTTTTTTATTAAAATTTATTTACTTGGCTGCACTAGGTCTTAGTTGCGGCATGCGGGATCTTTGTTGCAGTGCGCAGACTTCTCTCTGGTTGCGGCGCAATGGCTCTAGAGCACACGGGCTTAGTTGCCCTGAGGCACGTGGGAATCTTAGTTCCCTGACCAGGGCTCAAACCCACGTCCCCTGCATTGGAAGGTGGATTCTTAACCACTGGACCACCAGGGAAGTCCCGTGCCCATTCTTTTACTGGGTTATTTTCGTATTATTGAGTTGTGAGAGTTCTTCATACATTCTAGGTACAAGACCTTTATCAGATATGCAATTTGCAAATGTTTTCTCCCAGTCTGTGGTTTGTCTTTTCATTCTCTTAACAATATCTTTCACAGAGCAGAATTTAAAAATTTTGATAAAGTCTAATTTGTCCTTTCCCCCCCACCTTGTGAATCATGTCATATCTGAGAAATCTTTGCCTAACCTGAGATCACAAAATGTTCCCCCTAAGTTTTCTTCTGGAACTTTATAGTTTTAGGTTATCATTTATTTTTTTCAAAGGATAGATGCATATTCTCTTATATCCATATTCTATACCTGGAAGAATACACAAGCTTTTCTCTGGGGTGGGAAAATCATGTGATTTGAACGTGATAGAGAAACTGACTCTAAACTGTATACCCTTTTGCGCTATTGAATTTTTCCTTAAATGTACACATTACTGTACCTTAAAAACAAAAACAAAATAGGGACTTTTTTTAAAAGGCTAAGATCTCAGGACTTCCCTGGTGGTGCAGTGGCTAAGACTCTGCACTCCCAATGCAGGGGGCCTGGGTTCAATCCCTGGTTAGGGAACTAGATCCCACATGCCTAATGAAAGATCCTGAGTGCCTCAACTAAGACCTGATGCAGCTAAATAAATAGATAAATAAATATTAAGAAAAAAAAAAGCTAAGATCTCAATATGTGTTGGGGACTACTGAAACCCAGTCCCACCTAACACAGTTTAAAATCACCACGATGGTTGCTGGACTGAATGACTTCACCATAGTTTCAAATCCTGAGATCTTTTCTTTCACAAACTGTGAAGGGCTCCCAAATCCTGGCAGTCCTTACTGGGCTGAGAACCAAGTCCAATTAACTGGCAAAGAATTAACTGGGCCAATCACTCAGTAAAATGCAAATGAGTGAGTCTGACTATATAAAGCTTCCTTAACCTTTCTTTGAACATTGCAGAATTGAGGCTGTGGATGTTGCTGCCACCTGCAGGCCACATCTGTCAACAGCAGGTTCAGGGAAATAACCCACGCGGATCCCTCTCTCAAATGAGTCCTCTGTGGGACTCTGGATTGGAGAAACAGGGACTTACACATTTTTCTTTTTGCCCGTCAGACCACTACTCTGCTACAAACACAAACTGGTGATAGGAGTTCCTAAGTGTGGGGACTGTGGTCTCAGATTGTCTGGGTTTGAATTCTGACTCTTGGGTAAATCAGAGACCAGTCTATACCTCAGGTTCCTCATCTATGAAGTGGAGATAATAGTAGCTCCTTTGAATAGATGTGAGGATTGAATCAGATCATTTAAAGTGTGTAGCTGGGGCTTCCCTGGTGGCGCAGTGGTTAAGAATCCGCCTGCCAATTCAGGGGACACGGGTTCGAGCCCTGGTCCGGGAAGATCCCACATGCTGTGGAGTAACTAAGCCTGTGTGCCACAACTACTGAGCCTGTGCTCTAAAGCCTGTGTGCCACAACTACTGAAGCCTGCGTGCCTAAAACCCGTGCTCCACAACAAGAGGAGCCACCACAATGAGAAGCCTGTGCACCGCAACGAAGAGTAGTCCCCGCTACTATAAAATAAATTTATAAAGTGTGTAGCACACTGCCTGGCACTTAGTGAGCACACAACCAATATTAAGAGTTGTTGTTAGGCAAACCTGCAGAAGCCTCTCCCATTCTAAACTCACAAATTGGGTTTTTTTTAAATAATTACTTTTTAAAAATAAATTTATTTACTTGTTTATTTTTGGCTGCATTGGGTCTTCGTTGCTGCACACGGGCTTTCTCTAGTTGCAGCGAGCAGGGGTTATTCTTCATTGCGGTGCACGGGCTTCTCATTGCGGTGGCTTCTCTTGTTGCGGAGCACGGGCTTTAGGCACACATGCTTCAGTAGTTGTGGCACGCGGGCTCAGTAGTTGTGGCACACGGGCTCTAGAGCGCAGGCTCAGTAGTTGTGGCGCATGGGCTTAGTTGCTCCCAGGCATGTGGGATCTTCCCGGACCAGGGCTCGAACCCGTGTCCTCTGCAATGGCAGGCAGATTCTTAACCACTGCACCACCAGGGAAGTCCCTGACAAATTGTTTCTCGACACACGGTAGTGCAAGAAACTACTGTGTGTCAAGAAAAGACCTTTAATACCTGGCTGCACCACTTACAAACTGTGACCTTGGGCAAGTGTCTTAACCTCTCTGAACTCTATTGGCCTCACAGGTGGTTTTGGATATTACATGAACTCATCTATGTAAAGCACCAACCACAGTGCCTGGCATGGAGTGGACAGTTAATAAATAGAGTGATGATTAACACAGGAATAGTTACCAAGTATAGCCAAAGGTTGAACAGGTCAGGTTGCAAACAGGCAGGCCACAGGCGGTCACTAACCTACAGATATTTTGGCTGGCCCTCAGTGTGTTACAATTTTTAAATTACTTGCCAGCATTAAAAACAGAAATTTCACATGTAAGTCGATTCTTAACTTCTGTTTTTATAATGTGAAGCTCTGACTATATATCACACCAGATCTACAAGGAAGATGGCATATAACAGGGAAATCTAATTTCTTTCAAGGGAGCCACTTAATGCTCCCTGAAGAAGTGATATTGAAGCTGAAACATGAAGGTTGAGTAGGGGTTAGCCTAATAGAGTGGGGACGATGCTCCCAGCAGAGGAACTGGCAGGTCTGAAAGCCTGATTCAGGGAGATTAGTGCCTCCAGGGCACTTCAGGAAAGTCTGGTGGCTGGAGGACAGTGAAGGGAAAGGTGGGAAGAAGATGAAGCTCCAGTTAGCACCTTAAGGATTTTGGACTTTATCGTGAGGATGAATGTAGTTCAAGGCTGGAAGCTGGGAGGTAGCCAACAGGTAGCTGGTAGCCAACAAACTGAGGGGCTAGACAGGGTCAGATGGATTAGGGTCACGGGTCAACAGTGAGCAGTTGAGAAAGCAGAGGAGTACTAGGGCATTATAGGATCCCTATCTAGAAACTCTGGGCATACATAGGATAGCCTGTCAGGTGTGGTCTGGCAAAGGGCAGACTTTACAAAGACCAAGCTAAGCAGGACGCCAGGGTGAATTTCCTTTTTTTTTTTTCTGTTGCCGTACGCAGGCCTCTCACTGCTGTGGCCTCTCCCGTTGCGGAGCACAGGCCCCGGACGCGCAGGCTCAGCGACCATGGCTCACGGGCCCAGCCGCTACGCAGCATGTGGGATCTTCCCGGACCGGGGCACAAACCCGTGTCCCCTGCATCAGCAGGCGGACTCTCAACCACTGCGCCACCAGGGAAGCCCGCCAGGGTGAATTTCTTATGTTTATTTTAATAGTGGAAAAATGAGAAGAATTAAGATTTGGCCAAGGACATATGTCAAACGAGATACAGAACTAGATTCACAACACCTATCTCTAATTTGCTGCTTGTCTCACTATATTAGTTTTCTCAAGGTGAATAAACTCAGCACCAATACTGTGTTGTTGATAATTATATAGGCCATTTATTGAGAGCTTGCTAAATGTCAGGCTCTGTGTGTATGTGTATTATTATCTCATTATTTCATTCAGTTAACAAATATAGTCCACCCAAAATATTATGTATCAAGGGACTGTTAGGCACTGGAGACACAGGAATGAATGAGACAGACACCATCCCTATCCTGTGGAAGCTCACAACCCGGAAAGGAATTGAGTAGCTGAAGAAGTAATTACAAAGGGTAATTGGCAGACACTGGAGTGAGAGTACAACAGTGAACCCAACCTATCATGGGTGGCAGAGAAGGCTTTCTGGAAAAAGTGACAGTCAAGCCGAAAAGGCAGGAGTGAAACTCAGGGGAACACTGTTCCAGGAAAGAGAACAGCACATGGAAGGCACTAGTCTCACCATAACCTGATGAAACAGGCGCTATGATTATCCCCTTTTCACAGATGAGAAAACTGAGGTTCTAAGAGAGATGAAGTAACTGACCCACTAGACCCTGCGCCACCAGGGAAGTCCCTCCTTTAATTCTTGTTTTACATCTGTGTGCGAAAGAAAAGAAACAATTTCATAAAAGTCAGTGTCAAGCAAATAAGTGACCCCCATTAAGTATGGGGGTACAAGCTGTGCTGTGCTTTGTAAACTGGGAGAAAAGAATCCCTTGCAGCAGGCAGCCATCAGCTGTGGGACATATGAACATCCTGTCTCCGTGATTATTTGTGGCTGTGGGCAGGGAGGTATGCGCCTCATTCCAGACGTTCAGATATAGCCAGAAGTGAAATCTATGTAGCTAAGGAAGTGCCCAGAATTGGCTCTGTGACACATGGACTGGGAAGATCGTTGCTGTGTTCAAACATATGGATGTTTGCGTTTCCATCTGCTTATTTACCCTTTGTCCCAACATAAAAGGCAAAAAATGAAACTAATATTTACCTAGTGCCACTTTTGTTTGTTTGGTTTTTTGGCTGCACCCCGCGGCATGTGGGATCTTAGTTCCCTGGCCAAGGATAGAACTCAAGCCCCCTGCATTGGAAGCATGGAGTCTTAACCACTGGATCGCCAGGGAAGTCTCTACTTAGTGCCACTTTGAATATGCTATGTTACTGTCTCTTAACAATTCATTTAATACTGTAGAAGTGAGTTCAAAGAGGTAGAACACAAAGCAGCTTCTATCACAGCAACTATAACAAATTATTTATTACAATTATCATTACTAAAACAATAATGATAGCTTCCATTTATTGAGTGCGCACTCTGTGCCAGGAACCGTACAGGGCACTCATACATTATTTCATGTAATCTTCACAAAAACCCTATGGTATAAGGACTATCACCCATTTTACAGAAAAAGAAACAGACATTCAGGAGGTTAAGCAACTTCCCAAGGTCACACAGAGAGCAAGTGGCATCTGTTTCTTTGTCCATCTTCCCACCGATTACTGTAAATTTCTTGAGGGCAAGGACTGTGTCTTACTCATCCCTGTATTCCTAGTCTCTAACACTGCGTCTGGCACAGAGCAGGCAGAATTCAGTACATAGTTTTGAATAAATGAAAGAACAAACAATATTTCCCCAGATAAGCGGTAGAGCTACCATTGGGATTTAGGTCTTTTGTCTTTAAGTCTCGTGTGCTTTCCACAATTACAGATGCCTACCTAAATCAGGATCCTGATTAATCACTCACATGCCTCTTTTACTCTGGAAATTCCTATTAGACACCTTCCATATGAGTGTGATAGAGTGATTCCACTTCTAGGTCTTTATCATACAGAAATACTAACACATGTCTATAAGGATATATTACTAGAGTGCTTACTATTGGTATTTCAGGAAAAAATTTGAAAAAAAATGTCCATCCATGGAAGAGTGATTAAATGGAACATCGATTCTATGGAATACCATACAACTTCAAAGAGAGTAAGGTAGATCTCTTTCTACTAAGGCAGAAGAATGGACACAAGATTGTATTAAGTAGGACAAGCAGGTTTTGGAATATTAAGTACGGTTTAGTGGGCATAATAATAATCCTGTCTTCCACATTTATTGCACACCTTGTTTCAGGCCCTCTGTGAAGTGTGTTACATGTATTACCATATTTCACTGAACCTAAGATAATTGTTTACTGAATGTTTACAAGACACTTGGACCTGTGTTAACATTCTGACTTCAGAGATATAAAAATCTGGAAAGAATTTGTTTCTTAAAAACAATTAAGTATGGTATTTTGCTTAATCTTCACAAGAGTGTATAAAGTAGATGCCATCATTTCTCCCATTTTGCTGAAGAAGCACAGAGAAATCCAAGTAGATTGCCTGTGTGTAAATAGTAGAATGTGGTATAATTCCATAAAAACAAAAACAAAACAAAAAAATTAAAGAGTTCTGGATAAAGACAGTGAATATAATTTCTCATGCATGTAATTTTCCTTTCCACTTCCTCCCCTCCCAGTCCCATCGCACTAAAACTTCAGTAAAGGATTATTTTAAAGAATAAGGAAAGGGAGAGGGGGTAATAAATACAACAGAATTTTGCAGGTGAGAAAGCAAATGAATGAGTGTTAAAAGGCCCGCAGACCCAAGAATGTGGAATCCTGGACCAGAAACTGGAGAAAGCTGAGAAGCAGCCTGGATATGTTCAAGAATTAACCAGCGGTATCCCTGGAGGTGGGGGTGAAGAACAGCTAAACTAAGAGGGACTAGTTGAAGGTCAGTCGGCTTCCCTCACCGTACCCTCCAGGTGACTGCCCCTCCTCCACCTCAGCAGAAGTATGGAGGGTATTCTCTTGAGAGAGTAAAACAATCTCTGGAGTAATACAGGTCACCAGGAACAGTTAAGAGCATCATACCGAAAAAGAGGCAATCAGTAGACTTTTTCCACACTCTGCTCCCGGAATTCTGGTAGCCAACCTTTACCTCCTGGGAAGATGTATCTTATTCTTTGGGGAAAATGAAGCCCAATATGAAAGATGTAAAGATAATGACACTGAGGTCTTCCAGCTAATGGTCCCTCATGGTCATTGGTTCATGGACAAATGACCTCATGGTCAATGATTCTCTCCTTCATGCACAGAGTTTCCAATCAGCTTTTAGTCCCCCACTTTTATTCATGAGCAGAAAGCCAAGGATTATGGGACACGAGGATTTCCTCTAACAGGAAAGAGATGAAAACAAAGAGAAAAAAGAAACTTGGAAGAAACTGAGACAATGCAGAGAAAATTAATTTTTTTTTTTTTTTTTTTTGCAGTACACGGGCCTCTCACTGTTGGGGCCTCTCCCGCTGCGGAGCACAGGCTCCAGACGCGCAGGCTCAGCGGCCACGGCCCACGGGCTCAGCCACTCCGCGGCATGCGGGATCCTCCCGGAGCGGGGCACGAACCCGCGTTCCCCGCATCGGCTGGCGGACTCCCAACCACTGCGCTACCAGGGAAGCCCGAGAAAATAAAAATTTTTAAACTACCATGCATAGCCTCAACTAGAAGAAAAGATATCTGAATATATGAAAAAAATAGCAATAAACAATAATAAAGAATATTCAGAAGGGAAAAAAGGTTCTTTGAAATGAAAAAAACATGAAAGCAGAAGCAAGAGCCCAATAGAAACAATGGAAAATAAAGTTGAGGAAATCCCCTAGAAGTATAGCAAAAAGACACAGATACGGAAACTAGGAGGAAAAAAGATATGAAAATTAGAGAACCAGTCAAGGAAGTGCAACAGTTGAATAAAAGTTTCATAAAAAGAGAATATATAAAAAAGAGTTGAGGAAATCATAAAATAAGGAGTACCCAGGACAATAAATGAGAATAGACCCACATTAAGACCCACACACTGTGAAATATCAGAACACTGTTGACAAAGACAAGATTCTATAATCTTCTAAGAAGATAAGAAACTGGTCCCAGATAGAGGCTCAGGGATCAGAGTGGCTTCAGACCTTCAGACCTAGAAGTAGAAGAGAAGGGAAGAATACTTTCAAAATCTCTGAAAGATGATGATTTTCAACATAGGATCCTATACCCTGTTAAACTATCAATACCATCATTAAAACATATGGATAAGACAAAATCAGATATACAAGGTGTTGGGAATTCCCTAGTGGTTCGATGGTTAGGACTTGGCGCTTTCACTGCTGTGGGCCTTGGTTCAATCCCTGGTCGGGGAACTAAGATCCTGCAAGCT
Source organism: Phocoena sinus (assembly GCF_008692025.1). Taxonomy (NCBI): domain Eukaryota; kingdom Metazoa; phylum Chordata; class Mammalia; order Artiodactyla; family Phocoenidae; genus Phocoena; species Phocoena sinus. The sequence goes on along the minus strand of NC_045763.1, from coordinate 22,326,662 downwards.
GCACGGCCTGGCCAAAAAAAAAAAAAAAAAAAAAAAAAGATATACAAAGTGTTAAAAAACCTTACTTCGGACTTCTCTGGTGGCATAGTGGTTGAGAATCTGCCTGCCAATGCAGGGGACATGGGTTCGAGCCCTGGTCCGGGAAGATCCCACATGCCGCGGAGCAACTAAGCCCGTGTGCCACAACTACTGAGGCTGCGTGCCACAACTACTGAAGCCCACATGCCTAGAGCCCGTGCTCTGCAACAAGAGAAGACCTTACTTCTAGTGCATTCTTTCATAAGACATGGCCACCAAAACTAGAGGGCAAAAAAAGATAAAGTTATGGAGTAGATGATAAAAGTTCTCATCACAAGGGAAAAAAATTGTGCAGTGATGGATGTTAACTAGACTTACTGTGATCATTTTGAATGTATACATATATTGAATCATTAGGTTATACACCTGAATTAATACAATGTTATATGTCAGTTAAATCTACGTTATTTTTTTTAGAAAAGAGAAAGAAAGTTATGGGATTCAGGAAACAGGAGAGTCAACACAGGAGAGAAGCATAGAGAATTCCCAAGTGGCTGTAAGGAACATTCTAGGATGATAACTGTGCTCCAGACAGAGACACACTGAAGACTGTTGCATTCAAGAACTCTGCTGCTCTTGTATCCTCTTTTGTGTCTGCCTCAAAGTAAGAGAACAATCCCTCAAAATCTAAGTTGTAACAAAGTGGAGTGTATTTCAAAGAGTAGAAGATGATGTGATATATATATATATATATATATATATATATATATATATATATGAATATTACTCAGCCATAAAAAGAATGAAATAATGCCATTTGCAGCAACATGGATGGACCTAGAGATTATCATACTAAGTGAAGTAAGCCAGACAGAGGAAGACAAATATCATATGATATCACTTATATGTGGAATCTAACAACAAAAAATGATACAAATGAGCTTATATACAAAACAGAAATAGACCCAGAGACATAGAAAACAAATTTATAGTTACTAAAGGGGAAAGGGGGGGGGAATAAGGAGACTGGGATTAATATATACATACTACTATATATAAAATAGGTAACCAATGAGGACCTACTGTACAGCACAGAGAAATATACTCAATATTTTGTAATAACCTATAACGGAAAAGAATCTGAAAAAGAATATATATGTATATATGACTGAATCTCTTTGCCATATACAGGGAAAAGAATCTGAAAAAGAATACATACATACATATACATATATATATATATATATAAAATGACTGAATCTTTGCTGTACACCTGAAACTAACACAATATTGTAAATCAACTATACTGAAAAAAAAGAGTAGAAGAGACCCTGCTCTACTTTGTCACATATTTGTCCCCTGGACCCCAGAGTAGCTCTGCATGAGAACTGGAATGGAACAGGAAAAAGCTTTAACCTACAACCCCTTTCTCTACATGAATCTGATACAGACATGTCCTCAAGGCTCACGTTGGGACTAATGTCATACACAGACATCAGGCTGTCTTCTCTATGCAAGCTTTTCTCTTCTTCCTCATCACTATAGCCCTCCATCCCCACCCCAATAAACTAATGCAAGTAATAAGAGCAGGACTGCATAGCAAGTGAGCCTTGAGTCAGACAACCTAGGTTAAAATCTAGTTCTACCTCTCACAGCTGTGACCTTGGCCATGTTTCTCCATGAGTCTCAGCTTCCTTACCAGTAAAATGAAGATAATAATGTCTGTCTCAAAAGACTGTTGAAAGAGTTTAAGATGAGACAGTTTTTGCGTTTTTTTAGCACAGTGCCCAGAACACAGTAAGTGCTTAATAAATGGTTAACATTGATTATTACCTGTAGGCCACCTATCTTATCAGGTACATCTAATAAGGACTGAATTTCAGGAGTGGTCCCAGTTTAAGGTCAGTCTGGGGCCCACAACAGTATTATGCCTGGTTCTTTAAAAACAGGACACACCTTATACGTACAAATGAATGTTGTTTACTTCAAGTTGTCATTACCTTGGAGGCAGTGCACTTATTCCAAGGATGCTTCCACTCTCCAGAACATTTTTGGGGTACTCAATTTAGAAATTTCTTCAGGGTCTATGACACATTCTTCTAAATATCCTCATCAGTAGGAAATCTTCATCTTCTGTAAAGATAAATTCAATGTTTGAAATAATCAGGAGTTGATGAATAAATAGGGTACAGGGGAAGATGAAGTAAGACTAACTTTCTTATATAGCTTTTACATGGATTTTATCCTTTTATTTTATTTTTGGCAGTGCGGCTTGCGGGATCTTAGCTCCCCCACCAGGTACTGAACCCGTGCCCTCAGCAGTGAAAGTGTGGAGTCCTAACCACTGGACTGCCAGGGAATTCCCAAGGATTTTATCCATTTAAAATAAACTAATTTTTAAAAGATAAAAGCAATAAAGTCCAATTAGGGCTTCCCCGGTGGCACAGTGGTTAAGAATCTGCCTGCCAATGCAGGGGACACGGGTTCGAGCCCCGGTCCGGGAAGATCCCACATGCCACGGAGCAACTAAGCCTGTGCACCACAACTACTGAGCCTATGCTCTAGAGCCCATGAGCCACAACCACTGAGCCCATGAGTCGCAACTACTGAAGCCCGCACGCCTAGAGCCTGTGCTCCGCAACAAGAGAAGCCACCACAATGAGGAGCCCGCACACTGCAACGAAGACCCAACGCAGCCAAAAATAAAATAAAATAATTAATTGAATAAATAATTTTTTAAAAAGTCCAATTAGACTACTAAAACAAAAAAGAAAATTACCCATAGCTTACAGTACAACTGCTATCATTTTGGTGCATTTTCCTTATCTTTCCTTAATATACATTTTTAAAAATAGTAGTAATAGTGTACATATCATTTGTAACATGCTAACCTAATTTAAATTATGTCATAAGCATATTTTCATGTTGCTGTAGAGTCCTCATGATAATATTTTTAATGGCTGCATAATATTTCATCAAATGGATATGGCAGAATTTACTTAACCACTTCTCTTTTGCTGAACATTTAGGTTGTTTTAAGTGTTTTATTATGAAATATATGTACTTTTCCTCAAATTTTTGCTTGTTTCCTCAGCCTGGATTACCAGAAGTGGGAATGTTGGATCAAAGGGTATGAGGATTTGATGGTTCTTGATAGTTACTTCCAAATTGTTTTCCGGTAGGTTTTCACTAATTTATAATGCTAAGGAAACAGTAGAATACCCATTTCACTGCATCTAAAACAAGAACTTGGTATCACAATTTTAATAACTTAGGAGCTAGAAAAATATTTCATATGAACCAATTTTAAAGTCAAGTGGTTTGGGGCTTCCCTGGTGGTGCAGTGGTTAAGAATCCATCTGCCAATGCAGGGGACATGGGTTCAAGCCCTGGTCCCGGAAGATCCCACATACTGTGGAGCAATTAAGCCCGTGCACCACAACCACTGAGCTTGCGAGCCACAACTACTGAGCCTGAGTGCCACAACTACTGAGCCCGCATGCTTAGAGCTAGTGCTCCACAAGGGAAGCCACTGCAATGAGAAGCCCGCGCACCGCGAGGAAGAGTAGACCCCCTGCTGGCCGCAACCAGAGAAAAGCCCACGCAGCAACAAAGACCCAATGCAGCCACAAATAAAAAAAAAAAAAAGCAGAGCACAGACAGGGTAGAAAATTCCAGATACCCATTACTCCCCTATGAAAGCAATCATCTCTTACTGTTTTTTTAAACTATTATTACTTTTCAGTTACATAAGAAATATACATTCATCATTAAAAAAAAAAAACGACAGGCAGAAACAATAAAAACTACAGCTTATTTCCAACACCAAACAAAGACCATTAACATTTTGAAGTATTTACCCTCACACCATTTTCTCTATAGAACATGTTTTATAAAAAATAGCACACCAGGGAATTCCCTGGTGGTCCAGTGGTTAGGACTCCATGCTTCCACTGCAGGGGACACAGTTTCTTTCTTTTCTTTTTTTTTTTCAGGGTATTAAGGCAAACAGGGCCACCTAGAATCTATTCAAAGGGGAATCAGCACTTGGACAGAAATCACAGTTCAACAGCAAAAACTTTCTCTTGCAAGGGCTAAGCCACGGCCCCTCCCCATTGCCATCTGCCCATAGCAATTATCCCTGTCTGCTCTCCAGCTTCACAGCCCCTGCCCTGCCTGCCCTGGCTGAGCCAGAACTCCTGACCCATCACAAGAGGGGGCGGGAGGGCCACAGGAGCTCAGCTTCTGCACACCCAGGTGGACCATGGCCTCCTGGCTAAGCAGGCACCACATCTTCCCTGGCGCCCTCTGAGGTCTCAGCCTCTGGCAGCATCAGATCTGAGCCAAGCTGAGCCTCCTGAGGACGGTAGGGATGGGGGCTTCTGGGGGAGTTGAGGGAAGGAGGGTCAGGGCTGGGGAAAGGTGCCTTCCAGCTCCTGGCCCCCACCCAGTGCAGAGGCCCAGAGGCCTGACTGTCCTGATCTTGCCCCAGCATCCCCTCTGCAGAAGGTCAGTATATCTTCTGCCGACTGGGTAGAATGGCCCCTTTGATGAAGGAGAAGACAACCAGGATCTCTGAGCGTTTGCCCCGCTTGCCTTTGGTGAAGTGATTGGAGACCACATCATCTCCAGGCTAAATGGTGGCAGGCAGGACGTTCTCCCCAGCCGACGGTGACACAAAGAACGCAAACGGGATTATCCACAGATAGAAAGTGAAATAGGCCAGGACCTCTGAGAAAGGATAACATTCCTCTGCAAAAAACTGAAACGCTGGGTAATGATTCACCACCACTAGCCCACAGGACAGGATGAAGTTAGGCGAGGTGAGCATGATGAAGGGGTAGGTCTGGAGGAGGCCAAAGTAGAACAGGTAGACCAGGAAGAGGCCCACGCCAATCATGTAGGTGGGCAAGGGCTCAAAAACGTAGAGGCCAGTCAGCACAGCTGTGGAGAACCAGACCCTATATTCTATGATCCTGCTGGTGGCCACCGCGTATTCTTCTAGCAATTCTGCCAGGTAATAGAGTCCGGCTGCGATGGCCAGCGTGATGAAGGCACCTGGATGAAGAGCGACAGCCAGCTCAGCACATACATGAACCACGTGGTGCCATCGCCCCGGCTGCCCGCCCCCGACAGCCAGGACGGGCCTGCGCGCTCGGGCTCCGGCGACACGGAGCCGCCGCGTTCCCGCCCCCGGGACACAGTTTCGATACCCGGTTGGGGAACTAAGATCCTGCAAGGTGTGGGGAAAAAAAATAAATTAAAAAAAAAATATATATGTATATATATATATATCACACCATACACGTTGTTTTTAAACTTTTTTTCCCCCCACATAATAATTATAGCTCATATCTACATAATGTTTACTATGGGTCAGGGTCAGGTACAATTCCAAGTAGTTTTTTTTTTTTTTTTTTTTTTTTTTTGCGGTACGCAGGCCTTTCACTGTTGTGGCCTCTCCCGTTGCGGAGCATAGGCTCCGGAAGCACAGGCTTAGCGGCCATGGCTCACGGGCTCAGCCGTTCCGCAGCATGTGGGATCCTCCCAGACCGGGGCACGAACCTGCGTCCCCTGCATCGGCAGGCGGACTCTCAACCACTGTGCCACGAGGGAAGCCCCCAAGTAGTTTTGCATGTCATAATTCATTTAGTCCTCATGATAATTCTATAAGGAAGGCAATATTAGTACTCCCATTTAATGATGAGACTGAAGCAGAGAAGTAATTTGCCTAAGGTCACAAAGTCAATAAGTTAACGAACTGGCACATTTTTCCATGTTGCTAAATTCATTTTCCACACATTTTCTTTTTTTTTAAATGGCTGCACGATATCCATGCAGCCATTTTGTGGATGAAGTATCATTTAATTATTCCACTTCCCTATATGAGACATCTAGATTATTTCCATTTTTTGATTTATACACATCACTAAGATGGTGATGTAGTATAAGATGCCTTATACTATACCTTTGTGCACAATCCTTAATTATTTCCTTAGGCTAACTGCCCTCAAGAACAGTTGCATTGATTTTTATTTCCTCCAAAGAGGTGTTCCTTTCTCTATGTTCTCCATGACCTTAAATGTAAATTTTATCACTTTTGCCTACAGCAACATTTTATAATTCATTTTACCAGTTCTGAGAAATAAATCCAAGCACAAAAGGATGAGTGATTTCTCTAGAGTAAAAGAGTCAGTCTAAAATCTACCCCCTTTCCATGCTCTGCTGCTTTTTACAGATGCTGAACCTCATGGCTTATACACTAACTCATCGCAGAGGAATGAGGAGTGTTAACCTGGGACAAACCGGCTAATGCAGGCAAGATTCTTATGGTCTACAAGTCAGCATTCACTAATTCACTCACTCATTCATTCAATAAATATTTGAAAGGTTAGTACATGAGTAGTACTAAGCAGGGGTTACGGGGTTCACAGAAAAAAATATTTAGAACAAGGCTAAATAAAACATTTAGCACATAACCTGGCACACAATAATTGCTCAATAAATCAGTATTTATGTCAGGCACTCTGCTAAATGCCAAGTAAGTGTATTATCTCCTTTAATCTCTACAACAACCTCCAGGAACTGTTGTGTGTTTTTTTTTTAATCATCCCCATTTTGCAGATAAGAAGACTGAGGCCTAGAGAGATTTACGCAGCTTGAGCAACATACCTGTAGTGTTCAGATTTGAACTGAAGACTCCAGAGTCTGTGCTCTTAGCCATTATGCTATATTACAAAACACAATTTCTCCCCTTAAGAAGCATATAGCCTTATTAATAATACTAAAATTGAAAACAGCTATCAAGTGTTAAGCACTTATGTGCCAAGCACTGTGCTAGGCCTTTATGCATATTGATCATTTAATTCATATGACAACTCTATGAAATACTCTTGTAATTATGCTTGTTTTATAGATGAGAAAATAGATATTCTGAGAGTTTAAATAACTTGCCCAATATACAAATAGCTCTTAAATAGTAGCACTAGAAGCCAAGATATACAAAGAATTACTGTATAGGGAACATGATGAAATGTAAAACAAGTGATGCTACTTAGCTACCATCAAATTTCAGAAGTCACAGGAAAGAGACTTCGTGACCTTCTTGTGTTCCAGGAATGATCACAGAAGGATAGAAAGGGAAAATCCTGGCGGTTTGTCAGGCCCTGTGTTGAAAGCCTTCACAAAGGTCTGTTCATTATCCTCTTTGTGAATGTATTATTATTATTCTAAATTTGACAGACGAGGAAATGGAGTCTCTGGAAGCTGCTGCGTATGTCCAAGGTCACATAGCTAGTAAATGGCATAGCTAGAACTGGAACCTATTTGTCTCTCAAATCTGAGCCCTTAAGCACTGTGTTACATGCTTTCCATTATTTGATCTTGCTTTTTGGTTGTGTAGGTGTCACACAGCCAGAGATGAGTGGAAAAGGCAAAAGTGAAAGGGTATTAAGGAAGATAATACATAAGCAAGAGTATTGAGTTACATCCAAGAAAAAGGAAGCAGACCTTCTTGTTCAGTGCTAAAGATTCATTTGTTTTGGGAAGGAGCCCTTTGTTTGCATACCTTTGGTGACTACACAAACTGTATAAATGTCTGTTTCTGCCATTATAATGGGAGTTATTAAAGACAGGGACTGTATCTTAGCCTGTGCTGTAACCCAGTGTCTAGCATAATGCTTAGCTTGTAGTTCCAGCAGAGAGGTTGGAAAAATAGGGAGTAGTCACATTGCATAGATCTCTGGATGGCAATCAAGGTAGTCCACAGAGCAAAAACCCTAAACAAAATAATAGGTACTCAAATCCAACAGGGCATTTAAAGGATAAAATCATGATGCATAGGAGTTATCCCAGGAGTACTAGGGTAGCCCAACAGCAGAAAATCTCTCAATATAATTCACCACATTGATGGACCAAAGGGTAAAAATTATGATTTTTTTCATACGTAGAGAAACTTGATGCAGTAGCATTAAGGTCAGGACTCAGTCGTGGATGCTTATTATTAGTGTTATCTAGAGTCTCGGAGAGTCTGGCCAATTCTTTTAGATGAGAGAAAGTGAAAGATGTATGTACTCTTTTGCTTGCCATTCTTGCCAATGATATGACAGTCTATATGGAAAACACAATATAATCAACAGGCAAACTATCAGAACTATAAAAGAGTTACTGTCAAGTTTGCAAGAATAGAAATCATCTTACAAAATTCAATAGTGTTCTTCTCTATTAGGAATAACCACCTTAAAAATGTAATTAAAAATATAACACAATCTACAGTAGCAACTAAAGTCTATAGCAAATATCTGCAAACTCTTTCTGTAAAGAGCAAACAGTAAATAGTGTCTGTTTGGCAGGTCATGTGGTCTCTGTCGCAGCCATTCAACTCTGTCACTGTTGAACGAAAGCAGCCATAGACAGTATTAAATGAATGAATGTGGATGATCCAATAAAATTTTATTTACAAAACCAGAGCACAGGCTGACATGCCCAGGTGTAGTTTGCCAACTCCTGGTCTATAGTAATTGGCCTAAAAACTGTGGACTGAAGAAAAACTCACGACCTAAAAGTTGCAAGTTAAGTTTTATTCGGGACCTGAGGATTAGAGCCTGGGAGACAGCCTCTCAGATAGCTCTGAGGAACTACTCCGAAGAGGTAAGGGAGGAGCCAGGGTATATAGGAGAGTTTTTGCTGAAAAACCATGTAGATGAACATCAAAAGATTACTGCTAATCACAAAAGACAAACATCTCAAGTTAGTGATTTTAGAGCTTTTCTACATATGGGAAGATGCGAGATTCTGGGCTCACTGAAATTTTTCCTTAGATATGCAGCTTAACTCTCTAGGGCCAGTATCCAGAGCACAGAATATTTCCTATTTTCCTCTATGCTGAATTCTCCTCAGGGTGCACTGTTGTGGGTGTGGGGAGGTGGCTGTAGTGCCTGATGCCTTGATGGCAGGCAACATTTGTTGTTTACTGGAATGGCAGGCAAACTTCCCTTACCACAAAGCAATGCCTAAGAAGTTTATCAAGGAAAAAAAACTAAACTCCATTCAGGGACATTAGAAGGCCTGAATAAATGTCATAATTCAGATAACTTCAGGAGTGTAAAGATTTTATTCATTTGTTTAACAAATATTCAGAGTGGCCACCATACGCCAGGCATTGTTCTGGGTGCTAGGGGTGCAGCAGAGAACAAAACAGGGCACCTATCCTCACGAATCTTACATCTTTAGCAGAGAAGCAGTGATTAAATAATCTTAAGTTGGACAGTAATAAATGCTATGAAAAAGATTAAATAAGAGAAAGAAAGAGTGATGAGGAGTGAGGGTGCTACTTAATTTAGGATGGTCAGGGAAGGCTTTCCTGATGTTTCAGCAAAGACCTGTAAGAGGTGAAGGAAGCCTACCCCATTGAATTCTGGTGAGGGAGTGTTCCATGCAAAGATGTCAGTTCTCCCCCAAATTAATCTATATGTGTTCAATGAAATTCCAATAAAAATTCCAGTAGTAATGTTGAGAAACTAAAACCCACTCTAAAATGAATATGAAAGAATAAAGTTTATGAAAGCTAAGTCTATTTTCAGAGGGAAATAAAAGTAGGGAGACCTGCCCTACTGGTAGAACTGGCTCTACCACGAAGCCACAGTAATAAAAATATTGTGTTGCTGGCACTGAAACAAATAAAAGGATCAATGGAATAGAATGGAGAGCTTATAAATAAAGTATATACATGGGAACTTAATATGTGATAAAGGTGGCATCACAAAACACTGGAAAGATTGTTTTTCTCACAGTTATAGAAAAACAAATTCACTCTATAGAGAAAAAAGCTGAATTTTTACTTGAAACTATGTTAAAAGTGGACTCCAGATGGATTAAAGACATAAATGTGAAAGTTAAAACTATAAAGCTAATATTAGAAAATGCAGGAAAATCTGTTACCCAGGTGTAAATAAAGACTTCCTAAACAAGACTCCAAATTCTAAGGTCAAAATTTAGGACATCTGCTTAATTAATGACATCACAGAGTTAACACGAAGGTTGCAGACTGGGAGAAGGTATTTGCAATGTTTAAAACAAACACGGAATAATGTCTAGAATATACACACAATTCCTACAAACTAAGAAGACAGGAAATCAAATTTTAAAAAAGTAGGCAAAGGATGTAAATAGGCACTGGGAGAAAGTATTTGCAGTGTTTAAAACAAATAAAAGAAGGTCTAGAATATACAAAGAATTCCTACAAATCAACAAGACAGGAAATCAAATAGGAAAATAAGCAAAGGATATATAAATACCTTAGTTTCACATACTAAGCATACAAAAAAAACAAAAAAGAAAAAAAAGGCTCAAATTTAATTATAATCAGAGAAATGCAAATCAAGACAGCCAAGAGCTGCCACTTTACTTCCACCAGACTGGCAAAAATTAATAGTACTTATGTTTGTTTTTGTTAATCTGTAGACAAAGACTTATAGATGGGTGCAAAAATAAATCCTCTTTTGCAACATAGAACTCATTGTTCAGTATGAATTTTGATAGAGATAAGAAGGAACATGGTACCTGAAACAGATTCAAGCGGTGGGGGTATTGATAAACACAAAGGTTGCTTCCAGGACTATAGAATTGATAATTTAGAAGCTTAAGATATGTGGGAAATTATCAGCTACGCTGATTTAGTACTCTAATGTTGACATGAAACAAAGATGACTTCCTTTTTTAGGTTTTTATCTTGAGAACACAGTGTCTGGACTTTAAAAAGGTATTGGCATATCCCAACGACCTGTACTGTTCTAAGCTATGATAGCTTAGGAGTGAATACGATTTGAACTTAATGCATGTTTAGAGGGTGTCTAAAATTCAGAAGCAAGCAGATCCATTTCCTCTGACCCTAAACATGGTCCAAAAGTAAATTGCTTGAGGAAATTGGATCCCAAAGATCACAGGTGGGGAATTTTGAAGTATGTCCATATTCCATTGGAGATCAAAGAAGCCCAACTAAAAGAATGGGAGACTGACTGACTGACATGACAACTGTGGACTGAGGAAAAATTCTTTTTGAAAGGGCTATCTTGAAGAGTATGACTCAGACACTGGAGGAACTAAGGTGATCGGCAGTGGAAGGAATCAGAACATGTGAAATTCCTTAAAAATTTATTGACTTAAATAATTTGCCATATATAAAAACATAAAAAAAGAAAAAGAAAACTGGAAAAAATGAGAAAGATGCTAACACTGAAGATTGGTGGTTATGAGTTCCTGTGTAGTGGTGATAGGAATTAGCACAGCCATTCTGAAAAGTAACCTGGCCATTTCTGGCAAATTGAGCATGCCCAATTGCATAGTTCAGAGGAATATTCACGTCAGTATACAAACTTGCTTATTTTTGCTTTTTTTTTTTGCCGCTGTGCAGCATGGCATGCGGGATCCTTAGTTCTCGGACCAGGGATCGAACCCATGCCCCCTGCAGTGGAAGCGTGGAGTCTTAAACACTGGACCGCCAAGGAAGTCCCTATTTTTGAATTTTTAATAGTAATCGAGAGTTGAAGGCAATCTAGAGTTCTATCATCAAAAGAGTGAATGAGTAAAACATGGTGGATGAACAGTGGTTATGTACCTGGAGCTAGGCCGCTGGAGTTGAAGTTCAGGCTCCACCACTTACAATAGAAGTAAAAATTTGAGTAATCTGCGCATTCCTTTTTTTCTTTTTTTGAGATACGCGGGCCTCTCACTGTCGTGGCCTCTCCCGTTGCGGAGCACAGGCTCCGGACGCGCAGGCTCAGCGGCCATGGCTCACGGGCCCAGCCGCTCCGCGGCATGTGGGATCCTCCCAGACTGGGGCACGAACCCGTGTCCTCTGCATCGGCAGGCGGACTCTCAACCACTGCGCCACCAGGGAAGCCCCAAGGCTTCATTCTTATCTACAAAATGGGAGTAATAATATCTACCTCATAGGGTTGTTGGGAGAAGTATGAGTTAAAACATTTAAACCATCTGAAACAGAGTTAAGCACTATTTAAGTACTAATATTACTGTTAACATGAAAGCATATGCAAGTTCAAAGTTGTAAGTTAGGTTTACATATAGCAATAAGAGAATATCACAAAAGCAATAATAATTTTAAAAAGTAAGAAAAACATTTATTTATTTATTTTTGGCTGCGTTGGGTCTTTGTTGCTGTGCGCGGGCTTTCTCTAGTTGCGGCGAGCAAGGGCTACTCTTTGTTGTGGTGCATGGGCTTCTCATTGCCGTGGCTTCTCTTGTTGTGGAGCATCAGCTCTAGGTGCGCGGGCTTCGGTAGTTGTGGCACACAGGCTCAGTAGTTGTGGCTTGCGGGCTTAGTTGCTCCACAGCATGTGGGATCTTCCCCGACCAGGGCTTGAACAAGTGTCCCGTGCATTGGCAGGCAGATTAACTGCTGAGCCAGCAGGGAAGTCCCAAAATGGAACATTTATGGCATAGTATCATTTATGTGGATTGAACATACTTACATAACTCTACATATTTTACAAGACAAGCATGACAGACATACATTGAACAGATCAGAATGGGTGCCTATAGGATAGAATGAGAGTAGAGTTTAGGAATAAAGTGGAAGACTACAAAATAAGAAAGGGGCCTTACTTGAATCATCCTGCTAATATGCTATGAAAGGAGGAACAAGACTTACTCATGAAATCTGCAACTGAAGGGGGTAAAAGCTATCTTGAAAATATGCAAGGGAAAGCCAAGAAAAGGATCCCAGAGCCAGAGAAATAACCAGCTAACCAACTTGGAAGCTACCCTATCTTTGAACTTACCCTTAAATGAGATAACACCATCCTTACCGTTTAAGGCAGCTTTGGATAGGTTTTCTGTTACTTGCCCAAAACCTCTTAACGGAGTATTCATATGATCTTTTGAGTGGCAAACCGAGGTCCAAAGAGAATTATGATCTATCCAATGTAATACCTCAACTGGGGTATTATCTCAGTGGAGGTTCCAGAAGAAAATGAAAATTTTGAGTGACCAACAATTTTTAAAAGGCCAAACCCTATAAGTGGGCTTCCCTGGTGGCACAGTGGTTTAGAATCCACCTGCCAATGCAGGGGACACGGGTTCAAGCCCTGGTCCGGGAAGATCCCAGTTGCTGCAGAGCAACTAAGCCCGTGGGCCACAACTACTGAGACTGTGCTCTAGAGCCCTCGAGTCACAACTACTGAGCCTGCGTGCCACAACTACTGAAGCCCGTGTGCCTAGAGCCCATGCACCGCAACGAAGAGTAGCCCCCACTCGCCGCAACTAGAGAAAGCCTGCATGCAGCAACGAAGACCCAACGCAGCCAAAAATTAAAAAAAAAACAAAACTCTATAAGTATTAAAATGATCAACATTTATCCCACTCAGAACTGTTATTTTAAAAAATCCATTAGAAGTCAAATGATAAATGGGAAATTATATAAAAGCTGTTTACAAATTAATAAAGACAAACAATGAAGAAAAGGGAATTCACATAAGAAAAAAATGTCCAATAAACATATAAAATTTTAAACCTAATTGATGAGTATTTTTAAAAGAAAATTAAAACCAGTCACCATTTATCATCAAATGGGAAAAATAAGTTTTCACCGTCACACCCACCTTTGGCAACTGTGTTGGAAAACTGGTAGGAGTGAAAACTGGGACATTTCTGGAAGGCATCTGGCAATGCATAGTGGAAGACTTAAAACAAGGCACACTCTTTGACTCAGCAGTTCCCTAGAATTTATCCTGAAGAATCATCATGGATGACAACAGAAATTTAATTAAAAACACTAGCATCACAGGACAGTTTATAAAAGCAAAAAATTGGGATCAAACTAAAATTCCCAAAGTAGGGGAATCAATTAAGTTACGGAAAATCCAAATGATAGGATACAAATAGCAGTTACAATTATCAGTATTTAAATACAAGCTCTGCTAATTTGTAGCTGTATAGCTCAGGGAAAGCTAATTACTCTCTCTGTACCTCAGTTTCCCTGTAAAAAATGGGTCTGTTGCGAGGATTAAATTAGTAAACATACCTAAAGCACTTAGGATAGCGCTGACACATAAGAATAAGAAAAAAAAGTTTTTTTTAACAGAAGAGGGACTTCCCCGGTGGCACAGCAGATAAAACTCCATGTTCCCAATGCAAGGGGCCCAGGTTCAATCCCTGGTCAGGGAACTAGATCCCACATGCATGCCGCAACTAAGAGTTCACATGCCACAACTAAGGAGCCCGCCTGCTGCAACTAAGGAGCCCACGTGCCTCAACTAAGGAGCCCTGGAACTGCGACTAAGTAACACGCCTGCTGAAATTAAGACCAGGAGCAACCAAATAATTAATTAATTAATTTTTAAAAACCCCAGAAAAACATTGTCCCAGATGCCTAATGTCCCGGAAAGATGTTAATGATAAATTAAACAAAAAAAGGAGATTACAAACCAGTATATATACAATATTTTTCTAAAATAAATATATCTCATATACATAAATTTCCAAAAATAAAGACTAGAAGGATATAAAACAAAATAGTATACCTCTTTGAATAACAGGATTACAGGTTATTTTTCTTATTTTTGTCAGAATTAAAATTTTTTTCAATAACAAATATGTGCTACTTTTTTTTTTTTTTCTTTTGCGGTACGCGGGCCTTTCCCGTTGCGGAGCACAGGCTCCGGACGCACAGGCTCAGCGGCCATGGCTCACGGGCCCAGCCGCTCCATGGTATGTGGGATCTTCCTGGACCGGGGCACGAACCCGTGTCCCCTGCATCGGCAGGCGGACTCTCAACCACTGCGCCACCAGGGAAGCCCATGTGCTACTTTTATGAAAGGTAAACTATCACCTCTATCAAAATTAAAACAAAAAACTGTCATATTTTTGCTCCAGTTGATGAGTCTATCCCAAATTAGCAGGGTAATGGGGTAAAGAATCAGAATGATAGACATTTCTCTTTATAGCCTTTATTACTGCACAATACAAACTCAGTCTCTGTTTTACAAACCTTACACACAAATGGCAAAACAATTAAAAGATTTTTATTCCCCAAAGCTATTTTATTCCAGTTTCCCCTCTTTATGCAGAGGGATTATCTAGATTCTCCATGTCATCCTTAGCCTTTAATTTAGAAAGGCTGTCACAAAAGTGAACTGGCCACATGAGGAAAACAGTGCAAAGAACCAACTAAGTTCTCATTGTCCTCCTTCCTGAGGGAAGAATGCCTGGCTAGCAGTGGTGAAATAGGGCAATTATAACATCTTCTTTTTTTGTAACAGCTGAGGACAAGCCCCAGTGGTGGACAGACTGCCTTGTCACATGAGCCTTTTGGGGTCTATTTTCTCTAGGTGAACCAGAGGTTTCAGCTGCTCTGCAAAGTTCCTCATGTCATCAGACACCACGTCCTGCCCAGCTGGTGCAACAACACTTAGTTCCACAAGGTAGGAGAGTGACAAGGCCTCAGTATTGTCTGTGTTCCCTGGTGTCAAGATGCGGAAGATCTTGTACACCACGATCTTCATGATGCCCTTACGGAACAGGTGTCCCCTGGCAACAAACTCATGGTCCATGCGGAAGCCCATTTCCATCAGGAAGTCAGTAAGGTTCTCAGATGTTGCAATGTCCACGCAGTTACGCACCAGGGCATGGCGGTTCTTGTCTCCCATTTCTGGCTGTCCCAGGTAGCGCAGGTGCCAGGGTGCCCCTGCCCTATCCATAGAGCGTCGAGCCCTTAGAACAAACGGACTGGCCTGCTGGCCCTTAAGGAGGAATACCATCTCATGGTCAAGGAAAGTCTCAGGTTCCATGTTGTCACACAAACCACGAAGGCGGTGGATGAGGCTTTCCAAGCTGTGATCTAAAACACTTCCTGAAGAAGGAAAAAAGTACCATTGAGTCCCATCTTTCATTCTGGGTAATGGAAATAGCAAAAGATTGAAAAAACTTAAATGAAAAATCAGAACAGTTTAGTGCAGTGTTTTGTAAAGCACAGGCCCAATATATGAGATTTTAGAGGGGTTATACTGCCAAGATATTATATAACAAGTTAATCCCTTTTTAATTTTTTGCATTGTCTTATTTGGTACTAGAATAGTTAGGCCTTCTCTAACAATGCTAACCTCCAGCGGGCTTTGGGCCTTAACAGGCAACAGTATCTACCTAGAAAAATAATACTGTTTTGTCATTTATTTTAAAAATTATCTTCTAGTCTCAGAAAACAAAAGTTTTCCATTGATAGAAAAAATATAACATTTCCTTTTTATGTAATATATTTAAGTAAAAGAGAATGAACTGCTTCAGAGAAATACACTGTCCTTTGTTCTCATCTTATTCTTCCTCCTGGCAGCATTTCACATGGTTGTTATACTATACCCATTTTGAAATCTATTCTTCCCTTGGCCTCTGGGACACAAATCTCTCTTGGTTCTTCACCTAATTCACTGACCATTCCTTTTAAGTCATCTCTGCTGGGTCTTCATCTTCCCAAAATATTGGAGGATCCTAGGACTCAATCCTGGTCTTTGTCTCTATCAAAAATCTCTTCCTCCCTCAGTGACCTAAATCAGCCCTATGGGGTTTTTTTGTTCATTTTTTTTTTTGGGTTTTTTTGCGATACGCGGGCCTCTCACTGTCGTGGCCTCTCCCGTTGCGGAGCACAGGCTCCGGACGCGCAGGCTCAGCGGCCATGGCTCACGGGCGCAGCTGCTCCGCGGCATGTGAGATCTTCCCGGACTGGGGCACGAACCCGTGTCCCCTGCATCGGCAGGCGGACTCTCAACCACTGCGCCACCAGGAAAGCCCAGCCCTATGGTTTTAAGTATCATTTATGCTCTGAGGACTACCAAATTTATATCTCATGAACTACAGACTCATACATCCAACTGTCTACCTAACTTCTCCACTCGGATGCCTAAGACATCTTCATCTTAACATGTTCAGTATCAACCTGTTGATTTTTTCCTCCACAATCTTACTCCTCCTGCAGTTTTCCCCATCATAGTAAATGGCAACTCTCTGCTTCCAGCTGCCCAACCAAAAACCACATAATCAGCTTCGACTCCTTTCTTTCTCTCACATCCTACATCCGCTCTGCATTTTTAAAATATATGCAGAATCCGGTTTACTCAATCATTTCCACCTAGTCCAAGTCTCCATCATTTCTTGCTTGGTCTTTGCAGTACCCCGCTTCTATCCTTGCTTTTTTCTTCTCTCCTCCATACAACAGCCAGCTGGTTTTTAGGACATAAGGCAGATAATGACACTTCTCTGCTCAGAACCCTCCAATGGCTTCCCATGTCACTCAGAATAAATCCCAAATTCTTTACCACGGTCTACAAGGCCCTATAAATTGTGGTCTCTGCTACCTGATGTTGATTATTTCCTTCTACTATCTCCCAGATCACTCTCTCCAACCACAGTGATTTTCCTGCTGTTTCCTAAAAATGCCAAGTGTTTGACAATGTATTTCTCTTCAGAGACCCTTCCCTTAGTCCCTACGTTTAGAACGTTCTTCTCTCAGACACCTGCATATCTCACCCCATCACTTTGTTCAGATCTTTGCTCAAATGTCACTTTATCAGAGATCTCTTTTCTCATTGCTCTAAATAAAATAGCATTATCTCCTTCCAATCTCTTTCCACTTCCCTGCTTTACTTTTTAGCATTAGCACCTCAATTTTTTAGTCATATTTCAATATATCAATTATGTATTGACTTTTTAACACCTTTCTTCCTCTACTGCTGATACTTACTCCAATGCTAGGAACATATTCATTAATTGACTAAATCTGTTAAAGTAAATAAAAATATACTACTGTAACTATGGTAAATATTGACAGTGGGACTCAAATGACTCCGTTTTTGGAAATGGGTAGTGTTGGAGGGAAAGCAACAGATCAGGTCCCTGTGGTCATAGGACAGATGACGATGGGAGCAAGTAATGGGTCCTACATTGGATACGTTGTGTCCTACATTCAGGACAGTGTCAGACATGTGTTTTTTCATACTTCAAACATTTAAGGAGCTTTGTAAGTGCTGGTTCCTTCAACACATACTTACTGAATACTGTGCCAGGCATCACGCTAGGAAGTAGGGAGTCCAGCCCTCACAGAGATTACAGTTTAGTGGGGGAAACAAAAAATAAATAAGTAAACAATTAAACAGAAATACAGGGAAATAAAAGGGAGATGGGAAAGAGGAACTGATGGGGGTGGAGAAGAGGAGACCTCTCTGAGGGCTTGGAGTAGTCAGAGAAGGTCTCTCAAACGGAAGAACAACTGAGCTGAGGACTAAGGGATAAAGATAAAATGGCTATTTGAAGGGCTGGAACAAAGTATAAGGGCAGAGGAAACAATGCAAAGGCCCAGGAAAGGGCCTGGGGAATTCAGAGAAATGAAGGGATATCAGTGTGGCTGAAGTGCGGTAAGCAAGATGGAAGATGATAATGAACTGAGGATTTGGGATGGGCCAAAGCACACAGGTCTTATGTACAGCTCATGCTAAAGGCTGTATTCTATTCTAAGGCCATTGGGAAGCTATTAGCTCCACATTTTATTCTCCATACAACAGGGAAAGAGATGACTGGATTTACATTTTAAAAAGATCATTCCAGGAAAACTGGTATAGACTCTTCAACAAGACGTGGTCATGGGAAAAAAAGTGGGAATGAGGGGAGACTGGTCCAAGTTAAAAGAGGCTTAAGAGACACAGTTATCAAATGTAATGCATGAAACATGATTATATCCTGGATACAAAACACATTTTGCGGGCAAGATAGGGGGAAACTTTTGAATATGGACTAGATATTAGATGATATTAAAAATACATTATTAATTTTTTAGATAATAATGATGGTATTGGGGTTATGAAGGAAAATATCCTTGTTTTTTATTTTTTAGAGATGCATTCTGAAAATGTTTTGGGGTAAAATGTTATATCTGAAACTGTTGTTTTTTCAAAAAAATTTTTTGGCTGCAAGGCATGTGGGAGCTTAGTTCCCCAACCAGGGGTCAAACCCGCACCCCCTGAAGTAGAAGCGCGGAGTTTTAACCACTGGACCGCCAGGGAAGTCCCTGAAACTGTCTTTAAAAACAGCAAAAGAAAAAAGAGAAAGCAAATATGGCAAAATGACAGAAACTGAAATCTGGATGACAGAAAGGGAGTGTTCATTATATTAGTCTCCACTTTCTTTATGTGTTTTTTTTTTTTTTTTTTTTTTTGCGGTATGCGGGCCTCCCACTGTATGGCCCCTCCCATTGCGGTGCACAGGCTCCGGTCGCGCAGGCTCAGAGGCCGTGGCTCACAGGCCCAGCCACTCCGTGGCACGTGGGATCTTCCCGGACCGGGGCACGAACCCGTGTCCCCTGCATCGTCAGGCGGACTCTCAACCACTGCGCCACCAGGGAAGCCCCCACTTTCTTTATGTTTGAATATTTTTAATACTAAAACAATTTTTTAAAAAAGACTACTAGCTGTTGTGTGAGAAGAGAAAGACGATCAAAAGTGGAAGCAATGAAAAAAAAAGTGGAAGCAATGTAATAAGTACAGGGTTACTAAAATAGTTCAGGCAAAGGATGATAAACCAGGGTGTGGTACTGCAGGTTGAGAAAAGACTTATTTAATACATATTTTGGAAGTAAAATGAATAGGATTAGAAATGGACTGCACGTGGGGGTAAAGTAAAAGATGGACATTGACTCCTGAATGCATGGCTCAAGCAACTGGTGAATGACAGTGGCACTTACTGAGATGGGAAAGCCTGAAGGAGGTGCAGCCTGAGGAGTGAAAATTAACAACCCTATTTTGTTCACAGTAAGTTACTAAATGGATGATCTGCATTAAAGTCTAAACTCTTGCACTAAACATTGTATGACGTCCTGAAAATCATTATCCCCTCTGGGTCTTGAGTTTTCTCATCTGGGAAAGTTACTTCACTTCTATTTCCTGATCTATAAAATGGAGCTAGTTTAACAGTATCATAGAATTACCATATGATCCATTAATCTCACTTCTGGGTATTTATCTGAGAGAATTCGAAGCAGGATCTTGAAGAGATATTTGCACACCCATGTTCACTGAGCATTATCCACGATAACCAAGAGGTGGAAGCAACCCAAATGTCTGACAGATGAATGGATAAAGAAAATGTGGTACATATATACAATGGAACATTATTCAGCTTTAAAAAGGAGATCCTGTCACATGCTACAATATGGGTTAACATGGAGGGCATTATACTAAGTGAACTCAGCCAGTGATAAAACGACAAATACTGTAATGATTCCACTCATATGAGGTTATCTAAAGTAGTCAAAATTAGAAACAGAAAGTAGAAAGGCTGTTGCCAAGGGCTGCAGGGAGGGGAAAGGAGGAGTTAGTGTTTAACGGGAATAGAATTTCAATTCTGCAAGATGAAAAAGTTCTAGAGATCGGCTATACAACAATGTGAAATACTTAACACTACTGAACTGTATGCTTAAAAATGTTTAATATGGTAAATTTAATGTTATGTATTTGTGACCATAATTGAGGGTTAATTGAAAAAAAAAAGGTGCCAGAAATTATGCAGGCTGCCTTTGTAGAACAGCTTCTCATCTCCGCGGAAGCCGAACAGAAAAGAGGAAAACAAGCTCCCTGGTTCACTCACCCTGCAGCAGGTACTCCATCATGTTAATGGTGCCCCCGGTGACAGGCATCATGGTGACTGGAGGTGCCTCCATGTTACCTGTTTAAGTTGAAAACGACAGAACTGGACTCGGAGTCCCCCGTCAAGTAAACACAGGATACACCTGGAGAAGAGTTATACTTGTTAATACATCAGAGAGGTGGAGAGACACCAGATCTGCTTGGGTCATTGGCCTTAACATGAAAAGATTCATTCATCCATCCATTCAAAACTTTTTGAGTAACTGCTATAGGCCAGTTTCAGGAACTGATGATACAGAAATACACAAAGGAGGCCTGATCATGGAGTTACAGCATAACCTTTTAGTCTCAAGGTCTAAAATCTCTAACCGTTTTCTGTGCAATAACTAAGTCTCTCACTCTGGAACTCAATGTCTTCCTTCTAAAACGGGGCCAACGATATTTAACCCCCAAGGCTTTGTTGCTCAGACGACAAAATGGACCTGCAATAATAGACGGATTGAGGGCTTCCCTGGTGGCGCAGTGGTTGAGAGTCCGCCTGCCGATGCAGGGGACGCGGGTTCGTGTCCCGGTCCGGGAAGATCCCACATGCCGCGGAGCGGCTGGGCCCGTGAGCCATGGCCGCTGAGCCTGCGCGTCCGGAGCCTGTGCTCCGCAACGGGAGAGGCCACAACAGCGAGAGGCCCGCGTACCGCAAAAAAAAAAAAAAAAAAAGACGGATTGAAAGGTGACTTAAAGAATCTTGTCTACCCCTCAATTTATAGATGAGGATATTGAGACTTGGGGAGGAGCCCAAGGACACACAGTAGGTCGGTGGCAGAACCTAGACCAGACTAAAATCTATGCGTTCCACCTCTCTGAATCAAACGCCTTTTAAAGCTAGCCAAGCGGAAGTTCTTTTAATTGATGGTTTAGGTCCTCTTAAGCCAGCATCAACGCGTGCCCACTTACACCAAAAACACACCTCAGGGCTTCCCTGGTGGCGCAGTGGTTGGGGGTCCGCCTGCCAATGCGGGGGACGCGGGTTCGACCCCTGGTCCGGGTGGGTCCCGCATGCCGCGGAGCAACTGGGCCCGTTTGCCGCGGCTGCTAAGCCTGCGCTCTGGAGCCCACAAGCCACGGCTGCTGAGCCCGTGTGCCACAACTGCTGGGGCCCGAGCGCTTGGAGCCCGTGCTCTGCAAGGAGGGGCCACCGCAGTTAGAAGCCTGCTCACTGCAACGGAGAGAAGCCCATGCGCAGCAATGAGGACTCAGCGCAGCCAAAAATAAATAAATTAAATTAAAAAACAAAAAAACACACACACCTCAGCGCGCGTTCTAGCCTCTTCTCGCAAAGCGAGGAATTGTATCCACCAGAGCACCTCTGAGCTTTTTAGTGACAACTAGCCCACAGCCCTAAACTTGAAGACCCTGGGAGAGGGCGAAACTTCCCTCTCTTCTTCCCACTTCCGGCAAAAAAGGTTTCGCCGCTCAAACCTCTAACACCACCACTCCGCGACGTAAGGGTGCCGAGAGGGCACAAAAATCCCCTCTGCTGGCCGGCAAGCAGAAGCGCATGCGCAAACTGCGATGCTTCGGAAAAGCTGCCGGCTTGCTTTCGAACGTTCGTCTGGGAGTTACAGGGAACCTTGACGTCATAGGCCGTCCTCCAGGAAAATATTTATTTTTTTCTGGTGTGACGACCTGGAGATGTCCAGGAAATCTCTTGAACTGACAGGGGGAAAAGAGAGCTTGGGGATGAGAGCTGCAGAAAAAGAGAAGAGATTGTTGTAAAACAAAACTTCTTTTGGTTGGCTACGTGAAGATAAAAAGGAAAGACACCTTTTACTGCTTAGCAAACTGTTCTGAACAATTGGGGAGCTCAGTAATACATTTAGTATTTGTTCACTGTTCTGTGTTTATTTTACCTCAATTTAAAAATATTTGGAGGTAAGTAAATTCAATGAATATTTATTGAACCCTGCTTATGTTCAAGCATATAAAATGCATACAAAGAGTGAGCTAGAGTGAGGTGATTGAGGCACTCTCCTGGAGCGAAAAAATTTAAGGGGGCACCAAAAAACTCAGTAACAAATAAAAAAATTTTAATGCAATATTTTACAAATTTAATGCAAAAAAAATCCTTTATGAACAAAGTGTCAGAAATTTAAAGTTGATATTCATAGCAGCCCTATGACCCGAGTATAATTACGGTAATTTTATAGATGGCGAAACTTAGGCAACAAAATGTAAAATAACACCAGAGGGAGTTGAGAGGCTGGGATACAAATTTAAGCCGCTGACTTCAGAACCCATGCTCTTAATTTCTACACTATACAGCCCCTTCTCACTCCAGTTCCCTTGCTGTAACCCACACTATCTCCCACTCATTCACATTTTTGAAAACATTCCTATAACATTTGCCCAAATTATAGCTGGCATTTGAAAAGTAGCATTAAATTAAATTTAAAAAATAATAATGGGTAAGAAATGGGCAAACAATATGGTAAAACTTGGACAAGGCTTAGGAGTTATAGGGATGGGTTTCTGTGATAAGGATGTGAGGCCTGGAGCTTAGGATGGAACTCACTTCCGTCTTTTGCCAGTACCCAGCTGTGCAACCTTGGGCAATGCACTTCCCCTCTCTGAGCCTCAGCTTCCTTTTTTATAAAATAGAGTTAAAAATAGTACTTTCTAAGAGGGAGGTTGCAAAAATAAAATGAGATATTTATGAAACACTTAGCATAGTTCCCGGCTTATTGTAGGCAATCAATAAATGGTAGCTATTATTATTCCACTTTATATTTCTCATTTGAGCAAGCACATTCTATCTTATTGAATATATTTTGTGCATGTCTCATCTCCCTAGATAGATTATAAACATCTTGAAGGGAGGAATCATGTATTTTCTTTATATATATGTGTATCTTAGCTTAGGCTGCTATAACAAAATATCATAAACAAGGTGGCTTATAAACAACAGAAATTTATTTTTCACAGTTCTGGAGGCTGGAAGTCTGAGATTGGGGTGCCAACATGGTTGGGTTCTGGTGAGAGCCCCTTTTTGGGTTGCAGGTTGCCAACTTCTTGTATCCTCACATGGTGAAAACCAGAGCAAAGCAAACTCCCTCGGGACTCTTATAAGAGCGCTAATCCCATTTACGAGGGCACTTCCCTCTTGACCTCATCTAACCCTAACCACTCCCAAAGGCCCTACCTCCTAATACTGTCACACTGGGGAGTAGGGTTTCAACGTAAGGATTTGGCAGGGGGACAAAAACATTCTATAACAATGTGTTTTACATGTAGTGGGTGTTCAGAAATTTTGTTGAACACATCACAATAACTACCAATTATTGAACAGTTAATATACCCAACTTTATATGTGTGTAAATATGTCAAATACTGCTAAAAGGTAGATATTACCATCTCCACTTTACAGAGGAGGAAAAAGAGGTTCAGAGAGGTGAAGAGACTTGCCCAAAGCCAAATCGCCAGCAAATGGCAGAACGCAGATTCAAATTCAGTTCTTTCATTCAGAAACCTACCTCTTTACCATGCTACCTTCTGAATTCATGGGCTCTTTCTCCACAGTTAAGTTCCCCAATTATTACAATTAGTGGCAACAAAGGAGGAGAGAAGTCCATACATTGTTTCCTAACCCATCGCTAGGCTGGGCTCAAAGGATTAAGACTAGCTCTTGGCCAGTCTTCATCAGAACTGCAGACCATCAACATGGTTTGTAGCACACACTCAGCTTTCTAGAATGGCCTGATAGAAATTAAATAGATCTACCCCTGTGTTATCTGCAATGCTAGGATATCAACCTTAGTGTTACAAACTAGTGTTTCCCCAGGAATGGCTGCTTCCTATATGCATAGCCCTTTGGGAAACGTATAACTCTTTCTTTTCAACCTAATGGTCTCCAGCATCCTCATAAGTTCATGCTATTCCTCCAGTCAGAGTAAAAGCCAAAGCCCTCATTATGGCTACACGATCCACCCTCATCACCTGTTACCTCTCTGACCATCTCCATCTGTGCCTGCCCCCGTCCCATCTACTCTGCTCTTACTAGAATATGTCAAGGATGCTCCCATCTTAATTGTTGTGCAGTCTGCCTGGAGCTCTCCTTTCCACTGAACTGCAGGATTCACTCCCTTGTTTCCTTTTGGTCTCTGCTCAAATCTTTACTAGGGGGGCCTTCCGTGATCACATATTTCAAATTGTAATCCACTATCTGCCCTGTCTTCCCCCATACCCTGCTGTATTTTTCTTCACAACACATTTGACTAGGTGACACACTGCCTGCTTACCAGTTTACAGC
The DNA here is from genome assembly GCF_008692025.1 of Phocoena sinus. Classification (NCBI taxonomy): domain Eukaryota; kingdom Metazoa; phylum Chordata; class Mammalia; order Artiodactyla; family Phocoenidae; genus Phocoena; species Phocoena sinus. Next base: position 22,301,702 of record NC_045763.1, on the reverse strand, counting down.
CACGAGAACTTGAAATGTGGCTTGTTCAAACTGAGATAAGCTATCAGTGTAAGATACACACTGGATTTTGAAGACTTACTATGAAAAAAATGTGAAATATCTTGATAATTTTATATATTGATTAGAGGTTGAAATGATATTTTGATAGCTAGGGTTTAATAAAACATTATTAAGTTATTATTAAATTTAATTTCACCTGTTTCTCATTATTTTTTAAAATGGGGCTAGTATATGTAAAATTCATATGTGGCTCAATTTACATTCTATTGAACAGCACTGCTATGGGATCTAGATTTGAAGGTATGGCTTTAGAGCCAGACAGATCTAGGTTTGAATCCTGGCTACTGCTTATGAGGCCCTAGGCAAGTTATTTAAACTCTTAGGCCTTCGGCAGTTCCTGGCACATGCTGTATGTTGTTGGTAAGCAATGAATCAGAGTTATCATGAGGAGAATGGTTTAGGAACTGGGAAATATTTAATTTGGAAAAGACTTGGAAGTGTGGAACATAACATCTATCTTAAAGTATATAAAATTATAACAAAGCCAGGGGAAGAGGAGGGAAGAGGAATAGTTTACATTTATTGAGAATCAGGTGCCGGATACTTTGTACATATTTATCTCATTTAAACCTCACAACAATGGTGCTTGAGGGAACAGAAACTAAGTTACTTGCTAATAACTGGTAGAGTCAGGATTAAAACCCAGATTGTCTGCCTCCAGAGATTTTGCTTACAGTCCTAAGCCACTCTGCATCCTAAGAAAAATTTAACTCATTTTGTGTAGTTCCAGAGGACAGGACTAGAACTGCTGGGTAGAAGTCATAGGGAGACAGATTTCGGCTCCATGTAAGGAACAATTGGTCATTGTGATGATGTCTAGTAATGAAAAGGACTGCTTGGATGAGAAGTAAACTCCTTTCCAGTGGAAATATTGAAGCAGAGATTATGGTAGAAAGAATTCTTGCCTGGAGTGGGAGATTGAACTGTTATATCGCCTCGATTCTTGAACACTAGCCACTCTTAAGCCACAGCATTTACTTAAAAACAGAGTTCCAGGCAGTTGAGAAACACCTCCATATACATGTACATATGTATTATAAGACAAAGCCTGATAAACATGGACACAAAGTGCATCTTAGAGTTGAAAAAATATGGTAGTTGAAACTTACAATTTCATAGTTCATAGAGACACCTAGCCTTAGTAATTCTTCACCTTTGGATTCTCTTCCTATTATGAAAACCCCAACACCATTATTAATAGTAACCATCATGAGCAAACACCCAATGACAAATAATAAATAATACAATCCTGGCTCTTACGGAGTTTGGTTTGCAGAGAGACATGTAAAACACCCCAGGTTATTCTGTGCCTAGTATTCTTCACTGGCTGCTGACTCAAGGGTTCACCTTCCTACCCCACCCTCATACGACAGGCAGCATCAGCCATTTCATCCTCTTAATCTCAAGGCGGAGACCTAAGAAAGTCTGTTGCGAAAGGGTAATTGTCCTATTTACTTGCTCCTTTCCACTTAGCCCAGCCAACCCAACCCCAGCCTCTCTGGTTGACCAGGTGTCGAGGTGCCTCAAGGGGATAGGTTATAATAGTTAATGTATTACACATATCCATAAAAGATTAAAGATTAGCTCTATTTTAGCTGAACTGTAACTGTCTGTTTGGGTTTCTCCCCTCTCAGGTCTGTCTGGGGAAGTCAGTGTTGTTTTCTATCTGAGGATAATTAACCCACTGGGTCTCGAATTTCCTAGACAGAGGCCCTTGAAGAGCTCACCTTTAGTGTGGGCTTACTGGGTACCGTACCCGGCTCTGGGGTAAGCACTTTCTGTGGATCTGGATCACTCATTTACTCCTCACACCTGCCTTCTAAAGAAGGTGGTGTCCTTCCAGTCTCACAGCTGCGAGAATTGTGAGTCTGCCACGTGATATCTTTGGAAGTAAAAGGTTTTGTTTCTGGTTCCCTAAGATTCATCATCATTAACCCCTTCTTTAGGTCAGAGGATCATATGCCATCATATACACTATCAACTCAAACCTTTCCTGGGGGAACACTCTGTGTACAGCCCGGAGGAGATAAAGAAGCTCAAGGGAGTTCCATGGAGAAGCAAAAGGGCCTGGGTTAACGCACTAGTGCTTAGCATTTAAGATGGGCCTTGGCATCAGGCTACTCGGGTTAAAATCCTATCACTGTCTAGCCACGTAAGCTTGGGCAACGTACTTTGCCTCCGTGAGGCTCATGTTCTCATTTCTCCAATGGGGAGAAACTAGTACTTCCCTTTAAGGTTGTCATGAGAATGGACTGATACACTTGGCAAATAGCAAGTATCAATAATAATTTTAACTATTCCAATTATGATTGTGGGATTCGGACTCTATTAAACATGGGTTAAAAACAAATAAATATGGGTCACATCTGGACTCAGCTGCATACTGGTGTGTGGCCTTGAGCCAGTCACTTAATTTCTCTGAGTTTGTTTCTTAATCTGTAAAACAGGGAGATGATCCACTTGACAGGATTGCTGTGAAGAGTACGGATGGCACATACAATGTGCTGAGCGTGTAATAAATATTTTCAGACAGTGCCTTCAAATAGTTTGGTTGAGGAGGCAGGGCATAAACATTAAAAATGGGACAAATGAAAATTTTAAGGAGAATTGGCATGTCTCTATGGACATAACAAGGCAAGCTGTGGCATACAGTTTAGTCAATACTTATTACGGGTGTAGCGCGAGCCGGGTGGGCATTGTACTGGGCTCTTAGAATATGAGTATGTGCAAGACAAGCTAAATCCATACCCCGACAGAGCCTACATTTTAGTGATAAAACATTACATACCGTGAAAAATGGTTACAAAAGAAATAATGTGAAAAATACTTATGTTGTCAACTAAAAAAAAGGCAGCTACAAAATCCTACATGTGATATGTTTTTAACTATATAGTCTCCAAAGCATCCATGCACAGAGGAAAAAAACCCAAACACTCTAATGCTAAGAATAATTGGTTTTGGTTAATGAGACCAGAGATTATTTTTCCCTCCATTTGTCCCTGTTTTCCCAATTTTTGATGAGCGTGTGTTACTTAAAAAGAAAAAAAAGCTTTAAACAAACCAAACGTCCATCAATAGGTAAATGGATAAACAAATTGGGATATATTCATAAAACACAATAGTATTCAGCAATTAAAAAAGAAAGAACAGGGCTTCCCTGGTGGCGCAGTGGTTGAGAGTCTGCCTGCCGATGCAGGGGACACAGGTTTGTGCCCCGGTCCGGGAAGATTCCACATGCCGCGGAGCGGCTTGGCCCATGAGCCATGGCTGCTGAGCCTGCGAGTCCAGAACCTGTGCTCCACAACGAGAGAGGCCACAACAGTGAGAGGCCCGCATACCGCAAAAAAAAAAAAAAAAAAAAAGAACAAAGTACTGATAGACAAATCTAAAGACATTCTGAGTGAAAGAAACCAGACACAAAAGAATATATAATTTGTGATTCCATTTATAAGATATTCTGAAACAGACAAAACTAATCTATAGTGAAATAAATGAGATCCCTACTTGCCTGGATTAAGGAACGGGAAGGATTGATTGCAAAGAGTTACAAGGGAACTTTTTTGGAATATAGAAATATTCTATATTTTAACTGTGGTGGCGGTTACTGAGGTGTGTATATTTGTCAAAACGCATCAGGCTGTACATTTAAATGGGTGCATTCGAATTGTACGTATATCTATCACAATAAAATTGATTAAAGTAATGAACAAAATTTCATTTTTTTTCTGGTTACAAGAGCATTTCCTGCTTATTGTGAGAAGTTCTAATATTTTAGAAAAAAGTTCAAATATTTAGGAAAAAGTTACTTTCTCCATTTTGAGAAATTGGAAAGTCAAAGCAACTCTAACCACAGGGTTTGTACACAGTGAATATTGGTAAATCAAAAAACAGAGTAGGAGAGAGAATTAACCCCATGAGGAAGCAAAGAAGAGTGAATAGAACGTTGCACCCAGTAAGAACAACAGAAATCCAGGAGAAGCCCTGCTGGAGGATGAGGCCATCAGGGGTGACAAGACAGGTGTGTGACCCCTAATGACACGCTCCCACAGGTGGGAAGGAAGGGAGAATGGAGGTCGGAATAGGTGAACTGATAAGGAATTGTGTGTCACTGGCTTTTCTACTTACTCTTAGGGTTCTGTCTTCCCATTCCCTTGGGGGAAAGAGTGAGACTGTGGCAATGACAAAAATCATGATGGCAGAGAAAAGCTGAGAATAAATGAAGGAGGAAGTGGGCACAGGGTCCTTGATAATGACCAAGTCAACCAGGGAGCTAATTCCCAAGGACATTGTTGTCCTTCCTGCTTGGCCAGTATTGTTGATTGATTCCCCCATTTGTCCTTCGTGGATGGGACTTGTATTAGTCAGCAATTACGCACCAAGAACCCATAGAAAGTCCCATCTTGGCATTCTTTGTGGATGCAAAAATGGTGGAAGACTCAGGTCCCAGTCCCCACTACAGTGGGAAAAAGAAAACTAGTAATGACTCCTAATAGTTCACATGTGCACAGCAATGTAAAGTTCACCAAGTATTTTTCATTCATTTCAGTCCAGTCTCCCACCATCAGGCGTCAGAGGTAAGAGGAGGGGCAGTGCGGCAAAGGAGAAAGAGGCAGACATACCCCACCTAGGCTGAGATGCCAACTCCAACTCCTATGAGCCGATGAACTCAAGCAGTGACATCCTCTCCTATGGCCACTATGAAGATAAAGAGACATGTATATGACACACCAAGATAAAGAGACATGTATATGACACACCTAGCACAGTGGTATGTACTGTGACTGGATTGCTGGTACTATGGTCATCCCAATTTTACGGATGTGGACATGGCTCAGTGGAAGCCATGAAAAAATTGTAAGCAAGAGCTGAGACTTTCTGAGAAGTCTCCAAGTTGGAAGACTCCTTCACCACTGTTGTCTGCTCTTCCCCCAGAATGGGCTATTCAGGAAAGAGACCATGCCCAAGGGGTGATTTAGGGAAAGCCCTGCTGACATGAAAGCATAGGATCATAGACTTAAAAGTGATCAACTCCAGAAATTCCCAGTGGTTAGGACTCAGTGCTTTCACTGCCAGGGCCCAGGTTCGATCCCTGGTCAGGGAACTAAGATCCTGCAAGCCGAGTGGTGCAGCCAAAACAGAAAAAGGGATCAGCTCCCTCTCCCCGACCCCACAGAATGGATGGGGAAACCAAGGCCCAGCAAGCAGAAGGGACTTGCCTAAACGAGTCAGCATAGAATGTCAATCCCTGAACAGTGGCCAGACTTTACTCTTGCTATTTCCTTCTGAACCCAAACTCTCTAGTCATACAGATTTGGGGTCGATTCTTTATTTTTATTTTGAATATATATATATTTTTATGTATGTATGTCTTTTTTAAAGTCTTTATTGAATTTGTTACAGTATTGCTTCTGTTTTATGTTTTTTTTGGTTTCGAGGCATGTGGGATCTTAGCTCCTTGACCAGGGATGGAACCCGCACCCCCTGCATTGGAAGGCAAATCTCATCAACTCGGACCACCAGGGAAGTCCCTGGGGTCTATTCTTGACCCTACACTAACTAGCTGTGGGTTGTAACATCTCTGATGCTCAGTACCTGCATTTGTAAAATGAAATAATAGCATCTCACTGGTTTGCTATAAATATTAAATTATATGGTGCATGTCGAGTGTACAATAATTTAAACATGTGTACGTTTCCCATTTTACAGATGAGGAATCGAGGCTTGTCGAAACTTCCCTTGGTTCAGGATTGTACCTAAGGTCAGAGAGTGAGCCTAGAAGACACTGAAGAAATCTCTGGGTGAGGACTGGGGCTGCACAGGGTGAGCCAAGCTCTTCTTGCCCCTGTCAGTGGGAGCCATCCTTCTGTTCAGGAGCTCAAGAAGACACTAGCCACCCATGGTGACCTTCCCTGCCTCTGAGGCCTCGGTGCATAAACAGGTTGTGAAACAACCTGGGCAGTGACTCAGCCCGGGGCCTGTTCTGCTGGTCAGTGCAGACAGGCTGGGGCTGTTTGGTTGAGCCTTGAAAGGACATCATGTCTGACAAACATGTTGCTTGTCAAAGCCCTGATGACGGTGTCAAGCACAGACTGTGAACTCTGATCCCTGAGGCGTCACAGATGACTGAACTGGGGTGCCTGAGTTGTAGACAACATCTCCTGGTTGTTATTCTGGTCTAACAACCACCCAGGGCCAATGTCATGAAGAGGGGAATGTGTTAGAGGCTGGGGAGCCTCTATTTTTCAAGAGGCAGCTTGACATTTTGGCCAGGGTCTGAGCTTTTGGTGTCCACATTGTACAGACCTGAGTTCAGATTCTGACCCTGTTGCCTATTGTCCTTGTGACCTTGGACGGATGTCTTGCCCTCGCTAGGTTTCAATGTCCTTATTCTATGTAATGCCCACCTCACAAAATTGTCTTTTCAAGATAAAAGGTATAAATTTCCTGAAACATGGAAAACACTCCATAAGTTGTTATTAGGATCCTACCCTCAAATCTGCCTCTTTCTCCACTTCAAACTGAAATTGCCCCTCCGGAGCTAAGGGTTACACTATAGTGTCACTTTTCCACTCAGCCAGAAGTGGTGAAAAGCAATCAGTATCACTCTCACAGATACATGCCCAAGGGCAGTGTATCATTTCTATTCTATTGATTCCTGGATTTATTTCCTACTATTAGAAGAGAAAGAGACACTTTTAACCAAGGGGGGTGGTAGGTCAAAATTGGTCCCCAAAGACATGCAGATCCTAATCTCTGGAACCTGTGAATGTTACCATATATAGCCAAAGAGACTTTGTAGATGTGATTAAGTTAAGGATACTGAGATGGAGAGATTATCCAGGTATGCCTCAAATGTAATCACAAAGTATCCCTTATGAGAGGGAGATAGAGGAATATTTGATTGCAAAAGAGGAGTAGGCGGGCTTCCCTGGTGGCGCAGTGGTTGGAGAGTCCACCTGCCAATACAGGGGACACGGGTTCGTGCCCCAGTCCGGAAAGATCCCACATGCCGCAGAGCGGCTGGGCCCGTGAGCCATGGCCGCTGAGCCTGCACGTCCGGAGCCTGTGCTCCGCAGGGGGAGAGGCCACAACAGTGAGAGGCCCGCGTACCGCAGGAAAAAAAAAAAAAAAAAAAAAAAGAGGAGTAGGCAACGTGATGACAAAAGCAGAGATTGGAGTGATGTGACAGCAGGTCAAAGAATGCAAGCTGCCCCCAGAAGATGGAAGAGGCAAGGAATGGATTTTTCCCTGGAGCCTCCAAAAGAAATCAGCTCTGCCAAACCTTGATTTTAGCCCCATAAGACTCATCATTTCTGACTTCTGGCTCCCAGAACTGTAAAAGAGTACATTTCTGGTTTTTTTAAGTCACTAAATTTGTGGTCATTTGTTACAATTGCAATAGGAACCTACTCCAAGGCTGTGGTTGTCTTACTAATTATAAAAATGAATACTTGTGGTACATACCCACACAATGGAATACTATCTGACAATAAAAAGAAACAAAGTATTGACACGTGCTACAACATGGATGAACCTTGAAAACATTATGCTAAGTGAAAGAAGCTGATCACAAAGGACTACATATTGTATGGTTCCATTTATATGAAATAATCGGAATAGGCACATCTAGAGGGACAGAAATTATATCAGTGGTTGTTTAGGATTGGGAGGATGTGAGGCTTGGGGGGTGATGGCTAAGAGATGATGCAGGGTTTTCTTTGTGGGGGGAGTAGTGAAAATGTTCTAAAATTTATTGTGGTGACGATGGCACAACTCTGTGAACGTACTGAAAACCATTGAATTGTACGCTCGTATGGTATGTGAATTGTATCTCAGTAAAAATTGTTTCCAAAATAATACTAAGAGCTAACATTTATTGAAACTCTTGCCAGACACTGTGCTATTAGTTAAGAGCCTTCTCATTTAATACTGGAATAATAATAATATAATAACTAACCTTAGAACTGGCTACAGACCAGGCACTATTTTAGAGCATTTTTACAGAGATTAGCTCCTTAATCCCCATAGGCAACCCAATAATTTAGACACTATTATTACCCCAATTTAAGGTAAGAAGACTGAGGTACTGAGAGGTTACATAACTTGCCCCAAATCACACAGCTTCTAAGTGGTAGAATCAGGATTTCATCCCAAGTCAATGGACTCCTGAGCCGGAGATCTTAATGATTTTGTTTGCCTGCAGTCACGCTTGCACCATGGGACTGGCCCGTAGACTAGTTGATTGGATCTAAGGAACTTACTATTTCCTAGCAGTTCTTTGCACTGCTCAGCTGCACTTCCTGTATCTTCATAATTGACTCCCCTTTTTAGCCTAAAGCTTAGCAGATTTCTGTTACTTATACTCAAAAGGGCCCTGATTCAGAAAAGGGCAAATTTCAACCACACCAGGGCAGAGCAGGGCCTTCCAGTGTGGTGAGCCCAGAGCATGTTTTACTGACCCTGGCACCTGGGGGCCCCCAGAGACCACGTGCTGGAGAAAAGACTAAGCATTTCAGCCCCTCCCAGGCCAGCAGCTCAGCAGTCTTTGTTGCATGTGTTCCCATGTGTAAAGGCCCAGTGAATATTGTTTTTTAATTAAAAATAACTTGTGGGGTTTTTAAAAAAGGTACTATTACTAAAGCTCATTTGCAGGCAATAGAATATTGGAATTAAAATCCTGGCCTCTGAACTCTGGAAAAGAGTTTGGCAGTTTGTTAAAAACTAAGTTCACAACCACTATACAACCCAGCAATTGCAAACCTGTGCATTTATCCCAGAGAAATGAAAACTTCTAAGACAGAAACCTGTACATGAATGTTTAGAGCTGCTCTATTGGTAGTAGCTAAAAACTGGAAACAACCCAGATGTCCTTAAGTAGGTGAATAGTTAAACCATGGTGTATCTATGGAATACCACTCAGCTTGGAGTACTACTCAACAGTGAAAGGAAATAAAATATTGATACACACAATGACCTGGACGGACTTCCAGAGAATTATGCTAAGCAGAAAAAGCCGAACTCAAAAAGTTATATTTGGGACTTCCCTGGCAGTCCAGTGTTTAAGACTCCACGCTCCCAATGCAGGGGGCATGGGTTTGATCCCTGATTGGGGAACTAAGATCCCGCATGCCACGCGGCCAATAAAAAGGTTACACTTGGCACAATTCATTTGTATAACACTCTTGAAATGACAAAATTATAGAAATGGAGATCAGATTACTAATGCCAGGGGTTAAGGAGGGGATGGAGGCAGGAGGGAACTGTGTGTGGCTATAAAAAGGCAATGTGAGGAATCCTTGTGGTGATGGAATGTTCTGTGTCTTGACTGTATCAATGTTGTGATAGTGTTCCCATAGTTTTGCAAAATGTTACTATTGGGAGAAACCAGGTAAAGGGTACACAGGATCTCTTTGTACTGTATCTTAAAACCGCATGTGAGGGAATTCCCCAGTGGTCCTCTTGGCTAAGACTCCAAGCTCCCAATGCAGGGGGCCCGGGTTCAATCCCTGGTCAGGGAACTAGATCCTGCATGCATGCCACAACTAAGAAGTCCGCATGCCTGCAACTATGAGCCTGCATGCCACAACTAAAGACCCCACATGCCGCAACTAAGACCTGGCGCAACCTAAATAAATACTAAAAAAAAAAAAAAAATCCTGGGCCCTATATCCAAATCACACCTCCACCTTTTATCAGCTCTGTCTTAGAGTAGGTTACTCTTCCTCTCTGCCCTCAGTTTTTACTCATCTTACAGATATTTTTGTGAGAAACAAATGATATTATGCATATAAAATGTTAAGTACAGTACCTGCTACATTGTAAGAACTTAATAAATAATTCCACCACTCTCAACATTTAGATCAATTTCTGTTTTTAACTCCACAGTTCCAAGCACTGCATCCAGACATAATGTCTAGCTCCAAAAGATTGTAGTGGAACAAAGAAAGAATTCCTTTAAGTATCTCTTTCTCTCTTTTTAAAATAGCAGCAGCTTTATTGAGAGCTTTATTTTAAATTCACCCATTTAAAACAAACAAGTCAATGGTTTTTAGTATATTCACAGATTTTTGCAACCATCACCACAATCAATTTTAGAATATTTTATCACCCCAAAAGGAAATTTAGCACCTATTAGCCATCACTCACTATTCCCCCCCCCCCATATACTCCCCAGTCCCCACCCTAGGCAACAACAAATCTACTTTCTGTCCCTATAGATTTGCCTGTTCTGGATGTTTCATGTAAATGGAATCATAAAAAATGTGGTCTTTTGTGACTGACTTCTTTCACTTAGTGTAATGTTTTCAAGGTTCATTCATGTAAAATTTATCAGTACTTTATTCCTTTATATTGCTGAATCATCTTCCATTATATGGATTTTCTTTATTCTTTCATCAGTTGATGGACATTTGGGTTGTTTTGGCTATTATACATAATGCTGCTGTGAACATTTGTGTATAACTTTTTGTGTAAACGGATGTTTTCATCTCTCTTGGGTATATACCAAAAAGTAGAATTGCTGGGTCATATGGTAACTCTGTGTTTTACCTTTTGAGGAATTGCCTGACTCTTTTCCAAAGTGGCAGCATCATTTTACATTCCTAGCAGTTGTATATGAGGGTTCCAATTTTTCCACATTCTCCTCTTTTCTTTCTTTCTTTCTTTCTATCTTTCTTTCTTTCCTTCCTCCTCCCTCCTTTCTTTCTTTCTTTTTCTTTCTTTCTTTCCTTCCTTCCTTCCTCCTTTCTTTTCTTCCTTTCTTTCTCTTCCTTCCTTCCTTTCTTTCTTTCTTTTTTAATGGTAAGTTAACCGTTCCCAGAAGCCCTCCAGCAGACCCTCCTTCCTGTCTTATTGGCCAGAACAAGATCAGATGCATGGCTGCCCCTAAAACTATCACTAGCATTGTCTTGACTGGCTTAGAGTTAAATCTTCAGCTCAGTTCTGGATGGGGACACATTCCCTCGGAGGTGAATACCTGGACAAACTTGGAGTTCAATGAACAAAGAAGAAAGAGATCTGGGGTAAGTAACAATATTCTGTTACAATGTCTTTCAGGTCTATTTCTTACAAACTTATGAAAATATTTAAACAAAACAAAAAATGAGATCATATTGTACTATACATACTGTTTTTTAACTTGATTTATCACTTAATGAAACACTGAATATATCTTCTATGATCATACACATTCGTTCATAATATGATTTTAATGGCTGAATGACATTTTAAGTTCTGCAACATACCGAAGCCTTCTAGTTCGTCTTGGCACGCTTAAAATCGTAGTCATAGGGCTTCCCTGGTGGCGCAGTGGTTGAGAGTCCGCCTGCCGATGCGGGGGACACGGGTTCGTGCCCCGGTCCGGGAGGATCCCACATGCCGTGGAGCGGCTGGGCCCGTGAGCCATGGCCGCTGAGCCTGCGCGTCTGGAGCCTGTGCTCTGCAATGGGAGAGGCCGCAACAGTGAGAGGCCTGCGTACCGCAAAAAAAAAAAAAAAAAAAAAAAAAAAGAATTTCTCTCTCTCTCTAACTCTACCTCCGTGTCTGTGTGGCTCCCTCTTTCCTTTCCCTTCTCCTAGCCTCCCTAGTGAAACACAGCTTCTTTTTTCCCAAGAGTTCCAACAAATGTGCTGGGGAGGATTCTCACTGACCCAGCTTGGGTTATATGTCCATCTTTGTACCAGTCACTGTTGCACTCTAATTGGCTAGACCAGACTTCATTGTGTGTCCACGTCTGGAGATATAAATGTGGGGTTGGGCCTACCAGAACGATATAGAATCAGAGTAGGATAAGTGAATCTCTAAAGCATAATAGGAGTGTGCAGTTTCCAAAAAGTATAAAGGAGGCTGGGTAGGTAAATGCGGACATCCTTTCCAGGATATTTAGCATGGTATTCAGTTTGTCCCCAACAGTGTGGCCATGGGGGTTGTTTACAACTCAGTATCCATTCTGATCAGTTGATGCCATGCGCTTCCAGTTTTTAACTATTTTGAACATACCTCTGTCCATTTCCATCAAACAAGTAGTCTTGCCCCAATTTATTAATGTTCTCAGCCAGACCATCTGTTCCTGCTCCCAAAGGCACACATCCTGTGGCCCAACCCCGTAGTTATACATCTCAGGACCTCACTCTGAAGGAAGAGTCCGGCTGTCTACTTTTAAGCTTACTCATCTTCAAAGAACACCAACCCAGTTACCATTTTCTCCATGAAGCCTTCCTGATTGCCCCCACCTGGAATTGACCTCCGCCCTGCCCTGCCCCACCTGAATGCTCTTTATTAGTACTTCTCTTATCGTCTCTTTGCTTGGAACTAGGCTTTTACCTGTCTTTACCTCCCTATGAGACCCTAAGCTTCTTGAAGAAAAGGACTGCATCTTATTCATCTTTCTATTTCCTAAAAGTCTGTCACAGCAATCCCCTGCCACTTAATCAGTCCTGTGACATTAGGAAAAGCCCTTCCCCTCTTTGAGCTTTGATTTATTCTTTTGTAAAATAGGGATGATGGTGGTCCTTACCTCACAGCTTTTTGTGAGACCTGAAATACTCTTACATAATTTACTGAACATATACTATGTGTGTCATGATGTGCCTTATAAAGTGCAAATACCTAGTGCTAGCAGATCTGGGACTCAAATGTGCTTTTCTAAATCGGCTATGCTCCTAACCACTATTCCAAACAGCGTCCCATACTGGAGAAAGACACTGCCTGGCACACAGTAGGAATACAGTGAATGTTGCTAAATGCTTGGCTGTGTTGAATTGAATCAAATTCTGCTTTGGCCCCACTTTCCCCTGGACTGTGATTTGCCCCTCTTCAGTTTATCCTACCTGTGTAATCAGACACGTGACACCTCCCTGGTGGGGGGTGCCCCACTTAATTTCTGCTGATCTGGAATGTGTCTTCCCAGCACTCCTGCAAACTGGGAGGAGCCCATGGGCTGTAAATTCTGGATCTGGGACATCCCAGAGGTCTTTGCACCAACCCAGACAGCAGCTGGAACTCCAACCGAGGGAGATGCTGCCTGGTGGGGGAGGGGAAATGTGTGCACCATCTCTTCCTTCCCCCCAGCAGAGGAGTCCAATGTCCAAGGCCTCCGGTGTCCTGTCTTGGACGTATTCCTTACCTTTTGGTTTCTGGGGAATTTGTGGAGATAACACCACTTCATTGTGAACCTCCTCACTTCGTAGCAACTTTGTGGCGAGATGTTTGGGAAAAGGACCGTGGGGAATCTGGATCTGCCAAATTCATATTCCTGTTCCTGGAAACATATTTTCCCCAAATTTATTTGTTTTTCATTTACTGAGCAGTTGATATGTGCCAAGTGTTGAATTGAACACGTTATGTACATTATTTAATTTAGGATTTCTCAATCATAGGACTATTGATTTTTTGGATTGGATAATTCTTTGTTGTAAAGGACTGTCCTGTGCATTGTAGGGCAGCATCCCTGGCCTCTATCCACCAGATGCTAGTAGCACCTGTCCACTTGTGACAACTGAAACATGTCTCCAGACTTTGCCAGATGCCCAGGGGGTGGCGGGGGGAGCGGCAAAATCATTCCAGGGTGAGAACCACTGATTTAATGGAACAGACTCCACAATATACTGCGGAGGGGGGAAACAGATTGTAAAACAGACTGTTTACTATGTTGCCATTTTGTTAGCATATTTCGACATAGAAGGAAGAGCTAGAAGATAAATTCTACAAAAGAATAACAGTAGTACTCTCTAGGGATGGATTTTTTAAAAATAAATTTATTTATTTATTTATTATTTTTGGCTGAGTTGGGTCTCTGTTGCTGGGTGCGGGCTTTCTCTAGTTGTGGCGAGCAGGGGCTACTCTTCATTGTGGTGCGTGGGCTTCTCATTGCAGTGGCTTCCCTTGTTGCAGAGCACGGACTCTAGGCATGCGGGCTTCAATACTTGTGGCACGTGGGCTCAGTAGTTGTGGCACGTGGGCTCTAGAGCACAGGCTCAGTAGTTGTGGTGCACGGGCTTCGTTGCTCCGTGACATGTGAGATTTTCCCTAACCAGGGCTCGAACCTGTGTGCCCTGCATTGGCAGGCGGATTCTTAACCACTGCGCCACCAGGGAAGCCCCAGAAATTTATTATAAAATTAAATATACAGTGACTTCCCTGGTGGTGCAGTGGATAGGACTCCATGTTCCCAATTCAGGGGGCCCGGGTTCAATCCCTGGTCAGGGAAATAGGTCCCGCGTGCATGCAGCAACTAAGAATTTCGCATGCCACAACCTAGGAGCCCGCCTGCCGCAGCTAAGACATGGCGCAACCAAATAAATAAATATATATATATATTTTTTAAAAAGGCATTTCCATACTGTTCTCTATAGTGGCTATTACCATTAAAAATAAATGAATAAATAAATATACATTTACCACATGTCCCAACAATTTCATGCCTATGGTTTTACCTAAGAGAAATAAAAATCTATGCCCACACAAATAGTAGCTTTATTCCTAATAGCCAAAACTACAAACAAATCAAATATCCATTAACTGGTGAATAGGTAAACAAATTGTGATGTATTCATGCAATAATATTGTATTTGGCAATAAAAAGGAATAAACTACTGATACAAACAACAGCATGATGAATCTCAAAAGCATTATGCTAACTGAAAGAAGCCAGCCACAAAAGCTTACATCATGAATACTTCTTTTTATATGAAATTCTAGAAAAATCAAAAGTATAGTGGCAAAGCAAAACCAGTGGTTCTTAGGGGATGGGATTGGGGGAAGGGACTGATATTAAAAGAACTCAAGGGGGCTTCCCTGGTGGCGCAGTGGTTGAGGGTCCGCCTGCCGATGCAGGGGACACGGGTTCGTGCCCCGGTCCGGGAGGATCCCACATGCCGCGGAGCGGCTAAGCCCGTGTGCCACGGCTACTGAGCCTGCGCGCCTAGAGCCCGCGTGCCACAATTGCTGAGGCCCGTGAGCCTGGAGCCTGTGCTCGGGAACGAGAGAGGCCACAGCAGTGAGAGGCCCGCGCACCTCAACGAAGAGTAGCCCCCCCCGCTCGCTGCAACTGGAGAGGGCCCGTGCGCAGCATAGAGGACCCAGTGCAGCCAAAAATAAATAAATAAAATAAATAAATAAAAGAATTAAAAAAAAAAAAAAAGAACTCAAGGAACTTTTGAGGGGGGATTAAAATATTCCATATCATGATGTTGGTGATGGTTAGGTGACTGTATACCTTGGTCAAAACTCAATGAGCTGTACATTTAAAATGGGTAAATTTTATTGTATGCAAATTCTACCTCAGTATGGCTCACTGTAAAAGTTTTGATGCCATGACAGACCTATTAGAATGACTAAAATGAAAAAGACCAAATTATACCAAGTGTTAAAGAAGATGTGGAGCAACACGTGCTCTTGAACACTGTTGGTGAGAGTGTGAAACAGTACAGACTCTAGAAAACAGTTGGGCAGTTTTTTGTGAAGTTAAGCATACATTTGTCGTACAACCCAGCAATTCCACTTCTAGGTATTTACCCAAGAGGAATGCAAATTTATGTCCACAAAAGGACTTATAACTGAATATTCATAGCAGATTAATATAAGTACCTGCAAACTGAAAATAAGCCAAATGTTCGACTGATAAACAGAGGAACGGCCTGGGGTATATTCATACAATGAAATAGCACTCAGCTATAAAAAGGAATGACCTACCAATATAGAAAACTCATGAATAAACTTTAAAAACATTAGGCTGAACAAAAGAAACCATACACAAAAATATATATACTCTAATTCCACTTATATGAAATTATAGAACAGGCACAACTAATCTGTACTTGAATGCAAAACTTTTTAAAAGGAATGGCAAAATAGATCCGTCAAAGATGTTCAAGTAGGAGAATTACATATACAAGGCTATGTTTGAGGAGATGACTTAACACCTGTTTGATGTGATTAGAACAATGAGAAGACAATTTGGTTTTCTTTCTTATATAATTTGCTGATTCTTCACATTTTAAAAACTAAAAAAAAAGGTGGTGTGATGAATTGGGCGATTGGGATTGACATGTATACACTGATGTGTATAAAATTGAACCTGCTGTATAAAAAAATAAATAAAATTAAATTAAAAAATTTAAAAAGAGATGAAAAAAGAAAAAAAGAGTTGCTGTATTACTCAGCCATAAAAAACAATGAAATAATGCCATTATTCAGCAACATGGCTGGACCTAGAGATTATCATACTAAGTGAACACAGTCAGAGAAAGACAAATACCATATGATATCACTTATATGCAGAATCTAAAATATGATGCAAATGAACTTATCTACGAAACAGAAACAGACCCTCAGACATAGAGAACAGACTTGTGGTTGCCAAGGGGGAGGGGGGAGCGAGAGGGATGGACTGGGAGTTTGGGGTTAACAGATGCAAACTATTATATATAGAATGGATAAACAACAAGGTCCTGGGACTTCTTTGGTGGCGCAGTGGTTAAGAATCCGCCTGCCAGTGCAAGGCACAAGGGTTGGAGCCCTGGTCCGAGAAGATCCCACATGCCGCGGGGCAACTAAGCCCATGTGTCACAACTACTGAGCCCGCGTGCCACGACTACTGAAGCCCGCATGCCTAGAGCCCGTGCTCTGCAACAAGAGAAGCCACTACAATGAGAAGCCCACGTACCGCAAGGAAGAGTAGCCCCCTCTACAAGGAAGAGTAGGCCCTGCTCGCTGCAACTAGAGAAAGCCCGCGAGTAGCAACGAAGACCCAATGCAGCCATAAATAAATAAATAAATAAACTTATGGGGAAAAAAAGGGTCCTACTGTATAGCACAGGGAACTATATTCAATATCCTGTGATAAACCGTAAAGGAAAAGAATATGAAAAAGAATGTATACATACATATAGATATTTATGTATAACTGAATCACTTTGCTGTACAGCAGAAATTAACACAATGTTTTACATCAACTATACTTCAATAAAATAAATATACAAAAATAAAAAATAAAAAAAGAGTTGCTGCCAGTTATGTGGTCATCCCTCCTCTGAACCCCAATGTTCTGGGAACACCACTTTTTGCCTTTTGTCCTCCTAATTGAGAGGTTGTAACTTCTTTCTACAGTTTTTAGTCTCTGGGTTACCTCAGCATCTTTCTTTTTTCACCTTTATTCTCTTTTAGGATATAACTATGTATCTAATTCCCTGTACTAAATCTTATTTTATTTTATTTACTTATTTACCTATTTATTTATTTGGCTGTGCTGGGTGTCAGTTGCGGCATGTGGGGTCTTTAGTTGTGGCATGCAGGATCATTTAGTTGCGGCATGTGGGATCCAGTTCCCCGACCAGGGATAGAACCTGGACCCCCTGCATTGGGAGCACGGAGTCTTAGCCACTGGATCACCAGGGAAGTCCCTTAAATCTTTTTTTTTCCCTAACTGTGTGGCCTCTCCCATTGCGTAGCACAGGCTCCGGACGCGCAGGCCCAGCGGCCATGGCTCACGGGCCCAGCCACTCCGCGGCATGTGGGATCTTCCCAGACAGGGGCACGAACCCATGTCCCCTGCAACGGCAGGTAGACTCTCAACCACTGCGCCACCAGGGAAGCCCATTATTTTTTTAAAAAAAGAGTTGCTGTAATTTAGCCCAATAAAATGTGCCAGGTATTGTTTCATCATTAACTGTCTTAAACTTAGAGCAGACACTTCTCCTGATGATTTACTCTTTCTTTGATATAATGATTTTCTTCTTATTCAACAAGAAGAGACCCTGAAACAAAACTTTATCATTTCCCTCATTTCTTCCTTTTTAAAAAAATAAATTTATTTATTTTTATTTTTGGCTGTGTTGGGTCTTTGTTGCTCCACGTGGGCTTTCTCTAGTTGCAGTGAGTGGGGGCTACTCTTCGCTGTAGTGCGCGGGCTTCTCGTTGCGGTGGCTTCTTTTTTTGCAGAGCACGAGCTCCAGGCACGTGAGCTTCAGTAGTTGTGGCACCCGGGCTCAGTAGTTGTGGCTCATGGGCTTAGTTGCTCTGCAACATGTGGATCTTCCCGGACCACGGTTCAAACCCGTGTCCCCTGAATTGGCAGGCAGAGTCTTACCACTGCACAACCAGGGAAGTCCAATTCTTTTTTTAAAAATGTCTCTTCTTTAAAAATACTTAAACTAAATTTAAAATATTGCCTTACACGTAAGCCATCATCTCTCAAGAAGCAATCAAATTATCCACGTACCTCTTGTAACTTTGTAGGTATAGTTTATTTGTTTGTTTTTTGTTTTGCTGTACGCGGGCCTCTCACTGTTGTGGCCTCTCCCGTTGCAGAGCACAGGCTCCGGACACGCAGGCTCAGCGGCCATGGTTCACGGGCCCAGCCGCTCTGCAGCATGTGGGATCTTCCCAGACCGGGCCACGAACCCGTGTCCCCTGCATCGGCAGGCAGACTCTCAACCACTGCGCCACCAGGGAAGCCCTATTACTAACTCTTTTCTCCAGTTAGTTATTGTCAAATTATCTAATGACTACTATATTCATTAGCAAATGCCTAGAATGAAATATTGTCCTAAGCCTAGTGAAGTAATACATTTTGTTGCATTTATGTTTTTGTTCTAATTTTTGAATGCAAAACTTCGTGATTTACTAATAAAGAAATGAGTGATTAAGAACAACAACGACAAACTAACCTGTAGTGACAGAAAGCAGAGAGTAGGTGTCTGGGCGACACAAGATAGGGGATTGGGGGACTCACTGCAAAGCACCACAAGGGAATTTGATTTGGTTGGGTGGCAGTTACGTAGGTGTGTACTTTTGTCAAAACTCATGGAACTGTGTGCATTTAGAAAGTATGCATTTTATTGCATGCAACTTATACTTTAATGGGTTCTATTTGAAAGGAAAAATAAAACAGGGTAAAGAAATGCACATTAGAGGAGAATACCAACCTCGAAGGGAAGAAAGTAAAACCCAGAGAGCCTGGAGGGTCCTGCTTTTGTCGGTCTATGACTTTGGCTCTGAGCTTTGTTTCCCCCAAATCTTCCCCAAATCTTACCTATCTTTAAGACCTAGCTGAAATGCTGCCACTTCTAGGAAAGTTCCCTGGCTTCCCCAGCCCACAGTGATTTATCTTTGAAGTCAATATTGATTCTGCATATTAAAACAAAAATCCTCCATAAACGAGTATAGTGCTTTCAGCCCACTATTTCAGCTGATTCTCACCTTAACCACCAGTCAGGGCAAGGATTATTCTACCCATTTTAGAGTTGGGAAGACTAAGGCTTAAGAAGGGAAGTAACTCACCTAAATATTACAGCCTCCAATTCCTAGGCCTCCAATGCTCCTTCCCTATTGGAGGGGTGGGTAGAAAGAGCACGGGTCGAAGAATCTAGAACTCCTGCTAATTTGCTTGGCAGATTCCTGGGCAATATTAATATTGCTAGACCTCAGCTTCCACGGCTGTAAAATGGGTGAAATCCCTGCCTGCCTATGTCCTAGGGTTGTGGTTAGGATTGCCAAAAACAGTCCCTGGTTGGTGAATAAGTGATCAATAAGTATTTAATGCAATCAACACACACAAATTGAGCGCTTAACTCTAACACTATGGCAGACAGTGGGGGTACAACAGCTAACAAGGAGACAGGCAAGAAGCAATAAAGATTATGAAAGGTGCTGAAGAGAAAAGGGGTGGAATTAGGTTGAGAAACAGGGATCAGGTCAGAACTCTGACGAGATGATATGGAGGTTTAGAAAGAGCTAGCCCCCACACAGGCCTGGGAGAGGAGCAGTCTAGGTAGTGGGAATTCTATATTATCTTGCATTTCACAACTCCCATTTCACATATGAGGAAATTGAGGCTATTCATCTGAAATAATAACATTGACCCAATCCCTGTCTTCCGTTGAAGGGCGGAAGTAAATTAACTAAACAGGTACTCTATGAACATTTTCCCATTTGATCTTGACACTAATAACTTTTGATGGTAATGTTCCCATTTTATAGATGAGGAAATTAAAGAAAGTTATCAAAGGTCATATAGGTACTTGGTTCTGTTTACTTACGCTCTGCCTCATTCCAGATGGACTTGCACTCAGATTTGAGCCTTGTCTGACTCGTTCCAAAGTCCAAGCTCTCTCCCCGACACCACATTGACGCTGAGAGTCTGAGAGCTGGCTACGGAACAGACAACTAGCCAGAGCAGAGGCTGAGTCCAAAACATGGGGAGCCTGTTATTTCTGTAGCACCGTTGCCCATATCCAGCACTAGACCAGGCCTCCTGGTGGATACAAACATATATTTCACACCTATTTTATTTATTCAGCCCCTACCACATGCCAGGTCCTGCTCTGGGTTCTGGAGATAAAGCAGTGAACACGCTAGACAAAAATCCTCTGCCTTCTTGGGGCTTGCAGTCGAGTGGGGAGATGAGTGAGCCCCACAATGGTTATAATATTAGACATAAAAAACGCCTTCATAAAACAGAGGCGCTAGGTAAGCTTAGGTCAAAGGACGAAGATGCATACTCAGGGTGGAGTTGGGGAACCAGAGAAACATTTTTGGTTGAGGGGATTTTTTTCTTTTTTAATAAATTTCTTTCTTTCTTTCTTTTTGGCTGCATTGGGTCTTCATTGCTGCGTGCCGGCTTTCTCTAGTTGCGGAGAGTGGGAGCCACTCCCTGCCGCGGTGCGAGGGCCTCGCACCACGGTGGCCTCCCAGTGTGGGGTGGGGGCCTCAGCAGTTGTGGCACACGGGCTCGGTAGTTATGGCTCACGGGCTCAGTAGTTGTGGCTCGCGGGCTCTAGAGCGCAGGCTCAGTAGCCATGGCACACAGGCCCAGCCACCCCGTGGCACGTGGGATCCTCCCTGACCAGGGCTCCAACTGTGTTGCCTGCATTGGCAGGCAGATTCCCAACCACTACGCCACCAGGGAAGTCCGGTTGAGGGGATTTTTGAGTCTCCATTCCATCATGTCCATCTGTAAAAGGGAGACAATACTAGGCTCTATAGGGCTGTTGTGAGGATGAAATGATGTCATGCTTGTGAATTACTTAGCGGAGGACCTGGCATGTAGGCAGTCCTAAATTAGTCTTACTACTTTCTTCACTCCTTCTTCTAATAAATGCTATCTATTGCCTTAGTTTGGGCCGCTATAACAAAAATATCTTAGACTGAGTGGCATAAACAACATTTATTTCTCACAGCTCTGGAGGCTGGGAAGTCCAAGATCAAGGTACCAGCCAGTTGGGTTCCTGATGAGAGCCCTCATCCTCGTTGTGTCCTCACATAGTGGAGTGAAAGTGAGAGAGAAAACAAGCTCTCTCCTGTCTCTTCTTAAAAGGGCACTAATCCCATCATGAGGGGTACACACTCATTACCTAATTACCTCCCAAAGGCCCCATCTTCAAGTAACATCACACTGAGGATTAGGATTTCAACATATGAATTTGAGAAGGACATGAACATTCAGTCCACAACATCTGTTTTGTAATAAATAAAATCTCCTTTGAAGACTTCCCATTGCTAATAGGATAAAGTCCAGAATTCTTAATATGCCAGATCTGCCCTAGGCTTTCTTCTTACCTCACCCTTCCTCATATTCTCTCTGCTGCCTCTGCCCTGCCAGGCTGCCTTCCTGCTTCGAATTTTCTCCCATGCTGTTTCCTCTGCCAGAAATCTTTTTTGCTCTGCACGCCTTTCTCCCCTCCCATCCTTGCCCGGTTCTCTCTCATCCTTCACGTCCGAGATATTTCTCTGGGAACGGTTCCTCTGCCGCACGCTCTCATGGCTTCCTGTGCTGTTTTTTTCCCCCGTCCAGGACTCATCACAAGTATTTGTATGATGTTTGTCTTTAACACTGGATTTTAAAGTCCATGAGGGCCAGGACTGTATCTGTCTTATTCATTGCTGAACTGCCGGCATCCGGCAGTGTCTGTGACAAAGTAAACACTTGATAATGTTGGCATGAGCCAAGAAAAGGGGTTCCTCCCTGGAATGTGAGTTTAGAAACTCGGAATTGGGGCAGAAGCTCAAGGCTTCCCTGAAGAGGAACCAACATTGAGGTCAGAGGTGATTCAGACAGGAGGGGAAAGAAATTCTTCTGCTATAACCAGCTGAGACATGGTTTTTCTCAGAACCATGACACGGGCTGACTTAAGAGAAGGTAAAGCATTCAGGTAGTGAGTGTAGTTAACCTTCTCCCCAGAGATGGCAAGTGACTTGCCCAAGGTCTCCAGCCATGGGAGTGGTGATGGGAGTGAGGACCTTTTCTGGCCTTTTCAGCATTGCAGCTGTCGCCTCCAACCTCAGGAAGAGAAAGTTGTGACCGGAAGTTGTAGGCCTCCGACACAGGGTGGTGACAAACTATGACGAGGATCTGAAGGTTCAGGCTTGTGAGACCACAAGCAAGAAAGTTCTCCTCTCGGGTCTTTATTTTCACCATCTGTAATAAGAGTGTCTTAGGATCCTTGGTGAGCAGACTCAGATGGAAATTTGCATACGGGAGGTTTAGTGGGGATCAGTATCACAGGACAGTGAGAAGCAGGACTGGGCAGAAGTTGGGCTGCAATGCAGCTGCAACATTGGCCTCAGCTGATCATGAAGGGAGCAGTACAGCTGGGGCAATCCTTGAGTTGTTTTGAATGGAAGCAAAGGGGTCAGGTCTTTGCATACTCCTCTCCCATCAACCAGTCACTGGAGGCAGACCAGAGTGCCTGGAGGGGCATAACCGTGAGCTTGGCTGCTCCCTTCAACTGGGCAGTTCCCAGAGAGGCACTCAGCTGAGATCCTTCAGCAACCAGCTGAAGTGGAGTGGGGGTGTGGGAAGGAATGCGTGCTACAGTCTGGGTTGCACACGACAGAATCTGTTACAGAGGAATGTAGATTAGCAGTTTTCTAACTGTTCCACGGAGGCTTCAGGTTCCAAGAAGGTGCTTCAGTGGGTGGGAAACTGCTCTTCTTCGATGTGTTTTAGTTTCTGCAGAAGCCCAACGTATTTCTTTGGAAGAAAAGCCTCTGATGATGCTACATTGTAAATACTCTGACGGCACCTCACGTCTCTCCTTTGAGGTGCTGATCACAATTATAATTGAAATAATTAGTTGTATAATGATCTAATGTCTGACTCCTTTACTAGGTAATAAATCCCAAGAAGGCAGGAGCCATGCCTGTCATGTTCACTGTTCTGTATTCAGGGCATTTACATATTAGGAGCACAACATCTTGTGTTAAATGAAAGAATGACCTTGGCATCAGAACAGCAGGGAAGCTGTTAAAGTTGCACATTTCTGAGCTCTACCCCTAAACACTGGTCCTCTAGGAGATTCTAAAGCACAAAAAGTTTGTGAGCAACTTCTCCGTTCCACTTGTCCTAGGGCTCTGGTGAATGTTCGAAACCTGATGGAGGAGACTCACTCACCCAGCTCCTGTTTCTACCCACTCTCAGCAGCCCTCAATCCAAGCATGGCTTCAAATGTCAAACCAACCAAGAATCAAGTCACCAGAAACTTCTACTAACTCCAACCTGGGTAGACATGCCCAGGTCCTGGATTGCAGGTTGCAGAAGTCTAAAACAGATTCACTGGATCCAAACTGGAGCCAAGAGTTTTCAATTCCACATGCAAATCAGCTTGAACATGATTTTTAGAAATACAGACTGAGGGCATAGGGAGTTTGGGGATAAGAGTAATGCTCTGGATGGGACTTCCCTGGCAGTCCAGCAGTTAAGACTCTGTGCTTCCACTGCAGGGGGCATGGGTCCAATCCCTGGTTGGAGAACTAAGATCCCGCATCCCGTGCGGCATGTCCAAAAAAAAAAAAAAAGAGTAATGCTCTGGAGTCAGACTAACAAGGATTCAAATTCTATCTCACTTTCATGATGTTGGGCAGATGTCTGAATACTGAATGGCTCACTAGTTCAAGGTACCTGAACTGTGCTAGGTGCTTTTCATGCATTATTTAATCCACACAACTCTCCTGTGACCCTAAGTATTAATTCTGTTGCATAGATAAGGAAATTGAGGAAGGAGAATTGAAGTAACTTGCTTACGGTCAAACATTAAATGTCAAAGTTGGAATTTGAACCTGGGTCTGTGTTATGTTAGTGTTCCCTAGACTCTCGAGGTTCCTTTTCCACATCTGTAAAATGGGACCACCACGCTTTTCTCACAGGGTTGCTGTGAAGATGGAGAGATTACTTTTGAAAACATCTGGCAACAGTCACTCAATGATGCTACCTGGAAAAGAAAATGTTTTGCCCTCGTTTTTTTTTTTTTTTTGGCAAACTTGAGACACAGTGAAATTAATCAACCCTCCCCCTCCCAGGGATAATAAATTACTAAGTCAGGACCAGAATCTAAGGGAGAGGGTACAGGAGAGTCAATCAGGGGAGGCTTCCTGGAGGAGACCCAGTTTTCATTTTATGACGGCAGTACTTAGAGGAAGTGGGAAGCCAGCAGGAGAGGTTTTAGCTCTTAGTCATGATGTGGTTTCTCTGATAAGCTTGCTAGAGTTCCTAGTGCCCAGAGAAGCTAGACCAAGGTCACACAGCTACTAAATGGCACTGGCACAACTTGGAGTCACATCTAACTCCTTATGCCTGGATCTGTCTCCTTGGTGCTGGAGAGGGAAGGATGAGAAGCAAGTAAGAGTAATGTGATGAGGCAGGAGAAACAAAGGGTCCCCCAGAAATTCTCAAAAATCCTCCCTCTGCCACAGGCCAAGGCCTCAGGATCAAGTTGACCCCAGTTGCAATCCTGGTTCCACCACTGACCACTGATGTGGCCTCAGCAATGTCACTTGACCTCTGAGTCTCAATTCCCTTACAGGATTTTGCTGCAGATTCAGAGAAATGACTCCAAGTACCCAGCCCGGGGCCAGGCATAGCGAGAAAAATAAGATGGCCATTATTATTCCACAATGCCAGGCCAGACACAGATGAGTGGCAGGGCTGGACACCCAAGGGACAAGAGTAGACTTTTAGTGCCAACCACTCCCAACCCTACGGTCGTGGGCACAAGTGCTTAGCAGGGTAAGGGCTGGCAGGTCAGGTCCATGATGCAATCACAGCTCCCTGCTTATGCCAAGAGGTGAACCATGACCCTTAGGAAATGGAAAAACAGTCCATTAACAAGAAGTACAAAACAAAACCTCAGTGAACTTTTGTTTCTCATCATACAGAGCTGGTAGCAAAGGCAAAGATTTCTGCACTTGAACACTGAATACTCCTCCCCACCCACCCGGGGACACGTACAGTCATCTTGTCCCCTCTGGAATCCAAACCCCAATGCTGGGGCCTCTTCTCTCCTGCCCAGCTTCATTGCAGGGAGGGCTTTGAGGCCTGAAGGGGGTGCCAGTCGCTTGCCCATGCCTGCACGGGTATGAAATGTGGCACAATGACCAGGCTCCTCTCCTGCCCCACCCCAGAGGGGAGGGTCAGAAGCAGCAGCAGCTTGGCCCTTGCCTTTCTTCAGTCACCTCCCAACTGGTCAGAGGGGAGGCACATACTGCCGGAAGAAGGGCAAGGGAAGTCATAATTCACAGCTCATTTGCTACAGAAAGTGCCTGGGATCAGTCCTCGGCTGCTTCTGCCTTCAAGCAATCCACCTAGAACCGAGGAGAAGGGACAGAAATTGGGATGGGGGTGGGGAGGTCCTTGGTAGGTAGCCCGGAGAGACTGACTACAAGAGGGGGGGCTCCCCAGAAGCCCTCAAGATCCTGCAAGATTGCAGTTGGCTGCTGGCCTCAGAATCTGAGTGAAGGCTCAAATATCTCAGAAACTACCCCTCAGTCTGCAACTGTGGAAATGGAGGTCACCTGGCCAGTGCCAGGGCCCACACAAGAACTCTGGGGCCTCCTGCCTCTCCCCGGAGCCATGTGTCACCTAAACCACCTAGAAAGGCTTGCTTTTTTGGCAAATGTTTGTGGCAGAGCCATGGGAGATAGCAAAGTGGGGTGCCAGCTTCTGCAGGGCAGGTGCAGCTCTGGGGAGGACAGATTTTTCCCTGTCCTCTCAGACACTGACTATGGCTCTAGGGTTGAGGCCCTGAAGAACCTCACCCATAAAAAACCGAAATACAGAGAATGTATAATATAATACTCCCTCTTCTAAAGGCAAAGTGACCAACAGAGAGTCCAGACTCTCTAGAGATAATCTGCTTGTTTGATGTGCTTGGTCTCTCTCCTGGGGCCTCATACCACCAGGTGTGGGAGAAAAGGGTAAAAGGGCAAACAAAGGAGGTCAAAGGAACTGAACTAGGACTGGGGCAACCAGGGGACGAGAGGCCTGCAGGCTGCCTAACAGAACAGGCTTTTGGGGAGCCAGACACACAAACCAGCTGTGACCCTGACTTTCACATTGATGGATGAATGGCAGGTGGGAGGTAATGAAGTCTGAGAATGAGGAAGCAGGAGGAAAGGCAAAGCCGCTTGGAGTGTCAGTCCCTGGAGGTGTTTGCCCCTCTCCCTTGGGGACCAGCCAGGGACTTCCCAGGCCAGGAAGGCCAAAGTACTTGTGCTGCCCGGGCCCCTGCCTGCTGGCACACAAGTCTGAGCTCAGCCCATTTTCCTTCCTGTGCCCTTGGCCTCTGGGGGTAGGGGCAGGAAGAAGGGCCTTGGCGCCTGGAGATTTGCTAGTCCTCTTCCAGCTCCCAGGGGCAGAGCTGAGATCCCAGAGTCAGTGCAATGATCCTGTCCATTCCAGTGAGGAGGGTGTGGCTCAGGGGCTGCACATCACACACAGGCCCACCACCAGAATAGGGTGGGTGGGCGTGGGACAGGCAGGCTTAGGGTCTGTCTCCAGACAGAGAAGTCCTTGCAGGGAGAAGGATGCCCCCAGGGTCAGCTGCTCCAGGCCCAGGTCCTGCACACGAGTCAGGTCATGTAGCGGGTGATGGCACGGAGGGCATAGAGCAGGGCGGCTTGCATGCGGGCCTCCAGAAGCAGCAAGTTCACGTGGACCTGGGGCACAACACAAGGGCTTGTTGGCAACTGATGTCACTCCTCGCCATCCCCTTCCCTCCCAGACTGCCAGTATCCCTGACCACTCATCATTCCCCATTCGTTTTTTTTTTTTTTTTTTGGCCATGCTGTGTGGCATGCAGGATCTTGGTTCCCTGACCAGGGATTGAACCTGTGCCCCCTGCCTTGGGAGCACAGAGTCTTAACCACCTGACTGTCACGGAAGTCCCTCATCCTCCCCTTTCCTACAGAGATGCCTTGACCTTTCCTAAGGCTCTAAGCAACTTGGTGCAAGGACTGTGTTAGAATTTCAAGCACATTTATCTCTATCACGGCTAATCTCTTCATCCCCCGAAACTAAAAACAATAGCTACCCCTGACATCTATTTGGGATCAGAGGTTTACATTCATTTTCTTATTTCATCCTCCCAGCAACCTTGAAAGGCAGGCAGTTTTTATTCCTATTGTAAAGAAAACAAGCTCAGAGAGGCAAAATGACCTGCCCAAGGTCACATGACTACCAGGTAATAGGGTTATGATTTGAACCCAGGTCCTTCTGGCTGCCACTGAGGACCCTGGGAAGCGCACTCCTACTTTACAGGTGAGTAAATGGAGTCTGAAACCACACAGTGGAGTAGGACATGAACCCAGGACAATACACCCAGGTGCCCCATCTGGCAGAACAGACTTAGTCTGGGGCACCTCACTGGGTCCCGACCCCTTGCCTCCTCCACGGGCCAGGCTGTCTGCTTCCGTCCTGCTCCTACCCTGAGAGCCTCACCTTCTCTGAGTGGCGGAAGTGCCTCCAGAAGCGGTTGTACATTCTTCGGGTGGTCTTCTCTGGATAGCAGGCCACTGTCTTGATATAGACCTTGAGGTTCCGCTCCAGGAGCTGGTTCACCTCTCCGTAGTCATAGTCATCATATCTGCATGGAAAGGCCCCAGTAGCATCACTTACCCTCTGCTCCCACAAGTATCTGCTCTCCCCAATCCCACCCTGCAGAAGGAGGAACAGAGAGTGGCAAGAAAAGGCAGAAGGTAGGGAGCACTAGAAACTTCACTCCTCTTAGAAAAACAGCCGATGTCATATTATCACAGGCCACTGGACTCGTAGGGGAATGCACAGAGGGTAAGCATGCTGTACTGACCATGTGAACATGTATTCATGGCATCCTCAAAACTACTGTACACAAAACTATTGTATACAATTTACTGTATTTCATCAGCCTCAATTTTATAGATGAAACTGAGGTTCAGAGAAGTGAAGTCACCTGCCCTAGGTCACACATCTGGGAATGGGATTCAAACTCAGCTCTGCCTGACTCCAAGGTCATAGTCACTACTTTACAGCTGAGGCCATGCATGGAAGATGGGGCAGGAGTTCAATGCAAATATTTACCCTGGAGAAGGAAGAGGGAAAGAGAAAAAGGAGCCGGTAGTCATTTTACAGATGGGCAAACTAAAGCCTGGGGAAGGCAATTAGCTTGTTCAAAGTCAAAGAGCAAGTTGGTGACAAGTCTAGAAGCCACTTTGTCACTCCCTAGTCCAGTGAGCCAGTGAGTCATCACAGATCAGTGTGGATGAGGAAGACTGGTTTAATTTTTCTTTACTTTTTTTTAAATTAAAAAAAAAAATTTTTTTTTTTTGGCCACGCCACGCGGCACGTGGGCCCTTAGTTCCCCGACCAGGGATCGAACCCGTGCCCCCTGCAGTGGAAGCACAGTTTTAACTACTGGACCGCCAGGGAAGTCCCAGAAGACCAGTTTTAGACTAGGGGACAGATTTGGTAGACAAAGGTTTAGGAGTGAGGGCCGTGTTGGGGAGTGGAGGAGCCTGGACCTGGCAGCTGGGCAGGAACTAGCCTGTGCCACACACACCCTAAGATGCCCGTCCACCCTTGGCCTTCCCTGACTTAGAAACCTGCCAAGGAGGCGGGCCAGAAGGAGGCTGGCCAATTAAGCACAGCTCAACCCACTCAGTGAAATATGACTTACAGCTAGTAACGCACAGAAATGCACATTTTTCTACAAGGAATATGTACCTTTTTAAAACTTTGGGGATTTTTTTGTTTTGATGCTTGGAATAATAGCTAAACTAGAAAAGCAAGAAAAAAAAATCACGTGTTCTCTAAAATATGCTTTCATTTGATTAAACTGAGTAAAATAAATACAGTAGACAAGAAAGTCTTATTTTTGTAAAATTATATATGTTTTGGTCATTTGTGCATGGAAAAAAGACAGGAAAGAAATATTTGATTATAATAAGAGCAGGTGGGATTATGGATGATTTTTAGTTTCTTCTTTTTGTTATCTGTTTCCTAAATTTACTAAAAATCTGGCTCTTTACAAACATCAAGCATATCTTTTAAAAAACGAAATAACAATTATAATTTCAACTATATAAAAGCAACTACATAAGAAAGAAAAAAAGCAACGGAGGAAAACATCTCACAATGTGGATGTAGTTGTGGAGTAGTAGAATTTTGGGAAATTGTTTCTTTCTTTAATTCTTTAAATTTCCCACAACATTATCAGAGCGAGGTTTTTAAAAATAAAAAAATTGTTCTGTGTATATTTTTGACAAGTAATTTCACATCTAGGGTTTACCTACAAGGACTTAGGTATAGGGCTTCCCGGGTAGCACAGTGGTTAAGAATCCGCCTGCCAATGCAGGGGACATGGGTTCGAGCCCTGGTCCAGGAAGATGCCACATGCCGCGGAACAACTAAGCCCATGTGTCACAACTACTGGGCCTGAGCTCTAGAGCCCACGAGCCCCAACTACTTAGCCCACGTTCCGCAACAAGAGAAGCCACCACAGTGAGAAGCCAGCACATCGCAACGAAGAATAGCCCCCACTCGCTGGAACTAGAGAAAGCCGGCGTGCAGCAACGAAGACCCAACGCAGCCAAAATAAATAAAATAAATAAATAAACAAATTTTTTTTTTAAAAAAGGACTTAGGTATAAAACTAGTCATTGCACATGGTATTTGTAATAGTGAAAAACTGCAAACCACCTAAATATCCAACAATAGGGAAATGGTTGGATAGTTACACTTCATCCATAACAACACTATACAGTGGCTAAAAAGCATGCAAGATCTATTCACACCAACAAGGAAGGTGGTTCACAATAGATTATTAGGTAAAAAAAGCAAGTTGCAGAATATATCAAGTATGATTCCATCAACTAAAAAAAAAACCTACTCAAAAAAGATCAGAAAACACTTAGGTAACAGAATGAAAATGTAATTCATCATATACTATACAGAGACAGCCATTATCAAATAACATTTTACGGTACAGCCTTCCACACATTTTCCATGCATGTACACACTTTTAGTTTAAAGAAAAAAAAAAAAAGGAACAAAAAGAAGATTCTGGTTGGTAGCCAGCTTTCTTTTCTTTCAATACATTTTGACCATTTTCCCATGGCAATGTAAATAAACCATTCTTATAATTTTTAATAGCTGCATAATATTTCACTGAATGGATATGTCATTATTTAAAATTCCCTACTGTTGGCATTTCTGTTGTTTTATTTATTATGAGAAGAAATGCTACTTGGAATGAAAATACAAATAAAACTCTCTCTCTCAATATACACACACACACATATATAAAATCTCCCTAGTTATCTCTGGGGGTCGGATTAAAGAGTTTCAAAAGGTGAGCATGGCTATTATCTTTTATAATCAGCAAAGAAATATATTTGCTTTGAAAAACAATATAGGCAGGAAGAAAGGGAAAGAAAGACAAACAGAAAAAGGAAACAATTGTGAGCTCAGATTGAGGGCTTGCAATACACTCATGCCCTGGTCTTGCACTAACCTGATGCCAAAGACGCAGTGGATGTAATTCCAGATGGCCCTGCGGAGCATGGAGGTATCTACTCCGCTGTGCATGGCAATGGTATTGTAGGTGAGGCTATAGGCTGCCTGGAACTTCTCATCCAGCAGCTGCCCACCCTCGGGGTAGAGCCGCTGGATCAGTGAATAGCCATGGTCTTCCCAGGTATAATCCTGAGGAACGTGGGAAGGGGTCAGTGAGGAGAACGTTTGGGGCCCAAGGCTAGCCGGAGAGATGCCATCCTCTGGAGCACACCTTGGCTCTCCATGTGTCTCTCCACCCCACAGATCTAACCCGCTGCTTGGTCGGGACCTGAGAAACTGAGGAGGATGCAGCTTGGTGGTGACTTCCTCCTTGTGATCAGGATCCCCTGAGCTTAGGGCACAGGTGGGTCCCTTCACATCCAGGGTCTCCCACTTCCCTCGTGGAATCCTGAGGGAGAGAAGGTACCCAAATCTCTAACTACACAAACCACCCACCGCTGCTTGTTTGTAAAGCAATAGTAAGACCAGTGGGGAGAGCCTACCTGGGCACGGAAGGTGGGGGGCGCCTGAGTCCCCCGCCGGGTGAAGTCCTCGTATCCGAAAGTGGGGTCTTCCACAAAGCACAGCATGTCTGAGTTTGGAGAGGGCTCCAGGATGTCCGCTGAGGACGTCAGAAAGAGGTCATGGTGAGGCCAAGGCATGGAGCACAGTGGCCTCCACTCCTGATTAATCACCATTAGGGGGCTGGGGAATGCAGAGTAGGGGGCCAGAGAAAGCCCCTCACCACATCGAGTGGGACCAGAACTTCGGCAGGAGCCAGGCCTGGGAGAGGAGGTAAATCAGGCCTGTGGTGGCTGGGATGTGGCTGCAGAGGTGCAGTGCATGGAGGTACCTGCTTCCCAGCAGAGATGATGTAAGGAGGGGACGGCCCCTGAACGTGGACTCCTGTGACCCTGTACCTGAGGGGGTCACCAGCAGGCTCTCTGACTTCTCCAGCTCAAAGCGGCTCTCCATCTCCTCCTGGGAGGCCCCCTCATCCCGCAGCAGGCTCTCCTGCAGCTGCCTCATGCGCTCCATCAGAGCTTCCACGTCGCGGGCGGCCTCAAAGTCCTGCATGAGAGACCTGGTGGTGGCCATCTACTCTTCCTCCCTGGGCCCCAGAAACCCCACACGTCTTTCCCACACGCCAGGCCTTCCTGAACGATCGTAAAAGCCCCGTGCCTCCTCTGTGACAGCCACTGCACTGGACAGCTCACATGGCCTGTGCTTCCCAAAGTGATGTTTAAGAGCTAGAGAATAGACACGGCTTCTCTGAGCATCAACTTCCCTCACAGGAAAGGGCTTTTTAAAGTATCTGTATTTTAAAAATACAAACAAATAAGCCACTTTATAGAACGAGAGGCAAACTTTGTATTTTTAAAGTTCTAAAAGTCAGTGACTTTAAGCCCACGGGGCTCCATGCTGAGGCCAGTCACATGGTTATTTCATCTCATCCTCACAACCCTTTATGAAGTGCGAGTCTTTATCCTCATTTCCCAGATGAGGAAACTGGGTTTCAAAATCAAATAACTTTTCTAAGGCCTCTCAGTGTGTGATAGGGAAGCAGCTTCAGATAGGGAGGCGCTGTCTTCTACCCAAGGACCAGGGGCCATGCCAGCTTCCTCTCCCACCAAGACTGAAGCCCGTGACTTACCCCAGAGTGGTTCAGTGGGTCCCTGCTGGGGGGTGTGCTCTGCTCACTGGGGGGTGAAGGGGCCTGGGGGGCGGGGCTTCCCTCAGGGTCCCCCTCAGGGAGGATGCCACAGCCGAAGATGAAGGAGGCTAGCGAGTGGCAGTGGGTGAGAAGGACCAGGGCCTGGATGAGCTCGGCCAGGGACCAGCTGTGCTCGCCTGTCTTCAGCAAGGCCTGGAGAGAAAAGGAAAGGCCAGACCTGCTCAGTGCCTGCCCTGGGCTGCCTGCCATGCCCCAGCCCGGCCCCCGTGCTCCCTCGGGGACCCGCCTCCCTGCCCACTGCACCTGGATGTGCTCCTTGGTGATGAGCCACGGCCTATGAGCCAGCAGCTTGTTGATCTCGCTGAGCTTGCGCAGCTTCTCAGGGGCACGGTGGAGGCCAAGCAGCCACTCAGGGTCACCGCCAGTCTGCAGAAACTCAGCCATGTGGGAGCCCACCAGGTAGGAACACTGGTGGCGGGCGGCGGCCTGGAGGTGGTGGACAGAGCCCAGATCACCCTGTTCATTGTGTGCCCTGCTCGGGTGGGTACCCCATGCAGGGAACATCACAAGCCTCACTGTTGCCTGAGAGGCAGGAAACTTAGGTTCTAACCCCAGCTTTGCCACTGGCTTGTTGTCCTCCCTTGGGCAGGTCACCTGACTCCTGTGTGCCTCAGTTTCCCAATCTGCAAAGCAGGCATTAAATATGCCTCTCTTCAAAATCTAAAATCCGATGGATGGTCAGATAAAGCCAGGGCTTTGCTTTATGCTACCCCTCCTCCTTGTTTGTGGAATCAAGCCCCCAGCGAAGAGATCTGAGCACCGAATCCCCCAATGTGTCCACCCCTACAAAAGTCAGGCTCAGACAGGCTCACCATGATGGCGATGTAGTGGCGCCAGGAATTGGCCAAGGGCCCATCCGTGTGCAGAAGCAGGTAGTGCAGGCGCCAAAAGCTGGTAAAGTAGTCGGGGTGCAGGCCCATCACCACTGCCAGGTTGTCCACCCTCCCGGAGGACATCAGCGCCTCCAGCCCCAGGTGTTGCTCAAGGCTCTCGGCTCCCTCCCGAAGGACCTGCCAAGCAAAGGTGAGGAAGGGATGGCTTCCCCTCCTGCCCTCCCCACCAAAGAGACCAACATATTCATTGCATTCATTGGGATTTTAATAGCAAGGAACTGAAGACAACCACCATGTCCAAAAAAAGGAGAACAGGGGAGGAAAAGATATTTCATTAAATGATTAAACAAATACTTATTAGACACTTTATATAATACTGGTTGATACTTATATAATGCTCGCTAAGTGCCAAGCACTGTTCAAACACTTTACATATATTAACTCATTTACTGCTCACAACTATGAAATTAGAGACCTGTTTTCTCCAATTTTAGATAGGAGGCACAGAGATTAAAGTACAGCTTCTCCTGCTTTCATAGAGCTTCTATTCTTCTTTCTTTTTTTGGCTGTGCCAGGTGGCTTGCGGGCTCTTAGTTCCCCAGCCAGGGATTGAACCCAGGCCCTCGGCAATGAAAGCACAGGATCCTAACCACTGGACTGCCAGGGAATTCCCCACAGAGCTTCTATTCTAATAGTGCAAATCCATGCAGTCATTGGAGGTGGATGCAAAATAATTCACATTTCCTGAGTGATTTCTCTGTGCCAGGTCTGAGTTTGGAGCGTTCCCCGCCTGCATTATCTCACTGATTCTTCCCAGTTACCCTGTGAGGTGAATACTATTATTTTCCCCCGCTGACACATGAGGGAATCAAGACCCAGAGAGATTTCATTCATTCTGTGCTCAAGGTTACAGATCCGGTAAATGACAGAACCAGGATTCAATTCCTGATTAAGCCCAAAGCCTATTTCTTTCCTTTATTACAGAAGAGGAGTGGTTATTTATAAATGAAAAAATAAAAGATAAGAACAATATTTGAGCTTAAAATTCTGGGCTACGTAAATAATCAGCGGGTGGCTGTGTGCTTTCCACTTACAAAGGGTGGAAGGAACTGAAGGGTTTAGACGTCTGTTAACAGCTCATTAACTGCTTGGCCTACACATTTAGGAGAACAAGGAGGACAAGGAAACATTTGTCTTTGTTCACTGAAGGCCAAAGAAAAAGAAGGAAACTATTATTTTTTAATTTGTCTGTTCATGGGTTTTGAAGTTTCCCCCACCACCAGGCACACACTGGAGTGTCAGTTCCATGATGGCAAGGATTTTTGTCTGTCTTGTTCTCTGCTGTATCCCCAGCACCTAGAACGGTGCCTGACACACATTAATCATTCAATAGATATCTGTTAAATAAATGAATGGATGACCTGACTCAGTAGATGAAAGGTGTCTCTGTTGCGTTAAGTGAAAAAATAAAACATAACAACCAAAAAAAACCACACCAAAAACCCAAATAAACAACAACAACAGAACCATGTTATAAACTATGACCTTGGCTCCGTATGAAAAAAAGTCTGAAAAACAGTGGCAAATGGTTAACAGTGATTATCTCTGTGGGAGTGGGATTGTAAGAGACTAAAGCTTTCTGAAACGTTGGAAATTTAAAAATAATGAACACATATTACTTTTGAAGTCGAAAAAAACTTTAATACACGCACAGTCAAGGATGAGAAGATAAACATGCATAGTTCTATCTTCTTAAGGAAATGCAAGTCTTGTTCTGGGAATCACAAGTTTGCTCATTACCTGGCTGTGTTATTATCACTTTATCTCTTTGAGCATGTTTCTTCCCAGCAAGATGGGGTTGACAGGCTTGCCTCAAAGAGCTGTTTTGTGGATTAAATGGGTCAAGAACCTGAAGGGGTAGTTTCAAACCTGCAATTTCAAGAGACCAGCAAAGCCCCACACACACTCAATGCCCCATGTCCTTTCTTCCCAGGGACCCACAACAATTCCTAACCCCTTCCAAGCTTACCTCCTCCACTGGAATGAAGGCGCTGGGCCCTCGAGGGCCTCGCCGAACCCGGCTCTCCCTCTGCTCCTAGAAGGAAACACATCATGGTTAGATGGAGGTAAAAGCGAGGACTAAGAAGATAGTTCTCTCTCCAGTTTTCTCCTCCTATCCGAGGGGTCACACTAAGGTTTTTTTTTTTAGGCTGCACCATGCAAAATCCAGGATCTTAGCTCCTCAACCAGGGATCGAACCCGGGCCCCCTGCATTGGGGGCGCAGAGTCTTCACCACTGGACCACCAGAGAAGTCCCCCACACTGAGCTGTTAAAATCACCTTTCTGGCTCACCTTGCATGAAGCAGTCAGGTGGAAATATATACCAGTTTGGTGGGTGAAGAAAGGGTAAAGCGACCAAGAGAGCTTACCCCACAGGCTGAGTTCTTCAGGAACTGGGAAGGGACACAGGAGCCCACTATATAGCCCCAAGGGAAATATACAGCCACCGTGTTGCACATTTCCAGGAGGCCACCTTCTCGGCAGCCCTGGAGAACCTATAGAAGAAGCCCCCTTGTTCGTATCCTGAAGCCAGGTTACCAAGTCCCCTAGATCCCTATGATGCAGCTTCAGCCTCTCTCAAACCCACAGCCTCACCGATGGTCTCCCTGCCTCCACAGCCCCGCCCTCTCCTATCCATCCTCTACCAAGTTAACAGAACGAATGAATAAATAAAACATTCTCCCCCAACCCCACCTCTGGGACCAGGAGCAGATTTAGTGAGTACATGACCCTGGTGGTTTCTAAAGAGGGCAAACTTGCTGTAGCCAGAGTGAACTTCCTCAAGTGCAAATCTCATCACTGGCTTAAAACCCTGCCTCTGCCTCCGGTAGCCTCCCAGACCATTAGTGGCTCAGGCCCACCGTGCTCACACTGGTCACACCTTTTGCAGAGCTAACTCTGTCTTCCAGGGTCTAAGAACCTTTCTTCTGATCCTCATCTGTGACCCCCCAATTCCCAACACTTTTGCTTCTGAAAACGTTGCCTTCTAATTGTCTGAGATAGGTCTCCCTACTACCAGATCACATTCTGTGGAGAACGGTACCAGGTAATTCACACTAGTCTGTGAATGAAGAAAACAGAGAAAGCAGAGAGGCGTGGAGGGCAGGGCGGTACAACGCTGATGGTAGCAGCTATTCTGACGTGGCTGTATTGGAGCCTCTATGGAAACCACCAGTTTTATTTGTTTTGCTACCTGGGAGGGGGCTCTCTGCACTGGCCTTAGAAACAGTTTATCCAAACCAGAGTCATACCCTCACTGGACAGAGACGGTGTCCTCCTAACTCTCCCCTCCTCATTCAAATTTAGACTTACTGCTAATCCTCAAGTGTCCAGGGACTAAAGATTATAATTGAACCTTCCTTTTCACATAGCCAAAAACCCCCTGGGGGAGGCAGAGCTCTGGGGCTCTGAAAGACCACAAAGGAAAGAACAAGGGTACAAAAGTCCCAGGCATGAGTACCAATTCTGCTGCCACTAACTTGCTGTGTGACTCTGAGAAAGTAACCTAAACTCTCTGGGTCTTAATCTTGGACAAAGAAGGTAGCTGGGCTGACTGCTTAGGTCCCTTTCAGCCCATACTTCTGGGATCTACCAGGCCAGCCTGGTCCAAGTCCAGCATAGAAACCACCACAGTCCCCAAGCACTCCCGTTTCACCTTCCCTCCTCCCTCACCAAAGAGAAAAAAAAACCTAACAGCTCTGTCTGGGAGATAAGGATTGCTGACTCCACAAACTGGGCCTCCCCCTCAGGGGACCTAAGGACAGATAGAAAACCACAGCCAGGTGTGGTGGGGAAGGGCAGGAAGGAACTGGGGGAGTTGGGAGGGGGTGGGACAGGGAGGGCCCACCAGGGTACTAGCGAGGGACAGTGAACAGCTTTGGGAATCCCTTCCCACTCTAAAATCTGCCCCAGGAGCTGTCAAGGGAAGAAACTGATGCCTGTGGGTCTTTAAGTGATAGGTCTGGATCTACCAACATTATCAGCCCTGATGAAGGTGATGATGATGATAGAATACTGTTAAAAGATAGGGGCTCTTGACACAAGCTGCCTGGGCTCAGATGACAACTCCACCACCTATTATCTGCTAGCTATGCGAGCCTCAGTTTCCTCACCCCGATTACGGGGGGGGGGGGGGGGGGGCAATAGTACCTACTGTCACTGGGTAGTCATGAGGATGTAATGAGGTACTGCCTGTATAGGCCTTAGCTCAGTACATCTGTCACAGCAAGCACTTAACAAGTCAGAGATCATTAACCTCATTGTTATTTCAAACAAGGGCCTCTCAACCCAAGCTGCACATTTAGAATCCCTTTGAGAAGCTTTTTAAAAAATACCAATGCCAAGGCCCAGCAATTCTAATTTAATTGGGTGCGGCCCAGCATAATTTGCCGGGGAGGGAGGGCCATTGTTTCACACCATTTATTGATCACTTTCTCAATTATAAGGCACTGTGTTAAGTGCTTTCCAGGCGAAACCAGAATTAATCTGTTCACTCAACAAATATTTTTGATGACTACATGGCAGGTAGCAAGAGTACAGGAGTGAAAAGACAAAATCTTAGCTTTCCCAGAATTTACGATCTAAAGGAGAAAGACAAACAAATGATGAATAGGATGTCAAATCATAGATTATACGGATGGGTGGGGGAGTGTGTGCAATATTTCAGTCCTAGTAGACAGGGAAAGCCACTGAGGAGACAACCTTTAAGTTGATATCTAAATATCAAATATCTAAATGAGTTGATGGGCCTGTAAAGGGCCTATAAAGATCTAGGGAACCAGCATTCCAGTCAGATGTAACAGAAAGTGCAAAGCCCTGAAGGCAAGATCAAGTAGATTCTAATCCAGAGCTCCAGTACCCTGAATGCTTCCCCAACCTAGACACCCAAAACTTGAGAGGAAGCAGATGGGGCAGGGGCCCACCACCAAGAGATGACACCTCCAAATCAGCCCTCCCCTACTTCCTGGGGTAGGAAGGCAATAATAATAATGGTGGGTAACAACGCTGATTACCATTGGCGAAGCATTTATTTCATGTGCACTTTAAGGGAGTTCTACTACCAGAGCTCCCATTTTACAGATGGGGAATAAGGTTCAGAGAGGTCAAGTCACTTCCGGTCACTCAGCCAGGAAGGAGGTAGCAGAGTTAGGATACAAATCAGGTTTCCTCAACTGCAGAAACTTCCTATTCTCTAAACTTCTCAAGGTCTCAGAAGCCCCAAGGCTTTGCCTCTGAGGTTCACCGGGAATGAGAAGCTCCTTCTCTGTCTACATTCCCAGGGGATCCACTGCCCCAATCACAGCCCTTGTCATCCTGCCTTGTTTCTTACCTTGAGAGCACACGCTGGATCTAGTTCTCTGTTGTTATCCCAGAGTTTAGCACGGTGAGTCCAATAAAACTTTGTGCTATGATGAAATATTCTTTATCTGCGCTGTCCAATAAATACGGTAGCCCCTAGCCACAGTGGCTGAGCATTTGAAGTATGACTAGTGCAACTAAAAAAATGAATTTTTAGTTTTAAAAAATCTGATTTATCTACATTTCAATAGCCACATGTGGCTAAGGGCTACCATATAGGGCAGTGCAGGTTCAGCACACCTGATAAAGGCAAGATCCCCGCCCTGACTATGCGGATAAAGAAAGGAAAACCAGAGGGGGCGGGTGACCTACCCAAGGCAACACAGCTAGGATGGGGCAGAGGGAAAACCAATGAGTTCCAACTGAGGGGACCACACAGGGCAGCAGGAACACTGAGGTCAGACAGCCGTCTGGGTGGCCACTCAACTGCGAGGGCTTCAGGCAAGTTGTAAAGAGAGGATAATCACCTCAGAGCTCAGTGCCTGGCTCTTGATTTAAGCGCTCACTAAAAGTTGCCTTTCATATCAGCTTCCATATTACCTTTCACTAGCACACTGGTTGCATCTAATCTTCATCAGTTTGGGGGTGGGGGTGGGGGTCTCTTTTGCACACAAGGAAAGATTAAGGTTCCAAAGGTTAAGGACCAGCTGACAAGAGGCCAACCTGAGATTTGAATTCAGCTCAGTCTGGCTTGCAAGGGTCCTGTCCACCACCCAGATCAGCCTCTTGGAGTAGCCCCAGACTTTATTCTTGGTATCCTCTCCAGAGCCTGCAACCTCCAGGACTCAGCTACGGAGACCTTCGAAGTCACTCTGCCAGCTGGGAAGGGGCAGAGACTCCCCTCCCCGTGGGCTGCTGAACTCAAGATACTTGCCTGGGTTTACACCTGAGAGGGAGACAGAGCCCAAGCAACCTCTGATCCCCAGCCTTGCAGGGAGGGGTGTGTGAGTGGTGCATATAAACTCATATGCCCACCATGATCTGGCCGATTTCTCACAACCACCTGGAGGGAAATACGTCTTCTTATCCCTTCTTCAGACATAGCTCACTGAGGTTCTTTTGGAGCTCAGATCTGACTTCAAAGCTTGCACAGTTCACAAGGGTCAGCTAAGCCAACAAGGGGCAAATAGTTACGAGCACCTATTAGGTACTAAGTACAGTGCTGGGGATGGGACCTACAGAGTGTTTCTAGTCTAGCAAAGGAGACAGACAAGAAATTCCTGATTACACAACTGTTATACTGTAATTGGGATAATAGCTCCTGCAATGGAGAAGGGGAACAGGAAGCAGGTACGCAGAGGGGAATTATCTGGTGGGGAAGGAAAGACTTCCCTGAGGCAGTGATGTTTCAGGAAGTGATTCTAGAGCCCAAGAGGGCTCTAAGAACATACCACCAGTACTAGAGTGAAGCGTCTGAAGGCCTTGACCCAGTGAAAGCATGTGTGGCGAAGTGATGGGAGTTGAGGGGACTGTACATTCCTTGTTCATACTTGTCCAACTTCCCTTGGGCCTTAGGCACCCAGCTCTGTAAGTTCAGCACCCTACTGTCTTCTAAAGATCCTGCTTAAAACAGACATTTTCCCAAGGTCCTCTTTTCTTGAGAGAGAATCTGTAGAAAGGGGTCAGGTATCACCAGCTTCCCCCCACCCCCGCCTGCTGTTGACAGCTGGCTTCCATCTAAAGGCCACACCCTCAGAGCCTTCCCAGTCCACCAGGGGCACACTCTTCTCCCCAGGTCACTTCCCAGACACTGTCCCAAAGAGGGATGGACCAATTCTCACCTCAGGCAGGAGGGGTGGGCTCGGACACCCCCTTGTGAGACGCTCTGGGGAAAGGGAAATATGTGCTGTGGCCACAATCTAAAAATAGCTAGCGTGTTTGATACAGGACGTAGTTGCTATGCTCTAGGCACTGTGCGTTGGCCTTTGCATGTATTCTCAGTTAATTCTCCCAACAGTCCTTTGGAAATATGTCCAAATCTCCACAGGAGGAAGTTGCTGATCATAGAAGTGATCACTTGGCAAGTGATCACACAGCAAGTAAGTGGGAAGGCTGCCACATGAACCCGGAGCATGCCTGCTCTAGTGCCCAGGTGCTCCAATAAATAAAATTATTTCCATAAAGAAGGAAACAGACAGAATAAGGTAGCTTGGTCAAAGTCATGCAACTGAGAAGTGGCAGGAGCAGTATTCGTCCCTCCACTTTGGGCTCCTAAACCATGATAGGGAAAGGTGACAAGCTAACAGAAAACCGGGGACCCCTGGAAACCGTGCTGCTCAGAGAAGTGCAGCTGTTTTTCCCAGGGTCACAGTTCAGGACTAGCACTTGTCTGACTCCCAACCCCAGTAAGACACTTGCGCCAGGCTCCATGTCTGTAAACTCAAGAAACAAGCAAAACTCTCCGTTGTGTGAAGCACACTTGGAAATCCTAGAGACACCCGAGCCAAAGAATGAGCTATTCTGCTGGGTTAGTGAAGGAAGCCTCTCTGTAGCCCCTCCTGGGCGTCAATTTTCTCATCCCGTAGATTGGGGCTACTATTAATGGTATAGCTCGTATTTTGCTAGTTTAATCCTGAGGACTCAGCGAAAAGGCAAAGCCGGAGCCTGGCATCCAGTAGGTGCGTAATAAATAAGATGGCCATTGTCCGTGGCGGTGGTAATGGGGGAGGGGGTGTCAGATTGGGTCCAGCCGTATTCCCAGCCTCACTGCAAAGAGAGTCCCTCCAAAACAAACTTCTGGGACGTCAGACAACTTAGTAGGGCACAGCCAAATCGGCGCTTGGCTTCTGGTGTCGCGGCCCGGGTTTTCCCCCTCTCCCCCGTGCTTTGGCCGCGGCGTACCCGGCAGCCCGCCAAGGCCCCGAAGCGCCCACGCCCCCAATCCAAATCGGGGGTGCAGGTGGGGGCGGGGGACGAGGTCGACCTCCGTTGGCCAGCCCCAAGTGCTCCAATCCCCGAGCGGGGGCACTGCAGCGGGTACATATCCTACCTAGAAACAGTTCCTCTAGCCCCAGCCTAGAGGAAAGGATCTGCGGAAGGGGGCGGGGAGGAGGAGTGGTCGGGCCGCTGCGCCGGGATTTGCCTGGACTTGAAGACTCCCTCGACTAGGGCCCAAACCCAAGATAACGTCGAGAAGGCTCCCCTCTCGTTTACCAGGAGTCCAAAGGAGCCTTGGAGGGCTCTACAGCCCCGGGGGTAGGGGGAGGAGGCGGAGGGAGCCGAGGCTGCCAGTTGATGCAACCCCACTCCGGCTTGCGCGCTCCACTCCCCCTCCCCGAGCCGGGTGGGGGTTGGCTCACAGACTCAGCTCGCGACAGCCCAAAGCTCGGACGCGGCTCTGGGTTCAAGGGAAGAGTGGCGTCGCTCGACCGCTGCTTACCTCTCCGGCCCCGGGTAGGTAGCCCTTCAGCTCGGCGCGGCACTCGGAGTCCGCAACGATCATGGTGTGCGCCAGGACCCAGCCGCGGCTCGCCGACCGCCCGTGCACCCGAGGGGCTTTCGGACCGACGCGCGCAGGAAGCCGGGACTGCTGGCCGATGGGGAGGTTCTAGAGCCCCGGGGTATCTCTCGGGGTTCCAGAAGGCTCCGAAAGCCCAGGATCCGGGAACGGCCGCCGCTGCGCTGGACTCCCCGCTCGTCTGGCTTCTGGATGGTGAATGGCCTCGGGAGCCTGGGATTGGCCGCGGCGCAGGGGTTTTCACGGCCCGGAGCGCCTCGGAAGTCCGCAGTGGCCACGGCTGCTCGCAAACCCAGCGCTCCTCAGCATCCCCACCGCGGAACTGCCAGCGCTCTCCGGGCTCTGACACCAGCAGCTCCGCTCTGCCCGCCGCGGTCCCTGGGGAAGGGCGGGGACACAAAAGCCCCGCGCCGCAGCCAATCAGGTGCCTGTTTCCTGGGGAGGCGGGGCGACACCTCCCTCTGGAGCCTACGGCTCAGCCAATCGGCACCGGGAAGCGCCCGGGAACTCTGGGAGCTGTAGTCCGCCCCGGACGAATGCTGCAAACTTTTGCAAGAGGGTTTGGTCAGATTGCTGGCAATACCAGACGAGAGTGACATTCCGGAGAGTCATTAAAGCTGCATGACGAAACGGGACTTCACCGGGCTGGGCCAGAGAGCCGGGTGTGAAATCCCTCTCAAGTATGTTCTTCAGCTTTTCAGTTCCTGGAGGGACTGGTTCGGGTTAGGAGAGGTAGTGCTAATTACAGAGCTGACCGCCAGATCTTTGGAGATCAGAGCACATAGCCCGGTTCCTCTGGCCTCCGGGAAGGCTCCATCTTAAAATGTACCAGACACAGGGAATCCAGCTTATTTGTGGAGTCTCTGGAAAAGCCTTCATTCATTGAAAGGTCCATGGCAACCTCTGGTCTAACCTCAGTCCCTATTGCTGCAGTTTCCCCTCTTCTGCTCCCTTGGGGCCTCCCACCCTGTCTTCCATACCCCTCTTCTAAAAACTTTGTAACAAGGTATTCTACTGTTTTTTTTTTTTCTCACCTCTCTCTGGCCACTCCTTCTCTGACTCCTCTTTCTCCTCCCCACTCCTGGAACGTGGGTGTTCCCCTAGTTACTGTTTTCATCTTTCTTCTCTCTAGGCACACTCTCCCTCCCTGATCTCATCCATTTCCTGGCCTTCAACTCTCCATTTGGAAGTAAGTCGCTTCTACCAGCACCTCAAAGCTGAATTCGTCTTCTTCTTTTCCCTTCCCACAGCCTCTTCACAGGTTTTCTTCAGAGCTCCACTTTTTGTTTCAGTTTTAAAGTTACTGTTTACTTGGGACAGAG
The DNA here is from genome assembly GCF_008692025.1 of Phocoena sinus. NCBI lineage: Eukaryota > Metazoa > Chordata > Mammalia > Artiodactyla > Phocoenidae > Phocoena > Phocoena sinus. Next base: position 22,258,077 of record NC_045763.1, on the reverse strand, counting down.
AATACCGACAGGAGCAAAAGTGGACTGGATGACCTCCGACATCGCCTCTGAGACTTCCTGGGTCTAGGCTTAGGATTCCAAAGACAACCCTCTGACTTGGTCTCCTGCCTCCAGTCTCTTGGGAGAAGTAAATTAATCTCACCCTCTGCTGAGCTCAGGCACTTGGGCTGGGGTTCTATTATAACACTTATCACAGTCTACCTTGGGTTGTATTTTTCTGTGTACGTGTCTTATCTGACCCTTTTGATTATAAGCTTCTTGAGGACAGGGTCCACATCTTAACATCTTTGTCTTCTGCCCTATGCCACCTAGCACAATGTCCTGCCAATAACATGTTCTTGTTGACTAAATCTTCCTTTGAATTGAATTCCCCTTGAAATCACCCCCCACCCCAATATGTCAGATTCAGCTTTTATTTTCAAAATCTACTCTGTAATGTCAATGTTTAGATCAGCTTTACTGGTATTTCATCAGCTACAGAATAAAGGTCAAACCTCTAGATTGACATTCAATATCTGCCAAGATCTGCCTCAATTTACCTTTCTAACCCTATCACGGCCACCTTCATGTTCCTTGTTTGATCCTCAAGCCTTTCTCTGCAAAGCTCTGGCCACTGAACTCCAACCCAGCAATCAATGCCTTTATTGGTAACTGTGGCCTGAATGAAGGCTTCAAAATTCTACTTCCTATAGACAGTATTGCTTCTTCAGCTCAGCTGAAAATAATCTCTCCCACTGTTCAACTCCTCAACACATTGTTTCTACCTTTTTGTACCACTGGGCTTCAAATTTGATGCAGCCTTGTTATGGTGTCTGAATGTCTTACCCCTTCTCTCCAACTAACAATGGAATATGTTATTGACCACTTTTGCAAAGTGAGGAAGCTCGAGTTCAGAAAAGTAAAACTTTGTGTCAGGGTCATACAATGTCTTCTTTTGACTGCATCAGACTGTGTCAGAACTCCTTTAAGGCAGGAACTGTGTCTCTCTATCCCCCACTAGCGTGTAGTAAGTCCTCAGGAAATACTTTTGAATTAATGAATATGAGTTGCTCTCCTTTGTAGAATGACCCTTTATAACCTTCAAGGAAGCGACTAAATCATTCCCAAGGCTTCACTTACAAAGTTAGTGAATTTGTGAAAAGCAAGAGATACTGATACTCTCAATTGGATGAGATTTTGTGACCCAAACTCCTTGGAAAGAAAGCTCAGAAGGGACACAGATACTACCATTTACTGAGCTCCAACAACAGCCCAGGATACATCTGTTATCTCATGTAACTCTCACCACAATCTCATGAAGTAGGCATTATGGCCCATTTGACAGATGAGGTTACTGAAGCTAAAGAGGTGTGTTGACAAAGTTCAGACGGCTTAGTAATATGTTGAGTAAGGATTCAAACCTAGTCAGGGATGACTCCAAAGCAGAAATTCCACTGTACCACTAATGAGAGAAAGACCTGAATATGTAAGAAGCAGGCTGGCACAGGGAACTGATGCATAAAGCAGAATTCCAATATATTAATTGGGAGTGAGAAACATAATTGTCAAGTGGCCTATAATTGATGGGGCAGTACATCCCTCTTTACAGGACAGCCTCCATGAAAAGCCAAATTATCATCTGAAGGTGGCTAGGGCAGTTGGAATCTGAGCAAAAGGAGCCAGTGAAAAGATGAATCCCTGAACTAACTCCACTCAGAGCAAAACTGCTGGTTAGGGCTCCGGCTTCTTCCCTCTCTCTTTCATTCACTAAACATTTATTGACCATCTAGTGTGTACCAGGCACTGTGTTGGGCTCTGGAAGTCCAGCGGTGAAACTTTCAGCCCAGGAGGACATGGCCAGGTGACACTGTGTGGGTTTGTTCCTCCCCTCCCCCATGCCTTGTATTTTTGGCTCGGAAAGATCCACCTCCTGTTGCCATACGCTCCACTCTTGCATCAGCTGTGTTGAGGCCACTGATTGGCCAAAGCTCTTTTTATTCCTCAATCCCATTCCAGTCCTGAAGATACATCTAGGTTGGATTTGAAATGTTTCTGAGGTTTCTTTAGCTTCAGACCTTCTCGCAGATTTTAACCCTAATGGGATTCTCATCTGTTCTGTATTTATTCTTCCTAAATTAATTTTCTAATCCCCAATTCTGGGATCACTTTACTAAAGTCGAATATTCTTGTACCCTGACCAGATCCGGGGCTTTGATTTATCAGTCCCGATGTAATTTTCTGAGTTCTTATTGTTTTGCCACGCGCTCCCCTCCCATCACAGAATTTAATTTCTGCCTTGGGGGAATTTCAGGAAAGAAACACAACTCCAGCTGGTTTATTTGATAAAACCAAAGCAGACTCAACCTCTGTGGCTCATTCATACATTCATTCATTTAATTACTCGTTAAGCAGGCATTTTGCTAGGTGCTGAGGGAGGTCCTTCTGGCTGACAGGTCCTGAGCTGTCAAGCTATACAACCAAAATTGAAACTGTACCCAGGAGTTGTGCATTAGGGGGCACAACAGCCACAGACTCTTGAAAACAGAGCCAACTCTCTCCTAAGAGCACTGCCCAGGAGTCAGGCAACTAGGGTGCTAGGTTTTAGCTATGTGACCCAAAGTGAATTTTTTTTCATCTCTAGGAATCTTTTTCCTCATTCGGAAAACAAAGGAATTGAAATTAGCTCCAGAGCCACTGTGGAAAGAACTGATGTTGGGCAATACATATAATTCAGGTTCATCGATTATATCCTGAGGACAGAAATCTTCAAAAAGATTTCAAAAATTCACCCCTCTTAATAAATAAAACAAAAAACCCGACGAGCTCCAGTTTGGTTTTGTCGGCTGTGAGCCCTCAGCGCACCCTGCAGGCAGGACTCTGCTATAGCTCAGAACGGGCTGGGGAAAAAGGTGGATTTTGCAGTTCACAGAATCGTCAGGTCCTGAAAAGAGGTCAGGAAACAGCTAGGTAAAGATTGTGTGGTTGCTGAGGGTTCCCCTGCTGCAACCAGGAACCAGACTCCCCAAAGACCCCCATCCCGAATACACATCCCCTTGTTTTGGCTTACTCTCATCTTACAGGCAGGAATCCTGGGGTCCAGAGAGAAGGCATTTGCCCAAGGTTCCCCAGGCAGTTGGCCACAGAGCAGTATTTACAACCTTGGGGTCCAGGCCCCCAGTCCAGGGCCACCTGCACCACAACAGACTGCGCCAGGAGTCTCACATTTCCAGAAAGAAGTGTTCTTGCTCTGGTGTTCTGCTCACCCTCTTTCCCCCTCTCCTCCAGGCCTAGAGGCTCCAGATATCCCATTCTCAGACAATCACCCTGAGGCCTGTCACTGGAGCAATGCCCCAGGACCTTGTCATCAACCTGTTCCACCTCTTCCTACCCTCAAAAGCCTTTCGTTACCCGCCACCCCCCCAAAAAAAAGTTGTACTTGGAAGCAGGATATCAGAGTTGAGGGTCCAATTCTTATACTTTATAGCTGTGTGAACCTAGGCAAGTCACTTCACCTTTCTGAACTTGCTTCCTGTTATGTAAAATGGGGCAATAACATTTACCTTCACAGGGACTATTGTGAGGATGAGAGTTGATACATACAAATCCCTTAACAAGGCTTGATGCAGGTTAAGTGTTCAGTAAACTGTAATTATCGTTTAAATTGTTACTGTTGTTCTTATTTTAAAGTACCTAGCTCAGTGACTGGTAGGTTGTTGGGTGTTCAAGAAAGGTGGTTATCACCATTAAATTAAAAAATTTGGATCAGGAAGCCTGGTATTTAGTGGGGACTGAATAAACGATGGTTAGTAATGTTGCTTTTTTGACCCAAGGGCGCCCAGTACGTTTGCAGCCTAAAAGCCTCCCCTTGGCAAAAGCAGCGGCACTTACTTCTTTTCGCTCAGCAACAGGCCCCTCTTATGAAAACCACGGCGGCCAATGAGCAGGAAGATGGGCGGGTTTATCTGGCAGCCAATAGCAGCCCGCAGCGGCACTCAGGCTAGGCCCAGGCTGGTTTCCAGGCTGGTTAGGGAAGCTAAACCCCCAGGCTGATTGCTGGGCGGGGGGTGTCTCCAAATTCTCCTCGCTCCGCTTATCAACCGGGCTCTGATTGGTAAGGACTGCGGCGGCCCGCCCCTCCCTCCGCCCGATACCGCCCCTCTGGGAGGGGGCGCGGACTACCCCATTCGCCTTCCATTTCTTTTTTCCCTCTTTCCTTTTCTTCTTTTAATGAACTTTTGGTTTTAGTTCATGTTTTTCCCTTCCAAATTATGTGACACACATTATTGCAGAAGATTGGAAAATACAGAAAAGTATAAAGAAACAAAAGAAATAACCCGAGAGCTTCCCTGGTGGCGCAGTGGTTGAGAGTCCGCCTGGCGATGCAGGGGATACCGGTTCGTGCCCCGGTCGGGGAAGGTCCCACATGCCGCGGAGCGGCTGGGCCCGTGGGCCATGACCGAACCTGCGCGTCCGGAGCCTGTGCTCCGCAACGAGAGAGGCTACGACAGTGAGAGGCCCGCGTATCGCAAACAAACAAACAAATAACCTGAAATGATATTCCTCCACCTCTCCTTTTCTTTCTTTTTTTTTTTTTTTGGTGGAACATAACGCAGCAAAGAAGCAGAAGGAGACAGCTCTACGTGCTCTGTTGTAGGTGCTCTACGTGTTCAATAGGTGCTCTACGTGAAATGAAAAGGTGTGCTGGATTTTATTATAAATATGCTTTAAAAATTTTTTTTTCTATTTCTTTAATTAATTATTTTTGGGGGCTGTGTTGGGTCTTCGTTGCTGCACGCGGGCTTTCTCTAGTTGCGGCGGGCGAGCGGGGGCTACTCTTCATTGCGATGCGCGGGCTTCTCATTGCGATGGCTTCTCTTGTTGTAGGGTCACGGGCTCTAGGGGCGCAGGCTTCAGTAGTTGCAGCACGCAGGCTCAGTAGTTGTGGCTTGTGGGCTCTAGAGCGCAGGCTCAGTAGTTGTGGCGCACGGGCTTAGTTGCTCTGCAGCATGTGAGATCTTCCTGGACCAGGGAACTAACCCGTGTCCCCTGCACTGGCAAGCGGATTCTTAACCAGTGTGCCAGCAGGGAAGCCCAGGTGTGCTGGATTTAATGTTAGGTTAAAACAAAGAAACAAAAAACCAAGTTGCACAGTGATACATTTAGAATGATGTCATAGATATGTTCGTGATTACACAGAGGCAACAAAAGTCTGGAAGGATGTGCAGTTTGCAACAAACTGTTAGGGTCCAGTTACCTCTGAGATAAAGGGATAATAGAGAGATTATAAGACTTCATACACTACACTTGTTTAATAATTGTTTAAAAGCCAAGATGTATTACGTTTGTAACTTAAAAAAAAAAGATCCTTTTGAAGAGCGGGGGGGTGGTGGGGGAAATCCCTTCGAAATTCTAATCCTACTACCAAGAGAGAATCAATGTTAACATGTTGGCTTTTATTTTTTGCGTATATTTATTTATTATATATAATATATTACTATTATATATTCTTTAACCTATGCTTATATTTACAGTATATAAATTATGTATGGTTGTGTAGCCTGCTTTTTCCACTTACTACATTTCGTGATAATTTTCAAAATATTAAATATTCCTTAATTTAAAAAAAATTCATAATAACGTGATTTTACTGATAGGTCATGTTGTTTTTAGTAATTTTTTAAAATAAATTTATTTATTTGCTTACTTATTTTTGGCTGTTGGGTCTTTATTGCTGCGCGCGGGCTTCCTTTAGTTGCGGCGAGCAGGGGCTACTTTTCGTTGCGGTGCACCGGCTTCTCATTGCGGTGGCTTCTCTTGTTGCAGAGCACCGGCTCTAGGCACGCGGGCTTCAGTAGTTGTGGCACGTGGGCTCAGTAGTTGTGGCTCACGGGCTCTAGAGTACAGGCTCAGTAGTTGTGGCGCACAGGCTTTGTTGCTCTGTGGCACGTGGGATCTTCCTGGACCAGGTCTCGAACCCGTGTCCCCTGCATTAGCAGGCGGATTCTCAACCACTGCACCACCAGGGAAGTCCCTCTGTTTTTTTTTAATTGAGGTAAAAGTGGTTTATAACATTATGTTTCATGCATACAACATTATAATTTGACTTCTGCATATACCATAGCATGCTCACCACCAAAAGTGTAGTTTCCATCTGCCACCATACAGTTGACCCCCTTTACCCATTTGTCCCTTCCCCCACCCTCCTTCCCCTCTGGTAACCACCAGTCTGTTCTCTATGTGTTTGTTTTGTTTGTTCATTTATTTCTGTTTTTTAATATTCCACATAGAAGTGAAATAATATGGTATTTGTCTTTCTCCATCTGACTTATTTCACTTAGCATAATGCCCTCAATGTCCACCCATGTTGTTGCAAGTAACAAGATTTCTCCTTTTTTTTTCTCCTTTTTTTATGGTATTCCATTGTATATTTATACAACATCTTTATCCATACATCCATTGACGGGCACTGAGGTTGTTTCCATATCTTGGCTATTGTAAACAATGCTGCAATAAACATAGAGGTGCATATATCTTTTCAAATAAGTGTCCTTAAACATTTCTTTCTTTCTTTCTTTCTTTCTTTTTTTTTGGACCACATTGCGGGGCTTGCGGGATCTGTTTCCTGACCAGGAGTTGAACCCGGGCCATGGCAGTGAGTGTGCGAAGCCCTAGCCACTGGACTGCCAAGGAATTCCCCTTAAACATAATTTTTAATGGTTGCAGAATGTTCATGTGTCATATAATTTGTTCATTAATACCTATTGCTGGACATTTTTCACTACTTTATATCAAAATGAGATAAAACTCTTACATACAAAATATTGCATTATATTCCTGATTAGTTCCCCAGGTTAAATTTCTAGAAGCAAATTCATGAGTCGAAGGCTATGAACAAATACATTTCTCTTGATGCTAATTCTAAAAACTTTTAGAAGTTTATTTCTGTGAATGTTATTGATGCCTTCCTTAGGCTGGGCTGCCATAACAAAATATCATAGACTGGGTAGCTTAAAAAACCGAAATTAATTTTGTCACAGTTCTGGAGCCTGGAAGTCCAAGATAAGGTGCCAGCATGTTCATGTACTGGGGAGAGCTCTCTTCCTGGCTTGCAAATGGCTGTCTTCTCCCTGTGTCCACAGATAGCAGAGACTGAGCAAGCAAGCTCTCTGGTGTCTCTTCTTATAAAGGCACTAATCCCATCCTGAGGGTCCCACTCTCAGGACCTCATCTAAAATCACAGAATGGGAGAAAAGTTTTGCGAATTATATATCTAGTATCCAGAGTATATAAGGAATTCTGGGGGCTACTCTGGTGGCGCAGTGGTTAAGAATCCGCCTGCCAATGCAGGGGACGTGGGTTCGAGCCTTGGTCCAGGAAGATCCCACATGCCACGGTTCAACTAAGCCTGTGTGCCACAACTACTGAGCCCGCGCTCTAGAGCCCGTGGGCCACAACTACTGAAGCCCGTGTGCCACAACTACTGAAGGCTGCGTGCCTAGAGCCTGTGCTCTGCAATAAGAGAAGCCACTGCAATGAGAAGCCCTCGCACCGCAACGAAGAGTAGCCCCCCTTCGCCGCAACTAGAGACAGCCCATGCACAGCAACGGAAGACCCAACACAGCCAATAAATAAATAAATAAGTAAAATTTATATAAAAAATAAATAAAGAATTCTGGAAACTGAACAACAAGAAGACAATCCAATTCAAAATAGGCAAAGGACTTGAATGGGTGTTTATTCAAAGAAGATATACAAACAGCCTATTGGCCAATATCATTAGTCATCAGGAAAATGCAAATCAAAACCACAATGAGCTACCACTTTTTTTTTTTTGCGGTACACGGGCCTCTCACTGTTGTGGCCTCTCCCGTTGCGGAGCACAGGCTCCTGACACGCAGGCTCAGCGGCCATGGCTCACAGGCCTAGCTGCTCTGCAGCATGTGGGATCTTCCCGGACCGGGGCACGAACCTGTGTCCCCTGCATCGGCAGGCGGACTCTCAATCACTGCACCACCAGGGAAGCCCAATGAGCTACCGCTTTACACACACTAGGATAGCTAGAGTCAAAAAGTCAGATATAACAAGCAGTAGTAGGGATGTGGACAAACTGGAACTCTGTACATTGCTGGTGGAGATGCAAAATACCACTGTGGATAAACAATTTGGCAGTTCCTCACTAAGTTAAACATAGAATTACCCTATGACCCAGCAATTTCACTCCTAGATATGTATCCAAAAGAATTGAAAACAAGTGTCCAAACAAATACTCATACAGGAATGTTTTTAGCAGCACTATTCATAACAGCCAAAAGGTGGAAACAAGCCAAATGTCTATCAATTGATGAATGGATAGTCAAAAGTGTGGTATATCCATACAATGGGATATTATTCTGCCATTTAAAAAATGGAGTGAAGGGGCTTCCCTGTGGCGCAGTGGTTGAGAGTCCGCCTGCCGATGCAGGGGACACGGGTTCGTGCCCCGGTCCGGGAGGATTCCACATGCCGCGGAGCGGCTGGGCCCGTGAGCCATGGCCGCTGAGCCTGCGCGTCCGGAGCCTGTGCTCCGCAACGGGAGAGGCCACAACAGTGAGAGGCCCGCGTACCGCAAAAAAATAAAAAAAAATAAAAGAAATAAAAAATGGAGTGAAGTACTAAAACATGCTACATGGATGAACCTTGAAAACCTTATTCTAAGTGAAAGAAGCTAGACACAAAATGTCACACATTGTATGATTCTATTTGCATGTGACATTCAGAACAGGCAAGTCAAGTCTATGGAAACAGAAATCAGACTAGCGGTTGCCAGGGGCTGGGTGGAGGGGTAAATGGAGAGTGACAGCTTAATGGGTATGGAATTTCCTTTTGGGGTGATGAAAGTGTCTCAAACTAAATAGAGGCAATGTTTGCACAACACTGTGAATATACTAAAGGCCACTGAATTTTACACTTTAAATGGATAATGATTCATTTTATGTTATGTGAATTTTACCTCAAGTTAATAAAAAGACTGATGAGCAAGGAGGTACCTGTGGCATCTGCTAATTGAGAGGTTGTGTCGGGTGGCACCAACATGTGAAGTGTTGGCGTACATCTCCTTGTACTTCTTTGTTCCTTTGCCTGCTCTGAAGCTTTTTGTTCCTTTCCAGTGTTTCCAATTCCTGCAAGTAGGATACAAGTGGTTTAGGAGTTTTCTGCTCTAATAAAGGACTGCACCTAGAAAGAAGAGGGAAAGGAGCAAAGGAGGGAGAGAGGCTGGAAAGAAGGAAGGAGGAAGGAAGGACTAAGAAATAGGAAACGGTGACTGATTCAGCTTACAAATGGCCAACTCAGCCCTGGGAAGATTCATAGAACTTACCACACTTCCTCCTCCTCCCTCATTGCTCCCTCCAGGCTCCAGATAGAAAGGCTGAAGTATTGTCAGTTCCCCAGCAACCAAGGGTCTCTCTCAATGCCAGGCTTCTTTGGATGCTGTCACTCAGTCTTTTTTTAAATTAATTTATTTTTGGCTGCATTGGGTCTCCGTTGCTGCGCGCAGGCTTTCTCTAGTTGCAGCGAACGGGGGCTACTCTTCCTTGCGGTGCGCAGGCTTCTCACTGCAGTGGCTTCTCTTGTTGCAGAGCACAGGCTCTAGGCACGCAGGCTTCAGTGGTTGTGGCATGCAGGCTCAGCAGTTGTGGCTCACGGGCTGCAGAGCTCAGGCTCAGTAGTTGTGGTGCACGGGCTTAGTTGCTGTGCGGCACGTGGGATCTTCCCAGACCAGGGATCGAACCCGTGTCCCCTGCATCGGCAGGTGGATTCTTAACCACTGAGCCACCAGGGAAGTCCCCTAAATATAGTTTTTTTTTTTTTTTTTTTTTTTTTTTTTGTGGTACTCAGGCCTCTCACTGTTGTGACCTCTCCCATTGCAGAGCACAGGCTCCAGACACACAGGCTCAGCGGCCATGGCTCACGGGCCCAGCCGCTCGGCGGCGGACTCTCAACCACTGCGCCACCAGGGAAGCCCTAAATATAGTTTTTAATGAATACGTTTCAGAAATCTGAAAATGGAATACATAGGACTCTCAACCACTGCGCCACCAGGGAAGCCCTAAATATAGTTTTTAATGAATACGTTTCAGAAATCTGAAAATGGAATACATAGGATATGCAGCAATGCATATTCAAGAATAGTGGAACAACCCAGGGTCGTCCCCAATTGTCCAGGCAAGCCCCACCACCCCCAACCTGTCCCACAGTGAGGAGGTAGCTAACAGGAAGCTGAACCGCTACACTGGAACTGCAACTCAAGACTGTGGGAGCAGGAGTTCTGAAGTAAAGTTCTTGCTCAGCACAAACCTGGTTGTGTGACCTTGAGAAAGTTATTCACTATTCCCTGCTTCTGTTACTTTGGTTATAAAATTAAGCTAATGGTATGAACCTATTTACCAGAAATATCATGAGATTTAATGAGCAAACAATTATAAAGTGCGTAGTTGTTGCTCATGGGCTCAGTAGTTGTGGTGCATGGGCTTAGTTGCTCCACGGCATGTGGGCTCTTCCCGGACCAGGGATTGAACCCATGTCCCCTGCATTGGCAGGCAGATTCTTAACCACTGCGCCACCAGGAAGTCTCAGTTTAAAAAAAAAAATTATTTAGGTTTCGCCGGGTCTTAGTTGCGGCATGCGGGATGTTCGCTGTGGCATGAGGACTCTTAGTTGCGGGATGCATATGGGATGTGTTCCCCGACCAAGGATTGAACCCAGGCCCCTGCACTGGGAGTGCAGAGTCTTACCCACTGGACCACCAGGAAGTCCCATAAAGCTCAGGTAGTCTTAAATTAGGCTGCTCCAAAAATTCATTTAACCTTTTTAAGAATTCAAACTCACGATTCCTCATTTTCACGTTAAAGTTCCAACTTTTTGCTTCAATCATCCTTAGACTGATTTTTATTTAAAATATAGGATAAGAGCAGATGGTACACTGCTATTGAGGAATCAACTCAGGAACATCATTCCCAATAAGCAAATTATTGATTGTAAGTCATGAAAACACTGTCATCTTCAAACTTAAGAGGTTGTTTTGTTTTGTTTTTGGCCACGTCGCTTGCGGGATCTTAGTTCCCCCATCAGGGATTGAACCTGGGCCCATGGCAGTGAAAGCAGGGAGTACTAACCACTAGACTGCCAGGGAATCGCCAAACTTAAGAGATTTTGTATGCCTTTCTTTGGTCACAAAAATGCAAAATGGAAGATATTACTTGTTCCTCAACCAATTTTTAAACTTTTCAAATTTTGTAGTGTTCTAAAATTTTAAAAAAGGTATATGACTTATTATAATCATTTCTTGCACTTCATCTTTGAGGTCATTTTGTTGCTGGCCACTAGAATCTCAGCACTCATACCTCAAGAGTACCATAAACTTTTCATCAGTAGCATCATGGACAAGTTTTGGAAACAGCCATTGTTTCTGGTCTGCAAGGGCAGGGTCAATGACTTATCCAAGCTGTTATCACTCAGTGGCCCTAAAGGCTTTTGTGTAATAGGGTCTTACAACAAAAGACTCATCACAATTCTGGGGCAAATGATCTACTGAACTGGAGAATTGAAAATGTCTTGCCAATGGCCCATAGGTCACTTGAAGTTTTGTTTTGTTTTTTGTCTGGACGAATTACACAAGTAGTTTGTATAATAATTTAGCTAAACAAGGCCTTAAAGTCTAATTTGAATCAAGAGCATACTCGGCAAAGCAAAATATAACCTAAGAAATAATTCTGATTCTGTGCTGTTAACAGATTTGATTAGGAGTCAAAACACCTGGATGCCAAGGCAACAAATGATTTCTAATTCCAGCCTTCTCAACCTGTGCAAGGATAATTAGAACAAGGATAACTAGTTCATATGAAGAGCAGTTTACTCCATTTTATAAATGCAAAATGGTGTGATTATTGATGGTGCCTTGAATTACACCTCTTTAAGCAATCACTCCTGTTTTCCAGGCTGCTCTTGACCTTACGCTTTGGATTGAGGTTTGCTCCTTAAGAAGCTTTCTCTGAACACCTCGACTAGTGTCCGACAGGGAAAGGGGCCTTTCCATGCTCCATGTCACATTGGTCCCCCCATGTTGCACAGCACTTATCACACTGTGCTTTGTCTCCAAGTTCCCTACTGCTGGTACCCTGTCTGATTCATTTTAGTGGTTCAGTAGTGTATCCCCCTACCCCTCTTCAGATAGAAGGCATTAGACACAGTTCACTGATGACAATTTATTATAATTTGTTGGAAGCACACAGATATTAATTAAACCAGAACTATGTCTGGTTTAAGAGAAGTGGGCAATAACAGGTAGCCATGCTATAGGGAACTGTGTGCACTTAATCATCATCATGTTTTAGTTTCTTGATTGACTGCTTGTGCCGCTCAATTTCTTTCTGCAGGTGCTCAATCTCCTTCATGTGATGAGAGATCTCGTTTTCATGGTGTTTCTTCAAGGCTGCCAGCTGTTCTTTAGCACGAGCTCTACAAGGACATAGTGGCTCTTGGTTTAATCCCAATCCTTCACCCCAAAGAGACCTCTAAGCATAATCTGAAATACCTAAGGCAAAGAACAGGAGTCCCAATCCCATGGGAGTCTGGCTGGTCATCCTCTTCTACCCTCTCAAGCCCCATATTAAGAATACTCCACCTTAAGGTGTATCATTTTTAGGAGATGACCAAAATGATTCCATCTTCCCGGTGCTAGTGCCTGAAATTCCACCGCTAATGATGGATTCCTTTCAGATTCAGTAGAAAACTCCAGAGAGGTATGACTTAAGTCCCTAACTGGGGGACTTTAATTAGAGGAACAACCCAGAGAACAGAATCCCTTTTGGGAGGAAAAAGAGCAAAAGGTGGGGGTGGGATATACGAAGGGGCATAGTTAAAGGACAAATATGTGTGTCCTATCCCAGTTAATCTAGGGCTTTCTTTACCTGAGAACTGCAAGACCCACTGTAAAGGCCAAAATGAAGTGGGGGGGGGGGAGAAAAGAAGCGGTCTCTTGCAGTACTTGGCAGTCCAAGTTTAGGCCTCAAGAAGGGATGATTCAAATGTTGGTTCGGCCACATATGGGCCTCTGTTTTCCATAACTGTACAATGCAGGAGGCCAATTAGATGATCTCTAAGGGCTGCACCTTGTCTCCCTGGTATGGCAGGTGCTATGGTGGTAATTCTTAAGAGTGAGCAAGAGAGGGTGGAAGAGAAAAGATAGGTCAAGGAGAAGCAGAAGCTAGATTAGTTCCATGCTGCTCCTGACTGTGGATAGAAGTCACTGTAAGATAACTCGAGGTTGGTAAACAGGATAGGTAGGCCCAGTCCACACCATACTCCTAAAAGCTGGGCTGGGTGGAGCAGGCCAAGTCTCCGAGGAGTGGGGGACAGGGTTCCAGCCATGAGCAGCTGCTACATGCTCTACGACCTACTCTCTCAGGCCAGTTGGAGAGGTGGGCGGGGGGGTGTCTAGAAATGGCTGAGAGGGTCTGAGGAGTCAGGGAATCCATCCACGCGGGGCTAGCAAAGCTGAGGCCTGGGGTGATGGGTGGGTGAGGGCCGAGGGAGTCAGGCTCAGGGTGTCTGCATGTATTGGAACCGTCGGATCTGGGAGGAATCTGGGGGGCGTTTGGCATGATGCGGGGTAAACTCCACGGGTGGGGATGGTAAATGATTCAGAAACAGATGAGCGGTGGTTGGCGAGTTCTGAAGACCCGCAGGTGGAAACGGCTTGGGTGTGGAGGCCTTGGGATTCGGCAGCGCACGGGAAGCGCCCTTACAGGTGGCGACAGTCGAGTCCTCAAGTGTTGGGTGTAACGGGTTCAGGGGCCGGGAGTTCTACTGGGGGATGGGGCGCCCCAGAACGCCAGGGAGGGATGGGTGGGGCGACTGACAGCTGAAGGACTGGAAGGCCGTGAGAGATATAGGGCTGGATTCGGGGTCCCGTGGGCCTCACCGAAAGTATCGCTCCTCTTCGGCCTGCTCTCTTTTTCCGAAGGCTCCACCGGCGTCCCGGACCGCGCCCGCACTGGAGCCGAGATTGTCTGCCTGCGGAAAGCGACGGGGGTATTGGTAAAGGTGAGGGCGGCAGAGAGGGGATCTGCGCTCAGGGCTGGGGCAACAGGCACCGCCGGCGGCGTACCGATTCCGAGCCGAAGCCCCGGCCCTGCATGGCCCAGACGCTCCACACGCCGAACCGCGTCCGCGCCGCCAATGCCGTGGCTGCCATTGCTGTCAGTGCAGCACCCCTCCAGTGACCGGAGGTGCAAGCTTCTTCGCAGGAGCTAACGGCGCTGCAGGCCAGGCCGCCAATCGTTTCGCTGGAGAGGCAGGATGAACCTGGGAGTAGCGAATCACGAGAGGGAGAGGCGGGGTTCCTGTAGTTTGCAGCGAATCCTGGCCTAGAGGCGGGCCTATTCTTAGCCAACCCCTAGCAAGGGCTCCAGGGTCAAAGGACTGGAGAAAAATAATGGAGGAGATAGAAAAGCTAGAACAGAGGGGCAGAAGTCAAGATTTCGGCTCTCGGGTCTATGAGAATTAGGCGTGACGTCCATCCCCACCTCACGATTCCAATCCTAAAGTTGTTTTTATTAAGCACCCAAAGGAAGCTTTCCCTTTCCTGGACTGTTAGCATCAATAAGATGGGTAATATGGGGGTGGGGGTGGGCGGCTATGTCCAGGATGCCCTGACTTAGTCATTTAGGGTTGGGAAAAAAAATTTTTTTAATGTATGTGTATATGGTCAATGTTCTTTTGTTGCACTGACATTTCACTCTCAAGTCTCAGCTTAAACGTCAGGTCAGAGAAAACTTCTCTGACCTCCTTCGTCATTCAATCATAGCCCCCTGTTTTGTTCTTGCACCTTTGAGCTTATGAAGTTATTAGGACCTTGATCAATCAAGTAGGCACTGAATTAATATTTGCAAAATGTATTGATATGTTATCAAATGGGCTTGATAACAGGACTTTTGGCAATGTGGTGCAATGAAGTGGAAAAGAGCATAGGCAGGAGTCTAGGGACGGCTTTGCCTTGACCTTCCTTAAGCCATCTAACAAACGTGAACAAGATAATAGTAGTTTATAGCCTTTGCCTAGGTCATTTTCTCCCTCTGGGCCCACTCTTTCTCCTTTAGTTGAGAGGGTTGGGCCAGATCTTATTCATGATTATAAAAATATCTTCTTTGCTTTCCATGAAATTGAACAGTTTTTATTGATCATCTTTTGGTTGGAAAAATACCAGCCCTGGTTTGTATGAGTTAAATGGGAGGAAATAGCTGGAGGGCATATTTTCAAGTGTTCATTTTAGAAAAGTTGGAAAAACACAAAAGCAGAAGGCTAGAAATAATAATCACCCATAAGCCCACTATCTAGTAATAATAATTTTTTGTGTTTCTAGATATTTAAGTGCCATTCCCATTTCAGAAACTGTTTCTAGTTCTCAGATACTATTGTTTCTTGATTATGTCCTGGCTGGACATCCAGTGGAGGGTCTTGCTGAGTTTGTGCAAAAGATCCATCTAGGTACTAGGATGGCTGTAATTTAAAAAAATGGAAAATAACAAGCACTGGTGAGGATGTGGAGAAATTGTAAACCTCCTACCTCGCTGGTAGGAGTGTAAAATTGTTCAGCCGCTGTGGAAAACAGCTTGGCAGTTGCTCAAAAGGTTAAATATAGAATTACCAAATTCCTTTCTAGGAAATTGTACCCCTCAAATAGAAAACTGGTACTCAACACATGTTCATAGCAGCACCAATTCACAGTAGCCAAAAGATGGAAACAACCCAAATGTCCATCAGCTGACGAATGAACAAAGAAATTGTGTTATACACATGTGATGGAATACTATTAAGCCATAAAAAATAATGAAGTAATGATGTATGCTATGCCTTGAATGAACCTGGAAAACATTATGTTAAGCGAATGAAGCCAGACACAAAAGGTCACATGTTGTATGACTGCATTTATATGAAATGTCCAGAGTAAATAAGTCCATAAGGACAATACACAGATTGGTTGTTGCCAGGGGTTGGGAAATATGCGTACGAAATGTTGATTAGGTGCCGGGTATCCTTTTGGGGCCATGCAACTGTTCTGTAACTAGATAGAGGTGATGGTTGCACAACACTGTGAATGTACTAAAGGCCACTGAATTGTTCACTTTAAAATGGTTAATTGTATGTCACGTGTATTTAACCTCAGTTTAAAGAAGAGTTTACTTAGATTGGAAGTGTCTGGCTGGGCTGCGAGCCCTTTAAGAGTCACAAGGGGGAGAGACGGACCTGTAAGAAGACGTGAGGTAGCGCTTGCGCAGAAGAGTCACATGGTGGCTGGGCCGGGGAAATGGCGGCTCCAGGAGAGAGCGGGGCTTCGGGTGGCGGCGGTAGCACGGAGGAGGCATTTATGACCTTCTACAGTGAGGTGAACACAGAGTGAGGGATGGCGGCAACGGGGCGACCCCGCTGGAGTTACGATCCCAGCCGGCGAAGGCAGTGGTCCTTCTGGCGTGGACCGTTGGGCAGCCCGTCCTCTCTGGCCTTTGGGGCGGTGGGGGCTTCGGGAGTGTGTGTGCATTTCTTCCTAATATTGCGGCGCAGAGATCCCCTGGACGACAGAAAGGGGCGGGGGTCCGGCGTCTGCGGGGAGGCGGCGATCGTGGCCAACCAAGTGCTTGGGCGCGCGCAGAGTTCCCCAGGTCCGCGTAGTCGGGGGCTGGCAGCGGCTGGGAGGCTGGGCCTTCCTGGGGGCGACTTAACCGGGTTGGCCCCCGTTTTTATTCTCAACGGAAGCACTCTCTACTCTTAGTTATCTGTAGTGAGTTTTCCTGGTAGTTATTTCTGCCATTAGCGAACGCTAGGCACTGCATTTTGCCGTGTAGGCGTTATCTCCCTTTTACAGATGACAAACCTGAGGTTTAGGGAGGTGAAATAATTTGTGCTGGGTCTTAGAGCAGATGACAGCTCGGTATCATGTTGGGAGGGAGTGAGTTTGGTGTGAGCCTCGTTTACTATCACATCTCCAGCGCGTAGAACGTAGTAGTTGCTTAATAAATATTTGTTGAGTAAACGAATGAATGAATAAATGAAGAAAAGAATGGCTTTTGGAGTCAGAGGACGTCGGATTGGATTCGTGCAAGGCAGTTAACGTGACTGTGACAGAATTCTTTCAAGCCATTGATTTTGCAATCCTCAATTTCCACGTTTGTAGAACGAAAGTTAATATTAAAACAAGAGTTTTAATGAGGGTTAAAGGGTTTAATGTATAAGAAAGTTTCATGAAATATAAAGCAGAAGCATCTTTGTAAGAGTTAAAATAAGGCTGAAAGTGGACCTCTTTAGGTTGGCATGGATTTGAGGAATGGAGTTGCTCCCCACCTGGCTGTGAGTTACTGAGAGTAAAGCACCATGTCACATTTCATCTTTTATCTCTGGTAGTTGTAACAGGGCTTGTTACATAGTGGTTTCTCCAAAATATTAAGTTTAAAAACAAATTAGTATGTCCATTTATAGTCTGTGCTTTCAGAATGTCTAATTCACTTGAAAGTGTTAATGCACTAGTACCAGTTTACTGGCTTCTCATGAGTACTCAGCAGTTATAGTGGAACTTGTTTTAATTACTCTTTCTTAGTTAAAAAAGAAAAGCAATCCTGTTTTGTTTAATTTAATGAGAGAAAGTGTCTAAAGGAGGACCCTTTAATCATCATTAACTAATATTTACTGAGCACCTGATATGGTCTAGTGTACTGTTTAGGTCCTGGAGAAATGGTAGTGAACAACAGAGAGAAAAATCCTGTCTTCATAGAGCTTTCATTCTATTGAGAAGGATAAATAATGAATAGATGTACAATATACTGTCAGGTAGTGATAAGTGCTATGAGGAAAAATGAGTGGGAAAAGGAGAGTGGGGGGAGGGGCGTGCTATTTTACAAAAGAGTGAAGAGGGAAGATGCTGAAATGGATTAGCTTTTTATGTTACTGAGATCCTTTCCAAATCCATTTTGGCCATAGAAATAAAGATGGTATATATAACATGCCAGAGGTTCGTTCCAACTAAAATTTCAGTTCTGACAGTGGCACCAAGGATGTTTTCCTGGGACTACCTGGTGCTTGTTCTCTTTAGCATTGTGTTCCGGTCAGGGATTTTTCTAGCTATCAGAGTTAGAAAGGCGGAGTTATTTGCTCCCTCCCACACACTTTTTTAGTGCTGCTTTGGGTGTATATTTCAGTGTAATTGTATTTTTCTTTTCTTAAAAAGTTGTAAATTAATGTGAACATTGACAAGTACATCGTTCATCATTAGAGGGGAAGCTCTTTGAAGGCAGTGGCTGTGACTTATTTATTTTTGAATCTTCTTGCTGCCTTGCTCTGGCGTCAAACTGTTGGGCTTAAAATTCTGGTTTATAAATTGGGTGATTGGGAAAAAATCTGGTTTACAGGTTGGCTGGTTACGAGTCAGTTGACCTAACTCTCAGTTTTCTTATCTGCGAAATGGGGATAATAGTGGTACTTACCATATAGGATTGTTGAGAGGAATAAACACCTGTAAAGTTTTTACATTATATTAAAATTCAGTAAATGGTAGCTGTTGTAATTATTTCTCAAAGTGTTTAGCAAAATACCTTGAACGTGTAGACACGCAAATAAATGTTTACTGAACATGTCTGTGAGTAACTTGTTAAGATGACAATTCAGAGTTCATTACTGAGCTTTACTAATGAGGTTTTTATCCCCTTTATTTTAGGTGAAACAAATAGAGAAGAGAGATTCAGTTCTAACCTCCAAAAATCAGATTGAAAGATTGACTCGTCCTGGTTCCTCCTACTTCAATTTGAACCCATTTGAGGTGAGGTATCTGATGTTGCTGTGGCCCTTGATAGGGAGCTTTACTGCAGGCAGACTTACCTCGGAACACACACCTAATTTGTACTATGCATAGTTGGAGTTGAACTTGGATGGTTTATTGTGAGCAGAGCTTGCTCTCATCTTTTAGTAACCCAAATATATATGGATTTATTTTCAAATGTGAAGGAACAGCTAGACTTGGTAAATTTAGGGTCTTTGATTTAATTTGTTAGTTAAAACTTTTCTGTTTCACCACAATAAAAAAAACCTAACAACCCAAAAGTGTTCACAAGATTATAAACAAGCAAATACAATTTTTAGCTTCCTTAGTTTTATAACTTTAAATATTTCTTGATTATAAAAGTAAATCATATTTCTAATAAAAATCAGAAATACAGAAAAAGCAAGAATAAAAATCATGTATAATCGTACCTAAGAAAACACCTGTTTATGCTCCAACTGTTTTTAGTTTTATTTAGAAACAAAGAGGGTCATGCAGTTCATGCTGTTTTATTTTATTTTATTTTTTAAAAGTTTTTTTAAATATATAAATTATTTATTTAAATTTTTGACTGTGTTGGGTCTTCGTTGCTGCACGTGGGCTTTCTCTAGTTGCAGTGAGTTGGGGCTACTCTTTTTTTTGGGTGGGGAGAGCTTCTCTTGTTGTGGTGCGCGGGCTCTAGATGTGCAGGCTCCAGTAGTTGTGGCTCACCGGCTCTAGAGTGCAGGCTCAGTAGTTGTGGCACACAGGCTTAGTTGCTTCGAGGCATGTGGGATCTTCCCAGACCAGGGCTCGAACTCCTGTTCCCTGAATTGGCAGGTGGATTCTAAACCACTGTGCCACCCAGGAAGCCCCATGCTATTTTATTTTATTTATTTATTTTTTTGAATTTTATTTTATTTATTTATTTTTATACAGCAGGTTCTTATTAGTTATCTATTCCCATGCTATTTTAAATGCTGTATTGTTACATAAACTATTTTTATACACTTTTTAAAGCCTCAATTATTTCAACAATTCCTTTATTGTACAATAAACTAGTTTCTAATTGTCACAATTATAAATAACTTTGAAACGAATATTGTTACATTTTATAAAAAACACTTATTGAGCAGTTATTAAAAAAACCCCTTTTCTCCATTTTATTGTGGTAAAGTATGCATAACGTAAAATTAACCATTTGAACCATTTTTAGGCATACAGTTAAGTGGCATTAAGTACATTCACAGTGTTGTGCAATCATCATCCCTCTCCATTTCTAGAAGTTTTTCATCATTCCAAACTGAAACTTCAAACCCATAAAATAATAACTCTCCAGCCCTCCTACCCCCAACCCCTGGTAAGCTCTATTCTGCTTTTTGTCTATGAATGCCTATTCCAGGTGCCTAATACAATGTTTGTTTATGTCTGGCTTATTTCACTTAGTATAGTATTTTCAAGATTCACCAATTGGGAGCTTCCCTGGTGGCGCAGTGGTTGAGAGTCCGCCTGCCGATGCAGGGGACACGGGTTCGTGCCCCGGTCTGGGAAGATCCCACATGCCGCGGAGCGACTGGGCCTGTGAGCCATGGCCGCTGAGCCTGCGCGTCTGGAGCCTGTGCTCTGCAACGGGAGAGGCCACAACAGTGAGAGGCCCGCGTACTGCAAAAAAAAAAAAAAAAAAAAAGGTTCACCAATTGTTTCTGTTTTTTTTAAGAACATTTTTCATTTTAAAACAATCCCAGATTTGCAGAAAGGTTACAAGTAAGTTGTCAATATGACACCCCATCTCCCTGAAATACTTTAGTGTATTTTCCAGCGAACAACATTCTCCTACTGAACCACAATATCACAATCAAAACCAGGAAATAAAGGTTTTTTTTTTTTTTTTTTTTTTTAGGAAATAAATGTTGATGCATTTATTTTACTATGTGATCCTCAGACCCCATTCAAACTAGCTAATTGTTTCAGTGATGTCCTTTATAGCAAAAGGATCCAGTCTGGAATCTCTGTTACGTTTAGTTGTCATGTCTCATTAGTCTCCCTCAGTCTGGAACAGTTCCTCAGTCTTTCCTTGACTTTCATGACCTTGGCATTTCTGAAGATTACAGGCCAGGTATTTTGTAGCATCTTTCTCAACTTGAGTTTGTTTGATGTTTCTTCACATTAGATTCAGTTTATGCAATGTTGACAGGAATAGCATAGAAGTGGTACTGCATTTTTCTCTTTGTAACCTGTAAAGTGGTACGTGATTTTGATTTATCCTGTTATTAATGATATTACTTGATCACTTAAAGAGGTGCCTACTAGGTTTCTTCATGAAGTTAACTTTTTTCCCCTTTGTAATTGGTAAGTATTTTATGAGGAGGTACTTTGAGAATGTGTGAATATACTGTCCTTATCAAAGTTTCAGTTTATTCATTTGTCTGTATAGACTTGGGGTTTCCTATTTTATTCAATGGGTTATAATTTGATATTACTTATTTCGATGCTCAAATGTCCCAGATTTGACCAGTAGGTTACTTTTAAGCCTTTCCTGTCTTTTTGATATGTCTTCATCATTCTTCGATTACTAGGCACTCTTGTACTTTTCCTGACCCAGCCTGGAATTAACCATTTCTTTGAGGAGTTCTGATTCCTTTTAATGAAGAATGATATTTAGAAATCAAGATTTGGATGCTAGGTATACCCATTGCCATTGGGATGTCACTACTCCCAGACCCTATTGGTAGACAGAGCTAGGGAGTGTGTGTGTGTGTGTGTGTGTGTGTGTGTGTGTGTGTGTGTGTGTGTGTGTGTGTACATACACATACACGTATTACATAAAAGTTCAATCCAACATCACAGGGTTTATTGTAGGGTTTTTTTTCTTTCCATGTTCATTGTTCCCTTCTCTGAGAAATCTGCCTCCCACTGTCTTTTTTTTTTTTTTTTTTTTTTCACTGTCTTTAATATATATATTTACTTAATTGATCCTCCTGTATGACTCTGATCTCGATCTCCCATTGCCATTCCTTCCCTCATGTGAATGACCTCCTCACCCTGCTTCACTCTGACACCAACACCAGGTTGCCTCACTATGCAAAAACCTTTCTCCCCACACCTGAACTCCAAACTCCAATGCCAGGTCACCCTTTGGTGTGGGTATGTTTCTCACCTGGCTCTGCCTCCCTGTGCCTGCCCTCCACCCCCGAGAGCTCTCTTCGTCCCTCTTGGGCTCCAGCATCCTCCGCACCAAGCAGGCATGCTTCCTTCCTACCCTGCTCTGGTTTTGACACCCTGTGTCAGGCTACCTTCCTCTGGGAACACCCTCCTCATCTTTATTGGGTTCTGACTCCACACTCCAGGTCCCCCCCTGCATGGAGGCCCTCTTCACTCTGCTCATGTTCAACTGTCTGTGCCAGTTGTACTTGGGCTCCTACACCTCAAGTTGAGCTGCCCTGTTAATATTGGATGCTCTCCTACATGGGCACCCACCTCACCAGGCACAGGCTTCCACACCCCATGCTAGGCTTGGGCTTTGTGGAGATGTCCTTGCTTGGGCTCCTGCACCCTGTGCCCTCCCATATTGACAGTCTCACTCTGCTTAGGTTCTAACACCCTATGGCAGGCCACCTGTCCATGGAGGTGCCCTCCTCAACCCACTTTGGCACTTTATGTCAAGTTACCCCTCTGTGGATGCTCTTCTCACCCTGTTGGGGCTCCAGCACCACATGACTAGCCAACACTCCTCGTGTGGTTACTGTCTTCTTTGTCCCAGATGGGCTCTGACACTGCTCTGGGCCATCTTGACTCCTCACGCAAAGTAGATGTCTACTTCGCCTGGCCCCACTTAACATATTTGAAAGGGAAGAGGAAGATGAAAAGCTTAAAGAGTATTTAGATATGATTTTGGGGAGAGCGTAGGGGGACATAATATGTTTGAAAGGTGATAAAGAATTTGATGGTATGTCCTTTCTGTTTAGTCATATATATATATATATTTTAATATTTATTTATTTGGTTGCACTGGGTCTGTAGTTGAGGCATGCGGGCTCCTTAGTTGTGGCATGCAAACTCTTAGTTGCAGCATGCATATGGGATCTAGTTCCCAGACCAGGGATCGAACCCTGGCCCCCTGCATTGGGAGCATGGAGTCTTATCCACTGCACCACCAGGGAAGTCCCTCGTCATATTTTTAAATTGAGATAGTGTGTACTGGGGAAAGGGGACACATGATCATATAACTTACCCGTTTATTTAAGACAATTAGTGTTTCCTGTGGAGATCTGTTGATGAGGAGTAACAGATTGTTGGGACCAGTATGAATGCTAGGATTTTACTGTCCTACCAGTTAATGTGGTCTGGAACTTACTGCCCCATAGCTCCTGTCCTGATTATAGGAAGTGTGTTTGTTTTTTAATTTTATTTATTTTTTTCACCTCGTGGCATGTGGGGTCTTAGTTCCCTGACCAGGCATTGAACCTGGGTGGTTGGCAGTGAGAGCTCGGAGTCCTAACCACTGGACCACCAGGGAATTCCCGGAAGTGTGTTTGAATGTGTAAAGAATATGGTAAGGTTGACAAACTTGGGGAGGTGCCACATTGTGTTTGAGTGAGGAGGACTCCATCCATGACTGTCCGTTAGAACTTTTGTCTTTTCTCTTTCATACAGATATGCTAGCCACTTTATAGGATGGGTGTCATTGTCTTTTTTTTAATTGAAGTATAGTTGGTATGCAATGTTGTGCTAGTTTCAGGTGTACAGCAAAGTGATTCAGTTATACTATATATACGTGTGTGTGTGTATTCTTTTTCAGATTCTTTTCCGTTATAGGTTATTACAAGATATTGAATATAGTTCCTTGTGCCATATAGTAGGTGCTTGTTGTTTATCTGTTTTATATATGGTAGTGTGTATCTGTTAATCCCAAACTCCTAATTTAGCCCCAAGCCCCTGCCAGTTGTCTTCTTACAAAGTTGGTTTTTGACCCTGAGTCAGGGTTAGGTGTTCCTAGCAATTTAGGAAATCAGTAACTTCTGTTTTTTCATGCAACAACTACTGAGACATCTAAATGAATCAGACTTTTCTCCAGAGGTAAGCAGACTGGTTTTTTCCTACTAAGGAGAAGTGATGCAGTAATAGCTGTCCTCTTGGCTATAAATTGAAATGCGAATAGTTGTCCTATATACTATCTTCCTGAGCAGCAGATAGAAAAGGGACTCTGATGGGTCTTATTACAGGAATCCTAATCCAGGGGGCATTTTCCCCCCTGCTTCCTGCCATCACTGCACTATTTGGATGCATTTCTAACCTTCAGCCATTTTCTAAACATCTTTCTTATGCATTCTACAATTGTTCTTAGGTTAAGGGCCTTCCCCTACTTCCTTCCATAAGCTTAGATGAACCTGTGCGCCTGCTCAGCCCTGCCTTTTTCGTGTTGCTTTTTTCTGTTTAACTTTATTTTTTATAAAGATTTTATTTATTATTTATTTATTTATTTTATTTATTTTTGCGGCAGGCGGGATGCGGCGCGAAGGCTTCTCTCTAGTTGTGGAGTGCAGGTTTTCTCTCTCTAGTTGTGGTGCGCAGCCTCCAGGGCACGTGGGCTCTGTAGTTTGCGGCACGCGGGCTCTAGTTGAGGTGCGCAAGCTCAGTAGTTGTGGCGCGTGGGCTTAGTTGCCCTGCAGCATGTGGGATCTTATTTCCCTGACCTGGGATCGAACCTGTGTCCCCTGCATTGTAAGGTGGATTCTTTACCACTGGACCACCAGGGAAGTCCCTCTATTTAACTTTAAAGCCCCAGAAGGCAGCACCACAGACTTCGTTTTCTGTTTATCTTGTTTAGCACGTTGGAAAGAAAGGTGTTTATCTCACAGGATTCTGGAACCTGCACGTTATTAACAGGTCAGAGAGTTCAGATGTGACCCAAGACTGGATTCCTCTTTCAAGCAGAAGATCCTAAAGGAGACTGTGGCGGTTTGTTTGAGTTCAGGAACTTATATAAATGCCACAGTCAAGCATTTTTGTTTCTGTGTGATGATTTATTAACTCTCTGAGGTCCAAGACTGTGGATTTTTCTTTGCAGTATCCCCAAAGCCTGAGACACAGTGAGAGTTCAGAAAAATCTTCCAAGAATCTGAACAGACCTGTGTGCTTCCTTAGAGCCATATTGGTTATATGGTATTTATCATTTTGGTAAGAATTATTTGTGACTTGTCTGTTCTTTCCCTTGTGGACCTTAAATTCTATGAGGACAGTAGTGAGCACAGGATTCTCTGAGAACAGTAGTGAGCACAGGATCTAGCAATCCCAGGTGCTCTATAAGTTTGTACTGAATGTATAAAACTGGCTTCAAAGGGGTTTGGGCTGCAGGTATAGGCCCATTGTCTTCACTGTGTTTCACGGCCACATATGGCACCTCCAACTCTTAACGGTAGAAGAGGAGTCGGATTAGCTAGCTTTGAAGGCACTCAGTGAATATATGTTGCTAGTGATCAGTACACATATGATATGACCCTTGGAAAAATAACTTTTGTTGTGTGTGTGTGTGTGTGTGTGTGTGTATATTTATACACACCCTCTTCATTTTTGCCACATCATCTGAAAGTAAGCTGCAGACATTGATGCTTTATGCCTAAGTGCTTTAGCATGCATCTCCTCAAAACAAGAACACATTTCCACACAACCACACGCCATTACCACACCTAGGAAAAACCACATTACTGCAGTTCAGCAACATCATCTGGCATGAAGTCCACACTCAAATGACTCCAATTGTCCTAAAAAAAATCTCAATTATAGCTATTTTATTTTTTAACCTGGGAACCAGTCAAGGTTTATGAATTACATTTGGCATGATTAGTTCTAGGCTGTAGCTTTATTGAGGCTTTTTTTTGTGTGTGAAGGTGGGATGATTTCCATCCTTTCACATTCATTTTGAATACCTTGTTGGGTTTGTTGGACTTTGGTTTGCTCTAGTACATTCCTTTTCCCCAGAACCAAGGAAAGGTAGGGTTCTCCTCTGAATATTTGTGTATGTACAGTTACCTCCCTTTGTCTGTAAATCGTAATGTGGCTGCATTTTTTCTTTTGAGTGACTTTTCCCTGCTTCCTTTCTTCCTTGGGAAGGTATGATGGGGCGCACTCACTCTTGAAAAGTCTTTGTTTTAAAGTTCTTCCTTTTCCCTCACCCCAGTTGTATGCCTGACATTTGAGAATGGGTATGCTCTTGTAGTAACCTTCAAAAGTCTGTTGAATGCAGGGGTGATTCAGCTTCATTGCCTACCAATAACTGCGGCTGTAGGTGGGCTGTTTGAATGTGTTGAAAGCTTGCTATAAATCTTGACATTACTTGTTGTCAAGTTTTTCTAAGACTCTAAACATCTGACTAAGCTTGGCAGATTACTTTTCAGTTTTAATTTCTCTGGTATGTAGTTTTCTTTTATAAATTTATTTTATTTTTGGCTGCGTTGGGTCTTTGTTGCTGCGCACAGGCTTTCCCTAGTTGTGGCAAGCAGGGGCTACTCTTTGTTGCAGTGCGCGGGTTTCTCATTGCGGTGGCTTCTCGTTGCGGAGCACAGGCTCTAGGGGCATGGGCTTCAGTAGTTGTGGCATGCAGCTCAGTAGTTCTGGCTTGCGGGTTTTAGAGCACAGGCTCAGTAGTTGTGGCGCATGGGCTTAGTTGCTCCGCGGCATGTGGGATCTTTCCCGGACCAGGGTTCGAACCCGTGTCCCCTGCACTGGCAGGCGTATTCTTAACCACTGCACCACCAGGGAAGCCCCTGGTATGTATTTTTCAAGATTTCTTACTTTTTTTTTTCCTCTTTGCCCCCTTTACTAACTGATCATCAGTTCTATTAACTTCAAGTGCACTTATTTCTGACCTCTGTCATCATTCCTTACCAGTGCATCTCAAACTGTAATATGATTGAGATCACCTGGGGATCTTGTTGAACTGTTGATTCTGATTCAGTCACACTGAAGTGGGGCCTGCTCTTCTGAATTTCTAACAGACCTTCTTACCCTCTGCCCTTCAGCACCTTCTTCACACCTTGAATACTAAGTACATAAATGTTATTAGGTGCTATGTTGAATCCATGGACTACACTATGAAATCCTCTGGTTTAATTGTATGTCTTATAATAAAGTCTTCTTTGAAAAACTCTTATTATATGGTAATTTAAAAAAATGTTTCCCCTGCTTATTTATCTTTGCATTTCTAGTGTATAGCAGCATGTTCAGCAGGTAGTAGCTGCTATGTAAATGTTTGAATGAATGTGTGTTTTTGTGGTGAGGGAATCAGAATCCTTGATGACAAATGTCAATGCCAGGATACCCAGGGTTGGAGAAGAATGATAAAACTTATCTTTAAAACAGTGTTGCTCAAAAAATACAGACTTTGCTGTCATTTGACCGTACCCAATTCTAATAAGTTCGACTGAGCTGGAATCAGACTTTCCTAGAGTGAACCCCTGGCATGGCTCTCAGATTTCCACTCTGGGTTGAGAACTGTTGAGCCATGTAAATTATAACGTCGAGCCAAGTGGACATTTCTCGATTGAGATGAAAATCAGCTGTGGGGGAGCTTTATTTGAAGATCTGCAGTTCTCCCTCATTAAAAAAAATCAGGTAGCCAGCCTAATTATTTCCATGTTGAGTTGCTGTACTTTCTCCACATTTGCAAAGGTAAGTAGAGGGTGGGTACTTTTCTTAATGAATGAAGGAGAAAGGCAACATTTTTCTCATGGTCTGTAAACATGTCCCTGGGTGTAGCGTAATTTATTATTTTTCTGATGGAGTGAAAGAAACCACTGAATTAATTTGAGAACCCTGAAACACTATAGCTATTATTCTATTATTGGTTTACTCATTTATATTTCTTGAACATTTTTTTTTTTTTTTTGCGGTACGCGTGCCTCTCACTGTTGTGGCCTCTCCCGTTGCAGAGCACAGGCTCCCGACGCGCAGGCTCAGCGGCCATGGCTCACGGGTCCAGCCGCTCTGCGGCACGTGGGATCTTCCCAGACCGGGGCGCGAACCCGTGTCCCCTGCATCGGCAGGCGGACTCTCAACCACAGCGCCACCAGGGAAGCCCCTCTTGAACATTTTTTAGAACTGTATGTCAGGTACTGTTATAGAATGCTGAGTACTGTTCTAGATGCTGATTATAAAATGTATAATTATTAGGCATCTCTTAAATCTATAAATTCTTTTAATCTCTTTTACAGTTTTGATTTTGTTGTTGTTGTTGTTCGTTTGTTTTGCGGTACGTGGGCCTCTCACTGTTGTGGCCTCTCCCGTTGCGGAGCACAGGCTCCGGACGCGCAGGCTCAGCGGCCATGGCTCACGGGCCCAGCCGCTCCGCGGCATGTGGGATCCTCCCGGACCGGCTGTGTCCCCTGCATCAGCAGGCAGACTCTCAACCGCTGCGCCACCAGGGAAGCCCTACAGTTTTGATTTTGATTCTTCCAGGTTCTTCAGATAGATCCTGAAGTGACAGATGAAGAAATAAAAAAGAGGTTTCGGCAGGTATGATTCTATATTCCTGTAATAGGTGGAGTTTGAACCTTTTAAAAATGTATTGAGTGCATGATTCTCTTAGGACTTGAGGGTTATTATCAGGGCATTCTATTATGACTTTTGGGCCAAAATTTAATCTTTTTTTTTTTTTTTTAAGGCTATGTAACTCTGAAAAAAACTTACAGTGACATACAAATCTTAAATAATTTAATGACCACAGCTTACCTGTGAATAGGATGAATTTTACGTCCAAACAGAATCTCTCCAGTTCCTTAATTAAGAGAGAGAAGTACAAGGTAGAGTAGTAGAGCTTACATGGAGTCATACTTATCAGATCCCCTGGCTTCCAGGAGATTCATAACAGTGTTTTATTTTTAAGTTCATTTAACAGTGTTGAATGATTTTATTTTTAAAGTTCTATTCCTCAATAATTTTATCTTTTGCAAACATGTGAATACTCAAGATACTTGGTTTAATATAGAGTGCTTTCAGGAAGTTCTCTGGGAAAGGAGATCCACAGCCTCTGATCCTTGCCCATTCTGATATTTAATAACTCAAGCTGCAGGGTTTTATAGTAGCCTTTTAAAACACCCTTCCAGTTTTGACAGCTGAGTAACCCCCCAGCCTTTTCTTCTATGAGTTGAATAATCATACTCCCTATAATGTCTTTGCAAATTGGATTTTCTGTATATTTCATCTTTTTTTTTTTAACTTTCCTCAACTTATATCTTTTATATACTTCATATTTTATTAGGGCCTGACCAGTGCTGAATATAATTCTCAGCTCCTGCATGACAGACTTGTTAATATCCAGTATAACACTTGTTAATATCCAGACTTGTTAATATCCAGTAAAAGCAAGCATAACGCTTGCTTTTTCAATACAGCCATTGCCTCCACATTGCTGACTCATAATCGTCTTCTGATCTACTATTAAGCCAAGGTGTTTTTATCTTTGCCTACTCAGTCATTTCCCATTATATAACTTCATAGCTTTTTTGCTTCCTGACTTCTTCTCTGCACTCATATTCAGCTTTTTCCCCTTCTTCTAAAATTTCAAGTTTTCTAATGTAATGCGTTAGAAATCTTTCCCAATTCAATAAGCAGTCATTCAAATTCATAGTCAAAACTTTTAGACTATTTATGTAGCTATATGAAGAAGTCAGTAAGAGTTCTTATTTAGTCATTAATAGAGCCTAATAGTTAAGAGTGTGGGTGCTGGAGCTGTATGACTTGAGTTTCTGTCTTGGCTGTACCTCTTACGAGCAGTGTGAGCTCTGGCAAGTTACTTTCAACCTTCCTGTGCCCTGTTACCTCATTTGTAAAATGCATGTAGTGATGGTGGCTGCCCCTGGGGTTTTTATAAGGATTTGAATGAGGCAACACACCTAAAGCACTTAGGGTAGGTCTTGGCCTATGGTATGTCCTCTTCATGTGCTAGCTGTTGCCATTGTGTGTTAGTATGCTAAGTTCTTTACTCATTATCTCATTTCATCCTTACAACAACCCAGTGAGATATAGGTATACAGTACTGTCCCACTTAGAGAGGAGGAAACAGGCGGAGATAGATCAAGTGAATTGCTCAAGGTCTCACAGCTAGCAGGTGATTGAAGTTGAAATTGGAACCCGGGATTTTGGCTCCAGTAATGCTGGATTTAGCAGTAGATCCCTACTTGATGTCATCCCCGAGCACAGTCCCTCTGTTCAAACTGTTTCTGTCTGTCGGTGATAGTAGGTCAGTGGTTCTTAACCCTGGCTGTCTGAAAGGATCACCTATGGAGGTTTTTGCTTTTTAACTTTTTGTTATAAGAAATTTTTGTTATATTTTAAAAAGAAAGAATAAAACAATGAAAGCCCATATATTCACCATCTATATGCAGCAGTTCCCTTCATTAACTGTATATGTATTTTTGGCAGAACTGTAAATTACAGACACTGTGATACTTCACCCCTAAGTACTTAAGCAGTTATCCCACCAAAGTAAAAAAAGGGCATATTCTTGCCAAACTGCTTGTCACACCTAACAAATTAACACTAATTCCTTACCATCATCTGATACCCAGTCTAGTAGAGGTTTGAAAAGTACAGATGCCAGAGACTGATTCAGAAGCTCTCAGGCTGGAAAGTAGACCTCTGTATTCCTAAAAATCTGCACAGGGTTGGAACGCAGGCAGAACTGAGAGTCACTGCTCGATATTAGAAGTTCTTTTAGGAAAGAGGTGATATCTCAGACCTGTTTAATCCTCTGGAGTGCTCCATATAAGAAACATAAAAGGAACTTGGTACTTTTTGTTCTTTCCTTCCCCCTCCCAAATTATCACAACATCTTCATAATGCTAGGCTTCCATTTGTTCTCAAATAAATGTTTTCCATCTGTGCAATTACCTGTTGGTACTTGAATTTTATTAAGGACTAACACTTCTGGGCATTTTATGATATTTATTAATTTTAAAAAATGCTTCTGGCTGGCAGTTTTTGCCCTAATGAGAGCTTTTGGTTGTAAAGAGGCACAGTGCAGGCGAAGAGTTACTAAACGTTCCTCTTATTGACAAAGCTATCTCTTCTCTTATTATAGTTATCCATATTGGTGCATCCTGACAAAAATCAAGATGATGCTGACAGAGCACAAAAGGCTTTTGAAGGTATTTGTATATTTACCTGCTTCTGAGTAACATATTGTCAGTGCTCCGGACTAACTGTTCCTAGTCCTGGATCAAGAAAAGAATGTTACAGTTTTGTCTTCTGGTCATGAAGAAGCTGTGGTTTTCAGTAGAACGGTTGTCATTCAAAGCAGAATGTTGCTGTTTAGAAATAGACCTTAACTTTGGTTTGTTAAAACTTTTATGTGCCAACAAAGATTGTTACTGCATAGGATCATTTTTTTTCCTTTGAACATAAAAAATAATTGGAAGAATTTGATCACTGAGTTAAATCTAGATGTGGTGTATTTAACCTTGAGCATATATTTACTTTTTTTCCAAGGCTCTCAAGGAAAATCATTGCTGTAGTTGTATGTTTTTAAATTAGTTTAACAACAGTAAATGATTTAACAAAGTAGGGAATGCTTTTAGACGGCACAAGTCCATTTACACTGCCTGAGTATAGTTCAGACTTTGAGAGGGTGTTTGCAGAAACAGTTAATTTCAATGTTTTGCATTAGCTGTGGACAAAGCTTACAAGTTGCTACTGGATCAGGAACAAAAGAAGAGGGCCCTGGATGTAATTCAGGCAGGAAAAGAATACGTGGAACACACCGTAAGTATTTATAGTGCTGCTGTGTTTACAGGAAGTATTAGTAAGCCTTGGGCGCCTTGCCTTGTAGGAGGGTAAATGTTAACATTAACGTAGCAATGCCTGACTGGCCTGACGGGCCTGACTGCTCCTGTGGTCTCCACCACTTTGCTGTGGTGGTCATGAACAGTGCGTGCCTTAATCTGGCATTCACTCCTAGAGCTCAGGATAAGTGGCCAGGACGCTGCTCCTACCTCTTTCCCTAGCAGTCCCTTGTTGTGGAAAGAGGGTTTTTCTTGCTCTCTCATCGCAGTACCCCATTCTGAAAGTGGAACAGTGGAGCAGCCGTGGTGCTGCTTGACCCTGGACTTTTATTCTTGTCTCTGTGAAAGGGTTGAAACAAGGGCTTGAGAAAGACTGGCAAGGGGATGTGAGTAAATATTAAAAAAAAAAAAAATAGGACGAGATACATGTCTGTATTAATAATAGGGTTGGGAAGGACTCAATTGAAATAAATTCAGTTTTAGCTGTCTTTATGTTTTTCCATTACCTAAATCTCCCGAGTGGTGGGAAATGTTAAGACAGCTTCCTTGAGGTAAGAAAGGTCTTTGTTTTATGTTTTTAACTTGCTAGGGCAAGAATCTTGAGGCTGTTTTATAAGAGCAGTTTCAATTGGGAGTGAATATGTATGTGACCTTTTCTTTGAAGAGCTTTGGAATCTGTAACAACTATATTACCAATAATAGTAACGAGGCCAATTTAGATGAGGGACGTGAGTAAAAAGAGGAGACAGACTGCCATAACTGTGTCTTGCTGGTCATGTGTTGGAATTTGAGGGCCAAATTCTGGTAGAAACCAGAAAAGAACCTGACAATTTGTCCCTGAATTATTGTGATAGTTACCCCTTCCTCTGTATTTTACCTGTAAAGGAGCCACCCTCAGGCTTTCTGACCACAGGGTGGCAGTAGGGCCTTTTTGAGCTTGGAAGGCACTTGGCTTTTTGCCAGACTGAATGGTAATTTAATGGAGTAATGTCATTCTTTTGTGAATGGATATATTTATTTTTGGGGGGAATCTCAATGGTGGCCAAAGTGATGAAAACGTCAGTTAATGTGTTGTGAAGATCGTTGGTTTAAGGAGGTTTCACTGAAAAGTATCCAGAATGCCGTTGCAGAGATGCCAGAAAACAATCATATTGGATGCTGCAAATTCTGTAGCTTCTTTAAAACTTGACAAATGTACTTTTTTTTTTTTTTTGCTATAAACACATAACCACAAGCCATGAAAGATAAATGCATAATCTGTTCAATGTATCAGAGGCTCTTTGGATCTGGCCTAGGATCTGATAAGTTGGGGACAACTCCCCAGCCGGTCCCCTTGTGTTGGATTTTAGATGAGGTTAGAGAAAGGACCCCTGGTTCCTAGTGTTCTTTGATTGCGTTGCTGTTTTGGAGGGGAGGGGAGTGGCTTATCTTTTTTCAATGCAAACTTTTTGTTATACCTGTAGAAAAATGCACATATTCTATGTGTGCAGCTTAATGGATATTCTCAAAGTATGAGCGCTCATTTTTTGATGGAAAAAAATTCTTTTTAGGTGAAAGAGCGAAAAAAGCAATTAAAGAAGGAAGGAAAGCCTACAAATGTGGAGGAGGATGATCCTGAGCTGGTAAGTTAAATACGGGAAAAACCACCTCATCTTGTGTGGATGGGTTCACTGATTGGTGGGTTAAAGAGAGGGAAGCTTAAGGAATGTTGCATACATGCTAGAAACATTTTCACTTAAAATATTAAAATGTATATTCATTCTCCTTTTTGAAAAATCCACCTTTTTTTGGACATAGGGCTATGGCCTTTCCTTTGAGGGTTTGTCTGCTCATTGGAGTTCGCAGTAGACTTTATTTTATAAAACACACAGAGCATTATCCATAGTTTCTGCTTTTAATTTCTTTTGAAGAACATTGAAAACTTAGGTACCTGTGAAGCAAAGCAAGAGCAGAATCCTAGATTGTTTCTTCAGTCTTTTCCAGATGTCTCACGGGTACCTAATTCAACAGCGGTTATTTTTAGGGACTTGTGTTTGACTCTTTCTAAAGCATTCCACTTAGTTTTAAAAGGACCAACAAGCATTTATTTTCATAACCACACTCATCAATTTCTGTGATGTTTAAATCACATAAGTACAGTAGTAATTGCAACTGGGATAGACAGCTTTGGGAGCAACCACAAATGACTCTTGGTAAACAGCTGTCTACAGCCACGGGTACCCATTGTGCTACAGGTAATAATGTGCTTCCAGGGAAATGGCAAGCATCTGGTTTTTTTTTTTGTTTGTTTGTTTTTTTAATTTTTATTTGGTTGGGCCAGGTCTTAGTTGCGGCTTGCGGCCCCCTTTGTTGTGGCATGCAAACTCTTAGTTGTGGCATGCATGTGGGATCTAGTTCCCTGACCAGGGATTGAACCTGGGCCCCCTGCATTGGGAGTGCAGATTTTAACCACTGCACCACCAGGGAAGTCCCCAAGCATCTGTTAATCCTGTGGGTTCTTCAGTGGGGATTGGTTAAGAGAGAGATTCTACTTATGTATTTGTGTCTGATTGCCTCACTGGCCTGAAAAATTTTAAGTCATCTTAATCTTGCCTCAAGTTAGGTCAGTAAATAACTTAATCCACATGCTTATTTTAAAAGATTTATAGAGGAGCAGCTGTCTTACTGCTGCTGGAAACTGCTTACTGGAAACTTCCTATCAACTTCTAACATCAGTGATTTTACTAACAGCAACTGGTCCCCTCTTCTGTTTGGTAACACTGCTTGAGAACTGTTAGGCCATCTTTTCCACTAGCCACTTGTTTGAGGTTTACTCCATTCCAGTATTTTAGTTTTTTTTCTCCTCAGCCTTACTTTCCCTTCCCTTTAATTATCCTTTTTAGTCTTTTCTGAAGGCCCTCTTATAAATATTCCTTGCTCCTCCTAAGTTGTTAAGAACCTTAACTTTTTTTAGTTGTCTTTTTTTCCTGCTTATAAAGGAACACATGCTAATGCTAGAAAATTTGGAAAAAGCAGAAAAATATAAAAAATTAAAATCACCAGAAACTGTTCATCCAGGAGCTTTTAAAAATATTGAAATATTCATTACAGATTCCTTCATCTCTTCGATGTTTGTCCTTACTAGGGGCTGGAGTTTGTCAGCATTGCTTTCATTGAGCAGTGCCTGGGAGGTAACAGTATTAAAGAGAAGTGACATTAATTTGGGGATTCCTTTACTTCCCCTTTTTTCATATGTCACTCTTGCTCCATTGTCTCTGATTTTCGGATATAAATCGTATGAAATCTGCATGATGGGTTAGTTTTTATATTTCTTTGTATATTTAAAATATATTTGGGGGAAAACGTTTTAAAGATAAGAGTTTTGTTTTCTATCTAATGCTGTGTTACCTGTTTCTGCCAACGTAAGAGTCAGAATATAAGCTCAGCTGCATACAACTGAGACCCCAAATGACAGTGGTTTGAACAAGTCAGTGACTTTTTTCTCTCCTGTGTAGTAAGTCTTTGGGAAGATGGCTGCTGGACTGCGTGTCACTCAAGGACTCAGTGTCCTCCTTTCTGTGGCTCTGCCAACAAGTGTGTTGCCTCCATTCTCACAGTTTAGGATGTGTCATCACCTCACCCATGTACAAAGAGCAGGATAGAGGAATAGGGCGGGAGGGATAAGTGTGCTCCCTCTAAGAACACTCCAGAAAGTTGCTACATCACTTTTCCTTATAGCTCATTAGCTAAAACAAGTTACATGGCCACGCCTAGCTACAGAGAAGCCTGAGAAATACAAGCTTTTGCGCTGGGTGGCCATGTGCTTTAAGATAAGGGAGTGTACAAGAAGGTAGAACACGTCATGGGGCGAGGATAGGGGACGACTAGTATCTCTGCCACAGTTGGGAGACTCCTGAGACTAGTCTGATAGCACCTGCATATCTCCAGTACCTCTCTTGGTGCCTAGCTCAGAGTAATTATAAAATATGTGTGAAAAGAAAGAATGAAAGTTATTTTTGGAAGTTCTTTGGAAGAAAGGGCCCTCCAAAATTTCAATGGTTGTGATAAGTGGGTAAAATTTTTTTTTCTCTTAATTGGTGCTTTTTACCAGAGCAAGGCTTCTCTGTATCATCTGAATGGTGAAAGTGGAAAGAGCTCATAGGAGGATGTGTTACTTATCTCCCAGGAGAGAGCCAGCATCCTGAAGTGGTTCTCTCTGGAGAGTCTTTTTTTCCTTGCTGGTCTAATCTGCTTTTGTCCTGGGCTCCATCTAAAAATATTTGATTCAGATTGCTGGTAAAATATTTACTTTGTTTTCTTCTTAATTTTTTTGTAGTTCAAACAAGCAGTATACAAACAGACCATGAAACTCTTTGCTGAGCTGGAAATTAAAAGGAAAGAGAGAGAAGCCAAAGAGATGCATGAAAGGTATATATTAGTATATTCGTTTAAGCCATGTCTGCATACCTAGATTAACCAAGATGGTCTTCGGAGATTTTCCTGGTGAAGGAATTGTTATAGTACATTGTTTAAGAGACTGTGTAAAATAGTTATCTGAAACAGCCAAACTTTTGAATCACTAGGGTAAGGAATTCTCTCTGACTTTTGGGAAATATTGGATAGGCCTGTCCTTAGGGAGTTTATAATCAAGAGTGCTGTGTGTTTTCTTCCTGATTTCCTGGAGTGAAGTAGGCAGTTATTCAGGCCAGAGCCTTTTGTGTGACTAGTGGCTGCAGCTTTGGTGAGTATGTAGTGTTGTACAGTGTAATCACTTACAGTATATTTGTTGCCGGGAAGTAGGATTTCCTTTGCTCATCAGAAATCTTGAGGTTAATTTAGTTTATGTACTTTGTATTGCTGATTGGTGTTTAGCAATAACTAGGTTTTGCTAGTTGGGGTTGTGTGAAATGGCCTTGTTTTAGGGTAGGGTTTTGTCCAGAGATCCTCTTGAACAAGAACCTCTGCTATTGTAATGGTCACTCTACTGAAGTAAGGTGGCCTGGGTTCTTGAGATGGCAGGGACTGGGCCTGGAACCTCCGATTAGTGCTGGCTGGGCTTTGACGACCTTGTCTGTCTCTCTCTGTGACAGGGCTATCTGTATCTTGCCCCACAGTCTCATCTGCATGTTTTAGAATGACATTTGTGCAGTGCTTTGAGCCCTTTCCAGACAGCCGTCTTTGGAGAACTCTAGGGAATTGGTTTACTTTATACGCTTGCTTTTGTGGGGAAATGCCTAACTTGTATGGTTAACACAGTCTCCAGGTATCATGTAAATCCTATGGCCTGGTTTTCCTCCTAGGAAGCGACAAAGGGAAGAAGAGATTGAAGCTCAAGAAAAAGCCAAACGAGAAAGGGAGTGGCAGAAAAATTTTGAGGTAAGTTTCCAAGGTGGCCAGGGACTCTTATTCCAGAGTAAGAAAACTTCCCAGCATAGAAGCTTGATTCCTGGGCATTGCCAGGACTGACTGGGGTGGACAGTCGGGGAAATGGCTTATGTGGGGAAGAGCGGGGGCTTTGGGGACTGAGTCCTGGCTCAGCCACCTCTGCGCTCTGTAGCTTGGCAAGGGCATGATAGGCACAGCTGCCAAGTAGGCTCAGGAGCAATGGTTGACACCTCTACTTTAGGGGGTAAGTGTGGAGTAGAGCCCTATTTAGCGGTCTGTTAGTAGAAACCGAGGTTCTTGTAACCCTGGTGTCCTGCCTGCAGAGAGACTTAAGGCTTGATTCCTCGTTGACATCCTGGTTATATCCTTCAGGGGGTCAGCCAGTTTCCTGAATTGAGCACCATTTGGTCTTATCTTCTGTAAGATTTAGGACTCAGGGTAAGGATTGGCTAACCAGCGATGATGGCTTTGTTTCCGTCCCACTGAGTGAATGCACAGAGAGAAAATGAGTAGGCCCCTCGGTAAGGGGGAGGGATCCCAGTGGCCCTCCCAGCACAACTGGCCAGGCATTGTGCTGGCTTCGCGCCTCCATCCAGGTTTTAAGGGGCAGAAGGAAGGGGCGGGGGAAAGAGCGGCTGTACTGCTGGCAAGCCAGATGGCTTTGATAAAAGGATGCCACCTCTGAGCCCTGGTGTCTTCGTTTGTGAAATACCAGTGGCGCGACACACCGCAGCTTTTTGTGAGGGTTGGGAATAGCGTGCGCGAAGTGTCTAGCCCAGGTTCCCAGCAAACGGTGGCTTTGTTGTGATGAGTATTATTTGTCTCATCCTCCTTTCCGGCCTGTGGCTTATCCTGCCTTCTGGGGGTGGTATGACCCTTTCCTGGGCCCATGGAAGGGGCAGAAGAGCTCTTGCTCTGTTCTACTCTTGGATTATTCCAGAGGACTGGGCTGGGCCGAGCTGGGCTACAAGGCGGACAGCAGAGCAGGCCCTTCCTTTCCCTAACTGGTTTCCTCACCTCAAACCTCTTCTGTGCTTAGGAAAGTCGAGATGGTCGTGTGGACAGCTGGCGAAACTTCCAAGCAAATACAAAAGGAAAGAAAGAGAAGAAGAACAGGACCTTCCTGAGACCACCCAAAGTAAAAATGGAGCAGCGTGAGTGACCGCCTGGGGTCACAGCCACAGAACCTTCCCTCACCTGTCTCCCCTCCTGCTTTGAAGGACTCATTCTTTCCTCCCATTTTCACCCCAACATAGAGTAGTATTTGCTTTTTAGTCCATTTTGTTTTCAATACAATTTAATATCGATCAGAGTAATTCTTTTGTACATTGAAATGAGGGGCTCGGTTTAAAAAGAAACCTACCCCTACCCCTAGACCAACCGGGATCTGGAAGGTGCCACCATTGGTGCTGCCTTCTCTTCCCACAGCCTGTAACTTAATGTTTTGTACTTCACTGAATTGTGATGGTTAGAAACTTCGTGTATAGTTTGTGGAAATCATCCAATTAAACATATTGCTTAAAATGGTGTTGCCATGACTTCAGAGACAAGCCTGGGCCACCTTAGGAAGCCCCTTTCCTTCAGTTGCTTGCTTCTGGGTGTGGCATCCTTCGAAGCCCCAGATCAGATAGGAAGGCATTGGACACACAGAGCAGTCGCTCGATGTCCTGACGTCCCGTGGTGTTTGGCATGTGCTTTCCCGTCTGACTGGCCAGTCCGTGTGGCCTGAGGCTCCAAGCCACCCAAACGTGTTCCCTTTCCGAAGAGCTAGCCGTCCTCCCTCCAGGGCCGCTGTGTCCTAGCCTGTCTGCGCTTGTTAGTGGTAATGTTCTGTATGTGTAATAAATTTTTATACCCGAACCACTGGTGTACTGTTGCTCAGGTAGTTTTCCACGGGTGAGTCTCTTGTCGGGCTTGGCCCATCTGCAGAATGCTTTCGAGTTGCGTGGACCTGGGTTCTGACCCCTTACTTGCCGAACCTTAATTTCTTCATCTGCAAGTGGGAATATAGATCACTGGCAGCTTTCAGGGAGGATTAGGTACGGCATATGTAAGGTAACTACCATAGTGCTCAGTGGGTGTTGCCAGGATTATTTCTGTGCAAAATGAAAATACTGATTATTTTGAGGATTAAATGAAATAACGTATGGAAGCATCCTGCTTACGGTATATACTCCAGTGTCGTGCTGGCTGTGAGAGACAGGACCAGCCCTTGGGAGGGACATAAGGTGAAAACTAGAAAGGTGACACCTAAAATGTGAAGACAGGAGAAGCTGGCTGACTTGAAGCCAGACTTTTGCATTGTTTTGTAGATGGGTAAAGATGTCCAGTAGTCACAGAGGTACGATGTCTTGTATCAAGAGATCCTGCAACTTTGACTTGCTTCTCTGTGGGAGGGGACAGAAGCTTGCGTGTCTTACTGTCCTTCCCAGTGCAGCTAAGCGAGTCCAAACTGCAGATGGTTAGACCGCAGGGGGCGGGTGGGAGGGGTTCTGGCTAAGACCTGACCGAGGCAGAGAGAGGGAACAGTTTAGTCACCGGCGGCGGAATGACACCTGTCAGTGAGGGAACGCTGAGGGAATGCTGATCGTCCTGGGCAGGGAGGTGCCGCCCACCTCACTCCAGGGTGTGTGTGTACACACCCACCCCTTTCTTAGAGCTCTGCAAGCTCATGAGGGCCAGGCCCTGTCTTTGTCCTCCAGGAGGTTGTACCAGTGATCAGCTACTGGTATGCTTAGGCACTCGACAAATACGCTGGCTTTGGGATAAAGTGGTGAACACCACGGGTCCCTGCTGCCGACCGCATCCTACTGGGGCGTGTGGATGGTGAACCGGTGCAAAGATCATGAAAGGCACGACGCGTCCACTGCTTCGAGGAGGGGGGCCTTTGATCCTGTTCTTAGCGGCCAGGGAGTGTTTCCGGGAGGAGGTGACCTTTTCAAAGTCGGATGTTTTCAGCTGCAGGGAATAACTAGCGTAAACGATTTGGGCCTGTTTTCTCACATAAGTATGGTGGCAGGCAGCTTCAGGAACCAGGCTCTTACTCAGCTTCTCCCTCCTCTCAGGAGGGCTTGTCATCTTCCAGGTGTAGTGCAGAGTCTCAGAAGGTGGTGACTGCACCACACCCCATATCAATTGCCAAGCGAAAGAAGTCATCCATGAAGCAAAACTTTCCCCCAAAGGTGTCATTGGCCCCAAAATGCGTGACGTGGCCACCTCTAACTGTAAATTTGGGAAAACAGCAAAGGATAATGGGCAGGCCCTAGACCAGGACTTGCCCCTTGGGACTGGACACCAACTGTTTCCAGTAAAGTCTTGTTGGCAAGGAAGGAAGAAAGGGAGATTGCCCAGCATAGGTGAGGTAGGACTTGAGGGGAAGATGTTTCCATCAGAGGGAACAGTGTGTGCAAAGACCTGGAAGTAAGAGCATAGCACATTCTTGGAACTGAACACACTTTGTCACGCCTGGAGCAGAGAAGTGGGGTGAGGTGAGACCAGGGAGATGAGAAAGTCATAATAAGGAATTTGGGTTTCAGCCGTGACATCCCCTTTTTCCAGACGGCCTAACGCCTTCCCGTTTCCTTTCTGGCACACGATAGCCACAGACCCACTTGGAAAGTCAGCAGTGGTCCCAGCCCATTCCCATAACCCTGCTCAGAGCCATCTTTTCAGCGATGACCTGGCCCGCGAGAGAGGTGTGCGTTGGGCAATGTACATTGGGCACTGAACCAGCTGCGTTGCTCAAGATGCCTCCAGGGTGTCTCCGTGGCAGCTGGTTCATCCCCTTCAAGGTTGAGGGGCTCCTTGGGCAGGGAAGGCTGGCTGGAGGAGCGCCAGGGCCCAGAAAGAGCGGAAGGCTGGATGAGACACTTCACTCCTCTTCCTGTGGTTTGCTGTGAATAATGGGGACGATCCCAGCACTCTCACACCTCCCAGAGGGCAGCTCATTGCTGCCTGTGGGCTACCGTGGGCTGAGCCAGATGGGTAGGGGTAGCAGCCGGGCATTTAGGCCTCAGCTTCCTCACGTGTCAAGTGGGAATTGTCCCTTTAAAACGAGGTGTAACCACCAAAAGCATCAGTCCAGACATCCCACCCCCGTGGCTGGCCTCTCAGTGTCAGTCTGGGGCCACCACAGCTGGGCCCCCCCTTCCAGCCCTTCTCACAGGCCCCAGTGGAGGTTGGAGTGTGTGTGTGTGTGTGTGTGTGTGTGTGTGTGTGTGTGTGTGTGGTGGCGGGGGTGTGGTTGAGTCTGGGCCTGCACTGGCTGGAACCTCAGGGAAGCAGGGTTCGCCCTCTCCATTTCCTTCTCCCTTTCTGCAGCCCCGCATTCATCCTAGCACATCTGTTTCATCTGTCCCCTTGCTGGAGGTCATCCACGCTCCTCATTATTTGATTTAGGAATAGTGGGAACGTCCGGCAGCCCTGAGGAAAGAGCTCAGAAGGGCCTGGGAGTCACCTTGCCAAGCGCCTGCTCTGCCCCTGACTGGCTTTGTAATCCTGGCCAGTCATTTTGCCTCTCTGGGCTTTAGCTTCCTCTTCTTTAGTAAAATGAGGGTAAAAATAGCTCTTCTGTCCCTGTTCCGTGAACTCAAGTAAGATTCTGTCTATTGTAGAAAGAACAAACCTTGCAAGTGGAGGTGACAGGCCTGTGTTTGGTGTCAGGCAGACTGGAGTCTTGAAACTTCTCTGAGCCTCAGCTTCCATCATCTCTTAAATCTGTTGCCCTGAGGGTTAAGGAGATCAGGGAACCCTCTGCCCAGCACAGCGGGGTGCACAGTGGGTACTCCTCTCCGTCCCCTCCTCCGGCAGGGTGGTCCCTGCTCCAAGATTGGGTGGAAGAGCAGAAAATGGAGGACGCCTGGGAAACTTGTTAAAAAACATTCTCGGGACTTCCCTGGTGGTCCAGTGGGGAAGACTTCGCGATCCCAGCGCGGGGGGCCTGGGTTTGATCCCTGGTCGGAGAACTAGATCCCACATGCATGCCGCAACTAAGAAGCCCGCGTGCCGCAATGAAGTTTCCGCCATGCCACAACTAAGACCCGGCACAACCAAAATAAATAAATAAAATAAATAATAAATAAATATTTAAAAAACCCCACAAAGAAACATTCTCTGGTCTCCCTGACGATTCTAATTCAGGATTCAGGCTGGAGGAGACAGACAGCTGGATCTTTAACGAGCTCCTGGGTTAACCCCACCAGCACTGGAACGTCAGGCAGGGACAGCCAGTCCACCGGGAGGTAGGGGGTGGGGAGAGCTTGGGTTCTGCTACAGATGCCAAAATCCTTGCCCTACACCTGTGGCTCAGAGCAGGTAAGCATGGCTAGAAAGAGCTCTTAGGTAATGGGGCTCTCCTTGCCCGGTCCCTGGCTCCCTCCAAGCCTGCTCTGACGTCCTACCTTGGAATCACCTGGGTACTTGTTAAAAATTCATTTCCTTGGCCCCATGACTAGCACTGCTGATTCAGAATCTCTCTTGAAGTAGAATCTGAGAACCTGCTTTTTTTTTTTCCTGTACGCGGGCCTCTCACTGTTATGGCCCCTCCTGTTGCGGAGCACAGGCTCCGGACGCGCAGGCTCAGCGGCCATGGCTCACGGGCCCAGCCGCTCCGCGGCATGTGGGATCTTCCTGGACCGGGGCACGAACCCGTGTCCCCCGCATCGGCAGGTGGACTCAACCACTGCGCCACAAGGGAAGCCACTGCTTTTGTTTTAA
Source organism: Phocoena sinus (assembly GCF_008692025.1). Lineage (NCBI taxonomy): Eukaryota > Metazoa > Chordata > Mammalia > Artiodactyla > Phocoenidae > Phocoena > Phocoena sinus. Next base: position 22,215,420 of record NC_045763.1, on the reverse strand, counting down.
ACCTTCATTTTTAACAAGTTCTCCGACTGAGCCTGATGTGGAGAAAGGATTTGACTTCCAGTTCTGGGACACCAGGCAGGAACTTGGGTAAATAAAGTGATTTTCACTTACCGAGTTCCTATTATGTGCCCAGGTGTCATGCCAGGTCTAACAGAGGGAATATGTGTGGCTGTTACTGACCCAGGACGCTGAGGCTCTGAGCGGGCTACAGCTGAAGACCAGAGGCAGCAGTCAAAGCCCGGTCTCGTAGATTCTTAGCGTTAGTGTTTGAGAATGTCCACCTATGCCAGGGTCCAGTTTGCTTCTCTCTGTGGCCTGACACCTCTGCTTCCTGCTAAGCCCAATCTGATATTTCAGGGAGATGGAGGTGGAGATAAGGAGTAACTCTCAGTGCAGAATGCGCAGTCGGAGCCCAGGCACAGTCCTAGGCTTTGACAGAACTCTGGTGCTTTGCCATGGTCAGACTAGGTACTCCTCAGAGCAAGGATCTATCTTCCCTCTCAGACTGGGGGTCAGGAGAGCCGGGATGCTGCATCTCCCCTCACATGGGGCTGGCTTCAGGAGGCAGAATTTTCTCTTTCCTAACAGACTGGGCATCCCTGAGGGCAGGCTGTCTCCTCCTTGGCTGGGGGCACTTGTGGGCAGGTTGTCACAGCCATTGGACCGTGGCTTCCTGTGGGCAAGACTGGCTGTGCGTCCTCTCAGACAGGGGTATCTTCTGAAAGCAGCTTTGGGCGTTTTCTAGCACCGTGGGGCTCGCTGGATTGGGGCAGCACCCGCTGAAGCTCGGGCTCCTGAAACAGGGCTGAGCCCTCCCTAGGTCAGGGCCCATCTCCCCCTCAGACCAGGAACCCAGTTCCTCCCTTCTCTACCAGCCCAGGCCTGGCCCTTCCTCCCAGAGGGGCTCTGCATTAGATGGACCAGCCCAGTGTTGCTGGCTGAGCTGATGTGCAGAGAGAGAGAGAGAGAGAGAGAGCGCGTATCCCGGCTGGGTGTGAGTATTCTTGGTGACCTTGGAGTTGGGGCCCCACCCAGGGAGCTGGCTTCCTGGCCTTGTGCTCACCCAGCAGAGCCTACAGGCAGGGCTTCCCTAATCCTTCATCCGCCACTGCTAACCGGGGACAGCAGCCTCAAGTGAGTCACGCACCTGGGTCTGGGCCTGCCTTCTGCCTCCTTCCTGTTCCTTCCTCGCTTCCTGAGCTCCCTGAGAAGCCGGCAGAAAACATGCTCTCGGCGGCCCCAGCCTCCCCCTTGGCCTCTTGTCGCCTCCTAGACCACTGTCCCTGCAGTTCCTCAGGTAAGAGGCTGGTGGCCTGGGTGACAGGGTCAGGTTTGGCTACTTTGTCTGGCTGCTCTGCATAATCCTTGAGGCGGGTCAGGCTCCGGAGGGGTCCGCCCAGCTGGGTTGTGTCAGACTTCCCCTCCGCCGTCAGCACCCCTCATGGACACACAACCCCCTTTATCACTCGCAGACACAGCACACATCCTTTCACCCCTCATAGACATTTAACACACACAATCACCAACAGACGTGGCATTCCCTCACACACTTCACAGAAAACACACCCTCATCGCCCGCAGACACCGTTCATGGCCCCTCACAAATACACGTCATACAACAGACCCTTGACATCCACTGACCCCACCCACTACACGCAATACACACAGTCACAATTGACACAATAGTCCCTTGTAGGATGTATGTTGTAACTCACAGGATGAAATACACATCCTTATAGACATACAACATGTACCGATAGCACTGACGCACAGAACACGTGAACCCTTGCAGGGCACAAGAAGCCCAGACTTGAAAGACCCTCCACTCACTCACGGCAAGCAAACCTCTCCACACACACACACCCATGCGGTCACACATACATATCATAGAAACTCCTCACACCCCGAAGCAGGTCCCCAAGATCCTTGGGTGGTACTGCTCAGCTGGGGTGGGGGCTGGGGCCCAGTCAGCAGCATTATCCCCACTTCTCACCTCCCCTGCGTTGGACCCTGTTTGTGTACTGGGGGGCAGCCAGGAGCAGAGCTGGGGGTCTGGGTCACATCATGGAGCATGATGCAAGGGGCCACCTTTCCCAGCTGTCTGAGTGCAGCTTCCTGATGGCCCTGGGACTCCACACAAGCTGATGATAAAAAAAAACTGGCTAGCATTTATCACATGCCCACTGTGAGTCAGACATACTGCTCACTGATTTTGCAAGTAGTATTCTTATTTAATTATGTGATACCTTTATGAAGTAGATAGATACCATTATCCTCATTTTGCAGCTATGTTTCGATATAGGCTCAGAGAGGTTAAGAAACTTCCCCGATATGCCACAGCTAGGAGGCAGCAGCGGGATTTAGACATAAGTAAGTCTGACCTCAGACTCCACTTCTTTTTTCTTTTTAAGTTAATTAATTATTGCTGTGTTGGATCGTTGCTGCGTGCGGACTTTCTCTAGTTACGGCCAGCGGGGGCTACTCTTTGTTCGGGTGTGTGGGCTTCTCATTGCGGGGCTTCTCTTGTTGCAGCACACGGGCTCTAGGAGCATGGACTTCGGTAGTTGTGGCACATGGGCTCAGTAGTTGTGGCTCACAGGCTCTAGAGCCCAAGCTCAGTAGTTGTGGTGCACGGGCTTAGTTGCTCTGCGGTTCCCGGACCAGGGCTTGAATCCACGTCCCCTGCACTGGCAGGCGGATTCTTTTTTTTTTTTCTCCATTTGTTTATTTTTGTTTTTATTTCCTTTACTCTAGGAGGTAGATCAAAAAAGATCTTGCTGTGATTTGTGTCAAAGAGTGTTCTTCCTATGTTTTCTTCTAAGAGTTTTATAGTGTTCGGTCTTACATTTAGGTCTCTAATCCATTTTGAGTTTATTTTTGTGTATGGTGTTAGGGAGTGTTCTAATTTCATTCTTTTACATGTAGCTGTCCAGTTTTCCCAGCACCACTTATTGAAGAGACTGTCTTTTCTCCATTGTATATCTTTGCCTCCTTTGTCATAGATTAGTTGACCATAGGTGTGTGGGTTTATCTCTGGGCTTTCTATCCTGTTCCCTTGATCTATATTTCTGTTTTTGTGCCAGTACCATATTGTCTTGATTACTGTAGCTTTGTACTATAGTCTGAAGTCAGGGAGTCTGATTCCTCCAGCTCCTTTCTTTTCCCTCAAGATCGCTTTGGCTATTCGGGGTCTTTTATGTCTCCATACAAATTTTAAGATTTTTTTGTTCTAGTTCTGTAAAATATGCGATTGGTAATTTGATAGGGATTGCACTGAATCTGTATATTGCTTTGGGTAGTATAGTCATTTTCACAATGTTGATTCTTCCAATCCAAGATGTTTCTCCATCTGTTTGTATCATCTTTAATTTCTTTCATCAGTGTCTTGTAGTTTTCTGCATACAGGTCTTTTGTCTCCCTAGGTAGGTTTATTCCTAGGTATTTTATTCTTTTTTTTTTTTTTTTTTTTGCTGTGGGTTTGTCGTATATGGCCTTTATTATGTTGAAGTAGGTTCCCCCATGCCCACTTTCTGGAGAGTTTTTATCATAAATCAGTGTTGAATTTTGTCAAAAGCTTTTTCTGCATCTAGTGAGATGATCATATAGTTTTTAATTCTTCAATTTGTTAATATGGTGTATCACATTGATTGATTTGCATATATTGAAGAATCCTTGCATCCCTGGGATAAATCCCATTTGATCATGGTGTATGATCTTTTTAATGTGTTGTTGGATTCTGTTTGCTAGTATTTTGTTGAGGATTTTTGCATCTATATTCATCAGTGAGATTGGTCTGCAATTTTCTTCTTTTGTAGTATCTTTGACTGGTTTTCCTTCCTTGTCTCTTGTAACATTCTTTATTTTAAAGTCTATTATATCTGATATGAGTATTGCTACTCCAGCTTTCTTTTGATTTCCATTTGCATGGAATATCTTTTTCCATCCCCTCACTTTCAGTCTGTAAGTGTCCCTAGGTCTGTAGTGGGTCTCTTGTAGACATACCCATACATATATATGGGTCCTGTTTTTGTATCCATTCAGCAAGCCCATGTCTTTTGGTTGAAGCATTTAATCCATTCACGTTTAAGGTATTATTGATATGTATGTTCCTATTATCATTTTCTTAATTGTTTTGGGTTTGTTTTTGTAGGTCCTTTTCTTCTCTTGTGTTTCCCACTTAGAGAAGTTCCTTTAGCATTTGTTGTAGAGCTGGTTTGGTAGTGCTGAATTCTCTTAGCTTTTGCTTATTTGTAAAGTTTTTGATTTCTCCATTGAATCTGAATGATATCCTTGCCGGGTAGAGTAATCTTGGTTGTAGGTTCTTTCCTTTCATCACTTTAAATATATCATGCCACTCCCTTTTGGCTTGTAGCGATTCTGCTGAGAAATCAGCTGTTAACCTTATGGGAGTTCCCTTGTATGTTAGTTGTCATTTTTCCCTTGCTCTTTTCAATAATTTTTTTGTCTTTAATTTTTGTCAATTTGATTACTATGTGTCTCGGTGTGTTTCTCTTTGGGTTTATCCTGCCTGGGACTCTCTGCGCTTCCTGGACTTGGGTGGCTATTTCCTTTCCCATGTTAGGGAAGTTTTCGACTATAATCTCTTCCAATATTTTCTCGGGTCCTTTCTCTCTCTCTTCTCCTTCTGGGACCCCTATAATGCGAATATTGTTGTGTTTAATGTTGTCCCAAAAGTCTCTTAGGCTGTCTTCGTTTCTTTTCATTCTTTTTTCTTTATTCTGTTCCGTGGCATTGAATTCCACCATTGTGTCTTCCAGGTCCCTTATCCGTTCTTCTGCCTCAGTTATTCTGCTATTGATTCCTTCTAGTGTATTTTTCATTTCAGTTATTGTATTGCTCATCTCTGTTTGCTTGTTCTTTAATTCTTCTAGGTGTTTTTTCTTTAATTCTTCTAGGTCTTTGTTAAACGTTTCTTGCATCTTCTTGATCTTTGCCTCCATTCTTTTTCTGAGGTCCTGTATCATCTTCACTATCACTATTCTGAATTTTTTTCTGTAAGGTTGCCTATCTCCACTTCATTTAGTTGTTTTTCTGGGGTTTTATCTTGTTCCTTCATCTGGTACATAGCCCTCTGCCTTTTCATCTTGTCTATCTTTCTGTGAATGTGGTTTTTGTTCCACAAGCTGCAGGATTGTAGTTCTTCTTTGCTTCAGCTGTCTTCCCTCTGGGGCAGGCAGATTCTTAACTGCTGCGCCACCAGGGAAGTCCCTCCACTTCTTTATTATTTATTAAAAATAAAAAGAAATTTTTTAAAGAGGTAACAAATGAGCAAGTCAAAAGTTCAGTAGATATAAAAGAACACACAGTGAAAAGACTCCCTCTGATCCTTGTTCTCAAAACACCCAATTTTGCTGTCTGAAGGAAACCCCCCAAGTTACCCCTTGGAGACCTCTCTTTTTTTTTTGCTGCCCTTGTGGCTTGTGGGATGTTTTTTCCCCGACCAGGGATTGTACGCATGTTCCTGGGGCCCCAGCCATGAAAGTGTAGAGTCCTAACCACTGGACTGCCAGGGAATTCCTGACCTCTCTTTTAACAACAGTCACAGGTCAGTCTAGCAGTAAGAGTTCCAAGTGCAGTGCCCAGACTCTGGGTGCTTCCCATGTCCTCCCCCTCCTCTATCTGCCCGGGTGAGGAGTGGGGCCGGAAGGTCTAAGGCTCCTTCCAACCTAAGACCTAAGTCCACTCCTGCCCTAAATCCTCAGGGAGACCCTTGCCCTTGATTCTGCTGGACCTGGATCTTCTCCCCCTTATCTCACCCCTGGGGGTCCCACCACACCCCTGAGTCTTCATTTCAGGATTCAGTGCAGGATGGGGTGACCCCTCTTACAAGCTGGTGGAGGGGAGCAGTTCTCACTGCTGTCGAAGGTGTGCCCAGGCTGAAGAGGGGGAGCAGGTGGGACTGAGCCCTTACCAGAGGAGGGAGAGGATGAGGGAGAAGAAGGGGGAGAGGAGGGAGGAGAAAGAGGACTAGCTGCCTGGCACTGTCCTTTACAGACGTAATGCCATGATGAGGTTGGCGGTGTCATTCCTGCTTTACAAATGAAGAATCTGAGGCTCATGGGGCCCAGTGGTTAAGAGGCAGAGTTTGAGGGAGGATGAGTAAATGAGAAAGAGAGAGAGAGAGTCAGAGAGAGAAACTGAGGTTATGATGATGAGGAGTAAGAGGATTCAGGGCTGCCAAGCATCAGGGCTGGCCATCCCCGAGAGGGCTCTCATAGTGAACCTGCTGCCCAAGTGACTTATGGGTTCTGAAGCCTCTGGTTTTGTAGTAATCCCCCTTCTCCAGTGATTCTTTCTCTCTTCTGTTCGTTTGCACTATTTGTCTATCTTTGTGCTTTTCTTCTGTCAGTGCGTGCATGGCTGACTTGCAGAATCTTAGTTCCCTGAGCAGGGATTGAACCTGGGCCCTCCGCAGTGAAAGTGCAGACTCCTAACTACCGGATCGCCAGGGAATTCCCCATCCTATCTTAATTACTTCAACTTTATAGTAAATCTTGATATACAATGTGGCATTTTCTTGACTTATTCTCCAAATTGTCTAGGCAAATCTCAGACTTAGGTGATATATATAAATACGTATTACAAATTCCCGTGCACCTACTGCTGAGTTAACTAGAATATTACAGATATAATAGGAATCTCCTGTGTATCCTCACTAAATCTGCTCCCTCCCTCTCTCCCCAGAGGTAATCATAACCTGAATTTGTCTTTATATGTTGATGCATATGTAGTGTGTCCACTAATAATAATGTTTAAAGTGTTAGGAAATAGCATCATGCTGTATGCCTCCTTCTGCAACTTGCTTTTCTAGTTAAGCATTATGTTTATTGTCCAGGTTATTACATGTAGCTCTGTTCATTTTTACATATGTATAGGATTACATTGAGAAACATACAAAGATTAATATTTCCAGTATGTAACTAGGAATAATGTGCATTTTCAACTTTATTATGAAATTAATTTCCAAAATGGTGGTGCCATTTGTAGTTTCTTTTTATCAGTGTAATGAGGGTTTCTTTTTTTTTTTTTTTTTATTTTGCGGTACGCTGGCCTCTCACTGTTGTGGTCTCTCCCGTTGCGGAGCACAGGCTCCGGACGCGCAGGCTCAGTGGCCATGGCTCACGGGCCCAGCCGTTCCGCGGCGTGTGGGATCTTCCCGGACCAGGGCACGAAACCGTGTCCCCTGCATCAGCAGGCGGACTCTCAACCACTGCGCCACCAGGGAAGCCCAGGGTTTCTACTTTTTTTTTTTACATCCTTCCCAATACTTGGAATTGGCAGACTTCCATTTTTTCCGATCTGGTGGTTGGTTGTTTTAATTTTTTTTTTTTTTTTTTTTTTTTTTTTTTTGTGTGTTACGCGGGCCTCTCACTGCCGTGGCCTCTCCCGTTGCGGAGCACAGGCTCCCGACGCGCAGGCCCAGCGGCCATGGCTCACGGGCCCAGCCGCTCCGTGGCATGTGGGATCTTCCCAGACCGGGGCACGAACCCACGTCCTCTGCATCGGCAGGCGGACTCCCAACCACTGCGCCACCAGGGAAGCCCGGTTGTTTTAATTCGAACTCCTGATTTTTTGAAATGTTAACCATATTTTTATGGTTTCTTAGCCTTCAGGCTTTTTCTTCTGTAAATTGACTACTTCTTCGTTTACCCATTTTTCTATTGGGCTTGTCTTGTTTTTGATTTTTAGAAATTTATATTATGTTATGCCTGAAAATTCTTTGATATATATGATACAAATATCTTTACTCTTTTTACTCAAATATCTCTTTACTATTTTTATAGTATCTTTTGATTTACACAGTTTTAAACTTTATATGGTCATATTTATCAGAGTTTTCTTTGTTATTTATAATTTCTATGTCTTAATTTAAGAAAATTTCCCAGACCCTTAGCTCATAAAGATATTGTCCCCTATTTTCTCCCAAAGCTTTTTATATTTTGCCTTTCATAGTTAGGTCTTTATGCCAGTTGGAATTTAATTCTGGATATAGTGCGAGGTAGGAATCTAATTTTATTATTTTTTTCCCCTAACGGATAGCCAGTGGTTTGCACCAAGATCTACTCTTCTTTAATTGATCTGTAATGGCAACTCTGTCATATGTATCAAGGTTCCATATGTGTGATCTCTATTTGTGATCTCTCTTTCTGAGATCTCTATTCTATTCCTTTGGTCTATCTGCTTGTCCCTTTGTTAATACTCAATACTACCCTGTCTTACTACTATAACTTTATAATAAGACTCGATACATCATAGGGGAAATTCTATCATGTGTTCTTATGGTTTGCATGTTCTCATTGTACTTCAGAAATTTCTTGGCTCTTTGCTTTTTCATTTGGAGTTTTAGGATCAGCTTGTAAAGTTCCTTGCAGAACTCTATTGGGATTTTTTTGTTTTTGAGTGCTTTACATATGCTATTTTTCCCCAGCTTTATTGAGGTATAATTGACAAATGCAATTGTAAGATATTTAAGGTGTACATCATAGTAAACCCTAACCCTAACCCTAACATTGTAAAAGGATTCCCACCATCTAGTTAATTAACATCTATCGGGATTTTGATTGAACTGGCACTGAATTTATTGATTAAATCGGGAAGAACTTCCATCTTTATGATACTGACAGTCCCGTGCATGAATATTTTACATCCATCCATTCATCTAGTTCTTACTTGTTTTTCAATAATTTTATAATTTCCTCCATCAAGACCTTACACGTATCTTTGGCCAAGATAGTTTTCTTGGTATCATAAATTGTGTCTTGAAAATGACATTTTCTGTTTATTGCTTGTTTATAGGAACATGATTGATTTCGTTCGTTTGTTTGTTTGGCCGTGCCGTGCAGCTCGTGGAATTGAACCCGGGCTATGGCAGTGAAAACACCGAGTCCTAGCCACTGGACCGCTAGGGAATTCCTGGAACATGATTGATTTTTATTATTGATTTTATATCCAGAAATCTTGCTGAAGTCTTTTGTTGATTCTAATAATTTGTCCATGGAATTGCTTTAATTTTTCTGTAAATCATATTGCATGTGAAAATGACAGTTTTGCTTTTCCTTTCCAATCTTCATAACTTTTTAAAAAATCAATTAATTTTTTTGGCTGTGTCGGGTCTTAGTTGCGGCAAGCGGCTCATTGTGGCACGAGGAATATTTTCGTTGGGGCGCTCGGGCTCTTCGTTGTGGCGCTTGGGCTTCTCTCTAGTTGTGGCACGTGGGCTCCAGGGCACGTGGGCTCTGTAGTTTGCTGCACATGGGCTCTCTAGTTGAGGCGTGAGAGCTCAGTAGTTGTGGCACGCGGGCTTAGTTGCCCTGCGGCATGTGGGATCTTACTTCCCCGAGCAGGGATTGAACCAGTGTCCCCTGCATTGGAAGGTGGATTCTTTACCACTGGACCACCAGGGAAGTCCCAAGGCCCCTCTTTAAATAAGCAATCCCTTATTTTCCTGATGATAAGATTCCCCAAATATATTTTTTTGGATGCATGTCTTGTGGGATTTTAGTTCCCCAACCAGGGATTGAATCCGGGTCCTCGGCAGTGAGAACTTGGCGTCCTAACCACTGGCCTGCAGGAAATTCCGTCAAAAGGTTTTTTTAAAGCCTACTTGAATATATAAACTCTTTAGAATGTAGATGATATAATCCTGAGTTTCTCAACCTCAGCACTATTAACATGTTGAGCCAAAGAAACTTTTTTGTTGTAGGGACTGTTCTGTACGTTGTAGGTTGGTTGGCAGCCTTGCTGGTCTCTACCCACTAGATGTCAGCAGCACCCCAGTCCCCTCCTCCCCTGCCACTTGTGACAACCAAAAATGCGTCCGGACATTGACAAATGTCCTTGGAGGGCAAAGCGGCCCCTGGTGAGAATGACTGCTAGAGTCAAATGCCTGCTTATAATATTTAATTCATCCTTTTAAATTATTTTATTTTTTAAATTGAAGTATAGTTGATTTACAATGTTGTGTTAGTTTCAGGTGTGCAGCAAAGTGATTCAGTTTAATTTATTCTTTTGGTTACTGACATAATCATTTTGGACAATAATTTACTATTTTATAATTTTGAGAGTGCTTCTTTACACTCTCAAGTTTCATGAGACTAATTTATTCACACTCAGTTTGTACATCATTGACGTCAGCATCTTTATTGTTATTCTTTTCTTTCATTTAACAGAATTTTCCAGGTTACAATGTTTTTTACTTCCATTTATGTTGTATGAGATACAGCACCTAAATCCTAATGAGACACTATCATAAGAAAAGTCCATCCCAAGACACAATTATTCATTATAAAGCATTGAGACAATTTTCTTTTTCACTGTTGTTCTCACTTCTAAAATCTAAACAACTGTTGAATTACTTTAAAGAACAAACAACAAAAAACCCCTTTTCTTATAAAAAATTACAAATACGTACAAGAGTGCACTTAATGGTATAATGGATCCCCACGTACCATCAGCCAACTTCAACAATTATCAACCCATTTTTTTCAGTTGAGGTACGTCCCATTTTATTTTGAAGCAAATCCCGAATACATAATTTCATCGGTAAATATTTCATATGTTTCTCTAAAGGATAAGAATTCTTTTTAACATAACTGTGAAGTCATTAACCTAACCATCAACATTAATTCCTTAATATAATTGAATATCTGATGTGTTCAAATTTCTGATTGTCTCATAAGTTTCTCTTCCTTTGCTTCTCTCTCTCTCTCTCACTCTCTGTCTAGTTTGTTTGAATCAGAATCCCAAAAAGGCTCACACATAGCAATTTGGTTGCTATGCCTCTTAATTCTCATAATCTATAGGTTCTTCCATCATCTTATTTCTCCCTTATAATTTATTTGTTGAAGAAACCAGGTTGCTTGTTCTGTGCGTTCACTGCTGTCTGAATTTGCTGAGGGTACCCTATGATCTGTTCCTCTTCTCTGTTTCCTGTAAACTGGTGGTTGAACTTGCTGATTCTGTTTCTTTTTCCTTGGCAAGACTATTTCATAGGTAGTGTTGTGAATTAAGCACGCACAAACACAACTTTATTAGAAAAGTTTCCAAACGCACAAGAAGAGAGGAAAGAGTATAATAAATCCCTGTGCACCTGTATTAGTTTCCTACAGCTGCTGTAACAAATGACCACAAGCTTGGCAGCTTAAAACAACACACATTTATTCTCTTACAATTCTGGAGGCCAGAATTCCAAAATCAGTTTCTTTTTTTTTTCTTTTTGGCGTTCTCTCCAGAGGCTCTAGGGCAGAGGCCATTCCTTGTCTCTTCCAGCTTCTGGCAGCCGCTGGTATTCCTGGCTAGTGGCCATATCACTCTGCCTCTGTGGCCACATTGCCTTCTCTTCTGTCTGTATCAAGTTTTCGTCTCTTACTCAGGTGCTGGTGATTGCATTAAGGCTCAGTTGGATAATCCGGGATAATCTCCTCATTTCAAGAGCAGTAATTCAATTGTACATGCAAAATCTTTGCCACATAAGGTAACATGTACAGGTTCCAGAGATTAGGACCTGATATTTCTGAGGACCATATTCAGCCTACAAAATACCCATTCTCTAGATTCAATATTTTGCCTCTCTCTCTCTCTTTTTCTTTCTTTCGTTCCTCTCATCCTTCCCTTCCCTCCCCTCCCCTCCTCTCTCTCTCTCCCCTCATTTTACTGTAATATTTTAAACCATTTCCCTGTAACTTCATCCCTAAATATTTCCATATATATGAACATTTTCTTATATAACCACACCACCATTATGCTCTAATAAAAATTTTAAAATCCCTTAGAACCATTTAAAATCCTGCCCATATGAAATTCTCCGGGCTTTTCTCAAATGTGTCTGTCCTGGATATCTTCTGTTTTCCCCTCCAGATCCACTCTCCACCCTTCTCCACCCAACTCTGTGCCCCCAGAGGCTGATCTGTATGGACAACATTATCCACCTCCCTTGCTTCTGGTTGGGCTCAGCCAATGGGAGGCACTGGTAAGAAACCAGAGGGTGGAAGAAGAGAGATATTCGGGTATTTATGTCCTGGTTCCCCCTCTGCCTGGTCATTGACGACCAGCTACAACTGCCTATGCAAGGTCACAACTCTTGTCAGGCAGCCTTTTCCAAATAGCTACCCTCTTTGTGTTCCAGCAACTGCCCCCTCTCCTCAGCCCTTCAGATGAAAAGGGCACCCCACTCTTGGCAGCCTTGGACGACTACACTATTCCTTTTGGTTCTCTAGACCTGCCCGCGTCTCTTTAAGTAATCCCTTCCTCCTCAGATTGCCCACGTTGAGTGTGCCATCTCTTTCCAGGACCCTAACTGATACATGTATCTTTTTACAGTTGACTTGACTGATCCGGGTTCCAAACAAGACCCACAGGTTGCATTTGATTTTTTTTTTGGTCTGCGCTGCACGGCATGCAGGATCTTAGTTCCCTGACCAGGGCTGGAACGGTGGAAGAATGGTCTTAACCACTGGACCGCCAGGGAAGTCCCTGCATTTTATTTTTATATCTCTTAAGTCTCTTTTAATCTAGGGATTCCTAGATTAAAACCTCCTCCCCATTCCTCCCCCCGCCGTGGTTGTCGAAGGAGCCGGGTCAGTTCTCCTGTAGATTGTCCTGGTCTCACATTCTGGTTTTGGCTGATTGCTTCTCTGAAATGCCCTTTAATTTGTTCCTCTGTTGCCTGTATTTCCTACAAACTGAAGTTTGGATCTAAAGGCTTTATTAGATTCAGATTTGGATATATTTTAAAGTAGAACTGACGGAATTGGTAACAGAATGAGGTGGGTGTGAGAGAGAGGAGTCAACCTCAGTTTCCTCATCTGTAAAATGGGCATAATAACCTCTGCCTACCTGCCCTGATTATTGAGAATCTCAAAGAGCGCTGAACTGCGATTGCTCCATGCACATACATGAGGGACTATTGAAAACCAGGCGTGAGCCTGGAGTTAAGCCAGGTGTCCTTCAGTCTGTGGTCAAGGTTGATCCTGGAGGTCCCTCTGTGCCTCTGGAACGTGGTGGCTGGGGGATGGCTGAGAAGGTGAAGCCAGTTTGGGAGAAGAGGATCTGGGTTAGGGAGCAGAGCTAGGGCCTCAGCTCTGGTGGATAGTTTGTGTGAAGGTTGAACGTGATGAACAGACCACCACGTTCTCTCCTGTCTCAGGTGCTCAAGGCTCAAAATGCCTCCAAGGGAGACGAGAAGGGATGACCAAACTGGGCCTTTTCAAAGTCCCTCCCAGGAGGCTTGGGCCACATCTTAGGATCTGAGGAGAGTGTGTGAATGAGTACGAGGAAGGAGGTGACGCTGGGCAGTTGTGAGTGAGGGCATGACAGATGTGACACCTGAGCTTGTGAATGTGCAGGTGAGTAGGGAGATGTAATTATGGCGGGGTGTCTCTGCATGATGGTGTGTACTGAGTGTACGTGAGCGTGCAAGGGTTGTGTGCTTAGGTGGTTTGAGTGTGTCCACCTATGTGTGATGGGGTGCAGCTGGGGGAGGGGGCAGATTTTGGCTCTAGTTCTTCACATGTTAAAGGTGGTTTGTCCTTTGAGGTCCATTTTTGGCTTTGATAAGGAGCAGCAGTGGGGTCCCAAAGAGCAGGAGGGGGCCAGTCCAGACACCCAGGGCAGAGCTGAGGCCAGACCCTGCATGGGGCGTCAGGAGCCTGTACTACCACCTCTGCTTTGCACCTGCCCGGCTGTGGGACCCCGGTCCTGTCTAGACCTGTTTCCCGCCCTGTGTAGGAGGCTTTTGGGTTGGCTCTCAGCTGAGGGGCTTGCTTCCTTAGACAGCGTCCTCTGCAGTGCCCGGTGCCTGCGGGGCTCAATAAACGTTTATTGGTTAAATGAATGAGTGGATAAATAGACTGGAAACTGAGGCAGGGAGCTTGGGCCCGTCTCTCACCTCTGTTCACACAAAAAGCCTCTGCCACCGGACTTTCACACACACACACGCACACTCACACACACACAGGCTCACTGACAGACTCACCTGCGTTCACCTGCTCAGTTGCCCACACCTACTCACCCTCACCTATTCCAGCTAACTCACTCGCTGCCAAATTCCTGCCCCGGGTCTTGAGAGCCTTCCTCCCCGGCAATCCCAGCCCCGCAGGGCTCTGTCCCCATCGGTTCCTTGGTCTTGGTGCTCCTTGGTCGCCAGGGGAGCCCAGCCGGGCCATGGCACTGACCACAGCAGCTGTTCCGAGCTCCTCCCTTCTCCTCATCCTCTTTATATTCCAGCTGCCTCTCCCTTTCCTCCTTCTCTCCCTTTCTTTTGTCTTTTCTCTCATGCTCATGCATGCACGCGCACACACACACACACACACACACACACAGGCGCTCTTACTGTCTCATCTTTTTCTCTGTAACTCCCTTGGCTTTTGTCCTCAAATCTCCTCATTCCTCTCATGCTCTCTCTCTCTGTGTTTACGTTTGTCTGTCTCTCTGTGTGTGCCTGTCTCCCTCCATCTCTCCTTTCCCCTGACTCTCTCTCTTATTCTGTTTTCTCGCTCACGTTTCCTCTCCCCTCTCCCTCACACATGTGCTGTCTCGAATGCACGCTCTCACCCCTCTTCCTCTCTCCCTGTCTGATTCTCCTCTGTCTCCTCCCCAGCTCCCTGCTCAGTGGCTGCTGCCCACACCCCACCCTGCCCCTTTCTCTGCGAGAAACCTCCGAGCAGCGCCCAGGGCCTGGGTGACCCAACTCTGAGGTTTCTGTGGAGGGGCCCTGGGGTCATGACGTTTCCTCCTGTGGGTGACTTGGTAGGGATGTGCTCTGTTTCCTCACTTCTGCGATTCCAGACAGCACAGAGGCCGGGGCTGCAGACAGATCCTCAGACCTGACAGAGGCGGCCGCTGCCCCGGGACAGGTAAGAGGCGTCCCAGCCCTGGCCAGGCCAGGAGGAGGTGTGTGACAATGTCCTTGGGAGACCAAGGTCATGGCCCCTAGACTGTGCCTAAGCAAACAAGTGCTTCTGTTTTGGGGTTTATTTTTAATTTTTAAAATTAATTAATTAATTCATTTTTGGCTGCGTTGGGTCTTCCTTACTGCGCAAGGCTTTCTCTAGTTGCGGCAAGCAGGGGCTACTCTTTGTTGCAGCCCACAGGCTTCTCACTGCGGTGGCTTCTCTTGTTGCGGAGCTTGGGCTCTAGGTGTGTGGGTTTCAGTAGTTGTGGCATGCGGGCTCAGTAGCTGTGGCTCACAGGCTCTAGAGCGCAGGCTCAGTAGTTGTGGCGCTCGGGCTTAGTTGCTCTGCGGCAACTGGGATCTTCCCGGACCAGGGCTTGAACACTTGTCCCCTGCATTGACAGGCAGATTCTTAGCCACTGCACCACCAGTGAAGTCCCAGGGTTTCTGCTTTTAAGGGAATGTTCTGGCATCTTCTTCAGGCCCAGAGGCTCTTGCTTAAAAGGAATTCCTCGTGATCAAACTTTCCCAGGGAATTTACTTCCCTCTTTGGTTCTCTAAGGCCAAGGCAGTGCTGAAGTGACCTCAGAGACCTCACTGGGAGGTGGTGAAGATGATGAGAGGGGGCTACCTAGATCTCAGGGGCTGGAAGCCATCTGCTTTACTAGCTGTGTGGCCTTGACCATGTCACATCCCCGCTCTGTGCCTCCGTTTCCCAAATTGTCAAATGAGGATAACGCTGTCTCCCCAGCCTGAAGATCAGGAGAGGTAAAGGGTCTGGTACGGCGCTACGTACTTAGGAATTCACTAGATGCTGGGTTTTTCCAGGGGGATGATGAAGAGGATAACCAGGTTGCTGGTACAAAGTGCCTGGCTCACAACCTGCTTCCCCAGCAGGTTCCAGGGGGTAGGGACAGAGCACAGGCTGGTAGCCCCTGTCCTTCACTGGCAGGTCCAGATGTGGGTGTGGTGAATGGAGGCTGCTGCCCAGACACTTGCTCATCTGTAGAGAATGAGGGGACCAGCAGAGTCTCTCCCCAAGCATTCAGGAAGCTCTGATTTAGCTCTTGACTGAATACACAGCTGTGTTCCAGGTGCTTAGAGTGTGTGTGTGTGTGTGTGTGTGTGTGTGTGTGTGTGTGTGTGTGAAGGGGACCTTCAGGGTCTAAGTTTGGAGCTGAGCTCAGCTGGCTGATGGGAGAAGCATGTCAAAAATTTCTGCAGATCTCTTCAAAGTTTATAAAGTCCGTTTCAATTCCCCAAATGCCTTACTCTTTACCAAACCCTTTACCACGCCCAACCATCTTCCTTTTCGCAATAGTGTTTGAGGTTTGGTTGGGGAGGGGTGTGTGCAGATGAAGATCCCAAGGCTTAGAACTGGAGAGAGACTCACTCTAGGTGGTGGGTGGCTTGGCTGAGATCAGAGCCCAGATCCTCTGATCGTAATTCCTGATTGTAATTCGTATTTCTCTTCAGCCACCCTTGGTTGCTGCTTCCAAAGGAGGAGATATGTGGCTGCTTTGGTACATTGCTGATTTGTTTGCTCATTCATTCATTCATTCAACAAACACTTTCTGAGGCGGGGGGAGGAGCTCAGAGTTTTTGATCAATAACCTTGTGCATCAGTTGCTTCATTTTGCGCTTATAACTTACCCTATGAGGAAGGTTCTATTATCACCATTTTGCAAATGAAGAAAGAGAGGCTTCAAGGGCTGAAGATCAGCTAGGAAAGAGCAGAGCCAGGTGCAGATCTGAGTCTATGTGACCGCAGGGCCTGTGTCCTGTAACCTACATTTTCCCTTGGGCCAGCCCCTGAAGATGTCAGAATGATTCCTGGTATAACAGAGGTGTGCCCTTGCTGGGGAAACCCAGAGGAAGAAGCACCTCCTTCGGTGCTTCCTCTTCTCTGCCCTGGCTGACTTCCAGGAGGCAGGAAGTGGGAGAGCGTGACTCACAGACAGATACTACCTGGGTATCTTGGACCCAGAAGGAGAGACTCAGGCCAGGCTCAGGGTCCCCCAACTCCACAGGGATGTCCTAGATCAGATGAGCAGAGACTGAGTCTCATCAATATAATATATAAACCTGGGATCAGGTGGACCCCAGGTGAGAAGGAAAGTTGGGAAACTCTGATGCCCAGGCCATCCCCCATCTCTGGGGCCCTAGACCCTGTCCCTGACCTCTTCCCAGACAATGAGCTCCATTCATCCACCAATAAATGTACCTAGCGTGGTGCTAGCCTCCTTGTACTGGAAACCATGTAGAGCCTAGTGCAGAATTCCCCAGAGGTCAGGAAACTTGCTCCCTTTATTTGCCCCTCAAATCCTTCTGTTTCCTGGACAAATGGTAATGAAACCACTCCATGAGGGGAATTTTTAGAGGATATGACCAGAAGCACAGAGGCATGGCCAAGCCAGGGCACAAATGTCAAGCATCAGGGGAGGCCAGAATAGGAGGTAACTCATTTATTGAGCATGTTAGAAGTTTACCTGCTTTCAACCTCAAAGCTATACTGTGAGGTCAATGTTGATATCATTTCCGTTTTATTGATGTGAAAACTAGGACTCACAGAAGGGAAATGATTAAACTATGGTGTTTTAAACCTTTATTTAATTAATTTATTTATTTATACTTTTTGGCCGCGCCACATGGCATGCAGGATCCTAGTTCCCCGAGGATTGAACCCGTGCCCCCTGCAGTGGAAGCGCGGAGTCCCAACCACTGGACCGTCAGGGAAGTCCCTGAACTATGGTGTGTTATTGGTCCCAGGGAATCTAAGGGCTGGGAGTGGCTGAAGCTGGTGTGAGAAGTTTGGAAGTGAAGGATGAGGGACAATGTGACTCTGTGTGTGTGTGTGTGTGTGTGTGTGTGTGTGTGTGTGTGTGTGTGTGTGTGTGTAATGCCTGAGGACCTGTACGCAGGGAGTTCCCAGCCCAGAAGGAAAAGAGAAATCAACAGCCATTATAATGCAGTGTGATTTGTTACGGGAACCAAAGGTGGCGCCTCTAACCCTTTCTGGGGCAGAGAAGTAAGACTAACAGTAGCTAGCATTCACTGAGCTCTTATTATAGATCAGGCATTTTCCATTTAATCCTTACAAAAATGCTATGATGTAGTGTTAGGATTCTTTTTTTTTTTTTTTAAACAGATGAATGAACAGAGGCTTATGGAGGTGAAATTGTCTTGGGCGAGAATTGGCTGATAGCATTTTGCCAACTGTCTCTAGCTGCCATAAAAAGATGTGACTGGTTCCCAGAAGTTTTCAGGGTTAATGATATATCTGGAAGCTTGATATAGGTGGCTTCAAGCTGGGGTAAACTTGGGATGAGCTAGATGTGAACGGTTGCAATGACAGTGGTGCTATTTTGAGAAACATTTGATCTGATCTAATCAACTGATTGTCTGGATTTCCTGTAGATACAGCTTTTTAGAGCTGTTGATCATGAATACCTGAAATTGTGTTACATTATTCATTGAATCTTCGCACCATGCTGGGAGCTATGTGCTTGAAATATTATCAGCTCCATTTACAGGGGAAGGACCTGAGGCTCAGAGAATGATAAGCTTGACCATGGTCGTGAAGCCAGGACAGAGACAGGATTTGAACGGAGGTTTGTCTGACGCCAGAGTCTGTGATCTTAACCACTGTCCTTTCCCAAATACTTTATATCCTTTATCTTGCTGGGTGCTCACAAAAAGCTCTATAGGGTAGATGTGTTATTGTCCTCATTTTATAGATGAGGCCCAAAGAGGGGAAGCAGTTTTACCAAATGTCACACAACCATTAAATAAAAAAGCCGAGTCATATGATTCCAAGTTAAAAATTATACAATGTATTTTCAAATCTGCCATCTCTGAGACCCGTTAAAAATTGTTTTTATTGTGGTAAAAAACATGTAAGAGGAATTCGCCCTCTTAACAATTTTAAAGTATTGTTAACTATATGCACATGTTACACCACAGGTCTCTGGAACTTTTTCATCTTGCATGACTGAATCTCTGTACACATTGAACATCAACTCCCTGTTTCTCCCTCCCTCCAGCCCCTGGCAGCCACCGTTCTATTTTCTGTTTCTGTGAGTTTGATTACTTTAGAAACCTCATATAAGTAGAATCATTCAATATTGTCTTTTTGTGATTTATTTCACTTATTAATATCCTCAAGTTTCATTCATGTTGTAGCATAGGACAGGATTTCCTTCCTTTTTAAGGTTGCACAGTATTCCATTATACCACATTTTGTTTATCCATTCATCTGTTGATGGACATTTAGGTTGCTTCTATCTCCTGGCTATTGTAACTAGTGCTGCTGTGAACCTGGGTGTACAAATACTTCTTCAAGATCCTGTTTTCAATTTTTTTTTGGAAATATACCCAGAAGTGAGATTTCTAGATCATTTGGGAGTTCTATTTTTAATTTTTTGTGGAACCTCCACACTGTTTTCCATAGTGGCTGCGTCATTTTATATTCCCACTGACAGTGAGTGTGTGAGTGTTCCAATTTCTCCACATCCTCACTAACACTTGTTATTTTCTGCTTTTATGATTGAGGCCATCCTAATGGGTGATATCTTATTGTGGTTTTGATTTGCATTTCCCTGATGATTAGTGATGTTGAGCATCTTTTCATATGCTTTCTTTCCCCCCTGCCTCTTGGCAATTAAAAAAAAATTTAGTTTATTGAAGTATAGTTGATTTATAATGTTGTGTTGATTTCTGCTCTACAGCACAGTGATTTAGTTATACATATATATGTATATATATATTATTTTCCATTATAGTTTATCACAGGATATTGAATATAGTTCCCTGTGCTATATAGTAGGACCTTGTTGTTTATCCATTCTATATATAATAGTTTGCATCTGCTAATCCCAAACTCGCAATCCATCCCTCCCCATCTTTCAATATGCTTGTTGGCCGTTTGTATATTTTTGGAGAAATGTTTCTTCAAGTCCTTTGCCCATTTTTAATTTTTTTTGTTGTTATTGAGTTGTAAGAGTTCTTTATATATTCTGAATATTAATCCCTTATATTATTTGCAAATATTTTCTACAGTTTGGTAGGTTGGCTTTTACTCTGTTGATTGTTTCCTTTACTGCACAGAAGTTTTTAAGTTTGATATAGTTCCAAATGTCTATTTTTCCTTTTGTTACCTGTGCTTTTGGTATCATACCCAAGTAATCATTGCCAATTCCAATGTCATGATGATTTCCCTCTAGGTTTTCCTCTAGGAATCTTATAGTTTCCAGTCTTATGTTTAGGTCTTTAATCCATTTTGAGTTAATTTTTGTATGTGGTTTAAGATAAGGGTCCATCTTCATGCTTTTGCATGTGGATATCCAGTTTTCCAAATACCATTTGTTGAAGAGACTATCCTTTCCTCATGGTGTAGTCTTGGCACCTTTGTCAAAGAACATTTGACCATATATGTAGGGATTCATTTCTGGGCTCTCTGTTGTGTTCCGTTGGTCTTCATGTCTGTTTTTATGTCAATACCACACTCTTTTGATTATTGTACTTTGTAATATGTTTTGAAATCATTAAGTGTGAGGCCTCCAGCTTTGTTTTTCTTTCTCAAGATTGTTTTGACTCCTGGGGGTACTTTGAGATTCCATATGAATTTTAGGATTATTTTTTCTATTTCTACAAAAAATGCCATTGGGATTTTAATAGGGCATTGAATCTGTAGATCACTTTGGGTAGTATGGACATTTTAGCAATATTAAGTCTTCCAATCCATAACCGCAGGATGTCTTTCCATTTATTTGTGTCTTCTTTAATTCCTTTCAGCAATATTTTGTAGTTTTCAGTGTACAAGTTTTTTGCCTCCTTGGTTAAGTTTATTCCTAAGTATTTTATTCTTTTTGGTGGTATCATAAATGGGATTACTTTCTTAATTTCCTTTTCTCTTAGGCCCATTTTTAAATCCTCATTTTACCAGTGAAGAGACAGAGACACAGAGTCATGGGGTGAGTTTAATGTTTGAACCAGGATTTGATTCCAGCTTCAACGTTGCCTGGCAGGAGTTAGATGAATGCAGAGCAGTCCCTCCCCTGCCTTTGCCCTGTTCAATTCCCCACTTTGGGGAGCAAAGGTAAAAGCAGGGCCCCAGATCGAAGGCAACTCTTCCCGGGGCCTTGCAGCCTCTGAAGCGCCTGTTCTCAGGCAATAGGACAGGTCTGTGAGTGGATGAGCTGGCCAAGGAGTCGTTTGCTTCCACCAGGGGCCACAGCTCGGCCTGGGAGAGACAGGATGGGCCTTGGAGTTCAAAATCTCACTGGCCACTTCCCAGCTATGTGACTGTGGACAAGTCTGTTTCCTTCTCTGACCTCCCTTTTTTTGCTGGAAAAATGGGCATTTTGTAAAACTCACCTTGCAAGGCTGATTTGAGGAGGAAATACGATCATGGGTAAGAGGTGTCTGTTCATTTAATCAGTAAATGATGCCCAGTGCCCTGAGCTTAGGTGGGCTGGCTCTGGCTCCCCTCCAGTCATGCCCTCCCCCACAGAGCACAGAGTCCTTGGATCCCGGAGGGAGTGCGCATTTGGAGCCAGTGCCCCTCCCATGCTCCCAGGCTTGCCAGGCTGCGAGGAGCTGCTGATTCATGGAATGCACATGAAGTTAGATATGACTGATTTATAGCTTATAAATATTTAGATATCTGTACTTTTGACCCCAAATGGCCCCACAAATGTTAGGGGCCAGTCTGACTGGTAAACCCAACGTCCCAACCCACAGTCCACACTGGGGAAGTAATCAGCACGTAATTCCTTCTGCCCAGATCTCAGTGGTCCCTCTGACTGTCCAGCTGAGGATGGGAGCCCTTTCTCTAGGTCCCCTAAGGGGCTGGGATTGTTTGCAGACAGTATGGGAATGGCAGTCAGTGGGAGTTGGGACTGAATACTCTGCAGGGCAGAGGGTGGGAGATACAGATGGTAGAATTCTTCTTGTCTCCATAAATATTTATGCCCCCCTAGCCCACCCCCCAGCTAAATGCTGGGCCTGGGCCTGCTGCCCGGCCTTGATCCATCAGGGAGCCCTGCCCACGTGTTAAGTTGAGTGGTCTGAGTCACCTCTTCCTTCTCCCTCCGAATGCTCCTTCCCTTTTGAGGCGTTGAAAGCTTTGTTGGCATTAGCCCAGCACCCTGTCTGGAGCTGGCAGGAAAGCCAGTATGTGGGTTAGAGTCCCTGGGGTCACTGGTGATCCACAGTCCCCTCCCCTGGCTCCAAGTGACTGGGCCAATAGTGAGAGGAAGTCCTGGCCATTTGTGGCTACTTTGCATGCTTATCTTTGGAAACATTGTTTGGCTTATAAGATTTTGCAGATGAAGAAACTGAGGCTCAGAGAGGTGAAGTCACTTGCCCAAGGTCACACAGCAAGTAAATGGCAGAGCCAGTTAAGAACCCAGGTCTTTCTGACTCCAGAGGCCTTTTCCCCACCCTGCCTTTTCCCCCCAGAGAGACTGGACACCTTTCCTTCATACTAGTTTCCTCTGAATAATTGTCAGGGCTTGGTCATTCATTCATTCAGTCTTTAATGTCTGACACTGAAGATAAAGAGATAAAAATGATCTAGTCTCTGCCCTCAAGAAGCTTTCAGCCTGGCGAGGAAAGGCACAGAGATCAGTGTTTACAACATACAGTGTCAGATGCTATGCTGAGGAATGGCAACCCAGAGAAGGAGGCAACTCATTCTGCCTGGGGCAAAGAGAGAAGGTGTCCCGGAGGAAGCACTCTTTAGATTAGGTCTTCAAAGATGAGTAAGATTTTGCTAGGTAAGGCAATAGGCAAAAGGCATTCTCAGTAGGGGCCACAACATGTGCAAAGGCACAGAGGTTTGAGGAGAAATAGTTTTTAGAGAAGCAGCAAGAAGTTCATTGTGGCTGGAGTAAAGGGTGAGTGGTAGTAGAGGCTGGTGGGAGATGAGATGGGGAAGGAGCTTGCACTTGGTCCTGGGCAATGGGGAGCCATGGAAGGTGTTAGAACAGGCAAGTACGTGGCTGACAGCGTGTGGAGGCACAGCACTGCTCAAAATTCAGCGTGCGCGTGAATCACCGGGGAATCTTGTTAAAATACAGATGCTGAAACAGCAGGCCTGAGGTAGAGTCAGGTTCTACATTTCTAACAAGCTCACAGGTGATGTTGCTGCTGCTGGTGCAAGGACCACACTTTGAGTAAATGAGGTTGTAGAGGGCTCACTCTGCCTTGCCTGGAGGCTGCTCTGGGGAGCAGGCAGCCACTGGTGCTCTTTTGTCACTGGAGAGATCAGGCCTCTACCATCTTCTTGGGTCAGCCCTCTTGCAGCCCTCACAAAAGAGTCAATCTTGCTAGTTGCTAGATATTTGTTCACTAGACAAATGTTTGTTAAGCTCCTACTCTGGCCAAGCTTGTGCTGGGTGCTGGGGAGGGAGAGAGGAATTGGAAATGCTACTTTCTGGTCCACGTCACCACCATCTCTTGCCTCTGACATCGTCTCTCTGCTTCCACTCTTGTCCCCTACCCTCTATTCTCTGCCCAGCAGCTGGAGAGAGAGATCCTGCTGCTCATGTGCTTGACATAGTCCAGCGGCCCTCTGATGTTTATAGAATAAAACCCAAACTCCTTACCATGGCATAGGAGGGATTTGGGGTCTGTTGCCCTCAGATCTCATCTTACTCTTCCCATTTCTCTGGGGACACTGACCCTTCGGTTTCCTGAACGTGACACATGTATTTTTAGCTCAGAATATGATGAACTTATTCCCACTGCAGGCCCTTTGCACATGATACCCTTTGCCTGGAATATGCTTCTTCTAGATTTTCTCTTGACTTGTTCCTTTTCACGTTTTAGATTTTAGCCAGGGGAAGACACAGGTTTTGTAGGACTCTGAAGCTTATACAATATGTGGGCCCCTCTTTAAGAGACACAAAATTATAAATATACAATTAGGAACAAGGCCTCGGAAGGTGTCTTAAAGCTTAATTCCTTGGCTTCATGGTATATCTGCCTCTAGTTTCATTTATACGTCACCTCCTCTGAGAAGCCTTCCCTGGTCACTCTATTTTAAGTAGCCCTCTATCCAATCTTCATCATGTCACTATTTTTATTTCTTTTATTGAATTCATCACAATTTGAAATTACCTTGTTCATTTATCTCTGTACTTATTTTTGTCTGTTTTCTATGACTAGAGTATAAGCTCCTCAAGGGCCAGAATCTTGCCTGTTTTATTCCCGCAGTGTCCCCAACACAGTGCCGGGCAGTCAGCAGGATGTCAGGTGAATGAATGGACATGGGCTCATTCCTCAAGAAGCTAAGGCCTAGTGGCAGGAGGACACACACAGGCAATTTCAGTGAGCTTTGGGAGCCCAGGGGATGGGCACTTAACTGGGTCTTGGGGGAGAGGCAGGATGTGAAAGAGTCTGAGAGGCTTAGGAAAAACTACCTGGAGGAAAGGAGGACTGAACAGCCTTAAAGGATGATCAGGAGTCAGCTGGGCAGAGAGAGGGAGGGGAGCATGAATGAAGGCGTGGATGTATGAGCCCCCAGACCCAGAGGAGGCTAGGCTGGTTACGTTTTGGGTGATTTCAAGGGTTCTATTGATGCAAAGGGACATCTGGGCATTACGTTTGGGATGAGGGCCAAGGGAGTGGGAGTCACCTGGGGACCTGTGACTGGAGAGAAGGCAGCAGAAGTAGGAAGGGCCTGGGTGGTGGGTATTGGAGGCACCAAGGACGAGGCTACTGGCAAAGGCAGGGGTTCCGCCCAAGACGTCCACACTGATTCTGGTCCTGTATCTGGAAGGAAGAGGCCTACCTCTGCTGGGCCTCCTGTGAGGGCCGTGTGGACTGGGGAAGCTCTGGGTTCAGAAGGACCTGAGTACACATTGTCTCAGGTTGGGTTCCTGGGAAGCTGCTTCTCACTTGAGATTAGCACACCGGCATGTTTTTCCTGGAATATTTTAAAGCAAAACTGAGATATTGTGTAATCCTTCCTATAAATTCCTCAGTGTGTGTGTATAATAGATAAGGAATTAAAAATCTAAAAGGATATAACCAATATATCACGATCACAGCCTCACAAAATTAGCATCAATTTCTTTTCTTTTTTTTTCTGGCTGTGCCTTGCAGCTTGCGGGATCTTTGTTCCCCGACCAGTGCTGTGTCTTAACCACTGGACTGCCAGGGAATTCCCAGCATCGATTTCTTAATTACATCTGATACTTTGTGTTTGAGTTCTCCCAGTTGCCTAACAAATATATATATATATATTTTACAGTTAGTTTGTTTAAATCAAGATACACGCAAGGTCCACACACAGCCTTTATTTGCTTAACTCAGCTTCTCGAACGAGGATTTGACATTCCGCTTCCTTGCCTCTCATTCACTCCTGAACGCATACTTAGGAAACTACTGTCCGTCTGATCAGGGAGATAGATTTCTGAGTGGCCCTGTGCAGTGTTTGCTTTCCTGTCTTCATTGTGCTGGATCTCACTGAGGCTTTTCACACTGTTGGCCACTTGCTGCCACACTCTTGAAACTTTCTTCTGTCAGGTCTTGCGTGGTGGTCCCCTGGTCCTCCTCCTCCATCTTGACCATCCTGTTCCTACCTGCAATGAACATGGTGGTACATGACTCTTTTTGAATTATGGTTTTCTCAGGGTATATGCCCAGTAGTGAGATTGCTGGGTTGTATGGTAGTTCTATTTTTAGATTTTAAAGGAACCTCCATACTGTTCTCCATAGTGGCTGTATCAATTTACATTCCCACCAACAGTGCAAGAGGGTTCCCTTTTCTCCACACCCTCTCCAGCATTTATTGTTTGTAGATTTTTTGATGATGGCCATTCTGACCGGTGTGAGGTGATACCTCATTGTGTTTTGGTTTGCATTTCTCTAATGATTAGTGATGTTGAGCATTCTTTCATGTGTTTGTTGGCAATCTGTATATCTTCTTTGGAGAAATGTCTATTTAGGTCTTCTGCCCATTTTTGGATTGCGCTGTTTGTTTTTTTGATACTGAGCTGCATGAGCTGCCTGTAAATTTTGGAGATTAATCCTTTGTCAGTTGCTTCATTTGCAAATATTTTCTCCCATTCTGAGGATTGTCTTTTCATCTTGCTTAGGGTTTCCTTTGCTGTGCAAGAGCTTTGAAGTTTCATTAGGTCCCATTTGTTTATTTTTGTTTTTATTTCCATGTGTCTAGGAGGTGGGTCAAAAAGGATCTTGCTGTGATTTATGTCATAGAGTGTTCTGCCTATGTTTTCCTCTAAGAGTTTTATAGTGTCTGGCCTTACATTTAGGTCTTTAATCCATTTTGAGTTTATTTTTGTGTATGGTGTTAGGGAGTGTTCTAATTTCATTCTTTTACATGCAGCTGTCCAGTTTTCCCAGCACCACTTATTGAAGAGGCTGTCTTTTCTCCATTGTATATTCTTGCCTCCTTTAACAAAAATAAGGTGACCATATGTGCGTGGGCTTATCTCTGGGCTTTCTATCCTGTTCCATTGATCTATATTTCTGTTTTTGTGCCAGTACCATATTGTCTTGATTACTGTAGCTTTGTAGTATAGTCTGAAGTCAGGGAGGCTGATTCCTCTAGCTCCGTTTTTCTTTCTCAAGATTGTTTTGGCTATTTGGGGTCTTTTGTGTTTCCATACAAATTATGAAATTTTTTGTTCTATTTCTGTGAAAAATGCCATTGGTAGTTTGTTAGGGATTGCACTGAATCTGTAGATTGCTTTGGGGAGTATAGTCATTTTCACAATGTTGATTCTTCCAAGAATCCAAGAACATGGTATATCTCTCCATCTGTTTGTATCATCTTTAGTTTCTTTCATCAGTGTCTTATAGTTTTCTGCATACAGGTCTTTTGTCTCCTTAGGTAGGTTTATTCCTTGGTATTTTATTCTTTTTGTTGCAGTGGTAAATGGAAGTGTTTCCTTAATTTCTCTTTCAGATTTTTCATCATTAGTGTATAGGAATGCAAGAGATTTCTGTGCATTAATTTTGTATCCTGCTACTTTACCAAATTCATTGATAAGCTCTAGTAGTTTTCTGGTGGCATCTTTAGGAGTCTCTATGTATAGTGTCATGTCATCTGCAAACAGTGACAGTTTTACTTCTTCTTTTCTGATTTGGATTCCTTTTATTTCTTTTTCTTCTCTGATTGCCATGGCTAGGACTTCCAAAACTATGTTGAATAATAGTGGTGAGAGTGGACAACCTTGTCTTCTTCCTGATCTTAGAGGAAATGGTTTCAGTTTTTCACCATTGAGAATGATGTTGGCTGTGGGTTTGTCATATTTGGCCTGTATTATGTTGAGGTAGGTTCCCTCTATGCCTACTTTCTGGAGGGTTTTTATCGTAAATGGGTGTTGAATTTTGTCGAAAGGGAAGTGCAGAGTCTTAACAATTGGACTGCCAGGGAAGTCCATTCTCTTTTAATGTTGGGCTCTTCAGGGTTTAACCCTGGATCCTCCTGGGTGTTTCTCAGGCACTCCACTTGTGATATGGCCCCTACGAAGTTCATCCTCTACGCCCCACACTCTTCCTCCTCAGTGTCATCTCAGTGAAGACAGACACCACCCAGCTCCATTCATCTGGGCCAGAAAACCTGGCCATCCGTGTCTCCTCCCTTTCTCTCAACCACTATCCCATGCATCTCTAAGTTCTGTCCATTCCATCTCCCAAATCATTCTCACAGCCATCCATTTCCATCCTCCCTGCCATGTTCCAAGCTTCCCTTTGGTGCTCTGGACAGTTGCAGTTATCTCTTTGTTATCTCCCTGCCTCTGACCTGAGGCCCCTCCAATTCATTCTGTACACAACAGTCAAAACCATATTCCACAAACCTGAAACTCCACATCCTTCAATGACTCCCCATTTCCAGCAGAATCACATACAAACTCCTTTAGCCTAGTATGAAAGACTACTTCAGTTGACTGATGCTTGCTTTGTAGGTCCTGTCTCTCCTTACCACCACCCCACCCACCTTTTAAGTTTTAGCCAAACCAAACTTCTCAATTTCCCTGAGAACAAGGCACATCCTCTCCTGTTCTTCCAGACGTCTTCCTCTCTCCCAGCTGCATCTGGCTAACTCCTTGTCTTCCTTCAGCATAAGCAGGAGTCGTTCCTGACCGTCAAGTCTGGGTCACGGGCACACTCAGAATGACCCTGACATCTAGAACCTCCACCATCCTAACACTAAGCACCTATCTATTTCTGAATCTCTCTCTTGCGAAATGGCCTGTGAGCCACTGAAGGACAAAGACGAGGTCTGTTCTCAGAAACCTCAGGACTCTGCCCAGGCCAGCAGCAGTGAGCTTGTCCAGAAAAGGCATGAATGAGTGACTGAACGGGTGAGCTGGGCTATTCTGTGTGTGCCCCATTCACATGGTGAGACTATTTTTTTCTTAAATCAATTAATACCAAAAAAAAAAAACCCCAAAACCCTCGAAATCCATGATGAACAAAATACCAAAAGTTTAAATGAAGACAGGATCATAATAGTGCCAGGCAGGGCCGTATTAGAGCCTGGGGCAAAAGGAGGCATCAGTAATACTGATTTTGATTCTTCAAATGATTGCATCCAAATATTATTTATCTTGATTACTGAGGTTTTGGGCGCTCCCTTAAATTTTGTGCCCAGGTGAGCACGTCATGAGACTTATTCAAATCCTGATCCTCATGGGAAGACTTTCTCAACAGACCTGGGCAGGGGTGGCATAAGGGGCAGGGACCAGGAGGATGTCCTGAGTGGAGTCCTTTGCCTGGAGAAGGACAGTTTCTGGAGGACAGTTGTCTCTACTCCAGTGTGCTGGAGCCTAAACCCAAGAAAAGGACAGGACTTACTTAGGGGTGGGGATAGGGTGTTGGGGGTGGATAGGGATGTGACTTCCTCAAAGACCCAGAGTGAGCACCACACACCTCCCAACTGTGGGCTGCTCCCCACCCCCGCCTCTCAGGCCCCAGGAACAGGGTCCCCTAAGGCACAAGGGTCCAGCAGGAAAAAGAAACAAGGCCAGTCCCAGATGAATGGGCGTCTTAGGCTCAAAGGAAATGGGGGGACGGGACGGGGTGGTGAACTGAGACTGTGGAGCATTGATTTTCAAATTTTCTGGCCTCAGGATCTCTTTATATTCTTAAAAATTATTGAGGGCCCCAGAGAACTTTTGTTTACATGGGTATACCTACCAATATTTACCGTCTTCAAAATGAAAACTAAGACATTCTAAAAATTTTTGTTTTTAAATGTAAAAACCAATAATAAACTCGTTTCATGTTAACATAAATAGTGCTTTTAGTGGAAAATAACGAAAGTTTTCAAAACATAAACAATTTCGGGAGAAGAGTAACATTGATTTACATTTTTTCCCCCCATCTCTTTAATGTTGGGTTTAATAGAAGACAGCTGGATTCTCATATTCACTTCCGCACTCAGTCTATTGTGATACGTTGTTTTGGTTAAAGTATACGAAGAAAATCTGCCCTCACACAGAGGTATGTGTATTTGTAAAGGGAGGAATATTTTAATGGCTTTTTCAGATAATTGGTGACACTCTTCTTTGATTCTACATCAGAACTCCACAAATGGTAGTTTCTTAAAAGTTAGTTGCAATGTATACTGAATCATATCAACAACCTTTTTGTCATCCGTGAACAAGGCAATGTATTGGTCTATCTTGCCCTTTGAATCTTTTACCTCTATGTGATTTTGAAACATCATGATTTCCTCATTTGGAAAATATTGGTTCACCGAGATATACAGGTCTTCCAGATATTGACTTTTCATTATAAGATATCAAACAATTGTATTAATTAATATCACTACCAATCTCATCAGAAAATTCTTTGGATATTGGAAAGCTGTCAAGCTCGTGCTGGCAGATACAGATTTTCCAAACATTTTAATCTTTTCTTGGAAGTTCAAATTTTAATCATGGCAGCAAAATCCCATCATCGGTTTTACTTGAAGTGACAGGATCGCTTTATTTCTATAGTGACTTTTTGAGAAAAAAGTCTGCCAGATACCCAAGTCTCTGAAAAGCCATAGTTTGCCAGTCATTTTTTTCAAGTGATAATGATGACCCAAAAAACAGCTCAGCTCACAACTCAAACAATGGCATTGGGTCTTTTTCTGAAGACAACCACTCTACTCCAGTTTGCAGCAGAGATGTTTCATGTGTATTTCCCATTCCGATACACAGATTATTAAAAGGATGTGTACTGGGCTTCCCTGGTGGCGCAGTGGTTAAGAATCCGTCTGCCAATGCAGGGAACATGGGTTCAAGCCCTGGTCCGGGAAGAGCCCTCGAGCTGCAACTACTGAGCCCATGTGCTACAACTACTGAAGCCCGCGTGCCTAGAGCCCGTGCTCCACAACAAGAGAAGCCACCGCAATGAGAAGCCCGCTCACTGCAACAAAGAGTAGTCCCCGCTTGCCACAACTAGAGAAAGCCTGTGTCCAGCAACAAAGACTTAATGCAGCCAAAAATAATAAGAATTTTAAAATTTATTAAAAATATATAATTAAAAATAAAGTGAAATTGGCTTTTTTTTTTTTTTTTTTTTACACTGAATGCATAGCTGTGAAGGATATGACTCCTATGATAGTTTGGTGTCCCTGCCTTGACTGGTGCTAAGGAGCCAGCAGTTTTGCTCACACTTTTGTACTGTCGGCGCAAATGTCAGTCAACTCAGTGAAGAAGACAAATAATGGCTTGGTATTATTATGATGATCATTTTGACCTCATGGATTCCCTGAAAGTTTTCAGAGATAGACCTCCTCTCTCATCCCTCATTTACATGGACCACCCTTTGAGAGTTATTGTCTTACACCTTTGGGATCAGATGGCAGGGTCATCTTTAGGAGTGGAAAAGATCCCAGCTGAGTAGAAGCTAGCAATTTGCTGCTGAGGAAGCAGAATAAAAGTATGTAATTCAAATCAACTATGTAATTCACAATGCAACTTGAGGGTGAGTTTTTTGTTTTTAAAGGAATCGCAATGATTTCTTGGAATAATTGAACCTACATTTATTTAATTAACGTAGACAAACCACCACCATATACTAAATAGAACAAAGAACAAAATTTTTCTCAATCAAGAGAAAAATTCTAATTACAGCCAGTGGTTTCTTTAAACTCACCTGTAAGTATCTATAGACTTCTTCAAGTGTTTCCACTGTTCTGGGGCTCCCTAAGGGGTGGGTGTAATTAACAAGGCTTATTACCCATTCCTTTTATTTATTGATTCATGGTGCTGGGAATAGTGTTGATTAGGCAGATAAGGTCCTTGATCTGCCAGTGCTCACAGTCAAGTGGGAGAGTGTGAAACGATCATACAAACGTGAATTCGATTACAATTGTGCTAAGATTTAAGAAGAAGTATAGGGAGTTTTGAGATGGGACCTGACCTGACCTGGAGGTCATTGAAGACCTCCCTGAAGAAGTGAAATTCAGCTAAGGTCTGAAACATGAGTTGGAGTTAGCCAGGTGGCAGTGGGGTGTGGATAGG
Source organism: Phocoena sinus (assembly GCF_008692025.1). NCBI lineage: Eukaryota > Metazoa > Chordata > Mammalia > Artiodactyla > Phocoenidae > Phocoena > Phocoena sinus. The sequence continues at coordinate 22,184,013 of NC_045763.1, read as the reverse complement.
GAAGCATGTTCAAGGCAGTGGCACGGTATGTGTGCAGGCTGAAGCAGGAGAGTTCTGGGTGAGTTTGAAGACCCACCTGGGAAGTCCATTTTGGCTGGAACCTGGTGAGAAGGTGGCATGAGATGAGGGTGGAGTGGCAGCCAGAGGTCAGGGCAAGGGCCATCAGGTGGCCTTTTTTCCAGTTCCTGAAACCTGCCAATCTCTTTCCGGCCATAGTGCTAGACTCATGCAGTTCCCTCTGCCTGGAACTCTCTTCCTAGGCTCTTCTTTCAGGCCTCAATGGAAATGTCACCTCCTTTCAAAGTAGATATCTTGGGACTTCCCTGGTGGCGCAGTGGTTAAGAATCCGCCTGCCAATGCAGGATACACGGGTTTGATCCCTGGTCGGGGAAGATCCCACATGCCACAAAGCAACTAAGCCCATGTGCCACAACTACTGAGCCTGCGCTCGAGAGCCCGTGAGCCGCAGTTACCGAGCCCATGTGCTGCAACTACTGAAGCCCACGTGCCTAGAGCCCGTACTCCACAACAAGAGTAGCCACTGCAATTAGAAGCCCGCTCACTGCAAAGAAGAGTAGCCCCCGCTCGCCACAACTAGAGAAAGCCCGTGTGCAGCAACAAAGACCCAATGCAGCCAAAAATAAATAAATAAATAAATTTATATTAAAAAAAGTAGATCTCTGTTTTCTTCTCCATGTCAGCACCCTATTTTCTTTGTATAGCAGCTATGTTTGTTTACACTGCTTTTGTCTATCGCCCCCACGAGACTCTAAGTTCCCTGAAGGCAGGGTCCTGTCGGTCATGTTCACCCTGGCTCTCCTGTGTTTGGCAGTGAGCCTGACACGCAGTTGGTGCTCAGAAATATTTTTGGTTGAATGTATGAATGAACATATGAAGACAGAGCTAGATTTGAGATCCTGGCTACATCCCTTAATGCTGTGTGACCTTGGACAAGTCACATAACCACCCTATACTCCATTTCCTATTCTGTAAAATGGGGATCTTACTTCCTATCTCAAAGGGCTTTTGCGAGACTCAAAGGAGGTAGTGGGTGTGGAAGCACTGAGCAGGGTGCCTGGCTCCAAAAGAGATGCTCTTAAGTGTTAATTGTCTTCCTTGCTTCTCACTGCCTATTCCCTGCTCTTTTCACTCTACTACGATATATGATGAGCCTCGGGCCTTGCTTAATCCTGAGTCTCTTGCCATCCCATCCCCTTCAGCTGCAACACAAACATAAGAGGGGCTTCCAGGCTCACGTGATGGCAACATAGTGGGAGGGACAAGAGGGGAGGGAGGAACTGGTTTTTCTGGACAGTGGATGGGGACAAAGAGCTGTTGGAAATGAACCAGACTTTGGGTAGTGCGATTATAGCTACTTTTAATCTTCTTTCATATATAGTTGAATCTTGAACAACACAGGAATTAGGGGCGCCACCCTCCCCGCAGTTGAAAATCTTCTTATAACTTTACAGTTGTCTCTCCTTCTGTGGGGTTCCGTATCTGTGGATTCATCCAACCATGGGTCGTGTAGTATTGTATTTTTGTATTGTATTGTATTGTATTAATCAAAAAAAAAAAATCCATGTATACGTGGACCCACACAGTTCAAACCTGTGTTGTTCAAGGGTCAACTGTACTTAAAACAAACACCTTTTTGTTTTGAAATAATATTAGGCCTTCAAAAAAGTTGCAAAATAGTACAAAGAGTTCATTATATGCCCTTTACCCAACATTCTCAATTTATAAAACCATAGTACAATGATCAAAACCAGGAAATGAACATGTTTACAGTATTATCTAAATTATAGACCTTATTTGAACTTCACCAGTTTTCCCCTAACAATATTTCTGTTCCCGGGTACAATCCAGGATCCCACTTTGCACTTAGTTGTCCTATGTCTCCTTTATATCCTCTGATCTATGATAGTTCCTCAGTCTTTCCTTGTCTTTCGTGACCCTGACGCTATTGATCAGTCATTTTGTAGAATGTCGCACAATTTGGCTTTGTCTGATGTTTTCTCATGGCTAAATTGAGATTATGCATTTTGGGCAAGAATACCACAGAAGTGGTGTTGTGTCGTTGTCAGTACATCGTACCAGGGGTGTAGGGCGCGGCCGGATAGCCATTACGCATGCACTAAGTATGCCGCTAGGGCGTATGCACCTAATATGCTAATCAGGTTTTGAAGCAGTGGCCTATCCAAAGCCCGGCTTGCGAAATGCGATAACCATACGGACGAATCAGGGACTTACACGAGTCCTTAAGCCCTTATATAAGCAGACAGGCTCGAGCGTACGGGGTCTTCCTTCCATCCGCCCGAAACCAAGCTGTACTCCAATAAAGTGTGATGCGAGAAGAATCTAGCGTGTGGTGATTCGTCATTCTGCTGGTCAGAAGCGGCTCGCCGCAAGTGGTGCCGAAACCCGGGAACCTGCGCGCCCCGCATGGAGGACCGATTCAGAACTCGACACACGGAGTGAACCGCCGTTAAGTAGTCCAGTTTAGGTATGTTTTTTGCTGCAATAGAGCCCGAGATTTTATTTTCGCTTTCGTTCTCTTCGTAGCTGTCGCACTTTTTGTCTGCGTGTGGCTACGGTGCCATCAGCCCGACCGAGTGTGTCTCCCCTGGCCATTAGATAGGTCAGAGATCTTCCCGCTTTAGCAAGTTGTTCATATATGAGAGTGAACTATGGGGAATAGTTCATCCGCGGAACCAACCGTTGGATTCCATGAGCCCATCCAAGCCCTTCTGAACGATCGAGGACTTAAGATTTCACATAAAACTATTAGTAAACTGTTGCAGGATATTGATGGTGCCGCCCCATGGTTTGCGGTGTCTGGAAGCCTGACTGTTCCATCTTGGGAAAAACTGGGGAAGGACTTGGCTGATCGTCACAAAATGGGGGAGCTCTCTCGAGGCACGTTTCCGTTATGGAGAATGATACATTCGTGCTTAAGAGAAGGGAAATGCGAAGATATTGTACAGATGGGCCGTAAAGCTCTTAGCATACATCAAGATAGTGCGTCAGAAAGTGAAAATATAGGGACTACGGTAGATAGGCCTAAGAATCCTAGGAAAAAGAGAGAAAAACAAATAGAAAAATCGGATGCAACGCCAGGATTGTATCCACTTTTAGATGAATTTAAAGCGCTTTATTTGTCTCAAGATGAGTTGAATCCCAAGGAGGAGGCGGATCTGGAAGAAGCAGCTGCCGAATATGAAAGAGGACGATATGGCAGTTCCCCATGTGCTCGTCCGCCATTTTGTGCCTCTGCGGGTGCTCGTCCGCCATTTTGTGCTTCTGCTAAATCAAAAACTTTAACATGTACTCAGACTTCCGCTTTTATTGCTAGCGCCCCCCCTGGCGCTGCGGTTCGGGAACCGCCAAAGTGTACATTCATACCCAGAGAAGTCTGGTCTCAGGATCAAGATCCGATTTGGGTCCCGACAAGGTTAACAAGAGTCGTGGAAGATAATCCCAAGAACGATGTGGAGCGCTCAAAGAGTGACACTGGACTGGATACTGTTGATGAGCTTCCCCCTGCTCAAGGCGGAGATCAAGACGTTTTGGGGAATTAGCCGAACCTGGCCAGTCCCCATCCCCGTTCATTCTCAAAGTACCATTCTCCCAGTATTGTATTCCACTAGCTGTGAGATGAATACGGCTTGTGCTAGGCCACTAAGCACAGATTGGATGCTCTGAATAAGAGCAAGCAGATTGGAGAATTCCTAAAGGGAAATTGGTCCCGCGAGGCGGAGAAGATGATATTTAAGCAGAAGTTGAATATCCTGCAGCTGAATGCAACCAGAGTGGATCCAGTGACTCTTGGAGAATTTACCGCATGGCTAGCTAGAGCATTTTCCTTTTTTAAGGAATGGGTGGGTGTGGGACTGTTCGCAGCCTGCTGTTTGTTTGGGATAGTGTTGTGTCTCTGGTTGGTCTGTCGTATTCGCATTCGAACCCGGCGAGATAGGATAATGCTCACTCAGGCGCTTGTGGCCATCAGTGAAGGCGAGTCCCCCGCAGCCTGGCTCTCCACCCTAAAAAACATATGATCGCCCTTGCACAGAGGGGCCTTGCCGCCATTGCACCTCTATAGGGGATCGGCCCTAGGGGCTGCCTCTGCACGGAGAGGTCTCGTTACCATTGCACCTCCATGAGGAGCCCATGCCACGTGAAGACAGCCCTTGCACCCTGCAGTTCGATTGCGAGCATTGCACGCAGGAGGGTGTCTGCGAATGCAAGCGGAAACTACCGGTACACCGTGTACATACCCCGGTATGAGCACTGGTACAGGTCAATGTCCGCTGCAATGGTCGAAAAGAAAAAAGGGGGAGATGTAGGGCGCGGCCGGATAGCCATTACGCATGCACTAAGTATGCCGCTAGGGCGTATGCACCTAATATGCTAATCAGGTTTTGAAGCAGTGGCCTATCCAAAGCCCGGCTTGCGAAATGCGATAACCATACGGACGAATCAGGGACTTACACGAGTCCTTAAGCCCTTATATAAGCAGACAGGCTCGAGCGTACGGGGTCTTCCTTCCATCCGCCCGAAACCAAGCTGTACTCCAATAAAGTGTGATGCGAGAAGAATCTAGCGTGTGGTGATTCGTCATTCTGCTGGTCAGAAGCGGCTCACCGCACAGGGGTACATGATGTTGACATGTCTTACTAATGATGCTGCTACCCTTGTTTACTTGGTTAAAGTATTGTCTATTGGGCTTCTCCATTGTATACTTTTCTTTTAAAATTATACTTAAAAATTTTTAATTACTAAAGCAATGCACACTCCTAAAATGTTTAAACAAACAAAAAAGAAGGTAAAGTAATTATACTTCCCACCAAGCCCACCTCACCTTTCCAGAGGTTTCACCACTGTCATCGCTTTGAGGGGTATCCTTCTAGATCATTTTCTATATCATATACAAGTACATAATGGGGTCATACCAACTTTTTTGCTTTGTTTTGTTTTACTTAACAATATTATCCAGGGACAACTTTACATGGCAGTACAATCAGATCTAACTCATTCTTTCTAATATATAGCTACTATTTCATTCTCTGGGTGACTCTAATATACATCTGTATATTTTCTAGATTTTGTATGGGCATGTGAATTATTTTTTAACATAAGGCATTTTACCATCAAAATTTTTATCTCAAATTTCATCAATAGAACAATATTCAAATTTTGTCAGAAATTAAAAACCATAGAATTTAAATTAAAAAAAATTTAATTTCCATCTGTTTCATCACCAGGAATAGATTATCTAAAACTCTAAGTCAAAACAAGCTAAAGAATAAAAAAGTATATTTTTAAATGGAACAAGAGAAAAGAAACTGAACTGCCACTGATTTTATTGAATGTCAGAGGCCATTCATTTAAAAAACACACCATTATTTTATGTAGGAAGAAAAAAAAAGCCAATTAATTGGAAAATGCCACCAATTTTATTTTTTTTATTTATTTATTTTTTAAAACATCTTTATTGGGGTATAATTGCTTTACAATGGTGTGTTAGTTTCTGCTTTATAACAAAGTGAATCAGCTATACATATACATATGTTCCCATATGTCTTCCCTCTTGCGTCTCCCTCCCTCCCACTCTCCCCATCCCACCCTTCCAGGCTGTCACAAAGCACCGAGCTAATATCCCTGTGCCTTGCGGCTGCTTCCCCCCAGCTATCTACCTTACTACGTTTGTTAGTGTGTATATGTCCATGACTCTCTCTCGCCCTATCAAAACTCACCCCTCCCCCTCCCCATACCCTCAAGTCCGTTCTCCAGTAGGTCTGCGTCTTTATTCCTATCTTACCCCTAGGTTCTTCATGACATTTTTTTTCCCTTAAATTCCATATATATGTGTTAGCATACGGTATTTGTCTTTTTCTTTCTGACTTACTTCACTCTGTATGACAGACTCTAGGTCTATCCATCTCATTACAAATAGCTCAATTTCATTTCTTTTTAAGGCTGAGTAATATTCCATTGTGTATATGTGCCACATCTTCTTTATCCATTCATCCGATGATGGGCGCTTAGGTTGTTTCCATGTCCTGGCTATTGTAAATAGAGCTGCAATGAACATTTTGGTACATGACTCTTTTTGAATTTTGGTTTTCTCAGGGTATATGCCAAGTAGTGGGATTGCTGGGTCATATGGTAATTCTATCTGTAGTTTTTTAAGGAACCTCCATACTGTTCTCCACAGTGGCTGAACCAATTCACATTCCCACCAGCAGTGCAAGAGTGTCCCCTTTTCTCCACACCCTCTCCAGCATTTATTGTTTCTAGATTTTTTGATGATGGCCATTCTGACTGGCCACCAATTTTAGAGTGTTTAAAATGTGCAAAATGGGAGTCTTGGAACTAAGTAAATCGGATGGTCCCTTGTTAGCCCTTCATTAACCAGAATCTCTGTGTGGTCTTCCAGGCACAGGTAGGATCCTATAACCAGCTGCCCACTCCAGCCCACCGTGATGGAGGCAAATGATTCCTCTCGTGTGGATTCTGAGTTCCGATACACCCTCTTCCCAATTTTTTACAGCATCATCTTTGTGTTGGGGGTCCTCGCCAACAGCTATGTGCTGTGGGTCTTTGCCCACCTGTACCCTTCCAAGAAATTCAATGAGATAAAGATCTTCATGGTGAACCTCACCATGGCTGACCTGCTCTTCCTGGTCACCCTGCCCCTGTGGATCATCTACTACTACAACGAGGGCAACTGGATTCTTCCTGAATTCCTGTGTAACCTCGCTGGCTGCTTCTTCTTCATTAACACCTACTGCTCAGTGGCCTTTTTGGCCGTCATCACTTATAACCGCTTCCAGGCTGTCACACAGCCCATCAAGACGGTTCAGGTCACCACCCGCAAGCGTGGCATCCTTTTGTCCCTGATCATCTGGGTGGCCATTGTGGCCGCTGCATCCTACTACCTCATCCTGGACTCCACCAACACAGTGCCCAACAAGACGGGCTCAGGCAACATCACACGCTGCTTTGAGCATTACGAGAAGGGCAGAATCCCAGTCCTCATCATCCACGTCTTCCTCGTGTTCAGCTTCTTCCTCACCTTCCTCATCATCCTCGTTTGCAACCTGGTCATCATCGTCACGCTGCTCACGCAGCCGATGCAGATGCAGCACAACGCCGAGATCAAGTGCCGGGCGCTCTGGATGGTCTGCACGGTGCTGGCTGTGTTCATCATCTGCTTTGTGCCCCACCACATTGTACAGCTGCCCTGGACCCTGGCTGAGCTGGGCTTCCGGAACAGCAGCTCCCACCAGGCTATGAACGATGCACATCAGGTCACTCTCTGCCTCCTTAGTACCAACTGTGTCTTAGACCCCATCATCTACTGTTTCCTCACCAAGAAGTTCCGTAAGCACCTAACGGAGAAGTTCTACAGTATGCGCAGCAGCCGGAAATGCTCCCGGGCCACCATGGAGACAGGCACCGAAGTGGTCATGCCGCTCAAACAGGTCCCTGTCAATTCCCTCAAAGATTAGGCCCGGATTGTTTGGAGCCCAGAGGCTTATCCTCCATGGACATCATGGAGTGACCTGGGGGAGGAAGGGGTGTCTGATGCGACCCTGGCATCTGCTCCTTGGGCACTGGTGGCCCATTAGGTATGGAGGCTGCCTCACCAAGGTGTCGATGCTGGGTAGAGCCAGACTGCTGGGAAATCCAGAACTTGAATGAGCCCTTTCAGCCACCTTTGGTCACATGCCATAATAACCTTGGTTGGTAACCTCATCCCGAGCGCCTGCGTCTGACAGCTCTGGAAGGAATGTCAGGGCCAGGGGCAGTCCTTGGGGGTTGACACTGAGCCACCCAGTTCATCCTACCAGGACAGCAGTCCCAAATGAGTAAGTCCTAAAGTTTTGGGCAACCACTCCCTTTATCACTAAAAAGTCAGAGAAGGGGTTTTGGAAAAGGGATGCTCCCCTTGCTGTGTGGCACCATCTTTGGGATAGACTTTTAAGCTAGGATGGTGCCACCCAGTCTCTACCTAAAGGCACAAGGTCTTTGTGGCACTTCTCAGGGGAAGTGGCTTGGTGGAACCTTCTCCCGAGTCACGCAACAACCTGTACTGAGTGATGACCAGAGAAGATAAAACACGCATAGACCGAAAGCTAGGATGGGGAGCCTGTCTCCTGGGGCGGATGCGTGTTTCCGCACAGGCCTCACGTCAGGCCTGTGGCAGCTCTGGGGCAGCGGGAGAGACACAACACCCACATCCACCTTCTGTCTCAACAAGGGACCCTGAAGAAGTAACTCCTGCAGCACAGCCACCCACTGTGGGTGGGCAAAGTCCCCTCAAAGCCAAATTGGGGCCCTCCAGGCCACTGCGATGCCCAGAGGCTTCCGTGGGAAAGGGCAGTTAGGCTGAGAAGTGCCTGCAGGAAGGCCTCCAGAGTGGAAGGAGTCCTTAGCTCCCCTCCCCACCTCACCTTCTGAGAGGCCCCTCTGACTTAGCTGCCACGAGCTGAGAAGAGCAACTAGAATCCCAAGGGCAGGCAGGCACTTTGAGTTCTGGGTACAGAAGAGAGGTGAAAACTTCTCTTGAGGAGTTCTAGATGCCTGAGCCTCCTCTCTCACCCTGAGCGCCTGCAGTGTGAACCTGACAGCCTCAGACCCAGGGGCTAGGAGGAGCCTTCCCTGGTTTCCAGAAATCGTCTTCCCTTCCAGCCAGTGACCCCACAAAGCTGGGATCCTCATTTCCCGCATACTGGGCTGATTTTGATAAATGCCTCCCAATGGGCCAGAGACCTGCTTGGGTCTGGGGTGGCAGTTGTGGGCTGGACTTAGCAGGTGGTGACTAGGTGGCTGGTGCAGCGGACTTGAACTTCGGTGTCACACAGACCCAGGTTCGAGCTGTGGCTTTGTCACTTCCTGCCCAGGGCCTGTGAACTGAATTTCCTACCTCATAGAGTTATGAGGAGCAGATACCTCTAGGTCAGGCTGACTGCTCATCCCAGATTCTCCCGTCTTCTGAGAATTTGTTCCCCCGACCCTCTGATAGGAGCTGAAGGGATGAGAGGTGAGTGTCCGTCTCTAGTGGAGCCAGTCAGGTTCTCGCTTGGGAATAAGCAGCAAGATTCAGGGATGCTCTTTCAGGCTCTGCAGGCCACTTACCGGAACACATTTAAACTCTGGAGTTGTGTGTGTGTGTGTCTGCGTGTGTGTGTGAGGTGTGTGTGTCTGCGTGTGAGGTGTGTGTGTGTCTGCATGTATGTGTGAGTGTGTGTGTGAGGTGTGTGTGCGCGCGTGTGTGTGTGAGGTGTGTGTCTGTGTGAGTGTGTGTGTGCACGTGTGTATGTGTGTGAGGTGTGTGTCTGTGTGAGTGTGTGTGTATGTGTGTGTGTGTGTGAGGTGTGTGTCTGTGTGAGTGTGTGTGAGGTGTGTGTGTGTGGCCAGCGGGCCAGGGTTGAGGGAGGCAACTGCATGAATGTAGTAGAGAAAACGGCTCTGCTCAGAGAGAAGACAGAGGTGTGCAGAGCAAGGCAGAGACCGGGGGGACCGCAGGGGCCTGGAGAGAGGAGGGGCCGTGCTTCCAGGGGCCTGCTGCTGGTTCCCTTCCTCCAGGCCCAGCCCTTCTCGAAGCTCAGCATCTGCGCTGCTTCATTCGGGTCCTTGTGAGATTCCCTTTTAGGATACATTCTCTTATTTTGCTTAAGCTGATTTGAGTGATTATCTATTACTTGCAACCGAAAGAGTTCTGAATGAGATAAATGCTTGTATGCTAAAGCACAGTGTTTCTTGAATTTCAGCCGTTTGTGTACTCCCCTCGTAAATTTTGCAATATCCATGTACCATCTGTATGTTTACTCAAGAAATATATTTCTCTAAATCGAGTCACTTTTTAAACTTTCACCTGTTTAAAAGAATGCTTTAGAACTAAATTGTAAATGAAAACAAATGCCACCTGCCACACATAGAAGGTAAAAATAAACACAGAACACAAATATTAAAATCAAGGGACTTCCCTGGTGGCGCAGTGGTTAAGAATCCGCCTGCCAATGCAGGCGACACAGGTTCAAGCCCTGGTCCGGGAAGATCTCACATGCCGCACAGCATGCGTCACAACTACTGAGCCTGCGCTCTAGAGCCCGCGTGCCACAACTACTGAGCCCACAAGCCACAATTACTGAAGCCCACGCACCTAGAACCCATGCTCTGCAACAAGAGAAGCCACTGCAATGAGAAGCCCGTGCACTGCAACAAAGAGTAACCTCCGCTCGCCGCAAGTAGAGAAAGCCCGCGTGCAGCAATGAAGACCCAACGCAGCCAAAAATAAATAAATAAAATAAAATAAATAAATTTATTTAAAGAAAAAAGAAAAAAAGAAAATCAAAATGTTCTTGGTGTCCTGTTTACAGTCACCTCATATGCCCCACAAGTTGCATGGCACACTTTAGGAAACATTGCTATGTATATAAAGTACACAGGGTCTGCATTCAGTAAGTGCTCAGTAAAGAGACAGGCAATTCCGAGATGGTATCTTGTGATTCCCCCCTTGCTTCTCTCAGAATGTTGCTCCAACACACAAGCCAGGGTCTCACTCCCATCCAGGCCCAGGGGAGGTGGTAATTTTAGGTTGTAGCTCATGCTACGGCTCTGATGATTGCCTCACCACTCTGAATACAACCACCTTTACTGCCCCTGTGACCTCTGCCTGGTTGTGACCTTCTCAGATGCTTTCTCTTCTTTTTGACCCAGCCCAGAACACCTCTTCGAGGCAGCCCTCCTGAATTCCTCTAGACAGGTTAATTGACCTAGCAGCATTTTAGGTCTGGGAAGGTGCAACTTTTTTATACCTTAATAACTATTGAAGTTTATCCATTTCAATGTATTCTTTCCTACCCTGGGGGCAGGAACTGGATCTTGCTTTGTTCTAATCGAAGTATAGTTGCAGGAACTGAATCATAATCAGTCTATCCACATTTCTCACGTGACGCCTAGAAATGAGCTGTCTCTCTCCAAAGCTTCCTGCTTCCCCAGGGTGTAGCATAAGCACACATTGATGTATACATGCACTTATTGTGAAAGGGTTTAAGAGGACTCTCTACAGACAGACAAGGAAGGAATTTAATATATATTTTTCTGGAGTTCTACATCCATATTTTTAAAAAGATGTCAGGGATTTTCAGAGGATCAGAACCTTTTGAAGCTGGTAGCGTCCAGTTCCTTCATCTTACTAAGAGGAACATGGGGCTCCGAGGGGCCATGTGATTGCAGAAGTTACATAGCGCGGAATGCACTTGTGTCTCTCCCTTCTTGCAACGGTGACAGGATTACCGGAAAAGCTGAGTTATAATTCTTTTAATGAAACATCACCGATCAGGATTTCCAACCCATGCTGGACATCACGAAGTCCTCACCCTGCATTTTCCCCTGATCTCAGCCTTGACCCCAGGGAACCACCAGTGATCTCACTTAGAGAACACTGGCTCAGGCAAGACCTGGCCCCTTACCTCATCCAGATGAATCGTAGATGCAAGAGTGGTAAGTGTAGGTCACAGCTGACTAGAACTGGGCACATTTATGCCTATTTTTACTCATCTATGCTATATCTGTGCTTAAGACCTGAGGCCACAAACAGATATAATAAAACCCTCTTGTTAAAACACCTGGTTTTTGTGCAGACTTGGTATTTCTGTAATACAAATCATGTTTTCCCTATCAGCAAGCCATCCTCCCACCTACCCAGTCATCTATCCATCCATCCATCCATCCATCCACCTGTCCATCTAGATATCCAACAAATACCTATGGAGTACCTGTTTTGGTCCAGTAACTATGCTAACCACAGTTTTTGTCTACTGCCTCACTGTAACCTCACACCCTCCTTGAAAGTTAAGTGATTCAATCCCCACGGAAATGAATAAAATAAATAAGGACCTGAGCTGAATGAATAAGGCAGTGGATGCCTCCCAGGTACTTGGTACAGAAGGAAAGGGCCTACTTTTTGGTGAGCCCCAGATATTTGCTTGCCACTTTCACAAATCTTATCTCACTGAGTCCTCACAACTACTGTAAAGTGATATGTTTCATGCTCATTTTACAGATGGGGGAATTGAGGCTTAGGGGGCTTCAGCGATTTGTACGCGTACGTGAGCCAGTAAGCAGCAGAATGACATTCAAACCCAGATCTGCCTCAGTAAATATGGGTCCCTTCCCTTCTCTCCTCTCCCTGTTTGACTGTACCCTCACTCACGCCCCTCTAGGTACTGTCCTAGCTTTGATGTGTGCTGGGGTAGGGGTCTCTTGAGGGGAATAGCAGTTGGTGAAGGGTCTGCCTTGCTGTCTGAGGGCTCCTGTGCTCCCCATGCAGGCCGAAGCCCCAGCAGCAATGACTTTTTTCCAGGCTGAGGCTTCTGTGGTCAGTTAGAGAGGGCCCCCCTGCAGTGGATGGTAATGTGAACGCAGTGTTACAAAGAGCTTCTGAAGCCAGAGTGCCATTGTTACTGAAGCTAGAAGGTCACCTGGATCCTGACATTTCTGCAAGAGGAGGGGAAGGGGTTATAGTGAATAGTGAATAGTCAACAGCTGCTGAGCACAGACCGTGTGGCAGGCACCGTGAAAGGAACGTCGTGTCCTTTCCTGTGGTTGGAACTGACTCTTTCCTCTGCCTGAATTACTCTTCCCCCCACATATCCCTACGACTCACTCCCTCGCCTCCAAGACCTTTCTCAAATGTCCCCTTCTCAGTGAGGCCTGAGACACCTCATTTAAAACAGAAGCTGAGAGAGTAAAGCGCTTCCCCAAGGCCACACAGCAATCAGCTGGGTCATGTCCAAGGGCCATGCACCTTCCATTCTATCACATTGACTTCCTCTGCAGACATCCTTCATCACATAGGATGTGAAGGCTCATACCTTCCTATTTTCCAGATAAGAAAAACAAGTATCAAGGAGGGAAATGACTTACCCAAGGCCACATAACAATAACTTGGTAGAACTGAGATGCATAGATCCTTTTTTTTAACCTCCATTTTGCAAGACACTTCTCACATCCATTTTTCCGTCTGAATGCATGTTATTTCCCTTCATCACCATTCTCCAGTCCCAGCCTCCATGGTAGCTCTAGCACGTTCAATATCTTTGACTTTTATGTACGCTTGGAAAATGTAGTGTTATTTTTCATGCATATTCATTTAAAATTTACATAAAAGGTATGATTTACGTAAATTGGGCTATGGACCTCATTCTGTTTCTCATTTTTTTTCCCACTCAGCATTGCTTTTACGATGTAACCATGTTAAAGTGTGTACGTTTGGCTCATTGATGTAAACATCTGTCTCGTCCTCCATCATGTGCATCTACATTTTACTTACTTATTCCCCTGGCAATGGACACTCAGATTGCCTTCAACTCCCTTTTCTACAAATGATGCTGTGAGGAGAGCCTTCCAGATGTTCCCCTATGGACCAGTGTAAGAATTTCCCCGAATGTACACCCAGTGGTGACAGTGCTAGGTCCCAGGCTACACTTAGCTGGGTAAAGAGCTGCCGAATCTCTTCTGGAATGGCTGCACCAGGCTATACTCCCACCCATGATTACATGAGAGTTTCTATTTCCCCAAATCTTTTTTTTTTTTTTTTTTTTTTTTTTTTTTTTCCCCAAATCTTCACCCACACTTGATGTTGTCCAACTTTCAAACTGCTGGTAAGTGTAAAGTGAAAACTTATTTTCAGTTTGAATTTCTGTCAGATTACTAATGGGTTTGTAATCATGTTCTTGTTAGTCATTTGAGTTTGAATGCAGATTAATTCCGACTCCAAAGCCTACAAAGTGTCACACTGTGATCAGTAAAGTAGCCACTGGGTCTGCATGGCCAGGGTTCAATTTCTGGTTCCACCTAGTCTGTGATTTAACCTCTTTGGGCCTCTGTTTCTTCATCTGTAAAATGGGAATAATTTTACTGTCAACAAAATAGGGTGGTTTCGAGGATTTAAAATTGCTTAGAACAGTGCCTGGCACAGAATAAGTACTTAGTAAACGCTACATCCTGTCCTGATAGACTGTGTTGTTCTCCATGCAGCCTCCTTTTCCACTCTCCCCATCTCCTCCCACCTCCCTGACACCTTTTCATGAAGTTCATATTGCATATGAATTTTCCTTAGAATTGTGAAACTGTTAAAAAGAGTGTTAAAAACAAGAAAACAGACCCCAAATGGAGTAACTTATGTTAAACCCCAAGTCACCAAACCAAGACTTAATACCTAACTTGATTGCAGTTTCAACCTCTCCCAGGAATGGAATCTTAAACCAGTCAATCTGAAATTACCTAAACAGCACTAGTGAGGTCATCTGCCTGATACACCCTTGCCTTCCCTGGCCCCTAAAGGAAGGTGACCTTGCCACAAACAATCTGCTTTCTGTAGTAAAACTTCCTTGTCCCTGCTCCCTTCTGCCTATAAAAATCTTTCTTTTTGTACAGCTCCTTTCTGTCTGTTAGATGGGGTGCTGCCTGATTCATAAATCATTGAATAAACCCAATAAGATCTTTATAATCTACTCAGTTAAATTTCGTTTTTTAACAAGAGGAACAGAGTGTGATTAGCCTGGCTTTCTTTCTTTCTTTTTTTTTGTGTGGTATGCGGGGGCCTCTCACTGTCGTGGCCTCTCCCGTTGCGGAGCACAGGCTCCGGACGCGCAGGCTCAGCGGCCATGGCTCATGGGCCCAGCCGTTCCGCGGCTTGTGGAATCCTCCCGGACCGGGGCACGAACCCGTGTCCTCTGCATCGGCAGGCGGACTCTCAACCACTGCGCCACCAGGGAAGCCCAGCCTGGTTTTCTTTTTATTTAACGTCCCAGGTCATTCTAAAATACATTCAGAGAGCTTCTCTGGTGGTGCAGTGGTTATGAATCCACCTGCCAATGCAGGGGACGTGGGTTCGAGCTCTGGTCCGGGAAGATCCCACATGCTGTGGAGCAACTAAGTCTGTGCGCCACAACTACTGAGCCTGCGTTCTAGAGCCTGTGAGCCACAACTACTGAAGCCCACGTGCCCAGAGCCTGTGCTCCACAACAAGAGAAGCCACCGCAGTAACAAGCCAGTGCACTGCAACGAAGAGTAGCCCCTGCTCACCACAACTAGAGAAAGCCCGTTCACAGCAATGAAGACCCAATGCAGCCAAAAATAAATAAATAAATAAACAAAAATAAAATAAAATAAAATAAAATACATTCAGAGAGTGTTTTAAGAAGACCTGCCACATGCATGAGTCAGGGGATTTTGGCCTTGGGAAGGAAATGATGAATCAGTTCCTTAAAAGAAAGGATGGGGTATTAAAGGACACTATCAACAGTGTTAAAAGGCAACCCATTGAATGGGAGAAATTATTTGCAAATCATATATCTGATAAGAGATTTATATGTGGAATATATAAAGAGCTCCTACAACTCAACAATAAAAAACAGACAAGTCATTTAAGAAATGGGTTAAAGGACTTCAATAGACATTTCTCCATAGAAGATATACAGATGGCTAACAAGCACATGAAAAAATGCTCATTATCACTGATCGCTAGGGAAATGCAAATCAAAACCATGATGAGATGAAAACAGAAGATAACAAGAGTTGGCAATGCTGTGGAGAAATGGAATCCTGCGCATTGCTGGTTGGAATGTAAAACAGTGCAGCTGCTGTGGAAAACAGCATGTAGTTCCTCAAAAACGTAAACACAGAATTACCCTATGACTCTGTAATTCCACTTCTGGTTATATATCCAAAAGAACTGAAAGCAGGGACTTTAACACCAAGGTTCATAGCAGCAATATTTAAAATAGCCAAAGATGGAAGCAACCCCAGTGTCCACTGAGGGATGAATGGATAAACAAAATGTAGTGTATACATACCATGGAATATTATTCAGCCATAAAAAGGAAGGAAATTCTTGGGCTTCCCCCATGGCACAGTAGTTGGGAGTCTGCCTGCTGATGCAGGTGACATGGGTACGAGCCTTGGTCTGGGAGGATCCCACATGCCACAGAGCAGCTGGGCCCATGTGCCACAGCTGCTGAGCCTGTGCTCTGGAGCCCGTGAACCACTACAGCTGAGCTCACGCGCCTAGAGCCCATGCTCTGCGATGAGAGAGGCCACCACAATGAGAAGCCTGTGCACCACAATGAAGAGTGGCCTCCCTCGCTGCGACTGGAGAGAGCCTGCACGCAGTGATGAAGACCCAATGCAGCCAAAAATAAATAAATTAAAATTAAAAAAAAGAAAAAATTCCTTAAAAAAAAAAAAGGAAGGAAATTCTTACACATGCTACAGTGTGGATGAACCTTGAGGACATTACAATAAGTGAAATAAGCCAGCCAAAAAAAATATACTGTATGATTCCACTTGTATGAGGTGCCTAGAGCAGTAAGTTCATAGAAACAGAAAGTAGAATGGTGGTTACAAAGGGTGGGGGAGAGGGGAATGGGGAATTAGTGTTTAATGGCTTTGGAGTTTCAGTTTGAGAAGATGAAAAAATTTTAGAGACGGATGGTGGTGATCGGTGCACAATAATCTGTAAGTGTCACTAAACTGTACACTTAAAAATGGCCACAGTAGGGCTTCCCTGGTGGCGCAGTGGTTAAGGATCTGCCTGCCAATGCAGGGGACACGGGTTCGAGCCCTGGTCCGGGAAGATCCCACATGCCATGGAGCAACAAAGCCCATGCACCACAACTACTGAGCCTGCGCTCTTCAGCCCATGTGCCACAGCTACTGAAGCCCACACACGTAAAGCCCATGGTCCGCAACAAGAGAAACCATCACGATGAGAAGCCCGTGCACCACAACGAAGAGCCCCCTCTCGCTGCCACTAGAGAAAGCCCACGCACAGCAACAAAGACCAAACGCAACCAAAAATAAATAAATAAATAAATTTATTAAAGAAAAAAAGAGAAAAGTTATTTTTTTAAAAAATGGCTGAGATTAGGAACCAAGATGGCAGAGTAGAAGGACGTGCTCTCACTCCCTCTTGCGAGAACACCAGAATCACAGCTAGCTGCTGGACAGTCATCGACAGGAGGACACTGGAACCTACCAAAAAAGATACTCCACATCCAACGACAAAGGAGAAGCCGCAATGAGATGGTACGAGGGGCGCAATCACAGTAAAAGCAAATCCCATAACTGCTGGGTGGGTGATTCACAAACTGGAGAACACTTATACCACAGAAGTCCACCCACTAGAGTGAAGGTTCTGAGCCCCACGTTAGGTTCCCAGCCTGGGGGTCCGGCAACGGGAGGAAGAATCCCTAGAGAATCAGACTTTGAAGCCTAGTGGGATTTGATTGCAGGACTTCGACAGGACTGGGGGAAACGTTTGAGACTCCACTCTTGGAGGGCACACACAAAGTAGTGTGCACATCGGGACCCAGGGGAAGGAGCAGTGACCCCAGGGGAGACTGAACCAGTGTTGGAGGGTCTCCTGCAGAGGTGGGCAGTGGCTGTGGCTCACCGTGGGGACAAGGACACTGGCAGCAGAAGTTCTGGGAAGTACTCCTTGACATTAGCCCTCCCAGAGTCCACCATTAGGCCTGGTAAAGAGCCCAGGTAGGCTCCAGTGTTGGGTCACCTCAGGCCAAACCACCAACAGGGAGGGAACACAGCCCCACCCATCAGCAGACGACCAGATTAAAGTTTTACTGAGCTCTGCCCACCAGTGCAACAGCCAGCTCTACCCAACACCAGTCCCTCCCATCAGGAAACTTGCGTAAGCCTCTTAGATAGCTTCACCCACCAGAGGGAAGACAGCAGAAGCAAGAACTACAATCCTGCAGCTTGTCGAACAAAAACCACATTCACAGAAAGATAGACAGGATGAAAAGGCAGAGGGCTATGTACGAGATGAAGGAACAAGATAAAACCCCAGAAAAACAACTAAATGAAGTAGAGATAGGCGATCTTCCAGAAAAAGAATTCAGAATAATGATAGTGAAGATGATCCAGGACCTCGGAAAAAGAATGGAGGCAAAGATGGAGAAAATGTCAGAAATGTTTAACAAAGACCTAGAGGAATTAAAGAACAAACAAACAGAGACGAACAATGCAATAACTGAAATGAAAACTACATTAGCAGGAATCAATAATAGAATAACTGAGGCAGAAGAACGGATAAGTGACCTGGAAGACAGAATGGTGGAATTCACTGCCGTGGAACAGAATAAAGAAAAAAGAATGAAAAGAAATGAAGACAGCCTAAGAGACCTCTGGGACAACATTAAATGAAACAACATTCACATTATAGGGGTCCCAGAAGGACAAGAGAGAGAGAAAGGACCCGAGAAAATATCTGAAGAGATTTTAGTCGAAAACTTCCCTAACATGGGAAAGGAAATAGCCACCCAAGTCCAGGAAGGGCAGAGAGTCCCAGGCAGGATAAACCCAAAGAGAAACACGCTGAGACACATAGTAATCAACGTGGCAAAAAGTAAAGACAAAAAAAATTATTGAAAGCAGCAAGGGAAAAACAACAAATAACACACAAGGGAACTCCCATCAGGTTAACAGCTGATTTCTCAGCAGAAACTTTGCAAGCGAGAAGGGAGTGGCATGATATACTTAAAGTGATGAAAGGGAAGAACCTACAACCAAGATTACTCTACCTGGCAAGGATCTCATTCAGATTCGATGGAGAAATCAAAAGCTTTACAGACAAGCAAAAGCTAAGAGAATTCAGCACGACCAAACCAGCTCTACAACAAATGCTAAAGGAACTTCTTTAAGTGGGAAACACAAGAGAAGAAAAGGACCTACAAAAACAAACCCAAAACAATTAAGAAAATGGTCATAGGGACATATATATTGATAATTACCTTAAATGTGAATGGATTAAATGCTCCAACCAAAAGACACAGACTTGCTGAATGGATACAAAAACAAGACCCATCTATATGCTGTCTACAAGAGAGCCACTTCAGACCTAGGGACACACACAGACTGAAAGTGAAGGGATGGAAAAAGATATTCCATGCAAATGGAAATCAGAAGAAAGCTGGAGTAGCAATACTCATATCAGATAAAATAGACTTTAAAATACAGAATGTTACAAGAGACAAGGAAGGACACTACATAATGATCAAGGGATCAATCCAGGAGGAAGATAAAACAATTATAAATATATATGCACCCAACATAGGAGTACCTCAATACATAAGGCAACTGCTAAAAGCTATAAAAGAGGAAATCAACAGTAACACAATAATAGTGGGGAATTTTAACACCTCACTTACACCAATGGACAGATCATCCAAAATGGAAATAAATAAGGAAACAGAAGCTTTAAATGACACAATAGACCAGATAGATTTAATTGATATTTGTAGGACATTCCATCCAAAACCAGCAGATTACACTTTCTTCTCAAGTGCGCACAGAACATTCTCCAGGAGAGATCACATCTTGGGTCACAAATCAAGCCACAGTAAATTTAAGAAAATTGAAATCATATCAAGCATCTTTTCAGACCACAACGTTATGAGATTAGAAATGAATTACAGGGAAAAAAAGTAAAAAACACAAATACAAGGAGGCCAAATAATATGTTACTAAATAACCAAGAGATCACTGAAGAAACCAAAGAGGAAGTCAAAAGATACCTAGAGAAAAATGACAATGAGAACACAATGATCCAAAACCTATAGGATACAGCAAAAGCAGTTCTAAGAGGGAAGTTTATAGCTATACAAGCCTACCTCAAGAAATAAGAAAAATCTCAAATAAACAATCAACCTTACACCTAAAGGAATTAGAGTAAAAAGAACAAACAAAGCCCAAAGTTAGCAGAAGGAAAGAAATCATAAAGATCAGAGCAGAAATAAATGAAATAGAAACAAAGAAAACAATAGCAAAAATCAATAAAACTAAAAGCTGGTTCTTTGAGAAGATACACAAAATTGATAAACCATTAGCCAGACTCATCAAGAAAAAGAGGGAGAGGACTCAAATCAATAAAATTAGAAATGAAAAAGGAGAAATTATGACACCGCAGAAATACAAAGCATCCTAAGAGACTACTACAAGCAACTCTATGCCAATAAAATGGGCAACCTGGAAGAAATGGACAAATTCATAGAAAGGTATAACCTTCCAAGACTGAACCAGGAAGAAATAGAAAACATGAACAGACCAATCACAAGTAATTTAATTGAAACTTTGATTAAAAATCTTCCAACAAAAAAAAAGTCCAGGACCAGATAGCTTCACAGGTGAATTTTTTTTTTTTTTTTTTTTTGTGGTATGCGGGCCTCCCACTGCTGTGGCCCCTCCCGTTGTGGAGCACAGGCTATGGACGCGCAGGCTCAGCAGTCATGGCTCACGGGCTCAGCTGCTCTGCGGCATGTGGGATCTTCCCGGACTGGGGCACGAACCCGTGTCCCCTGCATCAGCAGGTGGACTCTCAACCACTGTGACACCAGGGAAGCCCTCACAGGTGAATTTTATCAAATATTTAGAGAAGAGCTAACACTCATCCTTCTCAAACTCTTCCAAAAAATTGCAGAGGAAGGAACACTCTTAAACTCATTCTATGAGGCCATTATCACCCTGATACAAAAACCAGTCAAAGATACTACAAAAAAAGAAAATTACAGACCAATATCACTGATGATCATAGATGCAAAAATCCTCAACAAAATACTAGCAAACAGAATCCAACAGCACATTAAAAGGATCATACACCATGATCAGGTGGGATTTATCCCAGGGATGCAACGATTCTTCAATATACGCAAATTGATCAACGTGATAAACCTTATTAACAGACTGAAGAATAAAAACCATATGATCGTCTCAAGAGATGCAGAAAAAGCTTTTGACAAAATTCAACACCCATTTATGATAAAAACTCTCCAGAAAGTGGGCACAGAGGGAACCTACCTCAACATAATAAAGGCCATATATGACAAACCCGCAGCCAACATCATTCTCAATGGTGAAAAACTGAAAGCATTTCCTCTAAGATCAGGGACAAGACAAGGACGTGCACTCTTGCCACTATTATTCAACATAGTTTTGGAAGTCCTAGCCATGGCAATCAGAGAAGAAAAGAAATAATAGGAATCCAAATTGGAAAAGAAGAAGTAAAACTGTCACTGTTTGCAGATGACATGACACTATACATAGAGAATCCTAAAGATGCCACCAGAAAACTACTAGAGCTAATCAATGAATTTGGTAAAGTTGCAGGATACAAAATTAATGCACAGAAATCTCTTGCATTCCTATACACTAATGAAGAAAAATCTGAAAGAGAAATTAAGGAACCACTCCCATTTACCATTGCAACAAAAAGAATAAAATACCTAGGAATAAACCTACCTAAGGAGGTAAAAGACCTGTATGCAGAAAACTACAAGACACTGATGAAAGAAATTAAAGACGATACCAACAGATGGAGAGGTATACCATGTTCTTGGATTGGAAGAATCAATATTGTGAAAATCACTATACTACCCAAAGCAATCTACAGATTCAATGCAATCCCTGTCAAATTGCCAATGGCATTTTTAACGGAACTAGAACAAAAAATCTTAAAATTTGTATGGAAACAAAAAAGACCCCAAATAGCCAAAGCAGTCTTGAGGGAAAAAAACGGAGTTGGAGGAATCAGACTCCCTGACTTCAGACTATACTACAAAGCTACAGTAATCAAGACAATATGGTATGGCACAAAAACAGAAACATAGATCAATGGAACAAGATAGAAAGCCCAGAGATAAACCCACGCACCTATGGTCAACTAATCTATGACAAAGGAGGCAAGGATATACAATGGAGACAAGACAGTCTCTTCAATAAGTGGTGCTGGGAAAACTGGACAGCTACATGTAAAAGAATGAAACTAGAACACTCCCTAACACCATACACAAAAATAAACTCAAAATGGATTAGAGACCTAAATGTAAGACCGGACACTATAAAACTCTTAGAGGAAAACACAGGAAGAACACTCTTTGACATAAATCACAGCAAGATCTTTTTTGATCCACCTCCTAGAGACATGGAAATAAAAACAAAAATAAACAAATGGGACCTAATGAAACTTCTAAGCTTTTGCACAGCAAAGGAAACCATAAACAAGACAAAAAGGCAACCCTCAGAATGGGAGAAAGTAATTGCAAACAAATCAATGGACAAAGGATTAATCTCCAAAATATGTAAACAGCTCATGCAGCTCAATATTAAAAAAACAAACAACCCAATTCAAAAATGGGCAGAAGACCTAAATAAACATTTCTCCAAAGAAGATATACAGATGGCCAAGAAGCACATGAAAAGCTGCTCAACATCACTAATTATTAGAGAAATGCAAATCAAAGCTACAATGAGGTATCACCTCACACCAGTTAGAATGGGCATCATCAGAAAAGCTATAAACAGCAAATGCTGGAGAGGGTGTGGAGAAAGGGAACCCTCTTGAACTGTTGGTGGGAATGTAAATTGGTATAGCCACTATGGAGAACAGTATGGAAGTTCCTTAAAAAACTAAAAATAGAATTACCATGTGATCCAGCAATCCCACTACTGGGCATATACCCAGAGAAAACCATAATTTAAAAAGATACATACACCCCAATGTTCATTGCAGCACTATTTACAATAGCCAGGTCATGGAAGCAACCCAAATGCCCATTGACAGATGAATGGATAAAGAAGATGTGGTGCATTATATACAACGGAATATTACTCAGCCATAAAAAGGAACAAAATTGCATCATTTGTAGAAACGTGGATGGATCTAGAGACTGTCATTCAGAGTGAAGTAAGTCAGAAAGAGAAAAATAAATATCGTATATTAACGCGTGTATGTGGAACCTAGAAAAATGGTACAGATGAACCTGTTTGCAGGGCAGAAATTGAGACACAGTTGTAGAGAACAAACATATGGGCACCAAGGATGTAAAGCGGTGGTGGGGGGTGGTTGGTGTGATGAATTGGGTGATTGGGATTGACATGTATACACTGATGTGTATAAAATTGATGACTAATAAGGACCTGCTGTATAAAAAAATAAAATAAAATTCAAAAAAAAAAGAATTGGATAAAGCGACAAAGGGAGAATTGTTTTAGAATTCAATGTCAGGACTTCAATTTCCTTTGAATAGACCCCTTATTGAGTTAAAAGAAATCAGCATAATGCCAGAGGATTATTACAAGAGCAGGTCATTTTCCTCTGGGAGTGAGAAGAAGAGCTATCTAAAATAATTTAAAAGTCTAAAACGTCCGAGCAGCAAAACAGCAGGAAATAAAGTGAGGGATTGAGTAAACTAATATTAATAATTTTAAAAGTATTAAAAATTATAATAGATTCTAGGTATGAAGATCAAGATTAAATTTCCATAAAAAGCAATAAAATTCCTTTGCAAAACTTAATAAATCAAATTACAAAATGACCCCCAAAAATGGCTACAATAGTCAATTTTATGTTAACACACACACACACAAGTTGGAAAAAAGTGGGGGGAGGATGGGGTAGGAAGAAATGAGGTGAGGGGAGAGAAATTCAGACTTCCAAAGGAGCTGTTCTTACAGTGGGTCCAGCATGTTCAAGGTGGGGTTGCCTGCCATGGAGTCAACAAACTCTGCCTGAGTTACTGTGTGTGAAAGAGCTTGGTCAGTAAAATTCTATACATATGTAATATTTTTGGTACATGCGGCTGTCTGAGGCATCATGGCCTCGTGAAAAGAAAATGGGTGTGGGCGTATATATATGTATATACACAATGGAATAGTACTCAGCCATAAAAAAGAATGAAATAATGCCATCTGCAGCCACATGGATAGACCTAGAGATTGTCATACTGAGTGAAGTAAGTCAGAGAAAGAGAAATATCTTATGATATCGTTTATATATGGAATCTAAAAAAATGCCACAAATGAACCTATTTACAAAACAGAAGTAGGGTCACAGATGTAGAAAACAAACTTATGGTTACCAAGTGGGGGAAAGGGGTAGGAGGGATAAATTGGGATATTGGGATTGATATATACACGCTACTATATATAAAATAGTTAACTAATGAGAACCTACTGTATAGCACAGGAAACTCTACTCAGTACTCTGTAATGACCTATATGGGACTAGAATCTAAAAAAGAGTGGAGATATGTATATGGATAACTGATTCACTTTGCTGCACAGCCGAAACTAACACCACAGTGTAAATCAACTAGACTCCAATAAAAATTAGTTAAAAAAAAAAGAGAATGGGTTTCCTTCTTTCATTCCCCAATGTTTAATGATTGCCCATCATAGGTAGCACTCTGCCATGTGCTGTGGGGACAGAAAAAGATAAAGTCTCTGCCTTCACACTCCAGCAAGTGGCAGATGTGTTAAAAATGCAATAGTATGTTATGTCTGCTATTCAGTGGTGCTAGAGCTGGGTCATCCTGGCTTGTGAGGGTCTACTGTGAGCATCTCTTCCCAACTCTGTGTTCAGAGATGTCATGTTGGTAGCTTGACTGAGTATTTACACCACAGAAATTAGCAAATGCTACAAATCTTTTGAATCTCAGCTCCGTCACTGGCTGTGCAATCCTGGGTGAATCACTTCACCTCCCCAGCCTCGGTTTCCTTATTTGTAAAATGGATATAGTAAATATTGGTTCTTTTCTCTCTCCTAGGGAGAGGATGATTTGACACTTGGAATGCAAATCGGTTGTTCTTGGATGACAGGAAGCCCATTTCTCCTTAGATTAACTGCTGATACCCCTACCGCATCTCCTCAACTGGCACTGATGTTGCCCCAGGCTGGGCATTGTCCAGGGAGGGGCAGTAACTTATACTGCCCAGGCTTATTATGTACCCTGTGGGCACTAGGGAGAGGGAGGGGGAGACTAGAAACGGAGGAGATGATCATTGCTCTCTGCAGTTCATTGTTTCATTGTTTATAGCAATACTTGATCTCACGGCCTGCAACATTATGGATGTTTCACAACAAATGAATTCTAATTACAGCAGCAGCCAAAAATTGTTCAGGAAGGCAAGGTGGGGAATGCGGAAGAACCCTGGCCTTGGAGTTAGATCTAGATTTGTCTCCCACTTCTGTCATCACTAGTTGTTTGGCCTTAGGTAACGGAATGCCTATCTCTGAGCCTCATTTTCTCCAATTGTAAAAACGGGTGTGATGACAGCTACTGCAGAGATGTGTTAGAAGGTGTGGGGGAGACAATGGAGACAAAACCATTTTGTAACCTGTCAAGGACCATTACATGGGCCATCGAATGTGAGCAGTTAATTGCGGCAATATTGCCGGTTACCTAATATCTATTCTCTCCCTACTCCAAAACAGAACCCCTATTTTTAAAAAATAAATTTATTTATTTTTGGTTGCATTGGGTCTTCGGTGCTGTGCACGCTTTCTCTAGTTGTGGCGAGCAGGGGCTACTCTTCGTTGCAGTGTGGTGGCTCTAGGCACGCAGGCTTCAGTAGTTGTGGCACGTGGGCTCAGTGGTGTGGCGCGCAGGGTTTGGAGCGCAGGCTCAGTAGTGGTGGAGCACGGGCTTAGTTGCCCTGTTGCATGTGGGATCGAACCCGTGTCCCCTGCATTGGCAGACAGGTTCTTAACGACTGTACCACCAGGGAAGTCCCAGAACCCCTATTTTATTGGAAGTAACAATGCATCCAGCTCAAAGACTATACTTCCTTACAGCCTCGGGGAGCCAGCCTTGTGACTAAGTTCCAGCTAATGAGATGTAAGTAAAAGGTTTTTATGGAGTATACTTGCTTTACAATGTTGTGTTAATTTCTGCTGTATAGCAAAGTGAGTCAGTTATACATATACATATATCCACTGTTTTGTAGATTTCCTTCCCATTTAGGTCACTACAGAGTATTGAGTAGAGTTCCCTGTGCAGTATACACAGTATTCTATACAGTAGGTTCTCATTAGTTATCTATGTTATATATAGTACTGTGTATATGTCAGTCTCAGTCTCCCAGTTCATCCCACCCCTCCTTCCCCCCTTGGTAACCATAAGTTTGTTTTCTACATCTGTGACTCTATTTCTGCTTTGCAAATAAGTTCATCTGTACCATTTTTCTAGATTCCACATATAAGTCATATTATACGATACTTGTCTTTGTCTTTCTGACTTACTTTAGAGATGTAAGTGAAAGAGCTGATGGGACTTCTGGAAATGTTACTTCAAGGGAGTTGACTCAGCTAAGTGAGCCTCTTCTGCCTGTGCCTCCTTTCTCTTCTCACCTGGAATTTGGTACTCCAACGGCTGTCTTTGGCCTTGAAGTGACCTTGAAAATGGAAGCTCTTTGCCGTGATGGTAGAAGAGAACGATACAAGGAGGCTGGGCCCGTGATACTGGTGGCGTACCAACCCTGTCCTCTATTGCCTACTTCTGGGCCACTTCTATTTGAGAGAGAAATAAAATTCTCTCTTGTTTAAGTCTCTGCTGTTTTGGATTTCCTGTTACATGCAGCTAAATCTAACCTATGTGAATATTTCTGGATGGAGCTGTAGGAGACTAGAGGGGAGAGGCACCACCTCTGGGAGCACTTGCCCTGGGCTCAAATGGTTTACACGTTTATGAGGTTTCAGTGTTTCCACTTCTCAGCAGCATTTGACTCTGTTAACCATTCCTCTCTTCTTAAAACTCTTATCACCTGGCTTCTGTGACCTCACATCTCCTGGTGTTTGTGGGGTCTCTTTTTTTGTTTAGTTTAAATGAATTTCATGTTTTAGACAACCTACGTGACATGTTTTGTGGTTTTCTTCCTCAAAAACAATGCCTCTACTCCAAATAAAACAATGTCAAAATAAATGAAGAGTTCAAGGTGACATCAGTCCCATTTGTCTAAGTCCTGGTGCTGTGTGGATGAAAGGCAGCAGCCAGCCAGTTATGATGATAGGTGATAGATCCAAAGTAACAGCCAAATCTGTTCACATTTTTCCATCCCTAAGCCTTCCTTAAAGAAGATCATACGTAGGGTCACACCATCCTCACGGTAGCCCAGCAGAGCAGCCATGCCATCTAGACTTATGTTTTCACCAGTAAAGAACTGATTGTTTTTGAAATGAGCAAGAATGTGTTTGACTTGTTCTGCAGCCCCTGTCGTAAAGGTTTTACTCTTTCTGATCTCTGTTCTTCAAGTTTCCCTTTGATTGACTTCATATAATTTTGATGTACTTTTTCTTTAAAAAATAAATTTATTTATTTATTTTTGGCTGCATTGGGTCTTCGCTGCTGTGCGCGGGCTTTCTCTAGTTGAGGCGAGCGGGGGCTACTCTTCGTTGTGGTGTGTGGGCTTCTCATCGCGGTGGCTTCTCTTGTTGTGGAGCACAGGCTCTAGGTGCGTGGGCTTCAGTAGTGGTGGCTCGTGGGCTCTAGAGTGCCGGCTCAGGAGTTGTGGTGCACGGGCTTAGTTGCTCAGTGGCATCTTCCCGGTCCAGTGCTCGAACCCCTGTCCCCAGCATCGGCAGGCGGATTCTTAACCACTGAGCCACTAGGGAAGTCCCTGATGTGCTTTTTGTAGGCTTCTCTTGTGAAGCTGGTTTCCTGCAAGTGACGGTTCATAACAATACCCACACCAGTGATTACTGTGCTTTCGGTACCTTCGCCCTCCCGGCCTTCAGCGGAGGCATTTCCACCAATGACCAAGTCATCAGTGTTACCCTCTGTCCTACTACCTTCCCCTCCACCTGCAGACACAGCCCCCCACCCCACCCCCGTGACCTCCCGGATCTTGTAGATATTGGAGATCATCTCATCATGGTTGATGAGGTCCCGGTAGATGATCATGATGGGAAGGAGATGGCGGCGCTAGCTTAGTAGGAGCCCAGAGCTCAGGGCAGCAGCGCACGGCAGGGAGTGGAGAGCTGTTGGAAAAGTGTGGCGTCTCTTTGGGTTATCAAGTGACAGAAACCTTGACTTCTACTGGTTTCAACAACACCATCAAAAGAACATATTGTCTCAGTAACTCCAGAATAGTCCAGGAGTAGATGTTTGCACCCAGTTGAATAGAGGGGTTCAAACCATAGTATGAGTACTGGAATGACATTCAAAATATTTAACAACTGGCCTTGCTTTGTCATTGACTCTCAGAACAGTAAGAGGGAGTGTCCTGGAAGTCCCCTGCTGGTTCTGACATTAACTCTTCAGTTACCGGATCATGGGGAAGTTCAGGGATTGCAGAAGGGTGGCTGGGAGGAAGTGGCAAAATCACTCCTATTCCCAGGGGGTTCTGGGCAGCATTTACTTACCAACAGAAATATTTCAACAATAATCAGCCATTCCAGTGCGTACCAGGTGAACAGCAGCCCTGTGTTAGGATCCAGTTACTCTTTTATCCCCCTCTCTCAGCTGTACTATTCCATATGGACTCGGTTCTCAGACGGTCTCTCTCCCCTGGTTGTGAGATGGCTGCCAGTGGCTCCCAGGGCTGTGTGCTTCCTCCTTCACATTCAGCAAAGAGGAGTGAGGCCCTTTCCCCCAGCAGCCCTAGCGTAAATCCCGAGATTTGCTCTGATGGGGCTGGCTGAGATCATATGCCCGATCCTGATTGATCAATGTGGCTGGCGGGGGAGGGGGTGGGATGGGAGACTGGCTTAGGCTATGTCACCTACCCCATCATTGGACCCCCAGCTTAGAGTTAGCTTCTTTGGAGTATATAGGCTTAGAATTGAGCTGCTTTCCCCAAAGCAAAATTGGGGTACTGCTGTCAAAAGAAGAGGGGTCATGTATTGATTTCCTGCTGTATGTAACAAGTTACCACAAATGCAGTGGCTTCACACAACACAATTTATTCTCTTATAGTTCTGGAGGTCAGAAGTCTGAAATGGGTCTCATGGGGCTAAAACCAAGGTGTTGGCAGGTTGTGTTCCTAGGGGAGAATCCCTCCCCTTCCTTTTTCTAGCTCCTTGGCTTATGGCCACATCACTCCAGCTCCTGGTTCTGTTGTTAAGTTTCTTTCTCTGACTCTGACCTTCTTTCCTCCCTTATATAAGGACCCTTGTGATTTCATTGGGTCCACCTGGATAATCCAGGGTAATCTCCCTATTCAAAAATCCTTAATTTAAGCATATCTGTGCAGCTCCTTTTACCATGTAGGGTAACATATTCACAGAGTCCAGGAATTCGAACATGGACATCTTTGGGCCAGGGAAATGGGGTAAGGGGGGAGACCTTATTCTGCCTACCACGGAGTGCGTGCTGGAAGGCAAAGGCAGTAAGTATCTATTCTCTCTGCTTTGTCCACCATCTGTCTGGCTACTCTTTTGTATCTTTTGCAGATTCAGCCTTCTTTACCTGACTTTATTTATGTATTTTTCTTGGGTTTTCTTTTCTTTTTTCTTTCTTTTTTTTTTGGCTACACAAGCAGCATGTAGGTTCCTAGTTCCCTGACCAGGGATTGAACCCACACCCCTGCAGCGGAAGCATGAAGTCTTAACCACTGGACCTCCAGGAAAGTCCCATGGCTTTTCTTTCTTTCTTTCCCTTTTTCTTTCTTTCTTTCTTCCTTCCTTCCTTCCTGCTTTCTTTCTTTCTTTCTTTCTTTCTTTCTTTCTTTCTTTCTTTCTTTCTTTCTTTCTTTCTCTTTCTTTCTTCCTTCCTTCCTTCCTTCCTTCTTTCTTTCTTTCTTTCTTTCTTTCTTTCTTTCTTTCTTTCTTTCTTTCATTTTATTGAAGTATAGTTGGTTTACAATGTTGTGTTAATTTCTGCTGTACAGAAAAGTGATTCAGTTACACAAATACATATTCTTTTCCATTATGGTTTATTATAGGATATCAAATATAGTTCCCTGTGCTATACAGTAGGACCTCATTGTTTATCCGTCCTATATACACTAGCTTGCATTTGCTAATCCCAAACTCCCAATCCTTCCCTCCCCCACCCCTCTCTGCTTTACTTGACTTTAAATATTGTTTCTCAAGTTTCAGCTCTAGACTTCTATCCTCACTCTATATTCTCTCCCCAGGCAAGCCCACTGAGTCCAAGGCATAATTACCAACTATGGTTACCTATCCACATCTCTAGCCCAAACATCTCTGAGTCCAGACAAATTTATCTAAATGCCCACCTGACATCTCCACTTGGCTATCTTGATGGCCCTCCAAATTCAAGATGTCTCAAAGCTTCTCTCCAAACCAGGCCCCAAGTCAGTAAATGGCACCACCATCCCTCCAGCTATGGCAGCCAGAAACCTGGACAATCATCCTTAATGTCCATCCTCTCCTTCCTCCCAATCCAATCTTTGACTGAGTCTTTTTTTTTTTTCTATTTATTTGATGGAATTTTATTTGTAGCAACAACAATCATTAAAACCAAGCAAAAAACAAAAACAAAAATACCCTCCACTGAATGGGAATGGTACCTATTATTTGTCAAAACCATTTCAGTGGAGTTTGACTGAGTTTTTTCCATTTTACCTTCTTGATCTTAAATTCATCGATTTCTCTCAGTCTTCTCATCTTCCACTCCAAGCCACCACCTCTGTCTAAACTGTTAACTCTTCTTGCCTGGACTTCTGCATTGGCCACCTAAACCAGTCTCTTGGGTCCATTATGACCTATCTCCAGTTTGTTCTCCATACCATTGCCAGGGTTATTTTTCCAAAATGCAAATCTGATCATTTAACTCACCCACTCAGAACACTTCACTGGCTTTCCATTGCTCTTAGGAGAGAGACCAAAACCCTTCCCATGGTAGCTAAGGCTTTGTGGGGTCTGCTCCCTGTCTATTTCTCTAGTCCTGCCTCCCTTCAAGAATCTATTGGTCTTTTACTTCTTTTTGTTCCTCAAACTTGCCATGTTATTTCTCATCATTTAACCAGGGCATACTCTGTGCAGTCTGCCAGACTTCTAACTCATCTTTTATATTTCCCACAGACCCTATTCAACCTCCTGGACTAGATCGAATTCTCCCATTATAAACTGTCAGTGAATTCCATTATAAACTCTGCATTTCACCTAGGTAGTGCTAACACAATTCCAATTTTCCGTTTACTTGTCTATTCATTTGATTAATACTTGTTGTCCCCAACACAACCACTATTAGTCTGTAAGCTCCAGGGGAGCAAGGGCTTTGTCTGTGTCTGTTCGCCATTAAATCCCTGCACCTTGTTCTGTAGGCACTTCACGTCTCTTAAAACCACAGACGCACATGCTCATTTTTGAATCAGAATACCGAGGTTTGTTCCGAGGTCATACAACCAGCAGGGAGATAAATTCCAAATCTGACTCCAAAACCTGCCCTTTCTTGCTTTCACTCTGCTGTCCTCTGAGATGGGGGAAGTGTTGGGATTGTGCCTTTTCTGGATGTGCAGTTCTAGAAACCTCAACTGCTTCCTTTGGAAGCCTTTGGAAATGGATCTGAAAAGGCTGACAGTTTGCCTGAACTTATAGGGGTGGGGGGGGAAGTTTTCTTTTTCCTTTTCTTCCTTTTACATCTGTCTTTCTTTCTTTCTTTCCTCCCTCTCTCTGTTTTCCTCCTTCCCTTCCTTTCTTCCTTCCTCTTTTCCAAAAAATGCACAAAGTTCCTGCTCATTGCCAGACTCTGTTCTGGGAGATGGTGACATAAAGATGAATCAAAGAGCTCTGTCCTCAAAGAGCTCAAAATCTAGTCTGTTAGAAGTCTAGGTCAAGTAAATAAATTCCAAGCCAGTATCATTTCCTCCTCTGTAAAATGGGCATCATCCTTACTACACCAGAGTTTTTGGATGCAAGTAACTGAAACTGACTTAGGAATGAGATTTATTGGAAGGGCATTGGATGCGTCCCAGAGCTGAAAGAAAAGCAGGAGAACCAGACCCAGGAAACAGGAGGGTGGGCAGCTCATGGAGCCAAGTCCATGCTCTAGGAACTAGCTTGTGAGGACAATGCCACCGGCACTGTCCCCACTGTGACTGTTCCAGCTGTTCCCTTGTCTTTGAGACTGTCCCCCAAGATTCAAATACCCAGGTGGGAGCATCTCATGAAGGAAGCATGGGTCAGTCACCTAGCCGGACTCCAGCTGCCTAGATGTCGGGAGAGGAGATAATTGCTCCCTTCCGCTGCAGAATGGGGGTTGGCACTCAGAGCCCCTGACACTGCTGCTCTCATTTCCCTGTGGTTCTTGGGTGACACCAGGGCTAAATGATCTCTTGAGAGGTCACCTAGTCATCGAGTCCCTGCACAATGGTTTGCTGCTAAGTAGTAGGACTGGGACTTGAATTTGGGTCTAGCTGGCAGAGGAGCAGTTAGAGTTCTTGGCTACAAGCAACAGACACCACCTCTGCCAACTTTCAGCAAAAGAGAATTTATTGGAGGGATGTGGGCGAGGCTCAAAGAATTTATGGGGAGCTGTAGAAGCAAGTTTGGGGACAGACAGGAAGCAAAGGAGAGATGGAGGGTCTAGGATCATGTTGGAGATGCATTTACACTTGAGTGCTGCCACCACCAGCACGATGAATGACCTCCAGCGAGATCTTCTATTTTGGCTGTACTGCCTCCAAATTCAAATTCTCGGGACGTAAGGTGTTTGATGGGGTTAGTTTCCATCATGGCCCTGTCCTCCAGGGTGAGGATAGGAAAATGGCTTTTTTTAGTGGAATGGTCATTTGGAGTTACCTTTCCATCAAGGCCACAGAGGAAGTTAATACAGTGTTAGGGGGTGTTTATCAGTTATCTATCGCCGAAATAATAGTACATAGCAAACAATCACGTGCTTCGAAAGCATGTAACAATCAGCTCATACATCCGGTGGTCAGTTAGGCAGCTCTGCTGATTTTGGTTGGACTTGCTCACATGTCTGGAGATTGGCTGGTTATTGGCTGATCTAGTCTAACCTTGGCTGGGAGGACTAGGCCCTCTGGTTCTGCTCCTCCAGTGGGTTACTTCTGGCATGTTCTCCTAGGTAATGGCAGAGGCAGAAGAGGGGGCAAACCCTATCGCACAAGTGCTTTTTAAGGCCCAGCTTGCATCACATCTGCTGATAACCCTATTGGCCAAAGCAAGTCACATGACCAAGGCCAGCATCAGAGTGTGAGAGCACTGTGAAATATCACGGCAAAGGGTGTGGATACAGTTGGCCCTCCCTCCATATCTGCAGGTTCCACATCCACCTATTCAACCGACCATGGATCAAACATATTCGAAAAAAACAATTCCAGGAGGTTCCAAAAAGAAAAACTAGTTACATAGCATTTACATTGTATTTACAATTATTTAAATAGCATTTACAGTGTATTAGATATTATAAATAGTCTAGAGATGATTTAAAGTATACCGGAGGATGCGCATAGGTTACATGCAAATACTCTGCAGATTTTGGTATTTGAGTTGCAAGGGTGGGGTAGTGGTTGTCCTAGAACCAAATCCCCAGCAGATAACAAGGGAAGACTGTACAGGGAACGGTGAAGAATTGGTGCCATGTTTGCAGTCCATGGGGAAATGTCTAAAAGGAGTCAATGTCTGTGACAGATGTCAAAGTCCAAGTTCTTTCCATGTTCCACACCACCTGGGGCAGCAACCAAAGGAGCTTTTCTCCAAGACAGGCCTCTCTTCTTATTCAGTTGTATCACTTTGAATGTCAGGTTCATGAGAACAGGGACTTTTGTCTGTTTTACTCACCATGTAACCCCACTGTCTAGAACAGTGCTGGATACAAAACAGGTGCTTAACAAATAGTGATTGAGTGAAAATTCCCTTGTGAACTTACCTTATGCACCTAACCAAGATTTTTCACTTTTGTGGGGAGGTTGTATGCTATGGAGGAAAGGACTTAAAATTTGGACACAACTCAACCTGGGCTCGAATCTGGGCTTCATCCTTTGCTACCAGTGACCTTGGGCAAATTATCCAGTCTTCCTGAGTCTCATTTTCCTGTAGTGGAAAACTTTTGGGTGACCTCTCAGTGCAACCTCCCCATTTTCTGGTAATTGTCCCTCCCATCTCCACATATTTCCTGTGATGGGGCTTCTGTATTACGTGACCCTGTCCCCATCCCCCAACCCTGTCTCAACTGATTGGACCAGGGGTATGGATCTGAACCATAATGGGCCAACTAGAGTCTCTTCTCCAGAAATTTGGAATTCCAGTCTTAGTCTGATTGGCCTCTTAAATGGAGGAGATAGGAAATCAGGAGCTGGCTATGGTCATTTTCCACCAGAGAGAGCTGGTCTACAGCCAGAGAGAAGAATAAAGCCCTCATTCCAGATTATTTCTTAGGCCCAGTCAGCTATCAGACAGCTAGCTAGGCAGCTAGGTAACCACTGGTGTAATGGTTAAGGGCATAGTCTCTGGTTCCCGATTACCTTGGTTCAGATTCTGGCCCTACCATTTACTAGCTGAGTTATTTAACTTCTCTGTGTCCTCATTCTCATCTGTAAAGTGGGAATGACATTAATACCTACTTCATGGGGTTGCCATAATGATTAAATAAAAGTGCATAGAACTATATCTAATGCATGGTGAGTACTAATCCATGTGCATGATTTCCAGGTCATAGTCTCCGATCCTTAAAATTAATACCCTTTTTTCACCCCACCCACCCCCTTTCTGGAAACACTCACTTCAGTGGATTGTTGATTCTAGTGCAAAGAATCTGAACTAATACCATTTTCACCTGTGAAATGGGGAAAGTTAAGAATCTTGAGTTCTTGGAGTAGTAGCGAGGATGAAATGAGATGAGTACAGCTCGTGGCACACCGTAGGCACTCAATATTTACGTGCTTCTCATCCTTCCTACCCTGCCTTCCTCAGACTCCAACTGGGGCCAAGCATGGGAGACGGTGCTTCTGGTGTGGACGGTCTTGGCCACAGCTTGGTTTGGCTCCTTTCTAAGGTGAGTCTGATCTGTTCTTACAAGGTTCTTAGAACCACACATCTCAATACCTCATTCTGCACTCAGAGGAGTGAATCATTTATCCTGAGGTGCCTTCCCCCCGAGAAGACTTCATCTCCGATGCACTCTAGATTTTCTCATTACTGGGGAAGTAACCCAGGGCATAGCAGCTCTTGGTGGGGGCAGGGGTGGTGTGGGCAACAGGGGTAAGAGAGCTGAACCTTACCCCTTCCTCATTTGTCCCCTGCAGGTACAGTCCTTTTCCTGGTCCTTGAGAGCTATATAGGAAAGGAGAAAACTGTGCCACTGGCTTAAGAGAACAGGGGCAAGAGGCTTGGAGATGTGGACAGAGCTTCTTCTTTTTTTTTTTTTTTTTTAGAGCTTCTTGATTCATGTGATAATATTCGGGGGTGAATAAGTCCATGACAGGGAGGTTTTCTTCCTCTTGACCAGCTTCCTCAGCCCTCCTAGCTCCACCCTTTGAGGCCCCTACTCTATGACCACCCAGCTCAGCCCCCAGGCCAAGCCCAGCAAGGGCAGGGCGTGCGGATAAGTGGGATGGGAGGTTCTAGGAACATTTTTTTTTTAAATTGAAGCATAGTTGATGTACAATATTATGTTAGTTTTGGGTCAACAAAATAGTAATCCAACAATTAAATCCACTACGAAATGATCACCACAAGTCCAGTAACCATCTGTTACCATGCAAAATTATGACAATATTATTGACTATGTTCCTTATGCTGTATATTACATCCCCATGGCTTGTTTATTCTATAACTGGAGGTTTGTATCTCTTAATCCCCTTCACCTATTTTGCCCAACCCCCACTCCTTCCTGGTAACCACCAGTTTGCTCTCTGTATCTACAACTCTGTTTCTGTTTTACTGTGTTTGTTACTGTATAAGTGAGATCATACAGTACTTGTCTTTCTCTGTCTGACTTATTTCACTTAGCATAGTACCCTCTAGGTCCACCGATGTTGTTGTTAATGGTACAATTTCATTCTTTTTTATGGCCGAGTAATATTCCATTGCATATATATACCACATCTTTTATATCATTCTTCTATTGATGGACATTTAGGTTGCTTCCATATCTTGGCTATTGTAAATAATGTTGCAATGAACCTAGGGGTGCAGACATCTTTTTGGATTACTGTTTTTGTTTTCTTTGGGTAAACACCCAGAAGTAGAATCACTGGACCATATGGTAGATCCATTTTTAATTTTTTGAGGCAACTCCATACTGTTTTCCATAGTGGTTGCACCAATTTACATTCCCACCAACAGTGCATAAAGTTGTCTTCTGTATTCATTTGCCTCTGGGTTGGGGGGGCAGGCAGGAGGGTGATTTCCCTGAGATGAGTCAGCTGTTGTCATTGTCCCTTTCCCCTTCTCCCTTGTGGGGAAAAAAGTTGTGAACTGGAAAAGGCCATAAAGTTGGCAGATGCTTCGGGGGACCCATAGATCCGTGGTGCTGCAGGCTTCTCCTTCTGCTGTGTTGGCCCCAGTCCTTGACTGGGATTCTGCCTCTGTTTCCCTATGTAGTTCTCCACTTGCACAAGAACGTAGCTTCAGACTTTGCATATGACCTTCTTCTTAGTTGCATTAGTCAAGCATCTGCCAAGGTCTGGGATCCGAGGAGGGACCCATTGGATCCCAGACCTGGGACTGCCTAACTTCCTGTCCTGGATCTGCTACTGGAGCTGGGTCAGTGTCCCCTAGACCTATCTACCAAACATCCTCCCCGCCTGCACCAGCCCAACATTCCCCATGCCGAGTCCACTACAGTAATTATATTTTGAGTCTCTGTCAAAGAGACAGCCGGGAGAAGGAGGGTGGGGTCTACAATCAGACACTCTGGGCTAGGATTCTGGATCCATTATCACTTTCTTGCTGTGTGACCTTGAGCTGGTCACCGCCCTTCTCTGAGCCTCAGTTTCCACACCTGTCAAAGAGCCTAATGATCCCCTACAATGGAGCTGGGAGGTTCTAATGAGATTACCTATCTACAGACCCCAGCGCATTTTGGAGGCTCCAGAAATGGCTGCTCACTGCCCCTTCTCCACACAGCTCTGAAGAAGGGAAAGGAGCTCTATATCATTATCACTCCTCAACTACCTGTCAGCCCTTGTGGGAGCTTTTCATGAGCCTCTTATCAGATCAAGATATCAACATCGGTCTGGGAACAGGAAACTGCAGTGAAGCAAAGGGTCACTAAAGACAGAGACGTGGCAGAGGCAGCAAAATGCAGTGGTGAAGCATGTGACTCTGGAGGCAGATGGCTTGGGTTCCAACCCCAGCTTTAACTTTGTTGAGCTCTGGCCAAACCACAGTATTTCCTGTAGCTTCAGTTTCCCCATTTGGTATATGAGGGGTAAAATAGCATATGCTGCCTAGAATTGTTTTGAGAACTAAATGAGATCATCTGTGTCTCGTGTATAACACGAGTTTGCCCCAAAGTGAGCACTCAAAACACCTTGGATACGTAAGTTGTTTTCAAGTTTTTGCTACTTTATTTTTTGTCTCTTTAGATGATTTTATTAGGATAAAGTTCCAGGGGAGGAATTACCGCCTCCTAAAATAGATTGCCAGATTGCTTTTAAAAGGGCCCAGCTCTCTTAAAAGGGCACCCGCGCCCTATTTGGTGATCCTGGGGGTGGGGGGAGGTGAGGGGAAATGGGAGGTTGGGGGAGCGGGGGAGTGGGGGCGTACTGGGAGGGAGGGAACAGGCGGCGAGAGGAAACGCGCAGCGGGGCTCAGTTGAGCAAAGTGGCTGCTCTCACCAGCGCAATGGCCACCTCAGTTGGGGACACGTGGGGCGCCATGTCCTCCTCTCGGAACAGCAGGACCGGCGCGAGGTGTCTGGGCGGTGATGCAACTTGGGGCGGTGATGCAGGTTAGCGCTGCCGCTGCCGCAGGCCGCCATGGACCGCACAGACCCAGAGGGTCGCGAAGCACAAAGAGCGCTGTCTCTAGAAAACGCCAATGCTAACTCAATAGGGAAGACCCCACGGGTGGCTTTCAGCCATGCAAATGAATCTTCCAACCGCGTTATGAAACCATCAACGACTCCAGTTTCCTCAGTCTCAAAGAATGGGACAGTCACCGCCGTGAAACCCATAGTAACATCTAAAACGACAACAGGGGTCTCAACAGATATAACTTCCGCCACCTTAGAGTCTACACCCAAAATAACAAGTGTTTCGAAAAACATCCCGGATGTCAATCAACATCCACAATGACTACAACCCACAGTAGTTACGTAAAATTTGTTTCTTCATCAGTAACAATTACAGCAACTCTTAACTCTAAAGAAAATAAAAGATTAAAATTTGATACTGGCAGCTTTGTTGGTAGTATTATATTAAATTATGGAATTTAATCTATGCTTTACATTGGATGCAAAATGTACTATTCAAGAAGAGGCATTTGTTATAGACCCGTCTGTGAACATGATGCCATCATTTAAGGAAATCCAAGAACCAACGGAAAGAAGAAAGATTGATGCAGCCCAGTCAGTTAACTTTGTTTTATTGTTAGTTTAAAACAATATTCTCTTCTTGAAAATAGTATTAACAAGCCAGTGCATATCATGTACAATGTATTATATGAATGTGTAAAGCTTCCTCACGATTACTAAAGGCAAAAAGGATTTGGATTTTGTGTGTGTGTGTGCTTTTTGGGGTTTTTTTGCCACGCGGCATGCAGGATCCCAGTTCCCCGACCAGGGATGGAACCCGTGCCCCCTGCAGTGGAAGCGCAGAGTCTTAACCACTGGACTGACAAGAAAGTCCCTGGTTTGACTTTTTTTTTTGGCTGTGTTGGGCCTTTGTTGCTGTGAGCAGGCTTTCTCTAGTTGCGGTGAGCGGGGGCTGCTCTTTGTTGCGGTGTGCAGGCTTCTCATTGTGGTGGCTTCTCTTGTTGCAGAGCACGGGCTCTAGGCACGCAGGCTTCAGTCGTTGTGGCACGTGGGCTCAGTAGTTGTGGCTCGCGGGCTCTAGAGCTCAGGCTCAGTAGTTGTGGCGCATGGGCTTAGTTGCTTCGTGGCATGTGGGATCTTCCCAGACCAGGGCTCGAACCTGTGTCCCCTGCATTGGCAGGTGGATTCTTAACCACTGTGTCACCAGGGAAGCCCCAAACCAGGTTTTAAGCATAATTTTAGTTTCAATGTCTCTTCAGAATGCATCAGTATTTTATATGTTTTAAAGCTTAGTACTTGTTTTGTGTGTGTGTGTGTGTGTGTGTGTGTGTGTGTTTGCCACGAGGCTTGTGGGATCTTAGTTCCCTGACCAGGATGGAACCCGTGTCCCTTGCAGTGGAAGTGCAGAGTCCTAACCACCACTGAACCACCAGGTAATTCCCAAAACTTAGTACATGGTTTAGAAACAAAACACATACCAAAAACAAAAACGAAAAACCCAGAAAAAACCCAGATAAACCCAGAAACAATACCTGGGCTTAACTCTGTTAGAGAGCTGTTGGAGAGGCTGTATTTTTATTAATAACTTCTTTTGAGCATTCCATGACAGTTGATATAATTTCAGTGAATTGCAATGTTTAACATGCTAATGTTTTAAAGACTTAGTTGTCAGTATTAAATAATAAGTTGGATTATTCAGTACCGTTAGAATATTGTCATCACTGCATACTGCTTCATTTCATACTTAGCTGTTAATTTCATATTTGGTGAATATTTTTAAGAGCTGTAGAGCTGCTTTCTATATCTAGAAATGTTTGGTGTAATGGAAACACACTTGAATTAAAAGAAAAAAA
Source organism: Phocoena sinus (assembly GCF_008692025.1). Taxonomy (NCBI): domain Eukaryota; kingdom Metazoa; phylum Chordata; class Mammalia; order Artiodactyla; family Phocoenidae; genus Phocoena; species Phocoena sinus. The sequence goes on along the minus strand of NC_045763.1, from coordinate 22,144,448 downwards.
AAAGCCCATCATATGATTTCCAAAACAAAACTTAGAATTCTGAGCTACTGATGAATGCTGTGTTTATCAAGCCAGGGATTGTGGGGCTGCTAAACCTACAGGATGAAAATGGTGCATTTTCATTCACTGTCCATTTTACTCAAAGATTTGGGGAGACAGCATTTTTTTTTTTTTTTTTTTTTTTTTTTTTTTTGCGGTACACGTGCCTCTCACTGTCTCGGCCTCTCCCGCTGCGGAGCACAGGCTCCGGACGCGCAGGCCCAGCGGCCATGACTCACGGGCCCAGCCGCTCCGCGGCACGTGGTATCCTCCCGGACAGGGGCACGAACCCGTGTCCCCTGAATCGGCAGGCGGACTCTCAACCACTGCGCCACCAGGGAAGCCCGAGACAGCATTTTTGTACAAAAACACCAGTGTATTTTGGAATAGATTCTTATGAAGTTTTAAAGCAGGAATTTTTAAGACAGGAAGCATCCTACTTCCTTATGTGGGTCTCCTTCAGACAGCTCCTCTCCCTCCCTTGCTGAAGAGGAGGCACTGCCAGATGTATTATGTTAATGGAGAGAAAAAGCACAGTATTGTAGGACACCGATATTAGCCAATGTATTTTGCAATGTTTTCAGTTTTATAGTTTATATTGGAGCATTCAAAACTCAGGGTCAAATTTTGACAAAAGAGGTATTCAGGGCTTCCCTGGTGGCGCAGTGGTTGAGAGTCCGCCTGCCGATGCAGGGCACACGGGTTCGTGCCCCAGTCCGGGAAGATCCCACATGCCGCGGAGCAGCTGGGCCCGTGAGCCATGGCCGCTGAGCCTGCGCATCCGGAGCCTGTGCTCTGCAATGGGAGAGGCCACAGCGGTGAAAGGCCCGCGCACCACAAAAAAAAAAAAAAAAAAAAAAAAAAAAAGGTATTCAGTCACACTGAATACTGTTAGTATTTCTTCTATCTTAGATGGTTAAAGCAAATCGCACCAATTTCTGATAGTCCAAAAAGGAGCTGAGAATCATAATGAACATGCATTTACATTTAATAGGAATTAAAGGTGACTCTTGTGATCAGCTTTTAATTTTCAGAGAATGAAAATTCTCTGAATTTTCAAGAGCATTTTGAAAATATTATATCAAGAATTTTGGTATAAAAGGATCATTTCTACTCACTGTGCATTATGGCTGATTGATATGATGAATATGTGTGATAAAAATTATCCAAAATATGGATATGATAGGACGTATGTGGTGTGGAGAAAACATTATGAAACACATGTGGTTACATTGGTTTGAAAAGAGATGTGACTGATAGGTAAGTTGCCCCAACTGATCTTTCAACCACTGTTTTCACTTCTTTGGAAAATATACTTAAGATATATTTCATAGTAATGGGGCCCTTTTAAATTTAACTTTTGTCTCCTGCATTCTTGACATTTCAGTACTTCAAGTCAGTCAGAACAATGTGGAACATTTCTGAAATTTTCTTCAATACTTGTTTCTTTAGCATTTTGAAGATATAAAACCACTTTTTTTTTTTTTTTTGCGGTACGCGGGCCTCTCACTGTTGTGGCCTCTCCCGTTGTGGTGCACGGGCTCCGGAAGCGCAGGCTCAGCGGCCATGACTTACGGGCCCAGCTGCTCCGCGGCATGTGGGATCTTCCCGGACCGGGGCACAAACCTGTGTCCCCTGCATCGGCAGGCGGACTCTCAACCACTGCACCACCAGGGAAGCCCTAAAACCACTTTTTAAGTACTAAATGTCGTTTTTTGCCTATAAAGTTTCCTGTGCTTGAAATAATTTAGTTATCTCTTTCCTCTGCATATAAGTTGTATAATTTGTTACTTTCAAATACCAGCACTTCAATGCAGCCATTTTTTTTTTTTTTTTGGTTATCTGCAAAAATTGAGGAAAACAGTGATGCAAACCAGAATTTCACTTTGGAGAACATTTCCTCAACATCACTTTATCTTCCTAATTATGTTTATTTAAGCAAATGTTCAATTTTGTTTGCATTCTTTGAGAATGTGTTTACTTGAGGATAAAATCAATCTAGGTATATGTCTAAATATTAGGCAGAATCCAATCTATGATTTTAAAATGTGCTTGGATAATCTATAAAATGAATAATTCAAATACAGATAAATGAGAGTTGGCAGTATATTATAGTGATAATTTTGTATTTTTCAGGAAAAAAATTAAAGCAAATTCCTGTTACCTTTTTTATTATAATGACCAGCTTTTGGTATTTCATTGTTACTGAAATCTATTTTTAGAATAAAATTGTGCTCTCCATCTTAAAAAAAATGTTTTTAAAAGGGCTATGTCAGTTACAATGTCACCAGCAAATTGTGTAAATACTGGTTTTGTCACATCTTTGCCAGCACTGACCATTATAATTATTCTAAGTGTCTCATAGTTGACTTAGTTTTTGTTCCTTTCACAGCATAGGTGAACAGGGTGTGCCAATAAGTAAAAGTTCATCAGGACTGAGGCGGGATCGTTTCTTTGAAGAGGGAACTTAGAAAGAAAAACACATACACACACTTTGTAAATATCCTGAAAATTGAGGATGTTGTTCTTCCTGTCCACTGCAGCTACTTCTCTTTTCTGAGACATCCATTTCTATATAGCTTGTTCAGTTCCCTTGGCTTTGACACTTGTAGATCTGGAATGTAGAAGTACCCTGAATGATGATGATGATTTAACAGCTTGAGATAAACATTTGATGAACTTTCAGATCAATTTCTATGTCTCTTTGAATATGCATTTTCTCATGAAAACTTTCCAAATCAGAGGAGAAGCTGAAATTTCTCTAGAAAATTATTGAAGATGATGAGACTCAGTTTCTCCATCTGTAAAATGGGAGAGGGAGGTTGGGACGAGATAATGTCCAAAGAGAAGCTTCATGGGTTTGCAAAGACCTGCAAGGACTTGGTTGGCAAAACATGTCTTGAGACGAGGAGGATTTAATCCAAGAACAAACAGCATCGTGATTCTTGATGTCCTGCTTGTTCATCCCAGGAAATTATCAAATGACAAGGAGTTAAGTAACCAAGAGAAGGGAAGTGGAGCTAGAGTAGGCCAGAAGCCATAGATCCACTGTCCTCCATGCCCCATCACATCGTTAGAGATATTGAGAGAGACTCTTGAGTCGCCCACTCTCCAGGATCTGGGAGTTCAAGCCAATTTTACTTAACTTCCCAAGAATTACTGTTTGCTCCATCTCAGCAGCCCCTTGCTTTTTTCACTTCATTGAATCTATCATTTACGTGATTTTGCATTCTTCTTTGGCATTTTTACTGGCTACTACCTGTCTCCCTTACTAGAGTATAAACTCTCTGAAGTTAGGGAATACATCTGTCTCATTCATTGTTGTATCTCTAGTTTCTGGAAGATGCTAGATGTTCAAGAAATATTAATGCAGTGACAGGTGACCCTAGTGGGCTGGAAATGTGGGGGACATCCAGGCTGCCAAGTCACGGGTTACATACATTCATTTCCTTTCTAAAAATGGTCCTCTACCATATGTAACTGGAAGAGATGGGATTTGAAAATAGGCAGGCTGACTCCAGAATCCATGTGCTTAGCCATGAGGGCTTGCAGCTGTGCAAAGGAAGACCATGTGGCCATTAAATCCATGTGGCAGAAGAATATTTATTGACATGGGAAAATATTCACAATCTGTTGGTGAGTGAGAGCATCACATTTCAAAATACAGCGCTAACCATCCAGGGTTGTTGGGAGGATTAAATGAGTTAATACAGGGAAAGCACAGAAAACAGTGCCTAGCACATGGAAAGTTCTTGCTAAGTGTTGCCCAAGTAGTTGGTGAGGCATCTCTCATCTTCAGGGTTTCTTAGGGAGAAGTCAGGCCCCAGGCCACAGTGTGGAGAGGCAGCCTGCTTTTGAAGAACTGTCTCCCTAGGTTTGAAATAATGTATGCTGTTCCTCTCCACCTCTTTCCCTTCCACCCTGGGCTGGTAAGATGGTGGGAACAACAGTACAGACAATGGCTCTCTCCAAAGATATCTCTTCATCAAATCTCACCTTTCTGCATTTGGACCACTTTTTAATATCTTTGATCTGGCTGAGAGGTCTGAAAATGGTAATAAAACTGATTCTATACTTTTCCTCTGTAACTTCTATGTAGGAGGTAGCCTCACATTCACTTTGGGATATGATATCCATGTACCGGCATCTCTGTAGAAACAGAGGCGGGGAAAGGCCCCGTTTCAACATCCTATTACATGACTGCAATTATGACCTTGGGTTCTGTAAGACCTCTGGGCTCTCACACTACGTTCTTCCTTTTTAGTTTGAGTGGGTTTCTTCTACTTGCAAACAAGTGATTGCTCACCAAGGCATAGGTCCTAAAGATCTGAGCTTGGATGGGGCATTCCTCCTGAAGCGGGCAGGAATAAGAGGAACCAGAGCAGAGAGTCTGAGTTAAAATCCCCCACAAGTTCAAAGGGCAGAAAATGGAAGTCAGAGTTAAGGGTCAGGGCCAGGCCCCAGAGCTGAACTTCAATTAAAGAGGAGAAGGTTGAATCCAAAATGGGCTTCCCTGGTGGCACAGTGGTTGAGAGTCCGCCTGCCGATGCAGGGGACATGGGTTCGTGACCCGGTCTGGGAAGTTCTCACATGCCACGGAGCGGCTGGGCCCGTGAGCCATGGCCGCTGAGCCTGCGAGTCCAGAGCGGCCCGCGTACCGCAAAAACAAACAACAAACAACAAACAAACAAAACAAAGTGAGGCGGTGTCCTGGGCAATGGGCAGTGGGTGTCCTGGGTGGTGTCCTGCTTTTCACAATTTTGCTTTTCAGACTCTGTAGCTTGTGATGTGCAGTTGGCTTAAAGGTACAAGGACAGGGATGGCAGCCACCAATATCTCCAGGCCCCTGGCTTTCGGTTTTTGTCAAGTTATTTTTGGAGTGGGATTATAGAGCCAGAAGATTTGATTCTTGGTATTAGCCACCAGTGGCTTTATCCAAAATGGTACTAATTAGCCCTGCCATGAGCCATGTGTGAGCATATCTGGGAGTCTGAAAGTACAGAGTTACAGGCAAAGGAGTGCCCAGGATGTCCCTGGCAACTTTATACCTTTAAGGGAAGGACCAGCTGCAAGTGGAGGAGCTGAAGAAAAAGCAAGTGGGGGAAGACAAGGCACTCACCCAGCAGTCCAGCGTTCCTGACATTCCTTTGGCCTCACTCTGCTGTGGATTCCTGATACCGACTCCTTGATTATCCCGTTCCCGGGCTGTGTCCTTTACAGGTTAGACTTTTTCTAATCATACCACTTTCCCCTTTACCTGCTGGCCAGTCTGCATGAGGAAAGGGTCCACTGGTTCCTGCCAGTCTTTGCCTTTCTAGCCTGGAGTGGCTCCTTTGAGCTGCCGAGCCCACTCTGAAGGCCTGCTGGACTCTACTTAAGGTCCTATCTGGCCAGGGCACCCCATACCTAGTCTAGTCTGTTAAGTCTTAGTGAGGCAGGATAGCAGGATGGTTAAAAGCACAGGACCTGGAGTCAGACTGCTTGGGTTCAAATGCTGGCTTCCCCTGTTATGAGCTGGGTAACTCAGGGTAAGCTACGAACCTCCCTGGGTTTCAGTTTTCTGTAGAATGGGGATGAGAATAACAATACCTACCTCATAGGGTCATCAAGAGGATTAAACTGAGTTCATGTATACAAAGCCAGGGACACTAAACTAACCACAAGAGTGAGATGGACAGTTCTGTACAGCAAAGAACCATCCCACCTAAAAAGCCATCAGTGCTCCTAGTTGAGAAACACTGACTAAGAGCATGGAACTCGAATGCCTGGGTTGAATCACAGATCTATCACTTACTAGTTTTGTGATCTTAGACACTTACTGAACCTTCTGTGCCTCAGTTTTCCCATCTGTACAATGGGAGCAATGATAGATTTGTAAAATAAGAACAATGACAGCCTACCTTATACAGGGTTGCTCTGAGGCTTAAATGAGTTAATATGTACAAAGCTTTTTTAAAAAATAATTATTATTTTTAAAAATATTATTTATTTATTTTTTTATTTATTTATGGCTGCATTGGGTCTTCGCTGCTGGGTGTGGGCTTTTCTCTAGTTGTGTTGAGCGGGAGCTACTCTTCATTGCGGTACTCAGGGTTCTCATTGCGGTGGCTTCTCTTGTCGCGGAGCACGGGCTCTAGGCATGCTGGCTTCAGTAGTTGTGGCACGCAGGCTCAGTAGTTGTGGCTCACAGGCTTAGTTGCTCCGCGGTATGTGGGATCTTCCTTGACCAGGGCTCGAACCCGTGTCCTGTGCATTGGCAGGCGTATTCTTAACCACTGCACCACCAGGGAAGTCCAATACGTATAAAGCTTTCAGGACAAGGCCTGGAGTATAATCAGCTCCATATTTTAGCAGCTGTTACTATTATACTGTCCCCTTATCTGATGTGGGCATAACTGGAGGCGGCATATGATACAAGCATTTTTCTCACATCACAAAATAAATCTTTGCTTCCTTTGAAAGTTCTCTGGAAGAAAAGTTTCCTTCTGGAGGTTGTTAATTCCTATGTGGGTTACTCATAAGAGAAAACACTTTCCTTAACACAGGGAAAATGAAACTGGTCATGTTCTAGACAGTGGTGAATTAGACCAGCCTGAAGAGCCAAGGTGTCTTAGTCAGGAATGGTTCAGTTGCAAATAACAGAATCCTTGTCACACACTAGCCAAAGCAAGAAAAACATCATGGGGGAGGAAGGAAGGGGGAAATCTAGATGAACACTTGGGGGCAGGAGGTAGACAGGTCTCATGAGGAACTAGAACCAGGAACTGGAAACTTCTAAATAGAACCAGACTCCCACTTTTGCTCACCACTCCCTCCACACCACCCTAGCCTAGCCATCTTCAGCTCTTGCCTGGATGGTTAAGACATTCTCTCTGCTTCTTCCTTTGTCCCCACCCCCCCACTTCCTTTGTCCCCCTCACACAACAGCCAGAGCGATCTTTTAAAAATGTAATAAGATTGTGTTGTTTCCCTGTACAAAACCTTTCAGCGGTGTCCCATTGTACCTGAAGGCAGGAATTTGTCCTCTTGTTCACTGCTATATCCCTGGGCATGGCACATAGTAGGTGCTCAATAAATTTGTTGATTGACTGAATGGAAATGCACCAGGATTCCTGGCAGAACCATTCTCTCCTTCTCCCTCTGAGGTTTCTTGTCACTCTTTGTGAGTCTTCCATGGTTCTCTCTCTGAGTTCTTGCCATTCCCATTCACATGGTGCAAAATGGCTGTCCAGCCAATGTCACCTCTCAGCTTCAGCATCACCTGCTAACACATTCCAGAGTCCAAATATCTGGAAGAGAGAAGTTGACTGGTCCAGCTTGGATGAGGGGATCCACCCCTATTCATTCAGTTATGGCTGGGGACTGCTGAAGCCCACTTCTATGGGAAAGGCATTTTTAGAAAAGAGGAACATGGGCTGGCAGACCACCCTCAGAATTGTGTGCTACCTTTAGGAAAAGGCTCAGGTATGGGGAATCCCCTGTCCTCAGGGAGTCCAGTACTAGGTTTGGGTGGGTAATTAAACCTTGTCTAGAAGATCCCAAGTAGAATCCAGGATATGAAATAGAGATAATAAACTAGCTACAATTTTTATGAACTATTGAACCACATGCCAGACATAGGTCTAAGAACTTTATAGGTATCAACTCTAGGTATCAAAGTGTACAATCTTCCCAACAATGCAATAAATAAGGTACTATTATCTCCATCAAATAGATGAGGCTGTGCAGGCACAGAGAGATTGTCAGTGATGGAACCAGAATTCTAAGCATTCCAGCCCCTGACTGCATCTGTTCCTTCACCACCTAAACAAGATAAAGACATAATTCCCCTCTTACAATGAGGAAAATGAGGTTCCGAGAGACAAAGTAAAAAGAAAAATGTACATAAAGCCACCTGGCTATAAAATAACAAAGCCTTGATTGCAACAGCTCTGCAGCCCTTAGGCCAAACTTTCCCCATCACCGTGCCCACTACAATGAAAAAAAAACTCCCAGCTTTATTGAGATAGAATTCACATTCACCTATTTAAAGTGTATAATTCAATGGTTTCTAGTATAGTCACAGATATGTACAACCATCACCACAGTCGATTTGCCTGCTACAACTCTATGGATAAGGTAGTTCTATCCCAAAGAGGGGAAATGACTAGGTAATCATCACACAGGATGTAGATGGCAGAACACAGACCACTGTCCCAACCACTATGAGAATATGTCCGGAAATCCCCACTTGAATAACTATGTTTGTCAGAACAAGGATGGCTTGTTGTGGTGTGATGGCATGGGGGCAGAGCTGGGAGGAGACAGGATAAGAAAGCCCCTATCCCATGGAGACAGTGTCCAAAGCCGAAACTCTGGCCTCTGTGACCTCCCCTGCCTAGCCAGACAACCTCTTTTCTTGCTTCTCTCCTTTATTCCTTTGACAAACACCTACTGTCCCTTAAGCCTCGGTTCAAATATCTCCTCCTCCAGAAAGACTTCCCTGATTCATATCCAGACTGGGCTAAGTGCTCTGCCATGGTGTCTGCTGGACAGCTTTCTCTGTCTCAACAGCACAGCTCTTCTCTGTCGTGGCCCCTCTGCCTTTGCTCAGTCCCCCCAGTGCTAAGTGCATGGATTTTGGAACTAAAAAGGCATGGATTTAAATCCAGGCTCCGCCATGTCCTAGCTCTGCGACCTTGGGAAAGCACATGGTAGGCCCCCCAAAATTTCCAGTTCCTTTCACCCTTCCCTTCTGGTTTCTTGGAGGGTGCCTATTAAACCTTAGTTCGCATTGGAATCCCACGTACTCATGTCTGACAGCCTTCTGGCAAATGGCAGACACACTTTCATTGCTCAGACTGTCTTCCAATGGAGAAGCATTCCTCCTCCCCCAAATGCAGCTCAGTCCTTGTGGCTTGGGTGGTTCTGACTCTAAGTCCCAGGGGTGGGCAGAAGACCCAAGGCTGGCCAATCCAAGGTTTTTGTCCTGTGTCTCTAGTGATTGATCCAGGGATAGGGATGGGCCGGTGACTTCATCAGAATCCCTTCATGAAATCTGTCAAATGGACATTAGAAAAAAGGTCTCTCTGTCTCTGTCTCTCACGCTCAGCATGAGATACACGGCATTGAAGGTTTGGCATGCCAGCAGCCATCTCCTGTCTGAGAGTGACGCCAAGCAGAGTCAAATAACCCTGAACGATGGAAAGAAAGAAAGTTCTGATGCCCTCCTGGATTCAGATATGCCTGAAGTCCCCTTGGATTCCGATTTTCCTTAAACTCATCTAGGTTGGATTTCTGATGTTTGTAATCAAAAGCGTTCTAATCAATACATGGATTCACTTTAATATGCAATCAGGGTAGCTGGATCTATGATGGCCTGAAGATAAGCCAACAGCTGTGGATAGCAGAGCAGCAAGAGGCAAAGAACTTTGGGCCCTTGATGACGTCATTAAACTACTGAATTAACCAGCCCTGAAGCCAATCTAATCTAGGATTTCTCATTCTGTGAAACAATAATATTTCCTTATTGGTTAAGTGATCATGAATTGGGTTTTTTCTTACATGTAGCCAAAACCATCCTTAACTTGGTCTCCAGGCCTCTCCCCGTAATTCCTGTGATTTTAGCCAAGGGATTGAGTGGATTCGGAGCCACGTCCCCCAGGCTAGCCCAAGAAATAATTTGTTTCTCATTGTTACTCTTGGTGTTATTCTTTTTCTGGCAGGCTTTCTCAGCCCCTTCTGGACAAGCTGTTGATTCCTTCATTTCTCCAAGTATTCCTAACATTTAGCAGGTTCTACTGAGGCTTTAGTGACACACAGGGAGAATTTCAGCACAGTAGAGGCACCCACTTAGAGTTATCTATAAGACATCACTGTCCTAAAAGTTCATGGGCCATTACTGCCAAGAGGAATTTCTTTCGGGCTCTATCCCTCCTTGGGAGTCAGCTTGCTACCATCTCCTCCAGCCTCCAGCTCCATTCTAGTCTCCAGCAGTCTGTTCTAAAACTTCTTACTCTATAAGGTGAAGTATTTTCTTCTTTGTTCTAGACCCCAGGCTAAACCTCAGGCTGAAACTGACCCAGGGAACACTAAAGTGCCCTTTGAAACAAAGGAGCAAGTATACCTGACAATTATAGGGTTTTTTTTTTTTTTTCTTTAACAAAACTAAATTCTTCAACTGGGCTCCCTTGTAACCAGTTTTTGGGAAGTTAAAGAGAATACTATAGCAAATAATTCTCCTTCTGTCCCAAACAAGTTTCCAGGGATCATGGGATTTCTCCCCACTTCTAGCTACACAATCAATAGTTGCCCCCATGTAAATATATATGTTTAATAACAATTTTATTTGAGATATAATTCACATATCACAAAACTTACCATTTTAAAGTGAATAATTCAGTGGGTTTTAGTACATTCATTCACAAGGTTGTACAACCACTGTTACTATCTAATTTCAGAACATTTTATCACCCCAAAAAGAAACCCTGTACCCATTAGTAAATTCCTGTTTCCCCCTCCCCCAGCCCCTGGCAACCAGTAATCTTTCCAACTGATCTTAAGGGAAAATATTCAGTTTTTCACTATTAAGTATGGTGTTATCTGTGGGGTTTTTGTAGGTGACATTTATCAGGTTGAGAAAGATCCCTTCTCTTCCTGGTCTGTTGAGTGTTTTTATCATGAAAGAGTATTAGATTTTGTCAAATGTTTTTTATGCATCTATTGAGGTAATCATGTATTTTTGTCCTTTGTCCTGTTAATATGGCATATGACATTGATTGCTGTGTAAATACAAACGTGATGTTTTTAACACACTCCATGCTGCTATGTTAAATCATCATATCATATTGGTTTATAAGCTCAGGTGAGCTTCATTTTAAGAAAATCTGATAGACAGCAATACAGACTTACAGAAGTATAGGCTTGGTTACTTGGGTTAACAAATTTTTTTTTCTCTAAGTTTTTCTGAAGGAAAAAATTCATTGTGAGCATATAAAATATAATGCAAAAATATGTTTAGGCTTTTTAAGGAAATATCTGTTGGTGTCAGTTTCTCTGCGGCTGAGAAAAGCTACAGCATGCATGATGACACGTTGTCCTGGGCAGTGGCCTATCTGGTCAAAATTGTCCCCAGTGCAAAGTCCACTGCCTCCTCGGGGCTGCTCTAAGTCACCAAGACGGCTGTGGAATTGATTTCTGGCCTCTAGGGGGCAGGAGTCTCCTATCTTGGGCTGGAAAAGAGAATGAAGTTTGAATAAAGATAACTGTCCAAGAGTCCACATTTTCCTTCCCTTCTTTCTTTTCTTTTTAAAAAGTTTTCTCCTCCGGAACTGTCTGTGCTGAGAGAAGTTGCCGCAGCAGATCTTGCTCCAGATGTTGAGAGCTGTGCATTCAGCTTGGCCGTCTTCTATTGTTGTCTGACCAGCAAGCCTTCCTTTGGGGAACTTCCCTCCCAGCCCCCCACTGCCCCCAACCCATGTGAGACTCAAAGGGCTGCCAGTCACAGGACTCTATCCCTCTGACCACAGCAGTGACTCAACTCTGAGTCAACTAGACTTTCTCAGGACTTTGGAAGCTTGAGTGGGGACACGGAGATGGAAGGCAGTCGGTGCTGAATCATTTGATGTGTTTACCTAGAAAAATGGTTCTCATATGCGGCCCCTGGCCCACCAGCATCAGCGTCTGGGAAAATGTTAGAAATACGGATTCCAGGGTCCCACCGTTCATCAGCTGAATCAGAAATTCTGGGGGTAGGCCCCAGAAACCTCTGTTTTAACAAGCCCTCCAGGTGATTCTGACTTCTAATGCTGGGAAATTAGAAGTTTCTGCCAGTGGGATTCCCAGAGCTTACCTGGATCTTGTTCTTTCCTGGAACTTGGCTCTCAAGGTCTTCTTTAGATTCTTTGACCTCCTCCGTGTCCTTCTAATAAACTCCTTTTTGGTTTTGTTTTATTTGAGAGAGTCACAGTTGCCTTCTGTTGCTTCCAACCTAAAGGCCCTGACTGATGGCCCTCTCACCTAATTCATAGCTGCACAGACCCTTCTTGAATGATGGGTCTTTGTGCCATTCAGGCTGCACTGTTCAGGTTCACCCTGGTCTTTATTTAGATTCAGCCCCTACCATATTAATTCCATTCTAGGTCAAAGCAGAGCCCAGCAGGGCTTCTGACCAAGCTCTATGAATGTCCTGCCTGTTAATAGTTCAGGTGCCTCCTCCGGTAATGAAGGCCTTTGTATTTTCCAAGACCTCTTTACAAAAACATCTTCTCCTATTCCAGCACTTATTTGACTCTTCTCTTTTTTCAGCTTAGCTCCAACCCCCTTTTCAACTATTAATGACAAACATTAGTATAATGTGGTTTGTTTTCTATATTAGTTGGGGAACGGAATAGCTGTTTTAATAAAGAGATAAAAAAATACAGGATACTCTAAAAATACATATCTTGTTTAATAGCTGTTGTTGTTGTTTTATCTCTTTAAGCCTATGAGTGGGTCAGCATGAGTCCAGTGGTGAGTAAGTGGCTCTGCCCCACGTGGTCATTTTAAGGACACGGGTTCCCTCTATCTTGTTGCTCTGCCCTCTCCTAGAACATTGTTGAAGCAAGCTCTCCACCAGTACGTCTACATTCCCAGCCTGTGGGAAAGGGGGAAAAGAGGGCATAGATGGCTAACATTTCCTTTTAGGATATGATGTAGAAGAAGTGATGCTCATATCAATTCTAGTCACTTTCCAATGGTGAGCACTTGCATGGTCACACCCAGCTAGCTGCAAGGGAGGCTGGAAGATATGATCTTGAGCTGGGCAGCCATATGCCCTGCTAGTTCTTGGGGTGAAGGTTGCTTTGTTACCAGAAGAAAGAAGGAAATTATGAATAATGAAGGACAGCTAGCAATTTTTTCACATTTTCTAATCTTGAGGTTTTTTTTTTAAGCAGAGGTCTTCTTAGAAGCCCATATGATTTAAATTTATTTATTTAGTTAGTTATGGCTGTGTTGTGTCTTCATTTCTGTGTGAGGGCTTTCTCTAGTTGTGGCAAGCGGGGCCACTCTTCATCACGGTGCGCGGGCCTCTCACTATCGCGGCCTCTCTTGTTGTGGAGCACAGGCTCCAGACACGCAGGCTCAGTAATTGTGGCTCACGGGCCTAGCTGCTCCACGGCATGTGGGATATTCCCAGACCAGGGCTCGAGCCCGTGTCCCCTGCATTGGCAGGCAGATTCTCAACCACTGCGCCACCAGGGAAGCCCCCTAATCTTGAGTTTTATATTCAAGTGTTGAAAGCTCAGATGCTCTCAGGGACTAGCAGATGATTAACTGAGTAGAGCAATCCAGGTGTAAGACTAGAAGGAGTGAGGTGATAGTGACAGTGACAAAGTGGACAGCATGTCCTATCTAAAGGGGGCAAGATCTAGTTGCCTACGCAATGTCCCTGCTCCCTTCTTTGCTAACAGACCTTCAAGTTTGTTTAGGTAGTTGTGTAACTAGGGTATACATCATGACTTTTGAAGCCAATCATGAAATTTCTGTCTCTAGTGTCCCCAGCCTCCCTTGTAGCTGAGAATGTCCACGTCACTCAGCCAATGAGAGAGTTAGGGAAGTATAGTGGGGGACTTCTGGAGAACCTTTTGCTTTCCTAGTAAAGAGTTAGCCATGACTGGAGCTTCCCCTTAGCTGTTCTTCCTTCTTTGAATGTGTATGTGATTCCTGGAGCTGGGGCAGCCATCTTATGACCATGAGGTGGCAAGCTTGAGGGGAAGGCCTAAAGAACTGCGGTGATACTGAGCCAGAGAGAACCAAGGCCAGAGGCTGCCTACTTTCAGACATCTTGTTATGTGAAAAAAACAAACAAAAAAAGAAACACATACCTGTTTGTTTAAGCAATTTAAAATCAGTTTATCTGAACCTCATGGCCATTCAAAACTGATTAAATCCTTCCAGACTTTTTCTATGTGTATACTTACTTTGTAAAAATGTGAAATACATACACTGCTTTGTAACCTGCTTTCTAGATGTACAATAAATAATGTGCATTATACAATATTAAAATAATGTACAGTATTATATATACCTACATCTCTATATATGTACATCTTTCCCTGTCATTTACTACTGTTCAATATTTTTCACTTTAATGACTTCAGAATATCCATTGTAGGACTGTAACATAATGCATTTAATCAATCTTTATTATTGGACATTCAGGTAGTTTACAGGTTAGTTGTTTTTGTTTTTGAGGGGGATGTTTGCTGTTATAAACAACTCTATAGACCATCCTTGCAACTAACTTACAAACTTCTAAATATATCCATGTAATTACTTTCCTGATTATTTCCTTAATTTTCTAGAAATGCAGTGACTGGGTGAAAAGGTAATAAATAGCACACTCTCTTAATTAAAATGATACACTTGCCTTTGGTTCCATTTCTGCTACAGGGAATAACCAGTCATTCATTTATTCATTATCCATTCACTTAACAAGCCCCAGAGGCCTGTGCTAGTCACTAAGGAGCACTAAGATGTGAGTAAATTGTGGTTCCTGTCTTCAAAGCACTCATAATGGACTGGCAGGGACAGGCAGGACAACAGGCAGTGACAAGATGGAGCGGGAGTGACATTTGTAGTAGGCAGCTTCGGACAAGGTTCCAAATGACCCCCACCTGCTGGTATTTACGACTTTGTGTAATTCCCTACATGTGAGTGTGAGCTGGACCTAGTGAGTTGTTTCTAATGAATGGAATATGACCAAAGTGATAGGATGTCACCTCTGTGATTAGGTTACAAAGGACTGTGACTGTCACTTTGCTGCCACTCTGTCTCTTGCCCTCTCATCTGCTCACTCTGATGAAGCCAGCTGCCATGCTTGCTTGATGGAGAGGTCTACATGGCAAGGAACTGAGGGAGGCCTCCGGCCAGCAGCTCTTGAAGAATTGAGGCCTCAGTCCAACAGCCTATGAGGAACTGAATCCTGCCAACAATCATGTGAGCTGGGAAGCCGATCTCTTCCAGCTGAGCCTTAAGACAAACCATGCCCGGACGCCTGATCCACAGAAATGGTGAGATAATGCCTATGGTTCTAAGCCATTACATTTTACAGAAATGTGTTATGCAGCATTAGATAGCTAATGCACAGGTGGAGTGGTCAATATAAGCGCAGTGTGTGACAGACAACAGGTGCACACGTGAAGGTGAGGCACTGAACCACCGTGGCGGGGAAGGGCTGCATCTGGTAAGATGTCTGAGAGGAGAGCAGGCTGGCATTGCGTTTTGCAGGCTAAAAAGGCATTAGTTAGGGGAAGAAGGCATTGCCAGGCAGAGTTTGCAGAACAATCAAGCTTTGTGACCGTTTCTCAGATCTGTTACCAGCTCACTTGTCACACCATCGACTGGAAGTAAATTTACTTGATTAGAGGCGAAATCAACAGAGCTTCAGGGTCCCTCACCAGCATATACCATTCAAAGCCCAGGAAGGGCCCTAGCAATTTTGTGGTAATAATTTTGCATTCTTTTTCTTACAGAAATCCCCCGACTTCAGGTCATGCCTCAGTGGACCCGCCAAGACCCTTCCACTGTCACCCACCACTCACCCCTCCCAATCTACAACATTGATCTACCACTGTGCGTATTTTATTTTGTTTGGCTTCGTCTCTTTGGAAACTTGTTTCTCAGAAGCCCAGGCTTCCCCTCCTGCCTTCACTTCCTTAACCTAAACAATCTAGGTTCTATAGACTTTCTTCACAGGCCCTTTTCTCTAACTCTTTAATCATATTTACTGCTGTTTTTGAAGTGTCTCAGAGTTTTCCCTTAGGTAGTAGTGCCCAGAATGTATGTGCTTTTCTAAGCAGCAAGTCTGGCTCCTGACCAGATGGCATCTGAGCAGGGCCACTTTGCGGCTGGCTGAGTCCCAGGAACCGCCTCTCTTTCCTGTGTTGCCCCACCCCCAACTGCAGAATGACTAAGGTTCAGAGAAGCAAAAGGAGTGACTAGGGAAAGGGTAGAAAATGCAATAGGAGAGGGGAAGCCTTGCTTCCTTAGGGGTGGGACCTCTCTTTTAGGATGCTAATGGTAGTACTTCAAGACAGTGATGGTCTGCTAGGGGGAAGGAAACTGACATTACCCTTGCCTACTCTGTGCCAGGCACATGGGCTTTCCAGGTGCTATCTCGTGGATTCCTCACTACATCCCTACAGGTTAAGAGCCAGACTCTCCATGTTATAGCTGAGGAAATTAAGGTTCGGAGTTGAGACGTAGTGTGCACGCCTCACAGCCAGCAAGAGCAGGGTCAGGCCCAGCTGACTTGAGGCCCAGGCTCCAGCCCCACCTCGTGACCTCTCCATCTTTTACTGGTGCTCCCAGGGGCATAATCACCAACATTCAAGTTCTAGATGAAAACTGATGGGCATTGCAGCAAAACTTTACCTGGAAATACGTTTTATAAATGAAAACGTCAGGCAAGCTAAATTCTTGTTTCTGGAAGATCTGTCTAAATGAAGAAGACCCACCAGTGAACTGGGAACCCTCCCAGGGTTTGGATTCATTTCTAGAGAGAGAGAGAAAAAAAAAAAAAATTGACAAGAGAAGGCAGGAGATCTAGACCCCAAAGTACAAAATCGGGGTTGAAAGGCTGGACAGACCACAGTGTGGGGATAACAATGAAAGTAAGAAAATAAGAACTGTTGTTTATCAAGTGCTTACAAAGTGCCATGCACTGTGCTTGATGCTTTCTATAGGTTAGTGCATCTTATCCTCACAACAAGCCTGCTATAAAGGTAGGGTTATCATTCCTAATTTTAGGTTGGGAGCCTGAAGATGAAGAAACTTACACACGGGCAGGCAGTGGTGATGCAGGGACTTGAACCTAGGTGTATCTGGCTCCAAAAGCCATGCTTATATCCTTTAGGCTTTACTAGGCCAAGGCGAATGGGAGCGGGAGAAATCTACTTTCTGTCGATGAAGTTAACACGGCGAAGCGGGGGTTAGCAGGTGCCATAACTTGGGAGTGTGTGGCACAGAAGTGGCTACGGCTCTCCCGGACCCAGTTCTTGCGGGTAGCAGAGGTGACTCAGGAGACCCTTGAGAGCCAGGAACTGGGTGCTGTGGAAGGTGTCTGCAAAGGAGGCTCTTGGGTCCAGAGTGGGTGGAGAGAAGCAGAGTCTCTCAGCATCTATTGACCGCTCTCTGGATTGGCTCAGGAACTTGAAAGGGAGGGGCTTAGGCCGCTGGGACGCTGATCTGAGGCTGGACCAGGAAGCTGGAGCTCGCTCGCCCTCCTGGTGCTACGGCCCCGGTGCTGTAGTCACACGTCTGAGTTTGGATCCTGCCCCTCCTCCTTCTAGGTCTACGACTTAGAGATTTAACAATCTCGAGCCCCAGGTTTCTGTAGTGCAGATAATCAGAGTATATACAGCCAAATAATAGATAATAAATTTGCCGTTGGGAGAATTCAGTGAGGTGACGGATATGAAGGACTAACTCGGCGCCTAGGGTGGTGTGCGCTTGGTAAACGGCAGCCATATTATCGCGAGATTCCATCCTCTCCTGAAGCGGTGAAGCTTTTTCTGCTTTCAGCTTGCTTTCACTCCCATTGCCTACTTTGGTAGTAAAGTGAGACTGCATTCCAGGGAGGGAGTAAATTTAATATGTCGCTCACCTTTCACTTGTTCAAGCTCTGAATTTTTAAATTGTTTTTATGGTTCACAGCTCACTTCACAATTGTAATTTGTCTCCGGCCTGGAAGATTTTAACCCTCCTATAAAAGCAATAGATTTTTCATGCTAGGCATTTTCTCTGTAGGTGTTCTTTCTTCTGTAGGTGTTTTTTTGTTTTTGTTTGCTTTTTGTGTGTTTGTTTTTTGTGAAAAAAAAAACATTGGATTGGTGTTAAAATGGTTCACTGGTCAAAGTCAGTGACCAATTCTGGTCTTCATGACAACAACAATATTTTATTGGAAAGAATGGGTTAGCTCACTGAGGCAAAAGCTAAATGGCAAGCCTCAGAAAAAGCACACAGGGTAGCTCTAGGGAGTTGGGAAGCAGGAAGTGCTGAGCAGTACCTCCAGGCACTATCAGGTGTGCCTTGTGTTAATCTACCCTGGGTTAAATTCTTACAAGGGAACGTTTGATTGACCTGACATGGGCTGTGCACCTACCCCCTTGGTTCAGGGAAGGAGAGGACACCTAGACTGAAATTTAGAATAAGAGGGCATACACTGGGGGAGGGTAATGCCCAGAAGGTAAATGGAAGTGCTGTTACAGGAAGAGGGGTATGTGTGCTGGGTGAGCACGACTAGCAAGTGTTCCCTACAAATACTGTTCTCCCTGTGATGAAATATCAAGATTCTGGATTTTTCTAGTATTCTCAAATATGCACAGTAGTTGAAAGAATAAAACAATGAGCACACATCTACCCTTCCTCTAAATTCAACAACTACTAACGTTTTGCTACATTTGCTTTATTTTTTAAAAATTTTATTTATTTATTTTTGGCTGCATTGGGTCTTCGTTGCTGCGCAGGCTTTCTCTAGCTGTGGAGAGTGGGGGCTACTTTTCATTGTGGTGTGCGGGCTTCTGATTGTGGTGGCTTCTCTTGTTGCGGAGCACGGGCTCTAGGCGCACTGGCTTCAGTAGTTGTGGCGCGCAGGCTTAGTTGCTCTGTGGCATGTGGGATCTTCCCGGACCAGGGATCGAACCCGTGTACCCTGCGTTGGCAGGCGGATTCTTAACCACTGTGCTACCAGGAAAGTCCTGCTACATTTGCTTTAATTTCTCTCTGCATTTTAAAACTTTTGTGAACTATTTGAAAGCCATAGATATCATGGCCCTTAGCCTTTAAATAGTGAATAATTCATGTATCTCTGGAGGATAACAACACTCGTCTACATAAATGCAGTACTTATTACCACACCTAAGAAAGTTAATACATATTCTATAATATCTTCTAATTGCAAGTTCATGTTCAAATTTCCTCAACTGATACAAGAATATATTTTATAGATTTTTTTCCAGATCAGGATTGAATTAAAGTTCACTCATTGCACTTGGTTTTAGGGTCTCTCTATTCTCTTTTATTTATTTATTTTTTGGCTGCACCGCGTGGCTTGTGGAATCTTAATTCCTCGACCAGGGATTTAACCTGGGCCCACAGCAGTGAAAGGGCCAAGTCCTAACCACTGGACCTCCAGGGAATTCCCTCTATTTTCTTTAAATCTAGAGCAATTCCTCTACATTTTTGGATTTTTCATGTCATTGATGTTTTAATCCAGGTTAGTTGTCTTTTAGAAAATATTACATTGTTTCCTTTGAACTGCTTTTTTTTGTATAGTTTTTTATTATGGTAAAATATGCTTAACATAAAAGTTGCCATCTTAACTGTTTTTAAGTGAAGAATTCAGTGACATTAAGTATATTGCCAAGGTTGTACGCCATCACCACTATCTATTTCCAGAACTTTTTCATCATCCCAAAGAGAAACTCTGTACCAATAAACAATAAGTCCCCATTCTCCCTTCCCCCAGCTCCTGGTAACCTTGGTAACCTCTATTCTACTTTCTGTCTCTATGAATTTGCCTATTCGAGGCACCTCATCAGGTGGAATCATACAGTATTTGTTCTTTGTGTTTGACTTATTTCAGTTGACATAATGTTTTCAAAGCTCATCCGTGTTGTAGCATGTATCAGAATTTCATTCTTTGTATTGCTTTTTTTTTTGGCGGTACGCGGGCCTCTCACTGCTGCAGCCTCTCCCGTTGCGGAGCACAGGCTCCGGACGCGCAGGCCCAGCGGCCATGGCTCACGGGCCCAGCCGCTCCGCGGCATGTGGGATCCTCCCGGACCGGGGCATGAACCCGCGTCCCCTGCATCGGCAGGCGGACTCTCAACCACTGCGCCACCAGGGAAGCCCTGTATTGCTTTTTAAAGTTAATCTGTTAGAGTTTTATATTTAATCTTTTATAAGATAACTTTTTCACATGAAGGAAAGTATTTACAAGCATTATCAAATTTAAGAGACTCTGCCTAGACTTTTATACTTGTCAAGTTAATTAGATCTAGATCAGTGAGGTCATAGGGGGTTAATTTATCACCAAACTGGAATTAACCTTCTATAACAAAAATTGTTTACAGCTTTAAATGAATAACCACTGTTTTCTACAACAAACATTCTTTTTAAAATGTAGCTTTCTAAAAAAAATGTAGTTTTCTATAGTAAGAATTATTAGCCTCAGGGTTACAAGTAAATACTTCCTGGAATCATTAAAACAAACATTCCAATATTATAGAAAAGCTCTTTGTCTTTTTAATTAAAAGACTTAGTCTTTTTATAATGACATGATTTGGAAGCCATTTGGATCTGTCTTAAATTTTACAGTAACTCCTATGTAAAAATTCACTAGCCTTCTTCCTTATCTTTCTAAACAAAGGAGGATGGATAATCCGGTGTTGGCATTCTCTAAAGCACTTAGATTAATAGCTTCTCATCTTCTCAAGTTTCCTGATAAAGATCAGACCTTTATGGTTTATTATAATGTTTTCTGTATCTCTAAACTCATGAAAACTTCATAATGTACCTTCTATTTCTCCATTCTATTTTGATTTTTAATCACTTATATAGATAGATATCTGACATAATTCTAAGCACTTTACATATATTTAATGCTCATACAACCCTATAAGGGCTTTCTTCTCCTTCTCTCCTTCCCTCTCCCCCTCCTCCTCTTTCTTCTTCGATAAGTGGTTTTTAAAATCTTCTTTTTAGGGCTTCCCTGGTGGCGCAGTGGTTGGGAGTCCGCCTGCCGATGCAGGGGACACGGCTTCGTGCCCCGGTCCGGGAGGATCCCACATGCCGCTGAGCGGCTGGGCCCGTGAGCCATGGCCGCTGGGCCTGCGCGTCCGGAGCCTGTGCTCTGCAACGGGAGAGGCTGCAGCAGTGAGAGGCCCGCGTACCGCAAAAAAAAAATTCTCCATTTTAAAGGTGAGAAAAATGAGGCACTGAGAAAGCACTTGACCTGCCTAGTGTCACACAGCGGTGGAATAGCCAGGGAGTTCTGGGAGATCGGACACAATCTCTTTCCAGAGCCTTTGGCCTTTGTTCTTAACCTCTATATAGTCTCACTCTAGTAAAAAAAAAAAAAAAAAAAGCAAACTTTACAGATACATACAACATAGAAATTAAGTCTCTTTAATCCTACCCACAAGAAATATTCAGTGCTAACAGTTTATGTTTTAATTTTAAATCTAGTTATAGAGTACAAATACACAGATAACAGCATTTTTGGTGGAAGTTGTAGTCAAAATTAAAAGCAAGTATTAGTCCATTATGTGGTTGGCAGGAAACTTCCAAGAGGCTTCAGTCTGACCCAGCTCAAGCTATCCAACTGGACAGGGCTAAGGGGTGGGGATGGCTCAGCTTAGCTGTGGGCAGCTGGCAATGATCCCCATAGCAGGTGGCCACTTGAACAGGAGGGGAACAACAAGTAGGAACAGGGGGCCAAAGTGGGTGAGATTAGTACTAAATAGGGTGAAAGCAGGGGCAGAAACCAGGTATCCCAGATGAGTCCAGCCAGAAAGGAAAGTAAAGCAAGGGGCTGGGCTGTGGGTTTAGTGTTGCCCATGAAGACAGGTCACAGTTATATGGCGTCCCAAGGCTGTGCCAAGACAAATGCTACTAGACATCTGTGCGAGAACATACTGTCTCAAGTATGTTAATCAAAATAGAAAGGCATCCTAGTAGAAGAGTGCTGGACATGGCAGGGTTATGACCATGAGTGGGAATCAGGCAACCAGAAATGGTTAGAGTGGGGGCCATTACAGATAGTACGAGAATGGGTATACACAAGGGCCTAAGTCAGCGGTTCTCAAATGTTTTTATTTCAGGATCCCTTAACACTCCTAAAAATTATTTAGGACCCCCAAAGAACTTTTGTTTATATGGGTTACAGCTATTAATATTTTCTCTTTTAGAAATTAAAACAGAAATTTTAAAAATGAAGAATACACCAGCATGTATTCCAGTTAGCCATCAGAACAATGGTGGCATCACTGAGTCTCTGGAAAACACCACACTTTCTGAGAGAATAAGGGTAAAAAAATAAAATGCTGCATTAATATTATTTTTAATTTCACTTACTCCCTGATAGTGGCTCAGAGACCTCCATACTTTAAGAACAACCAGTCCAGATACTATGTAGCCTCTTATATTTGTGTAGTACTGTATAGTTTACAGAACTCTGTGAATTAGGACTAGTATTCTTATTGCCACTTCAGAGCTTTAAAGCACACTGCCATGGAGCAGGGGAGGAACTAGGCTGTCCTGTCTCTCAAGAGCTAATGCTGAGATGGTACCTTGGGTCCCTTGGTTGCTGCGATGGCACTTTCCAAGCTTCACGTGACTCCCGGGACTTGCTCTCTGGTCTAACACTTGGCTTTCTCTCTACCAGGGACCTGGTCAGGTTCACCCTGTGCCTGGAAAGCTGCAGAGCTGTCTGGGAGGGGCTAAAGGCAAGAACATCAGACGCTCAGATTTCCATGTGTGGGATTCTAATGTAATCATCAGATGAATATAGAGGGTCTACCTAGAAGGCAGAGATAGTGGGAACTGAGTATTTTAATTTTAATATCATACCTTCTCAGTCAGTTTTCAGCACAGGCAACAGAAATCTTTCTAGGTGTTTAAAGCAGAAAGCAATTAATTTCAGGAAATTGAATGCTTACAAAATCATTGTAAATCACTGAAAATCTGGAGGAGAGAGAATCAGAGGTCAACTCAAAAATCACTCATTTCAAGGACATAGTCATACTGCTCTACAATTAAGATTCAGGGGTCGGAAAGCTAGGATTGGGTAGCTCTCCTTTGGTGGCCACTGTTGCTACAGCTGCCTTCCCAACTCATGGAGCTGGAGACTGGAAATGGAAAGGCCGCTGCAGGAAAACCCCATGTCTCCAGTGATGACCCTATTGGCCAGTAGAAATGGCCAAAGTGCAGGAAAATGGTCTCTTCCTCATTTCCACCTTGTAAATCTTACCCAAGTGCATCTAACTGGCAATAGCTAGCTTTCATCCAGAATCCTAGCTGGGGTTTCCCTGGTGGCACAGTGGTTGAGAGTCCGCCTGCCGATGCAGGGGATACGGGTTCGTGCCCCGGTCCGAGAAGATCCCACATGCCGCGGAGCGGCTGGGCCCATGAGCCATGGCCCTTGAGCCTGCGTGTCCGGAGCCTGTGCTCCGCAACGGGAGAGACCACAACAGTGAGAGGCCCGTGTACCGCAAAAAACAAGAAATAAAAACAAACAAAAAAACAGAAAAAAACCCAACAGAATCCTAGCTGAAAGGGAGCCTGAGAAATGCCATCTTTAACCTTCTCACTTCTGCAATATAAAAAGGCTCACTAGAAGGGAGTGGGAATAGATGTTTAACCCCAACTGAAGCTAGTCAACTCACTAGATTTCTGACTATGGATTGACTGGAATGTGAGCTCCATGCAGGCAGAGGTTTTTGTCTGATTTGTTTTCTGCTGTGTCCTCAGAGCCTAAAATATTACAAACTAGTTGCTAAATAAACGGGTAGATACACATCAAAATGAATGTCTCCTCAGGAGCTCTTCGGGTGAACATCAAAAAGATAACAATAGTGGCAAGAGGTCCAAGTTACTCTGACAGTGTCTGGGGTCTACGTTGCCTTCCTTGAATCTAGATGAGCTTTATGATTGTTTTGACCAGTGGATGGAAGTGATGCTGTGTCAGTTTCCAGGCTGGCCTTAAAAGAAATGCAGCTTCCAGGACATGTCTCTGCCATGTAAAAAGTTCAACTACCCTGACGGACAGACCATGTGGAGAGGCTCTGAGACTACACAGCTAAACCCAGCCTTTCAGGCATTCCCATCAAGTGCCAGGCATATGAGTAAGACTGTGTTGGACCCTCCAGATCAGCCTAGCTGCCAGTTAGAACATTACCAATGAACTCTGATTCATTCCAGATGGAAGAAAGGAATCACCCAAATCAGGCCCACCCAAATTCCTGACTCAAAACTTGTGAGATATTATACAGTGGTTGTTTTAAACCACTGAGTTTTGTTACATAGCAATAGATAACCAGAATACACTTCAAGTGTGATATTAATGAATGCAAAGCTGCCTGTGGTAAAGATGCAGAAAACGTTCCATTTATATCTCATGTAGATTTCCAGGGTCATAATTTTAATCCTGTCTGGTGAGATGTACTAGAACACCCTAGTTTTGTTCAAGAATTATTCTCTACAGAGCAACAGATCTTGGGTATTTCCAAATGATACAGATTTGTTGGGGAAAAATATGAATAATAGTAACCGTATGGAAAAGATGTCTGTGGTTAAAGTAAAGATAACATACTCAGGAGACTGGAAATGCTTTGCTCTAAAGACAGCAATGGGGGCTTCCCTGGTGGCACAGTGGTTAAGAATCCACCTGCCAATGCAGGGGACACGGGTTCCAGCCCTGGTCCGGGAAGATTCCCACATGCCACTGAGCAACTAAGCTGGTGTACCACAACTACTGAGCCTGCACTCTAGATCCTGCAAGCCACAACTACTGAGCCCACGTGCCACACTACTGAAGCCTGTGCACCTAGAGCCCATGCTCCACAACAAGAGAAGCCACGACAATGAGAAGCCCGCACATCACAAGAGAGAGTGGCCCCCGCTTACCGCAACTAGAGAAAGCCCATGCACAGCAATGAAGACCCAACACAGCCATAAATAAACAAACAAACAAACAAATAAATAAATAAATAGAAAGACAGCAATGAGATTTGGTTCAAGATTGCAGAGTAGAAGGACGTGCTGTCACTCCCTCTTGTGAGTAGAAGGACGTGCTGTCACTCCCTCTTGCGAGAGCACCGGAATCACAACTAACTGCTGAACAATCATCAATAGGAAGACACTGGAACTCACCAAAAAAGATATCGCACATCCAAAGATAAGGAGAAGCCACAATGAGACAGTAGGAGGAAAGCAATTGCAATAAAATCAAATCCCGTAACTGCTGGGTGGGTGACTCACAACTGGAGAACACTTATACCACAGAAGTCCACCCACTGGAGTGAACGTTCTGAGCCCCACGTCAGGCTTCCCAACCTGGGGGACCGGCAGTGGGAGGAGGAATTCCTAGAGAATCAGACTTTGAAGACTAGCAGGATTTGATTGCAGAGCTTCGACAGGACTGGGGGAAACAGAGACTCCACTCTTGGAGGGCGTTCACAAAATAGTGTGCACATCAGGACCTAGAGGAAGGAGCAGTGACCCCATAGGAGACTGAACTAGATGTATCTGCTAGTGTTGGAGGGTTTCCTGCAGAGGTGGGCAGTGGCTGTGTCTCACCGTGAGGACAAGGACACTGGCAGCAGAAGTTCTGGGAAGTACTTCTTGGCATGAGCCCTCCCAGAGTCTGCCATTAGCCCCATGAAAGAGCCCGGGTAGGATCCAGTGTTGGGTCGCCTCAGGCCAAACAACCAACAGGGAGGGAACACAGCCCCACCCAATAGCAGACAAGCAGATTAAGTTTTACTGAGCTCTGCCCACCAGAGCAACAGCCAGCTCTACCCACTACCAGTCCCTTCCATCAGGAAACTTGCATAAGCCTCTTAGATAGCCTCAACCACCAGAGGGAAGACAGCAGAAGGAAGAAGAACTACAGTCCTGCAGCCTGTGGAACAAAAACCACATTCACAGAAATATAGACAAGATGAAAAGGAAGAGGGCTATGTACAAGATTAAGGAACAAGATAAAACCCCAGAAAAACAACTAAATGAAGTGGAGATAGGCAACCTTCCAGAAAAAGAATTCAGAATAATGATAGTGAAGATGATCCAGGACCTCGGAAAAAGAATGGAGGCAAAGATCGAGAAGATGCAAGAAATGTTTAACAAAGACCTAGAACAATTAAAGAACAAACAGAGATGAACAATACAATAATTGAAATGAAAACTACACTAGAAGGAATCAATAGCAGAGTAACTGAGGCAGAAGAACGGATAAGTGACCTGAAAGACAGAATGGTGGAATTCACTGCTGTGGAACAGAATAAAGACAAAAGATTGAAAAGAAATGAAGACAGCCTAAGAGACCTCTGGGACAATATTAAACACGACAACATTTGCATTATAGGGGTCCTAGAAGGAGAAGAGAGGGAGAAAGTACCCAAGAAAATATTTGAAGAGATTATAGTCGAAAACTACCCTAACATGGGAAAGGAAATAGCCACCCAAGTCCAGGAAGCACAGAGAGTCCCAGGCAGGATAAACCCAAAGAGAAACACACTGAGACACACAGTAATCAAATGGGAAAAAATTAAAGACAAAGAGAAATTATTGAAAGCAATAAGGGAAAGATGACAAATAACATGCAAGGGAACTCCCATAAGGTTAACAGCTGATTTCTCAGCAGAAACTTTACAAGCCAGAAGGGAGAGGCATGATATACTTAAAGTGATGAAAGGGAAGAACCTACAACCAAGATTACTCTACCCTGCAAGGATCTCATTCAGTTTCAATGGAGAAATCAAAAGCTTTACAGACAAGAAAAAGCTAAGAGAATTCAGCACGACCAAACCAGCTCTACAACAAATGCTAAAGGAACTTCTTTAAGTGGGAAACACAAGAGAAGAAAAGGACCTACAAAAAACAAACCCAAAACAATTAAGAAACTGGTCATAGGAACATACATATTGATAATTACCTTAAACGTAAATGGCTTAAATGCTCCAACCAAAAGACACAGGCTTGCTGAATGGATACAAAAACAAGATCCATATATACGCTGTCTACAAGAGACCCACTTCAGACCTAGGGACACATACAGACTGAAAATGAGGGGATGGAAAAAGATATTCCGTGTAAATGGAAATCAAAAGAAAGCTGGAGTAGCAATACTCATATCAGATAAAATAGACTTTAAAATAAAGAATGTTACAGGAGACAAGGAACGACACTACATAATGATCAAGGGATCAATCCAAGAAGAAGATATAACAATTATAAATATATATGCACCCAACATCGGAATACCTCAATACATAAGGCAACTCTTAACAGCTATAAAAGAGAAAATCGACAGTAACACAATAATTATGGGGAACGTTAACACCTCACTTATACCAATGGACAGATCATCCAAAGTGAAAATAAACAAGGAAACAGAAGCTTTAAAAAACACAGTAGACCAGATAGATTTAATTGATATTTATAGGACATTCCATCCAAAAACAGCAGATTACACTTTCTTCTCAAGTGCGCACGGAACATTCTCCAGGATAGGTCACATCTTAGGTCACAAATCAAGCCACAGTAAATTAAGGAAAATTGAAATCATATCAAGTATCTTTTCTGACCATAACACTATGAGTTTAGAAATCAATTATAGGAAAAAAATGTAAAAAACACAAACACATGGAGGCTAAACGATACGTTACTAAATAACCAAGAGATCACTGAAGAAATCAAAGAGGACATTAAAAAATGTCTAGGAACAAATGACAATGAAAACACGATGATCCAAAACCAACGAGTTGCAGCAAAACCAGTTCTAAGAGGGAAGTTTTTTTGTTTTTTTTGTGGTACACAGGCCTCTCACTCTTGTGGCCTCTCCCGTTGCGGAGCACAGGCTCCGGATGCGCAGGCTCAGCAGCCATGGCTCACGGGCCCAGCCGCTCCGCGGCATGTGGGATCTTCCCGGACCGGGGCACAAACCCGTGTCCCCTGCATCGGCAGGCGAACTCTCAACCACTGCGCCACCAGGGAAGCCCTAAGAGGGCAGTTTATGGCAATACAATCCTACCTCAAGAAACAACAAACATCTCAAATAAACAATCTAACCTTACACCTATAGGACCTAGAGAAAGAAGAACAAAGAAAACCCAAAGTTAGTAGAAGGAAAGAAATTATAAAGATCAGAGCAGAAATAAATGAAATAGAAACAAAGAAAACAATAGCAAAGATCAATAAAACTAAAGGCTGGTTCTTTGAGAGGATAAAAACAATTGATAAACCATTAGCCAGACTCATCAAGAAAAAGAGGGAGAGGACTCAAATCAATAAAATTGGAAATGAAAAAGGAGAGGTTACAACAGGCACTGCAGAAATCCAAAGCATCCTAAGAGATTACTACAGACAACTCTATGCCAATAAAATGGGCAACCTGGAAGAAATGGACAAATTCTTAGAAAGGTATAACCTTCCAAGACTGAGCCAGGAAGAAATAGAAAATATGAACAGACCAATCACAAGTAATGAAATTGAAACTGTGATTAAAATCTTCCAACAAACAAAAGTCCAGGACCAGATGGCTTCACAGGTGAATTTTATAAAACGAACAGAATCCAACAACACATTAAAAGGATCATACACCATGATCAAGTGGGATTTGTCCCAGGGACGCAAGGATTCTTCAATATACACAAATCAATCAATGTGATACACCATATTAACAGATTGAAGAATAAAAACAATATGATCATCTCAATAGATGCAGGAAAAGCTTTTGACAAAATTTAACACTCATTAATGATTAAAAACTCTCCAGAAAGTGGGCACAGAGGGAACCTACCTCAACATAATAAAGGCCATATACGACAAACCCACAGCTAACAACATTCACAATGGTGAAAAACTGAAAGCATTTCCTCTAAGATCAGGGACAAGACAAGGACGTCCACTCTTGCCACTATTATTCAACATAGTTTTGAAAGTCCTAGCCACGGCAATCAGAGAAGAAAAAGAAAAAAAGGAATACAAATTGGAAAAGAAGAAGTCAAACTGTCACTGTTTTCAGATGACATGATACTTTACATAGAGAATCCTAAAGATGCCACCAGAAAACTACTAGAGCTAATCAACGAATTTGGTAAAGTTGCAGGATACAAAATTAATACACAGAAATCTCTTGCATTCCTATACACTAATGATAAAACGTCTGAAAGAGAAATTAAAGAAGCACTCCCATTTACCACTGTAGCAAAAAGAATAAAATACCTAGGAATAAACTTACCTAAGGAGACAAAAGACGTGTATGCAGAAAACTACAAGACACTGATGAAAGAAATTAAAGATGATACACACAGATGGAGAAATATACCATGTTCTTGGATTGGAAGAATCAATATTGTGAAAATGACTATACTACCCAAAGCAATCTACAGATTCAATGCAATCCCTATCAAATTACCAATGACATTTTTTACAGAACTAGAACAAAAAATCTTAAAATTTGTATGGAGACACAAAAGACCCCAAACAGCCAAAGCAGTCTTGAGGGAAAAAAACGGAGTTGGAGGAATCGGACTCCCTGACTTCAGACTATACTACAAAGCTACAGTAGTCAAGACAATGTTGTACTGGCACATAAACTGATATATAGATCAATGGAACAGGAAAGAAAGCCCAGAGATAAACCCACACACCTATGGTCAACTAATCTATGACAAAGTGGCAAGGATATACAATGGAGAAAAGACAGTCTCTTCAATAAGTGGTGCTGGGAAAACTGGACAGCTGCATGTAAAAGAATGAAATTAGAACACTCCCTAACAGCATACACAAAAATAAACTCAAAATGGATTAGAGCCCTAAATATAAGACTGGACACTATAAAACTCTTAGAGGAAAACACAGGAAGAACACTCTTTGACAAAAATCACAGCAAGATCTTTTTTGATCCACCTCCTAGAGACATGGAAATAAAAACAAAAATAAACAAATGCGACCTAATGAAACTTAAAAGCTTTTGCACAGCAAAGGAAACTACTAACAAGATGAAAAGACAACCCTCAGAATGGGAGAAAATATTTGCAAATGAATCAACAGACAAAGGTTTTATCTCCAGAACATATAAACAGCTCATGCAGCTCAATATTAAAAAAACAAACAACCCAATCCAAAATGGGCAGAAGACCTAAATAGATATTTTTCCAAAGAAGACATACAGATGGCCAAGAAGCACATGAAAAGCTGCTCAACATCTCTAATTATTAGAGAAATGCAAATCAAAACTACAGTGAGGTACCACCTCACAGCAGTCAGAATGGGCATCATCAGAAAATCTACAAACAACAAATGCTGGAGAGCGTGTGGAGAAAAGGGAACACTCTTGCACTATTGGTGGGAATGTAAATTGATACAGCCACTATGGAGAACAGTATGGAGGTTCCTTAAGAAACTAAAAGTAGAATTACCATATGACCCATCAATCCTACTACCGGGCATATACCCAGAGAAAACCATAATTCAAAATGACACATACACCCCAATGTTTATTGCAGCACTATTTACAATAGCCAGGTCATGGAAACAAACTAAATGCCCATCTGCAGACGAATGGATACAGAAGATGTGGTACATATATACAATGGAATATTACTCAGCCATAAAAGGAACGAAATTGGGTCATTTGTAGAGACGTTGATGGACCTAGAGACTGTCATACAGAATGAAGTAAGTCTGAAAGAGAAAAACAAATATCGTATGTTAACACATATATGTGGAATCTGAAAAAATGGTACAGATGAACCAGTTTGCAGGACAGAAATTGAGACACAGATGTAGAGAACAAACGTATGGACACCAAGGGGAAAAAGTGGTGGTGGGGGAGGTGGTGTGATGAATTGGGAGATTAGGATTGACATGTATACACTGATATGTATAAAATGGATGACTCATAAGAACCTGCTGTATAAAAAAATAAATAAAATAGAATTCAAAAAAGAAAAAAAAAAGCAATGGTTATTGCACATCTTGAAAATGTGAATTTATTCTACTCCAAAGCCTTCTTACTGGTTTAAATTTCGACAAAACTGTGAAAAAGACTATGATAATGTTCATGAAGGGCCGAGTAGGCATAAAGTGACCCACATCTTTATTATATCAATGACTAGATTGCTATAGATTTCTTTTTAAGAGCTAAGTAATTATTGTGGTAAAAGCATATCATAAAATTTACCACCTTTACCATTTTAAGTGTACAGTTCAGTGTACACTTAACAGTAGTGTTAAGTATATTGACATTTTTGTGAAACAGGTCTCCTAAGTCTTTTTATCTTACAGAATTGAAACTCTCTACCCATTACACAATTCCCCTTTGTTCTCTCCCTCCAGCCACTGGTATATTTATTTTTTTTAATGTTTATTTTTATTTATTTATTTTGGCTGCACTGGGTCTTAGTTGCAGCATGTGGACTCTTTAGTTGCAGCATGCGTGCAGGATCTATTTCCCCAACCAGCGATTGAACCTGGCCCCCCTGCATTGGGAGCTCGGAGTCTTACCCGTTGGACCACCAGGGAATTCCTCAGCCACTGGTATGTATGACCTCAGATAAGTAGAATCATACAGTATTTGTCTTTTTGTGACTAGCTTATTTTACTTAGCATAATGGCCTAAAGGTTCATCCATATTGTATCATGTGACAGAATTTCCTTCGTTTTTAAGGCTGCATTGTATTCTAAAGTATATTAAAAAATAAAGTATGCATATACCTTATTTTATTTATCCATTTATCTGTCAATGGATATTTGGGTTGCTTCTACCTTTTGGCTATCGTGAATAGTGCTGCTATAAACATGGGTGTGCAAATATCATTTTGAGACTGTGTTTTCAATTCTTTTGGCTATATATTCAGAAGTGGGATTGCTGGTCATATGGTAGTTTGATTTTGAATTTTTTGAGGAACTGCCCTACTGTTTTCCATAGCAGTTGCACCATTTTACGATCCCATCAACTATCGATTGCTTTAGAGGCTCAAATCTCATGTACATATTAAGATATTGCCTTAAGTACCATAGAGAAGTCAACAGAAACAAAAGCTAGACCATTAGCCTCTCAGATCAATCAGGAGAGTTTAAGTTGATAACTATTACAAAACAGTGATTCATTATGTGTTTTTATTGGAAATATATAATTTAGAGAACTTATTTTTAGATAGCTTTAGTGTAATTAGGCTTGTGTTTTGATTTACGTTTTGGCTTTTGTTTAGAAAGACATGGCCATAATACTTTTGGATTATTTGAATGTTAAAACTTGAATGAAATATTTCAAATCTACAGAAATAATATAGCAAATATCTAAGTAGTTATAACTCGGCTTGAGCAAAACCATATTTTTAGCATATTCCTTTTTTTAAAATAATTAATTAATTAATTTATTTTTTGGCTGCCTTGGGTCTTCGTCGCTGGGTGCGGGCTTTCTCTAGTTGCAGTGAGAGGTGGCTACTCTTCATTGCGGTGCACGGGCTTCTCATTGTGGTGGCTTCTCTTGTCGCAGGGCACGGGATCTAGGCGCGTGGGCTTCAGTAGCTGTGGCACACAGGCTCAGTAGTTGTGTCACACTGGCTCTAGAGCGCAGGCTCAGTAGTTATGGTGCACGGGCTTAGTTGCTCCGTGGGATGTGCCTGGACCAGGGCTCGAACCCGTGTCCCCTGCATTGGCAGGTGGATTCTTAACCACTGCACTACCAGGTAAGTCCCTAGCATATTTCTTGATATCTGTCCCCAGGAGTAGTGCAGTAGGGCAGGAAAAAAACCCCAACAAACATTTCCACTCTTGCTGACCATGACAGCAAGCACAATTGTCTGAAGTCAGAGAAAAGAAACTAGTAAATAAATGAATCCATACTTACTCTTCCTGTAGTTTTTTTTTTTTTTTTTTTTTTTTTTTTTTTGCGGTACGCGGGCCTCTCGCTGTTGTGGCCTCTCCCGTTGCGGAGCACAGGCTGCGGACGCGCAGGCTCAGCGGCCATGGCTCACGGGCCCAGCCGCTTCGCGGCATGCAGGATCTTCCCGGACGGGGGCATGAACCCGTGTCCCCTGCATTGGCAGGCAGACTCTCAACCACTGTGCCACCAGGGAAGCCCTGTTCCTATAGTTTGAGAGGAATCATGGGCTCTGTAGTCTTGCAGACCTGGATTCAAGTCATGGGTTTGCTTCTTGCCAGTTATGTGGCCTTGAGCAAGTTGCTTAACATAACCCTGCCTCAGTTTCCTCATCTCTAAAATGGAGATAATCATAATACTTCCCAAGATTGTTGGGATGATTGAAAGAGAAATATGAGCATTTATATATTTACTGTGTATGGTACGTAACACATAGTGAAGCTTCAGTAAATATTAGTAATTACTTGTTTTGTTTATTGAGCACCTACTATATGCCAACCACTCTTCTAGTGCTGAGAATTTAGCAGTGAACAAGAGAGATATAGACCCCCATGGAGCTTACTTTCTAGTGACAGACGATAAATAAACAAGGTAATTTCAGATAGTGATAGGGACTATGGAGAAAAGATAAGGTATGAGAAGGGGATGGAAGAGCTACTTTAGACGGGAGATGGGGGTCATGGGGGGCCTGCGTGAAGCCTTCAGAACTGAAATTTAACTGAAAGTAGCAGAAGGAATAATTCATTGGAACGTTTGGAGAGGAGTGTTCAAGAGAGCAGAAAGGGTATTTGCTTAGACCCTGAGGCAAGAAAGCTTGGTTTGTACAAGAAGCACAAAGGAGAACAGGATGGCTGTACGTGAGGGTAAGGGAGGCTGGAAATGACATCAGAGAGTTGGGAAGGGCAGGCCAAGAAGGGCCTTGTAGACCATAGTAAAGAGCTTGGATTTTATTCTTAAGGGACTGTGAAGACATTGGAGGGTTTTTATTGATAGGAGGTGCAGCATTCTTTGCTCTGGGGAGGTATTTGTGTTCTTTCTTGTAGGTGTGTTTTAGAATTATGTGTATGTGTATGCTTTAGGAAAAACTTTTCTGGGGATACCACATTGGTTACTCATGTGCTCCCCCTGGTGGAGTTGTTGGCTCAGCTTGCATGGTTTTGGATAAGCAAAAGCAAAGTAAATGAGCAATTGATCCTTTTAGTCAACAAGCATTTATTGGGTGCCCTCCACATGCAACGTTCTGTTCTGGTACTGAAATACATCTGGGAACAAAACAGACAAACATGCGTGCCCTCATGGAGCTCACATTCTGGTGGGGGGAGGAAGGGGAGGGAGATGGGGGTGGGGGCAAGATGTTAAACCAAATTCACTAGCAAATTGTTGGACGGGAAAAATGTTATTACAGAAAAATTAAGTGAGGGAACTGGACTAGGAAGTGCAGGGAGGATGGTAATACTTTAATTATTTTTTAAACATCTTTATTGGAGTATAATTGCTTTACAATGGTGTATTAGTTTCTGCTGTATAACGAAGTGAATCAGCTATACATATACATACGTCCCCATATCGCCTCCCCCTTGCGTCTCTCTCCCACCCTCCCTATCCCACCCTTCTAGGTGGTCACAAAGCACTGAGCTGATCTCCCTGTGCTATGCGGCTGCTTCCCACTAGCTATCTATTTTATATTTGGTAGTGTATATATGTCCATGCCACTCTCTCACTTCGTCCCAGCTTACCCTTCTCCCTCCCTGTGTCCTCAAGTCCATTCTCTACGTCTGCATCTTTATTCCTGTCCTGCCCCTAGGTTCTTCAGAACCATTTTTTTTTTAAGATTCCATATATATGTGTTAGCATACGGTATTTGTTTTTCTCTTTCTGACTTACTTCACTCTGTAGGACAGACTCTAAGTCCATCCACCTCACTACAAATAACTCAATTTCGTTTCTTTTTATGGCTGAGTAATATTCCATTGTATATATGTGCCACATCTTCTTTATCTATTCATCTGTTGATGGACACTTAGGTTGCTTCCATGACCTGGCTATTGTAAATAGAGCTGCAATGAACATTGTGGTACATGACTCTTTTTGAATTATGGTTTTCTCAGGGTATATGTCCAGTAGTGGGATTGCTGGGTCATATGGTAATTCTATTTTTAGTTTTTTAAGGAACCTCCATACTGTTCTCCATAGTGGCTGTATCAATTTACATTCCCACCAACAGTGCAGGAGGGTTCCCTTTTCTCCACACCCTCTCCAGCATTTATTGTTTGTACAGTTTTTGGTGATAGCCATTCTGACCAGTGTGAGGTGATACCTCATTGTAGTTTTGATTTGCATTTCTCTAATGATTAGTGATGTTGAGCATCCTTTCATGTGTTTGTTGGAAATCTGTATATCTTCTTTGGGGAAATGTCTACTTAGGTCTTCTGCCCATTTTTGGATTGGGTTGTTTGCTTTTTGATATTGAACTGCATGAGCTGCTTGCAAATTTTGGAGATGAATCCTTTGTCAGTTGCTTCATTGGCAAATATTTTCTCCCATTCTGAGGGTTGTCTTTTCATCTTGTTTATGTTTTCCTTTGCTGTGCAAAAGCTTTTAAGTTTCATTAGGTCCCATTTGTTTATTTTTGTTTTTATTTCCATGTCTCTAGGAGGTGGGTCAAAAAGAATCTTGCTGTGATTTATGTCACAGAGTGTTCTGCCTATGATTTCCTCTAAGAGTTTTATAGTGTCTGGCCTTACATTTAGGTCTTTAATCCATTTTGAGTTTATTTTTGTGGGTAATACTTTAATTTCAAATATAGTGTTAGGAAAGTTCTCATTGAGAGGGTGACATTTGAACCAAGATGTAAAAGAAGTGATAGGGTGAAAGATGCAGTTATCTGGAGGAAGAACATTCTGGGCAGAGGGATCAGCAAGCACAAATACCCTGAGTCTATGTGCAGGTTAGAAGAATAGCAAAGAGGCCAATGTGCCTTGAAAAGAGGGTTAATGGAAAGAGTAGGAGATGAGGTTATTTGTACTGGAGGGTGTCAAGTCTTGAGGGTCCTCTAGGCTTATGCAGGATTCTGGTTTTCACTTTGAAATAGGAATCCACTGGAGGAGGGACCTGATCTGATTAAGGTTTTAACAGGAGCCCACTGCTGCTGTGTTAATAGACCCTGGAAGGGCAAGTGTATAAAAACAGCAAACAGCCACACATTAACTGTGGCTTATACCAACAGAGGCAGTAAATAGTCATAATCTGGACAGATTTTAAAGGTAGATCCTGCAGAATTTGCTGATGATTTAGATGTATGGTGTCAGAGACAGGAGTCAAGGATCTCGGTAAATGATATTGCTTAGTAAATTGTCATAGGAAAAGGTGATCAAAGAAGATACAGCCAAAAAAGGTAGGAAAAAAACGTACTTTAGAGGTGTATCAACTAATAGTGTTTATTTTTTCTGGATTTTGTGTTATTCATGAAATTTTTAAAACTTGTGATTTCTTTGCTAACACTAAAGATTCATTTTTAGACCTAATATTGTATTTGTAATTGTGGGTTTACTTAAAGAGAGCCCCCGAATTGAATAAACTTCAGGCCCCCACAAAACCTTAATTCAACCCTGCTTCTTTTCCATATTGGGGTGGTAATTTAACGTTAACGAAGCATTTAAAAACCTTGTTTCTGATAAAATTATTACATAAAATATTGTGCAAGAAATAGAGGTTAACTGGAAGCTCAATACAATATTAGGAATAAACTAATACCGGAATAAAACCATCACCTTGGGCTAGCCTCCCCTCCAAGTGCCTTCCAGAATTTCCTAGCGATTCTTCCTCCCACAGTTTTTCTGAATCTACCAAATACGTCCAACATTTCACTTTCGCTTTAGAGAGACAGGAATTACACGCAACTTAAAACACCTTCCTGAAACATGAGTGCTGAGTATTTTTTTTTTTACCGGTGCTGCTTGGGCCTCAGTGGTACCCAGGCGCCGCGTGAACCAACCTACCCGCCCCAAGCACCACCGAGGGGCCGGGAGGGCCGTAACTAGGGGCGGGGCTCCCGGGACGGCCGAGTGGGCGGGGTCTAGGCGCTTCCCCGCCCCGCATGTGTGAGGCCTGACACATGCGCCCAAAGGCTTCTGTTAGAACGAGGTGTGGATTGTGTGATGACCCTGGCCGCCAACTTCCGGTTTCTAGGGATGCGCATCCGGGTCACACTAACGCCGCCGTTTCCTGCAGCCGCTTGGTCCTCCTGTGTGTTTGGACCGGTCCCCATGTCCTGCTGTGGGGTCTCTGCAGCCTTTGGGTGAGTCTCCGCTGCCGACAGGTTCTGAGTGCGGCCGGTCGAGTACAGCTTGTAGAGGGCCGGGTCAAGTGTTGTGTCCCGGTCCCTGTGGGTGGGGGTTCTCTTTGCCTGTCCCTTGTCCCTGCAGTGCTTCCTGAGCTCATTTCATTCCTTCCCCCCGAAGCCGGCCTCGCCTCTTTCCCCTCAGCTGAGCCTGTTTTGTCGCCGCTCACCTCTCGCCTTGCTATTTTTCCTCCGCCTCATCCGCCTTTTAAAAGCCCTGGTTTCTTGCCTTTTCGCCTCAGCGCTTCCCTAAGCCACTGCCCCTCGGTTTTGCCCCTACTCTCACTTTAGCACCTTTCTTCCCCGACCGTTGATCCTGGGATCTTGCTGTTTTTTCACCCAGCAGGACGGCCCACCTCCTCGTTGTGCTCACCCTGCTCCACTGCGAAACTGAGCCTGTCTCTCTCCGGGGTCCTAGGTCCTGGTTCTCCAACTTCCTTCATCCTTGACCCCTACTCCTCCCGGGACGAGTAGGTGACATTTGTGCTTCGCCTGGGGTTCTCCCTCCTTTTCTTCGCTAGAGGAGGCCTTTGCCCAAGCCCGGATCTGGGCAGATTTACCCGGCCTGGGGGAAGTTTTCCTTAAGGCGCTGGGTTAGACTGAACTCTGGTAGTTTCCATGGTTAGGGAACAACAAAGGCGTTCCCAGTTCTTCGCTGGAGCACAGTTTTGGGGGCTTCCGCTAGAGCAGGCTAACAGGTGGCAGGCACTCGGAATTGCTGGTAGATTGGGCTTGTGTCATCTTGTTAATCGACAGGTCATGAGGACGTTCTGTCATTTTCTTGTTCTCTGTCCCATGAGAATGGATATGCACAGCTGAGGCAAAAATGCGGATGTTCTGGGATGATCAGCTCTTGTTTTCTGCATGGGCTTTACTTACAGGACAGTTGCTATGTTGGAGGACAGAGTTTCTTGGGAGATTATTAGCCCCAGACTTTTAACCTTATTGACAAAAATTTTAGTGTACTGTTACTGAAGAAATTTCTGCTAGAGTTCATTATAGTAATTTCGAAGTAATTTCGAATTTTCTTTAGTTGAACTCAGTGTGCATGTGTATCTTTATCTTTGCTTCTTATACGTTGTTTCTTCATTGTTACTGTATTGACAAGTTTTCTGTTTTTCTTCATAGACCAGACATTACATTACTTTATTACTTAGCATATTCTTCTGACTCTTTTTTTCTTTACTGTTTTCACCGTCTTGAAACCATCTTTTTCTCATTTTGAGACTTCAGTTTCTCGTAAATTTCTTAAATGTCTCTGTAGGCTTTTAGTCATCTCTAAAATGAAGCGATTAGTTTTAATAAGGGTTAGTGTCCTGTTTTCCAAAATTTGTTATCTGAGGTATATTTTGAGACACAGAGTTGGATAATTTTTATTTTTGTCTTTCCAATATTTATGGTGTATTTCTAGCATTTGATTACAAATGTTTTTGTGTGATCAGTTTCTGTTCTCATGTAAATTGTGCTCTAAAATTTAGTACTTCAGTGGACAGAATAAATACAGCTTTTAGCATATGCTTTTCTTTTGACTAATAAGTTATAGAAAAGTCTCCCTCGTTATATGAGACATATACATATGCAAACATAGCATAGACCTTGGTGTATTCCAAAATTGGGCTGATCCCTTCAGCTATTTTTAGCAAAGGACTTTGGAGCTTGGCCGTATTAGTCCTAGAAGCCACAGAGAAGGACCCTTCTGGTTGGCTTTCAGGAATTATTTCACTGCTGAGGGAAGCCCTTTTGAAAGCTCCTTACTAGTACTTCCTCGAACCCAGCACCTACATTGGAAACTCTAGCTTCTGTTCATCCTGGCCTCATCATTTCCCAATCTTTAAAAACTAACCCCAATGAATATGGGCTGACTCTTATGTTTTCTTACCTCCGGGCTGGTGGACCCTTTTTTTTTTGTACATACATACCCACATTTGGATTGCTGCAAGGCCCTCTTTTAACCTTTTTCATTTCTGAACTTTTTACTTCTTCAGCATGCCTGTTTAAATCTAGATTGATTTCTATAGTTCACAGCTGGAGGGAACCATAAGAGTTCAAACTTATCCCTTTATTTTACAAAATACGGAAATCAGGGTTTAAATTGGTGGTGTTTTCCCCAACGTCATTATTCACAAATAAGTCCTGTTCATGTGTTTAGAGAAATGGGTTTTAGTTCTTTCAAAGCTGTAGGCTGGAGAGCACACTATTGTATTTAGTGGTTCATTTCAATAAATTTATGTCGTAGGAATAAACGTTTTAGGTTAAGAAATCTATGATGCAGAATTTAAAATTCAAGGTTGAAGTCATTTTGCCTTCAAAGAGGGACTCCAGAAAGAAACTGTTGTACAGAAGTAGAAGTTGAAAAGTCTTAGGGAGTCTCTTTCTCTCCCTCTTTTCTTCTAAAATCTCTTTGGCCTATTATGATACAAATTCTGCATAAAAGCTCTTACGTGAAACGAACATCCTGTGGTCTCATTGGAGCAGTTGTATTCATGGTCCTATTGTTTGTACAGAACAGTGATAGACTTTCTAATTACTGAAAAGCCTACACCTCATGCTTAGCTGCCAAAGGAAAAAATATCACTAGAGACAACATAGTGTATGTGTTTTTAAAGCTCAGGAGAGGAATGACTGTCGGTTTTCTATAAAAATTTCTGCTTTAGTTTGGCAAAGTCTTAGTTTGTAGACCTGATGGCTCAATTTAAAATACATTTATGCGTATTATGCCTGCAGGGTTTTTTTGTTTGATTATTTTTGATTGTTATTTTTTGTCATTTTACTTGCTACTGTACTTTGTTTTACATGCTTTAATTTTTATCCTTGAACCCTAGGATATGTTTTAAGGAAAATGCAGTTTTAAAAATTTAAAATTTTTACAGTGTCCTGGTCATTTGTACCTTGCGGTATGATGGTTTCTGTGATCTGCCTAAGCCATTCCATGACTTCATTCTTTTTGTTTTGTTTACAGACAAAAGTCTCATAGAACTTCTTTTTTGGTAGTTGTCTAAAAGATTTTTGTGTTCTGCATATAATAGCAGGATATTTTAACTTCTTTGTGATTTAAATAGAGGAAGAATAGTTCAGAATTGTTCAACATAGAATATAGTTCAACATAGAAATAGTTCCAAATGTATTTAAGGATATTAAGAATAGTTTTTTTTCCAATACATTCATTTAATTG
Source organism: Phocoena sinus (assembly GCF_008692025.1). Lineage (NCBI taxonomy): Eukaryota > Metazoa > Chordata > Mammalia > Artiodactyla > Phocoenidae > Phocoena > Phocoena sinus. The sequence continues at coordinate 22,104,263 of NC_045763.1, read as the reverse complement.
GTATATACCAAGGGGCCGAATTGTAATATTTATAGTAAAGTGGAAAAATATGTGGACTTTCTATCTGCGGATTAACTTAAAAATACAGGTGCATGTTCTCGTACAGAATATATGGCTTAAGCAAAAACTGCCTTATTATGTTTTATTGGCAGAGAACACAGCAAACAGCAGTGACATGATCATCTTGATGTTTTTATTTGATCCCATTAACCTAAGTCCTAGGGTATCTAATTATTAAATGTAGAAATAGGGTATTTTCTCTATTATTTATAGTATATTAAAACGGATATTTGAAATATGGGCTTCATAAAACTTATCTTTGCTATTTTCCCCTTTTAAATATGTAGTAGTATTTTAAACCAGAAGAGGAACTGTAGATAGTGCTGACTTATTGTAAGTTAATTAACAGATTAGCCCAAGGCGGTCAGCGCTTAATATCTTAAAGATCTTGCTACAGATTGTGTTGGATGCACTTTAACTTATTAGCTTGGTTAATATTTGTACTAGTTAAATTTGTTTTTATTCCCTAGGAAATAAAAACAAATAGTTTTATAGTAGTTAGGAAATAGTAATAATCTTTGTAATACATTCCTTTCAGCAAATTTTTTTATTGGATACCTACTATGTACAGTTATATTACATATGTAGACAGTTCATATGAACTAGGTGACATTATACAAGGCTGATATTTACACTTAGATTCTGAATTTGACTTTATTTGTTTATATCTGAATTAAACTATAAGACTAAACATAACCTGCATCACCAGGGTGTAGGGAAAAAGAAAGACTTAACATTAGAATGAAAATAAGATTTATTTAATCCTAAAAAGGTGTCAATTCTTATCAGTACAACGGCATATGATTTTTTTAACTAGATTTTATGATTTTCTATTTTCAAAACACTCAGTGATTTCATTATTTGAGTTTAAGGTTCTTGCATTAATCTGTATCACAGCTTAATTAATATAAATAAAGTCATGTTCTTTATACATACAATTAAATAATTTTCATTTGGGAAACTTTTTCACAACTGAACTATAAAAATCTGTAGTGGTAAAGCAGTAATTTTTTTAAAAAAGCACATTTTGTGTAGCACTTACTCTGTGCCAGGAATTACCAAGTGGCTTACATATAGTATTAACGCTTTAATCCTTACAACACTATGAAGTAAGTACTATATTTATCTCCATTTACAAATGAGAAAACCAAGGCACAGAAGTTACACAATTTGCCCAAAGTAACACAGCTAGTTGTCAGGAGAGGTGGATTTGAACTTAGTTTTTCTAGCTCCAGAGTTCATGACCTTTTTGTACAAAGTTCTACTAGTTTAATGATTTCTTCCTTCATAGGTTAAAACAGTTAAAAAATCCAATTTCTCTGAAACATAGAAGAATACTGCATTTGGTTGGGAACTTTAGAGAGGGGTTTTACCTGGTCCTTTTATAAATGCTGGCTTAAGGCAAATTGCAAACCCTTTACTACCTAGGTTTCTTAGATGGCAAAAACCACATATTAAGAAAGCAAGTAATATCCATGTCCTTCCCTCTTAAAAAAATTATCATATGGAAGTCAATTACTTTTGAGTTATTTGGAGAAAAGGCAGTTTATTTAATAAAATGCATTCTATGTTACTGAAATGTTTATCCCTTGACATTAATTTTTTCCCTTTCTCTGATTTGCAGAATATTAAATAAATTTATGTAATAGTCTTGAACTCTGAAATCTTACTGTCCCCAATATGAATTTAGCAACTTTGAAATATAAAACAAGACTAAAGCTGAAATTTCTGACTTATCTCTAGTCTCATTTCAAGATTTGAAATATTTCAGAGTTTAACAACTTTGAAATATAAAACAGAAGACTAAAGCTGAAATTTCTGACTTACCTCTAGTCTCATTTCGAGATTTGTACAAAATTAAGTGCATCCATTTCTTTAGGACTAACATGTTTAGAGTAATATATTTAAATTAGTCTTTTTATTTTTACTTTAGAAAAGAGGAGGTGTACTTTCATAAAACAATTCCTTTTTAAATAAAAATGCAAATAATCATTTAGAATATTGTTAATCATATTACTATTACTTTTTTGTACTTTTATTATTTCCAGATTTAAAAATTTTGTTGCATCTCTAAGGGAAGGAGATGATTTTATATCAGTTGAGTGCAGCTTAATGGAAGAGCCTGGGACTTACATGTGATAAGAAGTTATTTTTCTGAGTATTTTTGAATACACTTGAGAATCATGGAATCTGGTTAACAAAAAAACTACCATTGTTTCTAGTCAGAAGTGACACTTGGTTAGGGATACTACTTATTTTCATTCTTATATACTATTAACCCCCCTTTATTAACTCAGACATGTTAATTAAGTGCACTGATTTTTAATAGTAGCTTTTGTCTTGATTTTTTTTTTCTCTGTCAGAAAAGTATTGTTATTGAGGTGAAAAGTGTAAGCTTTGCTCTGATGATTTACTTACTGGTATTTAGAATGTTCTTTACTTTGATTTAAACATTTGATTTTTATTTCAAAAGCAACTCTCTTTTATATGTGGGTTTGGTAATCAGTTTATTTTCTAAAATTTCAATAGTTTCCTTTCACCTGAAATTTAATAATGTAGCAGTTACTGAATTTAGGAAAATTGGTAGTTTGTTGCTATCAGCACTGTTACTATGGGAATGAATTAGAATGATTAGCTCTTAGGTGGAATTGAACTTATTCTTTAGTTTCCATAGTAGTTGAAAAAGATTTAGGTCAGATTCACCTGTTGTTCCTCCTTTTTTCAAAATAAGAGGGCATTTTAATTTAGCACAACGATGTTAATTTTTTCCTACTAGGTTGATTATATTAATATGATAATCTCACTCTCTTTACTGACAGCATAATCCAAAATGCGTGTGTATGACTTTTTCTTGAAATATTTCAGAATTTAGAGAACATTTTAGGATACAAAAGAGTATATACATATCTTATTAAAAAACATACCCTAGTAATCAGTGTGTTATTACTTCACTGAGTTTTTCAAATCTGTTTTTCCTTTTCATCAGTTTTTAACTTTGCTATAGGTTAGGAAGCAGTGATTAGATAACACTAAAAAATAAGTGTTCTTGAGAGTGAGTACTAGAGCTTTTGCTTATGCACCATCTGTCATATTAGTGTGGTATTTAATAGCTAGATGAACTGAAAATCTTTGCTTTATCTCATTTCTGTTTATCTCCTGTTAGTAATATTTATTTAGTGTTGGTACCTCTCATTCGGTGAAATTGTTGCTTATTTGGAATAACTATGGTAAACTATTGATTCTTACCCAGATGGTTCCTTTTTCCTTTTTTCTTCATTTTCAGAGGCTTGCCTTTAAAAAACTGTAGTTTAGAGAACCACTAAAACTTTGAGTGTTCTTTCATATGTAGCTTGAAGTGGATATTTCCCTCCTTTTTGACTGGTCAGTTTTTTTATTTTTTATTTTTAAAAAATATTTATTTTGGCTGCACGGGGTCTTAGTTGCAGTGTGCGGGATCTTTAGTTGTGGCATGCGGAATCTAGCTCCCTGATCAGGGGTCAAACCTGGCCCTCATGCATTGGGAGCACGGAGTCTTAACCACTGGACCACCAGGGAAGTCCCTGGTCAGTTTCTTAAAGTCTTTGGGTAAAATGGCATTCAAACTTTTTTGATCACAATCCCACTATAAGATGCATTTTCCATTGTCATCCAGTACTTATACACATATATGTACATATTAATATTTAAAATTGAAACAGATGTTTCATGAAACAATATTTATTTTTACTGTTGGTGATGCATTGTAATGTTTTCTATTTATTTTGTTTAATTGCATTTCATTCAAAACAAACTGTTGGTATCCACTAAATGGATATGATAACCCAGTAATGTGTTGAACCTGCAGTTTGAAAAATTCTAGTGACTGCTAGATTTTTTCCAATATTGTTTTTTGGGAATTGGAGATGTTTGGGTTTGTTAGTTTTTTTTCACTGAAATATATCTTGATTTTCTTAATCTTTTAACCTAAATAATTGTGCAGAACAGTTGAGAGAGGGAGACCCTGTTGCCCCAATTATTGTTACTGTCACCTCTGTCCTTTACTCTGTGTCTAGGCACATCATTTAAAAAACTGCAGTGATACAGAATCATGAGGTTGACAACGCTTGGTCGTGTGTAGAGCTTTTATCATTAGAATCCTTTTCTAGTTTCCATCTGACAGTCAAAGTTTAGTTTGATTAAGTTCCTTTCACAAACCTTGCTTCTGTTCTTGGCAACTAGTCAAAAGGTTACAAAGCTGCTTTATTCTGCTGTTTTCTGGCCCCATTCCAGTCTTTGTAAACCAAGAAAAGAGAGCCAAGGAGTGAAGCAGTTTTCCTTCTGTGTATATAGTCAGGCCAAAGTAACACAATTGAAGAGTCATTAGGATTTGTTACAGTGGACCGTATTTATTTATTATCCTGAGTTCATTTCCTCTAATCATAAAGGGGGAAAGATGGTAGAGATATCAACAGTTCCTAGCATATCACAGCTATTAGAGTGAGGCAGGGTCAGCAGGCATACACTACTGTTTTTACCACTACCTCCTCTTAACACGTAATGAGCACTTCCTATGTGCCAGGCACTATTTAAAGCATTTCTCTTGTATTAACTCATATTTATTTGGGAGGCCTGGGGGAAGAACGAGAATGAGAAAGAAGAAAGAAGAAAACTGGCTTTCTTAGTATCTTCTCATTACCTGGCTTGTGAGTTCTGGCTATTGGTGACTGTAGCATGACATAGCATACATTTTTTTAAATAAATAAATAAATTATTTTTGGCTGCATTGGGTCTTCGTTGCTGTGCGCAGGCTTTTTCTAGTTGCGGTGAGCTGGGGCTAACTCTTCATTGCAGTGCATGGGCTTCTCATTGCGGTGGCTTCTCTTGCTGCGGAGCACGGGCTCTAGGCATGCAGGCTCAGTAGTTGTGGCTCGCAGGCTCTAGAGCACAGGCTCAGTAGTTGTGGCGCACGGGCTTAGTTGCTCTGCAGCATGTGGGATCTTACCAGACCAGGGATCGAACCAGTGTCCCCTGCGTTGGCAGGCGGATTCTTAACTACTGTGCCACCAGGGAAGTCCCAGCATATATTTTTAACTTGGCCAGCTTTTTAAAATCATTAGTCCTGTCTGTGATGTTCTGTACTTAGGCACGAAGCTATGGTTTAAAACCTCAGGCTTTGAAGGTAGGCTGCCTGGGCTTGAATTCCACGTTGGTGAGTTATTAGGTATATGACCTTGGTTGAGTTACTCTCTACGCTTCAGTTTTCTCATCTGTAAAATGGTGATAATAGTAAACAGTACATATCTTATAGACTTATTGAGAGGATTAAAAGAGTTAATATACGTAAAGTACTTAGAACAGTGCCTGACCCATAAAAAACATTACATAAATGTTAGCTATTAGTAACTCACAACTCACAGTTGGATCTCCTGAAAGTATTTGTGACCATGATGAGTTCATATTTGCTAAGTAACAGGACGTGATTGATATTCAGTGTTTTATTGCCCAGGAGCTTGAAAACAGCTTTCCTTGAGGACTTGGAAGGAAGTTCTTGTGCAGTGTTGGAATCAAAGCCAGGGACAGAGTATCAGCTACAGGCCCAACTGGTTTAATCTTTCACAGGAATTTCTTGTTATTTGGACCTTACCTTTTTTGTTGTTGTTGTTGTGTTTTGTTTTGTTTTAAAGATTGTTTTTTTGATGTGGATCATTTTTAAAGTCTTTACTAAATTTGTTACAGTATTGCATCTGGTTTTTTTTTTTTGGCCTTTGGCTGTGAAGCATGTGGGATCTTAGCTCCCCCACCAGGGATTGAACCTGCACCCCCTGCATTGGAAGGTGAAGTCTTAACCACTGGACCGCCAAGGAAGTCCCTGGAACTTACCTTTAGTAATTTTAATATTTTGCCCTTTGAAAAATTAAGAGGAACTAGTTAATGAATTGACTTTCATTCAGGACCACATTTCTGTCCTGAGTCTGTTTAGCTTATGTGTAAGATATTTCTTTATTTTATTTTTCTTTTAACAGTTATATCATTCCTAACTATGTGCCAGACACTATTCTAAGAGCTTTATAGATATTAACTCATTTAAACCTATGACAAGTTTATGAGAAAAACACTAATTATTATTTTTCCCATTTTACAGATGAAGTAAATGAGGCTCAGAAAAGTTAAATAACTTGTCTAAGCTCCCACACCACTCATCAGTGCCAGAACTGGGATTTGAACCTAAGAGTCAGACTCCAGAGTTCATGCTTCAAGCTTGCCAAGCCTGCCTCTTACAGAGATGAATTATGTTGAAAAGGGTAAAATAGCAAGTGTTAAAAGTTACTTCACTGTTCTTTACTCTGTGTACTGAATGACAGCACTGAAATTATGTGTGATGGTGTTTTGGCTGATGGAGTTTTGAAGGAATAAATAAATTCGAAGTAAAATATTAATAAAAGATCTGTACTTAGATTTTATAGTTCTGAGAGCTAAAGACATGCATTTCAAAAGACTCCGTTCTGTTAATATAGCATGTAGTAAGTTTTGTTCAAATACTGGATAGTGGATTGATAGAAACATGTGATGGATAGATATATAGAATGCTATATAGAATTTTGATTTTAGAAAATGGGTAGTATAGACACATTTATAGAACATTCATGTTGGAGTATACCATGTGTCAGGCCACAGCACCTATAGAAAAAAATGTGATTCTCTTAGAAATGTTAACTTTAGATTAAAGGAGGGTGGAGATAAAGTTTTGGAGGCTGAGAGTTTTATGGAGTCTGGATCTCCATGCATTAGAGAAGCTCTTATGCTTTGTGACTGACACGTTACTAACAACTGAAGAGAGGTCCAAAGAGGGTTGGAAGGAATGTAGTAGAGCTGTTGGATTATTATTAAGGTCATTTTGACACTCTAATTCAGATGAAGTCATTCCTTCTCAATACTTTATACTGTGATTTTGGAATTTTTCCTGTGGAACGCTATCTCCCAATTTTATTGGAAGTTTGTGGGGAAAAGTTTGTGTTAAATATTTTTTAAAATTTATTTTATTATTTATTTTTGGCTGCGTTGGGTCTTCGTTGCCATGCATGGGCTTTCTCTAGTTGTAGCGAGCGGGGGCTACTGTTTGTTGCGGCGTGCGGGCTTCTCATTGCGGTGGCTTCTCTTGTTATGGACCATGGGCTCTAGGCACGTGGGCTTCAGTAGTTGTGGCACATGGGCTCAGTAGTTGTGGCACACAGGCTTAGTTGCTCGACAGCATGTGGGATATTCCTGGACCAGGTCGCTTGAACTCGTGTCCCCTGCATTCGCAGGCAGATTCTTAACCACTGCACCACCAGGGAAGCCCTGTGTTAATTTTTATTAAGGATAATTTTACAGATGACTTCAAAGGATGATTTTCCAAGAAGTAAGGTTAGAAATTGTAAAAACAGTTCTTTTCGGAGAATCTATTCCTGATAAAATATTTTTTCCTGTTAAGAATTTGGTATAGCCTAAGTGTATTTTTTAAAAAATTCTTTCTCAGTAAGTTCTGATAGTATTCTGTTTAGTGTAAAGTTGCTATAAATATTCCTACAGCTGACAGTACCATGATGTGTTAGTCATGCCTCTCAAATAAAGTAGCCAGAAGAATTCACCAACTTTACCACAGTCAGTTGGCTGGGCTGTTTATTTATGGAGGGAGTTAACCAACATGGTGATGGCTTTTGTCCGTCCACAGGAAGTCCAGCAGAGAAGGTATGGTTGTTTGCAGTTTTTTTGGCCACAGAAATGTGATTTGTGCTGATGCCTGAATTGTGAGAGCTAAAAGGCTCTCTTAGGATTACTTTAAAGGGAGCCTTAAAGGAGGTCAGTTGCGTGCAGGTCTGCTGGATATTTGTGTCTACTTAGCAGGACTCTTGAGTACAGAGGACTCTGAGTGAATGTGTTAGTAGATAAGTTAGGTAAGTTTTTTTAAAGGTAGTACTTGAGAAAGATTGCCATCAGCTGATAGACTTCAGTGAATTTCTGAAAGATAGGAAACAGTGAGATTGGATTGATAGAGAAACTAGGAGAAGAAATCACATCGGAAAGTATGTGTAGAAGTTTCAGAAATATACCAGACTCCAAGTAAATGAATATGAAGAACGGAAGAGTGCCTGGAGTATTCATCAGTTTCCCGGCCCTTGCTCTATTTTGAGCTTCTGGTGTTTGTCCCCTGGATAAAACCCAGAGAAATGCTTTCCAAACATATGGAACAATCTGGGGAGGGCTTTCCTTATAGTCTCTTCTCCCTGTGGCATTTAGTATATATAAATCAAATCATGTCATTATCTTGCTTGAAGCACCCATTACCTCCCCAAACTGCTTATCATGTGTTACAAGGCTGTGTGTGACCTGGCCCTTGTCTGCTTCTCAGGACTCATATCCTACCACTTATTCACTTACTAACATCAGCCTTTTTGCTATTTCTCAAACATATCAGGATGTTTTCCTTTTAGTTTCTTTACACTTGTTTCCTTCTGAAGGCCCTCTTTTACATCTTTGTATAGTTTTCTACTTTTGATTATTCACATCTTTGCTGAAATGTTGTTACCACCTCAGAGAAATTATCACCAAATCTGAAATAGCTCCCCTTTAGTCATGCTCTACTCCTTCCTTTGTTTTATTTATTTACTTATTATATTTTTGGTAACAGCTTTATTGAGATATAATTCACATACCATACAATTTACCTATTTAAAGTATATAATTCATTGGTTTTGACTACATTCACAGAGTTGTGAAACCATCACCACAACCAGTTTTATTTGTTTTTTGAATTTTATTTTATTTTTTTATACAGCAGGTTCTTATTAGCTATCTATTTTGTACATATTAGTGTATATTTGTCAATCCCAATCTCCCAATTCATTCCGCCACCACCACGCCACCACTTTCCCCGTTGGTGTCCATATGTTTGTTCTCTACATCTGTGTCTCTATTTCTGCCCTGCAAAGTGGTTCATCTGTACCATTTTTCTAGGTTCCACATATATGTGTTAATATACGATATTTGTTTTTTCTTTCTGACTTACTTGACTCTGTATGACAGTCTGTAGATCCATCCACGTCTCTAAAAATGACCGAATTTCGTTCCTTTTTATGGTTGAGTAATATTCCATTGTATATATGTACCACACCTTCTTTATCCGTTCATCTGTTGATGGGCATTTAGGTTGCTTCCATGACCTAGCTATTGTAAATAGTGCTGCAGTGAACATTGGGGTGCATGTGTCTTTTTGAATTATGGTTTTCTCTGGGTATATGCCCAGTAGTAGGATTGCTGGGTCATATGGTAATTCTATTTTTAGTTTTTTAAGGAACCTCCATACTGTTCTCCATAGTGGCTGTATCAATTTACATTCCCACCAACAGTGCAAGAGGGTTCCCTTTCTCCACACCCTCTCCAGCATTTGTTGTTTATAGCTTTTCTGATGATGCCCATTCTAACTGGTGTGAGGTGATACCTCATTGTAGTTTTGATTTGCATTTCTCTAATAATTAGTGATGTTGAGCAGCTTTTCATGTGCTTCTTGGCCATCTGTATGTCTTCTTTGGAGAAATGTCTCTTTAGGTCTTCTGCCCATTTTTGGATTGGGTGGGGATTTTTTTGATACTGAGCTGCATGAGCTGCTTGTAAATTTTGGAGATTAATCCTTTGTCACTTGCTTAATTTGCAAATATTTTCTCCCATTCTGAGGGTTGTCTTTTCATCTTGTTTATGTTTTCCTTTGCTGTGCAAAAGCTTAGAAGTTTCATTAGGTTGCATTTGTTTATTTTTGTTTTTATTTCCATTTCTCTAGGAGGTGGGTCAAAAAGGATCTTCCTGTGTTTTGTGTCATAGAGCGTTCTGCCTATATTTTCCTCTAAGATTTTTATAGTGTCTGGCCTTACATTTAGGTCTCTAATCCATTTTGAGTTTATTTTTGTGTATGGTGTTAGGGAGTGTTCTAATTTCATTCTTTTACATGTAGCTGTCCAGTTTTCCCAGCACCACTTACTGAAGAGACTGTCTTTTCTCCATTGTATATCTTTGCCTCCTTTGTCATAGATTAGTTGACCATAGGTGCATGGGTTTATCTCTGGACTGTCCATCCTGTTCCATTTATCTGTAGTTCTGTATTTGTGCCAGAACCACATTGTCTTGATTACTGTAGCTTTGTAGTATAGTCTGAAGTCAGGGAGTCTGATTCCTCCAGCTCTGTTTTTTTCACTCATGACTGCTTTGGCTGTTCGGGGTCTTTTGTGATTCCATACAAATTTTAAGATTTTTTGTTCTAGTTCTGTAAAAAATGCCATTGGTAATTTGATAGGGATTGCATTGAATCTGTAGATTGCTTTGGGTATTATAGTCATTTTCACAGTATTGATTCTTCCAATCCAAGAACATGGTATACTTCTCCATCTGTGTGTAATCATCTTTAATTTCTTTCATCAGTGCCTTGTAGTTTTTTGCATATAGGTCTTTTGTCTCCCTAGGTCGGTTTATTCCTAGGTATTCTTTTTGCTGCAGTGGTAAACGGGAGTGTTTCCTTAATTTCTCTTTCAGACTTTTCATCATTAATGTATAGGAATGCAAGAGATTTCTGTGCGTTAATTTTGTATCCTGCAACTTTACCAAATTCATTGATTAGCTCTAGTAGTTTTCTGGTGAAATCTTTAGGATTCTCTGTGTTAGTATCATGTCATCTGCAAACAGTGACAGGTTTACTACTTCTTTTCCAATTTGTATTCCTTTTATTTCTTTTTCTTCTCTGATTGCCTTGGCTAAGACTTCCAAAATTGTGTTGAATAATAGTGGTGAGAGTGGACGTCCTTGTCTTGTTCCTGACCTTAGAGGAAATATTTTCAGTGTTTCACCATTGAGAATGATGTGTGCTGTGTGTTTGTTGTATATGGCCTTTATTATGTTGAGGTAGGTTCCCTCTGTGCCCACTTTCTGGAGAGTTTTTATCATAAATGGGTGTTGAATTTTGTCAAAAGCTTTTCCTGCATCTGTTGAGATGACCACATGGATTTTATTTTTCAAATTGTTAATGTGGTGTATCACATTGATTAATTTGCATATATTGAAGAATGCTTGCATCCCTGGGATAAATCCTGCTTGATCATGGTGTATGATCCTTTTACTGTGTTCTTGGACTGTTTGCTAGTATTTTGTTGAGGATTTTTGCATCTATATTCATGAGTGATATTGGTCTGTAATTTTCTTTTTCTGTAGTATCTTTGTCTGGTTTTGGTATCACAGTGATTGTGACCTCATAGAATTAGTTTGGGAGTGCTCCTGCCTCTGCAATTTTTTGGAAGAGTTTGAGAAGGATGGGTGTTAGCTCTTCTCTAAATGTTCGATAGAATTAACCTGTGAAGGCATCTGGTCCTGGACTTTTGTTTGTTGGAAAAATTTAAATTACAGTTTCAATTTCATTACTTGTGATTGGTCTGATCACATTTTCTGTTTCTTCCTGGTTCAGTCTTGCAAGGTTACACCTTTTTAAGAACTTGTGCATTTCTTCCAGGTTGTCCATTTTATTGGCACAGAGTTACTTGTAGTAGTCTCTTATGATGCTTTGTATTTCTGTGGTGTCCATTATAACTTCTTTTTCATTTCTAATTTCATTGATTTGAGACCTCTCTCTCTTTTTCTTGATGAGTTTGGCTAAAGGTTTATCGGTTTTGTTTATCTTCTCTAAAACCCAGCTTTTTTATTGATCTTTGCTATTGTTTTCTTTGTTTCTATTTCATTTATTTCTGCTCTGACCTTTTAGATTTCTTTCCTTCTACTAACTTTGGGTGTTGTTTGTTCTTCTTTTTCTAGTTCCTTTAGGTGTAAAGTTAGATTGTTTATTTGAGATTTTTCTTATTTCTTGAGGTAGACTTCTATTGCTATAAACTTCCCCCCTTAGAACTGCTTTTTCTGCATCTCATAGGTTATGGATTGTCCTGTTTTCATTGTAATTTGTCTCCAGGTATTTTTTGATTTCCTCTTTGATTTCTTCCATGATCTCTTGGTTATTTAATGACGTATGGTTTAGCCTTCATGTGTTTATGTTTTTTACGTTTTTTTCCTGTGATTGATTCCTAATCTCATAGCGTTGTGGTCAGAAAAGATGCTTGATATGATTTCAGTTTTGTTAAATTTACCAAGCCTTGATTTGTGATACAAGATGTGATCTATCCTGGAGAATGATCCGTGCGCACTTGAGAAGAAAGTGTAATCTGCTGTTTTCGGATGGAAGGTCCTATAGATATCAGTTATACCTATCACGTCTATTGTGTCATTTAAAGCTTGTGTTTCCTTATTAATATTCTGTCTGGATAATCTGTCCATTGGTGTAAGTGAGGTGTTAAAGTCCCCCACTATTATTGTGTTACTGTTGATTTCCTCTTTTATAGCTGTTAGCAGTTGCCTTACGAATTGAGGTGCTCCTGTGTTGGGTACATATATATTTATAATTGTCATATCTTATTCTTGGATTGATCCGTTGATCATTATATAGTGTCCTTCCTTGTCTCTTGTAACATTCTTTATTTTAAAGTGTATTTTATCTGATACGATTATTGCTACTCCAGCTTTCTTTTTTTTTATTTTTAATTTTTTTTTTTGCGGTACGCGGGCCTCTCACTGTTGTGGCCTCTCCCATTGCGGCGCACAGGCTCTGGACTCGCAGGCTCAGCGGCCATGGCTCAGGGGCCCAGCCGCTCCGCAGCATGTGGGATCTTCCTGGACCGAGGCACGAACCCGTGTCCCCTGCATCGACAGGCAGACTCCCAACCACTGTGCCACCAGGGAAGCCCCTCCATCTTTCTTTTGATTTCCATTTGTATGGAATATCTTTTTCCATCCCCTCACTTTCAGTCTGTATGTGTCCCTAGGTCTGAAGTGGGTTTCTTGTAGACAGCATATATATATATATGGGCCTTTATGTATCCATTCAGCAAGCCTGTGTCTTTTGGTTGGAGCATTTAATCCGTTCACTTTTAAGGTAATTATCGATGTGTATGTTCCTAGTACCATTTTCTTAATTGTTTTGGGTTTGTTTTTGTAGGTCCTTTTCTTCTCTTGTGTTTCCCACTTAGAGAAGTTCCTTTAGCAGTTGTTGTAGAGCTGGTTTGGTGGTGCTGAATTTTCTTAGCTTTTGCTTGTCTGTAAAGCTTTTGATTTCTCCATCGAATCTGAATGAGATCTTTGCCGGGTAGAGTAATCTTGGTTGTAGGTTCTTCCCTTTCATGACTTTAAATATATCCTGCCACTCCCTTTTGGCTTGTAGAGTTTCTGCTGAGAAATCAGCTGTTAGTTAACCTTATGGGAGTTCCCTTGTATGTTATTTGTTGTTTTTCCCTTGCTGCTTTCAGTAATTGTTTTTGTCTTTAATTTTTGTCAATTTGATTACTATGTGCATTGGCGTGTTTCTCCTTGGGTTTATCCTGCCTGGGACTCTCTGCGCTTCCTGGACTTGGGTGGCTATTTCCTTTCCCATGTTAGGGAAGGTTTTTGAATGTAATCTCTTCAAATATTTTCTTGGGTCCTTTCTCTCTCTCCTCCTTCTGGGACCCCCATCGTGTGAGTGTTGTTGCGTTTAATGTTGTGCCAGAGGTCTCTTAGGCTGTCTTCATTTCTTTTCATTCTTTTTTCTTTATTCTGTTCTGCAGCAGTGAATTCCACCCTTCTGTCTTCCAGGTCACTTATCCGTTCTTCTGCTTCAGTTATTGTGCTATTGATTCCTTCTAGTGTATTTTTCAGTTACTGTATTGTTCATCTCTGTTTGTTCTTTAATTCTTCTAGGTCGTTGTTAAACGTTTCTTGCATCTTCTCAATCTTTGCCTCCATTCTTTTTCCGAGGTCCTGGATCATGTTGAATGTCATTATTCTGAATTCTTTTTCTGGAAGGTTGCCTATCTCCACTTTATTTAGTTGTTTTTTTGAGGTTTTATCTTGTTCCTTCATCTGATAAAAAGTCCTCTGCCTTTTCATTTTGTCTGTCTTTCTGTGAATGTGGTTTTCCTTCCACAGGCTGCAGAATTGTAGTTCTTCTTGCTTCTGCTGTCTGCCCTCTTGTGCATGAGGCTATCTGAGAGTCTTGTGCAAGCTTCCTGATGGGAGGGACTCCGTCCTCTGTTTTATTTTCCAAAGTATTATTACTTTGGGGACTTCCCTGGTTCAGTCGTTAAGACTTTGCCTTCCAATTCAGGGGGTGTAGGTTCAATCCTTGGTCAGGGAGTTAAGATCCCACATGCCTTGCAGCCAAAAAACCAAAACAGAAAAAATTTTACAACAAACTCAATAAAAGACTTTAAATGTGGTCCACATCAAGAAAAAAGATCTAAAAAGAAAAGTATTATTACTTTGTGAAATTGTATTACCTTATGTATTTGTTTATCTTCCTGTTGGAATATAAGTTCCTTGAGGCTGGGAACTTTGTGTTCATCACTGAATTCCCAGTATCTAAACTAGTGCCTGGCACATAGTAGACACTCAATAAATATTTTATAAGTGAATGAATGAATTTGGAGGTTAGAGAAAGAAGCAAGCACAGCTTGAAGCAACTATAGACTTCCACCCAAAAGCAGTGGAAGCAAAAAGCAAAGTGAGTAGCTAGCTAAGAAGTGTTTCTCCCCCAGATAAAGCTATGATAGCTACTCTCTAAAGTTAAGAGTCCTGGCGTGGGAGACAAGAGATATCCCTAGTAATTTATATGATGTTCAGAAGAGGAAAGAATTCATATCCAGAAAGCAGGTGACCTGCAGACACTGCCTAACTGAATGTTTCACCCCTCTTCCATAGTTACTAGAAGTGGATGTATATAACTAGAACCTGCATATAATAATATACGAACAAAGATTCTCACCCACTGTGAGATACACTGTTTAGTTGAAATTCCTCGGGCTTCCCTGGTGGCGCAGTGGTTAAAAATCCGCCTGCCAGTGCAGGCGACATGGGTTCAAGCCCTGGTCCAGGAAGATCCCACATGCCGTAGAGCAACTAAGCCTGTGCACCACAACTACTGAGCCTGCGCTCTAGAGCCCGTGAGCCACAACTACTGAAGCCCACGTGCCACAGCTACTGAAGGGTGTACGCCTTCAGCCCATGCTCTGCAACAGGAGAAGCCACCATAATGAGAACCCTGCACGCTGCAACGAAGAGTAGTCCCCACTCGCCGCCACTAGAGAGCCTGCACACAGAAATGAAGAAGCAATGCAGCCAAAAATAAATAAATAAATAAATTTATTAGGAAAAAAAAAAAGAAATTCCTGACTGCAAATATGAACTACTAACCTAGACTTATCAGCCATTTAAGAAAAATTAATTCTATGCAAGAGAGGTACGAAATGCTTCCAACACTAAAGAAAATAGTGAATAGTATAAACTGAAGGAGATTTAAAGATAAGCATTGTTAGTAATTTCAGAGGAAATGAAAAAGGAAATAAATTTTAAGAATCAGAAAGTGTGAATAGCAAATTAATAAGTATAAAGATTGAGCTGAATTGAAATGCAAAGGATGTCAACAATAATGGCAGAGTAAGAACTTCTGAAAATTCTCCTTCGTAAAAGCAGCGAGAATACTGGCAAAAATAGTCAGAATCAACTCTTTCAGGACTCTGAAAATTAACTACAGGCTTGCAGCAATCTGAACATTTATTCAAGAAAAATGGCTGAATCTCAGCAAAAACAGTGAACTTTGTATAGCATTTTAGCTTGCATTGTTCCCATTCTCCTCTCTCCAGCTTCATAGTAGCCTTGGAAACCAGCAGCCCCCAGTCACGATGAGAACTAGCAACCTGGAAGCCACTGGAAGGGGCAGAACAAGATTGGAGCTCCTTCACAGCCCTGTTCCCAGAAAATTGTCATTATTTGACCTGTCGGGAGGTTCCTTGAAAGACCTCATTCTCAAGACTATATTTGACCTGAGTGGAGCTCACCCTGTACAAATAGCCTTTCCCCTCTCAGGGTGTCCATTTAAAACAATTAAAAGCAGTTATTGAACATCATAAATTCAGTACTAGAAAACAGATTCAACAGTACATTAAAATAATATTCTACAATGCCAGAGTTTCATCTCTGAACCAAATGCATATATGGTTCAATATTAGGAAATCTAGTAATATGCTATATTAATAGTCGAGAGAAAAACCAGATGGTCGTTTTTTTGGATGCCAAAAAAGCACTTGACCAATGTCATGCTTAGTAGTGGTATGCTGGATGTATTTTTATTAATGTGAGGAACAAGAAAAGGATGCCCAGCAATTAGCACTGTTACTTAATATTATAGTGGAGGTGTAAGCCAATATCATTAGGTAAGAAGAAGAAATAAAGAAGTTAATATTGGGGAAAGAGGAGCTATTTTTATGCAGCTGGGGAAAGTATACACGTGAAACTCAAGAATCAACCATCTTACTATTCTCATTGTTAGAAACAATAAGAGACTTTGGTAACATGGGAGTTTACAAAATTAATGTACCAATATCAACAACTATCCTATATATAAAAAATAACTTCTTTAGAAATGAAAAATATAACAAATGAAAAGATAAAATGCCAACATAAAGAAACGTAGAGGATCTGCTAAGAGATGTTTTTAAAAAAAGATTAAGTAACTGGAAATACATCCTGTGTTATTAGATAGGAGAACACAATATTGTAAACTCATCATTTCCCCCTAAATTAATTTATGTGTTTAATGCAATTTAAATTAAAATATCATTTTTTAAAAAAACTTTGATAACATTACCCTGAAGTTTGTTTGGAAAGCGTCTACTTTTTTTTAGTGATTAAGTTTAATTTGTGTATCATCCTTTTTGAGTTGCATTCAGAGGAGATTCCAGAGTTTGAGATTGCTGGCCTCTGTAGATTTGATCCCTTCATTTTAGACCAACCAGAAAATAATAGCCTCTGGGAAAATTGTTTCAATTAAGAGTCTTTATCAAGAAAAAGAGTAAGTTCCTAAAATTTACTCTTCTTGTTTACTTTGTTGCTTGAAGTTAGCATTAACAGCTTTTATTGGTTAAATTAATGAAGCCTTTATATTTTTACTCTGATATATACATTTTAGTGTTTAGTTAAATGGCATTTTCAACACTGACATAAAATTTTGAAAGCAGCCAAAACACACTAATTACGATTTCTTTCAGAATATGTCTTAAAACACCTGGCATATTCTACCCTCTATTTTATTTTAGTGTTTTTCTTCTGGTTTCAGATATTCTATGAATATTTTATGTTGAGAAAGAATTCTAGGGCTCTATTCAAGAAAAACAAAAAAGGAAGCTCCAAAGAAAGAAGTATATGCCCCCTCCAAAAAGAGGTATTTGCTTAGTTAGAAAAGTCATGTTTTTCTAATGACAAAAATTTCTGATTATCCAGTATCATTCTGTAATCTGTTTATTAATGTTCTTAATACAGTGCTTAGCACAGTGTTACAAAGTTTTAAGTTAAATTTTGAGTAAGTGCTTTTATGAAGAAGCATACTACTCTATAGCTATCACAAAATGACTTCATGAAAGAAATACAAAATAGGAACTTCAGTCAATCAAAATAGAAAAATATGAGCTTCAGTCTTGAGGCATGGTGTGCCTAAGAAAGTTATTCAAGACCAGCTGGAAAGGAGGACTTGATTATCTTTCGGGTTTAGCTCTAGCAGTATTTTTTTTTTCCCCAAGCAGAACACATCATATAGTCCAGTACAGTGATTGTATGCTGGTTTTAAATGCTATCTTACAGATACT
Organism: Phocoena sinus; assembly: GCF_008692025.1. Lineage (NCBI taxonomy): Eukaryota > Metazoa > Chordata > Mammalia > Artiodactyla > Phocoenidae > Phocoena > Phocoena sinus. The sequence goes on along the minus strand of NC_045763.1, from coordinate 22,086,492 downwards.
AATACTTGTTTGTTCTCAAGGCATTAGATGGATCACTAAGGTGTCTCAAGATCCATGAAACACCTGGGACCACCAATTTTACTATGTTACCTGGAAATATCTTCAACTATAAATTTAGGATTTGACCCAGAGTGAAAGCCGGAAAATGCTAATTTTGTAATATGACAGTTCTGTTAGGCAAACTGTCCAATTATTTGGAAAGCTTTTTATTCTTCTTAATGTTTGGAAGCATTTTTGCAACTGTATGTATAATCATGTTCTGTCGTCTTATTTACATACTTTTCTTCATTTCCTACCTTTGTTTTCAGCTTATGTGTTTCATTCAGTGGCCAGATGGCCAACAAACCCAAGCTGAGAGGTAATAGCAAAAACGAATGAAAAACAAAATAAACTTCTTTACAAATAGTATTAGATTCCTGTGGGTGCCATAATAAATTGCCACAAATTTGGAGGCTTAAAACAACAGAAATTTATCCTCTCACAGTTCTGGAGGCCAGAGGTCTAAAATCATGGTGTTGGCAGGGTTGCGCTCCCTCCATAGGCTCTAGGGGTAGAATCCGTTCCTTGCCTATTCCAGCTTCTAGTGGCTGCTGGCATTCTTTGGCCATATCACTCCAGTCTCTGCCTCCATATTTATATCGCCTTCCCCTCATTGTATGTGTGTGGGTGTTAAATTTCTCTCTGCCTTTCTCTTAAGATGGCATTTATGGCCTATCCAGATAATCCGGGATAATCTGCTCATCTCAGAATTCTTAAATACATCTGCAAAGACTCTTTATTCCAAATTAGGTAACATTTATGGGTTCTGGGGATTAGGATGCGGACCCATCTTTGGCCAGAAATGTTTCATGATAGCTGTGTATATTTGTGTTTGGGGAAAGTGATTGATTTCATACTTGATCTCTCTCTCTCCCCACCCTCTCTCCTTCCCTCCCTCCCTCCCTCCCTCCCTCTTTTCCTTCATTCCTTCCCTCCTTCCTTTCTCAGCCTATTAAGGGACAGAAACTTAAGGTCTCCTAACTCCTCACCTCTAAGTAAGTAGTGTGTGTGTTGTGATCCCTTGTTATGTATGTGATATTAAGATTTGATTTAAAGCATATCAGTCCTTTTTTTGATTTGAAGGGAACTTTTCACTTAACATAGAACTTAAAAATGATGTTCTTCAAATCAGTTAATAAAACCTTGTAAAGAATTAAAGACTTAGGCATTCCTGGTGAGAAATGAGAAAAGTGAAGATTTGAATTCTTTGTGCCTCTAAATATATTGAAGGTTCTTAATGAACTGGTTTTAAGTAGATATTTAGAGGAATCAAGAGCCTAGAAATTGTACTTGGTTGAACAAATATTTATTGATTGCCTGCTATGTGCACTCAGATACTAAAAAGAAGGCAGTCTCTGCCATTGTGGAATTTAGGATCAAGATTCCACAGGAATCTTAGGACCAAAGGAAAATTAGTAGTTTTGACAGAATTGTTAACTGCCAGATTTATAGAACACAGTAGGGGTCAGAGAAGTAGTTTTGAAGAATTCTTAATTATTAATTAATAATGAAGCAGGGAACTCTTTCACTAATAACTTTGAGGTTTTGGTAAGTTAGGAGATATTTTGTTTTTCCAAAACCATGATACTCATCTCTGACTAGAAATGGTAAAATAATTTATTTTTATATCCTGTATAATTAAAATTACCTGTTTCATTAACAATAGGTCGAAGTTTGTGTCTTGTAAATTAAAGACTTATGGCTATAAAGAGAAATCAAATTGTTATTTTTGCTAGATTGTACAAGAAATTAAAAAGTAGCTTAAAAGAAGAATCTTTTTAGGATTTTTAGACAGTCCTTAAAGTACCAGTTAACAGTAGTGAAAAAGAAGTTTTGAGTTTATAAATTTAAAACATTTTAAAACTTTCAAGAGTATGACCATGAGGTCAAACTAATGTAACAGAATAGTTTGAGATTTAATGAAAGAAAAGGAGTAAATAGCTTAAGTTAATATTAGGAATGTAATTTTAAAAGGGAGGGTCGTGTGCTCAATTCTATCTATCTATCTATCTATCTATCTATCTATCTATCTATCTGTATATCTATATTTTTGGCTGCGTTGGGTCTTCATTGCTGCGCGTGGGCTTTCTCTAGTTGTGGCGAGTGGGGCCTACTCTGTTGTGTGCGGGCTTCTCATTGTGGTGGCTTCTCTTGTTGCGGAGCATGGGCTCTAGGCATGCGAACTTCAGTAGTTGTGGCACGCGGGTTCAGTAGTTGTGGCTCATGGGCTCTACAGCTCAGGCTCAGTAGTTGTGGTGCACGAGCCTAGTTGCTCCGCGGTATGTGGGATCTTCCTGGACCAGGCAGGGCTCGAAACCGTGTCCCCTGCATTGGCAGGTGGATTCTTAACTGCTGCACCAACAGGGAAGCCCTACTTTTGATTTTTATTAAACTATTTAAGGTATTATTATTATGCTGTAATTAATGTTAAATCTTACCTTTTTTTCATCTTTTAAATGAGCTTTTATTGAAATAGGTTGCAGTTTCATTTAATATAGAATATAGAATTACAGATTAGATAAATCATTCTCCACACGTTGGTTGTTTCTAATTTTTTATTACTGTGAACAAGAAACTTACTCAATTTTTAAAATAGAGTTAGCTTTTTACTCCTCTATTTAATTTTGGGGGGAAAATCCAAGAAAAATTATTCAGGCCATGGGCAATTTTATGACCTCTTTTGTACTCTAACCAGAGAACAGTCTGAATATACATACAATTTTACAGCAGTGCCTGAATATTTCTTTTCTTCTTATGGCCCACATAACTTTAGGTTTTATTGTTTAGATTTATTTTTGGTAATTTAATACGTGTGAAGTGGTATCTTAAAAATATTAAAATTTATTCAGTTAGTAGTGAGAATCTTTTTTCCAAAGTGCTGATTTGATCTTGGTTGTTACTTAAACTGTTTGTATCCTTTGATGGATGTGTATGTTAGTCATCGTTTGCCGCATAACAGATGAGCAGTAAATGTTGAACTGGTTGGGTTTATTTTATTTTTTATTTTTAAAATTTATTTTTATTGTATTTATTTATTTTTGGCTGTGTTGGGTCTTCGTTGTTGCACGCAGGTTTCCTCTAGTTGCGGTGAGCGGGGGCTACTCTTCATTGTGATGTGTGGGCTTTTTCATTGCAGTGGCTTCTCGTTGCGGAGAACAAGCTCTAGGCACATGGGCTTCGGTAGTTGGAGCACATGGACTCAGTAGTTGTAGCTCATGGGCTTAGTTGCTCCGTGGCGTGTGGGATCTTCCTGGACCAGGGCTCAAACCTGTGTCCCCTGCATAGGCAGACAGATTTTTTTTTTTTAATTAATTAATTTATTTTTATTTTCGGCTGAGTTGGGTCTGTTGCTGTATGCGGGCTTTCTCTAGTTGTGGCAAGTGGGGCTACTCTTTGTTGCGGTGTGTGGGCTTCTCATTGAAGTGGCTTCTCTTGTTGCGGAGCATAGACTCTGGGCACACAGGCTTCAGTAGTTGTGGTTTGCGAGCTCTAGAGCGCAGGCTTAGTAGTTGTGGCACAGGGGATTAGTTGCTCCATGGCATGTGGGATCTTCCCGGAGCAGGGCTTGAATCAGTGTCCCCTGCATTGGCAGGCAGATTCTTAACCACTGTGCCACCAGGGAAGTCCGGCAGACGGATTCTTAACCACTGCGCCACCAAGGAAGCCCTGTTTGGATTTATATTGTAGACATTAAGCTTTTTCTGTCATAATTATTGCAGGCATTGCTTCCATTTGTTATATCCTTTTTTTGTTTGTTTGTTTTGTTTTTGTTTTTTTTTTTGCGGTACGCGGGCCTCTCACCGCTGTGGCCTCTCCCGCTGCGGAGCAACAGGCTCCGGACGCGCAGGCTCAGTGGCCATGGCCCACGGGCCCAGCCGCTCCGCGGCATGTGGGATCCTCCTGGACCGGGGCACGGACCCACGCCCCCTGCATCGGCAGGCGGACCCCCAACCACTGCGCCACCAGGGAAGCCCTGTTATATCCTTTTAATTTTAGATTTGTTGTTTTTTCACTGCATGAAAGTATGTTTTACATAACCAGATCTGTCAATTTGTTGCTTATGCTTTCCTTCATTGCCCCAAATTTTATCTCTTTCCCACAGATGCAATAAATATGCTCTTCTGTTTTCTCCAAAATTATTTGCAAGCTTATTGGTTTTTCATATATTTAGAATTACTCATAGTGTATGGTGTGGATATGTTTTTCTCCACATTGATATTCAGTTTTTCTGACCAGTTTTTAAAAATTTTATTTATTTTTGGCTGCGTTGGGTCTTCGTTGCTGTGCGCGGGCTTTCTCTAGTTGAGGCGAGCGGGGGCTACTCTTTGTTGCAGTGCGTGGGCATCTCATTGCAGTGGCTTCTCTTGTTGCAGACCACAGGCTCTAGGCGCACGGGCTTCAGTAGTTGTGGCTCGTGGGCTCTAGGGCTTGCAGGCTTCAGTAGTTGTGGCGCATGGGCTCAGTAGTCATGGCACATGGGTTTAGTTGCTCTGTGGCATGTGGGATCTTCCCAGACCGGGGATCCAACCTGTGTCCCTTGCATTGGCAGGCGGATTCTTAACCTGCACCACCAGGGAAGTCCCCTGACAATATATATATATTTTTTTGCGATACGCGGGCCTCTCACTGTTGTGGCCTCTCCCATTGCGGAGCACAGGTTCTGGACACGCAGGCTCAGCGGCCATGGCTTACGGGCCTAGTCGCTCCGCGGCATGTGGGATCTTCCCGGACTGGGGCACGAACCTGTGTCCCTTGCATCGGCAAGCGGACTCTCAACCACTGCGCCACCAGGGAAGCCCTCCCTGACAATATTTGTTAAATAATGATTTTCTCCACTTATGAGCACTTTTTGGATTTGGTCATTATTTTGCTCTTTCTAGTCTCAGGCGTCTTTGTAGTTTTTTTTTCTTGTGGTAAGTATACATAACAAAATAAACAGTTTTAACCACTTTTAGGTATACCATTCAGTAGCATTAAGTACATTCACAATGTTGCACAGCCATCAGCACTCTCCTCTATTGTCTTTATTTGATATATTTCTACTTTAGTCTGAAAACATGATTGCTCTTATTCTCAGGCAGATTGTTTAAATCTCTGAATCCCAGTTGCCCTGTCCATAGTATGAGGATGGTACCAGTTGTGTTTCAAAATGGCTGAGGAGATAAAATTAAGTAAGGCAACGAATGTAAAAATACCTGGTGGATTTTATATGCTCAGTAAATGATAGGTCTCTTATCCTCCCCACTGTAATTGATTTTAAAGACTGGTGTAGGGCAGATCTTCCTTAATTGCCTCTGTTATTCTCCTCCAAGATGTTCATTATTATTTTTGCCTAATTTTCAGTAAGAAATTTGTAGGTATTGGAATAAACCTTTGTTTACTTCTTGTTTGAAACCTATTGTAAGTGTTCTATAGATTGTGAAGCCCAAATGAGTATTTAGTATCATCCCCACTGACACTACTAAGTACTGTTCTGCAAGAGACCATAGAAATGTTTTGAAATCATTTTCCTGACATCTTTTCCGATTATGCTTTATGAGGCCTCCTAGTTTATAAAATAGAATTTATTTTGAAGAGATATCTTTAGGCTTTATGTTTGGTACTTTGGGTGTTAGGACACTTGTTTCTGAATTAATTAATAGATCCTCTTTAGAAGAGATCAGTTATTGTTGAATAATAATACTTGAAGTAGTTTTCTTCAAGCCACCTAGAAGAGGGTATTTTGCTCTTTGTTTTTATTCTTCAAGGCATACATATAATTATATTTGAGGACACCATGGTAAACATTTGCTAATTACCTACTTCTTTTATATCCTAAAGTAATCCACATATTAATAAAAATCATAAGTGATGATATACTACTTTTTTGATACCTTCTTCAGGCTACTGTTGTTTATAACTATTGTTGAGATATATTTAATTTTGGGAAACGTGCTGTTCATTTTCCCTAGGGAAACTTCTGTAGACTTTTTTGTGGTGTGCTCTAAAAATACATATAAGGCTTTGGAAGGGGGTAGTAAATAGACTTCTAAAATACAGTAAAGTCAGTGGTCAAATTTATGAGCTACCTGTTTTCTACTTACAGCTGAACAAAAGATATTCGGTTAGGGCTTCCCTGGTGGCACAGTGGTTGTGAGTCCACCTGCCATTGCAGGGGATGCGGGTTCGTGCCCTGGTCCGGGATGATCCCACATGCCGCGGAGCGGCTGGGCCCGTGAGCCATGGCTGCTGCGCCTGCGCATCCGGAGCCTGTGCTCCGGAGCGGGAGAGGCCACAACAGTGAGAGGCCCGCGTACCGCAAAAAAAAAAAAAAAAAAAAAAAAGATATTCAGTTAACTCCTGAATATCTCTGTGCACACTTTGCCATATGCAAATTCCCCTTCTAGGACCTATAATGAGACTGTTCTGCTCTATTTTGACACTTCTCGTGATGTTGTAATTAAGAGTGATGTATACTTTGTTTTCATTGAAAACAATTTGACCTTTATTCTGTGTTTTAAACTATAAATATGTATATACACAGTATATATATATTTCCCCTTCCTATACTTAAGAGCTATAATAACATATTGAAGTAATCTAAGTTCTTGCTTGTGGCCATTTATAATTACAGGGTAAATAGTATGTTGAAATTGGTACAAAACAGAAAATTTGAGGTAAGAATCTAATGAGAATTTTGAAATAAAATATTTGTTACTTTTTATTTCCCTTGTAATTTTTAAGTATTAAAAATAAAAATTATACTGTCATATTACAGAAGAATCCTGCTTTATGAGCGTGTGCAATCACAATGTTTAAAATTATGTGATCTTTTCAAACAAACCAAAATTCCTATTTTTTCATTGTTAGTATTTGCAGGTAGGGAAATGTGAAATCTTAGGAAATACTATTTCTGTACTCAGTTACAGGTTTTCCCAGATTTCTGCCCGTGAAGGCATGTGGATACTGATAAATTCTCTCCAAAAAAGCTGGTAAAACAGCTGTATTTAGAAGCCAACAGTAAGAATTGAAACTAGAAAATTATGAAAAGACATTACTATCCAAATGCCTTGAAGGTACTTAAAACAGTTAACTCAGAGTATGTTATGTTATTTCATTGGCTGTTTGACTAAGTTAAAATTATATTCATTTACACTACATTAAGTATCCACTTCTATGTCAAGCCGTTATATTATTGGATATTTCAAAAGATGAATCTCATTGAACGTAGAATTATGTCAGGTTTTATATATATATATATAATTTATTTTATTTTATTTTATTTTTTTTATACAGCAGGTTCTTCTTATTAGTTATCTATTTTATATATATTAGTGTATATATGTCAATCCCAATCTCCTAATTCATCCCACCACCACTGCCCCCCTCACCCCACCCCGCTTTCCCTCTTGGTGTCCATACGTTTGTTCTCTACATCTGTGTGTCTATTTCTGCCTTGCAAACTGGTTCATCTGTATCATTTTTCTAGATTCTACATATGTGTGTTAAGATATATTTTTCTCTTACTGACTTACTTCACTCTGTATGACAGTCTCTAGATCCATCCACGGCTTTACAAATGACACAATTTCATTCCTTTTTAATGTCTGAGTAATGTTCCACTTTATATATGTACCATATCTTCTTCATCTATCCATCTATCAGTGGGCATTTAGGTTGCTTCCATGTCCTGGCTATTGTAAATAGAGCTGCAATGAACATTGTGGTGCATAACTCTTTTTGAATTGTGGTTTTCTCTGGGTATATGCCAAGTAGTGGGATTGCTGGGTAATATGGTAATCCTATTTATAGTTTTTGAAGAAACTTCCATACTGTTCTTCTTAGTGGCTGTATCAATTTACATTGCCACCAACAGTGCAAGAGGGTTCCCTTTTCTCCACACCCTCTCCAGCATTTATTGTTTGTAGATTTTTTGATGATGGCCATTCTGACCGGTGTGAGGTGATATACCTCATTGTAGTTTTGATTTGTGTTTCTCTAATAATTAGTGATGTTGAGCAGCTTTTCATGTGCCTCTTGGCTATCTGTATTTCTTCTTTGGAGAAATGTCTATTTAGGTCTTCGGCCCATTTTTGGATTGGGTTGTTTGATTTTTTTAATATTGAGCTGCAGTAGCTGTTTATATATTTTGGAGATTAATTCTTCGTCTGTTGATTCATTTGCAAATATTTTCTCCCATTCTAAGGGTTGTCTTTTTGTCTTGTTTATGGTTTCCTTTGCTGTGCAAAAACTTTTAAATTTCATTAGGACCCATTTGTTTATTTTAGTTTTTATTTCCGTTACTCTAGGAGATGGATCAAAAAAGATCTTGCTGTGATATATGTCAAAGAGTGTTCTTCCTGTGTTTTCCTCTAAGAATTTTGTAGTGTCCGGTCTTGCATTTAGGTCTCTAATCCATTTTGAGTTTATTTTTGTGTATGGTGTTAGGGAGTGTTCTGATTTCATTCTTTTACATGTAGCTGTCCCAGTGGTTTTCCCAGCACCACTTATTGAAGAGGCTGTCTTTTCTCCATTGTATATTCTTGCCTCCTTTGTCATAGATTAGTTGACCATAGGTGTATGGGTTTATCTCTGGGCTTTCTATCCTGTTCCATTGATCTATATTTCTGTTTTTGTGCCAGTACCATATTGTCTTGATTACTGTAGCTTTGTAGTGTAGTCTGAAGTCAGGGAGTCTGATTCCTCCAGCTCCATTTTTTTCCTTATAGATTGCTTTGGCTATTTGGGGTCTTTTGTGTCTCTATACAAATTTTAAGATATCTTTGTTCTAGTTCTGTAAAAAATGCCATTGGTAATTTGATAGGGATTGCATTGAATCTGTAGATTGCTTTGGGTAATACAGTCATTTTCACAATGTTGATTCTTCCAATCCAATAACATGGTATATCTCTCCATCTTGTTTCTGTCATCCTTGATTTCTTTCATCAGTGTCTTATAGTTTTCTGAGTACAGGTCTTTACCACCTTAGGTAGGTTTATTCCTAGGTATTTTATTCTTTTTGTTGCAGTGGTGAATGGGATTGTTACCTTGATTTCTCTTTCTATCTTTCATTGTTAGTGTATAGGAATGCAAGAGATTTCTGTGCATTAATTTTGTATCCTGCTACTTTACCAAATTCAATGACAAGCTCTAGTAGTTTTCTGGTGGCATCTTTAGGATTCTCTATGTATAGTATCATGTCATCTGCAAACAGTGACAGTTTGACTTCTTCTTTTCCGATTTGTATTCCTTTTACCTCTTTTTCTTCTCTGATAGCCATGGCTACGACTTCCAAAACTATGTTGAATAATAGTGGTGAGAGTGGACATCCTTGTCTTGTTCCTGATCTTAGAGGAAATGCTTTCAGTTTTTCACCATTGAGAATGATGTTTGCTGCGGATTTGTTGTATATGGCCTTTATTATGTTGAGGTAGGTTCCCTCTATGCCCACTTTGTGGAGAGTTTTTGTCATAAATGGGCGTTGAATTTGTCAAAAGCTTTTTCTTCATCTGTTCAGATGATCATATGGGTTTTATACCTTAATTTGTTAATATGGTGTATCACATTGATTTGCGTATATTGAAGGATCCTTGCATCCCTGGGATAAATCCCACTTGATCATGGTGTATGATCCTTTTACTGTGTTCTTGGACTATTTTCTACTATATTGTTGAGGATTTTTGCATCTATATTCATGAGTGATATTGGTCTGTAATTTTCTTTTTTTGTAGTATCTTTGTCTGGTTTTGGTATCAGGATGATGTTGGCCTCATAGAATGAGTTTGGGAGTGTTCCTTCCTCTGCAGTTTTTTTTTTTTTTTTTTTTTTTTTTTTTTTTTTTGTGGTACGCAGGCCTCTCACTGTTGTGGCCTCTCCCGTTGCGGAGCACAGGCTTCAGACACGCAGGCTCAGCTGCCATGGCTCACAGGCCCAGCCGCTCCGTGGCATGTGGGATCTTCCCGGACCGGGGCACGAACCCGTGTCCCTTGCATTGGCAGGCGGACTCTCAACCACTGCGCCACCAGGGAAGCCCTGTTGGAAGATTTTTAATCACAGTTTCAATTTCATTACTTGTGATTGGTCTGTTCATATTTTCTGTTTCTCCTGGTTCAGTCTTGGAAGGTTATACCTTTCTAAGAATTTGTGCATTTCTTCCAAGTTGTCCATTTCATTGGCATAGAGTTGCTTATAAGTAGTCTCTTAGGACGCTTTGTATTCTGCGGTGTCTGTTGTAGCTTCTCCTTTTTCATTTCTAATTTTATTGATTTGAGTCCTCTCCCTCTTGATGAGTCTGGCTAATGGTTTATCAATTTTGTGTATCTTCTCAAACAACCTGCTTTTAGTTTTATTGATCTTTGCTATTGTTTTCTTTGTTTCTATTTCATTTACTTCTGCTCTGATCTGTCTGATTTCTTTCCATCTGCTAACTTTGGGTTTTCTTTGTTCTTCTTTAGTTCCTTTAGGTGTAAAGTTAGATTGTTTGTTTGAGATTTTTCTTGTTTCTTGTGGTAGGCTTGTATTGCTATAAATTTCCCTCTTAGAACTGCTTTTGCTGCATCCCGTAGGTTTTGGATCGTCGTGTTTTCATTGTCATGTGTCTCTAGGTATCTTTTGGGTTTCCTCTTTGATTTCTTCAGTGATCTCTTTGTTTTAGTAACGTATTGTTTAGCCTCCATGTGTTTGTGTTTTTTACTTTTTTTTCCTGTGATTGATTTCTAATATCATAACGTTGTGGTCAGAAAAGATGCTTGATATGTTTTCCTTTTTCTTAAATTTACCAAGGCTTGATTTGTGACCCAAGATGTGATCTGTCCTGGAGAATGTTCTGTACGCAGTTGAGAAGAAAATGTAATCTGCTGTGTTTGGATGGAATGTCCTATAAATATCAATTAAATCTATCTGGTCTATTGTATCATTTAAAGCTTGTGTTTCCTTATTAATTTTCTGTCTGGATGATCTGTCCATTGGTGTAAGTGAGGTGTTTACCTCCCCCAGTATTATTGTGTTACTGTAGATTTCCTCTTTTATAGCTGTTAGCAGTTGCCTTATGTATTGAGGTGCTCCTGTATTGGGTGCATATATATTTGTAATTGTTATATCTTCTTCTTGGGTTGATCCGTTGATCATTATATAGTGTCCTTCCTTGTCTCCTGTAACATTCTTTATTTTAAAGTCTATTTTATCTGATATGAGTATTGCTACTCCAGCTTTCTTTTGATTTCCATTTACATGGAATATCTTTTTCCATCCCCTCACTTTCAGTCTGTATGTGTCCCTAGATCTGAACTGGGTCTCTTGTAGACAGCATATATATGGGCCTTGTTTTTGTATCCATTCAGCAAGCCTGTGTCTTTTGGTTGGAGCATTTAATCCATTCACTTTTAAAGTAGTTATCGATATGTATGTTCCTATAACCATTTTCTTAATTGTTTTGGGTTTGTTTTTGTAGGTCCTTTTCTTCTCTTGTGTTTCCCACTTAGAGAAGTTCCTTTAGCATTTGTTGTAGAGCTGGTTTGGTGGTGCTGAATTTTCTTAGCTTTTGCTTGTCTGTAAAGCTTTTGATTTCTCCATCGAATCTGAATGAGATCCTTGCCAGGGTAGAGTAATCTTGGTTGTAGGTTCCTCCTTTTCATCACTTTAAATATATCCTGCCACTTCCTTCTGGCTTGTAAAGTTTCTGCTGTGAAATCAGTTGTTAACCTTATGGGAGTTCCCTTGTATGTTATTTGTCGTTTTTTCCCTTGCTGCTTTCAATAATGTTTTTTGTCTTTAATTTTTGTCAATTTGATTACTATGTGCATTGGCGTGTTTCTCCTTGGGTTTATCCTGCCTGGGACTCTCTGTGCTTCCTGGACTTGGGTGGCTATTTCCTTTCCCATGTTAGGGAAGGTTTTTGAATGTAATCTCTTCAAATATTTTCTTGGGTCCTTTCTCTCTCTCCTCCTTCTGGGACCCCCATCGTGTGAGTGTTGTTGCGTTTAATGTTGTGCCAGAGGTCTCTTAGGCTGTCTTCATTTCTTTTCATTCTTTTTTCTTTATTCTGTTCTGCAGCAGTGAATTCCACCATTCTGTCTTCCAGGTCACTTATCCGTTCTTCTGCCTCAGTTATTCTGCTATTGATTCCTTCTAGTGTATTTTTCATTTCAGTTATTGAATTGTTCATCTCTGTTTGTTTGTTTTTTAATTCTTCTCGGTATTTGTTCTTTAATTGTTCTAGGTCTTTGTTAAACATTTCTTGCATCTTCTCGATCTTTGCCTCCATTCTTTTTCTGAGGTCCTGGATCATCTTCACTGTCATTATTCTGAATTCTTATTCTGGAAGGTTGCCTATCTCCACTTCATTTAGTGGTTTTTCTGGGGTTTTATTGTTCCTTCATTTGGTACATGGTCCTCTGCCTTTTCATTTTGTCTATCTTTCTGTGAGGGTAGTTTTCGTTCCACAGGCTGCAGGATTTTAGTTCTTGCTTGTGCTGTCTGGTGGATGAGGCTATCTACAAGCCTTTGCAAGCTTCCTGATGTGAGAGACTGGTGATGGGTAGAGCTGGGTGTTGCTCTGGTGGGCAGAGCTCAGTAAAACTTTAATCTGGGCTGAGTTCCCTCCCTGTTGGTTGTTTGGCCTGAGCTGTCCCAGCACTGGAGCCTGTAGGCCCTTTGGTGGGGCTAATGGCAGACTCCGGGAGGGCTCACACCAAGCAATACTTCCCAGATCTTCTGCTGCCAGTGTCCTTGTCCCTGCAGTGAGCCGCAGACACCCCCCGCCTCTGCAGGAGACCCTCCACACTAGCAGGTAGGTCTAGTTCAGTCTCTTATGGGGTCAGTGCTCCTTCCCCTGGGTCCTGATGCACACACTACTTTGTGTGTACCCTCCAAGAGTGGAGCCTCTGTTTCTCCCAGTCCTGTCAAAATTCTGCAGTCAAATCCCTCTAGCCTTCAAAGTCTGATTTTGTGGGAATTCCTCCTCCTGGTGCCGGACCCCCAGGTTAGGAAGCCTGACATGGGGGTCAGAACCTTCACTCCAGTGGGTGGACTTCTGTGGTATAAGTGTTCTCCAGTCTGTGAGTCACCCACACAGCAGTTACAGGATTTGATTTTATTGTGATTGCGCCCCTCATTACGGCTTCTCCTTTATCTTTGGATGTGGGTATCTTTTTTGGTGAGTTCCTGTTGATGATTGTTGAGCAGTTAGTTGTGATTCTGGTGCTCTCACAAGGGGGTGTATGCGCATGTCTTTCTATTCCACCATCTTGAGCCATTCTCAATGTCAGGTTATATTAATGGTAAGAAAATATCAAAATACACAATTAAACTCTAGAACTAGTACACGGAAGTGAGAAAACTAAGGTTTGTATGGTAATTCTGTACTTTTTTTTATTATCCAGTACTGGAGCACCTTGTCTGTGTTATATAACACTTTCATCTGGTGGTTAGTAAATGTGACTTTCGATTGTAAGTGTGTGCCACTTGTAGAAAATGGTGTAAGATCTTAATATTAAAAGTTTTATTATCACATTGATAAATGCTAGAAGCATGATAAATACTTGCGTTCTTTTATCTAGTATATTTCAGGTGTGTGACATTACAAAATATTGGAAGGAAGGAAGAATCCTATATTGATGGAAGGTAGTATCTTAGATGCATGTTGTAATGGAATTACAAAATTTATAGTCATTATTAATATATTTTATATACAAGTGTACCAGAATATATGTTTACAAACTTCACATATATCACATGTTGCCAGTAGAATCCCAGAAATTCTGTAATAAATCATACGCATCCTTTGTAGGTTGCCTTTTTGTTTTAAAATTATCAAAATTATTGGTGGTCATTGATTAATTACTTGATTTTTTTAAGGTTTTTTTCCAAATGTAGAAATTATCTGTGACCCTTTTCTTTCCCTGAATTGAAAAATGAAGACGATAAAGGTGATTTTTAAGATGGAAACAACAGAAGGTGCTTATTTTCAAAGAAGAAATAGAGGTAGAAAAGAATGTCTTCCAATCTTTTCCCTTAAAGAAGGTTTTCTTTCAACTTAGAATTTATCTCAAAAATAGAAAGCTGTTCCCTTTCTGTTATAAAATCACTGTAATATTACCATATTCCTAAGAAACAAAATTCAGGATTTTAACATTTTGTTTTATGTGGCTTGAGAATTTATTTCCCCACTATTAAGAGTAGTATTTCTTACCTTTTAAAACCCATGACCGGGTTTCCCTTGTGGCGCAGTGGTTGAGAGTCTGCCAGCCGATGCAGGGGACATGGGTTCGTGCCCTGGTCCGGGAAGATCCCACATGCCGTGGAGCAGCTGGGCCCGTGAGCCATGGCCGCTGAGCCTGCGCGTCCAGAGCCTGTGCTCCGCAACAGGAGAGGCCACAACAGTGAGAGGCCCGTGTACTGCAAAAAAAAATAAATAAATAATAAATAAATAAAACCCATGACCCCTTTTGATTTATAAAAAAATCTATGTTCTCCTTTAACATTATTCATATTTTTAAGATAAATTCATTTCTGTGTTTAAAACAAAAGTTAAAGGACATGTTATTAGTACCTTTTTTCTTTTTTTTTTTTTTAACACAATTTTTCTTACTTTCCTCTTGTTTAGGCGTAGATTTATAACCCTTCCTCCATGAGAAAGAATATCCCTTCCTTCTCCTTTGCTGAGAATCTACTAATTAGAGATTGCAGTCATTACAGTTATGGCTTTCAATTGAGTAAAACCTGGGATATCACTTTTTGTTTAGATGAGATCTGGTCACACAAAAGTTTAACAAATGAGGTATTAAAGGCATTACATTTCTCTAATGATTTGACCCTAGTTTGCTTTTTCTTTTGGGATGAAATCATGTATGTATTAAATACATTATGTACATTGACACTGTTAAAATGCCATAAAGACAAGACATTTCATTTTAAAACTAAAACAGATATAAGCTGGTAAAACAAAAAAACAGTTCATCTTTCACAATTGTGAATCAGTTTCACGTCACATTGGTTGTGCTCTTGTGAGTAGAGCAAAACAAATGCAGGGAAGATAGCTCCTGTGAGCTTTAGTTATTGCCTGCTGTAATTCTGCAGTACTAGTTATCTACGTCATGTAGTATGAAAACTTAGCTTTTGAGGCTCTGTGTATGAGTTACACATGAGTGCATTGAGCATCAAGTTCTTCTGACCTTTAAATTTTTTTTTCTTTTGACATTCTAGATCGGGGCAGGGAGGAAAGCTGTGTCAGAGTTGGACAATTTTGCGTCTGATTGTGTCCCCTATATGTGTTTTCTCTCCTTTTCCCATTCTAGAGTGTGACTCTAAAATAAAGTGTGTTGTATTACACCAGAATAGAGCAGTATTAGTGGAGTGGTGGTAAATTGGTATAAGTGAAGTTTTTCATTTCCCTTTTTATTCATTACTTCTGCAATAAGATTCTATACTTGCTTTAGCTTTGTTAAGTTGGTTACAGTGGTTGGTAAAATAAGTGAAAACAGGTGTGATCTTAATTAAAGGCATAAACAATCACATCTCTTTTGGAGAAGTGCTACTTTCATTTTTGTTAAATAGAAATGGAGTTTATAGTTTTTATAATTATTTAGTTTTCTAACATCTTTCTGTCTCACTCGGCAGCAGGGCACAATAAGGTGTTCTTACCAGTAAATGTGGGGCTTAGAGTCCTATTTCTCTTTTTTAGTTTGAAAACCAGGACAGGAAGAGCAGGATCTGAGAAGGTAAAGATTTTGCTTAAATAATTGACTAGGCAATACATGTAGTGGAGCTATTTCAGGATAAATTGGGTCCTAGCTCTACATGATTATTTTCCTTAATTCTAAAATTCAGTGTTTCACTTTACTTATTTATTTGCATTATTAAGATAGATCCAGAAGAGTTGAGTTTTCCTTTAAGCTGATTACATATATACAGATAGTTGGTTGCGAAAGTATTTATTTGATATTCCAGTTTGCCCTATTTAAAGTGATTGTGTGTTAACAGTTATGTAAATGTTCCCCATTAAAGCAGGTTAGATGTTATCATAACTTCTTGACTGGCTAAGCTAGTTTTTATCATTTTTTAATGTAACCCTAATTCTAAAAAAAGTTGTGTTTTAGTTAATTGCACATGGCTGCTATAAAGTGTTTAATGCGTTGGGCACTATAGTAACCATGTTTTAAGTACAGCAGAAGTGGCTCCACGTGTTGGCTTTTGCAAGGAATTATAAAAGTCATTGTGTAAACCTATCCTGACTTGGTGCAGCATGTCCATTTTGAAAAGCCACGTGCAGATTTGAGATTTTGAGATTGGAGCTCACGTAGAAAGATTGAGGTAGCAAAATATTTTTAAAATTATTCTCTGATGGCCTCAATGATAATGCTTTAAGAGTACATAAAGTTTTGAATCCCCCCTCTTTTTTAAATAGACTGTGAAGACTGCTGAGAGACACTTGCAGTCCAGTCACATAAGTGTAATAAAGAAGTATTGGTCCTCATGGAAGAAGAGCAAGATTTACCAGAGCAACCAGTAAGTATTTCCTTTAACAATTTAAAGTTGATTGTAGAAAAGCTAATCTTAAGAGATGTTAAATATTATTCAGTTGTACTACAGATTCTAAATCAGAAATAAAATTAAGGAAAGGACTCCTTAATACTTTCCTTCTAAGAAACGATGTTCTGTGTTCCTAAATTCATATTTTGCTAACTTAATGCCAAGGACTTGCTTAGAAAATTCAGCATTACAAAATAAATATTGTCTTTAGAAGTGTCATTTAAAAAAAGCAATGGCTACTCTTACAGTTTTTAGAAAATAAAAGAGGACATCTATTTACCAAACAGTATATACCATTTCTGCCAGAAAAATCTAGTTTTATCATTACCTAAATTTCCCTGACTTAATTTTTTTTAAAGTAGTAGTAGTAGTTGAAGAAAGTATAATTTGACCACTAGCTAATTCTTAAAAATAGATAAGACCCTCGAGAATAGGTTGAATTCTTAATTTCTTTTAAATATTTAACATAAATAAATAAAATCATTTTAAATGTCCCCAAGTGATACAGATTTATTGCCTTGCCATGGCTTTTTTGTTTTTGTTTTTTCCTAAGTGTTTTTTGACCCTTAGCATTTAAAAAAGGAAGGTAATAGTAATCATTCTATTAAGATACTTTTGTGTTAAAGGATCTTTTCCTTTTGGCTTGACCTTCTTTTTCTGAAATTAGATAAATACTGATTCAATTTGCTGTTCAATTTGCTCTCCTGAATGAGCCTCTTGCATTTTATATTAAGAGAGAATATAGAGTGGTACATGTTTACCTCCCTATAAAATCCAACCTAAAAAACTTTGAATTTTGAAAGCAGATAATAGGGTATGTTTTTCATGTTCTAGATGTATTCTTTACATCAGTGATACATTTTTAATATTTTACTTTATGTTGAGACATACTGGTGCATATTGGTGATTCTTTTGCTATTAGTCTTTTTTTACAATTTTTTTTTTTTTTTTTTGCGGTATGCGGGCCTCTCACTGTTGTGGCCTCTCCCATTGCGGAGCACAGGCTCCGGACGCGCAGGCCCAGCGGCCATGGTTCACGGGCCCAGCCACTCCGCGGCATGCGGGATCCTCCCGGACCGGGGCACGAACCGGTATCCCCTGCATCGGCAGGCGGACTCTCAACCACTGCGCCACCAGGGAAGCCCTGCTATTAGTCTTTTAGTCCCTCACTTAAGTATAAAACTAGGAAGACATAAGCAGTTGGTAAAAGGACCTTTTGAAACATTTAAAATGTCATCCCATATCCCTGGTGGAACATTAATAATCAGGGAAATGGTAGGGTTAAAATCATCCTCAGCGGTGTATCTAAGATATACACTATAAGAACAAATAGCTGAATTAGAGACACTAAATGTACCAAAGAAGATTCTGTCATTGAGTTTTTAATATAGTAAGACAAAGGTCTAGTCATAGTTTCAAAAGACTTATGTAAGTGTTGACATACTGTTGAAATGAGTATTGTTGTTAGTCACTCCTTACCTATTTAAGGTAATGAGAATTGTGAAGCTGACCTGCTGGTGAGTCATTTTTTCCTCTCTGCTTCATTTGTTTGCTGTTCTGTTCAGTATCTATAATATGATGTGCAAAATCTGATTGTTACTTCAGAGAGAGTTAAGAAATTAAAGTGCTTTAAAAACAAATTTTCTGGGAATTCCCTGGTAGTCCAGTCACTAGGACTCTGTGCTTCCACTGCCAGGGACCTGGGTTCGATCCCTGGTTGGGAACTGAGATCCCACAAGCCAAGTGATGTGGCCAAAAAATTAAAAAAAGAAATTGTTTTTTAAATACTAAAAAAAAATTTTTTTTTAAACCCACAAATTTTCTGCTGACTATAAATCGTGATGGTCATGAGGCATCTTTTTTTTTTAAATTGATTTGTACCTGGGTCTTAATTTATAAATTTATAAAGGTGATTGAGTGACTACATGAAGAGGTCAGTGCCATTGAAAAAAAGAAGAAAAAAAAAGTTTGGACTTCCTTGGCGGCACGCTGGTTAAGAATCCGCCTGCCACTGCAGGGGACACTGGTTCGAGCCCTGGTCTGGGAAGCTCCCACGTGCCGCGGAGCAACTAAGCCTGTGTGCCACAACTACTGAGTCTGTGTGCTACGACTCCTGAAGCCTGGGAGCCTAGAGCCTGTGCTCTGCTACAAGAGAAGCCACCACAATGAGAAGCCCGCGCACCACAACGAAGAATAGCCCCTGCTCGCCGCAACTAGAGAAAGCCCATGTGCAACAGCGAAGATGTAACGCAGTCAAATAAATAAATAAATTTATTTTTTAAAAAAACTTCATGTTACATTTCTCTTAGAGATGATAGATGTAGCAGACCACACAGGGTCACAGGGGTAAGCACCAGTGTCATTCAGGAGGCAGAGATGCATAGGGGATTGTAAGAGAATGCATAGGCTACGGCCTTAATTGAGGTTTCCACAGGCAAGGTGAAGCAACGTAACATAGGGTAATTGTTTATTTAGGATTGGCTAGTTTGAATAATTCCAGAGGGTTTTGGGGTATAGAAGCTATCACTAGGTATCTGGCACTGGGTTGATTTCACAGCAGGGGAATATAGTTCAGAGTATGGTTCAGAATATAGGCTCTAGATTGCAGGGGAGATGTAAGCAACTTTGGCTCTTAGTTTGGCACTGTGATTAGTGGGTGCCGAACAGACAAATATAGAGTCTAAGAAAATATAGAGCATTTATTAACTGTTAAAAATAATTAGAATAAGAAGAGTAAATGTCAGATGTTGAGGAGTAAAGCTAATTTTCACAGGCTGTAGTAGAAATCTAAAACTTGAGTGGAAAGAATGGTCCTATCCCAAGTTGATGATGATAAAGCCATGATTTAAAAAAAAATTATTTTATTGAGATATAGTTTATGAGGTATATACAACGTTATGTTAGTTTCTGGTATACAGCAAAGTGATTCAGTTATACGTATATATAATAATTTGCATCTTCTGATCCCAGACTCCCAATCCATCCCTCCCCAACTCCCCTCCCCCTTGGCAGCCACAAGTCTGTTCTCTATGTCTGAGTCTGTTTCTGTTTCATAGATAAGTTCAGTTGCATTGTGTTTTAGATTCCACATATAAGTGATATCATATGGCATTTGTCTGTCTTTTCCAACTTACTTCACTTAGTGTGGTATCTTTAGGTCCATCCATGTTGCTGCAAATGGCATTATTTCATTCTTTTTTATGGCTGAGTAGTATTCCATTACACACACACACACACACACACACACACACACACACACACACACCCCATACCTTCTTTATCCATTCATCTGTCGATGGACATTTAGGTTGTTTCCACATCTTGAATAAAGCCAAGATTTTTAACCCTGCTGTTTACTTGTGTATAAAGAGAGATGTTGCTGATGAGCATTACTATTGGAGTTATTTTAATCACATTGTCTCTTCCTTATTGAGTTATCCCTTTCTTGTTTCTGTACTACTTGCTAGCTCTATCTCAAGATTGTTCCAGTCATTGTTCACAATACAACATAAATCCTAGCCTCAGGTTCTCTTTCACTTTCCCTTATTGCCAGTCAGTCCTCAATCCTCTGCAGTCAGAAATGGTTCTCTCTATGGTCATCACTTACCTTGAAATCACTCCATCTTTTTACCCTAGTCTTCATCTTTCTCAGCTACTCTGAAGCAGCTCATATTATTGTCCAAACTAGAACTCTTTTGTAGAGTGAAAGGAGGCACTAACCAAACTCGGTTTTAGGACAGGAGGTATAAATTAACACTGTTCCTGGCAAACTGGAAGCCCTTAAAAAACTCCTTTATAGCTATCAGGGTGCTCTTTGAGCTCAAGTTTTAAAAGGACATATATACATAGGAAAAATTTTTAGAAGAATATACACAAAACTTAATACTGAAATCATGGAGGTTTGGGGGCAGAATAAGGTCTTTTATATTTTATTTTATACATATCTGTATGGTTTGGGTTTCTAAAAATAGGAGCATATGTGCCTTTTGTATTTAAATATTAAAAATAAATTAGTAATACTGTAGACAAAAGAGGTGGTACATGATTACAACCACAGTGTACTCTAGGCTAAAACATGGAAAAGGAGTGAAGCTTGGGAAATATTCTTGAGAGCAATGAAAAGGACCCTAAAATTTGTGTTTTTGTCTTGGAGAATAAAAGGATGGAATAAGTGGCTAAGAGAGAACGACTATACTCAACCCCTAATTTCTTTTTGTCTTATCGATAAAGGAGAGTAATCTTTGGCTTCCCTGGTGGCACAGTGGTTGAGAGTCCGCCTGCTGATACAGGGGACACGGGTTCATGCCCCGGTCTGGGAAGATCCCACATGCTGTGGAGCGACTGGGCCCGTGAGCCATGGCCGCTGAGCTTGCGCGTCCCTGTGAGCCATGGCCGCTGAGCCTGCGCGTCCGGAGCCTGTGCTCTGCAACAGGAGAGGCCACAACAATGAGAGACTCGCGTACTGCAAAAAAAAAAAAAAAAAAAAAAGAGGGTAATTTTCAAACTATAAAGGATACTATATCAATTAAAAATGTTTTATTTCCACATTTATAAGCAGGTACCTAAGTTATTTCAAATGAGTTCTAATTCTCTAGACTCCCCCCAGTAAAAAGACTGGGTTTGGTGCTCCTTCTTTGTGTTCCATAGAACCTTGAACTTCTATCAGAATCATTATTTCACTGTTTTATTTATTACTTTTTAAAAATTTTATTTATTCTTGGCTGCGTTGGGTCTTCGTTGCTGCGTGTGGGCTTTCTCTAGTTGTGGCGAACAGGGGCTACTCTTCCTTGCATGCAGTGGCTGCTCTTGTGGAGCACAGGCTCTAGGTGCACGGGCTTCAGTAGTTATGGCATGCGGGCTCAGCAGTTGTGGCTCACGGGCTTAGTTGCTCCGCGCCATGTGGGATCTTCCTGGACCAGGGCTCGAACCTGTGTCCCCTGCATTGGTAGGCGGATTCTTAACCCCTGTGCCACAGGGAAGTCCCTGTTTCATTGTTTTAGAAATTATCTATTTCTTTTCAACCAAACTATTACTTCCTTGAGGTCAAGGACTGTATTTTGTTTATCATTATATTCCCTTTCAGGAGGGCTTGGTAGAGAACAGTCAGTTGAATGAATGATAGCGTGGATATGAACTAGAATTCTCACTGTAGGCATTTAACACTGGAGAATGAATCTGCAGTGTATTTTTCTCTCACATTAGTCTCCTATAGATTGACAGCTTTCCTGGGCCAGTCTTCCGTGAAGGCTTCTTTCATCTTGTGATGCTATTATCTTCAACTGTGGCCTCCATGGTTGCCAAAGAAACGGAAGAGAGGATTGGAGAATCACATGAGATGTTTTTAAGGGGTAGTTGTAGAAGTGGCTTATGTGGATGGCTCCAACCTGACAGCAAGGGGGTCTGGAAAATGCCATCAATCTGTGTCTTAGTCTATTCTGGCTACTGTAACAAAATGCTATAGAATTGGTGGTTCATAAACAATAGAAATTGATTTCTCACAGTTCTGGGGGCTGGGAAGTCCAAAATCAAGGCGCCAGCAGATTTGGTGTATGGTAAGGGCCTGCTACCTGGTTCATAGACTGCCATCTTTTTGCTGTGACCTCACATGGTGGAAAGGGAAAAGGAGGTCTCTTTCTTTTTTTAATTTATTTTTTAATTTTTTTGCTGCACGACTTGCGAGATCTTAGTTCCCCTGACCAGGGGTTGAACCTGGGCCCCCGGCAGTGAACCTCCTAACCACTGGACTGCCAGGGAATTCCCAGGAGGCCTCTAATCCCATTCATGAGGGCTCCACCCTCATGACCTAATCACCCCAAAAGCCCCACCTCCAAATTTCATCATATTGGGGATAAAATTTCAAAATATGAATCTTGGGGGAAGACACAGACATTCAGTCTATAGCATCCTTTGTGCCCAGGAACAGGAAAAAGACCACTGAATATTTATAAGTGAATCTACAATAATCTTCTCTTTGGTTCACCTGTTTCATTTTTCACATCTAAAGAACAATATGTAACTCCTTACCCCACACATTCCTCTTAAGAGAAACAGCCCCAGCTTCCATCAGTTGCTACATCCAGATCAAATCCAGGATCTGATGCCCACTAGTTTCTACTTGGTCCAGATGTGACTTCTTTTGGACGGGTACCTGTGAACTTAAAAGACATGTTTTTTGCCTCCCATCGCAAGTCACACCCCACATGCAATGGTGGAGCAGGAAGTTGTCTCTGCCACGGGTATTTACCTTTCTAGTTTCTAGTGAAATGCTTACTCTCACTCTCTACATACTCATTTCCTTATGTCAAGTTCTGGAAGTAAAATTAATAATTAGATGACTGTGGGCTTCCCTGGTGGCGCAGTGGTTGAGAGTCCCCCTGCCGATGCAGGGGACACGGGTTCGTGCCCCGGTCCGGGAGGATCCCACATGCCGCGGAGCGGCTGGACCCGTGAGCCATGGCTGCTGAGCCTGCGCATCCGGATCCTGTGTTTCACAACGGGAGAGGCCACAACAGTGAGAGGCCTGTGTACCGCAAAAAAAAAAAAAAAAAAAAAAAAAGACTGTTGGTAAGCACAATCAAAGAAAATAGCATTAAATGTTTTTTGTGTATAATTTCATCCAGGTTATGATCAAGCCCTTTCCCCTTCTAGAATATAGAGTATGACTTTCTAGTAAAGAGAATGATACGCTTTGTTTGACAGTGGTGGATAAATTCTGACAAAAACATCTTCCTTTTTATAGGCTTCATGCAGACTTCTGTTGGATTTATTATTCCCAAGATTATAGTTTACCAAGCCCTAGTATGATTTAGCCTCTTGTTAAAACTTAGGAGGCACTATAGTTATATACTTGAAAGTCATCTCAGAATAGTTCTGGAATGACATTTGAGATGCATAATATAATTTTCTTATCTAGAAAGTGGTATTTCTTAATCTTGTCTTTGAAATTTTGGAAATTCAGCTTTGTTTTTGCTGCTTTTGGTGGTAACATTAAAATTTAACAATGTCTTTGTCTTTCATAAACACCTCTCTCTCATTCGCTCTCTCCCTTACCACCCGCCCCACTACCACCACCAATTTCATCTTCACAGCAGGCCTGTGAAATAGTCATAGTTTTCTTTTACAGTTGAGAAAACAGATGTAGAGAAGTAGACATACAGTGAATTAACTCTCAGAACTGAGCCTTGAACCTGGATATTCTGAATTTGTGTATTGGGTTATATGTATTCCTTTGCTCTGTTATATTTAAAGCATGATTTATTTTTTTTTTTTAAGCAGAGGCACAAGTAGAACTCTGATTCATGAATTTGCCAGTGGTTCTTCCTTTTTGTGTAACCTTTAGTCATAACATGCCCGTAAGATTGTCATTTTTTTAAATGACAACTTTATTGAGATACAATTCACATCCATTTTAAAGTATACAATTTGATGGTTTTTAGTATATTCACAGAGTTTTGCAACTATCACCAGAGTCAATTATAGAACATTTTCATCACTCCAAAAAGAAATTCTGTACCCATTAGCAGTCACCCTCAATTCCCTCCCTCCCGCAGTCCTAGGCAACTACTAATCTACTTTCCTATTGACCTATATGTGGATATTGCATATAAATGGATTCATAAAATATGTGGTCCTTTGTGACTGGCTTCTTTCACTTAGCATAATCTTTTCAAGATTCATCTGTGTTAGCATGTATAAGTACTTCATTCCCTTTTACTGCTGAATGTTTCATTGTATGGATTTATTTTATCATTCATCATTTTATTTATCATTATTGTATTTATCCGTTCATCTGTTCATGGACACCGGGGTTGTTTCCACTTTTTGGCTATTTTGAATAATGCTGTTAGGAACATTCATGTCCAAGTTTTTGTGTAGACATAAGTTTTCATTTCTCTTGGTTATATAGTCAGGAGTGGAATTTCTGGATTATATGTAATAGTAACTCTATGTTTAACCTTTGGAGGAACTGCTAGACTGTTTTCCAAACTAGCTGCACTATTTTACATTCTGTCAGTTTCTGGATTGTATTGTTTGAACGCATCCTTTTGTAATCCAGTGAAATCGGTCTGTATCCTTTTAGTTTACCTGCCTCTAGTGCCAAGGTTTCCTATCCCTGACTTATAGGAGGACATAATTGCCCAAATCAAGGCTAACAATGGGCTGTGAAAGGTACAAAATTAGTTGATAACATATTTTCCTCCTCCAGATGTTTTTGTTTGGTAGATATGTCTTTACGTACATTTTCTCCATTTCTATTTATGAGTACATACTCTTTGTACCGAGTTGGCACTGTAGTAAATAGAAAGTAAAAAAGCGTAGTTCTTACTTGAAAGGCCATTATGGTATATTTTAAAATTTTGCTCCAGGGCTTTTTTTTTTAGTTCTCTAGCTAAGTTTGTTACTCTGTGGTGCTAATAAAATGAAGACTGATAAATTAGATTCCTCAGTGCTCTAGTTTTCTTTATATGGATTACTGTTAGGAGACCATAGACTGTTTTAAAATTATTTCTTTGATCGCAAAGAGGGTCTTTGGGTGAGCTAAGCATAGATTCATCACCACTATTGGAAAATTACAGTATTATCTGACCTTATGTAAATACTGTCATCTTCAGGTGGGAGGGACAGCACATTTATATTATAGCAAGAGCCTGTATTTTGTCATTTGTGAAATGACATAAATAGATAAACTAGGAAGTTTAAGTAGATAAACTAGAAAGTTGAATTTTTCTTATCTTTAGCCTTGCAGTTTCCAGTCAAAACGTGTTTTCCAGCATTACTCCATCAGCGCATTTTTCTCCTATGCCTTTCAGTGAGTTTATGTCATACATTTGTAATACAATTAAATTCTCTTGTCACAGTATGTATACCATCCTGGAATTCCTTGACCTCCTGGTTGGTTTTGGTATCTTTTATCATACAGAAGTTTTGAATTTTTGTAAAATAAGTCTGTTTTCTCCTTATGACTTTTGAATTTAATATCATGCTTAGTAAGGGTTTATCTACCTCAAACTTCTTTGTTTTTTTCCTTCATATGCTTCTATAATTTTGTTTCTAAATTTAGAGGTTTTTAAAAAAATTTATTTTTAGCTGTGTTGGGTCTTCATTGGTGTGCTCAGGCTTTTTCTAGTTGCAGAGAGTGGGGGCTACTCTTCTTTGTGACGCTCAGGCTTCTTGTTGCGGCGGCTTCTCTTGTGGAGCACGGGCTCTAGGCACGTGGGCTTCAGTAGTTGTGGCGCACAGATCTCAGTAGTTGTGGCTCGTGGGCTCAGTAGTTGTGGCTCGTGGGCTCAGTAGTTGTGGCTCTCAGGCTTAGTTGCTCTGCAGCATATGGGATCTTCCTGGACCAGAGCTCGCACCCATGTCCCCTGCATTGGCAGGCGGATTCTTAACCACTGCGCCACCAGGGAAGTACTGGCAGGTGGATTCTTAACCGCTGCACCACCAGGGAAGTCCCTAGAGGGTTCTTTTTTAATGCCCCATTTTTCTTTACCTTTATTGGTACCTTTGAAAATTTAGGCAGCATTATATAATGAGTTGATATGCCATAAGCAAATAACCAAGAGTATTTGGTTTTATTTATTTTGTCATGTTTTCTCATGAGGAGTGGCTGTCCATGAGAAATTGTATGGGCCTTGTATTTAACTTGGTTGGTATACTTGTATTTATGGGCCTTATTTATTTTGTCATGTTTTCTCATGAGGAGTGGCTGTCCATGAGAAATTGTATGGGCCTTGTATTTAACTTGTATTATTATTTACCTTGTCTGAATTGTTAAATTTAATCATATTAAATAGCTGTATTCCCACCAGATATGTTTATTTTAAATTGTTTAGCAAAGTTGCTGCCTCTGTGAGTTCTTACTCTTTGTAGTGGTTGGCAGTACTCTTTGTCAGCTTGAAATACTTTAAGTGTTCATAATTTGTATGGCTAAGCACACTAAGCATACTTCTGCTATAACTAGTAATTCTAATCAGAAAACTCTAAAATCAGATTCTTTGTCATATAAAAAAACCGGGGAAACTTAGTAGTATTAACCATTGATCTTTCATTTATGGATTCTTAAACTGTTTCAATGAAAATGCTTTTACCTTAGAAGGAATTAGAGAAGGTGAAAATATGGGGAAAAAACAGTATAATGTGAAGAATAGTTTTTAGATTACTGGCAACCTGATTAGAATTTATTTTTATATTTGGCATGTAAGTAATTTGAATATAAAGATATTTCTGTTAAATAAATGATTAGATGATAGTGAGATTGCCATACTTACTGTTTGAGAATAAAACTGTGTGTCTGGTAAAATTTTAAACTAACCAGTTTGTATCCAAGTTTGGATACCTTATCCTGGTAGACATTCTGTGTTGAGTAAAAATCCTGGTAAATCTTTTATTTACCTTGAATCTGAAAAATACTTTTTTCATTTAAAAAAAGAGAGAGGCTCATGTGAAAACAAGTACATCTCTAACTCTAAAATATAATAGGGATTAATAAAATAAATCTAAGGGAAACAAAAGGAAACAGTTACCCTGTAATTTATTAGTTAATATTAGGCTGCCACTTGAGTAGCTAGATGATTTTAAAAACAGATCAAGACATTGATGCTTTTGTATAATTGTTTTACAGGTGAAAAAAGCCAAGATGCAGGAATCAGGAGAGCAAACTTTAAGGTATACAGAGTTGAATTTCTTTTTAATGACCTACTTATAATTGTTTTTACATGCTGATTAGTATATGGGCATGATTTGTGTTGACTACCCTCTTTTTGGTTTTTAGCATCAGTCTTTACGTTTTGAAATTATTTGGTTTAAGGTGAAGATTTTCCTCTAAAAGTTTGTCCTTGAAACACATAGGTGCTGATTTTTTTCATTTATTCATTATTTATTCAACAATATATACCAATCGCATGGTATCTCTCAGGTCCTGTGATATGTGGAAGAGACACAATGGTGAATATTCTTCAGTCAGATGTACTGTATACTTAATAGGGAAGACAGAAATAAGGAAAATCCAAGGGGTTAATCATTAATTACCAAATGGATATGGGACACCTTAGTCATTAGCTTGGCTCTCCTTGTAGAAAAGAGGCAGCTTCTTTGCATGTCATGCTCTGGCTTCCACAACACCGTGATTTTCAGTTGTCCACAGTTCTTACCTTCTGTTGTTTGTCTACCAACAATATGAACCGGTAACTGCATCACCTCTAACATCTTAATTTTAAGAATCCTACTCTTATACCACCACACACACTATCATTCCAGCTTATTTATTCTATTGTCACACTAGCCCTGTGTCTTACACACTTCCAATTAAATGATCTGTCATATTTTCACTATCAAGCATTGACCCTTTCCCCAAAAAAGACTTCAGTAACTCCATTTTCCCCTTTTCCCAGCTCCTGTCAACCATCATTCTGCTTTTTGTCTCTGTGATTTTGAGTACTCTAAGTATCTCTTATTAGTGCAATCATAAGTTATTTGTCTTTCTGTGACTTGCTTATTTCATTTAGCATGTCTTCGTGGTTTATCCATGTTGTAGCATGTGTGAGAATTTCCTTCCTTTTTAAGGCTGAATAATGCTTCACTGTATGTCTATTCCACACTTTGTTTATCCATTCTTTAGTTGGTTGTGTTCATTATTGACAAGAGTTCTATTGAATGAGAATGAAATATTTGTGGCGCTTACTTTTGGAGTTTGGGTGTTTTTGCTCTTTTTTGGAGGAGGGAAATTTTATTTTGGAGCATTTATTTTAATATACACACATTGTTAAGTAAAATTTATGTTTATATAACTGAAAATAATTATATTTTGAGACTAATAATTTTTCTAGATACAATAACTTTAAATATTTAACAAAGTGCTGGAGTTATTTCACTGTCTTGGTGCTGTTGTTTCTATTTAATCTCTAGATACTCAGTTGAATAGGTAGGGGATTTTGCTATAAGATTACAGGACCATGGGATTTTAGGCACTGGTCCATTGTATGCCAGACCATACAAATATACCTTCTAAGATACAGGATCTAGAAATAGTCTTTCAACAGTGGATATAACAGTGAACCCCAGACTTATTCAGGTACACATAGAAGACCAGTCATTGTAGTCAGAAATGTGAAGTTCTTATCTGGGTTTATACCTTTCTCCTTGGAATCCTATTTAATTAGGCATAAGATGGGGTTCAGAAGTCTGTATTTTTACCACTCAGGTAATTATAAGAAATAAGCCATTTTGGGAAACAATGATGTAACTATTCAGTATGATTTCTTACCCTTACCCTCAATTCCCACAGTAATATCTTGATTGGTATACTAAGCGCTATTCCAGAAATACGGACAGTTGAGTAAATATGTTAAAGTAAACTTCATCTGGGGATTTACCTTTAAAAATTAATTACATCTTAGGGAAAATTGTTTGAACATTGAGAATATACCCAGAAAAAAAAAACTTTATTATGCTTGAATATTAGAGGTCCATTCAGAAAAGATAATGAGAGCTTTAAGAATTTTGGTGCTGTGTATTTTTTTTTATAAATAACATTTCTTTAAAAAATTTTTTTCATTTTAAAACTACTCTTTCCAGATATGTGTAGTGTCTGGGACAGTGTTCTCCACGTCTCCCTAGAGTGTAGAACAGCAAAGCAGATTTCTTGCTAGGGAACGTGAATGTGGGAAGAATACCTGGGCTGGGGAGAAGTTGTATTGTAATAATACTAGCTACAGTTATATTGTACTTTGTTCTAGTCTCTGTTCTAAGTACTTTTCATGTATTAACTCATTAATTTCTATAACAGCCCTAAAAGGTAGCTTCTATAATTATCCCTCATTGACAGTTGAAAAACTGGAGCACAAACAAGTTCAGTGACTTGCTTAAAGTCATAAAGCTAGTTTTGGCAAAGTGGAATATGAACTCAAGCAATCTGGTTCTAGAATCCACACTCTTAAGCACTGTGCTATACTGGTAGTTGAGGGAATATGTGGAGAGTGGAAAGTAAGGTAGAAGGAAGAGAGAGGACATTGTGACGGATGAAAGTATAATCTCCAATTCAGAATTGCAGTGAGGATCTTCCCAACATTAAAGTGTCTAACATAATGACTTGTCCTCCCAGTTTACATGACTTATCTTTTACAATTTCTCTTAATTTGTCTTATAAGTTTTTTTAAAAAGATGTTGCTAAGTTTTGGGAATGATAAAAATATGTTTATTTTTAATTGAGGGAAAGGAAATACAGTGGAATGCACCATTTTAAGGTTCAGAACCCCTTCTTGGAAGCAAGCGTGTATGATTTGAAAAAACTTGTCAAGTGATTATGAGGGCCATTGTCTGAAATCAAGCATCTTCCTACTTCCCTTTGGTACTTTGGAAATAAAGTGACAGCAGTTTTTGGTGTTGTGGAATTTTTCTTTTACCATGTGGTCTTCAGAGAAAATCCGACTTGCCTGTGGCTTAGGTGGAATTTCCGAGTGATACAAAGATTGAAGTGATGACGAAGAACAGTAGCATGCTGAAGGTACTAGCCCTGGCCCTAGCTCTTTAGGTAGCCGCTAAAAACCAAGAATAAGTATTTCATAAAGTAGACTTACCTTGCCTCTTAACTTACCTAGGAAGAAAGGGTTTGATTTAATCACTTTTAGCAATGCAGCAGGTCAGTCAGAGACTAATGTATCATTTTGGTTTTCCCAGTCAAGTAAGCAACTCCGAAGTCAATGATCAGAAACCTGAAACTTCAAGCCTTGCTTCAAACCTTACCATGTCGGAGGAAAGTAAGTACCATATTCTGTGCACCATGGAAGAGGTGTTCCTGTGACCAGGTGATGCTATTCTTTTATAATTGGTTTTCACTGATTGCCTTGTTTGTCTCAGAATATCCAGAATCCTTTCATTGCCTTGTTTGTGTGTTCATCCTTGTGCTCTCCTGTAAGCCTTATTGACATACCAGCTAAGGAACAAAATCACATGGAATTCACTCCCCAGGGATTGGTGATTGTGTTTTTGTTTTGAGGTTGGATGTTCTAAAGGTAATAAATAGTGCCTTACTCAAAATCAGAAAAGTTTGTGGGCCAACCTCTGACTGTTCCTCCAGAGGGCTTGATATTTTTCTACCTTCCTAATAACCAAATAATTCTACCCATCCATCTAGGCCAAAAAAAAGAAAAGTAATCCCCTGAGAGCCCAGGATTGATACTGGGCCCTGAGGGAGATCCATCTCAGGTATCCACTTACCAACCCTTATTCTCTTGTAGAACAGTTATATTCATGCATTAGACAAAAATTTGTAGAATGTTCTTTTTTTTTTTTCCTGTGGAGGCATGAGCTTTCTCTGACATATCATGGTGGTATGCTCCATAGGGCAAATAGTCCTCCTTGAAATTAAAGTAAGTAAGATCTTACGGAAAAAACCTGAACGAACTTTTTGGCCAACCCAATAGCTGTGCCCTTCCATATTTTCCCACACACTTTGAAAGGATAAATTTGTGTAAGACGCTTTTTGAAAAGACATTTATTTGGGGGATATATCTTAAGATGATTATGCTTAACCTTGTATAATTCCCATGTATTAAAAAATGGTGTGCCTATTTTAAAAAAATGGTATGTCTTGAGTTGTATATATTATTTCCTCGAAGATGCTGTTCCAGTGGTTCTCAAACTTTCAGCATACCTAAGAGTCATCTGGAGAGCTTGTTTGTAATGTAGAATTCTAGCCTCATCTTCAGTGATTATCATTCAGTAGACCTGATGTGGATGGGAATCTGCATTTTCAAGAAGATAGCTAATTCTGATACATATGGGAGACTGCTCTAATCAATGAAAAGTGTCTACTCTAATTTTTTTAATATCTCACTCATCCCCAAGAAAAAGGCCTGTTCCTTATATACTTCAGGGCCCAGAGGTAAGTTGTCTTCTTGCTTCTTGAAAAGCATTTCTCTTTTTTTCTCAAAAACTCTAGTTCATTTGAAGTCTATATTTATGCCCCTCCCCCACATTTCTTTTTACCTCAGACCAAACTCTTAGTCATTTTGCTCTTTAAAGACTAGATCTTCTTTTTCTTCTCCATCCAGACTCTTATTATTCTTGGTAATTTCAACATCCATGTAGATGACCTATCCAATACCCATAATGTCCTTCTTGTTTTCCTGTCCCTTTTTACTCAGCATAGATTCTATGGTTCTTTATTATAATTACTCCCTTACAAATATCTTCAATAATTTGGCCTCTTGTACTCTTCTTGCTAAACCCCAGTCATAATTTAATCCAACTCTCCACCGTCTGTATAAGTGCATTCAAATAGCTGAACATTATTGGATGAATTATACACCTAGCTGACTATTTACTCACAGGGCCTCAAGTGGGCACCCTACTACATTTCACTCATGAGTTTTACCTTTTAATATTTCACACCACTTCTTTCCTCTCGAAGCACCCATACTCATTCACCTTTCTTCATGCTTACCTGATGACTCCTTCTCAAATAGAAGCTCTCTGTGACAGGAAGCTCCCTTATTATCCTACCACCACTGGATCTTCAAAGCTACTTGTGTTTGTACCCATGTTATCTTCCTTCATTCTTGTCAGATTTGGAATAGTATTCTTGCTCCTGTCAAAGGTAAAACCTTTTATTTGTGCTTCATACCCTGTCTGTTCTCACCTCCCCCAAGGACTTTGGTACTTTGGTTATCCTAATACCATTCCTGCATCGTCATGTTCTTCTCTTCTTAATCCATCCTGTCAGTAAAGAGACATGATTCAGTATCTACCATCTTAAAACACAAAACCGTCCTTTGGGTCCACATCCCCCGCTAGATATAGACCTTCTCTTTGTTCCATGACCCATTGGAACTCTGGAAAGAGTTGCCCTCACTTGCTTTCTCACCTCCCATTCGCCCTTCACCCCTCTCAAATTTAGCCTCTGTCACCACTCTTCCAATGAAATTGCTTTTGTCAAGGTCATTAGTTACTTTCAGTAACTGAAAGTGCTAGTTCTAGTGGACATTTCTCTCCTTGTATCCTGCCTCCCACTATTTTTTCTCCCACCTTTCTCCTTTGCTGGCCTTTCTTCTGCTATCTGAACTCTGAATGTTGGTGGGCCTCAGGGTTTGGTTCTAGTCTACCATCTTTGCTCTTTCTGCATCCTCTCATCCATTACTACATTACTTTAAATGTTTTATACATTGTTAACGAATTCCAAATTTGTATTTCTAGTCTGACTTCTCCCCTAATTTCATTTGTGAATCCAGCTGCCTACTTGACATCTCCACTTAGATATTTAAAAGGAAAGTCATACTTAAAATGTGTGAAAGCTTTTTATTCCCTTAGCCCTCACCAAATCTGTTCTCTTCCCGAACTTCCCCATATTTGGAAGTGGTTTCACTATCCTTCTAATTACTCAAGCTGAAAACCTAGAAATTATCCTGTATTCCCGTTTTCCTCATTCCTTACATACAAATTCATCAGGATGTCGTGTTAGTTTTACCTTCAGGATATATTTCAAGGTTTTGCTTCATCTCCACTGCTTTTTTTTTTTTTAACCAGTACAAAGTTAAACACATCCAGATTTATTTACACAAAGCTAAAGAAATTTGGGTTCTATTTCCATTTTGTGTAATTTTATTCTGGGGTCTGGCTTTGTTGTGTAGCTGACATAGGTCATTGAAACTTGATTATCCCACCTCACATGCAATTTTTTGTCACAAGGGAACAGAAGACTTGGGTATTTAGTGCACATACAATAATGATCTTAATACTTTTGCAATTTAGTAGGAAGGCAGCTGTCCCACAGCTTGGCAAGGGGACAGAGAAGTTACAGATTTTAAGCAGATTATGCCTTGACTCTTTTTAAAAAATTGTTTATTTTCTTTATTTATTTTGGCTGCAGTAGGTCTTAGTTACGGTACATGGGATCTTCCTTGAGGCATGCAGGATCTTTCATTGCGGCACATGGGCTGTTCGTTGCAGTGCGTGGGCTTCTCTCTAGTTGTGGCGCATGGGCTCTGTAGTTTGCGGCACGCGGGCTCTCTTGTTGAGGTGCACAAGCTCAGTCGTTGTGGCACGCGGACTTAGTTGCCCCTGGCATGTGGGATCTTAGTTCCCCGACTAGGGATAGAACCCTCGTCCCCTGCATTGGAAGGCGGATTCTTCACCACTGGACCACCAGGGAAGTCCCTTGCCCTGA
The DNA here is from genome assembly GCF_008692025.1 of Phocoena sinus. Taxonomy (NCBI): domain Eukaryota; kingdom Metazoa; phylum Chordata; class Mammalia; order Artiodactyla; family Phocoenidae; genus Phocoena; species Phocoena sinus. The sequence continues at coordinate 22,052,786 of NC_045763.1, read as the reverse complement.
CTCTTGATAAGCTTTTCATAGTTCCCAAGTACTGCAAAGATCAAGGCTCATTCATTCTCTAGAGAAGTAAAAATTGGCCTAGATCTCCCAGGATGTTTTGTGGACCTCTTCTAGAATTAAATTAAATCAGAGGAGGAGAAGGATTTGGGTTTTTTAATGTACTTGTCAGCAGAGAAGGAACCATTATGTAGAATTTCAAATGAATTTCCATTCTATGCGATGAATGCTAAGAACTTTAGATCTAATTCAGATCCCCTTCATTTTTGTCAAAGTGCTTATGGATTAACATAATCTGCAAATTGCCATTAAGTATTTTCAAAGACTTTGAACAATGGCAGTGGACAAGGTTCATGATAGACTCACAGATGATGATTTATCGTACTGTTGGGCATGAATTGTCCCTGCATCTGATCTTGATCAGGGTTCCCTTTTTGGGTCAGACACTCAGGGAACCCAGCTGGACATGAAGTTAGTTGGTTCACCCTTAGTCCCTAATCACAATAGAGCAACCTCCTTTATAGTTGTTGAAGGAAGTTCTTGAACAGTTGAGGAGTCTGGTACAAGCTCTGTGATGTTACTCTGTCTACAATATGGACTGAAATAGTGCTAATGAATAGGATTCTGCTGTCTGTCAAACTTGAGTTGAATATTTACAGTATTTATCCCAGATGAAATCATTAGGGTCAAGCCTCATGACGGTATCTATTCTGGATGAAGTTATGGAAGTGAAGAGGACACTAGCTGTGAAAGTCTCTTTACTTGATGGTTTATCAGAGTATTGCATCAGTTCCTGAGGTGTGTGTCTGCTTTGCTAAACGTAAAGCCTTTACTACAAAGCTGAAAAAATAGTAATACAGAAGCATACTTATGTCTTTCTGCTGTTGATTATGTATAGCAGTAGCTACAGTTTTCTAATAAAATTGAGTTCTTGCTCCAAATCTGTCTTCCTGCAAGTCATTCTTACGACCTTTTATTCAGAATAGGGTAAGCACCCAGAGAATGAATAAGCTGAAGAAGTATAATGTGGTTTCCTAGACATAGATCTTGCATTTTAAGTTTGCCTATGAGCACAGCTGAGAGCTTAGGAAGTTGCTTCATCTATGGTTGTAGATCAGTGATGGGTGAAGGTAGAGGTCAGTTGGTACTGACTTTCGAGTGCTTTACCATACCCTTTGCATTCTAGCTTCTTTTACTGTCTCTAAAAGTCTCTAAACCCATTATTAGAAGAGTGAGGTATTTCCTACTGCATAGTCTTTCTAAATTTCTGATGCCCAAGTTGTATTCTGTTATTTAGTTTGAAAGACTATATAGTGAGACGTGAAATTTCCCCATTTCATTTTTGAAATGTTCTAACTTTTTCCTGGTGATATCTTTCTTTCAGTTATGACATGCACCGATTACATCCCTCGCTCATCCAATGATTATACCTCACAAATGTATTCTGCAAAGTAAGTTGAATGATTATTTCAAAAATCTGTATGCTTTTTCTCTAGATTCATTGCAAAATTTAACTTGATATTTAAGTTATTAAGTTGACATTTAACTTATTTTCACCTTTCTTGTTCTTCCCTACTCCAGTTTTTTCATTCCCTCTAAATATAGTCTATATAACATCCTTTTAAAAAGTTGATGATTGTCTGGAATAGATCACTGTTACCCAGGAGCTTGCTCAAAATGAATAGGCACTGAAAAATGCAAAATACCATTAGTGATGTAAACATATTACTGATTGACCTCTGATCATTCTGTCTTTGCTCTACTTTAATAGAGAGATCAATTTAAAAAGCTAAAGCCAGCCTCAGACTGGGACTTCTCAGCCTAATCTATGTTCAGTTTATTGTTTTAGGAGTGTCCTGAAGAGTAGAACTAGGCTTGAGATTAAACAGGTTTAGTGGGTTGAAGTCATTAAGAGGCAATATTTTGGGCCTCATGGGGTAAGATCAGCATTTAAGGTCCACTAAGTTAATCATCTCCAAGATGAGTAGGTGCAGAACAGTGTGTATATCGAGCCAGCAGTTGTGCATTGCTAGAGTGAGCCTACATACATAGATACATACAAGTGTGCTTTATTAAACTGGGATAAATTCTGATGTGCTTACATAGGCAGCGTACATAAAGAACACTCACCTTTGGTAACAGAGGTGAGTGATATGTATGGGTATGTTATAAAAAGAAAACTTTTTCCTTTTGAATTTTGCGTCAGTTAAAAAAATGAGCTAATTGAAAAGTCAGCTCAATGAGTTCTTCAAATTCTAACCTGGTATTAACACTAATAGCATTCTTGGGCCAGTCATTTTCATGTGGTTTTCTTCTTCTGTGAAATGACCGAAACTATTCTCTGAGATCATTATGAAGAAGATAAGAAAATAATTTGAGCTATAAAGACACTATATAAAAAATGATATTATGATCTTTATCATATCTGGAGGTTAATCCATTTGAAGTCATTAAGATTTTAAATCATTCCCATGTGATTTGATTAACAGCTACAACCTGAGCTATTTTCTGGTCTCAGATCTGGCTAAGAAGAATAGAAATTTTCAAATTCAGTCTTTTAGGGTCTACCGAGATGTGAATATTGCATATTCCAAATTCATTCATTTGTTCAAAAAATATTTGTATACCTGCTGTACTCAGGACACCTTATTAGCTATGTCTTCTATCTTTTTCCTTTTTAATTTTTTAAAATTTATTTTATTTATTTATTTTTGGCTGTGTTGGGTCTTCGTTGCTGTGAGTGGGAGCCACCCCTCGCCATGGTACGCGGGCTTCTCACTTTGGCGGCCTCTCCCATTGCGGAGCACGGGCTCCAGGTGGGTGGGCCTCAGCAGTTGTGGCTCTCGGGCTCCAGAGCACAGGCTCAGCAGTTATGGCGCAGGGGCCCAGCCACTCCGCCGCACATGGGATCCTCCCGGACCAGGGCTCGAACCCGTGTCCCCTGCATTGGCAGGTGGACTCTTAACCACTGTGCCACCAGGGGAGTCCCTATGCCTTCTATCTTAATGCAGACCTCCTTACCACTTAGCTAAAACCATTGCATTTTTTAATTGCCTCTATTTCAGCTACCTTCCGCAATCCATTTTACAAAGAAATGTCAAACCAATCTTTATTAAAGGACAGCTCTGATCTTGTCATTCTTTGCTCAACAATTTCAGTGACTCCCAGTTGAACACTTTTAGCCTCATATTCAAGGTCTTTGCTGTCTATCTTCTTATACTTTGCCTTAATATAATATGTGCTGCTTGCAGGCTGAAGCCCTTTCTCTGTACCTTTGCCAGAGTTTTTCTCTTTTCCTAAAACACCCTTTCTCTCCCACTTCTGCACATGCTATCTGCTCAGCTCACAGACCATTTCTTTATAGGCTTCCTTCATTTTCTTCTTCCCCAAAACTGGGGGGAAAAAAATCTTTTCCTTTCTGAAACACCCCTTTCCCCCATTATTTTATTGTTATGATCTATATGGTACATATGACACTTTCTTGCTTATGAGTACAGCATAACTTATCAGATAAAATAACCGGTATCTAAAAATTCAGTGCATAAAATGTGGCACCATCTTATTCCATGGATAAAATGACCAGGTCATCTAGCTAGTTTAAAATCCCAGAAGTTTCACTGTTAAGTTCAAATCTCTAGCTAAACCTGATGTGGTTGGCACCAACTAGTGGCAGTACTCTGGCTTAAGTATCAGCGGGGCAATTCTGTGTCCTGTCTTGAACTTCCTGGATTTTATTAGTTATGTGACTTCTATTTTATAGGCTCGATCTGGGGATATTGGGCCACACCTGTACTCCCTGTTTTCTAATATGGTTGCTTGCCTTTTCTCTGCCAGCCTCACCCTCTTCTCTAAGTCCCACTTTCCCTCTCAGAACTTTAGTTTGGCCCAGAGGGCTAGGTGGAGAATGGAGCCAATCGCCAATCCTGTTCTGTCCAGTTTTATGTCATTTTAGGGTTTTGTTCTATATTTAGACATAAGGGCATAAACGAGTTTAGTCCATACTTGCATCTCACATAGGGCCTTGCATGTGGCACACCACAAATGTTTGAGGCATAGTAACTGGACCTTGGGAGGAAGATATTTGAAGCTATTAAATTTTCTGTAAAATTGTTAGGTAGGTGACAGTAGAACCTGGAAAGGAAAAAAGAATTCTACTTTCTGACCATAGTAAGAGACATTTTATGTGGCAGGTTAGTCTCCTCATTGCTGAGGCTTTGCTGTTAGTGGTATTAGCTATTTCCCCTACTTTTCTCACATGAAAGTTTTTGTTTTCTTGAACTTTTCTAGACCTTATGCACATATCCTCTCAGTTCCTGTTTCGGAAACTGCTTACCCTGGGCAGACTCAGTATCAGCCACTGCAGCAGTCTCAACCCTATGCTGTCTACCCTCAGGCAACCCAAACATATGGACTACCTCCTTTCGGTAAGGCATTCTATTGTGAGGAGTTGCTAAGAATGTTGATTTTATCCCCCAGAAATTTCCGTCTTTCACCCAAAAGCGAGCACGGCTATCAGGAAGCTGAGAGATGCCACGTTGTTCTTGGCAGAGCACCTGCTCAGGCACAGGTGTGATAGAAGTTGGGTATGCAACTTTCCAGCAGTATATTTGATGCATGTCATATAAAATCATAACTTCTCAATACTCAGTTGTTTATCTGCCATAATGTAGCTATTTCCAGGATACTAAGTCTTGACTGTAAAGCTTGGAATCTTCAAGTGTTTGGAAACTCTTTGAGGAATTACAGTTGATTTGACTTACCATACAAAACATGATACCATGACAAATATATTTTGAGGTGGCTAATTTCTTGCTAAAACCAAGTAATCTACATATTCCGGATGGAATATACCTTATAGTTTTCTGTCCCCACCAACCCTGCTCTGTTTTGTCAATTTCTCCCTCTCCTTCCCTGCTGCCCCAAACTCATCAGTTGTTGCTCTGCTGAACCAGAAAGTCGTCTTAGAAGGGGAAATCCCCAGTTTTGTACAACCTTATCATGTGCATAGAGAGTTTTGTTCTTTGGTTTTAGGTATCTTGTACATGAACTATAAATTAGAATGATTTACTAGAAGTCAGTTTGAGGTTCTTTGGGCACTTAATATCTGCGCTTTTTCTGTGTGTGTGTGAATTGATAGATATTGTCAGTGTGCTTTATTGCCCCTTCCCTGCTTTCCTAGAACTGGTGTCAGAAAATTAAGAAAATACTGTATTTTTTAAAAAATATTCAATATGTTAATAAAATTATAACTGGTTAGCCTTTATTGAAACTAGCTAGGAATTAGAAAAATCTTTCAAACAGATTGCCACAGATTCTGGGTGTTGCTTGCCTTTGGTTTTGAGATTCCTAGTTTTCCTGGCCGATTTGGCTGCTCTTTTATGATACTGACAGCTTTCTTATCTTGAGGCTTGTTAGCATTCCTTAGCTCCTGATAACTACTAGAAACAAAAATTGGGGGTTATGTTTAATGGTAGTGGTAGTTGATAACTTCATGAGAGAAGAGAAACAGAAATGCTCTTGTTTTCCTGTTTGTACACCCATGCCTCGTGCCTGTCGATATATACTAAACTTTTATGTTTCTGATATATTTAACCAGACAAGACTGAGCTTCCTTTTGGAAGCAGGACTCTGTGAATATGTTTGTGTTTATTTCTTTTTGCATATATTAAAGCTAATTTATCAACAGCTGGCTAACAATAGGCTAGCAAGTATAAAGTATTTCACATTTTTTTTACTCTCTGTTTTGATTTAAATTCTTTATTAGAAAGCCAAAAGCGCTTTATGACATTGTTGAACAGTTGATTGATCCTGCTGTTCAGTGTTAAATAAAACTCCTATTATATCTCTGAACTCAGATTTTGGAATACCTAGCACAATGCCATGTGCATATAGGTCCTAGATATTATGGTATCTTTTATAATCACAGCATTTCTCTCATTTTAAAGAAAGAAAGAAAAATCTGTAAAATAGGTAGATCCCTGTTAAAAACTTGAAGGAAACAGTGTTTATTTTATAAAGAAATATTGGTTATAACAGGCTCTTTTATTAATCTATTTCTGTTTAATAATTGGGGGTGAGGGAAACTTGTTTAATAAGTTTTTCTTATCAGTAATTCAGAGAGAACTGTTCATTAGCTTAATTTGCCTTTGAATGATAGGTATGGCATATTCTTAAATTTTATAAAGGAAATTTTAAGGAAATGTTTATAATACTTTGTGTGTGTGTGTGTAATGCTTTTTAAAGTGCCTGTATTTTTGAAAGGCATTTTCTTATGTTTTAACACATGGCTTCTTTTCTTTTCTATCACTCAGATGTAAAACACTCCGTTTCTTCCTGTGTAGCACAGGGAATTATACCCAATATCTTGTAATAACCTATAATGGAATATAATTTGCAAAAAACAAAAAAACTGCATCACTGTACTATACACCTGAAATTAACACAGTATTGTAAATCAACTACACTTCAGTTAAAAAAAAGGCTCCATTTCTTTTTTTCTTGTGAAGATTTTGGTAATTTTATTATCTCAGTGTCGCCTGTCAGCACTAAAACTAGATTAGCTAGTCTGTTATTTTATTTCGGATGTAAACAGAGCTTTAGAAAATCTTACTGTAATATGATTGTATGTTATATATTTATACAGTAATAATATATTGTAATAATATTGAGTGCTTACTACGCAAGCAGTATGCTGAGAATGAGTGCTTCACACTTTACATTACTTTCTTAAGTAATCCTCAGGACCACCCTTAAAAAGTAAGTGGCAGCATTATCCCTTTTTATAGATGAGGGAACAGGCTTAGAAAGATGAAGTGACTAACCTGAGGTCATACAGTTAGTAAATGCCTAGGATTAGAAGTGCACCCCGGTCTGTTTAATTCCAGAAGTGCTCATAAATTTAGGTCTGTATGAAAAAGTTAATCTCACAGTTGAGTTTGAAATTTAAAAGTTTCCTCCTTTTAAAGAAGTGAGAAAAGACTAGAGGAAATCTAGGAAGCCCATATTATGACTAATCTTTAAAAGTAAAGGAATGGTGGTCATATCTTTTCGGGGCTATATAGAAATCTGGTGAGATGGTAGAATGAGGATTTGAGGTTCCAGTGATCTGCATGAGTACGTGTGAGAGAAAGGGTACTCGTTTGTTTTTAGGGGCTCATAAAAGATTGGCTTAACTGCCATTGTTCTACCTTCTTTTAAAAGAACTTTAATATGAGATGGAGATTTGACAGTATGTATTAAGAGTCTTAAGGATGTTCATGCCATATCCCTCAGTAATTTTACTTTTAGGGATTTATCCTAGGGAATTAATTAGAGATAACCACAAAAATTTACTACCAAGATATTCATCACAGCATTATTTATAATAGCAAAAGATTGGAAACAACAGACATATTGAATTGAAAGGTATATGTTAAATTGCAGTGTATCCATAGAATGGAAAACTGTGTAGCCATTATAAATCATATTCTTAAGGAATATTTAGTGTCTTGAAAAAAGTTTATTATTAATTGAAAAAAGCAGTATATAAAACTAAAAATACAATATAATATACCAAGTTAGTAGTTTTTAAAAATATGTACATAAAGAATAGTTTGGAAGAAAAACTGAATGTTAACAGTACAGGCAGTACAGATTTGATCTCAATTACCAAGGAATCATGCAAAGTGAGGACACAGTTCCAATGTGTACAGGTTTCAGTTCACACAGTCCCGTGCAAAAGTGAGAATTGTCTGTTTTTTTGTTTTTTTTCGGTACGCGGGCCTCTCACTGTAGTGGCCTCTCCCGTTGCGGAGCACAGGCTCCGGACGCGCAGGCTCATGAGGCCATGGCTCACGGGCCCAGTCGCTCCGCGGCATGTGGGATCTTCCCGGACCAGGGCACGAACCCGTGTGCCCTGCATCGGCAGGCGGACTCTCAACCACTGCGCCACCAGGGAAGTCCTGTCTGTATTTTTTGTGTGTGTGATGAGACTATGCAATTTTTTTCTTTTCACTTTCTATATTTTCCCAATTTTCTATAATATACATCTACTTATAGTTAACAAAAGTACTCAGATTAAATTACTTAGTATTTATAAGAGCTCATCCCAGTGAGGTATTAAATCAACAAGATATTCTTTCATGTGGTTTTTTTTTAGCATTTATATGTACTTCGATTTTTTTTTTTTTTTTTTTTTTGCGGTACGCGGGCCTCTCACTGCTGTGGCCTCTCCTGCTGCAGAGCACAGGCTCCGGACGCGCAGGCTCAGCGGCCATGGCTCACGGGCCCAGCCGCTCCGCGGCATGTGGGATCTTCCCGGACCAGGGCACGAACCCGTGTGCCCTGCATCGGCAGGCGGACTCTCAACCACTGCGCCACCAGGGAAGCCCTGTACTTCGATTTTTAACCAAACTAATCTTCTCTAAATTTCCACTACTCTGATATATATTACTGCAAAGTGAACTGCTCAGATTAGTTTGGTTAGTGACTAGCCAATAGGGGGGAAGTATTTGTGCTGAGAAACTTGGGTAGAGTTTGTGATAAGACCCCACTGTGGGGCAGCACAAGAACAGCACTCAGAGGCAGACTTCCTTTGCCATTTTTAGATCAGCTGCTGCTCTACATCAGGCTCTTGGTACTTAAAATGACTTGAGAAAGTTTACTTGTAGGCAAAGAACAGTGGACCAGGAGTCAGGAAGCTGGGATTTCATTTCTTCTTTGCTGCTGGCATTAGTGCTCTACAGTCACACCATTTGGTCATGCTACTTGTTACTTGGAATTCTGCAAAGAGTGCTTTTAAAGGAAGATAGACGGATAGATACACACACACTTAAAGAGCAGGGCTACAGTGATACTGGAGGCAGTGTCCATATTGTCTTTTATTCCTCTGTTCTTCATAAAATAATATTCAATAGCTACTTTATGTTTCTGCCCCAAAACATTCAAATCTATCTATTATTTTCTCTACTTGTCTTGGACATTTTGCACTAATTTCTGACCTTATAAGATGGACCAGTTTATAGAAATTTTACATTTTGAAACTTTAAAAATACATACTGAATAATGAGACTAGCAAAACTCTCTCAGTTAATACTATTCTTATTAGTAAGATAGTATTTTAGGACAGTGTAATAATAAACATGTTTACAAACCCAACACCTCAGGTTCAGAACCTATTTAGGAAAAAAACACATTGATTACAATAAATGTGAAAGTTATTGTGACATTGAAAAGGCAAGTTGTTTCTATGTTTCTAAAAAGTGTGATAGTCAACCACCAAGAATCTTAGCACTAATATTCAAATTTCACATCACAAATGTTTAAAAAAACTACATTCTCAAATATTTTTTATTGTTAAATGTCAGCCATAACAAGGAATTAAGCTGTGGCTTACTGGGCAAGACTGAAAATCATCATGAACCAAGGGGTGGAAGGGGGTGGAGGGCAACCCTCCTAATTTGTGCTATAGAGATGTTGGCATTCCTTAATCTCCTCAAATATGTTATTTCATGTGTTTAGTAGGTGAGAAAAGAATATGTCTTGTTTTTTTAATGCTTTAGTTTGATAAATTAGGAGTTTGGGATTAACACATACACACTACTGTATATTAAATAGGTAAATAACAAGGACCTACTGTATAGCACAGGAAACTATACTAAATATCTTGTAATAATCTATAATGGAAAAGAATCTGAAAAAGTGTGTGTGTGTGTGTGTGTGTGTGTGTGTGTGTGTGTGTAGCTAAATCACTTTGCTCTACAGCAGAAACTAACAACATTGTAAATTAACTATACTTCAATGAAAAAAAAAGTTTGAGACAAGGCAATTACCATGTTCCACTGTGAACCTTTTCAGATTTTAACATCTCCTTTTTTTCTTTTTGCGGTATGCGGGCCTCACACTGTTGCAGCCTCTCCCACTGCGGAGCACAGGCTCCAGACGCACAGGCTCAGCGGCCATGGCTCACGGGCCCAGCCACTCCGCGGCATGTGGGATCTTCCCGGACCAAGGCACGAACCTGCGTCCCCTGTATTGGTAGGCGGACTCGCAACCACTGCGCCAGCAGGGAAGCCCTGACATCTCCTTTTACTATTCTTACATTTACTTATCAACAAATTTTACAGATCTGAGTTACACTAAGATATCTGAGGGCCCTGGTGAAGCAGAGGTCCTTACTCTCAAAGCATTATATATTTATAAACTTCTTATCAGATTAAGAGTATATGAAGTGAGGTAATGTTGAATTTGAATCTGTGGCTGACCTTGGTATTGATTTCTTACCTGGAATGTGTTTGATGAATCTTCTTGGGCCTAATTATCAGCTTCAACTATATTGATCCAGTAGCTATAACTATTCAGAGCACAGTGAGGGTTTTTTTGTTTTGTTTTGTTTTTTGACATCTTTGTTGGAGTATAATTGCTCTACAATGGTGTGTTAGTTTCTGCTTTATAACAAAGTGAATCAGCTATACCTATACATATATCCCCATATCTCCTCCCTACAGTGAGGTTTTTAATAGACTTTTGCATAGCCAAAATTATGACAAAAACTTGGGGTCTTCCCTGGCAGTCCAGTGGTTAAGACTCCATGCTCCCAATGCAGGGGGCATGGGTTTGATCCCCAGTTGGGGAACCAAGATCCTGCATGCTGCACAGCGTGGCCAAAAAAAAAATTTTATGACAAAAACTCTTCACTCATAAAGGATATCCTTAGGCTGTCGTGTAGAAGCAAGCTTTTTTAATGGTTTTCTAGTTTACTGCAAATGAAAAAGGAGATACAGCCAGAAACAGGAGATTGTCAAGAAGTGACAGATCACAGAGAAAAGACAAAGTGATACAAGAGCCTTCAAATCATAGAACTGTAATTGAGTTCTACTTAGTACTAAGCAAATGTCTTCACATATTGCAGTAGCCTCTGGGGATGTTTCTGTAATGTACATAGCACAGCACAGTATAGATTTGAGAAAAGGTATGGTCACTATTTCCTCCCTGCTAAGAAGGCAGGAAAGGATATAAATATTTTTTAGAAAGATTGTCACTTAGGAGCCTTGTGATAAAAACAAAACTGAATAGCTATGATGTCTTATTATATGTTCTAACAGGGAAAGATATGTCTCAGGTATTATGTGGAAAAGCAAATTATGAACAGCATGTAACATCCCATTTTTATTAAAAAGAAGAAAAAAAAAGATTAGTAAACAGAAGAAATCTGAGTGACTCTTATGCAAACTGAATAGCAGTTAAGTCTGGATGGTGGGATTATATATGACTTTATTATTTCTAAAAATTAGAAATTATATTTCTGTTAATGTTTTTTAATTTATAAAAGTAAGCAGGTTTGTCTTTCCTAATCAGAAGAAATAAAGGTAACAAAATAACCAGCTTAAGAAGGCAGAGAAGTATACATACATTTTAGAAAAATCTGGTGCTTGTTTAATGGGTAAGTGAATTTTAAACGTATGTGGAATGTCTCCTACCTAGACAATGCAGATAAATGATTTATCACTCTACAGGAATGTCAGGCACTCTACAACAATGGTAGAGTGTCAGCAGCCCTTTTTCTGAATGCTGATCAATTTTCCCCATCCACTGAAGTGAACTTACATACATACATATCACTATTGGGTTTTTGACAAGATTTTTGTTTCTATGGCCCCATTCCCCAATTCTTTGAAATTGTATTTGCTTGTGGTATATTACGAGTGGGAGATTCAATAATTTTCTCTTACAAGCAAATTTATTTTTGTTTTAAGATTTTGATTTTAAACCTACTGGCTGATATTTGAAAGCATAACCATGCTCCTCAGTTCCAGTGTTTTGTTTGTAATTGGTCCAATTTATCTGATTCAGGTGCATTGTGGCCAGGTATGAAACCTGAAAGTGGTTTAACTCAGACTCCATCTCCAAGTCAACACAGTGTTCTTACCTGCACTACAGGGTTAACCACAAGCCAGCCAAGCCCAGCACATTATTCTTATCCCATTCAAGGTAAACAGGCATGGTTGTGTGTGTTTTGTTTTTTTGTTTTTTTAAAAAAATTATTATTGTTTTTTGTTTTTAATCTACCTGTATCTCCAGACATACTGGGTAATGTAGGATATTTGCATTTGTGCATGCTTTTTGTGTTAGACAAACTAGAACCTAGGAGTGTGGTTCATAAGTAGTTTAAGCTTTTGTGAACTGCTTAATAGAATTGAAGACTCCTCTTTTGCACGTTGGTGTCCAGAAAACCTGTCTAATTTTGTTCTAGTCTGTTCTCAGTGGCATTTTGTCCTGTAAATGAGTAGAAGACTCCATGGGTTAGAGCTTTGCTGACTTCTTTTATGTGAAGTCCAAATAGACTGGAAAGTGGGATTGAGTGCTGCTTTGTGAGATGTGTGCCGCTTTTCTGCTGTGGTTTTTGTTATACCTCCACCCCCATTTACTACTTCTTGGTGAGCTTTTCTCATTCAAAAAATTCAGTGTTGTTTCTATTTTGTGATGGAAAGCATAGCATTAAAGCTTGAACTCTAAACATCTCTGCCTTCCTGAGTTCTTCCTCTAAAAGGTTAGAATTATGACAGGACTATTTGGAATGAAGACAAAGAAACTCAAAAGGCACTGTGGAGTTAATTCCTTACCCTTCCAAGTCCAATGCAGGGAATTTATCATTGCTCCAAATTGGGAATTAATGTCCATCTACTTGGCTTCTCATCTGCCTCCTTTCTCCTGATTTCTCCCAGCTTTTAAATATTATTCCTTATAAAACCAGTCCTAGGTATTCTTTTTTTTTTTTTTTTTTTTGTGGTACGCGGGCCTCTCCTGTTGCAGAGCACAGGCTCCAGACGCGCAGGCTCAGCGGCCATGGTTCACGGGCCCAGCCGCTCCGCGGCATGTGGGATCTTCCCAGACCGGGGCACGAACCCGTGTCCCCTGCATCAGCAGGCAGACTCTCAACCACTGCGCCACCAGGGAAGCCCAGTCCTAGGTATTCTTAAAATACAAACTTTGATGATGAAAAACTGTTTTGATGTAGATTATATTAAACAAAATATTTTGATTTTCAGTATTAACTGTTTTCAATAAAATGACTGAGGACTACTTTTTCTTAGTCTGTTGGGAACAACTGGTTACTACATTCCTAAGACCTTGCTCTGAGCTACCTTTTTCTCTTATTGTTTACGGAGTCTCCTCTTAATTATTTTCCCTTCTTTTTATGTTTGTACCCTCCCCCTTCTTTCTTTCTAAAATGGGAACAAACCAGGAGGAAAAAAACTGAAGAGCATGACTTTGTCTTCTCCTCTACTCCCTTTCATTTTTATAAAGTGTTCCTCTACTTTGGTAGGCTTTGGGGTCCAACTACAGGCAAATCTAGTAGCCAAGTCCCTCCTAAACTGATATATCTCTGATGACTACACCTAGGTCATGAAAGAAAAGCAAGGAGTTCTCTTCCTTTATATTAATAATCCTCTCCCAAGGTGTAGAACCACCACTCGTCTGTACCTGTACCTTGAATTTGAGGAACCTGATAGCTGTACTTACTTCTCCCTCTTTGTAAAACAAGAGGAACCACCTTTTGGGGGTCTTTTAAGACCCATTGCTTTAAAAAAGTCATGAAGCTGTGCTTTCAACCTCATTTGCCACTATCCTAATTTCTTACCTTTTAGTACATTTTTTCCCTTTAGATCAATTAACCCAATTTCCTCCATTGTGCTAATAATGATCACTGTTGGTATTTGTTAAGTGCATATTATGTGCTTAGCATTATTTTAGCAGATAGGTGTTACTCATGTAATCACAACACACCTATGAGGGAAGTACTGTCATTAATCTCATTTTACAGATTTGGCACATAAGACACACAGTAAATAAGTCAAGAATGTAAGCTGGGCAGCCTGACCCCAGCACGTGGGTGTAATGTTTATGATTTTCAATGTAGAAGTCATGGTATCAATATCAACCCCCATAATTGAGAACCTATACTTGCAAGTATTTAAATTCATTTCCCTTCCCTTTTCTGGTTAACCTATTGGCCCATTATATTGCCATTAGAACTTTGGCAAAGGGTAGAAATTAAGGCAGAAATGAACCATCAAGTTATCAATTTTTGCCATTTATTCTGAGAAAAAGTTGGTAGAAAGCAAGTGGTAACAATTGGCTAAAAGGAAATATGGGTATTACTGGCACATTTGAATCACCTGGATCCTCCTTTATCAGTATCACTCTGCTCACCCCCACTTTTCATTTCCTTTAGCACAGATAATTAATGTCAGCTCTCCAGGGCTTCATCTTCCCCCCTGTGTAACTACCCAGTCATTCCACGGAATAAAAACAAGGAGCATTGTATTAATTTTTTTTTTTAAGTGGTCAAAACAGCAATGTCCCCTCATCCCCTCCAGAAGCTTTCAACAATTGACAGTAGCCCATCTTCCCAGGGGAAGTTAGGGAAATTACAGCAAATTCCACTTCTGGATTGATCAGCTCTGATCAAAACCTTTTCTTTAGTTTATACTTCAATGCTCATGAAAACCCTTTGATTAAATAGATCTGGCGTCTTTATATCAACCTTTTCCTAGAGTGTCTGTGACTGTGTGGCCCAATCTCTGGTTATTTTCTTCAATTGAGATGATTTAAATAATTAAAATTCAAGTAGCAAAATTAATTTCAGAAATTTCAGAATTAATTTTAACCCAACCTTGAATTTCAGTGAATGTCTTTGGGCTCTGATAGTGTTGGTAACACACAAGAGTCTTTTGTTGACTAAGAGATTTGTTTTGTATTTTAACAGACTTTATTTTTTATTGTAGTTTTAGATTTGTAGAAAAATTGAGCAGATGATACAGAGAGTTATATATCTCCCTGCCCTGCACACAGTTTCCCCTATTATTAACATCTCACATTAGAATGGAACATTTGTTATGATTAATAAACCAATATTGGTACATTATTATTAATTAAATCCTAGGTTTATTTAGATTTCCTTAGTTTTTTTTTTTTTTTTTTTTTTTTTTTTTTTGCGGTACGCGGGCCTCTTACTGCTGTGGTCTCTCCAGACGCACAGGCTCAGCAGCCATGGCTCACGGGCCCAGCCGCTCCGCGGCATGTGGGATCTTCCTGGACCGGGGCACGAACCCATGTCCCCTGCATTAGCAGGCAGACTCTCAATCACTGCGCCACCAGGGAAGCCCAGATTTCCTTAGTTTTTACCTGATGTCCTTTTTCTGTTCCAGGACCCCATCCAGGACACCACATTTCATTTGATTGTCATGTGGCTCCTTAGGATTCTCTTGACTGCAGTTTTTCACACTTTGCTTGTTTTTGATAACCTTGACATGCTATTCATGAATCCCACGAGTATTTATTGAGCTTCACCTATTGTAGGCCGGGTGCTTTGCTAGACGTTGGAGGTGATGAATAAGGTAGTAAGATTCTGCCTTCATGGAGCTTACAGACTAGGAGGGGAGGCAGAAAACAAACAAGTAAATAAATAGGTTTTGAAAAGTGCTCTGAGAGGAAAAAAGAATTGGTTCTTGTGACTGGGAAAACAAGAAAGGAATTAGTTCTAATAAAGGAGTCCAGAGAGAGTCTCTCTGGAAGTAGACATGCTGAGAAGGAATGATCATGCTGGAGGGCAAGAGGGACAGACCAGGGAGAACAACAATTCAGGCAGGGAGAGCAGCGTTGCAAAGGTCCTTGAGTGAGAAAGAGTCTCTCTTGTTTTGAGTAACTCAAAAGCTGGGTGAGCATGGGTGGTAGAGAAACATTCATAAAATTAGAGAGGTGGGTAGAAACTAAATCTTGCACCAACTTCTATGTGCCATTAACCCTTGGGTTTACCCTCCAGCTTTGGGGCAATGTCACTTAACTGTGCCTCTCACAGTTCTATAACCACAGTCTTCTGATTAAAGCTATCTCTGTATCCTGACTGTTTCAGGTGGATCTCTAGTGGGGCATGGTTCTCAGAAGCTTTATGATTTCACAGCTCTGTTGCAAAACAGGAGTGGGAACTATCGGAAAACAATTGGCCATGCCATTGGCATTTGGAGAGCTAATAGTCTTTAAATATATGTATCAATAGGAGTTAGCTTGGGTTCAATGCTGGTTACAAGAGCCTAAATAAATACTATTTATTTAATTATCATCTAACTTTTATCACTAGAATTTAAACGCCATGAGGGCAGGGACTTTGTCTTGTTCAGTACTCTACTTCTCAGTGGCTGGAACTGTTTCTGGGCACATAGTAGACCCTGGTTTAATGAACAAATGAATGAATGAATAACACATGTTAGAAATGATTTGATTGAGTTGGAGAAAGAACTGTTATTGAGCCCTATAAACTTTTTAGGTTAGCAGCCCAACATTTCCTGTAATAGAAGCCACTATTGCTGAGAGGAATTTGTGATTTTTAGTACTGTACTTGTTAAAAACTTGGTATCAACAACTAGCTAATCAAGTCATTAAACTTCCTGTCAGGGATAATTAAGAGTATGTGGCCAGTTGTTTGTAAGGTCTCCCTTTTTACCTCCAGCCCAATTCTGTAAGTGATCTGAAAGTTGTTAAATTTATAAAACTACCTTGTCTGTCAGAGCACCTTTTTCCCCATGTGTGCAGATATCAGACGTGAATGAGTTGTACCTGTAACCGTTTATAAATCATTAAGAAGGTAGAATAGAATTAAAGGTAAATGGGAGGAAAAGAGGAATATATGTTAGGATTAGGGCTAAAGAAAAATTGATCTAGAAATGGAGTTTGCTGGGAGAGATAAACTTAAGAGATTAAATACTTCATTTTCTTTCCCACATTAAATCACCTATGTTTAGCCAGCAGGCCTGCCTAGCATAATGTACTGGTAATAGAATCTGGAATGTACTCAAAGTTCTTTTCCTACAAGAATAATTAAAAACTACTTGTAGAGTCATTTAGCTTATATACAATGATTTCTTAGGACTTACCCCTTAAGGGAAAAAATATTGATGGGAAGAAACTATCATCTATAAATTATAAAATCTGTTTCATTTAGGTGTTGGGTTTAAGAAAGTAAACAAGAATCCTTTAGTTTACCTGGGGGAAGGAGTACTGTAGAAAAGAAAATCTCCCTGGATAGTGACAAAATCTGATCCCTAGCTCAGCCACTGACTCCGAGGAAAGAAAGAGCACTGGATGAAGAATTGGGAGATCACAGTTGTCATTTTGACCATCTACCTTTAACCCCATGACTGTGGACAAATTACTCTAACTCTTCTTTGTCCCAAGTTCTTCTGAAAGCTAGCAGTAGCTGTTCCTTATATCTAATTTACTTCAATCTCTTCTAGACTTTCTTCTAAGCAGAGTACCCTTGGGGAAAGGGATAAAAATTCCCTATGATTTTGACCAGTCCCCTCAAGTTTCTGCTGCATTTGTTCACCTGCACTATTCTTTTTCTTTTTTTTTAATTAATTAATTTATTTATTTTTGGCTGTGTTGGGTCTTCGTTGCCGCGCGCGGGCTTTTCTCTAGTTGTGAGCGGGGGCTACTCTTCATTGTGGTGTGCGGGCTTCTCATTGCGGTGGCTTCTCTGTTGCAGAGCATGGGCTCCAGTAGTTGTGGCTCACAGGCTCTAGAGCACATGCTCAGTAGTTGTGGCACATGGGCTTAGGTGCTCTGCGGCACGTGGGATCTTCCCGGACCAGGGCTCGAACCCGTGTCCCCCGCATTGGCAGGTGGATTCCTTAACCACTGTGCCACCAGGGAAGTCCCACCTGCACTATTCTTAATGGAGGTTTTCCTAATAACTTTCCCTCTAGAGGACTTTGTCGCCAATGGGATAGGTAGTCAGATAGTGTGGTTTACCTGATGGTGAGCCTTTATGGTGTGTGTGACTGCGGTAGAAACCATGTATAAATATGCTTATGATGAGCAAAAGAGAGGAGTTCAAGAGCAGTACCTCACAATTTCACCTACATTGTCCACCTGAGAAACGTCACTGTGACAAATACTAGTCACTGAGGATTTTATTAAAACCCTGGTGGAATCTGTGATAGAAGGGTGTGAAAAAAACCCAAATTTCTTGTCGTGAGACAGGCAGCCTAAGTAGCTTATGAAGTAAATTTTTACCTGGCCAGAATAATATTGAATGTGTTTTCCGAATTTTTCCAGGCTCATGGGTGAAATCATTAAATGCCAGAACATGGTGTTTGTTGAAGCAACTCCAAGCACTTTAGAATTTGGAAAACTACATCAATTTCTCAGAGTAATTGTGTTGCACCAGGAAAGGCATAATTTGGGGCAAGTGACAGTAAATATCACAGTGTAGGACTTAACACGTGGATTTGCCAGAGTTCTTGTTGTTTCTGCTGGTGTCAGTAGGTCACACTGCAGGTGAGTTATTTTTCAGCTGCCAAGAGAAGATGGACTGGAGTGATTTGGTTTAGGTTCTGATTTCACTGGTCTCATTAGTATGAACCAGTGCATTGTGTTGTATCCTTCTAGGACTTTAGTAGGAATAATTGAAGACTCAAGTTGAAACAAAAATGTGTGAACTGTTTTATTTCTAATCAAGTCTAAATTAAGGTATGGCATGCAAAAGAGCAAAACCAGTATATAGTATTTACTTCCTTTGCCAATGTTTTTTATCTCCTTATAGATCTGTTTACTTAGGACAGAATATATTTTGAATTTCATTTAGGCGTTTACATAATATCTTTTAACACTTTCAATCTTATAGCTTCAAGCACAAATGCCAGCCTGATATCCACTTCGTCTACGATTGCCAATATTCCAGCAGCAGCAGTTTCCAGCATCTCAAACCAGGTACGGTGCTGCTTTTGTTCCTCCTGTTGATACGGTTCATCTAGCTAGCTCTTCCTCTCTTCTTTCCATTATCAGTTTGCCAATCTAAGGAACAACCAGTATGGACTGTGGAGAGACCTTTTTCTGGATGCCCTCAGGACTGAGACCTTGGATGGTTTCTCAGGCTACTACCCAGTTTCTCTCATTCCATTGCTAAGACTATGAATATGATTATATCTGCTCCTTTATCTACTGTGTGTGTGTCTGTCTCTTACCCTGCTGCTACAAGAATGTAAGGGTAGGGATTTATTTTTCTATTTTGTTCAGTTATTTGTTCTGAGAGTTCAGAAAAATGCCTAGTACTCACATTGAAGGCACATAATAAATGTTTGTGGAAATATTACTTTGACTTTTTTTTACTTAGCCACTCATTTCTTTGTGAATTAGTCTGGTCTTGGTCACTATTCTATTAACTCTGTATGTTTAGATCACTTGTAACATCTTCAGCGTTTTAGGGTTTTTTTGGTTTTGTTGTTATGTTTTTATTTGTTGTTTTCTCTGCAGCAATTAGTATTATCACCCATTGACTCCATGGATCTTTTTTTGTGGCTGCAGTTAACATTGCTATTCTGGTTCACTTTTTGTGTTTTGACTGTTTTTGCATTTGTTCATTCTTTTAGTCCACAGGTATTTATTGAGTTCCTGCTGTGTACCTGGAATTCTTCAGGGTAACATCTCTCTCCCTTTGCATATCCTGTCTTCTGTCATGGACAGTCTCTATTTAGTTTTCCACATGCTTATTATTTCATCCCCAGGAATGTTTAACCACATTCACAATGTCCATTTACTTCTTCCAAAATGAAGATTCTAGTCCTGACCTCATGATATCTACAGGCTTCCTGTTGATTGATGGGCTTTTTTTTTTAATATCCTATTATTTCCCTAAGTTGACCATATCTAAAACCAGCCTTTCATTCCACCCTTTCTTCCGTTTCCCTGTCCTCCAAAAGTAATACCACTTTTTCCTATGGCTTCTTAACTCTTGTCAGTTACACTATTTTTTAATATACCTAGGCCTAAAACCAGACCAGTCATCTTCAATTTTTTTTTTTCCTTACCCAGCCCTAATCCAGCCATTTCTGGAATTCTTTCCTGCTTTTTCTTTTTCTTTTTTCTTTTTTGGCTGCATCACATGGCATATAGAATCTTAGTTCCCTGACCAGGGATCTAACCTGTGCCCCTTACAGTGGAAGCGTGGAGTCTTAACCCCTGGACTGCCAGGGAAATCCCTGCTTTTTCATTTTTGCTGTCGTTTCCCATGGTTTAGCTTTTTCCTCTTTAATCTTGAGTTAACTATTCATCTCATCTTTAATTTTTCACCGTGCCTGTACATTTTCTAAAACACTATCTGATTAATTTTCTTTAAATGCCACATTTTATCCTGTCACTCACCTGCTCAGAATCTTTTCATATTTTTATTTATTTGAATTTGATGATCCCCATTTTCTGCTCCCACACAAACTATACACCACTGCGTAAAGAATCCAATCCAATCCTTAACCAGTCATTCAGGCCTACAGAGATCCTTTGTTTCATCCAACTCAACATCTCTGGCCCCTTAATAAAACCTTTCCAGGGCCTGTTCCTTTTCCTATCCCCTGTGCTTCTTTGTCTCAGAAAGTTCTCCGTCACAGTCTGCAGTGATAGTTGTCTTCCTCTGTATTTTACTCATTTGACATACAGTTTATTGCTAATTTGTTGGAAATGGTTTTTGGTCTTCTATCCTGCTAGATTTTTAACTCCCATGTACCAACACATACACACACACACACTCACACTGTGAATTATATTTGGCTTGTGGTAGATGCTCAGTGTTCTTTATAAATAATTGGTCTGATCAGTTAGCTTCTTCCTGCTTGTCACCAGTATCAATTATCAGTGGAATTTTTTTAAGGTGTGTATTTGAGCTGTGCATCATACCCATTTTTTACAGCTTTTTTAAGGTGTAATTGACATACAGTAAATTACACAGATTTAAATTGTATGATTTGATAAGTTTTGTCATGTATGTGCCCGTGAAGCTACCAAAAGTTCCCTTCAAATATTTTAAAGAAACTTTATTTTTAAAGAAAGCTTGATTATTTAAAAAAAGAGAGGGGACTGCCCTGGTGATCCAGTGGTTAAGACTCCATGCTTCCAATGCAGGGGCCCCAGGTTCGATTCCTGGTTAGGGAACTAGATCCTGCATGCTGCAACTAAAGATCCCGCATGCCACAACTAAGACCCTGAACAGCCAAATAAATAAATATTTTTAAAGAGAGAGAGAGAGAGAGATACTCAGTTTTTAAACTGGGAAACTTTAATGTAGGATATTCACTTTTTTGTTTAAGCTCATCTGTGCTTAAAAGCACTATCACCTAGTGCAGTGCTTTATAAACTTCTTAAGGAGTAGACTCTCCTTCAGAAATTCTGTGCAGAAATTCTGTACATAAAGTAGAAAAAAAAAGGCTGGTATAGTAGAAAAGGGACATTGTGTGTACAGTGTATGGGACACTTTGCTCTCAGCCTTAACCTCATCCCAAAGACAGTCATCCCAAAGACAGTCCCTGAGGCGTGTCCTCTTGACTCTTAGGTTTCCACAGAATGCATTTTGAAAATCATTGGTTTAGGTGGAAGACTATATAGGTTAGGTAAATAAGAAGTCGGGTTAATGTTTTAGGGAAATAATTGTGAAAAAGAGGGACATGAAAGTCTCTTGTGTTGAAATTAATGTTATGCTCTGGCTAAGTGGCTTATTTTCCTCCCTTATTCCCTTTGACCTACAGGACTATCCCACCTATACTATCCTTGGTCAAAGTCAGTACCAGGCTTGCTACCCCAGCTCCAGCTTTGGAGTCACAGGCCAGACTAACAGTGATGCTGAGAGTACCACCTTAGCAGCAGCCACATACCAGACGGAGAAGCCTAGTGTCATGGTACCTGCTCCTGCATCACAGAGACTTTCCTCTGGTAAGCTCTACATTTGGCTTAAGGGCATTTCATCCAACAGGTGATGGTGAAGATTGCTTTGTTCTGGTCTAAGTCACTGTTACCATGCTATTGGCCTTCCTTCTCAGGTGAGGAGTATTTAAACACTGTAACCAGACAACGATGAGTCGTTGGCAGACTGAATATAATACCTGATGCTGTGAACAGAAAAGTACCAAGAATGAAAAGACTTTATTTATGACTCCCACTCCACTCTCCCTGTAGCTATAATATGCTTGTCACAGAGAACTTCAGAATCTTAGCACATTTTATAAAAGCTGGAGGACTCCAGTTTTAGTCTGTGCATAACTGACTTCTGGTTAGGCCTCAGAACAGTAGTTCTTAACTTTTTCTGTGTCATGGATCCCTTTAAGATTCTGAAGAAAGGTATGGTTCTTTTTCCCCAAAGAAATACATAAAATTTAACCTACAAATGTAAACCTCTAGCTTTGAAATGGATCAATGAATTATGATGTCCAGATTAAAAGATGCTGACATAGGGCTTCCCTGGTGGCGCAGTGGTTGAGAATCTGCCTGCTAATGCAGGGGACACGGGTTTGAGCCCTGGTCTGGGAGGATCCCACATGCCGCGGAGCAACTAGGCCTGTGAGCCACAACTACTGAGCCTGCGCGTGTGGAGCCTGTGCTCCTCAACAAGAGAGGCCGCGATAGTGAGAGGCCCACGCACCGCGATGAAGAGTGGCCCCCACTTGCCACAACTAGAGAAAGCCCTCGCACAGAAACGAAGACCCAACACAGCAAAAATAAATTAATTAATTAATAAAAAACCAAAGGACTAGTGTTTAAAAAAAAAAAAAATCCTGACATAAAGACTTTATGCACACATTCAGTAAACATATGCACATACTTTTTATCCCTATTTTTCATGAAAATTTGGTGGTTCGCTGTCACATCATGTAACTTGGGGAAGGACTGTTTATCGTTAACACTGATGCATTTTTAAAAACAGTGGTCTACATCAACTAATGCAGTTGTCTGTGCATCTTGCCTCTACTGGTCTTCTAGATAAAGACGTACAAATGGTTGCTGCTTTGAACGTACATAACTTTGAAATCATTACATGTGTTGATGCCTTAGTTTTGAATTCATTTCTCTAAATATCTTTGTTCTTCATAACAATTTTAACTTTTTAATAATGGAGAGTTTCAAACAGTGGCAGAAGTTGTCAGAATGGTATAATGAACCCTTATATATCTGTCATCCAACTTCAGCAATTAACAACTCATAAGCAATCTTGTTTCAACTATACTTCATCCAATTCCCTTCTCAAATGCCAGGTATCATATTTATTTATAATGCTTGATAACATAACCACAATGCCATTATCCCATCTTAAATATTCAACAATAATTCCTTAATAACATAAAATACCAAAGGGTATTCATATTTCTAGTTTTCTCATAAATGTTAGGAGTTTTGCTTTTCTCTTTACAGTTTGTTTAAAATAAGATCCAAGTAAGGTCCATACATTGTGATTGGTGGATATTTTGTTTTAACCTATAAATTCCCCTATCCCTTTTTATTTCCGATTGTAATTTATTTGTTGAAGAAACAATCAATAGATTGTTTGTCCCATACCATTTCTCAGTCTAAATTTCGCCAGTTATAACCTTAGAGGGTAGCTTACCACAGCCCACTGCCTTCTATATTTTATTTAAAGTGGTAAATGGATCTAGAGCAGTGGTCTTTCAGCTAGAGGTGGTTCTGTGCCCCCTGCCTCCACCCCCATGCCTCCAAATATCCCCCAGGGATATTTGGCAATGTATGGACCCATTTTTGGTTGTCACACTGGGAAGGGGGTGCTACTGGCATATAGTGGGTAGAGGCCAAGAATGCTGCTTAACCAAACATCCTACAATGCACAGGACGTCCCTTCACAACAAAAATTATCTGGTCTAAAAAGGTCAATTGTGCCAAGTTGAGAAACCCTGATCTAGAACCTTGATCAGGTTCAGGTTTAATTTTTTTTTTTTTTTGGCAAAATGACTTATAGATGTGTTCTTCCATTGGGAGGAAGGCATATAAATTCTAGTTATAACTCTCTTCATGATGTTTGGTCTACATTTCCAAATTGCTTAAGTAAAGTTTGGTATTCCAGCCTTTATCCCTGCAACATGATTCTTAAGGGCAGAGAACCTGCTGACCATTCTGCTCTGGTTCTTATAGCCTGTGACTACACTGGCAATACCGGTGTCTCACTTTTCCTTTCCAGGAGACCCTTCTACAAGCCCATCTTTGACCCAGACTACACCAAGTAAAGATGCTGATGACCAGTCCAGGAAAAACATGACTGGCAAGAACCGGGGCAAGAGGAAAGCTGATGCCAGCTCTTCCCAGGACAGTGAATTAGAAGTATGGGAAGAAACTCATTTGAGTTGCAACCTTTTTTTTTCTCATTTCTTAAATTTATCAAATATATATCTGAAACTCATGAGATTATATGGTTCTGTGTTGTATACCCTATAATTCCTGAGCAAGAGAAAATGAATTGGCCAAGTGAAAAGAGAAATGTAAAAACACATTACTCTATGCCCATATCTTACCATATCACTTTCAGATCCTTTTCACCAAGAGCACTGAAAAAGCTTTTTTGAATTTAGGTGGCCAGGTCACTTTTTAAGGGAAAGAACAAACTGTTTTCTGTATTCCAGAGGAGAACAGAAAGAATAATGCATCATATTCAGAAAGCAAAGGGTGTCACAAGTAATGTACTGTTCTCCATTTTAAAATCTCAAAGTAAAATGAGAGAACTAAAGTGCTTTAAGCCAAGTTTCTGTGAAACATGCAACCAGATCTGGTAACTTATTAATGAGATTGGCTCTCACTTATTCTGTAGTTTAAACACTATAGGAATTTATTATGGGCATACATTTGGCTTCATTATTAAAAGACTAGAAAGTCATACAAAATTCTAATAATAATGGAGTTTTGATATTAATCCTTTTGTTTTCTTTCTTCAATTTTTCTATAATGTGATCATTTAATGGGAGGGAAAAGCCATATTTAAAAATGAGTCCATTGACAGGTGTTCAGAAGACATAGGTAAATTGAGGCTATGTTTGAAACCTCTCTTCCCTTTTGTTACTGGGGGCAGCGGGGAGGGCAGGAGGAGGAAGAAAGAAAATCTAAAGACCTGATATATTTCTTGGAAAAAACGGAGGACTCACTCATTTTTTAAATTGTGGTAAGGTATATATAATATAAAATTTACCAGTTTTTAAGTGTGCAATTTTAAGTACATTCACAGTGTTGTTTGTCACTGCTATCTGTTTCCAGAAGTTTTTCATGATCCAAACAAAAACTCTGCACCCATTAAGCAATAATTCCCTATTCTCCCCTCCTATTAGTCCCTGGTAACCTCTGTTCTACTTTCTGTCACTATAAATTTGCCCATTCTAGATAGTTCATATAAGTGGAATCATACAAAATCTATCCTTTTGTGTCAGGCTTACTTCACTTAGCATAATGTTTTCAAGGTTCATCCATGCTGTAGCATATATCAGAACTTCATTCCTTTTTATGGCTGAATAATTCCATTGTGTATATATAGCACATTTTGTTTATCCATTTTCATCTGTGAAGAACGCTTGGGGTTTTTTCACCTTTGAGCTATTGTGAATAATGCTGCTATAACACTGCTGTACAGGTATCTCTTTGAGTCCCTCTTTTCAATTATTTGAAAAAGTATAAATGTAGGAGTAGAATTGCGGGATCATATGGTAGTTCTATGTTCAGCTTTTTGAGGAGCCACCAAAATGTTTTCCAGATGACTACACCATTTTACATTCCTACCAGCAATGTACCAGGGTTCCAGTTATTTCCCATTTTTTGCATAATCCATCCTAATGGGTGTGAAGTGGTGTCTCGTTGTGGTTTTGATTTGCATTTCCTTCATGATTAATAATGTTGAATATCTTTTCATGTGTGTATTGGCCATTTGTCTGTTTTATTTGAAGTAATGTCCAAATCCGTGGCCCATTTTTAAATTGGGTTGTTTGTTGTTGAATGTTAGGAATTCTTTATATTCTAGATATTAATCCCTTATCAGATATATGACGTGCAGATATTTTCTACAGATTGTCTTTTCACTCTTGATAGTATCCTTTGATGCTTAAAGGTTTTAAATTCTGATAAAGTTCTATTTTTCTTTTATTGCTTGTGCTTTTGGTGTTATATTTAAGGAAACAAGATTATGAAGATATTCAACCGTGTTTTCTTCGAAGCATTTTATTGTTTCGGCTCTTAAATTTAGGTCTTTGATCCATATTGAGTTAATTTTTGTACATAGTGTGAAGTAGGGATCTAATTTCATTCTTTTGCACATGGATATTCAGTTTTCCCAGGACCTTGTTTTGGAAACAGTTTCCTTTCCCCATTGAATGGTCTTGGTATCCTTGGCAAAAAAAAAAATCAATTGAGCTTATATATATATATATATATATATATATATATATATATAAAAGCATTTATTTCTGGGCTCTCTCATCTATTCCATTGGTCTGTATATCTATCCTTATGCTAGTACCACACTGTTTTGATTACTGTGGCTTTGTAGTAAGTTTTGAAATCAGGAAGTGTGAGTCTTCCAACTTTGTTCTTTTTCAAGATTATTTTGGCTCTTCAGGGTCCCTTGAGATTTCATACAAATTTTAGGATTAGTTTTTCTGTTTCCTTAAAAAACACTGTTGGGATTTTGATAGGGATTCCATTGTATTTGTAGATCACATTGGGTAGTATTGTCATCTTAACAATATTAAGTCTTATATTCATGAACATGGAATGTCTTTACATTTATTTAGGTGTGTCCTCTTTGATTTCCTTCAGTGATGTTTTATAGTTTTCAGTGTACAAGTCCTGAACTGTTAGTTAAATTCATTCCTAAATATTTTATTATTTTTGATGCTGTTGTGTTTTAAGTTCCTCTTAGAATTATTCATTGCAAGCTTATAGAAATACAGCTGATTTCTGAATTCATTTATTAGCTCTCAACAATTTTTTGTGGATTCTTAAGGGTTTTCTATGTATAAGATCATGTCATCTGTGAACAGAGGTAATTTTACTTTTTCCTTTCCAGTTTGGGTACCTTTTTTCCCCTCTCCTTGCCAGTTTATTCTGGCTAGAATTTCCAGTACCATTTGAATAGAAGTGGTGAAAACAGGCATGCTCTTATTCCTAATCTCAGGGGTAACGCTTTCAATTTTCCACCATTAAGTATGATATTAGCTGTAGGTTTTTCATATACGTCCTTTATCGTGGTGAGGAAGTTGCTAGTTTATTGAGTGTTTTTATCATGAAAGTGTGTTGAATTTTGTCAAATGCTTTTTCTGCATCAATTGAGATGACCACGTGGGTTTTTTCCTCTATTCTGTTAATGCAGTATATTATATTGATTTTTCTATGTTGAACCGTTCTTGCATTCTGGCAACAAATCCCACTTGGTCATGATTTATAATTCTTTAAATACGCTGCTGAATATTGTTTGCCACTATTTTGTTGAGGTTTTTGCATCACTGTTCATAGGAGAATTGGTCTGCAGTTTTCTTGCAGTGTCTTTGTCTTCAGTATCAGGGTAATGCTGGCTTCATAGAGTGAGTTAGGAAGTGTTCCCTCCTCTTCAATTTTTTTGGAAGATCTTAAGGATTGGTGTTAATTCTTCTTTAAGTGTTTGGTAGAATTCAGCAGTGAAGCCATCTGGTCCTGGGCTTTTCTTTCTTGGGATGTTTTTTATTATTGATTCAACCTCCTCCAGTTAAAGATCTGTTCAGATTTTCTATTTCTTTTTGAGTCAGTTTTGGCACATTGTGAATTTCTAGGAGTTTGTTCATTTCATCTAGATTATTTGTTGGTGTATAACTCTTCACAGTATTTTCTTATAATCCTTTTTATTTCTGTAAAATTGGTAATAATGTCCCACTTTTATTTCTGATTTTAGTAATTTGTGTCTTCTCTCTTTTTTCTTAGCCAGTCTAGCTAAAAGTTGTCAATTTTGTAGACCTCTTCAAAGAACCGACTTTTGGTTTTGTTGATTTTCTCTATTTTTTTCCTACCCTCTGCTTTATCTATCTCTTCTAACCTTTATTATTTCCTTCCTTCTACTGGCTTTTTCTGGCAACTTAAATTGTGCAGTTTGGTTTTTGATTGAGATCTTCTTTTTTAAGGTACGCGTTTGGAGCTATAAATTTCCTTCTTAGCATTGTTTTCACAGCATCCCATAAATTTCGGTATGTTGTTTTTGGTTTTCATTCATCTCAAGGTATTTTCTAATTTCACTTATTTCTTTTTTATCCATTGGTTGCTTAAGATTATTGTTTAATTTTCACAGATGTGTGAATTTTCCAGTTTTCCTTCTGTTATTGATTTCTTGTCTCATTCCATTACGATTAAAAAAGATGCTCACTCATTTTTTAAAATATTTTCCTCACTCAGCGGGTATTTCTGTGGGACTTAGATGAAACCATCATCATCTTCCACTCCCTTCTTACTGGATCCTATGCCCAGAAGTATGGAAAGGTAATTTGAGTCTTTCTTCCTTTGTTGTAACTGTCCCTCTCCTGACTATGTGTGCAGGTAACCAAAATCACTGTCTCTGTTATCTCCATCTTACCCTGTTGACCTTTCACCTTTCACATAAAGCTTCACCCAATGGCTTATACTAGGCAGACTACATGGTCAGGCAGAGCTGATGATAAAGGTAGAGACTAGACCTGGGACCAGTACTGAAAGCTGAAGTTGTTGGAGAGCAGTATTTTGCAAAGACTAAGTACGGAACTGAGGCTCAAAACAGAGTGGAGTCTCAGGATTATCTACTCCAAAGACTCGTCTGTTATCCCTATGTCACATATAACAGCCCAAACTGAGCATTCCATTTAGCTGAGAATATACCAGATCTGTACATTTAAAATATAAAATATCTTTCTAAAATAGATTATATACCCTCTTAGGAACTTCCCTGGTGGTCCAGTGGGTAAGACTCCACGCTCCCAATGCAGGGGGCCCGGGTTCAATCCCTGGTTGGGGAACTAGATCCTGCACGCCTGCCGCAACTGAAGAGTCCGCATGCCGCAACTGAAGAGTCCGCATGCTGCAACTAAGAAGCCCGCATGCCACAACTAAGACCCGGCACAGTCTAAATTAATTAATCTTTTTTAAAAACCTTAAAATAAAATAAAATAGATTATATACCTTCTTAAATGAAATATACCAAGCAGAATTTAACTTTAGTCATCAGTATTAACATCAGTTTTGATAGAGGGATGAGCTGTTTTTGAGGTAGTGGGTGTATATTTCTGTACTAAATTACCTCCAGGCTCCTATTTTTTAGTTTCTATGAATACATTTTATAAAAATATCAGCCTCCTTTGCTTTCCTACTTTTACTGCTCCCAATTATTTCTTATTGTCACCAATGTTTCTGTTAGAAGTACTTTCCCATAGGCTTTTAGTATCTAGACTGGCAAGCTGACATAAGCTCATATACTATATAACAAGTCTGGTAATGAGACTATATAAAATAAGAGCATACTGCCTCTAAGGGAAGGTCTGATAGTTCATTTTAAAGCTACGTGCATTGGTTTTCCTGCAAATATTTCTTCACTGATTTCCTCGTTGTTGAGATTGTCAGATTGCTGACTTCTGGTATTGTACTGTATGTGTGAGGTTGGGCGGGGGGACGATAATGGGTGTTATAAGAGCAATATTTCAGTGATAGTTAGAATTTCTCCTGAAACGGAATTTCTTTGAAAAAAAATTTTTTTTTAAAGTGGGTTAAGTTTTCTAGAAACTAAAGTCCTAAAGTCCTGAAATGTTTAACTTTGCACAATCCCAGATTCTTATAACTGAATGAAATTGCGTCAGTAATAGTGAGAAGCACTGTTGTGGGCCAGTGTTGTTTTGGCCTTGACCCAAACTATTTTGAATCATTTAAAGATAAGAACCAATGCTGTGAGTGCCAAGTCAAGCAAATTATTCTCTTATTGTCTTTCAGGACCCAACAGTAGTGATTGGCTCAGGTTTAACAATGGAAGAAATGATTTTTGAAGTGGCTGACACGCATCTATTTTTCAATGACTTAGAGGTAAGCATTTAAAATTGTTTCTGCACTTCAGTGAAACACTTTGTTCAATAACTATTTATTGAGCCTGTGCTTTTTGTATTTAGAGGAAATGTGGTTAGACAGGGTAGGTATGGAGAGGCCAGCTCGGCACTTGGGTGCACATAGTCTTGAAGAAATAGTGCCTTGGTTAGGTCACCACAGTCTTAGTTCTGGGCTTCAGTTTTATTGGCTCAAAAACTTGATTTTTGTTAGCCTATTTGGAAGTGATCTAGCTCTAGGGGAAGTGCCACCCCATCAGGCAAAACACTGATATATAAACCAACCTTCCAATTTATTCAGCTATATTAAATAACATATAG
Organism: Phocoena sinus; assembly: GCF_008692025.1. Taxonomy (NCBI): domain Eukaryota; kingdom Metazoa; phylum Chordata; class Mammalia; order Artiodactyla; family Phocoenidae; genus Phocoena; species Phocoena sinus. The sequence continues at coordinate 22,022,604 of NC_045763.1, read as the reverse complement.
AAGGTGGCTTTGATTATTTGTACTCTTGAATGTTTTTCAGTTTTACCTTCTTAAAAGATAGCCTCTTGATTTGTCAGATCTGTAGATGGCTACTCTAACTCATTGTATTTTATACGTGCTTATTGTCCATGTATAGGTTAGCCTTGATGTCAGATCATTTTATAGTTAGGTGGAGGGAAACCAGGAAACACTGAGAGCTTCTTGGTTAATTTTTTTGGTTTTGACATTTGAGTTCATCTTTGAGGTGAACATCGTGTAGTGGAAAGAGCACAGGACTGGGAATCAGGAGACCAGACTGCGAGTACCAAGTTAGGAAAGTTATCTCCCCATTCTGGGCCTCAGTTAAGCAGTTACCGTACACAACAAACTAGTAACAGTTGTTCTATCTCAGGACGGGAATGTGTCGCTGGAACACAGAGGTGGGAAGGAGCAGACTTGTCACTTAATGTCCTTTTGAATTTTGAACTGTGTACTACATATATTACCTAGTTTTTTAAATTTTAAAGTAAAATGAGCATGAAGTAATCCTCTTTCTTTTAGAATACAGTCTAGTTCTACTCAACAGACAATTCTCCAACAAATTAAATTAATAGGGCTCTAAACTCCAACACTTTTGTGTAAGCTCCACAGTGCTTTAATCTTCCCTCAACTTCACATGTTGATAAGTTGGGACATTATAGTTTTATTCAGCAAACATTTATTGAAAACCTACTATGTGCCAGTAATTGTTGCCAAATTGTATTTGTAATGATTTTCTAGACATAGTCCTCACTCAGGACTGAAAGTTCTGTGAAGAATTTGACCTGAATGTGTTCCTGCCCCCCAGGTCAGTGGTTCTCAACTTCAGGGGGCATAAGAATCACCTGGGGAGCTTGTTAAAAATGAAGATTCTAGGACTTCACTCACAGAAATTCTGTTCAAAAATATGCATTTTTAAAAATCTTCCCCAGAGGATTCTGATGCAGGTGGACATCACGGCACCACCCTAGGTGGTGTCAGAGGAATGAATCTGTCAGTTAGGCAGTGGGTGGCGTTTTATGTCAGTAGTAGTGTGGGCTTAAAGAAAAGAACCTTGGATTCAGATTAGAAGACCCAGGCTCCTTCTAGTTTCTTTCTGCCACTCACTAGTTTTATGACCTTGGGCAAATTGTTTTACCTCACTTTTAGAATATGAGGAGATTGACTTAGATGACCTCTTCTAATTCCTAAGTTTGAATTTGCAAATTTCTGTTTCAGTCATTCTCAGTTTTGATACGACACGCACTCTACCAGCATCTGTTTCATCTGCAAAAATGTATTGAGTACATGCTATATAAGGGCACTGGACTAGACTAGAGGGGTACAAAGGAGATGTAAGGCATGGTCGTGCCATAAGGGGCCTACAATGTAATAGGACTTACAGTCTAGTGTAGGACATAGGCACACCTGACAGTGTAAGGGAGCTTGTGTTTATACCCATGGACTGTTGGAAGAATGAACTATTGAGATAAGAGCATAACTGAGGGTTGGGATGGTTAAGGAAGATTTCATGAAGACTGAGGAATGTAAATTAGGCCTTAAAAGAAGTTGAACAGAAAGGGGGGTGAGAGTGATCCTCCACACATAGGAGACCATAAGGTATTTCATCACCTCGCCATTGTTTGTGATATTTTTACAATATATTGTGGTGGTAATAGCACTTCTACTCCCTGGACTGAAATAATGTGTGGTTTTGTCTTTTAACAGGAGTGTGACCAGGTGCATGTGGAAGATGTGGCTTCTGATGACAATGGCCAAGACTTGAGGTGATAAAAACAATGATGTCTTAAACATCAGTACACCTGTTAGGCATAAGACACTGTCTAGGTGCAGAGGAAAACAAAGATGAATAAGACACAGCCCTAAAAGAGCTCACAGTCTATTAGAGGAGATAGAAACAAACGTAGTTAACGAGGGCATGTAGTGTGAGAAGGTGACAATAGAAAATGTGATGGAACACAGAATAGAAAGTAATTCTGATGGGTGTGGGGAGTACGTGGTGCCGACATTGGAGTGGCCTTCTCAGCACAGTAGAATTTAACTATGACCTTGATGAATGGGTAGCATGATGGAATGAGAAAAAAGCATTCCAAAGTAAAGGATATACTAGTTTCTCTTTGGCCAGATTTTCAGTCGGGAAAAGTGTGCTTCCAGATTGATTGGTTTTAGATACAAATAAGCATCAGGGATTTCACCAAGGAAGTTAATTGTGGGGGGTCTGATGGTGTCAGGAGTGACCCTATGGAAGACAATCTTAAACATTAATATCACAGTGAACGCTAAACCAAGGAGGTCTCAGTGGCAAAATGCTTGCCCGGTCTCCTCCTTTCTCTCTTGGCTACTGTCTTCTAGCTCAGTAGTCGTAGCTAAGAATAATCCAAAAATTTTATCTACCTTACATTTAAAGACCTTTAGAAAAAAAGTTGTCACATCTTTTCATGTTAATTTGTTTTAATGTTTATCCCTTTTCATAGGCAAAAAGTTTTTCCATGTGTCTACCCTAAAATTGTTTCCTCTGTGAATTCTCAAATCTAGAGCAGAACTGGACATATCACTTAGTAAGGACGTAACCCTTTGGTGCCAAGAAGGATAGAAAGGTTTCACTTCTGGAGCAGATTCAGTCGTGTATGCTGTGTCTTCCACAGCCTTGGAGGGTACCAGTCTTAAGAGATTTTACTCACCTTAGGAAAAAGCCTGGTCTGAAGCAGTTTACAGTCCACTCTGAACCCTAGTATTTTTTTTTTCTCTTATGCATATGGCTAACTAGTAATTACCAGTCTTCTGTCTTGGCAGCTTTATTTTCTTAAATATAGAATTTTACACTGAACTCTATTTTGACTTCTGATTGAACCAAGTTGTCTCTAATTCTGTCAGTCATTTGGAAATCTTGACTTAGGAAGTATTAATCCCTCCCAACCTGTTTAGCTATAATAGTTGTCTATTGCTGTGTAACAAATTACCCCCAAATTTAGTAGCTTAAAACAGTTACCAGTTATCATCTCATAGCTTCTGTAGGTCAGGAACTTGAAAGTGACTTAGCTGGGTAGTTCTGAATCAGGGTCTCTGAGATTGAAGTCAAGGTAGCTGAAGCTAAATCATCTGAAGGCTTGGTTGGAGCTGGAGGACCTGCTTCCATGTGTGGCTGATAGGAGGAGGCCTCAGTCCTCACTATGTGCCTCTTCATGGGGCAGCATGAGTGTTCTCCTGTGACAGCTGACTTCTTTTAGAGCAAGTGCTGTAAGAGAAGCCTGGTCTCTAAAGTCCAACACCATCACTTCCACCACATTCTGTTTACGTTCAAATACAGTCCATACCTACAGGGAGCAAAGTTAGAGGAGTGTTAAAGAATTTGTGGACATATTTTATATGTGACCCATGAACTTATTAAACGAGCCAAAAGATCACTGAAGGAAAACATTCCCATTTTCTAACTATTATTAGAATTTGGGGTTAGTTTCTTCCATTATTTTTTCACGTTTCTCCTTTTTACATAGTTGCAATCATTGTGTGTGTGTCTGTGGGTGGGTGTGTACACAAAAGTTTTGTATTCCGGGTTTTTTTCACTGTAAGGTATTTTCTGTCATTAATGAAAAGAGGGTCTGTCTGAAGCCAACCTCTAGGGGATGCTGGTGCTTGAATTAGTCTTGCCTCTCTTGCTCTCCCTTTCCATCCTTTCTTTGATAGAAGTAATAGGGATGAGATGGAGGACTGATGAAAAGATAGACTCTGACATACAGAGATTAAGAAAGAAGATTCTCAAAGCCTTGCTGCTGTCAGATGCCTGGAATAGGACAGAGAATCAATCCGAGGTGGCATTCAACCAAAAATTCCATGCAGTGTAGATTTTAATTTTCATCATCCTCTCTCTCTACAGCAACTACAGTTTCTCAACAGATGGTTTCAGTGGCTCAGGAGGTAGTGGCAGCCATGGTTCCTCTGTGGGCGTCCAGGGAGGTGTGGACTGGATGAGGAAACTGGCTTTCCGTTACCGAAAAGTGAGAGAAATCTATGATAAGCATAAAAGCAATGTGGCTGGTAAGTGTGGCATACAACCAGCTAATTTTCTGTTTTGTTCTGATTTCCTGTTTTCTTTTCCAGGGTTTCCTTAGGGCTCCCTGACTTATGAATTTGTGCCACAGTAACATTTTAACTCTGTATTTAAAAAACAGGTTTGATTGAAACCCTCTGGGGAGGAAGCTCTGCATTTCTCATGGACTTCTCTTGGTATAACTTCGCAAACAACTACTATCAGTAATATTTAATAGGTTGCCATATTTTTGAACAGATTTATATAGCCATCGGGACAAGTCAGGTGGAACTAGCAACCAGGTTTATAGTGGATGGAAAACTAGGTCCAGGATGATAGGTGGGCAGTATCCGTGCATTGTGATTTGAAGGACCTTGGAAATTCTTTCTGCCCAGATATATCTCAAATGTCAGGTGCCATTATGCCTAAAATTCTATTATTTGGAATTAATTAATTAGCCATAGATTGTTCAAATTAGAAGTGACATTAGGGAACTAATCTAAATCCTTCATTTTGCACTTGAGAAAATTGATGGTCCATCATGAGGGTAACAAGGTCGGGTCACATAGCAAATTAGTGCCCATACCACAACTGGAATCCCGAACTCTTGGTCCACTGCACTTTACATTCATGCAATTCCTTTTTTAGTGATATACCCTTGTGAGAAAATATTGAAAACTGTGAACCATCACCCTCAACCACCTCCATCTGCACAAAATGTTGCGTGAAGTTTCAGGGATTCCATAGACTGCCTAGAAGTCTATTACCTCAGGTCAAGAGAGCCCTCCTACCTACCATACCACTGCTACAGTGTGGGGCAGAAAGTAAAAATAGGGCTTCAAAGATCAGTTTGGGGCATTCGTGTTACAGTGCTCCAATACCAGAAAAAATCAGAGGCGTCTGGGCTTTTGGGAATCTAATTTATTTACTTTTTTCAGATCCCTCTCTTTACTGCTTTTTTTTCTTCATGATTCAGAGCCAGTACTTTTTATTTTGGTAACCAAGTCTTTTTGCTCTTTCTCTCTCACAGACATTAGCCTTTCTTTTGTTCATTTTCATATACAACCTAAGTCTCTGGTCCTTTCTCTGCCCAGTGAGTGTCTGGATGTGGTTTCCTGAAGAAAGTGATATATAACCCTCTGTGAGAATCCCCTGAGCCCACCGTGGGGAACATAGTAAAAGTAATATCCACCTGTATTTTGTAAAATACGAATTAACAAAAGTGCCACATGATATATGACATACGCGTGCTTATGTATATGTCATACATGACGTATAGATACTTGTTTGGTTTTTGTTTTGTTTTATCAGAAATTTTGAGAGTCATCTAATTCTAGGCTTGCATTGTGAAAAACCATCAGACTGAAAACAAATTATACACAGTTCTACTCATAGAAATGACTTCTGTTTTTATGGAGTGTTGGTAATAGAATGCAGAATTTCTCTTTTTACCTTCACTGCAGAAAATTCAGAGCCAGGTTTATCATTTGAATATTGTAACTCAAGTGTCAGGTAACGTGCTCCCATCAGATGAATTGTTTTTTGTTTTGTGCTTAATCATCTGATCTTTAATAAAGAAGTGTTTTAGTCTCTTATCAGCTGGAGTTGTTTCAGAAGTACAGTACAAATAAATGACATTCAGAAAGCTGGTGATTCGGCCTGGGATCTCAGGTTGATGTGTTCTGAAGTGGGTGAGAGCAGTCACTGTGGGAGCAGTGTATGATAGTGGGAAGATTTCTGAGACCAAAAGCCACTAACTTGCTGTGTATTCTCAGGCAGTCCCTTTCCTCTGTGGGCCTCGGTTTCTTTAGAAAGAGATTGGGAATGCTGTGGACTCTCCATCTGTAATTTTTCCCCCTTTGGTTCTTGGTGTCACATCTAAAGCAGTGCTACTCAAAGTATGGTCCACTGGTCTGCAAATTACGTTACCGGTTGGTGATGAAAGAGCCTCTGCCAGAGCCTAATCACAGCGTTTCCATCAGCTGATTTTGTTGTCGTGATTATGCACCTCCCCCCTCCCCCCGCAAAATATTCTGGTGAAGAAAGTAAAAAAGGCATTTTGAGTAGGCTAGGGTTTTATCAAGGAGAGAGATGTGTTAGCTCAGTAGAATATCTCAGTAACTCACACTATTTCCAAATTGAATATAGAAGTCGCTTTCTCTGTGCCAGCAAGGATGTTGTCAAATGACGAATCTGTCTACTTTTATTCCCAAAGGGCTCCTCAGTCCCCAGAGAAAGGAAGCACTTCAGAGACTAAGAGCAGAAATTGAAGTTTTAACAGATTCCTGGTTAGGAACTGCATTGAAGTCCTTACTTCTCATCCAGTCCAGGTATGGAAATAATAATTTTAGTTTTCATCCTCTCAGAGAGACGCTTTCTTCCACCCTAGTCCAGGATAGGCCATTCCCTAAAACAGACTGTGGGACAGGGGTGAGAAGAGTTCAAATGATGCAGGGAAGTATTCGGTTAGGTGGGAGGCAAGGTCATTTTACTCTAAAAGCACACCGAAGAGCTTTGAAAGCTTTTTCCTTTTCTCTTACTTTTTGCTCACTAAATTGTACTCAGTAACCCAGAATCTCCAACCCAGAACGTGGGTGGGCCTGGTGACATCAAGGAATACATGTAGGAGCTATATCACAAACATCCTAAGTGTAGGAAGCGCCAGAGAAATGTAGCAAAACCTACTCAGGAAGGCGGGATTCAAAAGAAAAAGAGTACAGGGACTTCCCTGGTGGTGCAGTGGTTAAGAATCCGCCTGCCAATGCAGGGGACACGGGTTCCAACCCTGGTCTGGGAAGATCCCACGTGCCGCGGAGCAACCAAGCCCTTGCGCCACAACTACTGAGCCTGCGCTCTGGAGCCCGTGAGCCACAACTACTGAAGCCTGTGCGCCTAGAGCCTGTGCTCCGCAACAAGAGAAGCCACCACAATGAGAGGCCTGCACACGCAAGGAAGAGTAGCCCCCGCTCGCTGCAACTAGAGAAAGCCCGCGCACGGCAACGAAGACCCAGCGCAGCCAAAAATAAATAACTTGAAAAAAGAAAAGAAAAAGGGTACATTAAGCAGATTAAGGAGATTTGAGCTTGAAGCTTAGAATGGGAAATAAATACATACCCTTATTCGTCCCTCCCTCGAAACAAGAATTCCAGATTCACAGCCTACTAAACAGTAAAACTGACACCAAGGGGTGGATATCTGTGAAGGTAAAGGACTTGTGAAAATAATATGTATTCTGAAATTTATGTTGCCATGGTGTGATGAGCAGAGAGGACTTCAGTCATATCTCATTCAGATGAAATGGCACTGTAACTGAAAGCCTCGTTGTGTTTTCTGGAGTGTGGTATCAGTGCCGTGGGTTGGTGGGGTTTGCTAACAATGCAGTGAGCTAGACTGGTCAGAAGGAAGTGAGGCAAGAATCCAGTTGCTGCTCTGCGTCCACCACAAAAGTCTCTGTCCTTTAATTGGGAAAATAAATAAACCTGAGATAATTAGAGCAAAAAGTGGACATTGGCACTGAACAGATACCATGCCAGGCATTTTGAGGTTAATTTTTCACAAGCAGGTCCTAGAGAGAAGATCCATTTGAATTCTTGTTCGCAGGTTGGTTTGATTTCACCTTTTTCTTTTCTTTTCCCTCTTTCTCCCTTCCAGAAAGAATTGTGTGAATGTTCTGATCACTACAACCCAACTGGTTCCAGCTCTGGCCAAGGTTCTCCTATATGGGCTAGGAGAAATATTTCCTATTGAAAACATCTACAGTGCTACCAAAATTGGTACGGGTTCAATTCTGTTTCTTGTCACTAGCCTTTCAATAATACTTGCTACTTAGGATGTGCTTATTATTTACCAGTTGCTCAGTTAGACACTTTACATATACATGTATCTATAATCCTCACAGCATTCTTCTCCTGACATTACTGATGGGGCAGTTCAGGCTTATCAGTTATGTAGTTTGCTCAAGACTTCATAGCTAGTAAGCTACATAAACAGGATTCGAATCCAGGTCTGTTGGACTTAAAATTTATCATGCTCTTTTCTTTTATAATATTTGAAAGAATATCTAGTTTAGAAATCCACTATTCCTCGTTTCAAATTCCTCTTTCACAGAGAGTGCACTGTAATGTAGTACAATCAAGAAAGCCCTGGGTTAAAAATCAAGGACTAAGATATATACTTTAAAATGGTTAAACCCCTCACACTCGTCAGGATAGCTGCTGTCAAAAAAAAACCAAAAAACAAAAGTGTCGGCAAGGATGTGGAGAATTTGGAACCCTTGTGCACTTCTGGTGGGATTGTAAAATGGTGCAGCTGCTGTGGAAAACGGTGTGGCGGTTCCTCAAAAATTAAAAATAGAACTATCACATGATCCAGCAATCCCACTGCTGGGTATATATCCAAAAGAATCCGAAGCAGATCTCAAAGAAGTATTTGCACACCTATGTTCATAGCAGCATTATTCATAGCAGCCAAGAGGTGGAAGCAACCCAACTGTCCATCAAATGAATAGATAAACAAAATGTGGTATATACATACAGCGGGATATTAGTCAACCTTAAAAAGGAAGGAAATCCTGTCGTATGCTTACTACATGTATGAACCTTGAAGACATTATACTAAGTGAAGTAAGCCAATCACAGAAAGACAAATACTGTATGTTTCCACTCATGTATAAGGTGCCTAGAGTAGTCAGATTCATAGAAACAGAAAATAGAATGGTAGTTAATAGGAGCTTGGGGAGAGGGGAAATAGGGAATTGTTGCTTAATGGGTATAGAATTCCAGTTTTGTAAGATGAAAAGTTATGGAGAATTATTGTACAACAGTGTGAGCATACTTAATATTATTGAAATGTATATTTTTAAATGTTTAGGATGGTAAATTTTATGTTATGTGTTTTTTTACCGTACTTTTTTGAAAAGGAAAAACAAAAACAAAAAGCTAAGGACTAGGATAGAGTCCTAACTGCCCCGCTTATTAGCTTTTAGGGAAATTAGTGTATCTCCTGAGCCTCAGTTTTCTCATATAAGATGAAAAACTACCAGAGAGGTTTTGAAAATCGAATGAGACTGTGTATGTGAAGATATTTTTTATCCCCTAAAAATGTATTCAGTTCTAAGTACATGAAATAGTAAGTACTCCATAAATATTTGCTGAATTGATTAGTGAATTGGCACCAGATTTATATAAAACCAACTTGTTCGGCTGAGAAGACAGCAGAATGTGTCACTCTAATCTTATGTGCTGTACGTGGTCCGGGGAAAGAGGACTATGACAGCTATCTCCTTACCCCTCCAGACCCTACTTCCCTATTGCAGCCAAGGAGGCAGTCCTCATTTGCAGATAAGTTGTAGTTATCTGCTAGATTAAAAAATGTCAGGCATTGCCAAGGCACTCAGAATATAGCAGGGACAAAATCCTCTGTCCTCATGGAACTTACCTTCAGTCAGTGGTGCTCGGATAATTGGGTTATCCATACGGGGGAAGAAAGCAGATTCTGTATTCCTTCTTTATGCTATTTGCAAAAATAAATTCCAGGTGGATAAAAAATTTACCATGAAAAGCAAAACGTTAATTTTTAGAAGAGAAAATAGAAGAGTATCTGTATGACCTTAAGGTAGGGAGGGATCTCATTTAAGAGACCCCAAAAATAGTACTTAAAAAAAAAAAAACAGAAGAGAATGATCATTTTGATTCTGTGAAGCTTTTAATTTTATATACAGTGAAAGATGACATAAAGTGACAAGACAAATCACAGACTGGGAGAAGATACTTGCAATACTTTTAATTGTTGATTAGTATACAGAATCTATAAAGAACTCCTGCAGATCAATAAGCAACAGACAACATAATTTTAAAAAGTAGGCAAAAACCCTGGAGCAGCCAATTTGCAGAAAAGGTAACCCAAATTGTTAGTAAACGTATATGAAAAGTTTTTTAACCTCACCAATTAAGGATCTGCAAATTAAGGAAATGCAAATTAAAATGTAATGCCTTTCTCGTCTATTAGATTGACAAAAATTTAAGTCTGACAGCGCCAAACTTTGTCAAGGAAGTGAGAGCTTACTCTGCTAGTGGATTGAAAATGGATATAACTTTCTGGAAGACAGTTTGTCAATGTTTAGTAAAGTTTGAGATGTGCATAACCCTATGACCAAGCATTCTACTTTTAGATATTTATACTCGAGAGCAGGGGTCTCAGACTACAACCCACGTACCAAATTCTGCCCACTGCCTGTTTTTGGAAATTTTTATTGAAACAGAGCCATGTGTAATCATTTCCATAGCTGCTTTCACACTACAGTAGCAGAGTTGAATAATTGCAACAGAGATCATATGACCTGCAAAGCTTGAAATATGCCAACTCCTTCCCTTGAGTTTATTCTCATTTGCACAAGGAGGTATGTGCAAGGATTTTTTTTTTTTGATGCAGCCTTGTTCATAGTAGAAAATAATTAGAAACTGCACATGAACCTGTCTATGAACAGAAAATAGTCAAACAATGGAATACTGTATAGCAGCTAAAAGTGAATGAACTGTGGGGCTTCCCTAGTGGTGCAGTTGTTAAGAATCCACCTGCCAACGCAGGGGACACAGGATCGAGCCCTGGTCTGGGAAGATCCCACATGCCGCGGAGCAGCTAAGCCCGTGCGCCACAACTACTGAAGCCCGCGCATCTAGAGCCCATGCTCCACAACAAGAGAAGCCACTGCAATGAGAAGCCTGCACACTGCACTGAAGAGTAGCCCCTGCTCACCGCAACTAGAGAAAGCCCGCGTGCAGCAACGAAGACCCAATGCAGCTAAAAATAAATTAATTAATTTTTTTAAAAAAAAGGTGAATGAACTAAAACTACATATATCCCTAAAGATTAGTATTAAAAACAATGCTGAACACAAAAAACACATTACAAATGGTATGTACAGTATATAATTTATATAAAGGTAAAAAACGTTCACAATAATAGCCATACATTGTTTATGGATACACGCTCAGGGAGAGAAAGGAGGAGGAAGAATGTCATCCAGTAGGGGTAAATAGAAAACTTCAAATAAATCTGTACGATCTCATTTTTATATTTTTTTATCTAAAGCAACTCTAAAGTGTTAAGATGTGATAAAGCTGGGTTGGTGGTAGCTATATAGGCCTTTATTTTTTATTGTTCTTTTTTTGTTTGGTTGAATTATTTTATTTACAAGGGCTTTGATGGGAGAGATACATCTGTAACCCCCCTTCAGATTTTGCTGCTGCTGCCCCTGCTTTACTGTGCATTTTGTAAGAACTCAGAGCACTCGCTAACCTTCCCACACCTGAAAGGTAGATTTCTGTAGTGCTTGATACTGCATCCTGGCACTCAGAGGCTCATCAAACTAATGGACATGATTTTATTCCTTCTGACAGTAAGTGTGCTTATTTGGTGATTTTCTCAATTTTGTCCAGAGCTAATTAGCAGAGCTACAGTGGTACCTGGCACCATGGTAACCACAGTGAGAGGCTTGAGGCTTTCCTCTACAGAACTATGAGATGAGAGCAGGGAGAGGAAATGTTTGTTCGGTTCCTCTGAAATGGTTTCAGAATTGCAGTTCTCTTAATGGACACTCTGTGACATTGAAGAGGATTCTCAAAATCATTTCTGAAAATGTCAGAAGTCTTTCTTTTCTTAAATTAATTATTTTTGGCTGCGTTGGTCTTCGTTGCTGTGTGCGGGCTTTCTCTAGTTGTAGCAAGTGAGGGCTACTCTTTGTTGCGGAGCATGGGCTCTAGGTGCACGGGCTTCAGTAGTTGTGGCTCACGGGCTTCAGTAGTTGTGGCGCACAGGCTCTAGAACACAGGCTCAATAGTTGTGATGCACGGGCTTAGTTGCTCTGCGGCATGTGGGATCTTCCCGGGCCAGGGCTCGAACCCGTGTCCCCTGCATTGGCAGGCGTATTCTTAACCACTGTGCCACCAGGGAAGCCCAGAAGTCTTTCTGATAGAGGAAACCCAAGAACCTCATCTTCTCCAAAGGCTTGGTTGGTCTTGCAGTGACAGCTTCTATCGCTTGACATTTGGTAGGCTGACTAGTCATTGGTTTTATCCTCCTGAACAGGAAAGCTCATCTCTAGGATTATTTTGAAAGTGTAAAATGGAAGCAGTGTATTTACCAACTGTATTGGAATTATTTTTTCATATGGCTACTTCTTTACCCTGAGCTGTTAATAACTCACCCTTAATCCTTTTAGAGAAACATTCTTAATTGTATTTCGTCCTTGATCATTGAAGGCCAGGACAATGAAAACATCTCTATGTCCCTGTCTTCTAAATAAGAGACATTCCCTTTGTTGGGTCTTAGGGGAAATTTCTAAAATCCTACCGACGTAGAAGCTTTTTCTATAAATCATAAATTAGACTGTGGGTCTAGCAGAGGTTGGCTTAGGTAAGGACCTAATGGTTGGAATGGAATTAGACAAATAACTCTTTAACACTTAATAAGAACGTGTTAAGAACTCATTATTAGTTGAATTATTTAATGTTTAAATTGGGGCTCAAGGCATAGAGTAGAGCCATCCCCTTAATCATTTGTGAAATTAAAATGTATTTACTTAGCAAACATGGATTGAATGCTTGATATGAACATAAGGTGTGACAATGCTGTTATAAAATGGTAGCACTGAAAGGGACCTAAGTGCATCTAAGCCAAGCCTTGTATTAAGAGTGGGAGACTGAAGCCCCAAGTGGACTAGTGTCTGGTCCAGGTTTGAGGTGCTACCTGGGCTAGGCATGTCAAAGACTTGCAGTTGCTTAGATGTACTAATCAGGACTTCTGAGTATGGGTGTAAAGATTCTTGTCAGATATGATGTAGTCATCTTAGATTTGTGTATTTCTATATTTGTATATTTATTACAAGAGTTTTCCAGCAGATGGCATTCAAGTGCCTTGAGGAAGAGACACCTTTTTCTTTTTTCTTTTTTTTTTTTTTCCGGTACGCGGGCCTCTCACTGTTGTGGCCTTTCCCGCTGCAGAGCGCAGACTCAGCGGCCATGGCTCACGGGCCCAGCCGCTCTGCGGCATGTGGGGTCCTCCCGGACCGGGGCACGAACCCGCGTCCCCTGCATCGGCAGGCGGACTCTCAACCACTGCGCCACCAGGGAAGCCCGCGCCTTTTTCTTATTCACACAGGTACCCTGGTGCTAAGTCACTGAATCTGGCAAGAAGATAGGATGAGAAAGTTAATGCAGCAGGATATAAAAAGGAAGCAGAGTTAGCGCCTTGCTTAACTGAAGAAGGTGGCAGAAGCAGTTTTAATAAAATATGAGATGGTGAAGGAAGAGCAAGAGAGATAATTTTCTTTTTATTTACTTATGCAAGTACATTGTCTTTGCCACAGCAGTATTACGTGTGCACATTTAGGTGTTGGTACCAGGTAGCATTTGAATTTTGATTCATGACCATGTTTCTAAGAGCTGTCTGCAGTGGATTTAAATCACCCATTTCCCAAGGTTAATGTCACTGATACAGGACCTCAGTTGCAGTTACACAGTATAATAGGAAATTCCAGATGTGACAAATATTGCTGCCATATTCATTGGTACTCTGAGACTCCTCCCCTCCTGAAAGACATAAGGCCCAGGACTAGGACTGTTTCTGGGAAATGTAGAGTTGGAAGGAAATGGCTGTTTTTTTCCTAATTACTAACCGGAAATTGGGGACTTCCACTTCTTTTTCTTACACTAACGGTTTCCCCTCAGAAATCGTCCTTTCGGGCTTCCCTGGTGGCGCAGTGGTTGAGAGTCTGCCTGCCAATGCAGGGGACACGGGTTCGTGGCCTGGTCTGGGAAGATCCCACATGCCGCGGAGCGGCTGGGCCCGTGAGCCATGGCCGCTGAGCCTGCGCGTCCGGAGCCTGTGCTCCGCAACGGGAGAGGCCACAGCAGTGAGGGGCCCGCTTACCGCAAAAAAAAAAAAAAATCGACCTTTCGTCATGGCACAATGACCAGAGCCTAGACTCTGGAGTCAGAGGCTCAGAGTCTAGCTACTAGCTTGTTTGTGATCTGGGGCAAGTCACTAATCCTTTGGGTCCATTTCCATCTATCAGAATAGGGGATGGGACCCGTCTCACCGGATTATTTTGAGAATTAAGTGAACAAACACTTTGAAACTGCTTTGTATATTGTAAAGTACAGGAGCTGTGGAAGAGGGAGGGAGTGTGCACAGCTCTCATATGGTGTTTATAGAAACATCCCACACTAAGATCTGAGGTACTTCACCCTCAGTGTGAAAGTTAAAATAACCTAGAGAGCACAGTGCCTAGAAAGTCTGTTGTGTGAATGGCACAATTTCACATTCTTTGGGCAGAGGGCCTGTTGGATCCCTAGCTACCACCCCTCCTCCCCACCAAGCAGACCACATGGGCTGCCCTGATTCTGTCTAAGCACAGGCAGGTGAACCTAGCAGCAGCCCTTTTCTTTGGTATTGAAAAAAAGAAAGGGAGGAATGTCCCAATAGGAAATTTCTTTTTCTCATCAGGTAAAGAGAGCTGCTTCGAGAGAATTGTGTCAAGGTTTGGAAAGAAAGTCACATACGTAGTGATTGGAGATGGACGAGATGAAGAAATTGCAGCCAAACAGGTAACATGGCAAAGTAAATAGTCCATACGGGAGTACATTGAGCAGTTAGAAGAATGGTAAAACTCAGAAATCGTAGTCATCTATTGTGCATTTACAGTGTTTTCTCTTCCTCCTATTCCTCTCCTATTTTTCTTTTAAAAAAAAGAAAGAGGGTCATTGTTTTCCCCATGCAGAGTTTTCCCTGTAAGTTGTTAGATCCTCCCCTTCTATCTCCTCCCTGCCACTCTAAAATCTTAAAATCTTTGAGCCCTGCTACAAGGACGCCAATCATTAAACCTGACGTGGGCCCCATCTTCCATCTTCATCTTAGAGGTCAGTGCTTTCTCAAGAGCGTGAGACTTTACTACTAAAGGCCAATCATTCAGACTTCTCCAGGCTTTCCAGCTTTAATTCTAAAGTGCTTGTTGCCCTCTGGGGAAGACACTAGTGGATGTAGACATCAGTGCTTCTTGGTCTGAAGAAGAAGTGAGTGGGGGAGATAGAAGAACAACTCAAGTCATTATCAGACTTTGTGTCTCTAAGCGCATGCTTCTAGTCATCTGCCACAGAGTACACCCATTGGAAAATGCCTTAGATCTCAGTCTCCTCCCTCCGAGGGATCTTTTCTGCACCCTCTGTGACAGAAGACTTTCTAGTCCTTGCTTGAATATACCGAAGGGTGAGGAGACTGCTTCCCAGGTATCCTGCTCCACTGTGGGGTCATCCAGGCTCTTAGGATGTTCCTCCTTCCATTGAACTAAAATTTCTGTTTTGTATCCTGGTCCTAATCTGGCACTTCTGAGCACGACATAACAAGTCTGCTTCCTCTTCAGTATATTCAAGGCCTTTTAAATATTATGTGTGAGCAGCAGGCTTGAAAAAGCACTGAGTTACATGCCAAAAGAACTGTGTTCTAGGACTTTCAGTATTCCAGGTAACTTGCAACCAGTCTGAACAAAATGATTAGTAAAGGTAATTTCCGTCAGCTTTATAGAACATGGTTTCCAACACTCATGTTTTTCAAAGCCCTTCTTTAAAATATGGCTTCCAGAATGGCACACAGTATTCTGGACATAACTCTGATCACATAATATAGTGGGATTATTATTTTCTAGATCTCTCTGTTCTTCATCTTGGTCATGGACAAGATTTGGGCTTTGCAGCTCTGAACCTTATAGAAAATAGACTATCCATAAGAAAATAATACCATATTAATACTGATTTCTTACATGGGTCATTTTATTTGATCCTGAGGATCGTACATAGTAGCTAGAACAAGTCTGTCTCATAAAAGCAGAGTTATCACTGAAACCTAATAAAAATCTCTCCCATCTGTAAGTGTCTTGTAGTATACATATGTCCCTATACACATGACTTACTTGATCCGTATGACAGTCTTATGAGGTGGGCAGGAGTAAGGAGGGCTACCAAGTACTTTGGGGAGAGGTCTGTGAAGGAAGGGGTGTGGGTAAATATAAGCTCCGAAAAGAAGTTGGGTTAACCAGTTCCCCTCCCTCCTCCCCCTTCCAGCACAACATGCCCTTCTGGAGGATCACAAACCACGGAGACCTGGTGTCCCTCCACCAGGCTTTGGAGCTTGATTTTCTCTAAGAACTGGAATGAAGAGCCTTCCCCGCGAGCTCCTTTTCACTCCTGAAAGGAGCTAGAGACCGGAACCAACTGGGAACTCTTTCTCCATGGAATGCTGGCGAGAACACAATCAAAACCAACAGCTGCAAGAGATGAAGCTTATTTTTGCTAAGAGTGAGCTGCAGCCCCGTGTTCATCCTCGCTTAGGAGCGGAAGACAGTTGGATTGAGAGAACAATAGACTCACCGCAGCTACAGTGCTTTTAACTCTTCTGGGTTTTGTTTTGTTTTATTTTGTGTCAAAATAAATGAAGAAAAAGAGAAGGAAATTCTCGGGGCAGAGTTGTACTCTGCGTCCGTGACCAGATTGAGAACTGCCATTAACTTGTGGTGATAGGATAAACGCAGCAGACTTTTATAATAACATCTCTTGCAGTCTTTGTAATCTCCTTAGCTGTAGAATATATTCCCAGTGAATGTATATGTTATTTTTATAGGTAAGGGTCTGGTCTCTGAAGCAGGTTCCCGCCCTCTTTCTAGCAAGAAAGGGGTCTGTAAAGTTTCCTTGGAAACTCTTAACTGAACTATCTGAGATACCTCTTTGTGACGGTAGCACCTCCTCAGCTGCCCAGCGCTCTGCTCTCTCGGGCGGCTTCCTTCCGGCTCCTCCATCTCCTGGCTGGCTGCACTGTGGGGCATGGACACTGATTCACTGTAGACTTTGCTGGTTCCCATCCTAGAAGCCTTAGTCCCCTTTCCAGTCCCTCTCCCCTTTCACCAAACGGCACAACCCTAGAAACTCCTTCTCTTAGACAGTAAATTGTAAGCCTTCAGCTTGACTCTTAGTCAAAGGGTATGTCCCAAGGGGCTTACCTCCAAACTGGAGAGAAGAACTAAGGCTTCTTAGGTATTTCCACTTCTTTGGCTCTTGAAACAAGAAGATTCCACCTTTTCCTCCTGCAGAGAAGCACCCTTCCCCAACACATGTTCACCACTACAGCGCCCTCGCCCTTCTTAGTCATCAGTGCTGGGCTCTTGGCCCTTTCCTGCCCTCTGTACCTCATGTCCACCCCCATGCAGCTCTGGTCAGTCCCCAGGCTTTGGACCCAAGGAGTCAAGTCTGAGAAAAGGTTCATAATCACATTTTGGCCAAAACTACGAAGGGATTTGACTTTCTTTGAATCCTTTAAGCCCTGTTGAAAGGTGTTCTGGACATGTATTTACCCAGATCTCAGCCTGAAACTGAAGAGCAGATTGCCACGATCACAGCCCAGTTTTCCCATGGAATATACCCTTCCCACTTCTCAAATCCCCTTCTAAAATGGGAAACCAGAAGGCCAGAAACACTTTCCTGATTTAAATGAGGTTGTAGACCCCCTACTCCATGCCTGAAAACTCAATCTTGGGCCCAATGCAGGAACATCTCTCAACCTGACTTCTGGGAGGATCGGTGGGTGCCCAGGCACTGGTCGCAGCGTTCAGTCCAGCTGTGTTTGTGGATGCCCCATCCCTCCAAGACTGGCCTGGGCACCTGCTCAGGCAGAATAAACTTCCGTAGAGCTGAGGAAGTTCGGCCTCTTCCAGGTTGCACAGAGAGAGGTGATTTTATAAGCACCTCAGAGAGGTGCAGTCTGGGTCCTTAGTAGGAGGCATCCTTGACCAACCCCAGCTATAAGTGCTTGTACTCAGAGATTCTGCATATCCATTTTCAGAGATGTTGCAGCACAAAGGGGTCAGGTTCCTTCCAAAGCCAGATCACCCAGAGAAAGGCTGGTATACACACATTCCCTCAGAACTGATTGAGAAAGTGCTTCGTGACTCAGTTTTAGAGAAGATGTTTTTGGAGAGGAGCTCAAGTCAGTGCTCATTACTTAGCTGCCTCTTTGGCCTGTTTCCTTTGGACGGGAAATACAAAGCCTGAGGCGGACCTTCTTGGTCTGAGTTCAGCATAGTTGCCCAGATGCTGCTCCGCCTTGCTTGGTAATTTATCTTAGAATGCTCTAGGGTGGGTCTGTACTTCCAGGCCCCAAGCCCTCCCCGTACCGGCAGTAGAGCTGTTGGTTTCTTGCCCTGGACGTAGGCCACCCTACGTGCTGTGCTTCAGGCTGCAGAGCGGTACCCACGTCGTGCACACAGGTCCACACACACACACTTCCCTCTCCCTGCCCGCTGGGACAAGCTCTTTATTCCTAGAATATGACCTGGAGTCCCTTTGCGATGGCCTTTTCCCTCCTGCTCTGACTGCACGGCTTACGTCTTTGCAAAAGGAACTTGAAATTGGCTAAGAGAGGTGAGGAAGCTCTCTGAGCAGTGCCGCCTTTGCTCTTCTCTGGTGGTTTAGAGGGTAGACAGAAAATGGAGCTTCCTGGCTCCTCTTTGCCAAAATGAATTGTTCAGGGAACCGAGTGATCTTCTTGGAGCCTGTGTTTTCCTCTTCCCCAGCACAGCGGTCTGGAGAGGAAAACAAGTAGGCAGCACCACGAGTTCCTGGAGGCTGAGGTCGAAAGGATACTGTGGGTCCTTTCATCAAGGGGGAAGCCCTCTTTACTAGAAGGAGTCCCCATGGAATAAGCCACACGATGAGTCCTTTCCCAGCTGGGCACCGTGGGTCCCGTAAGATGGGTCTGCACATTTCGTGGTGAGAGCTAGGCCGTCTCTAGTAGGGAATCAAGTTGTCAGCTGTGTCCTGGGTTTAAGAGGTGGCTTTACTTTCGAATGTAAAACTGACTGTGCCTTAGCATCACCCTGTCCGGTGCCCCTGGGGCAGCTGGTGGTGTCCAGGAGAGTGGATGCCTGCTCCAGATTTAGATGCCTACTTGGGCTTTTATTTGGTTTGGGGTATTCCTGTCTTCTGCAAGTTGGGGGAGCAAAGCTAGTGTCCCAGGAGACTTGTGCCACAGCTTGTTTGCAGTTTACAAAAACTTGTTCGCGTTAAAGCTCCAAGCAGAATCTGATTGGCAAACTCCAGCTGTAGTATATGGAGCTTCTAGATGTTCACTACCTTGAATGGGTGTCGGTGCCACTGAACCGTGGGGGAGAGGAGCCGGGGGGCGGAGCCACGCTCTCCCTCTTCCTGGGAGAGCGATGGTCTAAGCCAAGGGCTGGTGGGCTCGGGGCCTTCCTCTCCTCACTCCTGCAGGAAGGGGGCAGTTAGGACCCCTCTTAAGCAGGCTTCTGTTTCTTACCACTAAATTGGCTTCCTTTTTCATCCAAAAGTTGGAATTCCCCAAATACCCTGTAGAGGCCAAATCTGAATTCTGAGATTTTAAAATATCTTAAACCAGGAGAGAAAATCTAGTTCTGTCCCACCTCTGATCAGCAGGCCCTCTGTCCCTTCTTCTCCTCTGAGTCAGACAGCTCTAGCAAGCAAGGCTACCCCGGCTAGTTCCTAAATGCACTGATGGGAGCCATCCCATTAAGGACGACCTCTACTCAAAACATGACCCTCTGGACTTCAGATGCCTCATTTAGCAGGAAAAGGCACTGATTAGATATATTTATGTGACTGCGGGCATTTGTGGCTGTAGAGTCCTTGACCATAATGTTATATGTAATGGGAACTATCTTATAAACTTGAAAAAATAAAGTTTTTATTTTCTATATGGTTTGCTCCTGTGTCTTTTCTGAGTAGGATCAGCCCAGTTGCCCAGCTGAGTAGGCTTCTAAGTAGGGCTTCATAAAAAATCAGAAGAGCTCATTAGAAAGATGGCACCCTTTCAGTAACTGAGTCATTAATTTCACCAAAAGAAACAAACAAAACTAACCATTTGGTATAAATAAATGAGAAAAACTAAATATTTTAAAATAATTTGCAAGGGAAAGTTTATTTCTTAATTGTTTCTAAAATACATCACTTTTCAAAGTTTAGGACTGGAACGCCAAGAGATTTCATTTGCTGTCAAATGTGCTGAAATTTAATTATTAAAAAAATCAACACCTTGCTGTGCTGAGTTTAAAATGCAAAAGCAATAAAACTGACAAATTGATACCAAACTGTTTGATTTGGCTTGTTTTCATGTTACATCAACTACTTTTTCTCTCTTCATTTCTTTAGATTTGAGTCTGACTGTTCATTGGTCTGGAGAACAGTTAGGAATCCTTTTGCCTTTTTTTCCAATGGAGATTAGAATTGGGTTCTAGCTTCCAAGTACCATACATGTCAGACTATAAGATGTATTTTTCCCCAAATTAATTCCCCCCAGAAAAGAGGGGGTTGTCCTGTATTCTGAGGCATTAAATCTTTTCATCAGAAGATGCACATTTTGAGCCACAATATAGTTGAAGCAAACTTGTTAATCGGTCAGAAGTACAGGTATCAGAGTGTTATTAGTTTTTAAGCCCAAAGAGTAAACATCTCCATCTCCCCCTCCAATAGGTGTAACATCTGCACGTTTCTCAAGAACCTTTCCGGTGGCAGGTTAAAATGAGCAAATCAAGAAGAGCTTTTTTATTCTTCAAAAACAAGTTTCTTGACAAAAAAAAAAAAAACAATGGAAATCTTCAAAGGAAATTTCTAATTACAAGTAACATCACTGTCATCTTTTTTAAATTCTTGATTCTGTAAACTTTATTTACAAATGAAACGGTCACTAAATTCCACAGCTTTTTAAATTACATACCTGTTACCCTTATTTGACAATTTCATCTAGAGAATACGGATGAGAGCTTAGCCAAAAAATTAAACATCTTTTTGGATTTTCTCAGGGGAAATAGCCTAAGACACTACACTGCATCATCTGTTTGGGCATGTATGGCATCTCCCCAGAGCCTAGTCTTCTCCACATATGACAGGAAGAAGTAGAGAAAAGTAAATGTAGCAAGTTTTGTTTTGTTTTGCTTTAATTGAAGTACAGTTGAGAGCAAGTATTTGTTTTAGTGAACCCCTTAGAAGCTATGTTTGAGGCTACGTTGGACATTAAGCCCAGGGATTTATAAAGGCCAAGCCTGCTCTCTGAGCTCTCTGAGGTCCTTGATATTCCCTATGAGTTGAGAAAAATAATGATTTCACTTTTGTGTGTGTGCAAATGTGTGTTTATAGTCAATTAAAAAAATGATCCTCTTTCTGAGGTTATATGCCCTTTCATAAGACAAGATAATAGATGGCGGTAGTTTTTATGCCCTTTTTCATTAAAGTTAACTTGGCAACCATGTTGGCCATTATATTGGTTCATGAAATTCAGAAGTCTGAAAATCATTGGACTAAGTGATCCTGGAGATCCTTTCTACCTCTACCATTCTGTGTATGTAAAAACACCAGCATCATCTTCCCAGAGTTCCTCCCTGCTCCCAACCTTCATCTCTGTGTCAGCCTTGGCTCCAGGCCAGTATAACTGCTACAAGCCCTCCTTCATCCAGTCACTGCTGACTTGGTGTCTGGAATAAAGCACATCTGCGTGGCTGTCATCCTCACCTCCTTTAGGACGTATATCAGTTTCTCAGGGAGGCCTTCCCAGCCATTCTATATAAAATTGTAACTCCCACCTACAGCACACACGCACTCTCCCTACCTTATTTTTCATTTAGCACTTAACACTATCTGATACATTCTTTCACTTATTCTGTTTACTGTGTCTCCACTAGATGAATGAATGAATAACAGACTCTCCTGGATCCCGTCCCAGTGGTGATGAACCTTTCCTTCTGTCTCCAGTTTCCTTTCCCTGCTCCTTGTTTCTCCAAACCACAGACTTCCCCAACACCACTGCCCACATCCACATCCCCTGTCATCACTGCATCGCTCCCAGTGACCTCCCAGCAAAAAGACCTTTCTTCACCTGCGCTCGCATATTCACTTCCTGATACCAAAGGTGTACCTACTCCCGCCAGGCCCAGCAGCAGAGCCGGCTAAGAGCACATGCTAGAGTCAGCCCAGATCTGGGTTCTGATGCCCACCTGAGCAGTCAACACCACACTGGCTCACCAGCTCCCGATGCTTAGAAAGCAAGGTTAAGAAGTCTTGCCTGAGCCAGCCCTCTCCTCCGGTCCCAGGGTCTTTACCAACTTTGAGAGGAGGACTTTGTGTCCCTGACCCCTTTTTTCCAGGCAGCTTTGAACTTGGTGGCGGATTTAATGACACAACTAGGCTAGGGGATTTCATGAGGTTTTAATAATAATCTAATAATACTGTTCAACAAAGACAACACGTGTCTCTCGCTTACAGAGACGCAGATACACACCTCTTCCACCCACACAGACTGAGGTAGAAAGTACGCTGCCTGAAGCACAAAAACATACTCGGCGGGCTGAGCCACGGCCCAGACCGCAGGTTCACAAGGCACTTGGTTGAAAGGTCGCCCCTTGAGAGCAGAGGCAGAGGCCGGGCCAGCTGCACTAAGGCCTTGGAGGGGCTGACAGGGCTGACAGGCAGTCAGGCATCCCTGGCTTCCAGCCTGAGAGCCTGTTCTGGAGTATCTGGAGAGGGTAAGGGGTGAAGCTGGAATGGCAGCTGATCTGCCAAGGCTAGAAGGATGCTTCTGGCACGTAAAAGGCCCTCGGTAAACATTTGCTGAATGAACTGAATGACTGGGGTGGGGCAGGGGAGGAAGAATTCCAGAGAACACATCCTGGAGGTCCTGGGGCCTTCCAGCCCAGGATAGGGGAACCAAGGGTGGGACAACAGCTCCACCAATTATTTTAGAGGTAGCCAGGGAGGTAAAAATACCAACACCGGGATGCTTTGGGGTTCTACTTGTTTGGGGGGAAGGGAAGAGGGGGGTCTCTTCTTTCCTCCCAAAGTGTTTCATAAATAATTGGGGCCCTGGACCCTCCAGGGCCCAGCCCTTCTCATCTTGTTCTCATCCTTGAGGGCAGGCCTCTGTCTTACTCAACTCTGGCCTCCAGCGCCTGGCACAGATCAGGTATCAAGTGCCCGTTGAGTGAATCAAGGCCCATAGCAGCATAAGTAGCTTATCTTCTACATTCTACCAACTGATTCCATCTGGCCTTCAGTCCCCTTGGCTGGGTCTGACCCTGCCTCAAAGGACACCATTCACCTCTCCCTTCCATGGCAAAGCAGCCTCATCCCTACCTTTGGGGAAAAAGTTCTTAGCCAAATGGGCCATGCGCCTGTTCTGAGGCAGCTGACGCCCCTCGAGGGAGTGCAGACCCCAGGTCCCGTCCACCTGGTCAGGCTCCCAGCGGCAGCTGGGGTGCAGCCAGCGGTAGTAGACCAGCCGCAGAGCCAGCCCCAGGAGGAAGCAGGCGCCGGCCGCAGGCAGCAGCCTCTGTAGCAGGCACCCGCTGGGCAGCCAGGTGCTCTGGGTCACCCAGGCGACCACCAGCAGAAGGCTATCATTCAGGAGGAACGCCAGGTGGATGGTAGCACGGCCTCGGGTTCGGCCCTCAGCCACGTTGAACCAGGAGAAATAAAGGATGGTGGCCACCGTCGCCCGGTACAGCCACTCGGAGCAGGGATCTGGCATAAAGTCCGTGCCCTGAAGCCACACCCAGAACAGCAACACCAGCCACAGGCCCAGGAAGTGCAGGGCCACATAGCGGGGGAAGAGGGCTGAGAACAGGGCCACGACCAGGACTCGGGGCCACAGCAGCAGCAGGTTCCACAGGAAGTAGATCACGGAGGCACCCAGCCCCAGGAGGGGCTTGGAGGGGAGGCAGGTGCGCAGGGCCCGGTGGTAGTCGAGCAGTGCCCACGAGATACCCACAAAGGACGTGCAGATGCTGACCCCTACGAAGAGGAAGAGGAGACAGGTGAGCCCTGCGGGCAGCCTGCAGGCACTCCCCAGAGGCCACGGGTACTGCGAAGGCCTCGTAGCCACGCTGACGTGGGTATTACGGCCCCCGATTTGTTGAAGGGAAAACTACAGCTGGAGACCAGCAAGTTCACACAACCCCAAACAGAGCTAGGATCCATATGGAGTCTGCCCTTCACCGCAAACCTTTCCTTTTCAGGTGCTACCACGGTTATATTTTTCACGGATGAGAAGGTGTGTGACTTATACAGTCCCATCGGCACCCCTGTCACCCGGCATCCGGCACCCCTGAGCCTTGGCCACACCCTGAGCATCTTCTAGGGCCCTGTAAGCCTTCCTTTCCCAGAAGAGCCCACGCCTTTCTTGGATCTGAAAATCAGCAGTCCAGTTCCCCCTTCTTAGTCTCAGAAAGGGAAGCAGGAAATCCCATGGGGTGGCGACAGGCCTCTAGCTGAAGCTGCCTTCCGGGGCCAAAAGGGATGTCCCTGTTATATGGGTGGAACAGCCTCTACTCCCCTCCACCCTCAGACTGGGCCCCAGCTTTGATTTTCCAAGACTCGAAGTGTACAGTGGGGATCCTATCCCACCTCCTAGTTGCCCATCCTGGACTAGAAGCGCCAGGTCCTCCAACGAGGGCTGGAAGCATCTCTCGACTGCTTCCTCCCCACCCCCTCCCTATTGCATTCAGTCAACAGATGTTTGCTGGGGACCTGCTATGGGTCAGGAACCCACTCCCAGCCTGGAATCAGATCTGTGGCCTTTGTAACCACCCCACACCCGGGGTCTCAGCAGGGCTGATGTTCCTCCAGTTTGCCAGCGTGCCGCGTTCTCGGAGCTGACAAGCGGTGCCCTTGGTATTAGGTGGACCCACGCCCTGGTTCCCCTGGCCTACTCCTCCTTACCCTGCAAGTTCTGGCTTCATTATCCCCTATAGTCACCCATCTGGACCCCACCCCACCCCACTCCGCTGTGCAGCTCCTATAGCACCCCATTCCTCTCTGGAGTCTTATCACACAGTAATTATTTCCTTATCTCTGAGCTCCATCAGGGTAGGAAACAGATTCTGCTCCCCAGGGATCCCCCAGAAGCTGGCATATAACAGCAGCTGAATACATGTTTGCTAAACAAAAGTTGGGAAAACCTGTCTCTTCCCTCAATCCCCCATCCCCACTCCCTCCATACACAGTGTAGACTGTCCCCATTTAGCCCTGGTCCTAGACACCCACTGCCTTCAAAGAGACAAACAAAAAACACAGTCATCCCTCAGTATCCACAGGGGATTGGTTCCCAAAATCCGCGGATGCTCAAGTCCCTAATATAAAATGGCATAACAGAGCCAGCCCTCTGAATCTGTGGATGCAGGACTCACAGACAGAGGCCCGATGGTACATGCACAATGAGTGCTGTGTGTCCCAGGGCAAATCACTTCACCTTTCGGCATCTCTTTCCTCTTGTGTAAAATGGAGATAAATGTAGCACCAAACTAGAGGCGCTATGAATGTAAGCGATGATGACAATAAAGCACTTTCCTCAGGGCTGGCTGATAGCAGGCACTCAATCGTGATGGCTGCTATTACTGGTTTTTGTTTTGTTTTTCAATTAATACTGCAGACTCAGATTAGCAAACTGAAAGGGCCCTTGGAGACTGAGTCCAACTCCCCAGCTTGTACAGCTGTGGAAACTGAGGCCAGAGAGGGGATCTCCAAGTCCCGCAGAGAGTGGAGGCAGAGCTGGGACTGGCTCCTTGGGAGGCTGTGCCTGGTACGGCAGCAGGTGTGCGAGGGCTGAGGAGGAGAAGGGGAAGCCTAGACCCCGAATCAGATGTGAGCTGGAGTCCTAACTTGGCTGCCAGCTGGCCTGTGACCTTGGGCAACTTCCCTAAAAGCCCTCCCAAAGCTTCTCTTTGCACAAACCTCTCCTGTGTTTTATGAGGCCACCCGCCTCTTCCTTTTCAGATCACTCCACATGCTTTACTGTAACTACCTGCTTTACAGTCTACGGTCCTGGCAGGCCAGGGGCTGTGTCCATCTCCTTATTCACTGTGGTGTTCCTAACACAGGGCCAGGCACAAAGGTGCTCGATCAAAACAAAGGCACGGGGCTTCCCTGGTGGCGCAGTGGTTGAGAGTCCGCCTGCCGATGCTAGGGGACACGGGTTCGTGCCCCGGTCCGGGAAGATCCCACATGACGCGGAGCGGCTGGGCCCGTGAGCCATGGCCGCTGAGCCTGCGTGTCCGGAGCCTGTGCTTTGCAACGGGAGAGGCCACAACAGTAAGAGGCCCGCGTACCGAAAAAAAACAAAAAAAAAAGGCACTCTGCATGTACAAAAGTGCTCAGTAGTTTATCTATTGATCAACAAGTTGCTTACTAGGCGTCAGGCACCCTACACACTTCACCTGTTATCTCCAAAATAGTAAAAATTACACTTAAGATTTATTATGCACTAGGCGCCAGGCTTTATAGGCATCACTTCACTTAAACCTTTCATTAACCTTATGAGGTAGGATCATTTATTACATCCATTTATTTGTCCAGATGAGAACAAACTGATAGCTCAGAGAGGTGGGGTCCTTTGTCTGAACTCAAGGCTAGAGCATAACTTTGGATTTGAACACAGACCTGCCCGACTAAAGGACATTCTCCTATTTTCTAAGCAGCCTTTATAAAAGAGTGAAAACCTTTCTGACATTTGTGGGCAACTTTCCCAAGGGGTAAAAGGGGGGCTGGCCGAGGGCCTGACACTCACACTGGTAGTACTCGGCACTGCCGCTCTGCAGCGTGATGGCCAGCACCAGCGTGAGCTGCGGTGTCATCTCCAGGAAGGTCTCAAAGAGCCGTAGCATGCTGACGTCCAGGGAGAGGAAGTCGGCATAGGCCAAGTCGAACTGGGTAGGCACCTCCTGCCGCCACACCAGCAGCCCCTGCCGCAGCCCCTGCAGGCACCTAGGCGGTACACACGACGCCCCAAGGGGCCCAGTTAGCATCTTGTGGCATTCCTCCTTCCGTACCCATCGAGTGGACGCAGACAGGCTCAAACCCCAGCTCGTCACATACATGCTATAAGGCCTTGGGCAAGCGACTTACCTCACTGAACTTGTTTCTTCATCTGTGAAGTGGGGATAAATACAACAGCTATTACTTCTGCGGTAGCCACCATACCAAGCTCGTCACAAACCTTGTCCCATTTACTCCTTTACAATATCCCCATTTTACAGATGGGGAAACAGGACCAAAGAGCAAATGAGCGGTGGAAACAGGATTTGGACCCAAAGCTGTCTGAATTTGAAAGGTGTACTGGGAAATTCCCTAAAGAGGGCATTCTCAAATGTTAGCAAGTGTAAGAATTTCTTAGGGTCCTGTGGGGAAGGAAGCCGTTGAGAGCTTCTGAGCACAGGCAAGACAGGTCCTACTGTGCTACAGAAAGAGCGCCCAGGGACCCATTTAACAGGCCTGCCCAGAGCGATGGGAACAGACGGGGCAGAGTTAAGAGAGTCCAGAGGTTGGACAGACAGGCCTGAGAGATCCACTGGCATGAGGGGGCAGTGGAGGATCCACCAAGATCTCGCCCCGCCCAGAACTGATCTCAGTTGGCTATTGGAAGGTGAGGCCATTCACTCATTGCAAGTTCATTCATCAGATGTTTACTGTCACTTCCCCTGGATGAACTTGACAACACACTCAGGGAGCAGGCCCGAGTTCGGGGCGGGGGGAGGTCCCCCAGTGCCCTGGCAGAGGCCTCAGCCTAGTCACAGGCAGGAACAGAGACACCGTTTTCTCAACCAAAGCTCAGTACAGTCTGTCTGACTCCTGCTCAGCAGAAACAGAAGATACATGATGTAATTATAGATTCAGGGTTCACTGCGGGCTGCCAGGACTGTAATAACTGTGCCCCTTCGTGTGCACCCAAGGTGTTATTGACGCCTGGACAGTCCCTCAGGCAACACTGCAACATTCAAAGCTCCCCTCGCCCACTCCTGGAGACTCAAGGCAAGATCTGGAGAGAATCTGTAAACATGGATTCAAGAGCAGATCCTGGCTCCGTCCGTCCCATCCCAACCCAGACCACATCATGTCCTGACTTCACGTGACTCTGACCCCTTCGTTTCAGTTTCCCCATCTCTAGAGGGCCCCCGCCTGAGCCCAACCCTACATGGCTCCAGGGACATGGATGTGTCAGACCCCACCTCCGCCCTCTTGCTTGGTCTGGGAGTGAGGCGGGGGGGTGGGGAGCAAGTGTTCAGGGAGAACACAACTGGGAAAGACAGGGTGGGAGGCACTGGCCGTGAGGGAACAAGCGCTGCTCTGGGGGTCAGGGCTGCTAAAACTCCAGGGTGACCGAGCTGCTCATGAAGCTAGCTGACACTTGCTGCCCGCTTACTCTGCACCAGGGTAATTAACAGGTCTCATTCCATTTAATCCTTACGCCGTGAGCCTCTGGAACAATGAGTAAACTGAGACCCAGAGGGGTCAAGTGAATTGCCCAAGGCTCCACCCACAGCTAAAAGCAACGGGAGGTCTGTTGCCACCAGGCACTGTGTGGGGCACTTCCCTCTCTGCCCTTCACCACAGGCCTGCCAGCCACACCTATCTCTAGATCACTACCTCCTTTAACAGAGGAGGAAACTGAGGCTCAGAGAGAGGCAGGAATAAAGCCACACAGGTGGTAAAGCCAGGATTGGATCCCAAAGGGTCCGACTCCAAGTCATGTGCCTCCCTTCCCTCTCTGGGCCTCAGTTTCTTCAGCTGTGCCAGGAAGGGTGCCGTTCATGAGCTCTGAGGGCTGCCAGCAGGATTTCTCCCTCATCAGGGATCAGGAACTCGCCTGTAGGGAGAGGCGCCCGCTAAACTACAAGGCGCTTAGTTTCCTCCTCAGGGTCTCAGTCCTCTCCTCTCCGCCCCCGTCGCGGGGTCAGGGCTCTCACCTGCGCTACCAGCCCAGCTGCAGGAGGTGACGTTGACTTCCGTTCCCCCTCCCTCTCCCGGAGGGCAGGGCGCTCACCTGTATAGGTAGCCCAGCTGCAGGACATGCAACAGCGCCAGGCAGTGGCCTGGGGGCTTCGGCGCGTGCGGGCTGGAGAGGTCGGCGCGCAGCCAGACCCAGCTGAAGAGCTGCAGCGCGACTGAGGAGAGGCCCAACAGCGCCAGCACTAGCGCGGCCCACAGGTAGCGACCGCTGAGCACATACTGGCTCGCGGCCCACAGGTCGGCGCCCAGGTCGATCAGGAAGGCGAGGGTGCCCAGTACGCCCAGGACCAGGTCCCAGAAGAGAGCGGCGCGTGGCGACCAGGGCATGACCCGCCAGCCTCTGCCCCTCTTTCTCTTCTGGGCTCGGACCCACCCTCCCGGCCCAGGGTCGCCCTCCCTGCCCAGGGGCGCGGTGGCAGGAAGGAGGCGGACACAGCCCTCGGGGCCGCCCAGGACTTGGGCTGCGGGGCGGGACTTCCCCGTCCCGCCCTGTCCGGGGAGGAGCGAGGTCCGTAGACCCCGCGGTTGTGTATAAGCGGTCCCACAGAGCCCTGGCCCTGCCGCCTGCCTAGGCATCCCCGCACTCTCACCCCAGCCCCGCGGAGCCCTGAGGGCCCCGAGGACCGCTAGGCCCGAAGACGGACCGTCCGAGGCGCAATGCCCCTAGCTTAGGAGGCTTCTAATCGCCTTGTTTTACATTTGAGGCTCCTGGAGACCCAAAACGGCGAATATGGCCCGGAGATTAGCGCCCGGGCTAGAACTGCGATGTCTCACGTCTGCATTGTTGCAAAACAAAACAACAGAACGCCAAGGCCCGTTCCGATCCCTGACTGAGGGACTTTGCTAAGTTTGCCTCTGAGGCCGGGCCGTGTGCCAGGGGAGACAGAGGGCACTGGATCAACCAGGCGCATCTTCCTGGCAGCTCATTTTACTCGGATTATCCGAATAGGAGGAGGGGGATTCAATAACTGGGCAAGGGAGTTACTTTAAACATGATTTACAAATTAATAACAGAATAACATGCACGACGAGCATTGTGTTTGGGATAAAACATGAAACTTGAAAGAAATGTGCTTCTGGTGGGGCCCTTGGGGCTTCATTTCCTGATCGGCTGTCCCGTCCCAGTTCATTCTGCGGACGCAGGGGAAAGGGTGGAAAGTCCAGCTCTCGGGGGTGATGCTCTCCCCATTTTACCAGGAGGAAGGCGAGCCAAGCCAATCAGCGGGCGGCGCCCAAGGTCACGGCACAAGCAGCGTGCGCAGGCCCAGCAGCGCCACCAGCAGGAGCGCAAGGCGGGGCGCGGGCGCGACGCCGGGGGCGCGCAGGCAGGCGGCATACCCGTCGAAGGCCACTTCGCGCAGCGCGCACACGTGCTCAGCTTGGCAAGCCTCGTCGCAGGCCAGCGTGTCGTAACTGACCGAGTTGTAGACGTAGTAGCGCTGCAGCGCGCCCTGGTCGCTGGCGATGCGGCCCAGCGCGGCGTGCATAGAGCGGGCGCCTGCGTCGGGCACGCCGTAGGCCTTGGTCACCTGGTACTCGAGCTCCCAGCGCGGCGCCCCCTGCGCGTTCGCCTGGCTCAGGTTCAAGAAGTAGGTCACCATGTCCTGCAGAGGGGGCGCGCGAGGCGGGCCGGCTGTGAGCAGGTGTCCGCTTCCGCCCCCGATCCTCCACCTTGCATTTGCCCCCAGATTCTAATAGCTGTAATCCTGACCGCTCTTAGTTATTGAGCATTTACTAGTTGCCGGGTATGCTGGGCAGACATCCTCTGATTGAATATGATGAGGTAACTGCTTATTTTCCCCATTTCACAGATGAGGAAACTGAGTCCTAAAGAGGTTAATTCACTTGGCCAGGGTCCCACAGGTGGCTGAGGCAGGATTGGAACCCAGCTTGTTTACCCCATAGCCTGTGCATTTTCTGTTCCAGCAAGCTCCCGGGTACCCAGAAGATTGTCAGTAAATATTTGCAAAAAGACTGGATAAAACGCAATATAAAAGCAGTGGGGTGGAGTGCCTGGCTGAGAGAGCTAGCTTATAGAATTGTGCTTTGAAGGGGGCTTGGGCTACACCCAAGACCCCGAGTACTCAGGTGCATTTTCAGGACTAGAATCTGGAAGGGTTTATCTGTGCAACGCTTTCCACCTAAATTTGCAGATCTGCTTTAGGTCAGGAGAGCTGGGCTAAGAGGAGCTGCCATGGATGGATGGCAATTTCTTGCTACGCACCTTACATTATTTCATTTAGTCTTCCCCGAACCCTGTGGTCTGAGTGCCCATGTGGACAATGGACCACACTCTTAAAAATCCTCAGACCTCTTCTCCATATACATTCACTCTAGAGTCGAGGACCCAGGTTAACTCATGCAGTCCCTGGTTTTAAATGTCCTTTCTCAACACCCAGATTAAATCTCTGTACCCACCTCTTTCTGGAATTCCAACTTGAATACCCAGCTGCCTCTTCCCTCGGCATTTTCACCTGGATGCCACTTAGACATCCCAAAGTTAACAGGAAAGCCAGGCTTCTGGTCTTCCTCCAAAATATGTTTCTCCTGCAGTGAGCCCATTTCGGTAAATGGCAGCCTCATCCTTCCAGGTGCTCTGGCCAAAGCCTTGGAGCCCTCGTTGCCTCCTCACGTTCTCTTCCACCCTTCATCCAATCCACCAGCAAATCCTGTCTGCTGTGCCTTCAAAATACATCCAGGATCTGGCTCTCCTCACCACCCACGGGTGCCACCCTGGCCCACACCACCATCAGGTGGCTGTGGTCACCTCCTAACTGATCCCCCTGTGTCTGCCCTTGCCCCCTACAGCCTGTTCTCCACCCAGCAGAATGGTGGTTTTCTAAAATTCCAGAGTCATCCTCATGGCCTACATTACCTGACGCCCCATCCGCTCGCGACCTCCGCCATGGCCTCGTGGGCCTCCGTGCTCCTCCCCTAACACACCAAGCACATTCCC
The DNA here is from genome assembly GCF_008692025.1 of Phocoena sinus. Classification (NCBI taxonomy): domain Eukaryota; kingdom Metazoa; phylum Chordata; class Mammalia; order Artiodactyla; family Phocoenidae; genus Phocoena; species Phocoena sinus. The sequence goes on along the minus strand of NC_045763.1, from coordinate 21,990,758 downwards.
ACCCTGGGCCCCTGGCGTGCACTTCCTGCCCCTTCCGCAGACGCTCCCACGGCTCACTCCCTGAAGTTACTCAGAATTCAAATGTCACCCTATCAGTGACACTTCCCTGCCCCACCTAACACCACACACATATACACGTACCCCGTAAGTATCACCACCTGCCTCCTCACCCTGTTTTCATTTCTCCTTAGCACTTATTTCATGCCACACTTAACTTTATGTGTTTGTTTATTGTCTGTCAGCTCCAGGAGAGCGGTGACTTTTGTTCGCGTATGTATCTCCTGAGCTTAGCACGGGGCCTGGCACATGGCAGAGGCTTAACACGTTTTTGTTGAATACATTAAGGAATAATATTTCTTTGTCATCTCAGTAATCACAAGCACATCCCAGGAGGTGTGGGATTTTGCTCATAGCTGCAGCGTAGCCAGTGTAGAGAAGACCTGGCAGTGGGCCTGAGGTCACACTGTGATAGACCTTGAATACCAGGCCAAGGAGAGTCACACTGTGAGAGACCTTGAATACCAGGCCAAAGAGATCCAACTTATCTTGGGAGCACTGGGGAGCCACTGAAGGTTTTTGAGCAGGAAAGAGACAAGAAATGCTTTAGAAAGATTAATCCCCTCCTTAGCTGTACCAGATGAGCTCCAGCAGGGCAGTGCTGGAGGCGGGGAGAACAAGTAGGAGGCCTTGACAATGATCCAGGGCAAAGGGCAATTTGGAGAATTGACCTGACTTGGTGGCAGGATTTGGAGGTAGAGCCAGGGTTCTTCTGATCCTGAGCTCTAAAAGGGTGGAAGTAACTTGACCTTCCTGAGTCTCAGTGGTCAGTAGAGCGTGGATCAGCTAGGGAAGGCAGTGGTGTTATCAGGTCCCTCCTCCCTCCTCCCCTGGCCCCAGCAGACCCAAGGCTCCTGACCTGCAGGCTCAGTGTGGCTCGGTCGTATTCAAACATCCGGATGGCTGGATTGTTGGCTCCGTTGACCACTCCAGGTAACGTGGTTTTCCATGGGGTGACCCCAGGTGTAAGGAACATGACACTGATGGGGGCACCTTTCAAGAGAGAGTGGAGCTGAGAGGCTGGCGAGGGAAAGAGGGCGTTGGTCTGGCCATGGCCCTCCAGGTTGGGTACCTGCATCATCATAGAACATCCGAAAGCTGTCAGTGTGGTGGTGCCCGAAGAACTGCCCTGCGATGACTCGATGATGCTTCCGGACCACTTTAAGGTACTCCTGGTTGGGGCCCTCCCGGAACCACGCTTTGTTCCGCGTCTTCTCAAAGAACCCCGGGGGCACGTGGCCGATAATGTACACCTACGAGGAAGGGGTGCCCAGCAGGGGCTCAGAGACCCCTTCCACAACTCTTCATCTCTACCTCTCACAACCTGCCCGTCTCCCCAGAGGCAAGCAGATGGGCTCAAAGGTACCTCCTCCCCCATCCCTCTCCCAGGTGATCTGGCATCTCCCTGTACCCAGAAATGAATGTGTCACATGCTTCCCTCCCGCTGTGCCTTTACCCATCCTATGCCTGCCACCTGGAGCGCCCTTCTCGTTTTCACTTCTGTAAATGCTACTCATGCTTCAAAACCCAGCTCAAAGGATACGTCCTCCTGAAATGTTTCTGATCCTTCGGAGACAAGGCTTCTCTTCTTGGAGAGCTCAGGCACTGTACCCAAACCTTCCTTGCATGGTTGTGTAGCATATGCTGTGTGGTAATGTGTGTTCACGTCTTACATTCCTCGAGTCTCTCAGCTAACAATGCCTGGGCCCTTGGTCCCCGTTGCAAGAGGTAGAATGGGGGACGGGGGCAGTGGTAGGAAGGGCAGTTAAGAGCATGAGCTTTGGAGCCAAGCTGCAGCTGGACACCAGCTGTGTGTCACCTCTCTGAGCTTCAGTTTTCTCATCGGGAAGGACACCTAACTGGTGGAGATATGAGAGTTAAATGAGATCATCCATGTAAAGCACTTAGCAACGTATCTGATGCATAGTGAGGGCAAAAGCACTGGCCATGAGATCCTGCTGGGATGCGCTGGTCAGAGCAGGGACTCAGGCAAATGAGACACAGGGTCAGTCATCGGGGACCTGCTAGCCCAGCAGACTAGATGGACACACCTCAAGGGCAGGGCATCCCCTTGAGGTCTAGCCCACAGTGCGGCTGCAGCTGTGCTGGCCTTGGATTCTGGAGACTGGGGTTCTAGTCCAGGCCCACCACTTATTGTGGGCCTCGAGACTGTCACTGCCCACCAGGAGCCTCACATCTGCAATGGACTCCAGGGTCCCAGCCTCACGGGCTGTTGTGAGGATGGAAGCAGCCCCCTCAGGTGCCGAGATGAAAGACCCTCTGTGATGTGGGCATCTCAAGTGAGTGGGTGAGTCTGTGCCAAAGTAGGGGACTTGTATGGGAAGAGACCCCAGGGAGGGAAGAGGACGAGTGGGGAGCCCTTACCATTTCCCCAGCTTGGGACGCATTGGTCAGCACATCGTCCAGCCACTGGAACTGCTGGCCAGGGTCGGCCATGCCGGCCGTCTGCTCGTTGTTGCTATAGTACAGATTGGTGTTGAGGACCACGATTCGCCCAGCCGCGCTTGGCCCCGGCAGTTTCTCAGAATAGAAGGCACCTAGGACATCACAGCCAGGGGGAATCTGAAGGGGTCTCCAGCCTCCGAACAGACACACCTCTGTCCCCCTCCACTTCACTCCCCCCCTCCTCCTTCCCTTGCCTCCTCCCTTCCCATCTTTCTCATAGGAGTGGCACTGTGGGTAAGACCAAAGGCTCTGGAGCCAGGCTGCCTGGGTTCAAGTCCTGGCTCTATCACTTCCTAGCTGTGCAACTTGGGAAAGTTCCTTAACCTCTCTATGCCTCAGTTTCCTCCTCCGTATAATAGGCATAACATAGAGGTGTGTTTGCCCCTCCAGATCCACTGTCAACCCTTCTCCACTCAGCTCTCTGCCCCAGGAGCTGTGGGTTAAACCTATGGGCTTCTGTGCTGTGAGCTTCTGGTTGGGTTTGACCAAGGGGGAGCCCCAACAGCAAGGGACTGAGGAAAGGAAGGAGAGGAGGTCAGGTCACTTTGGGACACTGTGTCTCCAAACCAGTGATTCTCAACCTGGTTATTTTGTCCCCAAGGGAACACTTGGCAACATCCAGAGACATTTTTGGTTTTCACACCTGGAGGTGTTACTAGCAGCTAGTGGATAGAGGCCAGGGGTGCTGCTAAGCCCCCTACACTGTACAGGACAGCCCCCCAACAAAGAATTATCCAGCCCCAAATGTCAACAGTGGCAAGGTTGAGAAACCTGGCCTGAACTGAAGGCCACTGCCCCTACCTAGGATGGTTGTAAGGAGTCTAGCAGTGTGCTGAGGGCAGTTCCGGGCACACAGGAAATGCTCAGTGAATATTCTTTTATGATCCTCACTAGTGCTGTGGAGTTAAGAACATGGGCATTGGAATCAGCCCTGGATCCTACTCCCAAGTCTGCCTCCTCTAAGCTGGGTGACCTTGGCCAAGTGACTTGGTATGTTCAAGCCTCAGTCTCCTTATCTGTAAAATGGGGATAAAATCAGTCCCTATTTCATGGGGATGTTGTGAAGATAAGATTAGATCAGACCTTGGCATAAAGTGCTCCTTACAGTAGCAAATGGTGTTAGTACCTTCTTTGAAGAGAGCGATGGATTCGTTACTGAGCCAGGGTCGCCACAGCTCTGCTACCCGATTGTAGATATTGTTGCTTCCGGCCGGGAACTGGTTTTTGGGGTGAAAGTCATGATTTCCCAAAGCCGCATAGACTTTAGTATCTGGGAGGAAAAAGAAAAATATAAGAATATATATGCAAAAGTGCTTAGTGGAGTTAGTTTCAGCCACTGGCTATCAGAGCTAATAAGGAAGAGCTGTAGCACAGATAAGGAAAAATACAGAGCCGAGCAGAAAACCACATGATAGAATCTGGCAGAACTTGGCTCAGATCTGGGAAGGAAGAGCAGTGAGTTCTCTAACTCCATTCCCAGCAGAAAGTTCCGTGGTCAGAAATGAAGCATGAGATGAGGAGGAGAAAGCTGGATCCAAATAACCTTCAGGTCCATGATCAGCCACTTGGTCATTTAGTGTGCCTTGTTCTTGTCAAGTCCAGATCCATCTTACTGTCAGGGAAGGGGTCTGCTGCACCCTGGAAGGCCTGGGGAGTTTCACTCATTCATGAATCAACAAATATTTATTGAGCACCTAGTACATGCAAACGTGTAGACCTGGGCCCCCAGGCCCAGGCCCAGAGGCCTGGCAGTGCAATAGGGTTGATAGGCATTGAGTAATGGCTGTCACAAAAAGGGAAAAGCCACTTGCTGTGGGAGTGTATAACAGGGGTGGGAGTGGGGGTCAGGGGAGCCTCCCTGAGGATGTGGCCTGTGAATGAACCCAGGAGGGAGAGGGGAGCCTGTCAGACTCATTTCTTCCTTGTGAGTAGCCTCACTCCTGCTTTCATTTTACATCTGTGTCTGGCATGTAGTCGTTGCTCAATAAATATTTGATAGTAAACAAAAACTCCTCTGAGCTCAAGGCAGGGCCTCGCCCTTATATGAGCTTGGCTTACCCCAGGGAGTGAACTTGAACCAATGAGGAAGCCTGGCGCCTCCAATTCCTAGTTGAAAAAATGATTCTAACAAACCCTTTACCCTGTATTGCCTACAAGATCTGGAAATGCTAAGCTCTGCCAAAGGAGGAGGCCGTAGAATTCCCGTGAGGAATTATTCACAAAGCCAGAAGTCATGGCTGTGACTGCCTGAAAGAAAACCTCACCTCTCTAACACAGATGGAGGCAGCCATGAGAATTCATTTAAGGACTTCCCTGGTGGCGCAGTGGTTAAGAATCCGCCTGCCAATGTAGGGGACATGGGTTCGAGCCCTTGTCTGGGAAGATCCCACATGCCGCGGAGCAACTAAGCCCGTGCACCACAACTACTGAGCCTGCGCTCTAGAGCCCGCAAGCCACAACTGCTGAGCCTGTGTGCCACAACCACTGAAGCCCGCACGCCTAGAGCCTGCGCTCTGCAACAAGAGAAGCCACCGCAATGAGAAGCCTGCGCACTGCCACGAGCCCCACCCCCTCACTGCAACTAGAGAAAGCCTGCGCGCAGCAAAGACCCAATGCAGCCAAAAATAAATAAATAAACAACAGAATTAAATACAGCTCTGATATTTATTAAAAAAAAAAAAAAAGAATTCATTTAAGAGAAAACACAAATCCCTGGCATCCCAAAGGCAGATGAGAAGGGAGGTTATCTCTCCCGGTTTATAAGCAGATAAGGTGGGGGGTTGCCCAGAGACATAGGAGAAGCCATTTTTGGCCTAAGCCATTTTGGGATCTGAGCCTGGCTACAATGATCTTAAGGGAACAAAAGAACAAACTACTGTTATCAGGCAAGAGAAGTAACAAGGGCAAAGATAATAAATCAGTTGTAAAGACTCCCAGTTCTGTTTCAATGGTACAGCTTAGCCTGAAGCACTGTCTTGGGCTGTTTGGCAGAATTTAAACCCCCTTGACCGTGAGATCAACTGGAACCTAAGGAATGATGATGCTGACCTTTGCTGGCCCTTGTGACTTGAATCAACTAAAGCTTGGACTCTGTCAACCTTTGCCCCAATTCTAAGTTGCTTTCTCCTGCTCAAGCCCCTTCATGAATATGCATATATCCTTAGCTTAAAGCTTCCCCAGTTTTGCTGTTGAAGGACACACTGATTTGGAAAGATCCCTGGTTTTCTCCTTACTTGTTGCAAGTAATCAATCCTTCCTTCTCCTGATCTTTGGCTTGGTTGTGTCTTTTGGCTTGACACCCACCAAGAGGCAAACCCAGGTTTGGGGTAACAGGTTTTTGCCACTTCTATGTGTCGGACACTGTTAGAAGATCCTTACAAGCCTAAGCTCCATGAGGGCACGACCTGGCATCTTGTTCACGGCCACATCCCCTACCCCTAGCGTGGTGTCTCACCCGTAGAGGACACTCAAATATTTGTTGACTGACTAAATGAATGTATGGATTACCTTATTTAATCCTCATAACAACCCTTTGGGCAGGTACCATTATTTTCCTCATTTTGCATAGGGAGAACACTGAGTGTCCAGAGGATGGCCCAGCTAGAGCGTGGCAGGACCTGAATTGGGACCTGGATCAGTTTGCCTTGCACACCTGCGTTTACCATCGGTGGAGAGACAGGGACCAGTGTTCACAGTGACTCTGGTGGGGGGGACACGTGGCAGGAAGAACTCATGACATGGAACCAAAATCTCAAATTTCAGTCCCTTCCTCTTCTCCAACAAGTTGCTTCAGCTTATTTATCTCTATGATGGGGAGTGTTCTGCTTGACCTGTGCTGCTACCATTCTCAAATAAGATAATGCCTCATTTCACCTCTTCCAATGTGTTCATATTTTAACATCTCTATAAGTGGGATGTGTCTTACCATTGAGGCCATGAGAAAGTTCTGTGTCATACTTTAATGGACAGCAATTTTTTTTCTTTTTTTTCTTTTGGCCACGCCATGCAACTTAAAGGATCTTAGTTCCCCAACCAGGGATTGAACCCGCACCCCCTGCAGTAAAAGGGCTGAGTCCTAACCACTGGACCACCAGGGAATTTCCTGGAGAGCGTTTTTTTTCTTAGCGATACATAAAATAATGAAACATCTTACAGCCAATGGTATCTTGGATTTAGGAAATTCAATAAATGTGCAAGCGTGTTATAAACTGTAAAATCTTATTTACACTTGTATGTTAAGTCATAGTAGTAAAGCATTTTCTTATCCATCATTTCACTTTTATTCCTGAAGCCCCATGTGGAGCAGAGAAAAGAGTGCTCAGTGTCGGATCTGAGTTTGAATCCCTCCCTAGGAACTGACTAGCTTTGAGCCATAGGTTCCTTATCTATACACTGGGGATAATAATACCTATTGTTGCCATGGGGGAGAGTGTCCTGGTTTGAACGTAGTAGCGACTTCTGCTGGGAGATGAACTAGCCCAAGCATATCTGGGTTGGGTCGGGTTGGGCTGAGTTACATAGACTAAAGGCATCAAGGCAACTTCTTTGCACACACTGATTTACGTTGAGGGAAGGGGGTGTCAGAAATCAGGTTGCCTCGGGGACAGATGTGGGATGGTAACAGCAGCAGCTTCGGGGGGGGCCCTCCTGGAGTGGCAGTAGGAGTGATAGGTAAGAGATGTCCTCAAACCAGGATCTGCGTCCTCAACCTTGCCTGTTTCCTAGACCCCAAGGCTCACATTTGTCATCAGTAAAAACGTGAGACAGCTCCACTCTCCATGAGTCTCCCGAGTCCCCTTCCTGACAGTGAATGAGCTGAGGCGTCTAATATTCTTCGAGGAGTGCCTGACACGTAGCCCTTGATACATGGATACATACAGCTGTTCTTGCCACTGCTATTACTTGTTTTTATTATCATTATTTCATATCTGGGTCCTGGGGACCCATGACCAAGACCTTTAGAGGAAGCAGCTGTGCTGGAAGCCAAAGGAGATTGGGGGATGGGGGGGTCCTAGGGGGTCTGCTTTCACAGGTGTCCAGCTGGCGGGCTGAAAGCCTGATTCAGCCCCCAGGACCTTGTGTTTGGCACAGCCTGATTAAAGCCATTTTCAAGGGCCGTTAGATGGAGCACCCAGGCTACATTCTCCCTGTCAAGTCCCGTGGGGTTGCTATCATAATCACTCACGGTCCTGGCCTGCTCTCCCAGGCTCTGAAGGCCTCGGATTGCACCACGAAACAGCACTTTGGCTGGAAATCAGCATCTCCCCAAAGTCCCGGCAGCTGGGACGGTTTAAAGGCAGTAGATGGCAATTCCAGAGCCACAGCAGGACGCAAGGGCTGTGTGCGAGCCCACGTGAGACTCACCCAGGGAAGATGCCCAGATATAACAGTAAATGCCTTGAGAAGGGGCTGTGAGTCTGGTGTTAAACTGTCAGGACAGAAGCCAGTGAAATGTCAGGCATTTCCATTATTAAAAAAGAAACAACAGGTCCAAAATGGAGTTACTTGTGCTAAGTCCCAGGTCAGCAAATCAAGTTAGGTATTAACCAAGTTCATACCTAACCTAACTGAAGTTTCAGCCTCTCCCAAGAATGTGACCTTTAAACAGTCAATCTGGAATTACCTGGTCAGCACTAGTGAGGAAATCTGCCTGATAGACACCACCCCTTCCCGTAAATGGAGGTAACCTTGCCTGAAACAATCCACTTTTTGCTAGAATCTTCCTTTTTCCACCGCCTTCCGTTTATAAAACCTTCCATTCGTACAACTCCTTGGAGTGCCTTTCTTTTTTTTCTTTTTGGCCGCACTGAACAGGATGCAGAATCTTAGTTCCCCGACCAGGGATCGAGCCCGCGCCCCATGCAGTGGGAGGGCAGAGTCTTAACCACTGGACCACCAGGGAAGTTCCTGGAGCTCCTTTCTATTTGCTAGATGGGATGTTGCCTGATTCGTGAATTGTTGAATACAGCCAAATAGATCTTCAGATTTACTCAGTTGAATTTGGTTTTTTAACACCATTAACAGGATTCTATGTGTATCCACAGGCTGACAAACTCTCATGTTCCTTACAGGGTTGTTGGAAGGTAAGACACAATCGCTGTGAAGTACCTGGCCCGGGTCTTGGCCAGCAGCCATCGTTGTCCACGGGTGAAGGTCGTTCCTCTGCATCTTGCTGCTGTTGTCGTCCCACTGTGCCAGGCACCGCCTGGGCATCAGGGAGTGCTGTGGGGACCTGGGGCACAGTCTTACCTGGAAAGGCCTCTCTGATGAGCTCGGTCAGGTTCTCCACAATTTGCAGCACGGCCGCCTCTCCCAGGTTCTCGTTGGGCACGTGGGGCGTGTCATCACTGCAAAACACCGCCGGGCAGCTCGGGAAGTGGCACAAGGAAAAGAAGGGACGGCTCTACCACAAGAAAAGAGACTGCAGAACTGAGCCTCAGACAGCTACTGAAGGGGAATGACCAGGCTGGAGTTGGGAGTCACGTGGGACAAAGTCCAAACCCAGGCTCTGTCATTGACCGGCCGTGAGTCACTGGGCTGTTTGTTTAACCTCTCTGAGCTTCTATTAGCTCATCTATAAAATAGGGACAATAATGGTATCTACACACAGAGTATTTATGGGACTTCAATAAAGGGGGAAAAATATATATATATAATGTAGTAGCTGCTAGGTTGCAGTTAATATGGTCTTGAGAGGGAAGCTCTGGGTTTCCAGTCTCATCTGCAAGCCCCTGGGGAGCTTGGGATGAAGAAGCCATGTCTGAGTTCTGAGTTTCCCCAAAGGTTCTAAGGAGTTTGGAGCTGGCTTCAGAATATAGAATTCAGATCTACTCTGGTAGGTCGAGGACCTACCCCAGGACCATTTAGTCCCCCACATTTGACAGACCTAAATTCCTGGATCCGCCTTAGAAAGATGCAGCAAGGTGGGGGAAGAAGTGGGCAAGGAGGTTTGCGGGGTGCTCACAACTAAAGCCTGAGGACTCTGCTGGACCGACGGGGCGAGGCAGCTGCTGCCCAGAGACTCCCCAGGGAAGTTAATTAGCTGAATCGCCCTGAGACCGCTACTGGCAGCCCACACTGGCTCACTTTGTGCTGGGTACTTTCTGTGTATTGTACCCTTATCCACTGATTTGTTCATCATAATAACCCTACAACATAGGTTCTATTGTTAGTGCCATTTGACAGGTAAAGGAACCAAGGCACAGAAAGGTGAAGGATCCTGCCTAATGTATGCACCTTGACAGTGGTGGAGTCAGAGTTTGAACGAGTCAGCCTGGCTCCAGAGTCTATGCTCACATCCATTACATCCTACTGTGATTCTGATACCCTCATTAGGGCAGTAAGAGGGGCCTTTTAGCCCTGTCCTCCCTGGGGACAGGCCAGGAATACGAAGATAGAACAAAATCCCTTTTTTTTCTTTCTAGTTTGGAGCATTTAATTCTGTGTGATAGAAAACACAACCAATTTCTACAGGTTATCCCTCAGGGGATTGCAAAAACACATCCAATTTCTATAGGTTATCCCCCAAGGAACTGCAATTCTCCCGGAGAGGTCCAATTTCTCAGAAATTGAAGAACTATGAAGGGTCCTAGAGGTCATCTTGTCCAATGCCATACACCTCTGCAAGTCCCAGAGATTTCCCAGAAAAATCATGTTTCTGTTAAAGGGTCATGAATTTCCCAGAGGGATCAAATCTTTTAGAATGTTACGCATTTCTCCAAGGGCCCCTCCTCAGACAGCAGGAGGCCAGGGTCGTGGCCTAAATCTCACTCTCTCCTTAGATGGATTCCTGAGCCCAGGGAAGCCAGAGCTGCCCAGGCCCCTGCTGAGACACTGTCACATTTCTTAAGTGTCCAGCCTTGCCCCTCCCGCTGCTGACCACATAGTCCATCTGAGGGTCATTCCGATCGCTCCCATGTCACACTGAGGGGCAGCTGGGGACGCCGTGGGTTTGATCCCGCCTTCCCTACAGAAGTGTCCATAGAGGCTGGAGGAGGACACAAGCAGCCCGAGCTCCTGCCAGCACTCCTCACCTGCTCCCTGGTTCACCGCTTCCTGCGGGAAGTCCTCCGCAATCCCGCCAGAGGGAGTCAGGTGCCCTGTGAAGCTCCCCCATCCACCCAGTGACCCTCTCTCCTCGCTGGGATATAATGGTCAGTGGCCTTGTCTGTGTCGCCCGAGAGACCACGAGCTCCCTGAAGGAGGGTCCAGGTCCCTATCACCTCTGTTCCCCCGTCTCCTGGGGGTGAGCACAAGACAGGCTGACCTACCAAGGGAGGGAGGGAAGGAACGAATGAGTGAAGGAAGGACCTCGAGTGCTGAGGGAACTCAGAGGACTTCCAGCAGCATCCATGGATGAGCAGCAGGAATGGCCTCTCTGTGGCTGAGCTGAAATCACCCCTCAAGCTCCCTCCACACAGAGTAGGGCTCTGACCAGTGAGGATCCCCAGGGCCAGGGCAGCCGGGGGTGGCCTGCAGCTGACCAGGACACTTGGTCCCAATGCTGGCTCACCTTCAGCCCTCCTACATTCTCCCCTCCCTGTATTTGGATCTCTGGGGCTTGCAGTCCCCAAACCCTGCTGGGAGTGGCACCAGTGTTCAGCGACCCCCACGCCCACCCCCAACTTAAAATCCGGGAGTTCCCCACATGCCCAGACATGCCATGACCGTGTCCCCAGCCTCAGTGAGAGCCATATTCTGCTGAGGCCGTAAGACACAAGATCAAGGGCACAGACCCTGGAATCAGCCAGGCCCAGGCTCCCCTGGACAAGCTTTGAGCTTCAGGTTCATCCTTTCTGCAACAGGGCTGGTGAGGACTGAGGGAGATGGTGTGGGGAAGGTGCCAGGCAGGCTTGGGGCACAGGTGGTGGCCCAGGGAAGGGTAGCTGTGGTGATGGCTCTCACCCAGTCCAGAGGATGAAATCTGGCTCTGGCTCGATCTCCTTCATGGCGTAGATAGAGGAGTTGATGAGGATCCAGGGAGAATCACAGAGGTAGTTGCCCCAGGGGCCCGCACTGGGCACCGGCTGGGAGCCAGCGGATGGGCACACCTGGAGGGGGTCTTCAGACACCTTGTAGTCCGGGTCAAGGTGCAGGTCAGAGACGTGCCAGAACTTCCCTGCAGAGGCAAGGAGTCCCTGCTCAGTGCAGGTCTCTCACTGAGTCTGGATGTGGAGGGAGTCAAGGGAACCCTGGGCTGGGGGAAGGGAGCTTGCACAGGTAAAAGGAAGTTTTCTCCGAACCCAGGGCCTGGTTTTGCCCAGGGAGGCACTGAGCAGAGCAGAAGACAGGCTTGGTTCTGTCCCTGACCTCTGACCTTTGACAAGCCCCTTTCTATCTCCCCACCTCAGTCTCCCCAGCAGCAGCATGAGAGATGGACTGCGTGACCCTCAAGAATTCTTTGGGGGACTTCCCTGGTGGCACAGTGGTTAAGAATCCGCCTGCCAATGCAGGGGACACGGGTTCAAGCTCTGGCCCGGGAAGATCCCGCATGCTGCAGACCAACTAAGCCCACGTGCCACAACTACTGAAGCCTGCGCACCTAGAGCCTGTGCTCCACAACAAGAGAAGCCACCAAAATGAGAAGCCCGCACACCGCAAGGAAGAGTAGCCCTTGCTCTCCGCAAGTAGAGAAAGCCCGCGCGCAGCAACGAAGACCCAACGCTGCCAAAAATAAATAAATAAATATTTTTTTAAAAAAAAGAAACGCTTTGGGAGTTCTAAGCAGAGTGCTTGTTTTAAAGCAAAGGTGGGTTAAGCGCCCAGGCTCTGGAGCCACATATTAGCTGTGTGACCATGGGCAAGTTGCTTCACCTCTCTGAGACCATAACTAGAGCCAAATCTTTTCAGCAGGGAAATACATACAAAAATCTGACCTGGGAGAAGGCTGACACATCACATGCATTGTAAGATCTTGCTGATCAGTACCAGCAAAAACCTGGGGAATATGTGTGGAAATGGAGTTTACAAGTACGAGGCCGGAAAATAAGGAACATAACTGCAGATTGGGTTGAGTTTCTTATTGTGGGTACACTTGTTAGTGACTCTGGATGTGGGGTAAAATGCCAAAAATCTCTTGGTGTAATACAGAGAACGGAATCCAAAGAAACTGGCCACATGGATTGGCTTTATCATCTGCACTGAGCACAAGACCTGGTGTAGGTGGTTTCGATGATGCTTATTGAAGGAGGGTGTTGAACAGGTTTGGTCTCTGTCCTAAATCCTATTTCTGGCTAAAGCAGGGGTGAGGCCTGGAATTTCCTCACTCTCCACCATTGCTGTCACTTCCTCCTCCACTTCCTGTGTCGCTCAGACTCAGAGCCAACAGTCAACACCCACCCCATCCCAGGAAAATGGGCCTGGGCCTGGGGGTCCCGCTTTTGTTGCTTTCAGGGTTGGATTAGTCAGTCTCCCACTCCCTCAAGCCGTCCCTCCCCCCCGTCCCCGCCACAGGACCGTCAGTGGGGCTCTAAGGCCTGAAGGTAAAGTCTGGACCCTGATCTCACTCCTTGACTTTTCCTCCAGATGCTTCTGAACTTCTGCCCACCTCTCCTGATCTAAACCTCAACTCAGGAAAGGATCAAAAACTTGTTCATGGGACTTCCCTGGTGGCACTGTGGTTAAGAATCTGCCTGCCAATGCAGGGGACGCGGGTTTGAGCCCTGGTGCAGGAAGATCCCACATGCCACAGAGCAACTAAGCCCGTGCACCACAACTACTGAGCCCGAGCGCCACAACTACTGAAGCCCACGTGCCAAGAGCCCATGCTCCACAACAAGAGAAACCACCACAATGAGAAGCCCATGCACTGCTACAAAGAGCAGCCCCTGCTTGCCGCAACTAGAGAGAGCCCATGTGCAGCAACGAAGACCCAACGCAGCCAAAATTAAATAAATAAATAAATTTATTTTAAAAAAAACAAAAAACAAAGGTACGCACTAAGTTGCAAATGACTGATTAAGCAAATCATGGTCCCTCCCAAGGTCATTATATAGTCATCCTCACTACAGCCCTGAAGGGATTGACCTCACTTTGCAGATAAGGAAACTAAGGTTCAGAGGTCAACATGCCTGAGATATCATGGTAAATGGTGGGGGTCCTTTGGCTCCCTATCCTCTCCCAGGAAGATGTGATTGCTAAGGGGGTAAAACCAGTGCCTTTTATTTTAACTATGTCTTTTTGTAGATAGTCTATGCCTGCATTTTAATTTTTTACCCAAACTGAAAGTCTTTGTTTATAATGGCGGGAATTTAAACTTTTCACACAAATTGTGATCACTAATATATTTGAAATTACTTCTACAGGGGCAAAATCCTAAGCCAGAGGAAAGAAAATAACCTCCCCATTTCAACTAGTTAATGGGTAGAGTTGGTGGACTTTCCCAAGCCTCTGCCAGAGGCGATGAGTGGGTCACACCTGCTTCTAAGCCTGAGGCCAGGCGAGGTTGGCTGTGGAAGCGAGAGACCCTTTGCCCTTTTCTCTGGCACGTGGGTCCCTTGCCTTCTCTGCAGACCATGCAGAGACCATTCCCCTGCCTCAAGCCAGCTCTTTCTCAACTAACCACAAACATGGAGCAATTCTGCCCCTTTGACATCAGCCCTCAAAGTACTCAAAGGTTATTTCTCCACTTCAGAAACTCCTTGCCTGAGGCTGTCAGCTGTTGGTTTGTCTCTTCCTGCAAGCTCCCGACTAGTCAGCCGTAGAACTAAAACTCCTTGCAGCCTCCCTCACACTTCCTAGGACCTCTGAGTGCGTGCATGCATGTATGTGTATGTGTGTGTTCATATGTGTGTATGTGCTTTTTGTGTGTGTATGTATATGCGTGTGCATGGGTGCGTGCATGCGTGCCCACGTCCTCAAAGGCCTGACTTCAGGAGAGGCCAGGACAGTGGAAAGAATGGCAGAGAGAGGGACTTCCCTGGTGGCGCAGTGGTTAAGAATCCACCTGTTCTTCCTTCTTGGCTCTCACAGCATTTGGCCCATTCCCTCTCATAGTAGCCATCACACTGTTTGCCTGTCACTTTCCCCCATAAGCCCCTTCAGCTTTGCACAGTGCCTGGTGGGCAGCAGGTGCTCAGTCAATGTTTAATTTATTGAACTGAATAAAGATGACAAAAGATTAAATATGTTAAGTACTCATTACAAGTAAAAGAGCATTGTGGAAGGTCATCAGTGAATCCCATGCAGTCAAGAGACTCATTCATTCAACAAACGTTCATTAGGACTTCCCTGGTAGCACAGTGGTTAAGAAGCCGCCTGCCAGTGCAGGGGCCACGGGTTCGAGCCCTGGTCCGGGAAGATCCCACATGCCGTGGAGCAACTAAGCCCGCGTGCCACAGCTACTGAGCCTGCGCTCTAGAGCCTGCGAGCCACAACTACTGAGCCCACATGCCACAACTACTGAAGCCCACGCGCCTAGAGCCCATGCTCCACAGCAAGAGAAGCCACCACAATGAGAGGCCTGTGCACCGCAACAGAGTAGCCCCCGCTCGCCGCAATTAAAAAGAAAGCCCGCACGCAAGCCATAAATAAATTAATTAATTAAAAAGAAAAAGAAAAAGAATGGCAGAGAGAGCCAGAGATCTAGGCAGGGGCTCCACCTCAGGCTGCAGTGTCCTCATTGTGGTGTCTGATCACAGATCCCTCCTCTGCTGCTTTGCCCAACCCCACCCACCCGCTCTCCTCACAGGGCCTCTTTTCTGGCTCCTCTGCCACCTTCCCCAGTCCTCCCCAGGTCATCGCACGGCTGCTTTCTCCTCTTCATTCAGGCCTCAGCTCGAAGGTCACCTCCTCAGAGAAGCCCCCCCTGACTACCTTTGCTCAAGTTCCACTTCCTCCCACCCCTCTGGTCACTAGCTATGTGACTCCCCCAGTTTTATTTTCTTCAGAGCACTCTCACACATGAACTTATCTTGTTGGCTTGCTTGTCAGCCATCTTCCCCTTCTTTAGTGTCAGTCCCATGAGGGCATAAAGCCTGTCTTGTTCATCCCTGTGTCCTCAGCACCCAGAACAGTGCCTGGGATGTGGAAGATGCCCATATAGTTGATGAATGAGCAAGGCTGTGGGGAGGATGATTGGACTGGTAAGCACTCAAAGAATGTTAGCCAGGTGCCCTTCACATGCTCATCTCATTTCATCCTTGCAACCATTCTGTGAGGTGGGATTCTTATGCCCATTTCACAGATGAGGAAACTGAGGCTCGAACCCAACCTCTCTGACTGCAAAGCTGAGACACAATGTTGACTCAGAGCCCCCAGAAGGCTTTTATAATACATCTATGTTACCCATAAAAGATGGGAGCCACAGGCTTCTATGGAGTTGGTCACAGAATGTGAGGAGTTAAGCTCTAATTATCATGTCATGGAAAAAAGGATGGGCACCTCCTGGAGAGGGAGACAGGTTATTGGGTTTCTAATCCAGGCTCTCTGGGCAAGCCAGCTGGCCTGAGGGTGTTTGACGTCTGCCCTGCTTGTTGTGAGCATCAAATAAGACAGTGAACAAGAAAGAGCTAGTCCAGAAGACTCTCAACACACCACTGTCCCTGGCAATTACCTGCGGGGCCAGGAGTGAGACTGGGAGGGTGTGGGGAGTTGGGCACTTTAACACTTTATCCTTTGGACCAGAGCTTCTCAAACATTACCACGCAGTTGCCTCACCTGGGGAATCTCATGAAAATTAAGATGCTTTCTATATTCATACTGCTTGGATATTTTACAGTAAGAAAGTATTCATATAATCTTTGAGTTTTAAGAAAAGGTATACCAATCTTAGCTGTCATTGTTATTCATTAATTATTAAGACTATGAATAAATTTAGCATCAAATCCAGTAAGAAGTTGAGGGCACAGACCTGGGTTGGAATTCCAGCTCCAGTGCCCACTAGCTGGGTGAACTTACTCTGTGCCTGTTTCCTCATCTGTAAAATGGGGACAACAGCGCCCCCCAGCTTTTATGGTTATTGTGAGGTTTAAAATGAGAGAATATGCATAAGCGCTCAGCAAAGCCAAGCAGCAGTTACTTTGAATTTGGTCCCTGGGGTGTCCTGAAATTCCCCTTTTGCCATGGAAGGGAGAAGGGACCAGGGGAGTGGCTGTGTCCTTCCCCTGCCTGCCCCAGCGTCCCCTCAGCTGCTGTCCTCTGCAGGAAAGTGCAGGTCTGGGGCCAGGACATTTGAAACAGAACAATGTGAAAACAGATCCTGTGCCCTCCTGGCTGGTCCTCCTTGAGCGGAGGACCAGTGGCACAGCACACCCTCTAGTTTTAATTCTGAGAGCTCAGCTCTGCTCCCTGTGCCTGGGCAGGCAAAAGTCTCCTGGCCCTCCTCCTTCTTCACCAAAGGAGTCATCAGGCCCACCTTGTACACTGGGGACAACAGATACAGGGCCCAGGGCCTAATAGTTTTGTAAGACTCATGGAAATGTCTGAGGCCTGAAAAAGAGTGCATTGCTTCCCAAGTTCAGAAAAAAACAAAAAAAAACTATGGTAGCGAAACCAACAATCCATTTCAAATGCAATATTAAAAATGTCATTAAAAATCATATATATATATAAAATCATAGATAATGTGAGATACTTTTACAATGATTCATGATGGGGTGGAGGAGACTTGCAAAAATCATTCCTAAAGTCTAATAAGGTCTTTTTTTTTAATTAATTAATTAATTTTTGACTGCATTGGGTCTTCGTTGCTGCACACAGGCTTTCTCTAGTTATGGTGAGTGGGGGCTACTCTTCGTTGCATTGTGCAGGTTTCTCATTGCAGTGACTTCTCTTGTTGCAGAGAATGGGCTCTAGGCTCGCGGGCTCAGTAGTTGTGACTTGCCGGCTCTAGAATCCCCACGGTTTTATGCAAAACAGGGTTGACTGCTATCTGATTTGGTGTCTCAAAGTTCTGCACTCCAGGAAGAGACTCGGATTCTGAAAAATCTTACAGGTGCTGTGGAATTCTTTTTAAATTAATTCCATTTTTAGATTATAGACGTATACCTTCCCGAAAGTTTGGAGAAAAGAGAAAAAATAAATAGTACCTATAAAACCCACCATCCCAAGAGGACCCATCAAAGGGCATGACGGATAAAGTGGCTGAGTACAAACTTGGTCTTGCCACTTCTCAGCTGTGGGATCTTGGGCGGGTGTTGTGTCCCCTGAGTCTCATTTTCCTCATCTGCAAAATGGATATAATGGTAATAGTATCTACTTTACAGGGACTATAAAAATCAAAGGAGGTTTTTTCACTTCATTTTTCAAATAGGTTTTAAAAGGACAACATATGTCAAGCACCAAGCACAAGCATGGCATATCATAAGTGCTCAGAAAATAAATGTTAGCACTTCTTGGCTATTTTCCTTACTGTTGTTTGTGTGATTTTATTTATTTTTTAAAAATTATTTATTTATTTGGTTGCACTGGGTCTTAGTTGCGGCTCACTGGCTCCTTAGTTGCAGCATGTGGGCTCCTTAGTTGTGGCACACAGGCTCCTTAGTTGTGGCATGTGAATTCTTAGTTGCGGCATGTGGGGTCTAGTTCCCTGACCAGGGATCGAACCTGGGCCCCCTGAATTGGGAGCACAGAGCCTTATCTACTGTGCCACCAGGGAAGTCCCTCTTTGTGTGTTTTTATATAACATTATTTTATAAACAGATTGAAGATGTACAGCCGGGGTTCATGTCCAGACTCAGACACTTAACTAGCTGTGTGACCTTGAGAGAGTTATTTAACTTCTCTAAGGCTCAGTTTCCTTGCTGATACTCCCTACTTCACAAGGCTGTTGTGAGGATATCATGTAAAAATTTTAGCAGTGCCTGCCACATAGTAAGTACTTAATAAATGTTACTTAATATTTTCAATATATGGTATTATCTTAAAACTTTTCTGTCTGGTGGTTTTACCATAATCTATTCAGCTATTCTATTGCTGTTAGCATTTTCCATTATTATAAACAACACTGCAATAAACATCTTAGTGCTTTGGTTGCAGGGGAGATTCTTTTTAACCACTAAGACCCTGGGCTTGAGAAGGGGGTGCCTGCTGGCATTTGGATTTCTAAGAAAACATATTTAAAAGTGAAACAGTGAGGGGGTGGAGATACTTTCAATCATTCCTAAGTCTCCAGTCAGACTGGCAGGGCCCTGAGTCCCCCAGAGGGGAACAGGGTCTCTGTGTCCAAGTAGATGGAGGACGGCCACTCTTGACCTTCTCCCAAGCAGTCACCCTCCCAGGGAATGACACATCCTCTCAGGGCATGTCCCCAATCAAACCGCCCTCTCCTCCTCCCACATCTCAGCAAATGACAACCTCGTCCTGCCGGCTGCTGATACAAAAACCTTGGAGTCACCTCTGAGTCTTCCTTCTCTCACACCCTCCGTCAGCAAGTCTTTTTTTTTTTTTTAATTTTATTTATTTTTGGCTGCGTTGGTTCTTCATTGCTACACACAGGCTTTCTCTAGTTGTGGCGACTGGGGGCTACTCTTTGTTGCAGTGCCCGGGCTTCTCATGTTGCAGAGCATGGGCTCAAGGCACGCAGGCTTCAGTAGTTGTGGCACATGGGCTCAGTAGCTGTGGCTTGCAGGCGCTAGAGCACAGGTTCAGTAGTTGTGGCTCATGGGCTAGTTGCTCCGCGGCATGTGGGATCTTCCTGGACCGGGGCTGGAACCCGTGTCCCCGGCATTGGCAGGTGGATTCTTAACCACTGCGCCACCAGGAAAGTCCTGTCAGCAAGTCTTGTCCTGAGTCAGACCATCTCCCAGCAACCCTCCTCTCCCTGGGTGATGGCAGTAGCCTCGTCACTGGTTTTGCTCTTTCTCCTTTACCAGGATGAGCAGTCATCCCAGTTTGCCCAGGACTGAGGGACTGCCAAGGCCGCCCAACTTTAAGTGCTAAAACCAGGAAAGTCTCAGGCAAACTGAGATCACTTGCTCACCCCACCTTTACCCCATCACAGGCGCTTCTCTGTACAACAGCCCAAGTGTCCTTTTAAACTTACACAACTCAGATCACACCACAGCTCTGTCCCAAACCCTCTAAGGATATCCCATTTCACTCTGAGTTCTTAAAATTGTCTACAGGTTTGTACATGAGCTGCCACCAGCCCTACCCCCACCCCTGTAACCCCTGACATCCCTCCCCACACCCTCCCCATCCTCTCTGCTCCAGCCAGCTGGCCTCAGGCTCTCTCTTACACACATCGCCTGTGCGTCCTGCTCAGGGCCTGTGCACTTTCCGTCCTATCCTGCTGGAATGTTCTTCTCCTGGACGTCCACGTGGCTCTCTCTTTTGCTGCCTTAAATCTCTGATCAAATGTCACTTTATTCGACAGCTCTTCTCTGGCTATCCCTTAAGTATCTCCCCCCGCCATCCCCTCCACTCCTTTATTCTGCTTTATTATTCTCCATAACACTTGTTATTTCCTGGAATGTGTATTTCTTTGTTCATGTGTCTTTCAGAGGTTTCTCCGGAGGTGAAGGAATGCTTCACCAGGTCTGGGACTTTTGTTTATTTCTGCCACGTCCCTGGTTCCTAGAATAGTGCATGACATATTTTTTGGTTTAAAATCATTCTTTTATTGCCCAGGACATTCTTTTTCTTGTGTCTTGATTTATTGTTGTTTGCTTCTTTGTTTTGTTTTCTTTTTTTTTTGTTTGTTTTCTTTTTTAATAACTATAAATTCAAGCTTAGGAAAGCTTGTCTTTGTCTTGAAAAACAACAAATTTTTTGTTTTTTTTTTTAATTTATTATTTATTTATTGGCTGCGTCAGGTCTTAGTTGAGGCATGCGGGATCTTTGGTTGCGGCGCACAGGTTTCTCTCTAGTTGTGGCATGCAGTTTTTTCTTTCTCTAGGTGTGGCAGGCAGGCTCCAGGGCACATGGGCTCTGTAGTTTGCGGCACACGGGCTTCTGTAGTTGAGGCGTGGGAGCTCAGTAGTTGTGGCACACGGGTTTAGTTGCCCTGCAACATGTGGGATCTTAGTTCCCTGACCAGGGATCAAACCTGCATTCCCTGCATTGGAAGGCGGATTCTTTACCACTGGACCACCAGGGAAGTCCCAAACAATGAAGTTTTTATATCATTTGCTAACCTGATCTCGTTATTTTTTGTTTTTAACATCTTTATTGGCATATAATTGCTTTACAATGTTGTGTTAGTTGCTGCTGTATAACAAAGTGAATCAGCTATATGTGTACATATATCTCCATACCCCCTCCCTCTTGCGTCTCCCTCCCACCCTCCTTATCCCACCCTTCTAGGTGGTCACAAAGCACAGAGCTGATCTCCCTGTGCTATGCGGCTGCTTCCCACTAGCTATCTATTTTACATTTGGTAGTGTATATATGTCCATGCCACTCTGTCACTTCATCCCAGCTTACCTTTCCCCCTCCCCATGTCCACAAGTCCATTCTCTACATCTGCATCCTTATTCCAGTCCTGCTCCTAGGTTCTTCAGAACCTCTTTTTTTTTTTAGATTCCATATATATGTGTTAGCATACGGTATTTGTTTTTCTCCTTCTGACTTACTTCACTCTGTATGATAGTCTCTAGGTCCATCCACCTCACCACAAATAACTCAATTTTGTTTCTTTTCATGGCTGAGTAATATTCCATTGTATATATGTGCCACATCTTCTTTATCCATTCATCTGTTGATGGATTCTTAGGTTGCTTCTACAACCTGGCTATTGTAAGTAGTGCTGCAATGAACATTGTGGTACCTGTCTCTCTCTTTTTTTTTTTTTGCAGTACGCGGCCCTCTCACTATTGTGGCCTCTCCCTTTGTGGAGCACAGGCTCCAGACACACAGGCCCAGCGGCCATGGCCCACGGGCCCAGCTGCTCCGCAGCACGTGGGATCCTCCCGGACCGGGGCACGAACCCGCATCCCCTGCATCGGCAGGTGGACCCCCAACCACTGCGCCACCAGGGAAGCCCCAATCTCTTTTTGAATTATGGTTTTCTCAGGATATATGCCCAGTAGTGGGATTGCTGGGTCTTATGGTAGTTCTATTTTTAGTTTTTTGAGGAACCTCCATACTGTTCTCCATAGTGGCTGTATTAATTTACTTCCCCACCAACAGTGCAAGAGGGTTCACTTTTCTCCACACCTTCTCCAGCATTTGTTGTTTGTAGATTTTTTGATGATGCCCATTCTGACCAGTGTGAGTTGATACGTCACTGTGGTTTTTTTTTGCCATGGCTCACGGGCCCAGCCGCTCTGTGGCATGTGGGATCTTCCCAGACCGGGGCATGAACCTGTTTCCCCTGCATCGGCAGGCAGACTCTCAGCCACTGCGCCACCAGGGAAGCCCCCGTCACTGTGGTTTTGACTTGCATTTCTCTAATGATTAGTGATGTTGAGCATACTTTCATGTGTTTGTTGGCAACCTGTATATCTTCTTTGGAGAAATGTCTATTTAGGTCTTCTGCCCATTTTTGGATTGGGTTGTTTGTTCTTTGAATATTGAGCTGCATGAGCTGCTTGTATATTTTGGAGATTAATCCTTAGTCAGTTCCTTTGTTTGCAAATATTTTCTCCCATTCTGAGGGTTGTCTTTTCGGCTTGTTTATGGTTTCCTATGCTGTGCAAAAGCTTTTAATTTCATTAGGTCCCATTTGTTTATTTTTGTTTTTATTTTCATTTCTCAAGGAGGGGAGTCAAAAAGGATCTTGCTGTGATTTATGTCATAGAGTGTTCTGCCTATGTTTTCCTCTAAGAATTTTATAGTGTCTGGCCTTACATTTAGGTCTTTAATCCATTTTCAGTTTACTTTTGTGTATGGTGTTAGGGAGTGTTCTAATTTCACTTTTACATGAAGCAGTCCACTTTTCCCATCACCACTTATTGAAGAGGCTGTCTTTTCTCCATCGTATATTCTTGCCTCTTTTGTCAAAGATAAGGTGACCATATGTGTGCGGGTTTAACTCTGGGCTTTCTATCCTGTTCCATTGATCTATATTTCTGTTTTTGTGCCAGTACCATACTGTCTTGATCACTGTAGCTTTGTAGTATGGTCTCAAGTCAGGGAGTCTGATTCCTCCAGCTCCGTTTTTCTTTCTCAAGATTGCTTTGGCTATTTGGGATCTTTTGTGTTTCCATACAAATTGTGACATTTTTTGTTCTAGTTCTGTGAAAAATGCCATTGGTAGTTTGATAGTGATTGCATTGAATCTGTAAATTGCTTTGGGTAGTATAGTCATTTTCACCATGTTGATTCTTCCAGTCCAAGAACATGGTATATCTCTCCATCTGTTTGTATCATCTTTAATTTCTTTCATCAGTATCTTATAGTTTTCTGCATACAGGTCTTTTGTCTCCTTGAGTAAGTTTATTCCTAGGTATTTTATTCTTTTTGTTGCAATGGTAAATGGGAGTGTTTCCTTAATTTCTTTTTCAGATTTTTCATCACTAGTATATAGGAATGCAAGAGATTGTGCATTAATTTTGTATCCTGCTACTTTACCAACTTCATTGATTAGCTCTAATAGTTTTCTTGTAGCATATTTAGGATTCTCTATGTATAGTATCATGTCATCTGCAAACACTGACAGTTTTACTTCTTCTTTTCGGATTTGGATTCCTTTTATTTCTTTTTCTTCTCTGATTGCTGTGGCTAAAAATTCCAAACTATGTTGAATAATAGTGGTGAGAGTGGGCAACCTTGTCTTGTTCCTGATTTTAGAGGAAATGGTTTCAGTTTTTCACCATTGAGAAGGATGTTGGATGTGGGTTTGTCATATATGACCTTTATTATGTTGAGGTAAGTTCCCTCTATCCTACCTTCTGGAGGGTTTTTAATCATAAATAGGTGTTGAATTTTGTCGAAAGCTTTTTCTGCATCTATTCAGATGATCATATGGTTTTTCTCCTTCAGTTTGTTAATATGGTTTATCACATTGATTGTTTTGCGTATATTGAAGAATCCTTGCCTCCCTGGGATAAATCCCACTTGATCATGGTGTATGATCCTTTTAATGTGCTGTTGGATTCTGTTTGCTAGTATTTTGTTGAGGATTTTTGCATCTATGTTCATCAGTGATACTGCCCTGTAGTTTTCTTTTTTGTGTGGCATCTTTGTCTGTTTTTGGTAACAGGGTGATGGTGGCCTCATAGAATGAGTTTGGGAGTGTTTCTCCCTCTGCTATATTTTGGAAGAGTTTGAGAAGGATAGGTGTTAGCTCTTCTCTAAATGTTTGATGGAATTCGCCTGTGAAGCCATCTGGTCCTGGGCTTTTGTTTGTTGGAAGATTTTTAATCACAGTTTCAATTTCAGTGCTTGTGATTGGTATTTTTATATTTTCTATTTCTTCCTGGTTCAGTCTTGGAAGGTTGTGTTTTTCTAAGAATTTGTCCATTTCTTCCAGGTTGTCCATTTTATTGACATATAGTTGCTTGTGGTAATCTCTCATGATCCTTTGTATTTCTGCAGTGTCAGTTGTTACTTCTCCTTTTTCATTTCTAATTCTATTGATTTGAGTCTTCTCCTTTTTTTCCTTGATGAGTCTGGCTAACTGATTTTGTTTTAAGAGAGAGATAGGAGTTATCTTGCAAGGGTTAACTTTATACCATGAATGATGTAGGTCAAAGTCTGGTGGTACTAAGACCTACATTGTTGCCAAAATTATAATCTGCTGGTGGCATTTGCAGAAAAGAAGCCCTTGCAAATTTCTAAACAAGAGTAAACTCTGTTAGGAAATTCTAAAGTGTTTTACAGGTCAAAAAGGGAATGAGGGGACTTCCCTGGTGGTGCAGTGGTTAAGACTCTGCATTCCCAATGCAGGGGGCCTGGGGTTCGACCCCTGGTCAGAGAACTAGATCCCACATGCATGCTGCAACTAAGAGTTCACATGCCACAACTAAGGAGCCAGCATGCTGCACCTAAGGAAGCCTGCGAGCTGCAACTAAGGAGCCCACCTGCCACAACTAAGACCCAGCATAAATAAATAAATAAATTTTATTTTTTAAAAAAAGGGAATGAGGTTAGTAGAATGCCTCAACAGAGTTAGAATAAAATACTAGATTTGAGAGCTACTCAACCAATATTTTTTGAATGAATTCTTGAATCTTCCTGCCACCTTCTACCTCTACCAGCTGGCTGGCTTTTACATACCCACACCTCTGAACAATGTCAATGTCCCTCCTGTGGACAGCTGTCACCTCCACTTAAAATCTCAGGCTCAAACAGCACCTCCACCACCCACTAACTCTCTCACCCAGCCTCCCCAGCCTAGCTCCCTGCCTTTTAGTTTTATCAGCATTTTCAGCTTTCTGTGAGCAGTTTCCAGCAGCCCTAGACCCTGAGTTCATAGTACCAAACAGAGAGATCACAGGCATACTCAGTGCCTACCTTGTCCAGCCTTGGTGACTCCCCAGTGGGCCAGGAAAATCAGCAGCTCGGGCAGCCTCATCCTGGGGGCTCGCCTCATGGGAGCCATCAGGTTCTCCCGGAGCAAGTGTTCAAGCCACAGGCTTCCCAACTAGGTGTTGGTGGTCACGTGCCAGAGCAGAATTCCTGTCCTGTTGCTGAGTGTCCCAGACACTGGAGGCCTTTGGCTCCTCTAGCTTTTCTTCCTTTGCCCGTCAGGGTGTGAGCAGGGTTTGCCCAAGGAGCTGTACCTGCCAGGACTTTGGACTCTCAAGTAGGAAGCAGCACCAGTCCTGCCAGTTCCTCAAAGAATGTTGGTACAGCCAGCAACTGGATTCTCCAAGAGACTCACTCAACCCCAGTCAATGACAGGCAAATAACTACTTTTGAAACTTTCATGTTGCCCCACCCCAGCAGAACAAACATACCGTATAAAATGTCAGGCATTTGCCATCAAAGGAACGTAACTGCTTGTTGGAGATCGAGATGCTTGACCACAAATGAATCAAGACTAAGAGTCATCTGCTCATTTATGCTGGAAACCATGTCCCATGGAGATAGAGGGGACCCCAGGCCACCCTGCCCTCAAGAGGGAGAATTAAGCCACTGGACTGCCGTTCATTGTGTTAGGTGGCTTGACAAGCCCAGAGGAGGGATCTAACCCACTGAGGAAAGTGGGAGGAGGTGACGCAGGCTTCATCTCTTCTTTCATTATGGAAATTGACAAACATAAATAAAAGTAGAGAGAATAGTGTAAGGAACCCCCAGTACCCATCCTCCAGCAACAGCAGTTATGAACTCACGGCCAATCTTACTTCTACTGTACCCCCACCCCAACCCCGATGGATTATTTTAAAGTCAAGTCCAGAGATCATATCATTTTGCCCATAAACACTTTAGTATATATCTCTAAAAGACAAGGATTCTCTTTTGCTAACCCAATGATAATACCATAGCAGATCTAAAAAAATAATAATGTTGCCAACCTGGGATCCCTGGACTCTTCAGTCAACAGAAATTCATAAGAGACCAGCTGAGAAATTCAAGCAAGACTTTACTGGGGCTCGTGCTGCAGCACGAGGGAGGAAAACAAGAAACAGGTACCCTAGCTTGCGCTCCAAGGAGGAGGGCTGGCTCTTTAAACAGGATGAGGGTAGGCGTGGATCAGTGGGTCAGGCTGGAGGGGTGACTTAGATGGTCTGCCCATCCCTTGGTGGTGCTGTGTGTGGGGATCACGCGTAGTACCCTGCTTTTGCTCCCAGCACCTCAGAAGTGGCAGTTGGTTTGTGGCCTTTTTGTATCTTATTGTTCATAATTGTCCCAACTGCTCATGTGTGCAGTTATTTTTAGCCCCTTATAGGTCCTTTGTCTTCTGTTGCTCAAGGAGACATTTGCCCAGGTGCAATTGAAAGCACTCCCATAGAGGGTCCCAGGTCCCAGCCTATCTCAATAGTAATTCCTTATTACCACCACGTAGATACTTGGTCAATGTTTAAACTTCCCTGATTGTCTCATAGTACTTTTTTTACAACTGGTTTGTTCAAATCAGGATACAAACCAGGTCCACACATTGCATGCGGTTGATGTGTCTCTTAAGTCTCTCTTTAATGTTAGGCCTCTCTGCCTCCTCCACTTTTGCTTGTTCTTTGTCAGTGTTCTTTGTCAGGTCAGCTGTCTTATGAAATTTCCCCCATTCTGGAGTATTTGTCTGATTGTTTCTTCGTGGTATCATTTAAGTTATTCTTCTGTCCCCCGTATTTCCTATAAACTGGTAGTTAGATCTAGACGTTTGATGACATTTAGATTTGATTTATTTTGGCAAGATGACGTCTCATGTTGCCTTGTGTCCTTCCTGCTGCATTGTAGCACAAGGCACGTAATTGTATGCTTGTCCCACCAGCTTAATCTTAATATACAGGTATACCTCAGAGATATCGCAGGTTCAGTTTCAGACCACCACGATAAAGCGAATATCAAAGAAAGCAAGTCACGGACTTCCCTGGTGGTGCAGTGGTTAAGGATCCACCTGCCAATGCAGGGGGCACAGGTTCGAGCCCTGGTCTGGGAAGATCTCACATGCCGTGGAGCAACTAAGCCCGTGCGCCACAACTACTGAGCCTGCGCTCTACAGCCCTCAAGCCACAACTACTGAGTCCACATGCCACAACTACTGAAGCCCACGTGTCTAGAGCCAGTGCTCCGCAACAAGAGAAGCCACCGCAATGAGAAGCCCGTGCACCGCAACGAAGGAAAGCCCCTGCTCGCTGCAACTAGAGAAAGCCCATGCGCAACAGCGAAGACCCAACGAGCCAAAAATAAATAAATAAATAAATAAATTTATTAAAAAATAAATAAACCAAGTCACATGAATTTTTTGGTTTCCCAGTGCATGTAAAAGTTATGTTTACACTATATTGTAGTCTATTAAGTGTGCAATAGCATTATGTTTAAAAAATGTACATGCCTTAATTTAAAAATATTTTATTGCTAAAAAATGCTGACCATCATTTGAGCCTTCAGTGAGTTGTAATCTCTTTGCTGGAGGAGGATCTTGCCTCCATGTTGATGGCTGCTGACTGATCAGGGTGGTGGATGCTGAAGGCTTGGGTAGCTGTGGACATTTCTTTTTATTTATTTATTTATTGTTGGCTGTGTTGGGTCTTCGTTGCTGCATGCAGACTTTCTCTAGTTGCGGCGAGTGGGGACTACTCTTTGTTGCCCTGAGCGGACTTATTGCAGTGGCCTCTCTTATTGCGGAGCACGGGCTCTAGGCACACGGGCTTCAGTAGTCGTGGCACGTGGGCTCAGTAGTTGTGGCACACGGGCTTAATTGCTCTGTGGCATGTGAGATGTTCCTGGACGAGGGCTCGAACCCGTGTCCCCTGCACTGACAGGCGGATTCTTAACCACTGCACCATCAGGGAAGTCCCTGTGGCAATTTCTTAAAATAAGACAACAATAAACTTTGTCTCATCAATTGACTCTTCCTTTCACTTGAATACTTAGAGGCCATTGTAGGGTTATTAATTGGCCAGATTTCGATATTGTTGTGTCTCAGAGAATAGGGAGGCTAAAGGAGAGGGAAAGAGATGGGGAAACAGCTGGTCAGTGGAGCAGTCAGAACACACACAGCATTTATGCATTAAGTTCTCTGACTTACAGGGGCACGTTTCGTGCCACCCCAAAACAATTACAATAGTAACATCATCAAAGATCACTTATTATCACAGATCACTGTAACAAATATAATGATAATGTAAATGTTTGAAATATTGTGAAAATTATCGAAATATGACACAGAGACACGAACTGACAAATGCTGTTGGACAAATATCACCAACAGACTTGCTTGATGCAGGGCTACCAAACACCAATTTGTAAAAAACTCATTATCTACAAAGTTCAATAAAGTGAAGCACAAGAAAGTGAAGTCTGCTTGCATTTCTCCAAAGAAGACATACAGATGGCCAAGAGGCACATGAAAAGATGCTCAACATCACTAAGTATTAGAGAAATGCAAATCAAAACTACAATGAGATATCGCCTCACACCTGTCAGAATGGCCATCATCAAAAAGTTTACAAACAGTAAATGCTGGAGAGGGTGTGGGGAGGAGAGAACCCTCCTGCACTGTTGGTGAGAATGTAAGTTGATACAGCCACTATGGAGAACCATATGGAGGTTCCTTAAAGAACTAAGAATAGAGCTACCATATGATTCAGCAATCCACTCCTGGGTGTATATCCGGAGAAAACAGTGGTTCAAAAGGATACATGTACCCCAATGTTCACTGCAGCACTGTTTACAATAGCCAAGACATGGAAGCAACCTAAAGGTTCATCGACAGAGGAATGGATAAAGATGTGGTACATATACACAATGGAATACTACTCAGCCATTAAAAAGAATGAAATAATGCCATTTGCAGCAACATGAATGGACCTGGAGATTATCATACAAAGACAGATTATCATGTGATATCACTTATATGCAGAATCTAAAAAAATGATACAGATGAACTTATTTACGAAACAGAAACACTCACAGAGTTAGAGAACAAATTTATGGTTACTAGGGGGAAAGGGCGTGGGGAGAGCTATAGACTGGGAGTTTGGGATTGACATGTACACACTACTACATTTAATATAGATAACACACAAGAACCTATGGTATAGCACAGGAAACCCAGCTCAACATTCTGTAATAACCTAAATGGGAAAGGAATTTGAAAAAGAATGGGAACGTGTATGGGTATAACTGAATCACTTTGCTGTAAAACTGTGACTAACACATCATTGTTAATCAACTATACTCCAATATAAAATAAAAATTTTCAAAACAGGAGGCCTGCCTGTACAAGTAAGAGTTAGCCAGAAGAAGGAGAAAATGGGGAAGAGGGTATTCCAGGAAGAAGAAACAACTCCTGCTAAGAGATGCTGGAACATCCCAGGGAGCTGTGTTGGGTGATATTGGGGCTTGGGGTCCTGAACTGGGGCAGCAAGCAGGAGCCAAGCTGTGCTCAGTGGTTTGAGCTGAGAGCTGTGGGGAGCCATGGAAGAGTCTTAACTAGGGGAGAGACGCAACCAAATTAGCATCTTAGAAAGATGCACTGGCTCTGTAGAAGATGGTTGTTCTAGGTGACCAGCAAGGAGGCTGAGACAGAGTAGTCCTAGAGAAAAGCAATGAGGGTCTACACGAGGGAGTGAGTAACTCGTAGTAGAGTGGAATTAATAGACTGTAGCAGGGGAGTTGTGTTAATTTATGTTCTCCCTGTATCTTTTTTGAAAACCTGATCTAAGCAGGTAGTAAGGATCCCCTCCCTTGGGGGAGGCTGTGGCCAGGTAGAAGGCCACAGCTTCATGAAGACAGCCACTTCCAGATTTTGTCCTCTAGAAAGGGGAAGGGAAGAACCCATAAGAGAAGGGAGACTGGCCCAACCATTGAAGCAGAGGGAAGTTGCTGGGTTCCAAAAGTGTCAAGGTGTCCAGGAGGAAGCCGGTCTTCAGACATGAAGTCTGAGACATTCACTTGGGTTCAATATATATCCAAACTCTGTTAGCTTCTAGGTCTTAGGGACACAGAGGTGAGAAAAACAAAGCCTCTGCTCTCATGGAGCTTACATTCAGCAAAAAAGGACATTATACAAACTAATCAACATGGCTCCCAGCCTGGCAAAGCCCTGGGGTCAGAGTCACAGCAGAACCTCTGGCCCCTCAGAACCATACAAGGCTAGTCGCTGACTATATCAGCAGGATCCATAGACAACTAAAGACTACAGCTCCAAGAAGACACACAGATGGCTAACAGGCACATGAAAAGATGCTCAATATCACTAATTATTAGAGAAATGCAAATCTAAAGCTCAATGAGGTATCATCTCACACTGGTCAGAATGGCTATCAACAAAAAAGTCTACAAATAGGGACTTCCCTGGTGGCGCCGTGGTTAAGAATCCACCTGCCAATGCAGGGGCATGGGTTCGAGCCCTGGTCTGGGAAGATCCCACATGCCGTGGAGCAACTAAGCTTGTGCACTACAACTACTGAGCCTGCGCCCTAGAGCCCGCGAGCCACTACTACTGAGCCCTCGTGCCACAACTACTGAAGCCCGTGAGCCTAGAGCCCATGCTCTGCAACAAGAGAAGCTACCACAATGAGTAGCCCGCGCACCACGAGGAAGAGTAGCCCCTGCTCGCTTTAACTAGAGAAAAGCCTGCATGCAGCAATGAAGACAAAAATAAATAAATAAAAATAAAAAATAAAACTAAATGCTGGAAAGGATGTGGGGAAAAGGGAACCCTCCTACACTGTTGATAGGAATGTAAATTAGTGCAGCCACTATGGAAGACTGTGTGGACGTTTCTTAAAAAACTAAACTTAGAACTACAGTGTGATCCAGCAATTCCACTCCTAGGTATATATCTGGGAAAAAACAAAAACTCTAATTTGGAAAGACACATGCACCCCAATGTTCATAGCAGCACTATTTACAATAGCCGAGACATGGAAGCAACCCAAGTGCCCATGAACAGACGACTGGCTTGAGAAGATGTGGTGTATATATGGACTATTACAATGGAATATTAGCCATAAAGAAGAATGAAATATTGCCATTTGCAGCAACATGGATAGACCTAGAGAATATTATGCTTCGTGAAATAAGTCAGACAGAAAAAGACAAATACTATATGATGTCACTTATATGTGGAATCTAAAAAACAATACAAATGAATCTATATGTAAAACAGAAACAGACGCATAGACAGAGAAAACACACTTATGGTTACCAAAGTGGGGAGGGGGGAGAGAGGGACAAATTAGGAGTATGGGATTAACAGATACAAACTACTATACATAAAATAGATAAGCAACAAGGATTTACTGTTTAGCATAGAGAATTATACCCGATATCTTATAATAACTTATAATGGAATATAATCTGCAAAAAAAAATCAAATTACTATGTGGTTACAATATTGTAAATCAACTATACTTCAATTAAAAAAAAAAGACTAAAGCGTCATCTGTGCTCAGAACCCGGGTCACCCCAAGGAAGAGGAGGGCATCAAAATAACCACCAAGATGAATTTTCTGCCAGTGCAGAGAGAAGAGGGCTCAGGGACCAACTGCTTTTGATTTAACGAAAATAAGTCAGTGTGCTTTTCTTAGCTTATGGCCTGATTCATACCTGCTCGACAGTATCTAGGGCACATCGAGGTTAGCTTAGAAGGTAACCCGTGGGACCCGTAGGGAAGGAGGGCAGTCAAGGAGTCTAGGGCAGGCAGCTCCCTGAGGGCTGAGCAGGGAGCTGGCAATGACTAGGCTTGAAATTGGAACAAGGGGGAGACCTCTGAGAGAGCCTAGGTGCTCCTTGTAAACCCCTCTGAGGGGTGCTAGAGTCTTACTCAGCTTTTGGCTGGATGCAGGGACTTCTTTTAAATACCACAGCTTTTGGGTCACTGTCACCACCACTAACCCATAAGGTAACTTTTCACAAATAGAAAAAGGTACCCTGGGAATTCCCTGGCGGTCCAGTGGTTAGGACTCCGTGCTTCCACTGCAGGGGCCCCGGGTTTGATCCCTGGTCGGGGAACTGGGATCCCACAAGCTGCGCGGTGTGGCCAGAAAAGAAAGAAAGAAAAAGGTACCCCAGCAGGGCTCAGAGTGCAGCCAGGGAGTATTTCAGGCCCTACTCAGCCCTCTGCCAGGAGCCGGTTACCTAAATGATAATGGCTTCTCCCTGGGTTCAGCCTGGCCTGCTGGACCTGGGTTTGCTGGAAAAGGTAAGTGAGGCAGAGAAATCCGAAGGGTTGGGACCATTCCTTCTTAAGTACAAAACAGCCGCTCTTCTTCAAATTGCCCCAAAGCACTTATTTGATTCTTGGCAACTGTCATCTCCAGAAAATACACATCACTCTTAGGAGAAAAACATGTGGTATGAAAGCTGATAAAGGCAAGCATTCTTCACGTTTTTGCTGTAGCCTTTTAGTTCTCTAACCTCAGTGATGCAGATAAAACAAATACCCTGATGGGAATGAGGGGGTCAGTCCTTCAGTGCCCAGGACCTTTGTCCATTCCTGGCCTCTGAGCTCTGGGAAACTGTGGTTGGCTTGAGGTCCAAGTCCACAGAGGGCTTAGTCCAAGAAGGTCAAGAACAGTGCCAGGTGCTGGCGATACAATGATGAACAAAACTAATTTATAGTTTTGTGAGACAAATAGGCTTCAGTAAGATTCATACAGATAAACCTAAAACTAAAACTGTGATGGTGCCCAGTTTGGATTCCATTCCAAGGACCTTGAACATTATCCTATAGGTCATGGGGAACCACTGAAGATTTTGGAGCAGGGAAGTGAAAAGATCATAAAATAATTAATTGAATTTTCCCTTTGCAGCTGCAGTGACTAATACAAAAGAATGAATATCTAACGAGGAAAGCTGAGGGGCCTCAAATTATACTATATAATTTGTGTCTTCTCTAAGCTGGGTTTTTTTGTAATGGTTGATCCTTAAAGGTCCCAGAGAGAAATTCTGAAGTTGGCCACAACTGACAAACTCACATGGCCGAATATGAACTGAAGAAGCCTGCTTCTGCTCTTGAGTTCCTGATCTATTTCTCATTGTGACCCAGCTTCAAAACTAAAGTCAGGGGGCTTCCCTGGTGGCGCAGTGGTTGAGAGTCCGCCTGCCGATGCAGGGAACACGGGTTCGTGCCCCGGTCCGGGAAGATCCCACATGCCGCGGAGCGGCTAGGCCCGTGAGCCATGGCCGCTGAGTCTGCACCTCCGGAGCCTGTGCTCCGCAGCGGGAGAGGCCACAACAGTGAGAGGCCTGCGTACCGCAAAAAAAAAAAAAAACTAGAGTCAGTTCAGGGGAAGCATAGTTCTTGGCACTTAATAGGCACTAAATATATATTTGTTGAATAAATAAATAGTGGACTAAATAAGACTGATTGGATAAATAAAAAATTAATAAATTAAAGACATTTTAAACCTTCCCCTTTCCTATGACTTCTGTTTTATCTGTCCCTCTCTTTCTCACTCCCTCTGCCTTGATTCAGGCCCACATCATTACTACCTTGGTTGCTTCTCCAGCCTCCTAACAGATCACCCTGTCTCCAGTCTTGGGCAGTCCCTCAATCTGTCTGTCAGTACTCCCTCAATCTGCCAGCAAGATCATGTAATTGCTCTGCTTCAAAACCTTCAGTGGCTCGCCATGACTGTGGGGAAAAGTCCAAAGTTCATAAAAGGCATCCAGACCAGGCACTGTCACCCTTTTGTAGGTATCTCTGTTCTATCAGTCCTCCTGGGCACGTGTCCTCTTCCAGGGCACCTTTTTTTTTTTTTTAACCTTGTTGAGAATCTCTATTAGAATTGCATAGAATCTATAGACCAATTCTTCTCAACTTGATATTTTTATGATATTGAATTTTTCTGCCCATGAACTTGGTTTATTTCTTTACGTATTTAGGTCTTCTTAAATGTCTTTTTTTAAATTGAAATATAGTTGACTTACAATGTTGTATTCGTTTCAGGTGTACAGCACAGTGATTCAGTTATACATATACACATACATATATATATTCTTATTCAGATTCCTTCCCCTTATAGCTTATTACTGAGTATAGGTCCCTGTGCTATACAGTAGGTCCTTGTTGATTATCTATTTTATATATAGAACTGTATATATGTTCATCGCAAACTCCTAATTTATCCCTTCCCTGCCTTTTCCCCTTTGGTAACTGTAAGTTTGTTTTCTATGTATGTGAGTCTGTTTGTGTTCTATAAATAAGTTCATTTGTATCTTTTTTTTTAGATTCCATATATAAGGGGTATCATATGATACTTGTCTTTCTCTTTCTGACTTACTTCACTTAGTATGATAACCTCTAGGTCCATCCATGTTGCTGCAAATGGCATTATTTCATTCTATTCTATGTCTGAGTAATATTCCATTGTATATACTACCACGTCTTCTTTATCCATTCGTCTGTTGATGGACATTCAGGTTGCTTCCATGTCTTGGCTATTGTAAATAGTACTGCAATGAACCCCGGGCACTCTTTAAAATTGCAAATATGTTTGAGAAAAACAAGAATAAGCTCCTTTCACCTCTGTTTGTTTAATGTGACAACAGCATCAAAGTACTAAGCATTTGAAGGTAAAGAACAGCTGACAAGGGTGAGGAGATGGACAAAAAGGAGGCACAGGAAAAAAAACATCATGATTAAGAGTTGGGCTCAGGGGGCTTCCCTGGTGGCGCAGTGGTTAAGAATCCGCCTGCTAATGCAGGGGACTCGGGTTCAAACCCTGGTCTGGGAGATCCCACACACCGCGGAGCAACTAAGCCCAAGCACCACAACTACTGAGCCTGTGCCCTAGAGCCCATGAGCCACAACTACTGAGCCCACGTGCTGCAACTACTGAAGCCCGCGTGCCTAGAACCTGTGCTCCACAACAAGAGAAGCTACCACAATGAGACGCCCGCACACCACAACAAAGAGTAGCCCTCAGCACAACCAAAGAAAGCCCGCGCGCAGCAAGGAAGACCTAATGCAGCCATAAATTAATTAATTAATTAATTAATTTTTTTTAAAAGAGTTGAGCTCAGGAGTCATGTAGAGCTGCGTTCAATCCAGTTGGTCTTTTTGCTAGCTCTGTGACCTCAGGCTGATTACTGAGTCTCACATGGAATATCCAGGCACACCAGTGCATCACTAAAAGTTCACAGGAGCAAGGAGATATTCATCCATAGGTCAGCCAGGCAGGCTGGGCTTGGTGATGCTGGAGACGCTAACAAAACACCTCTGAAGGGTGAATAACCATCTTGGTTTGAATGGGACTGGAGGGGTTTCCAGGACAAGAGACCTTTGGTTTTTTTGAGTGTGTGTCTTGTGTGTGTGTGTATGTGTGTGTGTGTGTGTGTGTGTGTGTGTGTGTCTTTTTTATTTATTTATTTATTTTTGGCTGTGTGGGGTCTGTCTTGCTGCACCGGGGCTTTCTCTAGTTGCAGCGAGCGGGGGTTACTCTGTTGCAGTGCACAGGCTTCTCAGGGTTACTCTGTTGCGGTGCACAGGCTTCTCATTGCGGTGGCTTCTCTTGTTGCAGAGCACGGGTTCTAGGTGCACGGGCTTCAGTAGTTATGGCACATGGGCTTCAGTAGTTGTGGCTCGCTGGCTCTAGAGCGCAGGCTCAGTAGTTGTGGCGCACAGGCTTAGTTGCTCCGTGGCATGTGGGATCTTCCCGGACCAGGGCTTGAACCTGTGTTCCCTGCATTGCAGGTGGATTCTTAACCACTGCGCCACCAGGGAAGCCCCAGCAGGCAGATTCTTAACCACTGGGCCACCAGCGAAGTCCCGACCTTTAGTTTTAAAAATGGAAAAGTCCTGGGCAAATTGGGATGAGTGCCCCTTTAGCCCCTGCACCTCTGGCCCCTGCCAGCCTCATGTGTTTAGTCCAGTGTGCCACACAAGCACTATTTTCTACATGCACATATAACATTAAAAAAGTTGGGAAGCTCAGTTTCCTCATCTGTAAAATGGGAATGATGATAGTGCTTACCTCGTTTGGTTGTTGTGAAGATGAAATGAATAAAGCAGGACATTAGATCCTGCCCTCCCAATCCAGAGACACACCCAGATCCTATGTCTTTGCCAATCTAATGACCTTTCCTCCAAGACATTAAAAAAACTATCCACAATTTATCTGTCAGCTTAACAAATGGAAGGGATAGCAACATGCTATGTTAAATTGGAAAAATACATGTAAACTCCTAACCTTAAAAGATAAATGTTTCCCTTCCTGAGTGACTACTAAGAGGGCCCTAACAGCAGCGGCCCCCTGTACCGTTCTCCATTCAAAGGAGGAGCACTGAGGCCGTGTCTAGGGAAAGAAAAAGTTTAGGCTGGTTGGGGTGGGATGAGCTCCTGCTGCCAGAAAGCCAGAAGGCTTTAAGGAACATGAGGTTCCTTAGCGCTGATAGGTCCAAGGATCCAACCCATCGCTGGCCAAGATGTGACAACTGCAGCATTAATAATAATATGATAACGATTTTCTTATTGTTATTGTCACAATTTTTGGAAGAAGTTGCATCTGTGAAAGGCCATGAGTTCAGGATAACAGTCCACATAGAAAAAGAACACGAAAAGGTAGTTGAAACACACAAGACTGTGACTAGTACAGGATATGTTTAACTTGTTTATTTTCATAAGTATACACACATGGACACTTTGCTTCTTTTATTAATTAGATGCCTATTTATAAAGTATACATATGTACAGTTCCCACTTGCGTAAAGAAGAAATTCACGGACCTGTGAGAAGTCAAATAGTCCCAGATAATGGGAATTGTGTGCAGAACAAGATGGGCTGACACGCTGGACTGCTCACACACAATAACCAAAAAGAAGGGGTTCCAAGAGCTAATTAGCCGACCATCCTAGAGTCCTGCTAACACCAAAGACTACTCCTCCTCTTCTAGGAAGTGAAGCCTTCAGGTGGCCCTATGAATATAACAAAATAGTATATCAGTAAGAATACATGAATTTTCAAACTTGCAAAAGTCCCCATCAATGTATCAAACAGGACATCAGGGGACTTCCCTGGTGGTGCAGTGGTTAAGAATCCGGCTGCCAATGCAGGGGACATGGATTCGAGCCCTGGTCCGGGAATGATCCCACATGCCACAGAGCAAATAAGCCCGCGAGCCACAACTACTGAGCCCGCATGCCACAGCTACTGAAGCCTGAGCGCCTAGAGCTTGTGCTCTGCAACTAGAGAAGCCACCGCAATGAGAAGC
This sequence comes from Phocoena sinus, assembly GCF_008692025.1. NCBI lineage: Eukaryota > Metazoa > Chordata > Mammalia > Artiodactyla > Phocoenidae > Phocoena > Phocoena sinus. Next base: position 21,953,589 of record NC_045763.1, on the reverse strand, counting down.
CCACGAACCACAATGAAGAGTAGCCACTGCTCTCCACAACTAGAGAAAGCCTGCGCCCAGCAACAAAGACCCAATGCAGCCAAAAATAATTAATTAATTAATTAACTAATTAAAAGAAAATAACAGGACAGCAGTTTATATAATGCTGCCCAAGTGAGGCTGAAAGCCCATGATTTTGAGAAAAGACATTAGGTTGCAAACAATGAAAACCTAAGAGAAAGGTATGACTTTGAAAGTCTAACAGGTATTACAAAAAGGAAGCTCAGCCTAGTCGTCTGTGGCCTGGTGACAGTCCCCTTGGACCACACAAGCAAGTCATGAGACCTGACTAAGAATAAATTGATTGAAGACCCAGATCCAATAACCTCAACTGGATTAAGATGACATATCTTTTTCTTTTCAGTCTGATTGAATGTTTGAAAGCCAAGGATAATACTACAGAAACCATAGGATGATAAAATAAATAAAGCAATGATCCAAGGAAGCAGGAGAAAGGAGGCACCAGATTTTGTTGGGCCTGAGGCTTAAACAATTTGTGTAGCGCTATTTAAGAAAAAGAATGCAAAGTAAGATATTAAAGAGGTATCTAAACAAAAGAAGGGCTTTGGAAGAGGCTGTGCAAGCAAAGAGCCCTGGAAACTTCAACTTCATTAACTTCACAATTATCATTTTTGTATTTTGTCTGCTCTTTAAGATATTTGAAGTATTCATAAGAATCAGCCAGCCATACTAGCACTTTAATTGCAGTTTAAAAATTTAAGGATGGGCTTCCCGGGTGGCGCAGTGGTTGGGAGTCCACCTGCCGATGCAGGGGGCGCGGGTTCGTGCCCCGGTCCAGGAGGATCCCACGTGCCGCGGAGCGGCTGGGCCCGTGGGCCATGGCCGCTGAGCCTGCGCGTCTGGGGCCTGTGCTCCGCAGTGGGAGAGGCCACAGCAGTGAGAGGCCCGCGTACCGAAAAAAAAAAAAAAAAAATTTAAGGATATTTAAGTTTGTAAACAATGTTTAAATACCCAAAAGATTGATTTCAAGGATTATTACCTATAAGAGTTAAAAAATTGAGCATTAAACAAATAGTGTTCTGCACCACTTCTAAAAACCTCTTTGATATTAAAAGAATTCTATCAGTATTATCCAATTCATAATGATTATTACTGGTGGAAATAAGCAGTACAATATAAAACTGAAAATAGCTACTCCATCCAGTAAAATTGTCTTAGAAAAAAAAAAGGAGAATCACATCTTGTGAACATTGAAAACTACCAGAAATCCCCTGAATCAAACTGTACTTGATAGAAATGAGCACCCATGAAACTATAGTGGCAGATGTGAAAAACCAGTAAAATTTGGTATGAATCAAATTTGAATGATGAATTTGACACTCATTGTAAAGTTTGCCCAGGGAAGAATGGATTCACGATGATTTCTGCAAAATTGAAAATGGAAAAATTAGAAATGGCTAAATCTCACTATACAAAAAATTGAACAGGAAATTAAGTCTAAATGAAAATTCATCAATGTTGAGAACATTCTGATTAAAATATGTGTATTTATAATGTGGAGGCAAAATGAACTTGGAGGTTTAAATGGCAGTTCAAAAACTTTGGGAGATAATGCATATGAAGAATTTAGCAGAGATAATGCACGTTTCTGGCCTGTGGCATATACTCAATAAATACCAGGGTGGATTTTTAAAAAATTTTAATTGTGCTAAAATACAAACGACATAAAATTTACCTTTTTGCCATTTTCAAGTACAGTTCTGTGGCATTAGCTACATTCCTGTTGTGCAACCATCACCACTATCTATCGCCCGAACTTTTCTTTTTTAATTAATTAATTTATTTATTTATTTTTGGCTGCGTTGGGTCTTCGTTGCTGCGTGTGGGCTTTTTGGCGAGCGGGGGCTACTCTTCCTTGCGGTGCGCGTTCTTTTCATTGCGGTGGCTTCTTCTGTTGCGGAGCACGGGCTCTAGGTCCACGGGCTTCAGTAGTTGTGGTTCACAGGCTCTAGAGCGCAGGCTCAGTAGTTGTGGTGCACAGGCTTAGTTGCTCTGCAGCATGTGGGATCTTCCCAGACCAGGGCTCGAACCCGTGTCCCCTGTGTTGGCAGGCAGATTCTTAACCACTCTGCTACCAGGGAAGTAGGGAAACTTTTAATCTTCCCGAATGGAAACCATACCCATTAAATGATAACTCCCCATTCTTCCTTCTCTCCAGCCCCTGGTAGCCACTATTCTACTTCCTGTCCCTATGAATTTGACTATTCTATGTACCTCATATAAGTGGAATCATACAATATTTGTCCTTTGTGACTGGTTTATTTCACTTAGAATAATGTCTTCAAGGTTCACCCATATTTTAGCATGTATCAGAATTTCTTTCCTTTTTAAAAAGCTGAATAATATTCCATTGTACGTCCCATACGTTTTGTTTATTGATTCATCTGTCAATAGATACTTGGTTTGCTTCCACCTTTTGGCTTTTGCGAATAACGCTGCTATGAACATGGGTGTCCAAGTAACTGAGTCCCTGCTTTCAGTTCTTTGGTGTATATACCCAGAAATGGAACCGCTGGATCATATGATGATTCTATTTTCAATTTTTTGAGGAACTGCCATACCGTATTTCATAGTGGCTGCACTATTTTGCATTCCCACTAACAGTGCACAAAGTTTCCAATTTCTCCATGTCCTCACCAACACTTGTTTTCTATTTTTAAAATAGTAGCCATCCTAATGGATGTGTCACCAGATTGCTTTTAAAGGGTGATTTCTCCTTTTCTCAGTCTTGCTGTGGGTTTCCCCGATAGCAGTCTACCTGGAGAGGGAAACGGAAGACTTCTCAGAAATCCCTTCTATGTGACAGGAAGACTTCAACTTGATAAAACTAAACCTTGAGAGAATTCACTGCCCCTCCCCAAACAAAAGGTAAATACTAATCATTTTAGCGCTGATTGAAAACTGAGCCCTCTGCTCAATTTATCAGATCATCAAGCTCTTGAAAAGATTTGCAAAAACCTTAGTTTGACGTTTTGCATTGTTATATTTTAAGATATTCATATTTCATTTTATTTATTTTTAAAAGTATGATCCTCTCAGCTGAATTTATAACTAGTTGAACCGCAAATGAGGCTGACTACTCCAAGTGAACGCACATCTTAAATTTCCCAATTACTCTTAATTGCTAACATTTAATCCTACATATCATAAATATGCTCTTACTTGTCAGACTATGAAAGTTTCAATCACCTTAGGCTTAATATAATAATGTTATCTTGATATGACTTTTCTTCTTGGCTGTATCTTGTTTATTTCTCAGCAATGATTTGGACGCTAACAGAATTTACGTAGGAAAGAAAGGGCACACAAGCAACATCTGGCCCACAGATACCTTTTCTTTGGCCTACATAGCATTTTTAATTTTTTGTTTGTTTGTTTGCTTGCTTGTTTGGCTGTTTTGTTTCTTTGTTGCTGCACATGGGCTTCCTCTAGTTGCAGCAAGCGGGGCTACTCTTCATTGTGGTGCTTGGGCTTCTCATTGCAGTGGCTTCTCTTGTTGTGGAGCACGGGCTCTAGGTGCACGGGCTTCAGTAGCTGTGGCACACGGCCTCAGTAGTTGTGGCGCACGGGCTTAGTTGCTCCGTAGCATGTGGGATCCTCCTGGACCAGGGCTCGAACCCATGTCCCCTGCATTGGCAGGCAGATTCTTAACCACTGCGCCACCAGGGAAGTCCCTTTTAATTTTAAAATTTACTTATAAACAAAATTCTGAAATTTTTACATAAAAATGCAGGCTTCTGGTACCTGCTAAAAAAACTTAAGATGACCTGGCAACACTGACTCCATATTCTTTATGTCAGTTGCTATTTACCATTATGCTTGTGTGGTTGCTTTTCTTACTGTGGAGAAAAAAGTTTTAAAAATTCCCCTCCATTATCCAATCCACTATATTTACAGTTTTCCTGACTGACCCCAGTCAAAAATAAACAAATGGGACCTAATGAAACTTAAAAGCTTTTGCAAAGCAAAGGAAACTACAAACAAGATGAAAAGACAACCCTCAGAATGGGAGAAAATATTTGCAAAAGAAAGATTAATCTCAAAAATATATAAACAGCTCATGCAGCTCAATATTAAAAAAACAAACAGCCCAATCCAAAAATGGGCAGAAGACGTAAATAGACATTTCTCCAAAGAAGATATACAGATGACCAAGAAGAACATGCAAGGCTGCTCAACATCACTAATTATTAGAGAAATGCAAATCAAAACTACAATGAGGTATCACCTCACACCAGTTAGAATGGGCATCATCAGAAAATCTACAAACAACAAATGCTGGAGAGGCTGTGGAGAAAAGGGAACCCTCTTGCACTATTGGTGGGAATGTAAATGGATACAGCCACTATGGAGAACAGTATGGAGGTTTTTTAAAAAACTAAAAATAGAATTACCATATGACCCAGCAATCCCACTACTGGGCATGTACCCAGAGAAAACCATAATTCAAAAAGACACATGCACCCTAGTGTTCAGTGCAGCACTATTTACAATAGCCGGGTCATGGAAGCAACCTAAATGCCCATATATAGACGAATGGATAAAGAAGGTGTGGTACATATATACAATGGAATATTACTCAGCCATAAAAAAGGAACGAAATTGGGTCATGTGTAGAGATGTGATGGATCTAGAGACTGTCATACAGAGTGAAGTAAGTCAGAAAGAGAAAAACAAATATCATATATTAACGTGTATATGTGGAACCTAGAAAAATGGTATAGATGAACCGGTTTGCAGGGCAGAAATTGAGACACAGATGTAGAGAACAAACATATGGGCACCAAGGAGGGAAAGCGGTGAGGGGGGTGGTGGTGGTGGTGGGATGAATTGGGCGATTGGGATTGACATGTATACACTAATATGTATAAAATGGATAACTAACAAGAACCTGCTGTATAAAAAAATAAAATTTAAAAAAACAACTTACAAGGAAAAAGAACATATATATATGTGTATATATATATATATATATATATATATACACACACACATATATATATATATATATATATATATATATCTGAATCACTTTGCTGTACACCAGAAACTAACACAATGTGAGTCAACTATACTTCAATTTTAAAAAAATTCCCCTCTATTATTCAATCCACTATATTTACAGTTTTCCTGCCTGAGCCCAGTTGTCATGTGAGTTTGTGCCCCAGGTCTAGGATGTTCAAGAAGGTATACTAACTACACTGGTTGATAGAATCAGCCTTCCTGGGCTTCAGTATAGACGCCCACAACTTAGCTTCAGTTTTCTCATCTGTAAAGTGGGGACAACAGCAGTATTTACCTACCTCACAGGACTGAGTTAATTAATGTAAAATATTCAAGACAGTGCCTGCGGGACTGCCCTGGTGGTGCAGTGGTTAAGAATCCGCCTACCAATTCAGGGAACACGGGTTCCATCCCTGGTCCAGGAAGGTCCTGGATGTCGTGGAGCTACTGAGTCTGCGCGCCTAGAGCCCGTGCTCCGCAGCAAGAGAAGCCACCGCAGCGAGAAGCCCGAGCACCACAACGAATAGTAGCCCCTGCTCGCCGCAACTAGAGAAAGCCCGTGCAGCAGCAACAAAGACCCAACGTAGCCAAAAAAAAAAACCCAAAAACAAACAAAAAGAAACCAGTGCCTGCAGTTTAGGCAAAGGAAATACAATGGCCCAAAAGCCCGGGACCATGTCTATCTTAGTTACCATTGAATCCTAGTGGCCAGCACTGAGCTGGGAACAAAAGAGACATCAATAAATTTTTTTTTTCTTTTTTTTTTTTTTTTTGCAGTACGCGGGCCTCTCACCGTTGCGGTCTCTACCGTTGTGGGCGGAGCACAGGCTCCGGACGTGCAGGCTCAGCGGCCATGGCCCACAGGCCCAGCCGATCCGCGGCATGTGGGACCGGGGCACGAACCCATGTCCCCGGCATCGGCAGGCGGACTCTCAAACACTGCGCCACCAGGGAAGCCCAATAAATATTTTTAAATAAATTAATTGGGGGAGGGAGGAGGAGTCCTAACAGTATAGTACTATTTAGAGCAAAGAACTGACAGACGTGTTCCACTCTCTATAGTAGGGACACAACTGTGTTATATGAAGAATACTTGAAGCAACCGAGGATGCGAAACTGGATTAGAGCGGGGTGAGGAACAAGTTGAGGGGATGTCATTCTCAGATCTTCTGCCATTCTGGGAAAGACAGTGTAGGTTTCTCATAGCCTCACTGGGGAAAATCAGGACGAGAAGGTGGCAATAAAAGAACTGAACTTGGCTTTTTAAGGAAAAGAACATGCAACTCCACGAGGTGCCGTGAAGCCAGTTCTGTGACTTCCCCGGGTGCGCAAATGCTGCGTGTTCGCCAGGCCCAGATGCGGAAGCAGGAATTCTACTACCACCCTTTAGATTAAGGCGTCGCTTGGGAAGAATTTGGCGGGAACAGGAGGAGCCGTACAAAGGAAGTGATGTAAGGTGTCACGGGGGGTGGGATTACACGGCCTGAGGTGCGGAAATATCATCTTGATTGGTTATTTTTTTGAGACACCGTCCTATCACAACGTCCCTCAGCCTTACTTCCGCTTGCGCAGTCTATTTTGCCCTTAGTAACGATGGCTGCAGAGGCTTCCTACCCTCCCGGGAGCAGAGTGCGCGTTTTCAGGAGCGCGGCTGGAGAAGACGGGAAAAGGCGTAAGATTCGTGAGCACTGATTGGCTGAAGCGAGAAGAGTTCTGGCTGCTGACTGGCTCCGTCTTCCGCGGGAAGGAGTTTGTGGCTCCTGCGAAAAGTAGATATAGCGGAGCGGCCGCCTCAGGGCTCGGAGGCGGTTAGGGGGACCCACCGTAGCGGAACGTTCTGGACCTCTTTCCTGAGGGAATCGTGACGAAGATGTGGACCAGTAATGATGAGTGGGGCGGATTATGAGACCCGCAAGAAGGATTTAGGAAAGGGCTGGGTGGGAGAGGCCTGTGGCGGCGGGGGTGGGGGAGGGGCGGGGGCGTGCGGGGTCGGGGGGAGGTTAAGGAGACGCTGGAAGTGGCTAGGGTGAAGTCTGGGGGTTCTGTGGATTTTTCAGAGGCTTAGAGGGCGGAACAGGTATTAATACCGTTGTTGTTTAAAACCAGGTGGATTTGAAAGCTATAGCAGTTCCTCTTTTGGGGGAGCCGGAGGCTACACACAGTCCCCTGGGGGCTTTGGATCACCGACACCTTCCCAGGCCGAAAAGAAATCTGTAGGTTGAAAGCGTACTTCGTTTTATCTTATACTGCCCGGGAGCTACCGACTCATCTGTGAGAGAAAATTTATGCGATGAAGGAAGGGTGTTAAACTCGAGCTGATACGATAATTGTCAATTATTATCTTATCGAATCTTATAATTGAGTGCTGTAATTTTGAAAAATGAAATTCCCCTAATTTTGCATCCATTGTTTCCTTGCCTTTATTTTGAAATTTACCAATAGAACTAATGAAATCAACCTTGTGGGAAAAGTGAACTTGTTTGTATAGCCTAGTTTACATTCTTCATGTATTGGAAGTCGTTTTTAAATGAAATGTAATGAGGTGCTCTAATGCGGTGGAAAGAACATGGTCTTTGAAGTCTAGTGGATCTATGATCCATCATTGCTCTGACACTCCTTGCAGGGTATCATTGGACAAATGATACCTTCTTGGAAATCTGTTTGGCACCTACTAAATGGGATTAATAATAGATACCTTACAAGGTTGTTGTGAGACTTAATATTATGATATATATATAATTACACCTGCCCCAGAGTTGCTTTCAGTAAATGGTCCCAGAGAGTATTATTAAAAAGAACCTGAGCATTGGAGCCAGAATACGTGGTGTCCAGAATCAACTTTGCCTTTTAACTGGTGGTGTGAGTTTAGCGAAGCAGCTTCCACTGCTGGTTTTGGTGGCCCTTGATTTTTCTCATCTGATAAAAGTACTAGTACTACTCATGTCCCAGGGTGGTTCTGAGAATTGATAAATGAGGTAATGTATAGGAAAGTGATCTGTAAAAAGCTGTCCAAATGCTTGTTATTCACTCTTTCAGAAATGAGTTTCAGTTTAATAGCTGCTGTTGATTTCATCCTTTAAAAAATATAGGATTTGGTGTTAAGATTCAGTATTAGTAGCTTCTGTGTTTTATGTCCAGGTTGATAAGCTTTTACCTAAACTGGTAATTCACAAGGGTGTGTCAGTGGGAAAAAAATCCATTGATAATTCCCATACATTTGGGCATTGCTTTATATTTTTCATATGATTATTTTATATAATCCTGTGAGTTAATTATTATTTACTGCATTGCACAACAGAGGCTCAGGGAGATTAAGGGACACCTGAGCTTGCATAGCTAGTTAGTCCACACATTGATGCTGCACAAATCCAAAATCTGATGAGCAACTTCTGTCTATTGTAATTTTCTTTTTCCCAGGAAGACCAGAGGGGACTCCAAGTCCTCTAACTTTGTCTTCCTTGAGGCTGTAAAGGAAAAAACAAAAGATAGATCATTGGTTCTCATCTTTTCTCCTTTATCTTAACTATTTTTCTTCATTCTGGTTGTTAGAATTCTTAATCTCAGTATCTCTCCCTGGGGCTGTGTATTAAGACTGCTTTTCGGAGAACAATGATGGTTATAAACTGGAGTTTCAAACCCAGGTCTTTTTATGTTTAAATCTAGTGCCTTTTCCGCAGTAAATTAGATAAACACTCTATCTAAAATGTTTCCTGTCGACTATAAACCTGTTATATTTGATTGAATCATGTGAAATTTCTAATACCATGTTTTGCCTTTAAAAATGGTGGGTTTTTGGGCTTCCCTGGTGGCGCAGTGGTTGAGAGTCCGCCTGCCGATGCAGGCGACACGGGTTCGTGCCCCGGTCCGGGAAGATCCCACATGCCGCGGAGCGGCTGGGCCCGTGAGCCATGGCCCCTGAGCCTGCGCATTCGGAGCCTGTGCTCCGCAACGGGAGAGGCCACAGCAGTGAGAGGCACACGTACCGCAAAAAAAAAAAAAAAAAAAAAAATGGTGGGTTTTTTATAGTACTGTCAGAGTAGCCAGTGGTTCATAGTCAACTAGAAAAGAATTTTTTTCAGAATTAAACATATCAGTACTTGTGCTGTCACCCTCTCTGTGAATCTCTTTGGAACAAACTGGGAAACTCTTTGTGATCAGTTCTTGGCACATAATAGGTACTCATTAAAAAATAAGAACTTGCTGTGATTTGAGATGAATTTGAAGGTATTTACTAACACCTCAATAATTACCCATCTGTAACTTTTTTCCCTGAGGAGTAATAATATTTATTGAATACCTACTACATGTGGCGCTTGGGATTAGCATTTTCATATACATTATATATTTCATTTACAACTCAAAAGGTAGATATCCTCCTTTTATAGAACAGGTGGTGGTGTGTCCAGGGCTGTGGAGCTGGGATTTGAACACAGGTCTGTAGGACTTTCTGGCTCCAAAGCCCATATTCTTGCTGCTGCTACCACAGTGGCTCTTAGTTTTCTTATGCTGAAGATACAATGAAAATCTCAGGTGTGATAGGTGAAAACTGTATAGTAGATTATGAGAGCTAAATCCTGGGACCTCAGCAAATTTTAAATATATAAATACTAATATAGCATATAACTTCACTTATAAAATACTATAAAGTAAAATTGAAAAACAGTTGATTCCTTTATATCCTTGTTAAAAGCTATTGCAGATATAAAGAGTGAGGAACAATAGCTGACCTAATAATTCCTAATGTTTATTGAGTGCTTACAGTGTGCCAGTTATTCTAGGTACTTCACCATATATTTAATTTTCATAATGATTTTTAATGATTTTATTATTCCTAGTTTTATAGATGAGGAAACTGAGGTACAGATGAATAGAGAAATGTGACCAAGAACACACTGCTCCTGAGTGGTAGAGCCATAATCTTTACACTCAAGCTTGGCTGCTGCCTGTTGTGACGTGTGTGCTGGTAGTTGGCTAGGCTTACTTTCTACCATCCTGGCAGTACTCACCATTCAAAATTAGGCTTCAGCAAAGTGAAATGTTGCGAGTATCATGGACCTTCAGGGATAAGCTTCAACTGCTAAATCCATGAAGACCAAGAGTCTACTATGTTCAGTCTTACATGTGGAACAGTTACTGGGTTACATCCTGTTGATCTCCAACAGGAAGAACCGTAATCTTTAATCCACCATGCTTTTTCCATCTTGTACATGGTCCCTCTAAGAGTCTATGAGAGTGCATGTTTGCCCTCAGCCTATAATGCATATTCCCTACCCACTATTTTTTCACTGTCGAAATTCTCGTGCTTCAAGGTCCAGCCTAAATGCTCCCTCTTCTTGAAATTGCCAAAAATATTTCCGAGATCCTACATAGAGCATCTCATTCTATAGTGTATCAAGATCAGGCTCGTTATTTACATTTTTACCTCCCCTAAGTTAGGAGTATGTTGAAGGCAAATCCTATTCCATTTTACTCATCTTTATGTCCCCCAAACAACCTCTGCCCAGTGGTAGGCAAAAATAAGAATTTATGCTGGTGTTAGGCTGCTTCTGGATGTGATTTGGGTGTCCTCTTCTGCCCATCACCTCCTGTCCCTTTCCTTTAAGATGTCCAGTGTGGCCAAGCCCTTATCCCATTTTCCCCATACTCACATTTGATTGTCAGAACATCTATCCTAAAGCTATACCTCTAACTTTCTGTTATATTTTATCATGAGAGTTAGAACAACTCCAATGTTCTGTCTCTGCTGGCCATCTCTCAAACCCCTTCTGAGTACCATCTCATCTGTGATAAAAAGCCAGCTCCTAAAGGTGGGGTTTCCTTTAAAAGTCTGTTCCAGAAGCAGGTCATCTTCCTTATGCTGTTTGCACTCTGGCCTACTCATTTTGGTGATCCCTAGTACCGCACAAATTTATCCATTCATCAGGAGCTTTGGAGTCAGACAAGCCTGGGTTTGAAATCTAAAGTGTGGCATTTGTTAGCTATATAACCCTGGTTTTCATCTCTGTGAAGCAGGGATAATGAGGTGCATTTTGAAGATTCGGTGTTATAATATATGTAAAGTGCTTGGCACATAGCAGGTGCTAAATGAACAGTAGTTATTATTTTCTTAATTGGATGTATGCATACTTTTTTTTCAGAGAGCCCGAGCTCAGCATATTGTACCCTGTACCATATCTCAGCTGCTTTCTGCTACTCTGGTTGATGAAGTGTTCAGAATTGGAAATGTTGAGATTTCACAGGTAAGTAAAAATAATTTGTGGAAGAGTCACTTAATCATAGGAATGAAGAATGAGATAAAACTAACATCTCAACAAAATACATAGGGGTGAAAATACATAGGGGTGGGCCTCCCTGATGGCGAAGTGGTTGAGAGTCCGCCTGCCGATGCAGGGGACACGGGTTCGTGCCCCGGTCCAGGAAGATCCCACATGCTGCGGAGCGGCTGGGCCCGTGAGCCATGGCCACTGAGCCTGCGCGTCCGGAGTCAGTGCTCTGCAACGGGAGAGGCTACAACAGTGAGAGGCCCGCTTACCACAAAAAAAATAAATAAACACATAGGGGACTTCCCTGGTGGCACAGTGGTTAAGAATCCGCCTCAGTGCAGGGGACACGGGTTCAAGCCCTGGTCTGAGAAGATCCCACATGCTGTGGAGCAGCTAAGCCTGTGCGCCACAACTACTGAGCCTGTGGTCTAGAGCCCACGAGCCACAACTACTGAAGCCCATGCGCCTAGAGCCCATGCTCTGCAACGAGAGAAGCCACCGCAATGAGAAGCCCGTGCACTGCAACAAAAAGTAGCCCCCACTCACTGCAACTAGAGAAAGCCTGCGCGCAGCAATGAAAACCCAATGCAGCCTAAAATAAATAAATTTATGAAAAAAAAACATAGGGACTTCCCTGGTGGTCCAGTGGTTAAGATTCCATGCTCCCAATGCAGGGGGCCCAAGTTCAATCCCTGGTCAGGGAACTAGATCCTGCATGCCGTAACTAAGAGCCTACATGCCACAACTAAAGATCCCGCATGCTGCAATGAAGATACCACGTGCCACAGCTAAGACCCAGTGCAGCCAAATAAATAAATAAATAAATATTTTTAAGAAAATATATAAGTGTTGCTTTGGTTTCTAAGAAAACCAAATTTTTTTTTCTTCTGGTCTAGGTCACTATTGTGGGGATAATCAGAAATGCAGAGAAGGCTGCAACCAACATTGTTTACAAAATAGATGACATGACGGCTGCACCCATGGATGTTCGCCAGTGGGTTGACACAGATGTAAGTAGTTGTTTTTGAATCAGGGTGGGGTTACTCTGGGACTTTGGAGATGTTGAACTTTTTTAGTCTTACTTTTTAAAGGTGGATCTTATTATAAAAATAAAACATAAGCAAGACATCAGAGGCAGAAACCCTAACATTAAAGGCCAATACATTTGATGTCATAAAAAATTTTAAATCTTTTAAACTTCCCAAAATACTGTAAACGAAGTTAAAGGGCAAGTGACGGGACACACTAGAATGTAAACTCTGTGAGAACAAGGATTTTTGTGTTGGCACTGTATCCCTAGCACCTAGAACAGTGCAAGTTACATAGTGGGCCCTGAGTAAATATTATTTAAATTAGTGGGAAAATTTTTTGCAAAATATTACGAACATTTAAAATTTTCAATTATTGAAAGTTCTTACAAAGCAAAAAGGAAAAAGCAACCACACCTTAGGAAAACGGGCAAAGAAATGCACAAGTAATTCATAATAGATGAAATACAAATTGCAACAACAATAAGAAAAGCAAGTTTACTTAACATTAAGATACCATTTTTAGCTTATTAAATTGGCAAAGGAGAAAAGAGAATGGCAATGTCCACTTCTCTTGAGAGCAGTAGGCGCCTAATTTATGGAGTGAATTGTCACTGTTTGTCTGGGGAAGTGGATACCGCCCTACCTTGATGTTATGAGCATCACCTTTCTCAAAAATCAGCCGATGATCAAAATCATCTCAGAAATGTTGACCACTCCACTGCCAGAAATTTGCATTAAGGAATAATTAAAGATAACACGCAAAGATTCAGTTGTAAGATTGTTGATCATCATTATTTATAATAATGGAAAACTAAAAGGAATCTCAGTGTTAGCAGTAGGATATTATTAATTAAATCCTGGTATATTTTTTAAAATACTGCAAATGATGTAGAAATGTATGTATTGTCACAAAGAAGTGTTTACCATAAATTGTTGAGAGGAAAAGAGCATGTTAAAGGTAGTATGGGGCTTCCCTGGTGGCGCATACCATAAATTGTTGAGAGGAAAAGAGCATGTTAAAGGTAGTATGGGGCTTCCCTGGTGGCGCAGTGGTTGAGAGTCTGCCTGCCGATGGAGGGGACACGGGTTCGTGCCCCGGTCCGGGAAGTTCCCACATGCTGCGGAGCAGCTGGGCCCGTGAGCCATGGCCACTGAGCCTGTGCGTCCGGAGCCTGTGCTCCGCAGCGGGAGAGGCCACAACATTGAGAGGCCTGCGTACTGCAAAAAAAAAAAAAAAAAAAAAAAAAGGTAGTATGCATGGTGTGGCCCCATTTTTGCAAAGCAACATATATATAAGTGTATGTATAATACCCTTTTTATTTTTTTTAATTTTTTTTTTTTTTTTTAATTTATTTATTTATTTAGCTGTGTTAGGTCTTTGTTGCTGTGCGCGGGCTTTCTCTAGTTGCGGCGAGCGGGAGCTACTCTTTGTTGTGATGCGCGGGTTTCTCATGTCGTGGCTTCTCTTGTTGCGAGCACGGGCTCTAGGCACATGGGATTCAGTAACTGTGGCATGTGGGCTCAGTAGTTGTGGCTCACGGGCTCTAGAGCACAGGCTCAGTAGTTGTGGTACATGGGCTTAGTTGCTCCGCAGCATGTGGGATCTTCCTGGGCCAGGGATCGAACCTGTGTCCCCTGCGTTGGCAGGCAGATTCTTAACCACTGTGCCACCAGGGAAGCCCCCATTTTATTTTTTAATTGGGCAGAGGCCTCTTGGTTTTTTATGTTGTTTTTAAAATACATTCATTATAGAACATTTGGATAATGCATACTTTGTATGCTATTTTCGCTTCAAAAACCACAAGTCGTCTGTGAAGAATTAACTTGATAGTTATTCATTCTTTATTTTTTGGACCTCAGAAAAATACAGGAAAATTCATTCAACAGTTGTTATTGGAGTACTGATTCTGAACCAGACTGCTTGGTTCCAGGTAGACAAAGAATGCAAAAGACACAGTCCCTGCCATCAAGGGGGAAGGTAGTTACTAGAGATGCCTAATACTGCAGGCTCATACAAAATGTATGGTGCTCACTTATAAACATTTAAAGATCCCCTGAAATCCCACATCCCAAAGATGACTACTGTTACAACACATTTTGGGAAATACCCTTTCAGACGTTTCTCTCTGCATATCTGTACATATATGAGATGTATGCTTACAGTTTTACATAAAAGATAATATGATATGCAACTGCTCTGTAATCTGCTCTTTTCGCTCAAAACTATGTAGTGGAACTGATTTCTTAATGTCAATAAATACAAATTTACATCATCAATTTTGGTGACTGCCTATTCCATCATAAGGATATATCATCCCTTACTTACAGACCCAGTCAGGAAACATTTAGCTTATTTCCATCATTTGTTATTATAGACAATGCAGCGGTGAGTATCTTTGTGTACATCTCTTCATGATTGAGATAATCTCCTTAAGATCAATTTAAACTAGGTTTTCTGGAGGAAATACACATTTTACATGTTTCTACTTTCTTTTTTGGTTAATCTTACATTTACGTTTTTACATTTTTTATTGCCTTCCATAAAGGTACCAATTTACTTAGTGCATGAGAGTTCCCCATTAGTTCTCCACACCCTAACAGTAGGTTTTATGAGTCTTAAATTTTTGTATCATAGTTTAAAAATAGTCTTGTCATTGAGAATTTTCTCATTTTTTATGCGTAATTCTTTGGTTTTAGTGAGATTGGATTTTTTTTTTTAACTTTATTCAGTGTTAATTTGTGGGGGGATTTTTAGTTGTCTAAAGTCCTTTGATTCCCCAGGAGTGTTTGGATATTTATTTTTGTTTGCAAGAGCCTGAAAAATATTAACCTCTTATCATAATTATATGACTTCTCTAGTTTGTCTTTTGACTTTGAAAAGCTTTTCCTTGTTTCAGATTATTTTTCAATTCATGTTTCCTTCTGTAATTTCTGTGGTTTCTTTTTATATCTCTATGTATGATTAAGTCTTTTTATAATTAAATGATGTATTTTGGTAAAAGGAGAGAAGTGTAGATCCAGCTTTACTTTTTGCAAGAGTTTGTTTTTAATTTTTATTGCAGTATAGTTGATTTATAATGTTGTGTTAGTTCCAACTTGTTTTAAAATGTTCTTTGAGAGAATACAAACTTTTATCTGTGGTATATATACAGCTATGTAAAATAATAGGTAGAGTGAAATGCAAATAGTTGATAATCTCCAGGTAATGGGAATTGGGGTGTTTTTTAGTTTTAAACACATACATTCTATATTCTAGTTTTTTTATAGTCGTGTATTTTATAATCAAAAAGAGCTTTGAGTCAGCTTATGTATTTTTCTTATTAATAATAGGTACATAGTCTAGAAAACCCAAAAAGAGATATTAAAATCATTTATAATTATCCAAGTTAACTTTTGTTAACGTTTTGATGTATATGTTTCCCCTTGTGGGAAATAAGCTTTTTTCCATGAGTCACAGCAGGTCTTCACAGACAATGAATAGAATTCTGCATTATCATTTGCAGCAGTATAAACTAATCCATTATACAAATGTGCACCTTTTGTTGCATATGTAGGTTGTTTTAAATGTTTTAGTATTCAAAACTATGCTGTGATGAATACTCCTAAAGCTAAATCTTCTTTTTCTGAATTTTTGAATTTTATTTTATTTATTTTTTTATACAGCGTGTTCTTATTAGTCATCCATTTTATACACATCAGTGTATACATGTTAATCCCAATCGCCCAATTCAGCACACCACCACCACCACCCCCCAGCCACTTTCCCCCCTTGGTGTCCATACATTTGTTCTCTGCATCTGTGTCTCAATTTCTGCCCTGCAAACCGGTTCATCTGTACCATTTTTCTAGGTTCCCCATACATGCGTTGATATACGATATTTGTTTTCCTCTTTCTGACTGACTTCACTCTGTATGACAGTCTCTAGATCCATCCACATCTCTACACGTGACCCAATTTCGTTCATTTTTTATGGCTGAGTAATATTCCATTGTATATATGTACCACATCTTCTTTATCCATTCGTCTATCTATGGGCATTTAGGTTGCTTTTATGACCTGGCTCTTATAAATAGTGCTGCAATGAACACTGGGGTGCATGTGTCTTTTTGAATTATGGTTTTCTCTGGGTATATGCCCGGTGGTGGGATTGCTGGGTCATATGGTAATTCTATTTTTAGGTTTTGAAGGAACCTCTGTACTGTTCTCCATAGTGGCTGTATCCATTTACATTCCCACCAATAGTGCAAGAGGGTTCCCTTTTCTCCACAGCCTCTCCAGCATTTGTTGTTTGTAGATTTTCTGATGATGCCCATTCTAACTGGTGTGAGGTGATACCTCATTGTAGTTTTGATTTGCATTTCTCTAATAATTAGTGATGTTGAGCAGCTTTTCATGTGCTTCTTGGCCATCTGTATGTCTTCTTTGGAGAAATGTCTATTTAGGTCTTCTGCCCATTTTTGGATTGGGTTTGTTTTTTTAATATTGAGCTGCATGAGCTGTTTATATATTTTGGAGATTAATCTTTCGTCTGCAAATATTTTCTCCCATTCTGAGGGTGGTCTTTTCGTCTTGTTTGTAGTCTCCTTTGCTTTGCAAAAGCTTTTACGTTTCATTAGGTCCCATTTGTTTATTTTTGTTTTTATTTCCATTACTCTAGGAGGTCGATCAAAAAAGAACTTGCTGTGATTTATGTCAAAGAGTGTTCTTCCTATGTTTTCCTCTAAGAGTTATAGTGTCTGGCCTTACATTTAGGTCTTTAATCCATTTTGAGTTTATTTTTGTGTATGGTGTTAGGGAGTGTTCTAATTTCATTCTTTTACATGTAGCTGTCCAGTTTTCCCAGCACCACTTATTGAAGCAACTGTCTTTCCTCCATTGTATATCCTTGTCTCCTTTGTCATAGATTAGTTGACCATATTAAAGCTAAATCTTAATACATGTTCTTTATTTTCTTAAATTTCTAAAAGTACAGTTGCTATGCCAATAAGTATGTCCACCAGAAAGTTGTGTGCCTAAGAACACTGAATGAGAGTGCCATAATCGTTTGCTTGTTTTTTGATGTGCATAACATAGAACTTGGATATTTTTATTCTAATTCCTGGTTTCATTTTTAAAAAATTAAACTCTAAAAGGCAGGGCAAACTAGGTAGTGCTGCATTAGGATCCTTTAGCTCTTACTTTGTAACTTTCTCTTTCTGTACATAATTTAGAAATTTTGATGAGGCTTTCACCAGCATCACTAAAACCTAAGTGGTGTGTTTGTATTTTTTCTGTTAGGATGCCAGCAGTGAAAACACTGTGGTTCCTCCAGAAACATATGTGAAAGTGGCTGGTCATCTGAGATCTTTTCAGGTAAAGTCAGGAAAAAACGACAGTTAAAATGTATCTGCATGGGGCTTCCCTGGTGGCGCAGTGGTTGGGAGTCCGCCTGCCGATGCAGGGGACACGGGTTCGTGCCCCGCTCCGGGAGGATCCCACGTGCCGCGGAGCGGCTGGGCCCGTGAGCCATGGCCGCCGAGCCTGCGCGTCCGGAGCCTGTGCTCCGCAGCGGGAGAGGCCACAACAGTGAGAGGCCTGCGTACCGCAAAAAAAAAAAAAAAAAAAAAAAAATGTATCTGCATGAAGCAGTTTCTGGGGTCATGCCTAAGTTTAGGATACTTAAGACTTAGTAAGTCTCTATGTTTAATGGGAGTTATATTGAAGTTATTTCATTATTTTCTTCTTCAAAAGGAAATAATGGGTTTCCTCAATATAAAACAAACAGAAAGGTAGAGAAAGAACAAGATCTAAGCCTACAGTTGCCATCTATGGCATTCATTAGGTGTAGAAGGCGGACACTGGATTTGGAGACTAGACTCTGGTTGTATAACCTTGGGGAAGTCATTGAACATCTCTATGCTAGTTTTGTTCTTTTGACTATATTTCATTGACTGTTTTTGGATTAACTCTGAGTTAAAAATTTTCAGTATATAACACATTTTCCTCAGTTAGTAAAATACTATAACCAAGAAAGGAGCCACAATGTTTTGACCTGAAATTGACTTGAATGTGCTCATTATTTGTTCACATTTCTCTCTTTATTTTAATAGAACAAGAAAAGCCTGGTAGCCTTTAAGATCATGCCCCTGGAGGATATGAATGAGTTCACCACACATATTCTGGAAGTAGTCAATGCACACATGATGCTCAGCAAGTGTAACAGCCAGGTGAGCAGCTTCATTCTCGTCGTTTTTTCTCTTCCCTGAAAAAACCTAAACCACTTCTGTGCTCCGGCTTTGATTTCCTTGACATTTTGAAGATTGAGCCACAAGAAAGTCATCATTCAGTCCTCAAAAAAAATTTTCTCCATGAGCTTTGCTGTGTTATTTTATTCCTGATGAAACACTTTCCTCTCAAAATTACAAGTTCCTCTAACCCCGGTGGCTTGGTTGGCTGAGGCCAAGACAAGCTTCAAGTGTAGACACATAATTATCAGCTGAGCTCTTAGCTTCAGGATTTTCAGTCCATATTCAGAGAAAAACCCCAACTAAGATAGCATTTTGCTGCTTTCCTTCCAACCTATTGGCTAAACAGGATTATTTATGCACCATTATTTTGTCCCTGCAATTATATTTCTTGCTTCATATCGAAATTTCTCAACATTTTCTGTGGTACAAATTCAGTTTGGCAAGTCCATCTAGGACCACATAATGGGTTTGCTGATCTGAGTATTAGAGTGCCCTTAGATGATTCTGGTGGCAAGGTGGAAGACTGGTTACAGTAGGAGGGACTGGAGCTGTTGCCTCTTGTTTTGTGCCAAGCACTTTGCTAAGCCCTGGGGATACAAAGATAAATTCATTCAGTTTATTGAGCCTAGTATATGCCAATCATTATTCTAGGCCCTGGGAATAAAGCAGTGAACAAGATGGGTAAAGTGTCTGCCCTCAAATTTATATTCTTGAGAGAAATGGACCATCAACAAGAAAACAAATATATAGTTTTAGGTAGTTATAGGTACTCTGAAATTAAGCAGAGTAGGAGAAGACAGTGATGGAGGGAATAAGAATGGTATAATTTTAAATGAGAGAAGAACATTCCAAGCGGTGTCAGAAGCAATGAGACTGGAACAAGCTTGGCATACTTGAGACCAGCAAGAAGGCCAGACTGTCTGGAGTGAAGCAAGTGACATGGGAGGTGTACAGGGATGTAGGCAAGGGAGCGAGACCCCGATCATGTAGGGCTTTGTAGGCCATAGTAAGGATTACTTTTTTCTAATTGACACTAAACCTTTAGAAGGTTTTGACTAGGGAAGTGATGTGATGTGATTTACCTTTTTAAAAGCTCACTTGAGCTGCTGTGTGGAGAGTAGACTATGAGGCACCAATAATAGCAACAGAAGTAATTCTGGGGAATGGTAGCAGCAGCTGGGTAAGAAGTGGTTGGATTCTAATACATTTCGAAGGTAGCGCTGACAGGACTTAATGGTTTAGATACAGGATATAAAGAAAAGAGAGGGTTCAAAAATAACTCCTAGGTTTGGGGCTTGAGTAACTAGATGAAGCTAGCAGGTTTGAAGGGCAAACTACAGAGTTCTGTTCTGGACTTAGCAAATGCAACGTGTCAGACACCCAAATGGAGACCAGAATGGACGGTTGACTGTATAAAGCTGGGACTCAAAGGAGAGGTCAGGGGTAGAGAGAGAGCATTGGGAGTCATTGTGTGGATGGTATTTAAAGCCTCGGATGAGACGAGATAACTAGTGAGTTAAGAGGTAAGAGACCTAAACTCTGAGACACAGAGCTAGGAGTCTGGAGGCACAGCAGGAGCCAGAGAAAGTCAGAGAAGTTGCCAGTTGGGCAGGAGGAAAATCAGGAAATGTGATTCTATAGAATATTCTGAAAAGAGTACCTTAAGGAGGGAGTGGAGTTCAACGGTAGAATGCTGCCTAGAAGTCAAGTAAGGTGATGAGAGAGGTCCGTCGGATTTGGAAACGTGGATCTTCAGAAGAGAGGCTTCAGCAATGGTTAGGGGAAATGTGGGTTAAAAAGAATGGGACTGGGTAGAAAGTTTAGGGTGTTTATTTTATGACTATACTTCATAACCTATACATATATATCAAATGTTATGTGATAAAAATGGTTTTAAAGTGAGGATGGGTGGAAGCTGTGAGTATAGACAGTTATATTGAGGAGTAAATAAAATAATCCTTTCCCTCAAAGAGTTTGCCTTAAGCATTGAGGGTTCAGATCACTTAAGCAGTGAGGAGTGGCAAGTGCAGGGTGCTGTCGAACCACAGAGAAGAGTTTC
Organism: Phocoena sinus; assembly: GCF_008692025.1. Taxonomy (NCBI): domain Eukaryota; kingdom Metazoa; phylum Chordata; class Mammalia; order Artiodactyla; family Phocoenidae; genus Phocoena; species Phocoena sinus. The sequence continues at coordinate 21,932,944 of NC_045763.1, read as the reverse complement.
CTGTCCTGACCTGGACGTCAGAAAGGGCCTCCTGGAGGAGGTGATGCCTAAACCAAGTCTTAAAATACACATATGGGAGCAGGGGCGCACCTGAAGCAGAACATGAGGTCATTTCAGCAGAGGTATCCAGGGAAGAAATAGCGTTCAGTTCAGTATTACTGGATCATAAAATAGGACTTCTGTCTCACCAGCAAGCAACGTGAAGGCATCTAGCTTGAAAACAGGAGACCATGACTGAATTTTGGGTTTTTTTTTAATGACCTTGAAGCATTGGCATTTAATGAATTTTTTTTTTTTTTTTTTTTTTTTGGTCTGCGTTGGATCTTCCTTGCTGTGCACGTGTGCGCGGGCTTTCTCTAGTTGCGGTGAGCGGGGGCTACTCTTCATTGCAGTGCGCAGGCTTCTCATAGTGGTGACTTCTCTTGTTGTGGAGCACGGGCTCTAGGCGTGCGGGCTTCAGTAGTTGTGGCATGTGGGCTCAGTAGTTGTGGCACAGGGGCACTAGAGCACAGGCTCAGTAGCTGTGGCACGCAGGCTTAGTTGCTCCATGGCATGTGGGATCTTCCCGGACCGGGGCTCGAACCCGTGTCCCCTGCACTGGCAGGTGGATTCTTAACCACTGCGCCACCAGGGAAGCCCTAATGAACGTTTGTTGAATGAATGAGTCTCTTGACTGCATGGGATTCACTGATGACCTTCCACAATGCTCTTTTACTTGTAATGAGTACTTAACATATTTAATCTTTTGTCATCTTTATTCAGTTCAATAAATTAAACATTGACTGAGCACCTGCTGTCCACCAGGCACTGTGCAAAGCTGAAGGGGCTTATGGGGGAAAGTGACAGGCAAACAGTGTGATGGCTACTATGAGAGGGAATGGGCCAAATGCTGTGAGAGCCAAGAAGGAAGAACACAACTAACTTTGGCCTGGGGGGATGTCAGGGAAGTCTTCACAAAGGCAGTGACAATTAAGTTGGGCTTTGAAGGATGAGAAGAGTGTTTCCCAAGCAGATGAGGGGAGGAGCATTCCAGACATGGAATAACGTGTTAGAGGCATGTGTGTGACTGGCAAGAATTCCCTGTGTTGAAAGGGGGTGGTCAAGAATAAAATACAGACTTTGATGTTTAGTTGTGGTAGGTCTTAATATCCAGGAGTTTTATATTATCTTCACAGGCAGGGGGAGCCAGCTGAAAGCTTTTAGGTGGAGGAGAGACATGATCAGAAGTTATTACTTGGAGCAGTGAGGAGGGTTGATTGGAATAGGAGAGACTTGCAGCTGAGACACCAGTCAGGAGATCAGGGGTGATGAGGATCATTTCGAGCCACTGAACGTTGTATTAATGGGCTGTGGTGATGGGCTGTGGTGACGGGCTGTGGGAGGTGAGCGAGTGGAGACTCAAAGATGGCCAAGATCTACAGGACTGGGCTTGGACTTACTAATAGAAATGGAATATACCAGGGCAGGCAGGTTTGGGGAGGAAAGTAAACTTTATTTTTTTTTTTTTTTTTTTTTTTTTTTTAGTAAACTTTATTTTGAAGTGCGTGAGATAGCTAAGTGGAGGTCTTCGGTAGATGGTTGGTAACAAGGATTTGTGGCCTCGGAGGAGGTCTGGGATGAAATCCTGAGAGAACTATCAGCTTTTTGGAAGACAGGTAGACAGAAGAGGCTGAGAAGGGATACTGAGAAGGTATAGTTTGAAAATTAAGTGGAGAACCAGAAGAATATGGTGTCAGGAAGCCTAAGGAGGGGTACATTTCAAGAGGGGTGTGGTCAGCAGTGTCTGCTTCTGAGAGGTCAAGTGTTATGAGAACTGAAAGGGATTACTGGCTGTGTTGGTTGATAAGCATTGGTAAGTTTGGTGAGAACAGTTTCAGAGGTATATTTGGAGAGAATCCAAATAGTGCTGGGAAATGTAAACAGTGACTATAATCTATTATTTTTTAAAAGTTTGGTGGTAAAAAAGAAGAAAAGAGAGGGTAATGAGAACTGTGTCTCCTTTTCTCTCCTTGTAATGCTTCATGCCTAGTTGACACTCAGTAAATGCTTGCCTGATTGAAGCACCAGAGGTAGATACCACTATAGCAGATCTCAGTAATTTTCTTCTCAGTGCTATTTTTCCTCTGGTTCCTGTCACATCACAAAAGAAAAGGAGGATCCAGGAAGTACCTTTCTCTCTGTTTGATACAATATGCTTCAGAGAATGACTTTATCTTCCTATGAAATACTCATTAGATAATAGCTGTCCTTTCCCAGGGAAGCAGTTGTTATTGGCAAAACTCTGCTTAGGGAATTCCCTGGCAGTCCAGTGGTTAGGACTCTAACCACGCGTTCACGTGGCCTGGGTTCAATCCCCAGTCAGGGAACTAATATCCCACAAGCCGTGTGGCACAGCCAAAAAAAAAAAAAACTGCTTAAATTGTTTTTTTGTAAACTACTTATTAAGCTACTTAAAAGAGCAAGGACTGTGTTTAAATTGGTGAATTTACTAATGTTGTAAACTTATTTCTTAATTCAGCCCTCAGCAGGGAAAGCACCTGTCAGCAATCCAGGAATGGGTGAAGCTGGGAACTTTGGTGGGAATATCTTCATGCCAGCAAATGGCCTCACTGTGGCCCAGAACCAGGTAAACAGCTGAGTGGCTCCAGACATGCAAGACACAGACAGTTAGTTGTAAATTATGTTACTTCCTTAATGGTGCTAAGTACCTGACTCATTTCTTTCCTATAAAGGGATTCTGGCTTACATAGGGGAGCTGATTCAGAGTAGTTGCTAAAATCTTTCTGATTTGAATCTTCAGGTACTGAATTTGATTAAGGCTTGCCCAAGGCCTGAAGGATTGAACTTTCAGGATCTCAAGAATCAGCTCCAACACATGACCGTACCCTCCATCAAGTGAGTATTTGGTTTCTGTGAACTAGGGCTCCAGAATTGTACCCGTTTCCCCTCACCAGGATTTCCCGGTAATGAGAAGTAAGTTTAAAAAATTAAAAAAAAAAAAAAACCGTTGACTAACAAAAGCGAAGTTGTTCAGTCATGAAAAAGTAGAAAAAGGACTCACAAAGATGGTGCTGCCTGTCACTTCACTCATTCATTTTTCATTCAGCAAATACTAAGTACCATTATGTGCAAGGGATGTAATTTTGAGCAAAAATTGACCAGATAGCTCTCGTGGAATTTAGTCTGGAGGAATGAGATGCTAAGCTCCTAGTCCTCAGGTGTACATTTGCACTGGCGTTGCTGTCCCCACTGTGCAGTGTTCCTCAGGCTATCTGGACCTGAAGCCATTAGACAGTCCTTCCAACATCCTTGTCCTGATAACCTGTTAGACAAGCAGCTTCCTGATTCTAATGAACTCATCAAACAAACTGAGTATTATGGTGTTTGTGATAGTTGTTACTATAAATCAGTTGATATTCTAGGTCTCAATAGAAAAGAATGCTCAGGTCTAATTCCATTTCCTGTCCTATGAGATGAGGATAATAATTCCTATCTTAGAGTTACTGTGATGATGAGGTGCAGAATGTCTGTCACAATAGTAGGCGCTCTATAAATTGTTACTCTTATTAAATATGTTACTGACACTGACCCTGAGGGCCTTTGAGGATTTGAAGGTGTCATACCATTTCTAGAAAGACCTTTCCTTTCCTTCTTGCAACTTGATTTTCCAGAGGGGAATGAGAGGGTCGGTGGATGAGTGAGGAGCTATTTTTTTTTATATAGCTGTTTATATTGGGAGACATTATATGCAACCGGAACTATAGCCTTAGAACCTGGTTTCAGTTTGCTTACACTGGTATTTAAGTGAGGTCCTATTTTCTTTGCTTTACACAACTTGGGAGAGGCATCCAAGGCAGCCCTAAAGCCTTTGTCTCCAAGGATTACCTCAGTTTTGTAATTTTACTGGTGTTTCTCCCTGCAAGAGCCTTCCATGAGCAAAATGGCCATGAATTCTTGTCAGCTAAGATAGAAAGTAGGGAAATGAGTAAAGTTTAGATATTCGGCCATATCCAAAAGGCAGTTTCCTTTCTTCTACATTTGGTTTTTTCTTTCTTTCTAGGCAAGCTGTGGATTTTCTAAGCAACGAGGGACACATCTATTCCACTGTGGATGATGATCATTTTAAATCCACAGATGCAGAATAACTGGATCGAATTGGGTACCCGAGATATTTTCCAGCTGGACTTTTTACGCAGTCTCTCGTCTCCAGCTGTGCATATATTTGGCAGGTTGACTTCTAGGAAATAGGTTTCATCTATAAAAGGTTTCAATTGACATCCTTTTGAAACTTACTACTCTTCTGTGTTTTTGAAGCTCAGAGGGATATGGGCAACTGACAGGGATGTAAACCAGGATGGAATTTCTTAAAGAACTTACAAATTAGTTACAATATCAGGATAAATGGAATTGGAAGAGGGATGCTACCAAGAGGGTTGGGCGGTATTACTTAAATAATACTCCGGAGTTTTTATGCCTAAATTGTTTCCTGTTGAGAGCAGGACTAGGGCCTGTCAGCAGAGAGCTAGCCACGAAACCCACTAACCTCTGCCTATTTTTGTTGCCCGCTTTGGTTATGTGGTTATGTGTTGTTACTTTCAGAATTGCACTTTCTTTCACCTTGTCATAATTGCTGCCCAAAGTGTGTTTTTATAAGCATGGGGTTCTAGAATGGTGGCTTCATGGGGCAGAGAGAAAGATATGTGTTTTGTACAAAATAAGTACATTCATATGTTTAATAAAATAGTTCTATGATTGCAGTAACTTGTAAAAATGTTCTTATTTTCTTACACTGTAATAAGTACTTTATCATCTCAGCTAATTCAGAGATAAGTTAATGAGGTGTAACATGCAAATAAAAGTTCTGTAACTGCTTTAACTGTGTTTCTAAATGAGATCTACTAGCAGCTGTGTGGAGAAGGCTCCACTCCCTTGGTTTCTGACAGTGAACAACAATGTGCTTGTTATTTTCTGTACATGCAGGATAGTTCCCATCTGGGGAGCTGTGCAGACGCTTAAAAGTCAGTCAACCAGTATGTTCATTTGCAAGTATGTCCATTCTTGATTGTTGCCTAAAAGAAAGAACAGTGGCTAAAAACAGGTTTAAAAAAGCATATACAATTGAATATGGAATGCATGATAGGATACTTCTATGGGTGGTGGACTTCTCTTTCTAGTTACCATGCTAATGCCCTCAAATGGGCAAGGGGGCAACAGCAGTGGTTCTAGGTGGAAGTCACTTTTTCTTTTGATTTTGAATTCTGTGATTTAGCAATCAAAAACTACTTACTCATTAATTCAGCGAGTTTTTTTTTTTTTTTTTTTTTTGCGGTACGCGGGCCTCTCACTGTCGCGGCCTCTCCCGTTGCGGAGCACAGGCTCCGGACGCGCAGGCTCAGCGGCCATGGCTCACGGGCCCAGCCGCTCCGCGGCATGTGGGATCTTCCCGGACCGGGGCACGAACCCGTGTCCCCTGCATCGGCAGGCGGACTCTCAACCACTGCGCCACCAGGGAAGCCCTCAGCGAGTGTTTATTGAATACCTACTGTGTCAACCCATTGGTCAGCTACTAGGAATATAAAGCAAAATAAGAGATTGGTGTCCCAGGACTTGCTGATTCAGCATTCCCAATAACACAGAGTAGCTACTCGGGGATACTGAATCCCCTGCCACCTTGGCATTGACACGGTATCACAGGAGCTCTGTGGATTCTGAGCACTATGGAGGCCCGTGGGGCTGAGCAGAGGTAGGCCACTGCTCAGCAGAGTGAAACGCCAGCCTCTGTAGAGCTTCTACCTGCTCAAGCCAGGGGAACTTGCATTTTGGATATTTGTCGTCACCTGGGATGTCAGGTATACAGTGTTCTCTTGGTACATTGTTGAGACAGCAGGAACAGCACTATGACCCAAGTTCTCAGAAATCCCCAGTGTCACAGCCAAGCCATGAGTCTAGCCTAGTCTCAGGAAGATCTCTTTAGGTGTACAGTGGGAGATGAGGCTCCTTGGGAAATAGTGGTACTTTATTGGATTTAACTAGAGAAAAGCCAGTAAGAATTAGTGTCCTATGTGAATTAATAGATTTGTTTTTTAAAATGTTGTTGAGGGAAATTCAAAACTCGATAAATTTTTGAGCATGCATCCCCAGGTTATATTCATTTACCTAGCAGTTATTTACTATATCAGTTACTATATTAGTTTGTTATATATATTACAAAACACTCAAAATTAGAAATGAAAAAGGATATTAAAAATAAATATGAAAGGATGTACCAATACAGTTGACGCTTGAACGTCACGGTTTGAGCTGTGCAGGTCCACTCATACGCAGATTTTTTCCAATAAACACATACTACACGATCTGCATTTGGTTGCATCTGCAGGTGCGGAGGGTCAACTGTAAAGTTGTATGTGGATTTTTTGACCGTGTTGGGGGTCAACTGTAATTCTTCTCTGTTTCCCAGTCAATCATCTTGTGTCCTCACTTTGGAGACCACTGCTTGGGGGAATCTCTAGCCCCATTATAATTCCCTCCCCACCACCCAGCGGTTTATTCCAGAGGTAAAGAAGACAAAAGCACCCTGAGGGTGGTATCTGCCTTTGGTCCATTCCCTTCGTACCCTTACTGCTCTAGTAAGACAGTCACAGTTGTGGTTTTCAAACATGTTTTCCTTTTAAGCCCAGCTTTCCCTGCTATGAAATTGGTGGCTTTCTCCTCATGGCAGCATTTGGCCACTCAGAAACCCCCTTTTGTCCCTACCGTCTCCTCATTGGAACTGAGGTCCAGCACGTGAAAATAAAAAAAAAAAAAAAAAAAAAAAAAAGAAACCCCCTTTTGTGGGAACTGGTGGCCCCTCTCCTCTGCCCCCCTTTTGTGATCTTGCTCAATTTGGCGCCAAGATTAACTGCAAACGTGAACGTGAAACTGTGGACATTTGCATGGGGTCCTGATCCCTAGGGGTTCGGTGCCAAGGAGGAACTTTCTGTCTCTTGCTTATTGCTTTTCCCAGAGTACTCTCTTCCTCAGGGTCCTCCTGTGTGGTAGTGATTGCGTCTGTGGAGGAGGGCGTGGGAACTGGTGTGGAGATGAGCATGGGTGCTAGATACTGGGGACTGGCCCAGCAGCACGTAGTCACCGCTCAGTGGTCACCTGGAGAATGCCCTGCTGGAGTGTGGTGGCCTGGGAAGTACATGGGTCCAGAGAGCCAGAGGGATGTTAGGAGGCAAAGGAAGGACACACTCAGGTGTAGTGCCTCGAATCCAGGAGTGGGAATTTGACCCTCTTTCGGCTCCCGCCTCCACTGGACACTCCTTCCATCTTTTTGTCTCTCTCCTGTCCTCCGCTGACCATGGTGCTTAATTCCGTGACTGCATTAGCCCAAGAAACCAAAGTCCCACTACTTCTAGGAAGTGAGGCCTGTGGTCTTACCTTACTGAACAGGCCTTAACTGACCCTGGAAACTGAGTTATTCTCTGCATAGGCACAGGCTTGTGTTTCTTCTCTTATCTCGTTATACTGGCTCTGTCTCCACAGCCCAGGAACACAGTATAAACACTGGGATGAATTCCATGACTAGGAGACAGTGTAAGCATGTGAAAGGGGTGTTGGTTTTAGAGACAGGTACAGCTCTCAGATCTTGGTCAACAGTAATGATACTAACATGTTTACTGAATATTTATTATGAGCCAGGCACTGTGATAAATGCTCTACAGATATTATCTCAGTCGATCCTTAAAACAATCTTTTGAGGTAGATAACTTAGTTTCACTTTGCATGTGAAGAAACTGAAGCTTAGAGAGGTTAAAATCACTTGTAGGTGGTGAGCAAGGATCCTGACCCAGGCCCATGACTAGCCTGCCCGTTGAAGCACACTAGACTAGTTTGTTTCCTGATCTTTAAAACCATGCCTTGTCTACCTCAGAGAGTTGATTTAGATAGGGTTTGTAAAGGGTCTGGTACACAGACAGAACTTAATAAGTGATAATCTCTTAATCATTTTTCCCGAAGCTCAGATGTCATTTTTATTCTGTGCTTTTAAAGTGAAATAATCTTGGATAGTCACCTACAACGGTCATGTGCTGGGTGCTGCAGAGATGAGGAAGACAGTCCTGGTCCCTCAGGGGCTCGGAGCCTGGGTGGGGGACGGCGAGAGAGAGGAGAGAGTGGAGCAGGGGCGGCCAGCATTACAGAAGGCTCTCAGTGCAGTGTGTCATCAGGATTGAGTCCCCTTTACCAAGAGGCAGGAGGCACTGTGCTGCTGTCACTGAGGTGGGCAGTGTCTTGGATTCCTTTCTGCACTAACAAGTGGGACAACTGGTGTTGGGGTGCAGGATTGAGTAGAACCCAGCTGGCTACTTGATACCAAATCTCTGAACCTGAAGGAGCCAAATGCAAGGTGCTGGGCCCAGAGGAGCCAGAGGGAAGCTGGTGCAGGGTCTATCCTATTTCCAGTCAGTCCCCATCCGGCCACTCCTTGTCCACAGTCTGATTTCTGAGAGACCTCGTCCAGGGTCCTCTAAAGGCTTGTAATAGTTGGCTGATATCTTCGGTTCCCTGAGAAGCAGCAGTTAGGAAGTAAGGTTTCTCCAGCACCTAGAGGGTTTTCGGAAACCGCTCAAGTATTTCTTCGTAATCGTGTTCATCATCTGCAAAAGAATCCAAGTCAGTGAGGACCTTTGGCCTTAGGTTCCTTCCCCTCTTTAGGGTACTTTCGTCCCTTGAACAGGGGAGGGCTTGGTCTGGATGCTCTAAGGTCCTCGCTAGCCCAGAAACCACAGTTTGTTGTGTCTGAACACTTTGCAAACATTCTCCTGTGTGCCTTGGGGAGGGTAGTTGGGGGATGAACTCATTTTCCTTGCCAGGGCCCTGGAGCCACTGGGAGAAGGACAGTAGGGACCCTTCAGCCTACACCCATCTCATACAGGCCTGTCCATCCAACTGGGACTGTGGAAGGGTCGCTAAGAGCAGAGCCCTGCTGAGGGTATGGCCAGCACCATCAGAGGCAAAAGCAGCAGCAGAATGGCATGGGGGAGGGGAGAAGGAAAGACAGGGGTGAACAGGGGCTGACAGACTCACTTGTATCCCGAGTGATGGGCTTAGTGGGCCTGAGACCTTTCTTGTGACCAGGAATCTGACTGTATAAATTGCAGCTGTCCTTGATGACCTTTTGCAAGGTCTTCCTCTTGGGTTTAGGCATCAGAGATGGTTCCTGCAATTCGAAGGCTTCAGAAGACTAAGTGGGAAAAAAAGCAGAAGTTAGCAGGGTCCCAAGAAATGGGGTAAGAGAGTACCTGAAATGCAATTTCCTTCAAATCTCACTTCCTCTGCTCCTCTCTGAACTTTTCAGTGTATGGCTTCTCAGGACGCCAGGTGTTTTTGCTACAAGCACTTGAACTGTTCTTTGGCAGGGGAGAAAGGGGCCAGGGTGAGACATGATAGGGTTGGGGGCTAGAGACAGGGTGTCTCTGCGTTTTTACACAGGGATTTGGTCATTGTCCTCCAAATCTTTTGCTAAAGGAGAAAAAAAGTAGTCACAAAGCCTCAGGACAAACAGAGTACAGAGCTGAGAGGGGTCCCAGAAGGAAGAGGACTTTTATTGAAATCCTACCATGTGCCAGAAGCTGTATGCATATCTGTTCATTCACCCTCAAGTGACTCTCTGAGGAGCTGTTTGAGTTCCCAGTTTACACGTGAGGAACCAGGCTCAGAAAGAGTGTGCCATGTCAAGCCTCACACGGGATCCCTGGCCGGGCCAGGCTTCAGACGCAGAGCCATGTCTGTGACCTGTAAAGCCGCTCCTCTTCCCACCACGTCATGTTTTCAAAAGCAAACAGTACGGCTCCCTGATGAGCAGCGGAGAATACTGATTCCCAGGGAGGGAAATTGCTGGTTCTAGGGCAACAAGCAGGAGCCATCCCAGAGGAGCCGTTAGGAACCAAGGCTGGGACGGAGGTCTCAACTCTTTGTACCACATTCTTTCCAGCACTGTCACAAGGCCTGTGTTTCAGATGTCCCAGTCTATTTTTGGTTCTGTCAGAAAACGACTACCCTACCCACTGCCCCACAGATACGAGCCCTTCTGGGGCTGAGATCACTCAGGGTTCATCTTTTTAACTTCCACTGCCATCCCACTGCCTCCCCACACAGTACGAAATCCAAGTCTGCACATCCCAAAACAGTATGCTTGTTACAGTTTACAAAGTGCTTTTTATGTAGATCACTCCTCCCACCCCACCACGCCCCCCATTCTCAGCAGAGCATGGCTATCAGTGCCCACCTCGGAGGGACGCCGTGAGAGCTGGGTGGGGCAGTACGTATGCATAAGGGGCCACCCCAGGGTAAGCGCCCCGCGAGTAGAGGCTAACAAAACAGCACTGAGAGTTAGTGATGTTATCCCAGGCTCACTGGTGAGGAAACATGCCCAGAGAGGAGGTACAGCCCACAGAGTGAGGAAACAGGGACGTGAACTTCGTGTTTCTGACTCTGAGGTTCTTTGCCCGCTTGTCGTGATTCAGTTTGGTTCAGTTCGGACTCACTGGCACTTTCTCTGCCTGCCTTGGAGTGGGAGGTCCCTGCCCCACAGGACTCTTGTTCTAGCCAGAGACCAAGCACAACTAATTAAAACTACATGGCCTCCCACCTCCAAGCTGTGTACAGCGTGCAGTGTGACTACAGAAGAGGGAGAACTGTCACCACCTCGGAGGAAATGGGAGCTGAGCCTTGCCCGTGAGCCTGAAAGGAGGGAGAATGTTCCTGGCAGAAGGACTGGTGTGTGTGAAGTGCTGAGGCAGGAATCCCGGCATACCGAGAGCAACAGGAGTTCCTCTGTGGTTGGAGCTGCTGAGCAGTGGTGGAAGGTGGGCCTGGGAAGGTGAGACTGAAGTCAGCTATGAAGGACCCTGGATACCATGTTAAGGGGTTCGCATTACCCCCAGCAATGGGGAGCCATGGAAGGTTTCAGAAGGTGGGGCTGAGGCCCCATAGTGACCAGGGAAGGATGTGGGAGGCCATTCTGACAGCCGTGGGGAGGGGTTGAAGAGGCTGCTGGAAGAGTTTAGGTGAAAAATGCTGTAGCTTGAGCTCGGGAGTGACAGCAGGGGTAGCAGAGAGAGGTAAAGCACCGTGAACTTGGAGTCACAATGCTTCCGCTCCAGTTCAGGCCCCCCCCCATTTACAAACTGTGTGACTTTGAGTGAGTCTCACAGTCGCTGAGACCTCATTTTCTCGACTGTAAAATATGAATGATCACACCAATGTCAGGATGGTCAGGATCGAATAATAGGTACAAAGCGTGCACGTTTATAAACTGCACATTCTGGAAATAGAGACAGATGTAGAGAACAAGCATATGGACCCCAATGAGGGAAAGTGGGGGTGGGTGGGTAGTGGCGGCGGTGGGATGAACTGGGAGATCGGGGTTGACATATATACACTAATGTGTATAAAATAGGTAACTAATAAGAACCTGCTGTATAAAAAAATAAAATTCAAAAATAAATAAACAAACTGCATGTCCTGTACAGCTGTAAGAGGCGTGATGCCAGACAGACAAAGAAGAAACGGCAGGACCCTAATGATCCCTACAGGTGGCCCCTCCCTGCCCACTTGGGTTCTGTTGGTACCTTGACGCCTTTCGCCTTGCTGACCTGCTTCTTCTGCCCACTGAGGCCCTTACTTTTCGGAGGCCTGGGCGGGGGAGCTTGACCCTCAAAGGCCGGTGACTTCCGAAGGTGATAATAGAAGGCCTCTGTCAGCTCCTCCACTGGGACTACGGGGAGGGGCCCAGCCGGCTGGCTTGGCTGCCCCTCGGCTTCCATGACAGTCAGGTCCAGCCACCGGGGAGGGACCTCGAAGCACATCTCAGGGTTGGAGTCCAGGCTGACCACCAAGAAGGGTTCCATGATCTTCTCCTCCAGCCGCAGGCCCAGGAAGGAGGGCAGAGGGTCATCAGGGTGGCTGGCATCCTTGGCCACCACCTTGACCTCACAGGGCAGTGGGAACTGGGCAATCAGATCCTGCAGGCTGTAGCGCCGGCCATCACCCAGCTCTTCCACGAAGCCGCCAGAGAAGTGGAGGGGCAGCAGAATCTGTTCTTGGTCCTCTGCCTCTTCATACTCTTCCTCCCCAGGCTGGTCACTCAGCCGCTGACACACCAGGACATTCATGTCCCTCTCTTGAACCCCAAGGGCCTGGCCAGACCCCAACACCTCCAGCCTGTCTCCCATGGCCAGGGACATGAACCCGGGGTTCTCCAACCCGTCTCCTTCACAGTCCTTTGTGGCCACTACCCGGAGTGGCTGGCCTGGCTGGAGAGCACCCAGGAGGTCGTAGGCCGTGGGGAACTCTCTCGGCCGCCGCCGCAGCTTGCCCTGGTAGGCCCCAGAGATCATGAAGTGTCTGGGCACTTTCCGGCCCTTGGTTGAGGCCAGGAACCGCCAGGGTGGCGAGGCCACGCCATAGATGCAGAGCCTCTGGCCCTTCCGTAAGGAGCTCAGCCACGGGCTGAGGAAGATGGGGGGCCCCTCCGGAACTTCCAGGATCTCTGTGGGCAGGGGGAAGGGGCCTCCCCGGGCCAGGGCCTCGCTCAGCAGCAGCGGTTGTATGAAGTGGATGTGCTGAGAGAAGGCGGTGATATCCTCCACGTCAACCTCCAGCGTGGAGGGGATCTTGACGATGGTCCTGCGCACTGTGGAGGGGAGAGGTCAGCTCAGGTGCGCACCCTCCACCCCTCAGAGGTCTGAGCCTGCTAACCTCTTTCCTGTCTTCATCTTTTCTTTCCTACCAGCGTTTTCCTGTTGTACCAGATTCCTTGCCCACTCTTTCCTTCAACCTCTTTTTAAAAAGTTACTATAAAAAGTTTTAAAAATATTTATAAAAGTAGAATAGTATAGTGAACCCCAATGTACCTGTCACCCAGCTTCAACATTTAACCCATGGCCCATTTTCTTTCCTTTATACCCCTATCTATCCATTCCCCTTCCACTGGATTATTTGGAGTCAGAATAATCACATCTTGCCATCTGTGACTATTTCAACGTGTATTGCTAGAAGAAGGGGTAATTAAAATTTCAAAAATAATAACCACTAGGCTATGATCACATTGAAATAATAATAATTTGATAATTCCTTAATATCACTGAATATCCAATCAGTTCACTTTTAAAATTTTAATTGAATTTTGAATGTAATTTTATAAGCTGTCTTTCCAAATCCTTTCTGGATTTAAATAGATAGAACCAAATCAAGAAAAACACTGACTACATGACTTTGGACAGCCTCCTCCTGTCCTGGCATTGATAGCGCCTGGTGCATAAACTCTGCAAGAGTCTGAGGAAAACTGGCCCACCCACTATGTTGTTTGAGCCGCGCCACACGGAATGCTCTCCCTGTTTTGCAGAAGAGAACACTGAGGCTCCGAGGAGTGGTGGTGACTTCCCTCAGGTCACATGGTTGGGATCTTTGCTCTGTGCCAGATGAGCTGATAATCGGCTGAAGCTGGGAGATGGGCACATCTGGGTTCATTACACTGTTGTTTTTTAATTCAGAATGCTTTATAAATTACCTGAGCTGCCTCATTCTCCAAGGCAGTCAACTTGTTATTTTTACAAAAACTAGTAAACAAAGCCTAGGTTGTTTCTTAGGACAGGACTCAGTCAGGCTGCTGGCAGCATCCAGAGCAGGGTTGGTGAGGCAGAGGCAGAACCTGGCCAGTCAAGAGGCCAAGGCTGAGCGGAGGGTGAAGAATGGGGGTGCCCTGGGGACCTCTACACATACACCCATTCTTCTACCTCTGCTCCAGCTTGGCCTCCGACCGGCCAGACCTGGCCAGCTTCTGCCTCCGTTTCACCAACCCTCTGTGTGCAGCCACCAGCCTGTCCTAAGAAGTAACCTATGAAACAGCTGGGGGATTCAGCCAGACAGTACCCTCCCAGACAGGAGCCCCTTCACGAACAATCTTGCTCTCCCCAGCAACAGGAAAATATATTTCTCCTGAGCAAATGGTCAACGCTGCACTTTCTAACACTATGTTTCTTTGTCCTAGCTGCGGGCAACCTCACAGCCCAACTTTTGCCAAACTTTATAAAGTACGTGGGACCTCACTCAAGTTACCCGTTTTCCTATCTCCTCTTGCACCTAACTTCCACTATTGGGGATTCTTTATTCTGTTACGTTGTATATACCAGGTAAACCACCTGGAATCCCTGGACTATCCACGGGGATAGGGGGCATCTCCCCATCAGAGCAGCTCCCCAGGGCCCCCTCTGTCCCTCCCGCCCCCGGGCCCACCCACCTGCCCGGGGAACTCACAGTGCATGATGGCTTCGACCTCATACTGGGGCATCAGGGTCAGGGAGTGCCAGGGGAGGACGGGGCAGGTGAGGATGGTGTCCTTCAGGGCCGGGTCCTGCAGCACCTGGAGCAGAGTCCGAGGGGGCCCAGGCTCCAGTTCCCAGAAGGGCCCCTTCTGGGACAGGGGCAGGTGCAGAATCACCTGCTGGGCCCCGGTGCCCAGCACACAGCGGGCACAGCAGGTCCCGAGGTGCATTTCCACAGCCTCAAGCTTGAGGGGCTGCTCCTGAGGCACCACCCTGGCCTTGGTGGTGATTCTGTGGGTCGACATGAAGCAGATGGGCAGCTGCTTGGAGCTCTGGGTTGTAGCAGAGACCAGCTCCTCCAGGGTTCCATAGCTCTGGGGGCCAGTGAGGGGGCTGAAGTTGCCTGTGGGGCACAGCAGGGGGTGTCAGGGTGGGGCAGACCTTGGCCGAGCCCAGGGCCTCATATCGCATGCCCAGGTCTGGCTGCAGAGAACCAGCCAGAATCCCCCGAGGACAGGGGCCAAGGGTGGGCCAGCATTTGGATATCCAGGCTGCAGGGCTGAGGGATGGCAGGCAGCAAGTGACCATTGCAAATGGACAGTGAGGGCAGGGGGGGGAAAGTTCCTTCTGACACAGGCACGGACACAGAGGGATTGTCACCAGAGACAGAACAGAACAGACACACTGCCACATTTTCCTACCTGCCGACCCCACCTGCCTCTCACTTTGCCATCTTTGTCTCCAGGTACCTCACCACTGCTCCATTCCCACACACCAGCACCTACCACCCCATTCTGGGTGGGTGAGTGCCACAGTCCCTCCCAAACTAGAAACCCAGGAGCTACCGGCCAAATGACCTCTGACCACCCCTCTACCCCTCCCCCTGCCCTGTCCATTCTTCTGCCACCAGACTGGCCTAAAATACCCCATGTCTGGACATAATATCACTTCCAGGGTCTTCCTGCCCAAAACCCTCAACACAAATCTATTCAAGGAAGCACCACACAAAGTCGGTCTGAGGGACATTCTGCAAACATACTGATCTAGACTCTTCAAAAATGTTGATAGCAAGACAAAGGAAGGCTGAGGAACTATTCCAGCCTGAAGGAGACTAAAGGAGGCCAACTGAATGTCATGTGCAATCTGGGACTAGATTCTGGATCAAGGCAAACACCGGGCTATCAAGGACATTAGTAGGGCGGCTGGTGAAATCTGAATACAGACTGTGGGTTAGACAGTAGTATTGTATCAATATTAAATTTCCTGAATTTAATCACTGAACTACAGTTTTGTGAGTGAATGTCCTTGTTTTATAGGAGTTATGCTAAATACTGGGAGTAATATTCAGATGTAATGGGGCATCATGTCTATAACTCTCAGATGGTTCAGAAAAAAGATATATATACACACACATATATAGTAATATATGTTCATATGTATATATGTGTGTGTATATGTATATATAATATACAGAGAGAGGGAAAGCAAATGTAACAACATGCTTAACTGGTGAATCTGGATAAACAGTATACAGGAGTTCTAGCAAGTCTTCTGTAAATTTGAAATTATTTCAAAATTTTTTAAAACCCTCAAAATACAAAACAAAACACATCACTTCCCTATTTAAAAGCGCTTTGGCTACTTAATACCTTCAAAATAAAGACTGAAATGTGGGGACTTCCCTGGTGGTTCAGTGCTTAAGAATCTGCCTGTCAGTGCAGGAGACACAGGTTCGATTCCTGGTCTGGGAAGATCCCACATGCCACGGAGCACCTAAGTCCGTGCGCCACAACTACTGAGCCTGCGCTCTAGAGCCGACAAGCCACAACTACTGAGCCTGTGTGCTGCAACTACTGAAACCCATGCGCCTAGAGCCCGTGCTCCACAGCAAGAGAAGCCACTGCAGTGAGAAGCGCGTGCACTGCAACCAAGAGTAGCCCCTGCTCACCACAACTAGAGAAAAGCCCATGCGCAGCAACGAAGACCCGACACAGCCAAAAATTAAATAGATAAATGAATTTATAAAAAAATAAAATTAAATTTACAAAGCCTTTAAAAAAAAAAGGTGGAGGCGGCGCCGGCGTGGCGGCTGCGCAGCGAGCAGTTCCCCAGCAAGGTGGGCGGCTGGCCGGCGTGGCTCGGCGTAGCCGGGCTGCCGGGGCCCGCGGGGCTGGCCTGCGCGCTGTGCGGCCGCCCACTGGCCTTCCTGCTGCAGCTGTACGCACCGCTTCCGGGCCGCGCCTTTGCCTTCCACCGCGGTCTCTTCCTTTTCTGCTGCCGAACGCCACCGTGCTGCGCCGGCCTACGCGTTTTTAGAAATCAGTTGCCTAGGGGAAATGACTTCTACGCCTATGAGCCACCTTCTGAGGATCCTCCGCCGGAGACAGGGGACTCCGTGTGCCTCCAGCTCGAGTCCGGTGCTCATCTCTGCAGAGTTTGTGGCTGTTTAGGCCCCAAAACATGCTCCCGATGTCACAAGGCACATTACTGCAGCAAGGAGCATCAGACTCTGGACTGGAGATTGGGACATAAGCAGGCTTGTACACAAGAAGGTGATTTGGACAGTACAGTTCCAGACCACAGCTTCCTTTTTCCAGAATTTGAAATTGTAATAGAAACAGAAGATGAGATCATGCCTGAAGTTGTGAAAAAGGATGATGAATCAGAGATTATAGGTAGCATGGGTGAAGCACCCGAGGAAGAATTGGATTCCATGGCAAAACATGAATCTAGGGAAGATAGAATTTTCCAGAAGTTTAAAACCAAAATATCCCTTGAACCAGAACAGATTCTCAGATACGGCAGAGGGATTGCCCCCATCTGGATCTCCGGTGAAAATATCCCTCGAGAAAAGGATATTCCAGATTGCCCCTGTGGTGCCAAGAGAATATTTGGATTCCACGTCATGCCTCGTCTGCTCAACTACCTGAAGGCCGAGAGACTGGGCAGGAGTGTCGACTGGGGCGTCCTGGCCGTCTTCACCTGTGCTGAAAGCTGTGGCCTGGGCACTGGCTACACGGAGGAATTTGTTTGGAAGCAAGATATAACAGATACCGCCTAAAGACAACGGTGTGAAGCCTCAAAATATTCATCATCTCTTAGACCTTCCAATTCCATTTCTAGGACTTTATCCTAAGGAAATAATTATACCAGAGATACACAAAGATGTTGTTTTAGGTGTTGTGTATCTGTCCAGCAGGAGGCTACACAGTCTTAATGATACAGACTTATATGCACATCAAGTAAGATAAAGATGCCAAGGTACCATTGTAGATGGTATTCATAGTATGCTATTTTTGTAAAAATATTTATACACGTGTATGTACACCAAAAATATCTGGAATGATATGCACTAGATGTGAACTGGTTAACTGAACAGTGGGACTAAGCGACATGATCTTTTTACTTATATGTATATTTCTTTCTATAATAAAAATGGGTTATGTGCCTAATTAAGTCAAAAAAAAAAAGAACGAAATGTGTCCGTGCCCCACACAAGCTCCCCCCGCCCCCCTGCGGTCTGGCTCCCGCTCACCTCCCCACCACTTGCCCCTCACCTGGAACCCATGCCCTCACTGGTCCCCTTCAGCGATCACAGGAAACCATACTGAGAACAAGCCCACAGAGGGTGCCTGCTCTGAGCCCAGCCCTGTTCTAAGTGCATCATACATGGCAACTCATTTAATCGTCACATCAAGGCTGACTGTCCCATTACAGAAGAGGAAGCTGAGCCGCAGGGAGGTCATGGGAACTAACCACGGCCACAGCTAGTAGCCGGCAGAGGTGGGATTCCCATCCAGGCTGCTGGCTTCAGTGTCCAGGCCCACGGTCCACCACACCACACACCTCCTGCAATGAATGCACTACAGGGGGTTTCTGGAGCACCAGTGTGCTCACGCTACTCCCTCTAGCTGGGATCCTTCCTCCAGCTGAGGTGCCACCTCCTCCAGGAAGCCTGCACAGACCTCTGGAGAGGCAGGCCACTCTTGCCTGGAGCCCTCTCCAAACTGGTGCCTACCTGTGCTGTTGTCCTCCTCGCTGCCATCCTGGAAACTCCCTGCCGGAGAGGGCTGCATCTGTTTCATCCTGAACCCCACACCCCAGCCCCCAGCACGAGGCCTGGCACACAGCAAGTGTCGATAAATGTTTGGTGAGTGAATGTGGGAGCGAACATGAAAACTGGCACGTGGACAAAGACATGAAACAAAAAAAGGCCCAGCCAAGAGGCAGATGTAATCAGAGATGGACACGTAGAGGACGCAGCCACGCCAGCTCAGGACACCGTCATGGCACTCAGAGGACATTCGGGTCTCGGGGCTGGGTAGTGGTGGATGTGAGAGCAGTGCCTGCCTTACCCTGGAAGTTGGGAGCGAGCTCCATGGTCTGGCCCGTCCCCAGGTTCTCGCAGACCACCTTCTGGAGGCGAACATGGGTGACCTTGATCAGGTCTCCTGTGGAGAGGCAGCATTCATTCCCGGAGATCTCGTAGATGGAGCCTGCGGAGACAGAGTCAGTTTCACCCATTCAGCAAAGGCCAAGCGCTGCGCCGCCCGTGCCCTGTTCCCCCCAGGCACTGCTCGGTCACACCTTTGCACACGTTGTTCCGGTGCCTGGAATGCTCTTCCCTGATGCCGCTCTGCCTTCTTTTAGCACTGACTGTACCCCTCTGTGGTCACATCCCCTTGCCTCCTGAACTCAGCTCACAGGGCAGGACTGATCCATCTCAGCCGGCACAGGCCCAGCCTCGAAGTGTGTGTGTTTAAGTCATGAATGAATAAACAACCCAGTAAATCCCAGTTCCCTTATTAGCTACAAAATCAGGCCCAGGGAGGTTCGGTGACTGCCCCGAGATCACACAAAGCCAAACACCCATACTGGCGCTTTCTTCTTCAGATGACTTGCTGTTAAGAGAAGCACAGGAGCGGGTGGCGGGCTGTTGACAGGGTGGGCCCAGTAGGCGGGTCTGGGCCCTGACTTACAAGGTTTAAAGGGCTATAGCAGGGTCCAGAGCATGGAAGGTGCTCAGTAAAGATCTCTCACACAGCGACCCATCCTGCTGATGAGGGACAGACAGTGCAGGTGGGCAAGCCTCCAGGCCACCTGACTCTACTGCACCCTCAGGGCAGCCCCGGCAGGGTCCTTTACAATAGCCCTGAGAAACTGATGAAAATCCCACCCGTTATCCCCAGGAAAATACACACAGGCTCATAAAACACACACTTCTGTCTACAGACGCTCGGGGCTGGTAACAAGAGCAGTCCTGGTGCTGAGCACTTACTATATGCCTGGCGCTGTGCTCAGCACTGCAGACGTGTCATAGCACTTAAGACTCATGACTGCCCCTGGAGGGAAGGACAGTTTCTCTTTTCTAAATACGGAAACCGAGCCTTGGCAAGGGTGAACGGGCCGCCGGAGATTATCAGGTAATAGGAGGCAGAACTGGGACTCCGCCCAGGACATCATCTTCCTCCGAACTGGGGCTCCTAACCACGTGGTGACCACAGCCATCTGCCCATCAGTGTCACCATCTGCCCCCCTCCACTTCACCCCACTCCCACACTCTCATCCTGTCAGGTTCTTCTCTTACCCTCACTTCCGCCACTCCCGCCCCCCACCCCCCACCCCCGGAGGGGAACATAATGAGGAAACGCAAGTATTGTGACACACGGTGGGACGGGGGTATCAGGGGGACGGCAAACAGAGCACAGATGCCTGCAGGAAGCCCCCAGGGAGAGCGGGACTTGAACCCAGATCCCTCAGATTCCCAAGTGGGCCTGGCGAGACCCCATGGTGTGGTGGCCCGTCCTGCCCCCTGTGGGGCCCTCCATGTGTCTCGCCCTTGATCTAGGAACCCCACTTGGGGCCTCAGAACACTTTCTGGAAGCTGCTGTGGCGGAGAAAGGGAGCGGATGGAGGCAACAGGATGAAGCCGGGCGCTCAGACGCAGTCTGCTCTCTAAGGAAGTAGCCTCCTGCACCCCACCCAGACTCTCACTTCCCTCTCTCCTCGCCCTCCACCTTTCCCACTCAGTCGCCCACAGGTCCTCCCTCACCCTCAGAGCCGCCGCCTCTCCCCTCACTGCCTGTCAATCCCTCCCCTCTCACCCTTTCAGGCAATGACTACTAAGCCCCAGCTGTGTACCATCCCTGTGAACCAGGTGGGCTGCGGCCATGTGGGCAGATGTGCGGGTGTGCAAGGAGCCAGGAAGGCTTCCCGGAGGAGGAGTCGTTTTAGCTGAGAACTGAAGAGTTGATCGGATCAAGTACGGCCCAGTGCCAAGCAGAGGGCAAAGGCGGGATGGGGGTACTGAAAGAAGGACGTGTAGATAAACGTCCAAGGGGAGGAGTGGGAGGGCGTACGGAGGGGAAGGCTGACCTGGCTCTTGAGAATCAAGCAATAGCCCGGCGTCGTGAGCGCCTGAATGCCGCAACCCTGCACGGTCCGACCTCATGCAATGCGCAATGCCGTTCCGCCCCAGCTTGGCTCGGTTCCACCCACTTGAGT
The DNA here is from genome assembly GCF_008692025.1 of Phocoena sinus. Taxonomy (NCBI): domain Eukaryota; kingdom Metazoa; phylum Chordata; class Mammalia; order Artiodactyla; family Phocoenidae; genus Phocoena; species Phocoena sinus. The sequence goes on along the minus strand of NC_045763.1, from coordinate 21,912,131 downwards.
ATCTGAGCTCATGGACTTCCCATCACCACCCTGCGGGGCAATCAGTGATCCCGCATTCCACGCAAACAAAAGCCGTGACCCGACGAAGTTGGAGTGTGGCCCCAAATCACACAACTTGGGTAGCGGCAGCGACGGGATTCGAACCCAGGGCGCAGTGTCCCGGGTTTCTAACGCCCTGGCAGGGAGAACCGGTCCGCCGCGGGGCCGAGGTCGGAGGGGTCTCGGCCCTTCACTCACCCTGGAAGTAGACACCCGAGCAGACCCGCAGCACACGCGGGAGGGAGGCGGGGTCCAGGGCGCACACGAAGTCCTGCAGCGACACAGGCTCCATGGTCCGCGCGGCTCGCTGAGCGCACACTGAACTGCCCGCCCGCCGCGGAGCGCGGCAGCCCCGCCCGGCCGGCCCAGCGGGGCGGGGGTGGCTGGAGCGCCCCGCCCAGGGGCGTTGGGGATGCGACGCCGCGTTCTGGGACGCGCCACCTCTCTCTCCCGGCCTCAGTTCCCTTGTCTCTACAAGGGGGTTGCAGTACCCACCTCTCACATTGGCGGCAGGATTTAGAAGGTCAAGACCAGGACCTGACATCCGGGAGGCTCTGAGTAAATAAGAGCTGGTCCCTACGTGCCCAGTCATCAGTGAGGTGCCCCATAGTGGAGGGAAGACGAGGATGAAGATGGAGAGCCCCCCGACTCTCACTCACCCTCGTTATCCCCCCTGTCCTCTCCGAACGAGGAAACACGGCCCTCATGGTGTAGTTCTGAGTCTCACAGGAGGGACACAGCCTGCCCTTTGGGTCTGAGGAGGAAGATAGAGAGCATCAGGTCTCCCGAATCCCTCTCCGGGACACTCCATGGTCCTCTGCCGCTTATTACCTTTCCAGGACGCAATTCTACTTAAAAATTCTTCCTTGGGCTAAATAGAAATCAGCTTAGGAGAGAGACCAGCCACTTCCCCTGACCCCAGAGGGGACAAGGATTTTCCATCTCCCTGCGCCTCAGGAGTCAGACAGAGGTTCAAGTCCCAGCCCCTCCTCTGGCTTGTTATATAACTTTAGGCAAATCACTTTGGTGTTGAGTTCTAGTTTCCTCATCTGTAAAATGGAAGAAAGAATCTTTTCTAAACTGATCGTGAGGATTAAATGAGATAATACAGATATTGTACAAAATGCTTTATTTCGCTTTTTGTCGCTATAAAATAACAGAAGACTTCTAATCAGAAATAATAACAAAAGTTTAAAATGAAAAGAATAAACCCTAATTAAAGACATTTGACAAATAAAAAGAGGACATTCTTTTCCCAAATATAACATTTTGCTGTGTTTCTTTCTACTCTTTATTCTGCCTGGGTGTGTGTGTGGTTTGTTTGTTTGTTTTTAATTTTTGATTTACAGTAAAGTTGCAAAAATAGTAGAGATTTCCCATATATCCCTCAGCTAGTTTCCAATTCCCCTGTTGGTAGCATCTCACATTACCAGGGTGCATTTACCAAAACTAAGAGACCAACGTTGCTGCGTTGCTGTTAACTGAACTACAGACTTTATTTGGATTTTATCTGCTTTTTCACTGCTGTTCTTTTTCTGGCCCAGGATCCCAACCAGGATTCCATGTTGCATTTAGTCATAATGTCTCCTGTCTGTGACACTTTCTCAACCTTTCCTTGACCTTGTTCTTATAACCTTGACCGTCTTAAAGAGTACTGGTCAGGTATTTTTGCAGAATGTCCCTCAATTTGTTGTTGCTGTTGTTTTCTGATGTCTTCCTCATGACTAGACTGGGGTTATGAATTTTAGGGGGAGGATACTACCAAGGTAAGATGTCCTTCTCATCACACCCTCCCGGGGGCACGTGACATATCCACGTGACTTCTCGCTGTGATGTTAAACTTGACCACTTGGTTAAGGTGGTGTTTCCAGGTTTCACCACAGTAAAGCTGCTCTTTGGAAGGAACTCGGGGGGAACTCAGCCCCGCTTCCTGGAAGGGGCAGCATCCAAATAAATTATTTGGAATTCTTCTGTAAGAAAGATTTGTCTCTTCTCCCCCATTTATTTATTCAATTATTTATGTCAGTATGGACTCATGTATATTTAATTTATACTTTTGACTATAATCTAATACTACATTATTTATTTTGTTTCTCAGATTGTTCCAGCTTTGGGAGTTCCCCCAGTCTGGCTCCTGGGACCCTTTGCCATACCCCCATTGTTCCCTTCTCTGAGCACCTCCTTACTGCCTGGTGCTATCAGATGCTCCAGGGTCATCTTGTCTTTTCCCTGCCCTCACCCTACAATCAGGCATTTCTCCCAGAAGCCTTGGTTCCTTTTATTGGAGAATGGTGTTTAGAAACCATGCTCTGGTCACTGAGAGTGCTCCTTGCCACTGTGTTGCCTGTACTTTTTGTCTTTTTCTTTCCGTCTTTTTCTTTCCTTGCATAGACGTTTACAGACACCACTGCCTGTCCCATGACCCAGCTGAAATCAAGTCCAGCCCTGACCTTCAAGAAGAAGTTCCTGTAGTACAAACTTCCACCTGCAAAATAAATGAGTCATCAGTAAGAAATATACAGTGTGGGGGGCTTCCCCAGTGGAGCAGTGGTTGGGAGTCCGCCTGCCGATGCAGGGGACGCGGGTTCGTGCCCTGGTCTGGGAAGATCCCACATGCCACGGAGCGGCTGGGCCCGTGAGCCATGGCCGCTGAGCCTGCACGTCCGGAGCCTGTGCTCCTCAACAGGAGAGGCCACAACAACAGTGAGAGGCCCGTGTACCACAAAAAAAAAAAAAAAAAAAAAAAGGTGGGCTTTGGAGATAGAGCTGAGCTTGAATTCTAGCTCCATCACTTAGCTGTGTGACCTTGGGCAAGTTCCTTAACCTCTCTGAATCTCAGTCTCCTCTGTACAATGGGAACTGGTGAGAGTGGGGTGTTGGTGCAAATGATAGTGTAACATAGGCATCTGGGCACATGCCAAGCGCTCGATATCTGTTATCACTATTATTTCCCTAGGGCCTCCTGTGCCTGTGTCATTTCTTAGAGATCTCAGCTCTTATTTCCTTCTCCCAGCACCCTGCTTTCTATTTTAGGAAAATAAGAGTCTGAGTGGGAAACTCTTCTTTGCTCTTACGCAATATGCAAATGGAGGAAATGGAATTGGAAGCCAGGCCTATGCTGGCCGTCACCGGAGCCCTTTCCACCCCCAAAACACTGGTCTGGGCCTCCCCAGGTCCCTCAAGAGCCGAGTGGGGTGTGGAGAGGGAATCCCAGGCTCACAGAGAGGCTAGGGAGCTGCCGTGGGAAGGAGCTGAGAGGAGGGTGCCTGCCAGGACCAAGGGCTGGAGTTTCCTCCACAGTCTCTGTCGCGTTTCTGGAGTCTGAAGGTGACTGGCTCGGGACCTGCTGTGGGCAGCCGATGGTCAGGGGAACTTTTGGGGACTGGGGCCCTTGCTGCTGCATTGGCACCGTCCACTCTTGCAGGTGTTGTCATGTGGCCTGGGGTTTTCAGGCAACATCCAAGTGGGTGGGATGATCCTTTCCAGGAAGAAAAGGGGACTAATGATGGTGCAGTGCTGGACATGGTGGTTACAATGTTCTGCTGTCCACTTCAATGTCCACCAGTGAGGCATGTTGGCCCAAGGTGGTGGAAAACAGGCCAGCAGTCAGGAAGGTCAAGGGCAGGGTATGGGAGAGAGGAGGAGGCTGCCTCTGCTCAGGGGTGAGTGAGCTGGCAGAGGCTGGAAGCCCTCTGCATGCTGGTTGCTAGGTTACAAGGCTTCTGTCCCGCAGCCTGGAGCCCTCCCTGGGCCCCTGTGGACTTCTTCCTCTGGCACTGGCCCTGATGGCTATGGGACGTGTGCCCTTTCACAAATCGAACGACAGTCTTCCACGTGATGACACCTCTGGGTGTCGAGGGCGCCCCACCTGAGCAGCAGACACACATCGAGTTGCCCATCTTGTGCAGAAAACTCACGGGAAACCAGTAACACCAGTAACGCTCCCGGAGCTGGGAACCATGGGGGCTTGAGGGGTGATCTGTCTTCTTTGCCTGTTTGCTAGATTTTCTGTAGCTTGGTTTATATACATGAATGACTCTCTGCCAAGTCCTCCCTGAGACAGCTGTGGAGACCATCCTGGAGGGATGCCCCTCCCTGGTAGATGTTCACTGGGGGAACATCCCTTCTGGAAAAAGATATTCAGTACTTGCATCTCCTCAAGGAGGATCCATGTGTGGTTGTGAATCTCCGAAGGACTGACTCTGCTCCCTCCTGTGTGGTGGAAAGTTAGCTGCAAGTCCTCTTCAAGCCCCAGGACCTCAGGGAAGGCCTAGGGCATGCTGGCTCTGGGGGTGGGGGTAGTGAAGGGTCCCAAGACATCTTGCAGGGGCGCAGATCAGTAGGGGTGACAGCTGAGGGGGGCTGGGCAGGAGCTGCTCAGGCCTGGGAACAAGCGAGGTCCCGAGGAGGGAACTGGGGGCAGAGCAGAGCGGGAACACAGAAAGTGGAACCATGGGGCTTGGGCCTGGGGAAGTGAGTGTGAGCCCAAAGAGCTTTTTGCCCCGGCATGTCCCAGCTGGGACTGGATAGAACCAAAACTCCCTGCTCCCTGCATCAGATGCTTCTCTCCCAGCAGGGACTGCAGCACCTGCATGGCTGGCGAGCAGAGGGAAGGAAGTGGGCTCAGTTCTGGGAGCAGGTGTCAGGCTTTGGGTTCCAAACACTACAAAAACCTCTATGTAGTTTCTGGGCTTGCGGGGAATAGCGGGGTATGCTGTCTCCTTTCAGCAGAGCTTAAAAGAATTTATCTCTTCCTCAAAATATTAACAATAGAGTTATCATGTGACCCAGCAATGCCACTTCTAGGTATATATCCAAAAGAATTGAATGCAGGGACTCAGGTATCCATACACCCACATGTTCATCACAGTGTTATTGACAATACCCAGGAGGTGGAAGGAACCCAAGTGTTCATCAACAGATGAATAGATAAACAGAATGTGGTATATATTACATAAAATGGAATATTATTCAGCCTTAAAAAGGAAGGGAATCCTGACACATGCTACAACATGGATGAACCTTGAGGACATTATGCTAGTGAAATAAGCCATTGACAAAAGGAGTAAGGTATCTAGAGTAGTCAAAATCATAGAGACGGAAAGTAAAAGAGTGGCTGCCAGGGCCTGGAGGGAGGGAAAATGGGGATCAAGTTTCAGTTTTGTAAGATGAAAAACTTCTGGAGATGGGTTGTACAACAGTGTGAATATACTTAACACTCCTGAACTATAGACCTAGTGATAACTTCTATGTTACGTGTGTTTTATCGTGATCTTTATTTTTTTTAAGATTTATTTTTATTTATTTATTTTGGCTGCACCAGGTCTTAGTTGCAGCATGCGAGATCTAGTTCCTCCCTGCATTGGGAGCTCAGAGTCTTGCCCACTGGACCACAAGGGAAGTCCCTATCATGATCTTTAAAAAACAAGTTCTCTCAGACTCTGTCTAAGCATAAATCTAAGGTACAGCATTGTTTATTCTTCAACAATGATCTGGCTGGTATTGACATCCAGGTTGTAGACAGTATTCCCCCAAACTTGGAACATGGCTCCATAGTCTTGGAGTAACATGTTTACTGTTGGGAGTCCAGCGTCATTTTTACCCCAGACTCCTTGTGTGTGAAGGTTGGGAGTTCTCTCTCTGTCCCTGGTGCTCTGATTTTTCACATGCTCAGCCCTCTTCAGGTCTTTCATTCTTGCTTCTGGGCACTTGTGAATCTTTTTAATATGGAGACTCACACCTTCAGGTCTAGAAACTTTCTTGTTTTGGTTTTTTTTTGTTGTTTGTTTTTCGTTTTTCTCTCTTTTGTTAGCATCTTTTACTTGTATGTTGTATCTTCCGGACCAGTTCTTCATCTCCTTGAGTTTCTGTTCTACTTTCCAGGAGATTTCATAGACTTCATCTTCTAACTGTTCTACAACTTTTAAAATTTTTTTCTGCTTTTATATTTTTAATTTCCAAAACCTTCTGTAACCAAGCAAGATGCTATGGTGCCTTCCCGGGACAGACCACCCCCCCACAAGTCCTCCACCTGCCTCTTATTTGTGGAAAAACTTTAGCCTCCTAGGCCTTCCCCTAGTTCCAAAGGATAAATCTAATCCAAGAAGTGAGAAAATGCAGAAGCAAAGTAAAACAGTCAAACAAGACAAAATGCTAGGACTTCCCTGGTGGTCCAGTGGTTAAGACTCCATGCTCCCAATGCAGGGGGCCTGGGTTCGATCCCTGGTCAGGGAATTAGATCCCACATGCCACAACTAAAAAGATCCCGCATGCTGCAATGAAGATCCTGCATGCCACAATTAAGACCCTGCGCAGCCAAATAAATAAATATTAAAACAAAACAAAAGACGAAATAATAATAGTTTACCCATTAAACAAAGTCAAGGACCTTTAGTTCCTCTTCAAGGGCTAGAGATAATCTGCTGAGCCATGTCCTTTGAGATGTTTTGCTGATACTGTAGCTCCCACCAGACGGAAGAAGTTAACTCTATGCTGCCCACAAGAACGTAGACCCCAGACAGGTTGGAAGGTTGATGATGTTGATGACGTTGACTCCTGATTTTCTCACCACTGACCAATCAGAAGAGTATCCACAAGCTAATCGTGTACCCCATAACCCCTGTCCCTCACCCTGTCTTTAAAAACCTTTCCCTGAAAGCCATCAGGGAGTTTGGGCTTTTTGAGCCCTAGCCACCTGGACTCCTTGCTTGGTGCCCTGCAATAAACACTGCACTTTCCTTCACCATAACCCAGTGTCAGCAGCTTGGCTTTACTGGGCATGGGCGAGTGGACTCAAGTTTGGTTTGGTAACAGTTCTTTAAAATTCTACTTTTAATTCATCCTGTTCTTATTTCATGGGGAGAGAGGGAGTTGCCAAAGATTATCTTCTGCTTTGATTCACTCTTCCAGAGAAGAAAACCTTAGAAGTAATTAAGAGATGACTGTTGGAGGATGGAGATAATGAAAAGTGCCCACCAAACCGAGAAGCTATCTGGAGACTGAAAATCGAGGCGGGCAGCTCCATGTACTCAACAGATCAGTTTATTATAAGGTAACTTACTCACAGGGTGGGATCCGGTGGACAATGATCCAGAAGCATTTGCGCCTGCACTCTGCATGGCTGAGGGGCCACTGGGACAATTTTTTAGTTAACTTAGGGTATGGAGGTACGTGCTTGGAAACAGGAAGTGCCTTCCCAAATCAAGATTTATGAATGGGCAACTAGTCTGGTGGGCACTGGGAATATATCATCGAAGGTCTTTGACATTGTTTGGAGACTAACAGAGCATAAAGGTTACCTGGTCCTAAGGATTATTAAACAGTATCTATTAACTAGAAAATCCTCGATGACAGAGAAGTCATTTACTGCACAGTATAGTCCTGGCTAGGGTCAGTGGAAGGACAGGAGGGGCTAAATGGGCCCAAGATGGCATCAGTTATGCCAACAGCCGTACACTCCACCCCTGACATCTTGATGACGTCTTGAAAGCCATACACTCTTATCCATCATTCTTCCGCAGAGACACTAGTGACAGATCTCGGGAGGTGGCTTGCATTCCTCTTTGGCAGCAGCAGCAAGAACAAACTACTAAACATAGAAGAATACTAAGAACTACGGCTCCTCACGTACCCCGGAGAGAAGTAAGTCAGCGAGTAGAGCATCAGCAAAGGAAACTGTATATGATTAATGACTGTTTTCATATGGGAAAGTAAACCAGTTATGTTGGGTTCAGATGAAGGTGTATAAGCGCACAGCATTCCTGCCCAATAAAGGTACAAGCTCCTCCCTGCACGGATGTCAACATGTCTAAAGCCGTACGGTTTGCAGCACCACTTTTCTCTTTTGAGCAGTTTCCTGGTTTAATAGAGAGATGCTTTTGAGGGGGTCATTCAAAGCTGACATGGTGAACTGTGCTAACGCCTGGATTTCCCATATGGCACTTACACCTATGTACTGGGGAAGGAAAATAGATGTTGGCCATTCCCACCATGACAAACTATGATGGACCCACCACCTGGACTTAATAGCAGGAAGGTTATGGGAAATTTCCAGTAAGAACATATGTGTATAGATAGATAGATAGATATGGCCTGAGAGGGAAGGAAACCCCAAGGTGCATCGGCCCATTCACCCACAGGGCAGATGAGGCACAAATAGGATCCACATAGCCAAGTCCCTTGTTCGGAAGTCATAAAGGAGCCTGTTGTATGAAGCTGCTTCTTTTCCTGTCCATTCAGTATTTAATATCTTGTGACTTACTTGGCAGGCTTCATAGGGAAGACACCAGATATGTCTGTGATTTGCTTGCATATGGTTGGTCCTTTCTATGCAGACGGGGGCTACTGACCTCAAGACTCCATGTTCAGCTCCCAACTCCCCCAAGCCATCCCAAATACGATAAGCCACTGGAATCTGGGAGTCATTTGACTAGCTTTGCACCAGGGGAAAAACATATTGTTTAGAGCCACTGCAATCAAACATAGAGCCTTCCTCAGTAGGAATCAGATCACCAAGGGGATTTTTGGTCGCCAATCCAAGCCACTGTTCCCATTCCATGTGGTTGAACGGGTGAACTGTCCACGGCATCCCCTGGGCACTGGAGACAGGCAACGGGCTGCAGACCCTGTAGTCAGAACGATTGTGGACCTCTGCATATGTTGGGGCCCAGCATAGGAAGACACTTCCTGTAACCAGAGTCAGGAAGTTCATGAGGCAGACACTATGGGCAATAAGACAAGTGTTTTAGGGGTCAAAGATAAAGCAGATCCTCATTCATGAGTAACACTGTAGCCGTGTGATCTCCACCGGCCAAAACCACCCCTTGTTTTGGCATTTTTCCCAGTGGTGATATCACACATTTTATCCTTAATATCTTCAGTAGGTAAAGTAAAATTATATACAGGGACCTCAGTGGGACCCACATGACTAAATCCACTTCAGCTCCTGTGCTAATGCTTCCGGAGAGGTGATCTGGGTCTGCTGGGGCCCATTCCCACATAAAATCCCTGAATGAAGGTGATACCAAGGCGAGTCCCATCCAGGATACCACCTGGGAGGGGCAAACCAATTTAAATGCCAATGAATTACAGTAACACCAGGTGGGAAGTCCAGTGGTAGCTGCAAAACAAACAGACAAAATCAAGACCTTCCTCCCACTGGATAGGCAGAGACCTCCCTTTTGTACCTGCTTTCTCAACGCCCTTGCTGGTGTTCGGTCAGACAGCCGTTCATATGCAGAATGTCAGCCTGCATTTTACAGTCTGATAGCTTCAGACAGCCGAGGGGACCAACCTTGTAATGTGCTGATGGGGGATAGGGCTGTTAAGGTGGCTTTTAACATCCAATTAACCAGGCCAGCCGCAGTGGGGTTATATGGAAAATGGAAAGGCCAAAGACTTTGTCGAGCTTCTGCCCGCTCTTTTTTTTTTTTTTATTGTGGTACCCGGGCCTCTCACTGCTGTGGCCTCTCCCGTTGCGGAGCACAGGCTCCGGACGCGCAGGCTCAGCGACCATGGCTCACGGGCCCAGCCGCTCCGCACCATGTGGGATCTTCCCGGACCAGGGCACGAACCCGTGTCCCCTGTGCCGGCAGGCAGACTCTCAACCACTGCACCACCAGGGAAGCCCCTGCTCTTGTATTTCATGTCCAGTGAAATGAATTCCTTGATCACTGTCAATTTGGGCCAGTGTTTCTTACATAACTTCCAATTTTGACAGGCCTTTAATTGTAACGGCCTGATTCACTCTTTTTTTTTAAATAAATTTATCTATGTATTTATTTATTTTATTTTTGGCTGCGTTGGTCTTTGTTGCTGCACACAGGCTTTCTCTACTTGCAGCGAGCAGGGACTACTCTTTGTTGGGGTACCCGGGCTTCTCATTGCGGTGGCTTCTCTTGTTGCGGAACATGTGTTCTAGGCACACAGGCTTCAGTAGTTGTGGCACATGGGCTCAGTAGTTGTGGCTCGCAGACCCTAGAGTGCAGGCTCAGTTGTTGTGGCGCACGGGCTCCGTGGCACGTGGGATCTTCCCGGAGCAAGCCTCGAACCTGTGTCCCCTGCCTTGGCAGGCAGATTCTTAACCACTGTGCCACCAGGTAAGCCCCTGATTGGCTCTTAATGGCAAAGGCTTCCACTGATCCAGTGGTTGTGTGGGCACAGGTTAGAGCACACTGATACTCTTCTGACACCCACAAAGGCCCTATGTATCATCCACTTGCCATCTAGTAACTGGATGGTCAGAGTGTCTGATGTGCCCTGGGGGGTGTCTCAGGGGGCACTTCAAATGATCTACAGCTTGGGGATCCGCATTTTTTTTTTTTTTTCTCAACGTGGCCTCTCACTGTTGTGGCCTCTCCCGCTGCGGAGCACAGGCTCTGGACGCACAGGCTCAGCGGCTATGGCTCACGGGCCCAGCCGCTCCGCGGCGTGTGGGGTCCTCCCGGACCGGGGCACGAACCCGTGTCCCCTGCATCGGCAGGCTGACTCTCAACAACTGCGCCACAAGGGAAGCCCATGGATCCGCATATTTGAGGGGCAAATGGAGCCTTTTTCTCTACGGTGGAGCCATTCCACCACGTCAGATGGGATATGTAATTCCTCCAGCAGCAGACCTCTTGCCCTGGCTAATGCATCAGCTTCATGATTGCCAGAGAGAGTTAGGGTGAGTGGGCTGAAACGTGCCACACGGGCACACTGGCACCTGGTAGCATGCAGGCAGTCCAAATATCAGCCCATAATTCAACCCCCGCAGAAGTTTATTTAATATTTTCCAATTGTTCTTTTTTCTTTTTTTTTCCCGCACTCTGTGGCTTATGGGATCTTAGTTCCCCAACCAGGGATTGAACCCGGGCCCCGCCAGTGAAAGCACCGAGTCCTAACCACTGGACCGCCAGGGAATTCCCTATATTTTCCAATTATCTTGATGCCACTGAGACATCCACATGTCAAGCCTTTCCATACGGCCCAACGTGTCAGTGGCAAGGTTGAGGGGCGTGGACCCGTGAGTAGTCGCCAGCCACGCCACTCTGAGTTCTGCCCACTGACTACTTTGTCTAGTCCCTTTCTCGAACCAGATGACATCAGAATCCAAACAGCTGTCGAGTACAGGGGGGAATTGCCCCTACAGCTGCCAACCGTGTACCATGTATCAGCAGGAGGCATCCCGGTATCTTCTCATACCTGTGCTCTACAGAGGGTGCAAGCAGGTGGTGGTCACCAGCCCTAATAAAACATGCAACTCCTGAGACAGGGGACCAGTGTAAGAGGTGCTTCTCTGTTGAAGGTACACATGCACTTGTGTAAGGTACTCAGCTACGCACAGGCACTCTTAGACTTTAAAAGAAAGTCCTTAATCCATCGACCCACAGGCAGGGGAGTTCGTAAGCTGACGGGTAAGTCGGTGGTCAGATCCTCGGTTTGCTGTAAGGCTAGGGAAACTGCTAACAATTGTTTTTCTATTGGACTAGACTGGTTCTCCCCCTCTTTCTGTAATTGAGACCAGAATCCTAGCAGGATTCTTTTCCCATTTTGTTGCTGCCACAGTTCCAATCCAAACCCTTCTGGATGTATACTTATATCCAATTCACGACTTGTGTCTGGCGTTAACACCCTCTGTCCTTAGACTTGTTTGACAATCACCTTGACCTTTTCAAAAGCCTCTTGTTGTGGGATATTCCAGTCCCAGATTGTTCCCTTTTTTACTGAAGCCTATAGGGGTCTTAATATCTGGGCAAGGTGGGGAGTAAAAGGCTGCCAGTACCCTCGCCCACCTACAAAGAAAGGCTTGTAGTCCTTTTACATTGCAGGATGCGGACACGCCTATATTTTATCAATGACAGTCTCGGGCATCACTGTGGTCTCACCAGACCAGAGAGTTCCCAAGAACTTTACTGACTGTCCTGCTCTTTGCTTCTTGTCAGTGTTTACCTCCCATCCCCGAGCTTTTAAACGTTCCTGAAGAGATGCAGCATCTTGGGAAAGAGAGAGCAAGTCATCACAGGTTAACATGATATCATCAGTGTAATAACAGAGAACAAAAGAGGGAAAAAGAGTCCATTTCTCCAAGTCCTGGGCCACCATCCCATGACGTATAGTAGGACTATGCAGATAACTTTGGGGTAAGACAGTAAAAGTCCATTGTCTCCCTTCCCACGTGAAGGCACACTGGTCCTGGGAACCCCTTCTAAGGGTATGCTGAGAAAGGCATTAGACAAATCTGAGACACAACGATATGTCTTGAGAGAAGAGGAGTTGGGCTGTGTTTGGAACTGCCACATAGATACGGGGTGTTACCTTGTTTAATTCTCTATAGTCTACTGCCATGCGTCAGGTGCCATTTGGTTTTTACTCCAGCCACATGGGGCTATGTTTTTTAAATATTTATTTATTTATCTGGCTGCACCAGGTCTTATTTGCGGCACGCGGTATCTTCATTGCCTCATGCAGGATCTTTGTTGCGGCATGCGGGATCTAGTTCCCTGACCAGGGGTCGAACCCAGGCCCTCTGCATTGGGAGCGCGGAATCTTAACCACTCGACCACCAGGGAAGTCCCCCCGTGGGGCTATTGAATGGGCTTTGGGCCAGTCTTATAACTCCCACCTTCTCTAATTCCTTGACGGTAGCCGTTGCTTCTTCCTGTCCCCCAGGTAGGCAATATTGTTTTATTGCCACCACTCTCTGAGGGATAAGCAATTTTACAGGATCCCCTTAACTTGGCCCCTGGGATCAGTAACCGGAACTCGCCCGTGGTGGTTGTGAGGTCCAAGTCCTGTAGGACATCCAAACCCACGGCATAATCAGGTATGGGCGAAACATAAACCAGAAAGGGACAGAGAGGCAATCTTCTGATTTATAACACCTTTGAAATAACACCTTTGAATGGGGCAGCCCACAGCCCTTCATTTGAGCCATCTTACATGCATCACTTCAATGTGCTCTTCTTGTTGTATTTTCTTTGACATAACGTCTGAGGTGGTGGACCATGGCGTCTGGACATCCCTCTCTAACCCCTGCGCCTCTCTAGTTGGCTCTAGTTCCACTGCTGAGCTGCAATTCCTTGTCTGTGCTAATCCTCAGAACACACAACAAAGGTAATGCAACAACCTGATAGCTTGCTCTCTTTCTTTTTTCCACTTTCACTTTCCCACGGCTTGGATTAATATATCTAGTAAGCCCTCTGGTGTTTTCCTGGCATCCCCATGCTCATACACTGTCCGGAAGCATTCCAGAAACCTAGCCAGGTCACCCCATGTGGCCGTGGCTTGCCAGCCTGGGATTCCCCCACCAGAGATGGGCTCCCCCACCCCAGCCCCCCTGCACTATCCCTTTACCCATTTCTCTGTCGTTTTCAGTCTCCTGGCTGGTTTGCTAATTGTTGGCTGTAGGAGGTAACAAAAACCAAACTGAGAAGGTATCTTTTTTTTTTTTGGCCATGCCGTATGGCTAGCAGTATCTTAATTCCCCAACCAGGGATTGAACCCAGGGCTACAGCAGTGAAAGCGCCGAGTCCTAACCACTGCACAACCAGGGAATTCCTTGAGAAGTTATCTTAAGACCAAAAATGAGGCAAGCAGCTCCATAGAATCAGAGGATCAGTTTATTACAGGGTAATCACAAGGTGGGATGGGGCAGACAATGATACAGAAGCATTGGCAGCTGCACTCTGCACCACCAAGGGGCCACTGGGACAATTTTATAGTTAACTTAGGGTTTGGGGGTAGGTGCCTGGAAACAGGAAGTGCATTTCTAGTCAAGATGTATAAATGGGTAACTAGAGCATAGGCACTGGGAATAGTCAGCGCAGGTCTTCATCATTGTTTGGAGACTGACAGAATATAGAGCCACCTGGACGTCACAATTATTAAACAGTATCTATTAACTACAAAGTCCTTGATGACAGGACAGTAGAGTCCTGGCTAGTGTCAGTGGAAGGACAGGAGGAGCTGAATGGGCCCAAGATGGTGTCAGTTATGATAAGAGCCGTACAGATGACAATTGTAACATAATTATCCTGGCTCAAATTATCAGTTAAAATAGCCAATTGCCATCCCAGTCTTATGTTTGGAATTTAAAAGTTACTTCCACAGAGTTTTGTACAATCTGAAATCTGGCTGTCTTTCAAGACTCTCTGTGCAAACAACCTTTCCCAGGATGTTGGTTTTTTTTTTTTTTTTTTGGCTGTAGTGGGTCTTTGTTGCTGCATGCAGGCTTGCTCTAGTTGCAGCGAGCAGGGGCTACTCTTCGTTGCAGTGCATGCGCTTCTCATTGTGGTGGCTTCTGTTGTTGGGGAGCACGGGCTCTAGGGCGCTTAGGCTTCAGTAGTTGTGGCGCATGGGCTAAGTTGCTCCGTGGCATGTGGGATCTTCCCAGACCAGGGCTCGAACCCTGCATTGGCAGGCAGATTCTTAACCACTGCTCCACCAGGGAAGTCCCACTCAGGATGGATTTGTATTAACAGAGCTAACATGTTTTTCACACATAGTTCCACAGTCCCCACATTGGACAGAAAAACAGATGGACACACTCGTGAAATTTCTTGTTTTGATCTGTATCATGTCTGATTCTTTTTCTTTTCTTTTTTTTTTTTTTTGGCCGCACCACGGCTCGCGGTATCTTAGTTCCCCATCCAGGGATCAAACCCACACCCTCAGTAGTGAAGGTGTGGAGTCCTAACCACTGAACTGCCAGGGAATTCCCAATCATGTCTGATTCTTAAACTCATTTTTATGATGGAGTATAATAAGTATTTGTGTTTCTACAGCTTCAGGGGAGAAAAGACAGGTACTTCCCATCTTTCTGAGGCTTGTTTTCATAGAAGTTGTTAATTAAAATTTTCATTCTTAGGGCCAGGCATTGGAATTTTATTAGTTAATGCAAAAGAGCAGGGCTGAGGAAGCCAAGTTCTAGAACTATAGAGAAGACAAAATTGTTTAATAATTCCATTATTAAACCATACTAGAATCTAGAACATTTGATGCTTTTCTACAATATTGTAGTTTGAGGTCAGAAATATCTTCTTAGAAGATGGAGTTTCTGTTTCTTGTTCCCATTGTGTGTGTGTGTGTCTGTCTGTGTGTGATGGGGTGATTTTCAAGAAGAAAAGGGGAAGAAGATGCCTCTACTCCACCTTCCTGAAAAGGCAAACTTGGAGCACATTTCTAGAGTATGTTGTACTTCCTCCTATGACAGGACATTTGCAGATGCCATTCCCTCTGCCTGGAATGCACTCCACCCTCTTGCCTGGGTAACTGTGTAGGGGAAAAAAAAAACCATCTTCCCAGGGAATTTCCCCTACACCAAGTAACTTTGTGAAACCAATTAGGTGTCCTACAATTCAACTGAATTCTGACACCGTCTGCACAGAGATATAATCAGATTCTACATGTTAAGGGCTCAGTCCCATAAGACTACCCCCCCCCCCCCCGACACACACACACTCCAGAGGCCAGTTACAAGCCCAGGTAATTAGCTGTGCTTCTGACCAACCAGCTACAGATTGAAAGTTCCAACGACCCCCTCCTAGGGTTCAATCAATTTGTTAGAGTGGCTCACACAACTTAGGGAAGCACTTACATTTAGTAGTTTATTAAAGGTTATGACAAAGGATACGGATGAACAGCCAGATGAAGAGACACATAGGGCGAGGTCTGGGAAGGTCCCAAGCGCAGGAGCCTCTGTCACCGTGGAGCTGGGTTGTGTCACCCTCTCAGAACGTGGATGTGTTCACTCATCTAGAAGCTCCCCGAAACCCTTGCTATTTGGATTTTTGTGTAGACATGATCAACTATTTCCAGCCCTCTCCCCTCTCTGGAGAAGTTGGCGTTGAGGAGTGTGTATGTGAAAATTCCAAGCTTCTAATCAAGGCTTGGTCTTCCTGGTGGACAGCCCCCCTCTAGGAGCCGTTCGGGACCACCACTCCCCCCAGCCAAGTGACTTCAGTAAAACAAAAGATGCTCCTAGTGTCCTCATAAGTCAGGAAATTACAAGGGTTACAGGAGCCTTGGGCCAGGAACCAGGGGCAGATATCGATATAGATATATAATTATTATCTCACAGTAACCTTTTCCATCCTGCGTCTCAGCCTAAGCACCGCATCCTCAAAAGACTTTCTTGACCTCCCAGGTAGAGTGCGGTCCCTTACTACATCCTTGCACAGTCCCATGAACCCCTTCTCCATAGCCCTCATCACAGTTATACTGTTACATTCATTCGTGATTTCTTAACATCTCTTCCCCAGTAGTCTATATGCTCCCTGAGAGCTGGCTGCGTCTCTTTTTCTGCTATTTCCACAGAGCCTGGCGTTTGTTGACTAGATGATGGGAAGCTTCTGGACTGTGTGATCTGCCGTCACTCCCAGCCTCCACATCTTCCTCCAGACCCTGTGAGGATGGCCTCCTGGGGAAGGGGGAAGGGTCCTGGGGAGTCAGGACCCTGGGTTCCTGGCTTATCACACCCTCTTCCTTGTGATCTTGAGTCAAACAATCGTCTGCGTCTAAAGCGTGTGCCTCGAAGCTTGCATTCAGCGCGGTAGGTTCAGGAGAGCTGCAGTCGCAAACCTGGCTCTGCCTCCTCTAAGCCTCAGCTTCCCCAGCTGCAATGAAAAGGGGCTGAAAGAGGCCACAGGTCCCCTCCCTGTTCCTCCTGTTAGGACTTCCTGCTCTTCCTCAGCCCCAGGGCCGTCCCACAGCCCTTAGTCAGCAGCTCTGCCCCTGTGTCCTCTGTCCCCTCAGCCGGGTCCGTCCCATCCACCCTCGGCCTGGATGTTGCACACATTTGAATTTTCATATGCATGAAGCTGATGGGAAGGCCTGGGGGCCTGGGAAGGGGAACTTGCCTCCCCATGCGGCAGGCGCTGTGCAAGGGGCTCTCCACGCACTGCTCCGCTAAGCTCACCATACCTGAGACAGGGTTCTCCGGTGCTTTCCATTTTACAGGTGGGAAAGGGTAAGCGGTGTGGCCAAGTTCCGCTGCCAGGAAGAAACCGAACCAGGTTCCCAGGAGCCAGCATCCCCTCTGCTGCTCGGAGCAGGAAGCCACAGGGCAATTTCCCTTTCTCAGGGGCGCTCTGGAGCCCTCCCCACAGAATCTCCTGCTCTGTCTCATCGCGCTTACTTCCCCTGAGGGTTTGGGAGCCTTGATGAAACATGACTTCAGTTGCTGGTGTCTCCTCCCAACACCCCTGGGACGTCACTGGGCTCAGGGCTAAGACCCTCTAGGTGGCGCAGGTGAAGGGACGCGGCTCTGCACTCAGCTGCCCCTTCTCGCTGAGATGGGGAATAACACCTCCTGCTCACCTGATCCAGCGGGGGCAGGATCCAAGGATGGGGGAGGGGAGGAGGGTGAAAGAGCTTCATGACACATTCCAACTCAATGCTGTCTATACGGCTGGCCCACTGTGGGTTTGCTGGGAAGCTGTGGTGAATACGATAGACCCAGACTCTGCCCTCCCAGCACCCGAGTGGGAAAAACCCAGTGAGTGGAAGTTACTCAAGCAGACCTTCCTTACGCAGCCTGGGGACCAAGGACGGCCGCCCAGAGGAAGTGATGAGTGTGAGCCGAGGGTGAACAGCAGATGAAGGGGGAGGGCAGCAGGGAGGATGCACACTAAGGAACTAAGAGTCAAGTGGGAGGGTTTGAGGCCCCAGGAGGGAGATTGGCCTTTGACCCAAAAGTTTCGGGGATGAGTCCCTGCTTCAGGGGCATCTGAAGGAGGAGTGATGCGCTGTGAATTGCATTTTAGGAAGACCCCGGGGGAGATGTGGAAGATGGCTTGGTGGGCAGAGAAGGGCACTGCAGCAGTGCTCGGAGGAGGGAGGAGGGAGGAGGGAGGTCCCACCTGGCTGTGGGCAGATGGGAGGGAGAGGCATGTAGGAGGCAGAATGGAGCCCAGGGAGTCTGGGTTAAGCCCTTCCATCGGGGCAGGGCTGCCGTCAGCTCCGGTCGGAGTCTTGGGGGCAGGTGGCTGGGGCCATTGGGACAAGGAGGGAGAGTGCCAGGCCTGCCCGCCAGCTCTGCTGTCTGTGAGCTGCTGATGGTGACATTGTGCCTGGACTTCCTCTGGTTACCCGCCCCCCGACTTCAGCCCCCCTTCTGAGCTTTCCCAGAATAATGGGGGCCTGTGTCCCGGGGAGGGGCTGCCATCTCCGCCTCCAGGTGGGGCTTTGGTCCCAGAGCGCCTTTGGTCCCAGGGCCTGTGTGCAGCACAGAGCCTCCCCCTCTGCTTTCTAAACAAGCCTGGAGCGGTGAATTATTAGGAGAGGGAGGACTCTTCTGTCCCAGCGAGTGATCCAGCCACTGGGAGTTCCAGGGAGCAAGGTGAGACCTAGAGACTCCAGAGAGAGTGGAAGGCGGGGCGGGAAGTGGGCCTTCCTCTGCCTTCCCTGAAACCCTGTCTGCCCTGAACCCCCAAGGCTGTGGCTTCTCAGCTAGAAGTCTTCAGAATTCCTCTCTCCACCACTCCTCTCAGCACCGCTGTGTCCATCTTCCAAACCTGTGTCTCCAGTCCAATTTTGAGCTCCAGGTATACATACAACTGCCCACGTGACATCTCCCCTGATGTTCCACAGCACGAAGTGTCTCACACTCAGCACCTTCCCCGTAACGTGCCCCTCCCACCTCCCCCTCTGCAGTGAATGGCACCTCTGATCACCTGGATGCCCAGGCCAGGACCCAGGAGGCACCTGGATCTTTCTCCTTCTCCCTGGACTCAGCCCCTTCTCTCCAGCTGCCACCGTGACCCAGGTGGCATCATCTCACTTTCCTACAGTCTTGCCACTGGTCTTCCCACCTCCAGCCTCACCTCTTCCACGGCACTGTCCCCCTCCTGCCATCTACTCTTAAAATGCTGCCTTCTGCTTAAGCACTTCCATGGCTCCTGGTGGCCCTCAGGGTAAACTCTGAGTTCCCAGTGACCCAGCCCTCTTGGCCCCTGACAACTCTCCAACCTCATCTCTTGCCTTCCCCTTCCAGAACTCCCTCTTGAGCTATCTCAAAGCACTTGCAATCCCCCAATCATGAAATATCCCCTCGCTTCCCCAGGCCTTCTGCACATGCTGGAAACGCTCCTCCCCACTGTCAGGCAGGATTACCTCTATTTACCCATTAGATCCCAGCCTTCATAGCCCATTTCCAGGGAAGCCTTCCTGATGGCCAAGCTGCTTAGGACCTCCGGTCCTAGCAATGTTTCATTCATTCAACAAATATTTACCACGTGCCTACGATGTGCTAGGCCCTGTTCTAGCCATCCTGAATACAACCTGAAACGATCCTGACAACAATCCATGCCCCTAGTGGAGCTCACATTCAAATGGGGTTGGGGATGGGCGAGACAGACCACAAACAATATAGAGCAAATAAGAAATTGATCCAGTGTGGGAGAAGGCGATGGGTGCTATGATGGAAATGGAGCAAGGGAATGGGGAGGCTTGGGGGTGCGGCAGGCTGCAGTTTTCACTGGAGATGGTAACCTCTGGGTAAAGACTTTGTGAAGGACCTCCAGCCAAAAACCACCAGAAAGACAGGGCAGTTATCAAGTTGAGCTTCTGACTTGTAGTGAGGGACAGCGTACTCCATGGGGACCGTGGGGTCACTCAGTAAGAGGGTGTTAGAAATGAATTACTATGGGATTTGGACTTCGGTTAGATGATTTGGGAGGGCTTCAGGAAGTAGGACTTTGCTCTGGATTGGATGCTGTAGGAGTGGGGGCAATTCTATGACTAGGGATCTATTTTTTTAAACATCTTTATTGGAGTATAATTGCTTTACAATGTTGTGTTAGTTCCTGCTGTATAATAAAGTGAATCAGCTATACATATACATATATCCCCATATCCCCTCCCTCTTGCGTCTCCCTCCCACCCTCCTTATCCCACCCTTCTAGGTGGTCACAAAGCACTGAGCTGATCTCCCTGTGCTATGTGGCTGCTTCCCACTAGCTATCTATTTTACATTTGGTAGTGTATATATGTCCATGCTACTCTCTCACTTTGTCCCAGCTTATTCCTCCCCCTCCCCGTGCCCTCAAGTCCGTTCTCTACGTTTGCGTCTTTATTCCTGTCCTGCCCCTAGGTTCTTCAGAACCATTTTTTTTTTTTTAGATTTCATATATATGTGTTAGCATATGGTGTTTTTCCCTTTCTAACTTACTTCACTCTGTATGACAGACTCTAGGTCCATCCACCTCACTACAAATAACTCAATTTCATTTCTTTTTATGGCTGAGTAATATTCCATTGTATATATGTGCCACATCTTCTTTATCCATTCATCTGTTGATGGATGCTTAGGTTGCTTCCGTGTCCTGGCTATTGTAAATAGAGCTGCAATGAACATTGTGGCACATGTCTCTTTTTGAATTATGGTTTTCTCAGGGTATATGCCCAGTACTGGGATAGCTGGGTCATATGGTAGTTCTATTTTTAGTTTTTTTGTTTGTTTGTTTGTTTGTTTTGCAGTACGCGGGCCTCTCACTGTTGTGGCCTCTCCCATTGCAGAGCACAGGCTCCAGAGGCGCAGGCTCAGCAGCCATGGCTCACGAGCCCAGCCGCTCCGCGGCATGTGGGATCCTCCCGGACCGGGGCACGAACCCACGTCCCCTGCATCGGCAGGCGGACTCTCAACCACTGCGCCACCAGGGAAGCCCCTATTTTTAGTTTTTTAAGGAACCTCCATACTGTTCTCCATAGTGGCGGTATCAATTTACATTCCCACCAACAGTGCAAGAGGGTTCCCTTTTCTCCACACCTTCTCCAGCATTTATTATTTGTAGATTTTTTGATGATGCCCATTCTGACCAGTGTGAGGTGATACATCACTGGGGTTTTGATTTGCATTTCTCTAATGATTAGTGATGTTGAGCATCTTTTCATGTGTTTGTTGGCAATCTGCATATCTTCTTTGGAGAAATGTCTATTTAGGTCTTCTGGCCATTTTTGGATTGGGTTGTTTGTTTTTTTGATATTGAGCTGCATGAGCTGCTTGTATATTTTGGAGATTAATCCTTAGTCGGTTCCTTTGTTTGCAAATATTTTCTCCCATTCTGAGGGTTGTCTTTTTGTCTTGTTTATGGTTTCCTTTGTTGTGCAAAAGCTTTGAAGTTTCATTAGGTCCCATTTGTTTATTTTTGTTTTTATTTTCATTTCTCAAGGAGGTGGGTCAAAAAGGATCTTGCTGTGATTTATGTCATAGAGTGTTTGGCCTATGTTTTCCTCTAAGAGTTTTATAGTGTCTGGCCTTACATTTAGGTCTTTAATCCATTTTGAGTTTATTTTTGTGTATGGTGTTAGGGAGTGTTCTAATTTCATTCTTTTACATGTAGCAGTCCAGTTTTCCCAGCACCTCTTATTGAAGAGGCTGTCTTTTCTCCATAGTATATTCTTGCCTCCTTTATCAAAAGTAAGCTGACCATATGTGCGTGGGCTTATCTCTGGGCTTTCTATCCTGTTCCATTGATCTATATTTCTGTTTTTGTGCCAGTACCATGTTGTCTTGATTACTGTAGCTTTGTAGTATAGTCTGAAGTCAGGGAGTCTGGTTCCTCCAGCTCCGATTTTTTCCCTCAAGCCCGCTTTGACTATTTGGGGTCTTTTGTGTCTCCATACAAATCTTAAGATTTTTTGTTCTAGTTCCATAAAAAATGCCATTGGTAATTTGATAGGGATTGCAGTGAATCTGCAGATTGCTTTGGGTAGTATAGTCACTTTCACAATATTGAGTCTTCCAATCCAAGAACATGGTATACCTCTCCATCTGTTGGTATCATCTTTAATTTCTTTCATCAATGTCTTATAGTTTTCTGCATACAGGTCTTTTTTCTCCCTAGGTAGGTTTATTCCTAGGTATTTTATTCTTTTTGTTGCAATGGTAAATGGGAGTGTTTCTTTAATTTCTCTTTCAGATTTTTCACCATTAGTATATAGGAATGCAAGAGATTTCTGTGCATTAATTTTGTATCCTGCTACTTTACCAAATTCATTGATTAGCCCTAGTAGTTTTCTGGTGGCATTTTTAGGATTCTCTATGTATAGTATCATGTCATCTGCAGTGACAGTTTTACTTCTTCTTTTCCAATTTGTATTCTTTTTATTTCTTTTTCTTCTCAGATTGCCATGGCTAGGACTTCCAAAACTATGTTGAATAATAGTGGTGAGAGTGGACATCTTGCCTTGTTCCTGATCTTAGAGGAAATGCTTTCAGTTTTCCACTATTGAGAATGATATTTGCTGCAGTATTTGTCGTAGGTTCCCTCTATGCCCACTTTCTGGAGTTTTTATCATAAATGGGTGTTGAATTTTGTCAAAAGCTTTTTCTGCATCTATTGAGATGATCATATGGTTATTATTCTTCAATTTGTTAATATGGTGTATCACATTGATTGATTTGCATATATTGAAGAATCCTTGCATCCTTGGGATAAATCCCACTTGATCATGGTGTATGATCCTTTTAATGTGTTGTTGGACTCTGTTTGCTAGTATTTTGTTGAGGATTGTTGCATCTCTATTCATGAGTGATACTGGTCTGTAATTTTCTTTTTTTGTAGTATCTTTGTCTGGTTTTGGTATCAGGGTGATGGTGGCCTCATAGAATGAGTTTGGGAGTGTTCCTTCCTCTGCAATTTTTTGGAAGAGCTTGAGAAGGATGGGTGTTAGCTCTTCTCTAAATGTTTGATAGAATTCACCTGTGAAGCCATCTGGTCCTGGACTTTTGTTTGTTGGAAGATTTTAAATCACAGTTTCAATTTCATTACTTGTGATTGGTCTGTTCATATTTTCTATTTCTTCCTGGTTCAATCTTGGAAGGTCATACCTTTCTAAGAATTTGTCCATTTCTTCCAGGTTGTCCATTTTATTGGCATAGAGTTGATTGTAGTAGTCTCTTAGGATGCTTTGTATTTCTGCAGTGTCTGTTGTAACTTCTCCTTTTTCATTTCTAATTTTATTGATTTGAGTCCTCTCCCTCTTTTTCTTGATGAGTCTGGCTAATGGTTTATCAATTTTGTGTATCTTCTCAAAGAACCAACTCTTAGTTTTATTGATCTTTGCTATTGTTTTCTTTGTTTCTATTTTATTTATTTCTGCTCTGATCTTTATGATTTCTTTCCTTCTGCTAACTTTGGGTTTTATTTGTACTTCTTTCTCTAGTTCCTTTAGGTACAAGATTAGATTATTTGAGATTTTTTTTGTTTCTTGAGGTAGGCTTGTATAGCTATAAAGTTCCCTCTTAGAACTGCTTTTGCTGCATCCCATAGGTTTTGCATCATCGTATTTTCATTGTCATTTGTTTCTAGGTATTTTTTGATTTCCTCTTTCAATTCTTCAGTGATCTCTTGGTTATTTAGTAGCATATTGTTCAGCCTCCATGTGTTCGTATTTTTTACTGTTTTTCCTGTAATTGATATCTAATCTCACAGTGTTGTGGTCAGAAAAGATACTTGGTATGATTTCAATTTTCTTAATCAAGGCTTGAGTTGTGACCCAAGATATTATCTATCCTGGAGAATGTTCCATGAGCACTTGAGAAGAAAGTGTATTCTGTTGTTTTTGGATGGAATGCCCTATAAATATCAATTAAGTCCATCTTGTTTAATGTGCCATTTAAAGCTTGTGTTTCCTTATTTATTTTCATTTTGGATGATCTGTCCATTGGTGAAAGTGGGGTGTTAAATTCCCCTACTATGATTGTGTTACTTTTGATTTCCCCTTTTATGGCTGTTAGCATTTGCCTTATGTATTGAGGTGCTCCTATGTTGCGTGCATAAATATTTACAATTGTTATATCTTCTTCTTGGATTGATCTTTTGATCATTATGTAGTGTCCTTTTTTTTTTATTTATTTTTTAACATCTTTATTGGGGTATAATTGCTTTACAATGGTGTGTTAGTTTCTGCTTTATAAAAAAGTGAATCAGTTATACATATACATATGTTCCCATATGTCTTCCCTCTTGCGTCTCCCTCCCTCCCACTCTCCCTATCCCACCCCTCCAGGCTGTCACAAAGCACCGAGCTAATATCCCTGTGCCATGCGGCTGCTTCCCACTAGCTATCTACCTTACTACGTTTGTTAGTGTGTATATGTCCATGATGTAGTGTCCTTCTTCATCTCTTGTAATAGTCTTTATTTTAAAGTCTTTATTTTGTCTGATATGAGAATTGCTACTCCAGCTTTCTTTTGATTTCCATTTGCAAGGAATATTTTTTCCAACCCCTTACTTTCATGACTGGGGATCTTAATTAACTTTAGCTAGAAGGAGGGAAGACCAGACCAAGGTTACCACTGTTATTAGCAAAAAGCAAGTCTCCCATATTATCTGGCTTAGGGGGATTGCCATAACAAATTACTACAAACTTGTGGCTTATAACAACAGAAACTTATTCTCTCACAATTCTGGAGGCTGGAAGTTGGATATCAAGGTGTTGGCAGGGTTGGTTCCTTTTGGAGGCTCTGAGGGAGCATCTGTTCCATGCCTCTCTCCTGGCTTCTGGTGGCTGCTGGCAGCCCTTGGCATTCCTGAGCTTATAGACATGTTATTCCAGTCTCTGCCACCTTCTTCACAAGCTTCCCCTCTGTGTCTCTGTGTCTTCCCCTTTTCTGTCTCTTACAAGGACATTCATCATTGGATCTAGGGCCCACTCTTATCCAGGATGATCGCATCTCAAGATGCTTACCTTAAATACATCTGCAAAGACTCTTATTCCAAATAAGGTCACATTCTGAGGTTCTGGGTGGACGTATCTTTTGGGGCCACAAGTCAACCCAGTACAGGGATGGCTGGTCCTTTTTGTGGTTTGGATGTAATGTCCTGAAAATATCAATTAAGTCTAACTCTTCTATTGTATCATTTAGGATCACTCTTGCCTTGTTGATTTTCTGTCTAGAAGATCTGTTCATTGATGTAAGTGGGGTGTTAAAGTCTCCTACTATTATTGAATTCCCGTCAGTTTCTGCCTTTATGTCTGTTAGTATTTGTTTTATGCACTTGGGTGCTTCTAAATTACATTCATATATATTGACAAGTGTACAATCCTCTTCTTGTATTGATCCTTTTATCATTATATACCGTCCTTCTTTATGGACTTTGCTTTAAAGTCTATTTTGTCTGATATGAGTATTGCAACTCCTGGTTTCTTTTCATTTCCATTTGCATGAAATATCTTTTTCCATTGCCTCACTTTCAATCTACGTGTCCTTTGCCCTAAGGTGGGTCTCTTGTAGGAAGCATATCGTAGGCTCTTGTTTTTTTATCCCGTCTGCCACTCTTTGTCTTTTAATTGGAGCATTCAGTCCATTGACATTTAAGGTAATTATTCCTTTCTGTGGTTTGGACAGTGTTCACGTTTTTGTCTGTGTTCCGACATCATTACAGAGTGGTCCTGTTTGTCTTGATCCATCGTGGTCACAGAGTGGCCTTGTCTGACACTGATGTTCTGTGAAACTGTATATGTTCAGCAGGAGAGCACCAAGGCCCAGCTGTGTGAGCCAGGCCAGCCTCTGGAGGTCAGGGCCTGCCTTCCTCTTGTTCAGCTTGAAGGCAGTGAGGGAGGCAGCCATCTGGGAGAAGAGTTCCAGCCACAGGGGCAGGGTGGGAGTGTGCCTTGAGGGCTGAAGGGCCAGCCAGACCCCGTGGTGGCTGCAGCAGAATGAGCAAGGGGGAGAGAGGTAGGAGGACAGAGAGGCAATGGGAGGGGGTGCAGAGCAGTGAAAAGACTGGCTCTCAGGCCAGAGGAAATGAGGGGCCTCTGGAGCGTTCTGAGCAGAGCAGTGAACACGACGGACTGGAGTCATCAGCAGGCAGTTTTGATGGAGTGTTAGGACAAAAACCTGACTGAAGTCGATTCATAAGCAATTGGAGAATGAAGACACAGATGAGACAATTCTTTCCAGAAGTTGTAGTGCAAGGTGGAAGAGAGAAACAGGAGGAAGCTGTGGTACCTGGTGAGAAAGTGGAATAGAGGTTTTGGTTTTGTTTCCCTTTGAGAGCAGTGACGATGAATAGAACACTGCTGAGGAAGGTCTGGAGGAGAGACTGTCTTGATGGTGTCAGTTGGAGAGGGCATAACCGCAGAAAAACAGGCTCCAGGCCCAAGTGGCGGCCTGGCTATGGAGGAATACCGTGGTAATGGTGGGGGTGGAGGGGAGGCCGAGGCAGGCAGGCTGGGGGACTTGGTCATCAGAGGTTCTCTCCTGAGAGCCTCTCTCCACATCTCACCTGCACTTCCTGTTAGTAACCTTGTCCCCAGGCCATGAGTGCAATAGTGTCTGGAGGGGGCTTCAGTCACCCAGCCTGGCCCAGGTATGGAGACAGCACTTGGAGCTCCATGGACCCCAAAAGGGACCAGAGATGGAGACGGAAGGGGTAGGAAACTGAGAAAGAGAAAAATCAGAAAGGGACCAAAATCCAGAGTCTCTCACAGACCCCAGGCACAGGCAGGGACAGCAACCTGAGTCAGGAGCTCCCTTGTGTTTTTCGTCATCCTAAACAGCAGGTCCAGGTTCAAACTGCTGGTTTATCGCTTGCCCGCTATGCACTCTGTGAGCCTCAAGTTCTCCAGGTATAAAGTCGGACTCCACCAACCTCCTCTCGGGGCTGTTGGGAGAATTTAGGGACGTAAAACACGTAAAGTGCCATCAGGGTGCCTGACAAGGAGCCAGATGCTTTCCCTTCCTATCTTCTGCCACCCACAACCCTGGGTCTTCACACTGGCTCCTACGGCAGCTGCAAGATGGGAGCAGGGCCCTGCCTGCTGGCTGACTCTGGAACTGCACCTCTACCCCACTTCAGAGGTAGAAGCCTCCACATACAATTCCTCCAGCAATTTCATTCCATGGCTACAGATACTACCCAAATTCGGTAGGTGAGCACTCCAGCCTTCTTACCACCCCCAACAACATCGCCAGGGCCTTTAATCCACCCTAACCCCCTTTACTCCTGCAGCTGCCCTTGCTTGGAGTGCCCCCACCTCCGCCATTTGGAAACATCAAAGGTCTGAAGCTTTCCATGACCCTCTCCTCTTAGCACCCCTCCCTCTCACAGATAGAACTACTAAGGAACTTTCATTTCCGTATTCTCTCTACATGGACTTACCTCTAGGTTTGCTAAACTGTGTGAGAGAGTACACTAGAACACCTGTCTCCCCTGCTTCGAGACTCACCTGAGGTCAGGGACTGCCTCATTCGTCTGCTGCCAGAGGGACTTTCTAGCATCTGAATCCGATCCGTTGCTGCCCTGCCTGAAATCTCCCCGAGGAAGTCTCCCCACTCTGGGTGAGGAGGGTGCGTGTCTGTGTGAGGTATATGTCTCTGGAGTTTCCAATATTGCTGTATAAGAATGTCTGTATACATTAATTTTTTTAAGTAAGGAAAACAAATCCTTCATTGGCTCCCTGGTAGATTCAAATTCCCCAGCAGAGCTCACCGTGTGGGACCTGGACTCTGCCTTTCTGATTCCTCCCTCCTGCCACCCCCCAGCCATCCCCTCGTCCTCCTTCCATGCCTCTCTCACACTGGTTCTTCTGCCTGGAGAACCATGGCCCACAGTCCTTCACGCAGCAAATCCCTCCTTGATCTTCAATGCTCAGCTCAAACATCATCTCCCTAGAAGCCTCCCTGACACCCCGGGTTTCACTCATCTCTACTCACACATGTTCAATCCATATTAGTTGAAAGAAGTAGAAGTAAGTCCCCGCTACCATGGTTTGCTTGCAAGCAAAATGAGGGATCCAGGCAGGATCTTACAAACCCTTCTAGACTCCAAAATTCTGAGTTGATGATGATGAGCATATTTCAGGCAAGCAGTCACCAAACAGCTTGAGCTGTGATCACCTATTGCTTTCTGTCAATAGGTCCTTCTCCATGGGGTTCATCACTCTCTCCCACCCTGGGGAGGGGAAGAGTCATCCCCTCCCTCCTTAGCAGGTGGTCTATTAGGGGCATAGGACTCTGGGGAAACCAACAGTTGCTTCTCATCCCTGCATCCCTCAGCAGCACTGTGCTCACCTGAGCGATAGAGACCATTTGCTGATCCTGGTGGTGAAGAGCGGGGGCTTACCTACCCAGTCATCGTCTAGAGCTGCATTAGGGGCGAGAGGCAGCTGAGCCCCTTCCTGCAGTGTTCATCTTTGAGGGGCACTAAAACATGATTGGAATAAATCAGAAATCTGGTGCCAGGAAAGCCAGGTTTCCATACACACATGCCTCCGTATGCTGTGTAACCACCAAATTCAGCCAGTCCTGCTTCCACTAAAGGCAAATGGACCTTTGAAGAGAAAGACAGAGCTTTGTAGGCTTGGATATTCTCTGTTGAGCCTTCTTTGAGACACCAATTCGTTTTACTCTGCAACTCAAATTCTGAAACCGAATAATGCATGACATCTCTCACCAGGAAGGATTTTATTCTCTCTCACCAGGAAGGATTTATTTTATTATCTAAACTAGACCTAAATCCCTTATTATACCTTCTAGTAAGTTGTCCAGTTTGGAAAAAAAACCTTTTTTTCCCCTTCTTAAAAAAAATTATTTACTTATTTATTCATCTTTGGCTGCGTTGAGTCTTCGTTGCTTTGCGCGGGCTTTCTCTAGTTGTGGTGTGTGGGCTTCTCATTGTGGTGGCTTCTCTTGTTGAGGAGCACAGGCTCTAGGCGCGCAGGCTTCAGTAGTTGTGACACGCAGGCTCAGTAGTTGTGGCACACGGGCTTAGTTGCTCCGCGGCATGTGGGATCTTCCTGGACCAGGGCTCGGATCAGGGCTCGAACCCGTGTCCCCTGCATTGGTAGGCGGATTCTTAACCACTGTGCCACCAGGGAAGTCCCAAAAATACTCTTTTCAAACTTCAGAACGAACACCTAGCTCCAGTCTACGGAGCACAATGACGAGCCACCTAAAGACCGGCACATCCTTCCCCTTAACTCATCCCGGAGGCCGTGTAAACCTGTGCTCAGGCTCTGGATTCAGGCTACAGTTTAAATCCTGACTTTACTACATGAAATCATAAGGAAGTTTACTTTAGCTCTGAGCCTGTTTTTTCATCTGTAAAATGGGGATAAAAACAGTATTCCTCTTAGGGCTATGAAAATTAAATGACATGCTTGTAGATGGCTGGCACAGTAGGCAGGTGCTCAACGAGTGACAGTTAACCAGCACTAACAGTAACCTTCGCTGTGATGAGAGGAAGGCACCCTCATGAAGACGAGGACACTCACTGTTACGGAGGCCAGTGGAGAAGTTAACTTGTCTGTGATGTTACAGATCTCTGTTCTTTAACAGGCTGCTCCTGCCGTGAGTCCACACTCTCAATCTAAGGGATTTGGAACCTAGTTGGCATTTTCACCACAAAGCCACATATATTAAGTCTCACCACACACAAATGCACTTCCTGCACACGAGGTTCTAGTATGCAAGACACACCCATCCAACCCAAACTCTGGCTGAAATCCCTTCTAAATGTACTCATTTTTAGCTTCCTTTCACTCCTGTGCCTCCTGAGCTATAGAGCAAATGCAGGTAGCTGTAACCAGAGGGCAATGGTTACACCCAGGACAAGGGCCCCAAAGCCCAGTCTTCCTCGTCAGACCTGCGGCTCTGCCTCCTGATGAAGGGCAGCAAGCACTTCTTAACCCACTTTGCTCGCCGAGGCTTCAGTCTGGGGACTGGAATCTCTAATTAGAATTTCCACGTTCATCAGGGGGCATCTTTATTTGTAGTAATAAAATGGGGACAGAGCATCACCTCCCAAGCCTGACAGCTGTATTGACAAAAATTCCCTAATGGCAGTAGAAATAGGTGATGGCAACTGAATCACAGACTGCACCCGAATGACAAAAGTTACGTTTAATTTACAATGTAATAAAGGTTACAGGTAAAAAGCTACACATAAAGCGTGAAAAGGCCTATTACACAAATGTACAAATCTCTGTACAACGCTCACATCAATGTGTCCTACCTTCGTCTCCTATGTTTGTTAACCAGGTCTAGTCTTGGAGCTCTGGACAACGAGAGCTCTCAGTCAAGGGGGGGAAAGAGCCTCCAAATCAACATCTGAAAATGTCCTCTTCGAGATATCTGTTACTTCAAAGTAAAATCTTTTCCTTTTTAATTGAAATTGCTCTAACTGGTCATATCCTTTATATTGCCTTCATAACACACTTGAAAAGGAAAGTAATGCCTTAGAGAGTAGAGGACAGTACTCTGGAATCAAATGAGAAACTTCAGCAAGTAGAGTACTCAGGTTTGACAAGAAAAACAGGTAAAGTTCAAACAATACTGTAAGTTTAAAACTATCAACCTGTGTCTATGGCACTGGTCACAGATGAAGAAAAATCAAAATGTTCTCATTCTAACAGAAAGGACAAAAGAGAAAAGCCTAACTACTGGACCTCAAAACCACCGACCCAGGAAAACTTCTGAGTTGTTTTAAACCTTAGCTTAACTGAAGCATTCTAAACCCTCTTGTTAACCTGGAATCCGTGGCAACCCTTCTGATACCTGGGACTTGCAGGATAGTAAATATAAATCAGGCTGCTAAACCCACAAAGCTGGCAATGCTACTGTCACCTCCACAGCTCTGCATTCAACCTGAGGGCCTGGAGTCTCTCCCTGGGGTAAATGATTTTTTAAAAAGTGATCCTAGAAAGAGGGAGAAAAGAAAAAAGGAGATAATGGAAAGAGAGGAAAAGAGCCAGGGCAGTCTATTTAAAAGGATGTATGAAACATTTCTCTTCAATGAAAGTGTTCTGAAGACAGGTCTTTCTGGGATACTTCAACCCCACCCCCAGTTTTAATATTACATGGTTAGGACCCCAGGAGACATTCTGAAAGACGATACTGCACACATGGAAAGTTTTTCTCCCTAATTCATTAGCTCCCCCATCACCCTTCCACCCTGTTCCCACCCAATCCCACCCTCCTCCATTACCAAAAATATCAAATCAGTAAGGAAGGTGTGGGCTTCTTGCCCGGCCAAGCCTCTTTCGCATATTTTTTCTTCTTGGGTTCGTTGACAGCTTCAGGGTTATAGACGGCAGGGTTTGGTGCAGGGTTCATGGTCACTGCTGACGGCACGACGGGAGTCAAGTCCACGTCAGGAGCGAGGTTTGGGTATGGCATGGGCAAGCCACCGATGAGTGCTGTCCCGTGGATGCCATGCGGCTGGGAGCCGGCTTCACTGTGCGTGGGGGGCAGGCCCCCATAGAGTCCTCCACTGAATGCAAAGTTCTGCATGCGTCTGTTCCCTGATTCCTCCAGGCCCAGGGAGCCAGGGCCCTCCACCCGCTTCTTCTGTGGTTTATAGAGAAGACAAGAAGTGAGACACAAGAGTGCTGTTAGCCTGTTCTATTGCAGTCCTCGAAAAACTGGGGAAGGCCCCTAAACCTCTAACTTGTTTTGTTTCTTAAACAACCCATCTCACTGTGCTGAAATCTCAGGGTTTGAAGAGACCTTACAGTGGTCATCTAACATCACGGCTCCCAAACACTGCCCCACACAAAGTGGTCACCATCCTACGTCAAACTGAGAAAAATGAGGCTAGTGTGTGAACTTTTCATAAAGTAAGACATCCAGTTTAAGTGACCATTCTTTAAAGGTCATACTCCTCCCTCTTGTTTTCATCATTAAAATGCCCTTTCAGGAATCAGAGGTGATAATAGATGGAGCAAGTATTTCAATTTTTCTTTTTTGGGGGGAAAAGAAAAAGTTAGTATCTTCCTGTTGGGCACCTAATTTTTAAACATTAATCTGAGAGCAGAACAAATCTGTAGTGACTGAAAGCAGCTTACTGGTTGCCTGGGAGTGGGAGGAAACTGACAGCAAAGGGACAAAGGGGAATTTTCTGGGGTGATGGAAATCTGTATTTTGATTATGGTGGTGGTTACCCAGGTGTATATATCTGTCAAAATTCAAATTATACTTTAAAGACAACAGAAAATTCCAAAGGGTGAAGAAAAAAAAGTGCCCAAGGGGAAATGTGACACAAATACTATGGAGTTGTATGGAAAAATTTCATCTTATACTTTTTCACACTGGACTAAAGTTCAATGAAAGATCCTCCCTCACCCCTCTACTCCTTTTGCATGAACTTGACACATTTTATCAATCTATTCTAATATATTCTAAAGATTTTTAAAAAAATAAAACTCCCTATAGCATCTCTGACCAGCATCTTCCAATCACATTTTGAATACCTCTACTAATAGGGATCTACTTCCAGGGGCCATTTGCTCCCTTTTGGAGCCCTAGCTGGCAGGTGGTTCTCCACATGTTGAGCAATCAGAACACCTCTGTAACTTCCACCTCTTGGTTCTTCAGCTCTTTAAACCTAATCCAATGTGGGCTGGCTTTCCTATCTGTGCCATCCCCATTCACAAAATAAAGATGTGGTAAAGGCCAGAGGTGCCATGCAGAAATGCAACAATGTCTCTTCTTTGCCTAATAGCTTACTTTGAGTCAAGAAAGGAAGGTTAAAGAAAGGTGGGTCTCTCTGCACCCTACTGGGAGGTAAATTTACAGACCCACATCACACCATAATTTACATGCAGGATCAAGCTAGCTGGTCACCTGCAGCCTCTCTATGGCACTCCAGGATCCCTGCACACAGATGGGGTAAATGGATTTCCACAGTATGAAAAATGGGAAAGGAGCAAAGAATGTTTTAAAATTAAGCACACACTTAACACTTACCTACATATAAAAGAGTGGGTTTTTAAACCAGACTGTATGACATTTCAAATACTGTCATAACATGCTTCCTACCTTGACTGGGACCACTGCAGTCTGCACCATGTTCCGGAAGCGACCAACTGAGGGATCCACATCCTCTGCAAAAACACACGAGGGCAGGGTTAGTTCAGTAATCAACTGGGAGGATTAAGGTTATAGGGCTCAATGCGAATAAAGCAATCACAATAATTCATATTAAAACAGTAAAATACAGCTAACACTTCAAGTGTTTACTGGGTACTGTGTTAAATCCTCACAACAACCCTACGAGGTAAGTACCACTACAATAAACATTTAATAGACGAGAAAACAAACTCAGGCTTGGAGAAGGAAAGTGACCGGCCCAGTCACCTTGCTGGAGAGGAGCCAGGATATAAATCTAAGCAGCCAGAAACAGGCCTGTGC
The DNA here is from genome assembly GCF_008692025.1 of Phocoena sinus. NCBI lineage: Eukaryota > Metazoa > Chordata > Mammalia > Artiodactyla > Phocoenidae > Phocoena > Phocoena sinus. The sequence goes on along the minus strand of NC_045763.1, from coordinate 21,878,977 downwards.
TCTGAACTATGTGCTACACTGGCTTCCCCAGGTTCTTTCCCATTCCACATACCTCCCTCTTTTGAGGGAAGACATCAATAATCTCATGTTAGTGATAAAAAGAGGTCACACACCACATACCTTGCTAACACCCGCTCATTAGCAAATAACAGAATTAGGATTCAGACCCAAGGCTTCTAGCTTAACTTCGCCTTTCAACCTGAACAACTGTATACAGGCATACCTTGTTTTATTGAGTTTCATTTTACTGTGCTTTGCAGATATTGTTTTTTTTTAAAAAAAAAACAACAACAAATTGAAGGTTGGTGGCAACCGTGCATTGTCAGATGATGGTTAGCATTTTTTAGCAATAAAGTATTTTGTAATTAAGGCATTGTAAAGAAACAAGTACATTGCTTTTGTAGACATAATGCTACTGCACACTTAACAGTTTACAATATAATGTAAACATAACTTTTATATGCACTGACAAACCAAACAAATATGTGTGACTAGCTTTGATATTCACTTTACTGAAGTGGTCTGGAACCAAACCCACAATTCCTCCAAGGTATGCCTGTACAATTAAGACTCACTAAAGGATCTGAAGCCCCTGTCCAGGCAGGGTGGGACAGCAGCTCCCTTTTCACAGCTTATACACACTATTGCACCCTACGAAGCTTCTAGCTTCATTCAGTCACTGTGTCAGAAGAATGCACTAAGACCAAGTAAGGGACACGCTTGTAGTCAGTCAGTCTCTCATTTATTGGACATCAGGCACGGAAATAAAGAACAAGACACCGTCCTGCCTGTAAGGAGTTCACAGTTGTAAAGCCAGACAGGCTAGAATACAATACAATGGAGGTGCTTGAAGAGTGGTGCAAAAATAGTTTTCTTGGAGCACAGAGGGGAGATTGGGCTGGATCACCTAGAACGAACAGTTTTCTCACTGAAGACTGAGTGTGGGGAAACAGGCAAGCAGAGACTTATTATCATTACTAGAAAAAACTACTCCAGGGCCCTTTTATCTTAATATAGTGGTAGGAAAGGAGTTGTTTCCCTAATAGATGTTGTACACCTTATTTTAATGTGTTGAGGGCACTTGCTATTTAAAGAAACACTCTTGTGAGTCCCTTTGGAATACAAAGATTCCTTATTTAATTTGAATAATTAGTCCCTGGTTTATTTGTTTTAAGTCTGGCTTTTCACATATTAGGATGCCTCTAAGGAATATACCCTGGAATTATTTTCACAAACAATCGATGTTCAATGAATGAATAGCTTCTATATGGAAGAAGAAAGAGGAAAAGATATCCAGACTCATCAGGAAGGAGAGGTCTCTAAAAAAGGCACCCTTATTTTCTCTCTCATTACCGTAACAGCCCTGCTCCAATCATCCCTTCAGGAAAGCTAAATCAAGTGCAAGAGCAACTGGAGCCCAAGAGGCATGGCTAACGGGGTATATGGCCCACAAACACAAGAGGCCTGCAGAAGTGGCGGCTAAGCCATCTGGGGGACCCTGTCCTGTGCTGGCTGAATGGTGCTCAGGCCTCTCACCCTCTCCTCATTCTCTAGCCATTCGACTCCTAGAGAGGGGGTCTGCCCATTGCAGGCAATCTCTGCTCCTGGAAGATCGACCGAGAAGTTTCTTGCTAAGTCCACCTCTAGTATAGGAAAGTCTGCATAGGTAAAGGCAGAAGGGGTGGCAGATGATGATGAGGACAATGGCTAACACTTATCAAGGGCTACTGAGTGCCAAGCACAGATATGAGGTATTTTCACATATATTAATCATTTAATCTCCCCACCAATCCTGAGACCAGTAGTCATGTCACTGGCCAGGGTCAAAGAGCTACTAAGCGGAGAGGTGGATTTCATACCTAGGCCCTCTGATCAGAGCCCACGCTCTTAAACACTATGCCATACTCTGTCTGAACGTACTGCCTTAATAAAGCTGCAGGACAATAATTTTCTTTTTTTTCCTTTTTCTTTTTTTTGGGCATGCCGTGCGGCATGTGAGATCTTCGTTCCCCAACCAGGGAGAGCAGAGTTTTAATCACTGAATCGCCAGGAAGTCCCACAATAATTTTCAAGGAGAAAAACAGAACATATCAGACCCCAAGTCCTGAAAGAGACTTAACAAATTATCTAGTTCAGTGATTCCCAAACTGCTGGCTGTTCATCAGTACAAACAGGAGCTTATTAAAACTACAAATGCCTAGGTCCAACCCCTAGAAACTCTTATCTGGCACTCAGAAATAAACTTCCCAGATTAGTCATCCAGTTTCTGCCCAAACATTTCCCTTGGGCATTCAGTACCTTGAGAAGTAATTCATTCCACTTCACACATCATCAAAAAGTGAACAAAAGTCACTAGAATGAATGCCCCAATCTCTTTCACAGGAATTCTTTTAATTCTTCTTCTAAATATAAGAAGGATTTGTTGTTGCTTTTCATGCTGAGCCAAATACTTGCTACTCACAGGCTCTGGTTTCGCCTACTCCATCCTCCCGAAGGTCAGCCTTGCAAACATTCACCTCAGGGTGCCTCCCTCCAATCTACTCTCCCTCATGTACAGTTCCCAGCATTTAGGGACCACTTTCCATAGCTGGGAGTCTCCTCCTTCCCTCAAGACTACGTAACACATTTAGTACTTAAGGCCATGCTTGCATTTAGTAACACATTTGGGTGAGTTCTGCTCAGGAACACAGGCCACCAGGTTACTGTCCCCCATTATTCTATTAATGCAAATTTAAACTGTACTTGATTAGTTTCCATATCCGCCTGATGACTCAGACTGCATTTTTAACTAACTAAAATCCTTATACCTTTTTTTTAACATGAGCTGTCACTGGAGCAGATTTTCTCCATTTAAATAATTGACATTCTGAAACTAAATGCAGGACTTGAAAGTTATTCTCACTGCATTTCAATTTGGGATATAAAAGCAACTTGTTAGTCTGGGATCCTTGTTTCCATCCATGAAGGTTTATTTTCAAACAAGATTTTTGGAATCCCAATTCCATCTTCACTGTATAAACTGCACCTCCCAGAGTACTTGATATATAACATGAGCCCAATAAATGAATGTTGAATGATGGAACAAATGGGTAAACTCAATGGCCTTCCCAGAAACTGATGCTCTCATCTTGCTGACGTTTCCATACAAACTATCTATAAATTACGACCTTACAGAGGTAAGTCTTCAATGCGATTAATAGTAGCAGAAAGTTCTCCAATCTTAGAGTTACCAATCATACATGGAACCCCATGACAATAGTGTCTGCTCTGACCTATACTTAAACTCCACTATACCTGGATCAGCAAAGGAGAATTACAGCCTTCCTTCATCTACTTCTTTCACACTGCAACTGGATAATGCTTGAGTTTCAGGGCACTCCATCAATGTACAGGCATACCCCTTGTTTTACTGCACTTCACATATACTGAGTTTTTTATAAATTGAAGGTTTGTGGAAACCCTGCATCAAGCAAGTCTATCAGTGCCATTTTCCCAACAGCATTCACTCACTTCGTGTCTCTGTGTTACATTTCTGTAACTCTCACAATATTTAAAACGTTTCCATTATTACTACAGTTGTAACAGTGCTCTGTGATCAGCAATCTTTGTTGTTACTATTGCAAAAAGATTACAACTCACTGAAGGCTCAGACTAGCATGGTTAGCATCTTTTAGCAATAAAGTATTTTTTAATTAAGGTACGTACATTGTCTTTTTTAGACATAATGCTATTGCACACTTAACAGACTGAAGTTGTGTAAACGTAACTTTTACATGTACTGGGAAACTAAAAAATTCATGTGACTTGCCTTATTGCAATGCTTGAACTGAACCCACAATATCTCCAAGGTATGCCTGTTCTGTACAAAAATATCTCCCCTCAACATAGCACCTGTTATCCTAAACCTTGTACAGAAACATTACAACTGACCTACAGGTTGTGTACACTACTCTGACACCACAGCTTTTTCATCAGAAAAAACTAGGAAATACCTCACCTGGGTTGATGATCTCATCATCCTCACTAAAGGTCACCCGTGAGTTCTTCCTCTTCCTCTTTGGTCTCTGAATGTCCAGATTCCCCTCCTCAATGGTGAGAGTGGAAATGCGCTTGTTGTGGGCAGTGTTGAACTCCGTCAGGTTCTGGGACAGGGTTCACACAGGAAAGACAGGAATAAGTACACAAGGAATTTGAAGGAGAATATTACCAAATAAAGGGCAGAAAGGTATTAGGAGCTAACCTTGACCTCTCCACACAGATGAGATTCTTTTCTGCATTCAGAAAAGATTCATTACCGTCCCTAGACAGCTAATACCAGCAAGCCTCAATTTGACAGAATGTGGAACATCTTCATTGACTAGTGCGGCAGTGATATTCAAAAGGGAGTGAAGGACCTTGAGCTGAAGACAGGTCATCTGTGCAAAAACCCTTGAGTTGAGGTTTTGGGTTTTTTTGAATAAAGTTTATCATGTCTTCATGCTGAGAATTAAAGGAATACAACTGGGAAGAAATCCAAGAATTGTTTTTAAGTAACAGAGACGAGAAAGGACAATTGACAGCTTCTTTCCCAGTAGCTCTCTCCTTTAAAACTTGTAAGGACGTTACCAGTGCACTGAATATCTGGCATTAATGTTTTGTCACTCCCCATCCCTTCATCTGGCCCCATTTCTACTCATAACTATCTATCCATCTCAGTGATTAACTTGGCCTCATCACTGCTGCCTGCCTCTTCCCAATCACCTGGACTTATTCCAATCTGTACTGCAGTTTGAGACATCCCAAATGTCTTGAGAACAAGGACCCAGAGATGACCTAACATACTGAACTAAAAGACAGGAAGGCATGGAAGCAGCCTGGAAGAGAATGTGCAAGAGTGACTACCAACCAGGTCCCTGGCTATGAGGCTACTTCTTTAGAACAAAATAACTTCTAAGTTGTAAGACTGCTACTGTGCTTTTCTTCCTAAGGGCTGGGAAACTGTCTCGGTATACAAGAATAGTAAATGCATGTGGGTGGTTAAGGACAGGCTGGCGTTTGATCTACCTGGATAGACCAGTCACACCAATGCAGTGATAGACATGTGAAGACAAAAGCTACATCACAAACTACTGGGGTCAGCTCTAGAAAAGAAAACCTTAGCACATTAAAATTAAATCTTGTAAAATTCATGGCCTTCAGGGCAGCCAGGCCCAAAGCAAAAGTAATCTAGTTCTACTCAGAAGATTCTTGGGCTGACTGGACAATATCAAAAACAGCTACATAAATGAATGAAAGCTTCAATCTCTGTAAGCTAGTGTTGTTCAAACAAACTTTCTGGATGATAGAAATGTTTTCTATCAATGCTATTCAATATGGTTAGTCACCAGCCACATGTGATTACTGAGTACTTGGAATGTGGTTAGTGGCTACTGCATTGGACAGTGCAGCTCTAGAGAAATGTAACTCCCAGCCTTGGCTTCTAACATCCACTGAAACTGCACAAGACAACCATAAGGGTCTACTGGCAGGAGACCCAGTCTCCTAGTTAGCCCTGGTTATACATAACCAAACCCACACAATGCAGCTCTCCAAGGGCCACACCACACTGCCAAAGTGGCAAAGGCTTATCACTGGGCTCAAGAAAACCTCCAGTTGCTAAGTTACTGGCATTTCACACTACACGGAACAGCTACACACTGCAAAAGCCAGCATCCCAAAAGACATAACAATGACATAGACAATGGAATTACATCAAGCTCTGTTTCCTCCTCTGGAAGCCCCAGTAAGCCCTTGAGTTCATCATCCTCTCCACCCATCTTCTCATCTCCTTTCACAGCCGATGGCAATGTCTGAGGCTTCTCACGCAGAGTGTATGCCCTTGTGGATGCACCAAATGAGACCGTGGAATCGATGGGAATTTGCTGAGGCTTGTGAGGCTCCAACCGAATGTGACCCAAGAAAGTGCCGTGTGCTGGGAATAACCAAATCAGAAATGTAAGAGAGGAAAACAAACAAACAAACAAACAAACAAACCTGAGTTGTAGAAGGGAGAGTAGCTCCTGCCAGCACATCAGTTTTGCTTTTTAAAATGGAAATGGCTCTGGGTCCACTTTGCATCCCTTGTCATGGGTCACAATGAAAAGGAAACTCCTTCACTGAATCTTGAATCTCTTCAGTGGATTTCTTACACATCTTCAGACCTGCTGTTACCCCACATAACAAATACCACTGCTTGTTCTCTGCTGCCAGACAGGCTTGGCTCCATTCTGGGTCCAGCAGGAATGGTTCCAACCCAGCAATAGGCATGCCCGCTAAGGCAGGAGACAGGAATTGCTATGGTCTGACCTCTCCAGCCCCAAGTCTAAGGAACATAGAAATTGCTGGCCTGGTGGCAGTTATGCTTGGGGTTTCCCCAGGATAAGAAATGAGGTTGGCTGAAACAGGTGCAATATCAATGGCAAGGCAAGCCACAATCCTACTGGAGAGTCTGGATATCTTTCCATGTCTGCATTCTGCATATTATGAAATGGAGAGAAAAGATGAGATAAATTTGCAAGTAAGTACTTATGAGACAAGGCTCTCCAAAACCATTATATAAGCATACTGGGGTGATGTGTGCGTGTGTATGGGGAGCGGGGAAAGGAGTAAAACACGATCAACCCAGGAAGCAGATCCTTTACATTTCAAGCTGTAATTTATACATAGGCAAAAATGAACAAATTTCAAGGCCCCATGCAGTCAAGTCTCAACCACATTTCTGGGATTATCTTTGACAAACTTGAAAATCTTATTAGTTGGAGTGTGCTCATAGAATTAAAATTGATATTATTAATATCACAGCAAAATGTAGCTGGGATAAAGAGCCCATTATAAAAAATTAACTTTTGGTCAAAACAAGCTTTTTTTTTTTTTTTAAAGAGCTGTACTACAACTCTACTACATTAATGGAGCTAATCACAGCTTCTGCTTAAATTGGACCACAATCTATCATGGGCCTATAAACACATTCCTTAGTTCCTGGATGCTTTTTTTGTTCTCTGTATATACCTATTGCTCTCTTCAGGAAAGTGCTCCCCAAAACCCTCTTCTCTCTCCAGTCATCAATTATTCCAGTAAAATAGGAAATATCACAGGAATGGAGAAAAACTAATTTAAAAACCAAACATAAACTTCCTTGATGAGCAACAAAACACAATTTCAAAACTGAAGAACCCAAAGAGCATTTTCACACTGCCCAAAAGACAATGTGTGAAATAGGATGGGATATGAGTTACTTACTACTGTTGAGATCTATTAGGAAAACTCTCTTCAGATGCTTATGGTAGACCAAGGCAGCGTGGACCCGAGAGCAAGACTGGTGGTCAATGGTAAAGTCACACAAATCAGGGTTTCTCCCAAATAAGTAATACTTCTTCTCATCAATGATCAGTTTCTAAATAAATTAAATTAAATATTACTTAAAGCTTGTTTCAACAGGGTTTAGCAAAAATTCTTCCAATAAACTAAGTAGAGCATCTTAAGATAAAATTCCTTGTCAAGGGAAATATTTATATTTACTATTATTCTTCCAGATAAAGAGCTCAGAATAATTTACTAACATTGGGGGATGGTTGGCAATTAATCTCCCCAAATGTAGTGGTCAAATGTTTAGTGTTGATATGAAAAGAACTTTCCTAATCGTATTAGATGTAAATGGCATGCACGAGTGGTTGTCTTCTGACCATTGGAAATTTAAGATTTCACTGAATCTTAATTTTAGGTCAAGCAGGAAACACAAAGCATGCCTATAAAGTAATAAGACCGCTTTTCAGAAAAATATATATTCAAATGAAGATTATCAATTGGTTCAAAAAGGAAGGGGATATAAACACCTATCTATATTCTAATCATGCTGCCAGAGACCCAGAGTATTTCTGGAACCCTCTTTAGAAACTAGAATTACATTAGACATCATTGTATGAGCCTCTAAATCTAACTTTATTGTCCCATTTCATTTTGCCCACAAAAAAGCATTACTCAAAGTTAACTCTAAATGAGTATTTGCTGTGTCCAAATATGGAACAACCTCACAGGGCAAAGATTTTCCAGGTTTGGGGGAAGGGGACGTAGGGATTAAACATTTATTGAAGAACTATTATTGCTAGGCATTTTTAAGTATTATGTCATCTAATCCTCAAAACAACTCTGTGAACCAAGTATCACCTTTACCGTTAAACATAAGAAAATAGATTCAGAGAGATGAAGCCACGTATCCAAGACAGTCCAGCTGGTTAAGTAGCAGATTTGGGGTTTAAACTCAGGTGTGAAATGACCTGCAATGCTAACATTCTAAACAACAGTGCCATGGGTCTGAAACAATTCTGAGAAGAGCTCCAAAATGTTTCTAGCCACTGCTGTGGTACTGGAAAAAACAAAACTGTATAAGGCCCCAATATAATAGCAGAAAAGAGGATTTCGCAGACCAACAATCTATTATTTTAAAAATTGTAGGGGCTGACATAGTATTGTTAACTTTTCTTTTGCCATATGAGAACTATTTTTTTAATTGTCACCAATCAGTATTATAATCATTTTATGAAAGATAGGTCATTTTAACAAATAAGTAAGAAGAGGGATAAAGGACCACTCTTTGTGCTGAATTTATGAAAAACTCACTACACTGTCTTTATTTTTCTTTTAGCCCACGATCAGTAAAGACTTTGCCACAGACTGGTTGTAGACTGGGCCATCATAGATGAAGGACTCTGGATAAATTTTCGCTAACACTGCTTTCAGTTCTTAAAGTCTACAATATAAGTACTTGAAGAATAACCCTCATTCATATACATTATGTTGTTCCTTTAAGTTTTGGGGGTTTTTTTTGGCTGTGCCACACGGCTTGCAGGGATTTTAGTTCCCCCACCAAGGACTGAACCAGTGCCCTCGGCAGTGAAAGTGCCGAGTCCTAACCACTGGACCGCCAGGGAATTCCCTGTTTTTCCTTTAAACACAAGGTCTCACTAAGCTCTAGTTCAGATTTCACACTATGCTCCTTCTAAAATCCCTGAGAGAAGACAGCACAAAGTTGAGTAGGGAAGTATAGTCAAACTAGGATGTACCAGGCTAGGAATCAAGAGGCTTATATTTCATTCCTGGCTATGTCATTGAATCCACAGTGGGCTACAATTCTCCCCTATGCTTTAGTGTTCTTACAAAACCAGAAATACACCTCCCGTACTAATAACAGTTAACAACTGCTGAGTACTTATGTGCCTATGTGCTATGAGTTTTATGCTCTGAGTTTTATGCTATGTCATTTCATCCTCACAACCACTCTGTGAGGTAGGCAGGCACTATTATTCCTATTTTTATAGATAGGAAAAGTGAGGCGCAAAGAAATTAATTAATATATGCAAGTTCACACAGCTAGATATTTATAAACTGGATTAGAAATTTCAGGTTTGTCTGACTTCAGAGTCTAAGCTTTTTAAACCACTACATTATATATTTTCTTCACTCTTCCTGCATCAAAAAATCCACCATATGGCAAAAAACATTTTAAGGAGTGAACAAGTACTATGGGTCACACTCTTAATTGTTTTTTAAACAATCACTTACCCAGTTCCTTCCCAGCTTAGCCTTTAAGGCTCAAAATAGGTATGGGGGTCACCTCTGGGAAACCGTGTCCAGCAGTGCCCACCTGCTGCTGGCAGAGCTTGTCCCAGGCCCCTAGTGCTAGGGAGCACCAGGATCCAACAACAGCCTGACAGCTCAGTCACACAAGCATCCCCATGTCTGCTCAGACCCAAGTATTAAGACTTGGGTTAAAAATAAGACAATGCTTCAGAACTGAGAGAGCCCTGAAATTTCAGCATCTTATTCTCTCTAGATAATATCTGTGCAGGTTGAATCTCACTGCATTTCTCATTCATATTTATGTGCACATAGATTATGTCCTCATAAGCTTAAATTTGCTAACCAAAGTGTTCACAGGCTAGACTTAAAGAAACAGTACATAAGATCACCAGCACTTGGGCTCTAATATAAAATTGACCACATTTCTATGACTCTAAGCTGCCAGTACCAGCGATTTAGGTGTTTAGAAGGGAAAAAAAAGAAAAGGCCTCCAAATTAAATATATACATTCACTATTAAAGGCATCTCAATTATAGAAATGTGAAAATGTAGGGGAAAAAAAAGTATGCCTCAGAAGCAAGAAAATGTGTGAATTCTTAGACAATATGCTTCTTCTGTCCAAGTGAATGAAATAATGCATTGGTCTTTCAATAGCCACTAAGCCACAATTTCTTAACTAGCTATGGCTAGTACCATTATTCAGTTGTGCCTCTGAGTTATAACTCAGAGTGTATCTTTACACACTGGGCTTAAAAGACTCATGGCTTTTGTTTTAATATTGCACTTCTTAAACCCAGCTATCACAACACATCACAAGCCTCTGACATAAGGCTAGGACACAGATAGCTCGGTTAGTATCAAGTGCTGCCTAAATCCTTAAAAAATAAGCACATCTCGTGTCTATTCCTCTCGGAAACAATACAGTGATGTCTAAGTATTGTAACATGACAGTTCTGTGGCAACTCAGCACACCTAAGAGCACTGAAAGAGAACATTATCACTTAATGGAAACCAGTAATTAGAAGGATGTTTGACAAGTCAGAGTGCTTTGAAAGTATAAATTATTTCGCAGAGGAATATGACATTATCATTAACGCTAGCCCTCCTTGTCTGTTTCTTCCTGTAGTAAACTAAAGATTTACTAAATTCTGGTTATATATAAAAAAAGACTCCTATATGTCTATTTAGCAACAATATTTTATATGTGTGGAACAGTCTACAGTGTAACAAAACAAAACAAAACAAAAAACATTTTAGCTAACTTATTCCCTTGAATAATCTTGGTACTCTGTAATCTTTAAGACAGAAGAACACATGACAAAGGGGCTCTAAGTGACTGGCTCAGGGCTTGATGAATTAATAAGAGAATTCATCACAACTCATGCCTTAATACTTTGCAAAATATGTGGGTATCTCTACAACATCCTGAAAGTGAAAACACTGTATTTATAGAATATCCTGCAGGAGACCTCAAAGATAGCTTTTCATTATGGAGTGCAATGTTTTTACTATATATACCAAAGAAAAATAACTGCACTCAATAATAGGGCCTTGAACTTAAATTCTATCTAAGCAAGCAAACATAAAATTGGTTGAAGACACAGAGACTCACAACTCCACAGTCAGAGTGGGCTTAATCTCCATCTCTTGGTAAATAAATGTAACATAAGGATTTTTTAAAAGTACACAACCTAACAGCTAATCAAAATTCATGTTCTCTTGAAGTTCTATGTGGTTTTCATTCTAGAGACTTGTAGAAAAGCTGGAATTCTGCTCAACTTGTCTTTTATAGTACTTATTTCAATTATAATCATGCAAATTTTTGTTTGATTCTGTTGTTCCCATCAGATGATTTCTTTGAGGACAGGAACCACATTTGTTCTGTTCACTGCTATAGTCCTATGCCGAGCACAATGACTGGCACATAATAAGTACTCAGTAAATGTTTTGAATGAATGAATGAATTTTGTCACCATTTCCATTCTCTTTTTTGAGCAAGTATCTTAGTTTACTATCTTCTCTGAAGAGTTTTGGCTTGAATCTCATAAAAGCAACTTAAAAGTTAAATTCAATCTACATCATTCACTTTCTTCTTCAATTACTACAGATCTCGCACCTTCCATACAACTCCACATACTCAGAGAGAAGGAATTCACCAAGTTATAGGGCATCCAGTTTGACTGAGGCCTACAAGCCCATGATCTATTAAAACCCTTCATTTGGAAGGTGAGAGGAGTCACAAAAAACTGAGTGTCTGTGGAGATACATGGTTTTAATGTGTTATATCACCATGTGCTTTTAATAGAAAAAAAAAAATCAGGATGAACGAAAGTAGCATTTCTGTAAAACAAAGCACAGGAGAGGAGGTGGAAAAGTGAGTCACTGGCAAAAATCTTTAGTGTGGTGGGAAAAAAAGGGAAGACATGTACTTCCATACCTCAATTAGCTTGTCTCCTTTGACTACATCCAGATGTAAACCAGGAGGGGGTTTACCTGCCCTGAAAAATAAGTGTGAAAAAACATTTTCAGGATGAGTTTGTAGATGCTATTTACAATCATTATCCCATTCAACACTGTAGCTCTCTTACTAGCCTATAATTAGTTCACGTTCAAGCAGAAATGCCATCTACTTCACTGTTATTATAGCTCCTTTCTACATTTGACACTTACTTCCCCAGTGATTCAACTGCTCCGAAACATATTTTAGTGGATCTGTATTTAGAGCAGCACCAAAGAAACCCATATTTTAGCACTGGATTATCCACCTTGGAGAGAAAGCAGCACAAAGACTGCAAGTACTATAGCTGGGGTTGTCTGGTCACTTGGAGTCTGAATCTAAGATTTGCCACTACCATTAATTAATACCATATAAAGGCAGAATAAATCAGTTGGTGTCTGGGGCTGATCAAGACTAGACTCATCACAGAATAAGCAGAGGGTACTGTCCTGAGCTCTGAATCCAAATCAGAGAAGTGTAATTAGGGAGCTAAGACAATCCAAAACTATGCCCATGAAACCAGGTACCAATAAATACAAGACATATTTGTTAACCTTGAACAGGTCATTCTACAATGGCATGGGTAAGGGAACTTTTCTCTACACTCCTGTAACCACACCATCCAAGGGAGATACATGTATGTCAAAGCACCTAACACAGTGCCTGGTGCCTAACAGACGCTGAGAAAATAGGTAGGTGATCTTATACAGTCTCTTCTAACTATAAGTTTACTGTCCTGGCCCAACTTCTGAAATCAATGCAGCAAGGAGCCAAAATGGACACAGAATTTGTAGACTGAAGCAACTGGGTGTTACAAAAGTGCAGAGGGACCCAGAAAATAGCCACACATTCACTTGCTTCCTGTGTTTGCTCCTTTGAAGTTTGAAGGATGAACAATCTTGCCAGAGTCCCTACATATGCACACACAAAAATGCATCTGTTTACATCTAACTTAAGATGCAACACAGTCATCTCACAATCCTGATCCAACTCCTCTATGGAGGTTGTCAGTAAGACAAGTGCATTGGACAAAAGCCCATTTTGTCTGGAAAACAGGGAAAGCCAAGTTATGTCTAAAACATGCTTTCTGAACTCCTACTACGTGCCAGGCTCAGGCCTAGGAACTCGGAATATAAAGATGCGTTAGGCAGCCCTTGCCTTTGAGGATCTCTATATAACGGGGGCCAGAGAGTAACACAAACAATACACTGTGATGAGCAGAAATAGCCCCAACTCGGATGGGTCTCCTTGCAAGGCAATTCATATGTATTCATCGTGTACTCTACTCAAAGACTAAAATTATTCCATTATTCCCAAGAACTTGCGAAAGGAGGAAAGGGGTTCATCCTAACAAGCAAGGATGCCCTCTGCTGCCCGGCTTCGCGCTGGTCGCTGAGGCGAGCTTGGGGGTAGGTCAGAGCCGATCCTGCCCTCAGGGAGCTCCCAGTCTGCGAGAGACAGGCAAGTGCCGCACCCAGGCTGCATCGACAACCGCGGGATGCGGGGCTCTGAGCGGGGCGCCGGGGCCGGGAAGCTAGCTCGTGCGCGCTCGGGACAGAGAGCAGGGGGGCAGATACGATGCTCCACAAGAGCACCAGACAGGAGTTGGGGTAAGTTCGGGGTCCAGGCCCCGAAGCGCCCCGGCAACCAGCTGATTGCCCGAGGGGCTGCCTAAGCGAGCGCCTCAGAGCCCCCAACTCTGGGTTTCCCCAGTTCCTGGGCCCGGGCTCCGGGTTCCCGGTTCCTCCACACGCCGCCCGGCCCGACAGACAGTTCTCCCTCAGTCAGTCCCAGGATCTTTGGGCCGCTCGGCTCGCTGCGAGAAATGAGCCGCCCGGCCAGCCCTGGCCAGCGTAGGCCAGGCCACTCCAGCGCTGGTCACCCCGCCACTCACCAGGTCGGGCAGTCAAACAGCGGGAGGCTGGAGCCGGAGTTCGCGGCTGCCGCCATCTTGCTTCTCCCCCTCCCATTTGGCGGGCCTGAAGCACGCCGGGAAACTGGAAGACCCAGAGGAGAGAGGCGGCTTCCCATCAGCCTGTGCGTATGCGCGCGCGCGCCCACCCACGCACGCATGGACGCGCAGAAGCACAGGGCGCTTCTAGTAGTGGGGGGAACTGGGGTAGGGTTTTGAGGTCTTTTTCAGTGCTTGATAGTTCGCTTTTTACAGAGGTCAGGGTTTTCCTTGGCCGGGAGTTGTTTGAGGAAAATGGGCTCGTAAGGAGGGGTTCTGTTTCCCTCTACGTTCTTTTTGCAAACACGCTCCCAGGCTCTAAAATGTTGCGACTCCACCCTTGCTCTGGGCCTGCCCCCTCAGCGTTTCGACCCCAGTCTGGAGAGAAGCTAGAGGGTAGAGCTCAGAGATTGGAAAAACTCCAACTTTTCTGTTTCTCTTTTTCCGGTCCTTCTGCGTAGAGCTGCATGCACCGTACTCCCTTCCCCATTGTAACCCAAATCCGGCACTTGAGAGCTTCAGTTAGATTATCTGGGAAGCTACCTTTGGGGGTCATCTAAACTCTGGACAAACAGGAGCCAGGGACGGATCCAACCAGATGGCAGGCGTCCAGATCTTCAGTGTGCATGAATGAAATGGTTAATCAAGTTGAGGCCCCTTTGGATTTTAAAACTTTGGTCATAGTGACTAGATAGTGTAAGGAAGAATTAGGATTCAGGCCTGCTTTAGGCCAACAGCTGGGTGAAAGAGACCAGCAGCAGGTCCTCTGGTTGTAATGGCTTATGTCTATTGAGTGCTTACTTATCTGGGCAAGTATATAGTTTCTATGAATCATCTCATTTAATTCTCACAACTCTCTTGAAATAGGTATTATGATTCCTGAGGGGTGGGTCAGAGAGATTGAGCTACCCAGCCTCACCCTAGAACAAGTGGTGAGTGGGATTCAGATCTAAATCAGTGTGATGCCAAAGCCCATGCTCTTTAATCATCGCTATCTGTCACATTTTGATGTTGGTGTGATCATATTAGCATGCAACTAAAGCCCAACACTTTTTCACTTTTGTAGAAAACATGGGAGGATTATCTGACCTTTTTTTTTCTTTCTTTCTTTTAAGGAAACCGAATGCAAAATTATTGTTCACCCATAAAGAGGCACTGACTGCACAGCAAGTTATCTCCTTCTATGGTGGAGTTATTTCTTTTCTTGATTGCTTGCTACTGGTCCTCTAGATTTTAAATCGAACATCAGCCTGTTCAAAAGAGTTTGCCCTTGGTGACATCTCTAGGCATCAAGATTTAGCTGCAGCATAATATTAACTTAGAATTTAAAACGATCAACTCTTGGGCAGGAGGATCACATTTTCCCCTGGTCTTCAAATGCACAGTAAACTCATCCAGCAAGGATGTTAACTGATCAGATCACTTTTTTTTTTTTTTGGCTGTGCCTCGGGGCTTGCAAGATCTTCTTTCCCGGACCAGTGATTGAACCCACCCCTAGGCAGTGAAAGCGCTGAGTCCTAACCACTGGACTGCCACGGAATTCCCTCAGATCACTTATCACACAAACTGGTTAATATCCTACTTTCCAGCTTTGTGATTCCAAAAATAGACTAGGCTGATAGCTCTAAACTTGGTTTCAGGAAAACAGGCTATAGCTTCCTCCTTTGAGCACAAGGACTTGATTCTTAAAAAAGAATTAAATAGTTTCAAGTGTTTCGAGTGTAACAGAAAGGAGCAAGGTGCTTGTGTCTACAGAGATTGTGTGGGCCTTTAAGGTCCCATGCCCTTTTCAGGCATGAAGAGGTATTGAAGCCATGTCTAACTATCAGGGACCTAATACCATCTTATGTCAGCTTTGCCTTTCAATTTCTCAGCTTCTGTGGGTGTTCTATTATTTAATCCATTATAATGCTGAATGTACACCCAAGAAACCTAAGCTATATTCTTACCCCTATAATTTTTTATTCCTTGGCCATGTTCCCTGTTTCCAGCATAGCCGATATTCACACTGACCTCTGATGTAATGGCACCTTACACTTTCCTGGGCCTTATAAAGCAAAATGCTCTTTGGGCACCAATGATGTCAATAGAGATCAGCAAACTGGAGGACAGCAGTCTAGGACATGAACCTTTTGAAATGTAAAGACTGATGGGCTAGCTGCCTTTGGATTTTGGTATCTCAACAAAGACATTAATTTCTTAGACTTTGAGACTTCCTTAGAATAGAATCTAAAGACATAAGGAGCATACTGATATCAAAAAACTTCTTAGAACATCTTTTATATATGAGTGATCAAATGGAGACACTGAAAAAATTGTGTGTTTGTGTAGAGATGGTACAGCAGGAGACTTCATTTAGCAGGGTGGTGAATGAAAAGTTTACAAGGTGCCAACAAAAGAAAAGATATTCATGAAAACTGAATAGAAATTCCCATTACTCCGCATTGTTAAAGCTTCATGAAAGACGTGGTGAGCAGGATAGTTTGTATCAGTGATGAATGGAGACAGTGTATAGTGTCTAAAGGTGTGGTTTTGAAGTCTGTGTGCTTGAGATCAAATCCTGGCTCCACTGCTCCTAAACTGTGTGCCCTTGGCCAGGTCGCTTACTTACTATGCCTCGGTTTCCTAATCCATAAAAAGAGGACGAGAAAAATATATCTCCTCGATAGTTTTGTGAGTGTAAGATGATAAATGTAAAACATTCAGCATAGTAAATTGCTTGTAGCAAGGGCTCCAGTATTACCCCACAAATGACCATTCACATACAGAGCACTTCCTCAAGCCTCTAATTTCCTGCAGTATACTGCCATTCCTGGCCTCAGCTTCTTCAGTTGTAAAGTGATGCAGCTTTATAGATGAGTGGTTCAGATATTCGAGATGTCATGGACCAGGGGAAAATAAGTATTACAGGGGTGTCAACTTTTATTTTGCCAACTGAGATTTTTAAATGAAGACTGTCACCTAACATCACCACCTTTTCATAATCTTTTTAAAAAGTGAGAAGGCCATTAGCTCAGATTCAAAGATGGTACTTTAAAAAGCCCACTATGTTATTTTTCTCATTTCTCCATGGACTGTAAAAACTTGGTCCTTAATCAGAGTCCCACATTAAAAATTCTATTATTTCAAGTTTATCTTTTAAAAATTAAGTAGTATATTGTTAATCAAATTTCATTTTGGATACGTATTAAAACGAACTACTCGGCCTAAAAGCAGGATCAAGGGTTGGAATTAAAACCTTTCAAGCTATTTCCTGGCTAAATGGAGATTCTAAAGTAGTAGATGTAATTCATAGTACTGGAAAGCCATACTGAAAAATTCCTTGAAACCTAGGGATACGCTAAATATGCTTAGAAAAGGGAGGAAGCAGGTGATTTCTAGCCCTAGGAAACAGGATAGAATGAAATCTGAGTGAGGTTCTGGTCTGCATTTAGTGACCAAAAGCAAAAGCTTCATTCCCATGACTGAGAACTGCCCCTGAACAAAAGAAGGGGGGAAAACCCAAAAAACAAAAAAACTGAATGGAGGAGGCTCGGTATGTTTTAGTTTGCACTGACTGAAGCATGATTTCATTTTGATATTTTTTCCCCAGTGGTGCAAGGCAGCGTATCACCACCCCTTAACAAAACAAAACAAAACCTACCCAGGGAGCATTGGTCTAGCAGCTAGCAAGTTCTTGTTCTGGAACATTCGCAGAGGAAGTGGCCAGCATGACACCTCTACTTTACCCTATACTACAGTACTACTGTTTTAATTCACTTGAAGAGAAAATATTCTATAAAGAAAGGAGAAAGAAAGAGAAAAGGAAAGGAATACAGAGACAAACATACAGTTGGTATGTTCAGACCACATCCCTATGGTCTTTATAATCAAAGAATTTTATAGCTTTAAGAGAACTACTGAGGAAACTAGGGGCCTATGGGTTAAATAACTTGTCCAAATACCTGCAGCAAGTTAATGACAGAGCTAAGATTCCCCAGGCCTTCTGTACCCCAGTCTAGTTTTTGACCTCCAAACCAATGGTTTTCAACCATGGTTATACCTGAGAATTATCTGGAGCTTTTAGAAGTCTCTATACCCAGGCTATAACCCAAACTAACTAAATTAGAATCTTGTGGCACGGTCACCTAGGTATCAGTATATTTTTAGTTTCTAATGTGAAGCCATGGTTAAGAGCCACTGCCCTAAACCATGGTGCCCTAAAGGTGGACAAAGCACAGTCAAGGAGGATTCTGTGAACAGGTTTGTTAGGACCACTTAGCAGAACCTCTTGGTGACTACTACAAATTCCAGGCCATTGAAATTCTAGGCCAAGGTCATATTTGCTACCCATGACTACTATTACCACCACCATTGGATAACACAGAACAGAACTATGGTGGCTTCATTTTACCCAAACTGAAAGGTTTCGTGTTTTTTTGTTTGTTTGTTTGGTATTTTTTAACAGTCAAGACTTTTTTCTTGCCTGGAATGTTACAAATGATGTATTCAAGTCCAACCGTAATTTAGAGCTGAAGGGGCAGTGATTGTATAACCAAGGAATTACCTCTGAAGCTGCTGCTTGGGCCACTTGATGCCCCAATAGCTCTATCCTGTTCCTCAAGGAAAGGACCTATTCCACCCCTAAACCAATCCTCACCTGATCTCCAGTCTTCTTGCAGGTCTCAATTTTTCTCTGGACAGCACATTACCCAATATCTACTGCATCAGGATGTTAACTCATAAAAACTTACTACAAAAGCTTTTCAAATGTTTATTTGCCTTATGTGGGTGGAACGCTGCAAGAGTGCAAAGAAACTTATGCATTTAGCCCTGTTTCCCTGCTGTTCACATTAGTTTAGTAAAAGAAGATTAAGTAACATTAAAGGGAATGGAAGAAATAAGTATAAATATATCCAGGGTAGTGAGATCCTCTGATTCACTAAAGGATGAACTGAAATCGTTGGCCCAATTCACATTTATGTGAGAGCCTAGAGAAATTACTTTCCTTTTAACTTCCCTACACTTGTGAAAAAGGGGAGTGGACAACATTTATGTTACAAGACAGCAATCTTTTATTGAAACATTTTTTGTCTAAAACTATGCATGGAGAGATTAATCTCTTGTTCATAAATTAGGATAAGTCTAACATCACTATTCCAAACCAGTATTATTTACAAAAAAGAACCTTTGCTTTATCGCCAGGTTCACAGGACTAAATTTTAAACCAACTTCAGTCTAGCTTTTAAAATCTTCCTGCCATCAAATGCCCAGCAAACCTTATTAGGGTATGGGGCAGCCTTTTGATGGCAACATTCATCATTTACCAGGAGTGCAGAACCACAACTGAGCAACAACAACAAAAGATTAAATCATTCCAAACAATTCCTATTTGCTCTCCAGAAGAACGCTTTGTCTAATTCTCCCCTTCTATACAGACAGGTGGGAGAGGAACCCCACAGAGAATCATAATGTTAATTAAACTCTTCAAAAAGTGAACAAGATCATTTAGTGTATATATGGATGAATTGCAGTCGATGACACTAGCAGATAATAAACTTAAACCCAGATTAACACACACCCCAACAGCTGGCCAGCTCAAATAGTTACTTCTCATTTAATCTGGATCTGTGCAATTTTTTATTCTCTAGTTAAATACATTGCCAAAACCTTTCAAAGCATATAGGGGGCAGGCTTCTAGAAATTCAAACAAATATTAAATAATAAAAAATGCTGGCTTATTATACAGTTTCTGACAGACTCCAATACGCTGGGTGACAGAAAGTAATTCTATCTCAGTTGCTAGTAAAAAGGTAAATCTTGTATGTACATAGACAATATTACAAGACTATAGTGTTACCTACCAAAACAAGAATATCTAGAATGTAATTTTCAGTAAACACTTGGGACGAAGGGCAATCAGAGTATAAGAGAAAGCAAAATCCACATAAATTAATTCTTAATTTGAGAAATCAATAAAATGTATACATAAGTTGATAAATACTGTCTCCACAGGTCACTAATTCCAAGGACTAGTTAGTAGTTAGTTTCTAACTAAATTATTACAGGACATTCTGGTGTATTCTGTCTTCTTGTGATCAGTTTGTTCTGGCAAGACTCCAGCAAGCACTTGCCCTTGAAAACAGCTCAGCAGGAGAAGGCTCGGAGGCAATCACTTCATTTATTAACTAGCCACAAAATAAGTCCCAAGATTACAATAATCACTGACAGGACAAGCACCAGGATACAGATCTTCTTGCGAGATTTTTTCTGAGGAGAGAAATATGTAAAGACGACACTCATGAAACAAGTAAAAAATGTTTCAATCTAAGACCCCAAGAGTGCTTCATCAATCTGCCTCCTGGTAATTCAAAATTAACTCTATCCATGTATGACTATGCGGACACCTTCTCAAAAATCTCAAATTACCAGTGCTAGGCAGCAGCGCAAGTTCTAATTCCAGGCTCCCAAATACAATTTTGCAAAGGAACTGTTTATACGTATGTTGCTAGGCATTATTTGCAATAAAATAAGTTATCCATACATGTGTATTTTAATAAAGGTTTTATACCTAGTATAAAATTTTGTTCACTGTAAAATTATGTTCACTGTAAAAACTACACACGAGCAGAAGAGAAAATAATCACCCACAGATAATAAAACAGTTGACATTTTGATTGTATTTCCTTCTGATCTTTTATCCATGCATGTTGTTATCTGACATAATTGGGACCATACTGTATGATGTTTGATGTTTTTATCACTTAATACATTAGCATAAAAATTCTGATATTATAAACTCTTCATAAACATCTTTTAATTCCCACATAACATTGAGTGGATGTATATAATTTACTTAATTGTTCCTTTACCGTTGGATATTAAAGTCATCACTCAGTTTTAAAGGGAAACACTATTATTAAATATGAATTTCTTTAAGAACAGTCCCAGGTGAAATACAGCTATCTTAGGAACATGGTAACTGACTGAATGCTATTTATTTCTAAAAAGCCATGCAACACCAAATTGAGGAGAAATGAGAGAGACCTCATTCACAATATTTGTAAACTGAGGTAAAGACCCAGATAAAAGTCATAAAACTATAGTTTCAACTCATATGTAGAAAAATATCACTTTACAGAAAGTGGAACAATTAACCCCTATTTATTCATACGAAATAACTCCAAAATGATAAGCCCCTATTAATTCATAAATAGCTGTCGGAGTTGATTCTTTGTCCATCCTCTGTGGCAACAGTCAACATATCTGCAAAGTTCTACTTTGTACCTATTACTATCCTAATTGAAACAAACTTCAGCTGTTTAGGTTATAAACGTAGGCTTATACCAGATTAGGTATCATGCTAGCTTACATGGTTAGCTTTGCAGCTAAGAGGCTTCTATGTCAGTTTATTCAAAGTTTGATGCCTTTTTGTAGATCTCTCTGCAAAGAAAAATACTAAAAGTGGAGCTAGGACTGCAATTATGACTACCTGTCTCCAGCTTAAGTCTAAGCAAAAGGCTGCAGCTGCTCTCAAAAAGTCTACAGCACACAGTGACTTTCTTTAGTACCTGCTTTTACCTGATAGTAAGCAGCTCGCTGTAACTGATCAGTGGCTCTTTCTACATGCACCTCTGAGCTTTCCACATTGGCTTCTATGCTGTCTGCAAAAAAGAAGGGCAGTGGATGTTTTACCACACTCAGATGTCTCAAGACTGCAAACTGAAGACAATTATGATGCTGTGGGTCCTGGTTCATCACCATCACTCCAACTATCCAGGCATGAAATCAAAAGTTACTAACTCCATAAGAGAATAGCCCTATTCTTTGGAAATAAATACTGGGGTGGAGGGTTATGAAGTATATAACTCACCCACAAATGGTTCAGAAAAAAATCAGGTATATACATAGAGTGAGAAAGAGGGCAAATAAAAAGCAAGTGGGGCAGAACGTTAACAAGAGGTAAATCTGGGTAAAGTTTATAAAGGAGTTCCTTATTTTTTATTTATTTAATTTATTTATTTTTGGCTGTGTTGGGTCTTTGTTGCTGCGCACAGGCTTTTCCTAATTGTGGCGAGTGAGGGCTACTCTTCGTTGCACAAGCTTCTCACTGCAGTGGCTTCTCTTGTTGCGGAGCAGGGGCTCTAGGCACGTGGGCTCAGTAGTTGTGGCTCACGGGCTCTAGAGCGCAGGTTCAGTAGTTGTGGCGCACGGGCTTAGTTTCTCCACAGCACATGGGATCTTCCCAGACAAGGGCTCGAACCCATGTCCCCTGCATTGGCAGGCGGATTCTTAACCACTGAGCCACCAGTGAAGCCCAAGGAGTTCCTTATTATTTTCATTTTTGCAACTTTTTATAAACTTGAAACTATTTCCAAATAAAAAGCTTTAAAAAAAAGGGTTTCTAAGCCCATAGTTGTGCAAGTTTCTGGAGATAAAAACTGGGAAGCTGGGCTTCTCTGGTGGCGCAGTGGTTGAGAGTCCGCCTGCCGATGCAGGGGACACGGGTTCGTGCCCTGGTCCGGGAAGATCCCACATGCCATGGAGCGGCTGGGCCCGTGAGCCATGGCTGCTGAGCCTGTGCGTCTGGAGCCTGTGCTCCGCAGTGGGAGAGGCCGCAGCGGTGAGAGGCCTGCGTACCGCAAAAAAAAAAAAAAAAAAAAAAAAAAAAAAAAAAAAACTGGGAAGCTGACAGGTAATATTTCCCTAAACAGCCAAAGACTTACCAAGAGGCTATGGCAAGTGAATGGAGCTGACTATTCATGGAAGCCTCATTTTAACTTACACATTTGACAACATAAGAAAATTGCTAAGAAAATGATTTTTAAATGGTATTCCAAAATTCCTAAGACACATCTTACTGACTTCTTTGCACACAAATACTGTCAACTCACCTTCATGTTAAAGGTATCAATAATACATACCAATGAGATCACCTTGGTCATGGATCATCATTGCCAAATCTTTAAATATCTGATTGACATCCAAAATATCAGCCTAAGGAACACAAAAAAACAATTAACATTAAGCAACATGTTAGAAGATTCATTTCCTCCACTTACCTAAAGTTTTGTCTAGTAACAACACGTGTGTTTTTAAAGCTTATAAATCATGTTTTCTCCATAAACAGAAAATGAAAAATAGTTAATTATTAACATCTACTAAATGACTACTATGTGCCAAGCACTATACCAGGTAGGTAATTAAAAGCACAGTCTCTCGGAGCCTGACTGTCAGCTACAGAGGACTGTTAGTCCTCCAGTTTTGTTGTCCAACCTTAAATTAAGAACTTCTCTGGACCTCCCCTCTAAAATGTGGACGATGACAGTACCCATCTCATAGGGTTTTCAGAAGTACTAAATAAAAAGTTCTTAGAACTGTGAAATAACCACTTCATAAGGGTCAGCTATTATTAACTATTACTTAATTGGTCCTCATGACAACCCAATGAGACATGTATTATCCCCATTCTACAGAAGAGAAAATCATGGCTCAAAGGGGTTTAATGACTTGTCCCAAGGTCTCACAGCTGGCAAGTGGCAGAACTGAGAATTAAAAGTTCATGATCTTTTGTTACTATGCCTCCTTGATACTTGAATTAATCATTCAGTAACTCTATGAATTAAGTATCTTTGAGGATAATGAGGCTCAGAGAGGTTATGTAACTTGTCTAGTCATACAACTCGTCAGTGAGGAAACTAAGCATTGCAGCCAGGATTATATCCCTAAAGCCCACGCTCTTTCAAAGTGTACTGCCTCTCAGAATGCTATAATAAAAAATGATGCCTTCAAAGCAATGACTTCCTAATCATAACCTGCAAGAATAGTTCTTGCCAGAACCTCAATTACTTGCTAAGAGTCTACTATAGTTGGGAGAGTCTGCTAATTGCTGTGAATATAAAAGGGCTTAATATTAGCTAACAGGGCGGGGGGGGGGGGCGGGGGGAGGGATCAGTATACAATAAGATAAATAAGAAGAAAGGGTGTTACATGGTAAATGACTAATAAATGGTATAGGAAGTCTAGCAGAGGAGGAAGACTATGGCAGAAGAGGTAGGACTTGAGTTGTGCCTTACAGCAAAAGAGAAGCTATATACACAGAAAGGTAACTGGGTTAAAGAACAAACAGCCCAGTTTGGCTATAACATAAGGTGTGATATTGTGATTCATAATAAGAAATATATATTTGGTCTCTGTCCCATTCCCAGCACAGAGCTTCTAAAAACTTTAGAATTTTCTAAGTGATAAATGAGATAAAGATGTCTTTTTCTATTCATAACAAGCCCTTTTCAACCACTCCTAGGTTTATGTTAATGGCTTGACTTTTGGAAAACCAGTAAGGATTGGGGCTGGTTGCCAGGGGAACCAACTTGATGATTAGATGGTTGGAACTCTCAGCCCCAATCCTGACCTCTGGGGAGGGGAGGAGGGCTCAAGGTTAAATCAACCACCAAGGGCCAATTATTTAATCAATCATGCCCATGTAACCACAGGGTTCAGAGTTTCTTGGTTGGTGAACACATGGAGATTTGGGGAGAGTGGTGTGCCTGGAGAGGGCATGGAAGCTCTGTACCCCTTCCCACATACTTTGCCCCATACATCTCTTCCATATGGCTGTTCCTGAGCTGTAGCCTTTTATAATATACCGGTAATCTAGTGAGTAAACTGTTTTCTTGAGTTCTGTGAGCAGCTCTAGCAAATTAATCAAACCCAAGGACGGGGTCGTGAGAACCTCCGGTTTCCAGCCTGTCAGTCAGAAGCACAGGTGACGACCTGCATTTGGGAGTGGCATCTGAAGTCACAGGGAGGGGGGTCAGTCTTGTGGGATCTGAGGCTAACTCCAGGGAGATAGTGTCAGAGTTGAGTTGAATTGCAGGACATCCCGATGGTGTGGCAGAGCTGCTTGATGTGGGAATAAGCCCACACATCTAGGGGCCAGGAGTGTCAGCAGTGTAGTGTGACAGCAGAAGAGGCACACAGGAGTGTGATGCCTCACCATTAGCATGGGGTTTGTATGTTAGATGCAGGAAATGACTGGACATGAAAATCCAGCCCCGGCTAAGGAATTTGGCCTTAATTCTGTTGAATGAAGTGCCCATTACACTCCTGACATCTACTACATTACATTCTTCTCCTTAGCTCCATATATCTCACTCTACTCCCTGCTATAACAGGATTTCTCATGTTAAAGAACCAAGTCAATGATTAGTAGCAATAGGTGAAACAGAGAAAAGACATGACATTTTTGAAGGTGAAACAGAGAAAAGACACGACATTTTTTTTTTTTTTTTTTTTTTTGCAATACGTGGGCCTCTCACTGTTGTGGCCTCTCCTGTTGCAGAGCACAGGCTCCGGATGCACAGGCTCAGCGGCCATGGCTCACGGGCCCAGCCGCTCCGCGGCATGTGGGATCTTCCCAGACCAGGGCACGAACCCATGTCCCCTGCATCGGCAGGCGGACTCTCAACCACTGCACCACCAGGGAAGCCCAAGACATGACATTTTTGAAGGTAATAATCAAACTTGAGGATGAGCTGTCCCATCAAAAAAACTGACACTGATGGGCTCTAGGGCAGTGGGGCTCAACCTCGACTGCACATTGTAATCACCTGCGAAGTTTGTAAGGGAAAAAGTGTCCACGGCCAGGGCCTCTTGTGGATGTTTGCCCATTTTTAATCTATGAAATAGGCAAATCATATAGTCCAAACATAGTAATTGGTAGTGGAGGAGGAGAGCTGGGGAATTTAAAAAAAAATCTCCAAGTGATTCTAAAGTGCAGTCATGGTTCAGAACGACTGCCACAGATGAAGGTCAAGGAGGAGCTCAAAGTTTCTCCTCTCTCAACCCTCCCCTCCCCACTGCCTCCGCGGATGGCAGTTTTCTATCCCCATGGAGGAGAAAAGTACTCAGGTTTAAGGATATCTTACTGGTCACTGTACAAGATTAAAGTTGGGAACTAAGGTAAGAGAGGCCTCAAGACCGCTCTCTCAACCCCTACCTCAAAAACTCTTCCTATTTCTCTGACTCACTGACGTGATATCCAAAACTTGGGAGTGGACTTTGGGATACACAAAAATGGAGCAAACCTTTTTGGCCTATCTTTATTCTGGGCTATTCAGACTAAGCAAAGGGCTCTCCATAGAGCCCTACCTAACCTAGAGGTTGGCATTGAGGTTTGGGGACAAAGTCTTTTTTTTTTTTTTTTTTTTTTTTTTTTTTTTTTCGGTATGCGGGCCTCTCACTGTTGTGGCCTCTCCCGTTGCGGAGCGCAGGCTCAGCGGCCATGGCTCACGGGCCCATCCGCTCCGCGGCATGTGGGATCTTCCCGGACCGGGGCAGGAACCGGTGTCCCCTGCATTGGCAGGCGGACTCTCAACCACTGCGCCACCAGGGAAGCCCTGGGGACAAAGTCTTAATGAGCAATAAAATATTTGTTGGCCTTGCTCTGTTCTCTATGCATAGTCTCATGGAGTCCATATAAGATACAGTAACTGAGGAGAGGATTCGGGTATTCTCAGGTGCCATGGCCTATACCAACAAAAGGGTAGTTCAAATTCACCGTGATTACACTGAGACATAATATGTCTCATTAGCCATACAACAACTCATTTCATCCTTTTTCATAATCACTGCGAGAAAAACCAGGTAAATTAAGAGACTGCATCTACATTGAGTCAAACAAAAAACATGACTTGGCTCTCACCTCCAGCTGCCGAATTGCCGTTTCCCTCTCTTTAATAAGTTCCAAATCCTGTTCAGTGATGGCCACCTCATCCTCCTGGCTCTGCATCTGGTTCCACTCCTCATGGCTGCAGGGAGACAAGCACACTAGTTGACTCCTCCTCTCTAAGGTGTGCATAAGACATACCTTCATCACCTCTGCTGCCAGCAGAGCCTGCCCAAAGACAGTACCAGGGCTCCAACTCCTCTGGTATCAATACAAGTGTCAGAGGCCACATTCTTCACATCCAGAGGCAAAGAGTTGGTAATACCAAGAAAACAAAGTCTCAGCTTTCCTGGGCAAAACTAAGAGGAAGCAGAATTATAAGGGATGGGACTCCTTGCTGTTTCCCTTCAGGGGTACACTCTACAATCTTGCTAGGGCTTGCTAGACAGAAGTGGGCAGAGATTTGAAATCAACAAAGGCCCATTCTCTCCCAGGGCACTCTCAAAGTGCAAGCTGTATTGGTATCTCGGGTACTAGACAGGTGGAGGAGAGCAGGTTAAGTGACCTGTCAGTGCTTCACCAATTAGTCCGATAGAATCACATCCCCTGGTTTTCGAGAATCTCTTTGAGGTTATGCTTTAGGTTAAATGTCTCTTAACAGAAAGCCAAAGTAAAAAGCTAGTGAAATGTTATAACCCTTCTTTTCAGGTACCATATTTAAAAGAAACGCATACGACATCTTATACTAGAAATGTAACACTTTGAAAATTCAGTATTAAGCATTTTCCAACAGTACACATAAATCACAAATCATCTCCACAATAATTAAAGAATTTCCTCCATGTCCTGGAGATACAAAACTGAATAAGACAGCACCCCAGGCCTTTGAGGTGCTCACAGTATAGTGGGGGGGAGATAGATACATACCTATAAGAAAACATTTTATGTTCTCAACTAATACCATCAGTACATTTTTATGGAATTAGTTAATTCAGTTTGGAGAAGTTAAGAAAGGAGATGTTCTTCAGATACAAATTATTTGCTTTTTCTTTTAATACTCCTAGAAGGATGGGTTGCCTACATTTTAGGGATGAGTAAACACTGACCCAAGAACTTTGAAGAATTTAAATCTGAATTTGAGGTAAAATTATTTAGACCTCCAAATCCGTAGATTTGGGGGCTCATACTTATTCTTATTGAGCCACACCCTCTCCTCAACACATAGACATCAGAGATTTCTTGAAAGTTTTTTATTCACTTTGAAATTATTCCTTCCATAATTCAAAGATCTTGGAAAAGCCCACAGTTTTGACTTTTTTATTTGATGGATTATAAATTACCTACTCCAGGACTCCCTTTCTTTTTCCTCCTTTTTTCTCATTGATTTTTAAAATTAAAATTAAGTATAAAGTATAAAATCCCATCTCAACTCTCTACATTAGAATAATTCCTTTACCTGTCAAATGAGACGAGCTGCTCCTCTCTTTGCCTCTCCTCCACCTAGAAAGCAGATGGCATTATTGCTGCTGTTATCCAGAAACATGTCACAGACAGACAGACAGACAGACACACACACACACACACACACACACACACAATGGCTTCCTTTAGCTACAGTATAAAGAAGTAACATCCCTTGGCTCCAACAGAGTCTGTAAGATGACACAGGGCTCTGGCAATCTGACTGGACCAGGAAATGGGTGTGAAGTAGTTGAAAGCAAATCTGCATTCCAATTTGGATTCAGAACAGAAACCATACTAAGTAGGACGGAGAAAACATGGATAGGAGAAAGGAATAAAAATTAATAATAATGATAACCTATCTTAAAATTTGGAGGCAGGTGGATTAAGGGAAGGAGTTGAAAATTTGCTAGGAAACAAATTTTCAGAACATGTGAAGATTTTTTTAAATGGACATTTAAAGCATATTAGGTACTAAAGTGGCAAACTGACTTTAAAAATCAGTCTAATTATGTATTACTTTTGTAATTTAACAACAAACTAAGAAAAAATGTTAAAAGAGCAATCTTTTCCTATTTTTAAAAAGCCATCCCTTTTTATGATAACAATAATTAAAAAGATAAGCAAAATAAAGAAAATTTCAAAATTCCACCCGCCCAGAGGAACACTGTGGGTTTTTTTAAAAAACATTTTTACTCTTTCCCCATATCAAGAAACAAAACAAGGGCTTCCCTGGTGGCACAGTGGTTAAGAATCTGCCTGCCAAGGCAGGGGACACGTGTTTGAGCCCTGGTCCAGAAAGATCCCACATGCCGCGGACCAACTAAGCCCGTGCACCACAACTACTGAGCCTGAGCTCTAGAGCCCACAAGCCACAACTGCTGAGCCTGTGTGCCACAACTACTGAAGCCCGCATGCCTAGAGCCCACACGCAGCAACAAAGACCCAATGCAGCCAAAAATAAATAAATTTAATAAATTTAAAAAAAAAGAAACAGAACACTGCTAGTGTCCTAAAGCCTACCTATGTGCCCTCCTCCAGTTACAATCACCTCCCTCTCCTTTAGAGCAACCATCATCCTGACTTTGTGATCATCATTTTCTTGTATTTTTTATATGTTTTTTAAAATTAATGTATTTATTTATTTTTGGTTGCCTTGGGTCTTCGTTGCTGTGCAACGAGCTTTCTCTAGCTGCGGCGAGCGGGAGCTATTCTTCATTGCAGTGCGCGGGCTTCTCATTGCAGTGACTTCTCTTGTTGCAAAGCATGGGCGCTAGGCGCAAGGGCTTCAGTAGTTGCGGTTCACGGGCTCTAGAGAGCAGGCTCAGTAGTTGTGGCGCATGGGCTTAGTTGCTCCGCAGCATGTGGGATCTTCCCGGACCAGGACTCGAACCTGTGTTCCCTTCATTGGCAGGTGGATTCTTAACCACTGCACCACCAGGGAAGCCCTATCTCTTCTACTGTTAATCGACATTTGGATGTTTCCGATTTTTGAGTACTACAAACAATGCTGCTATGAACATTCCTGTACATATACCCTGGTACAGACTTACAGTGTTCTCTAGCATAGAACTGCTGGGTCATAAGGTGTGCATGTGTTCTGAAGTTGCAGCCAGAATGTTTTCCAGTGGTTGTTCCAACTCATACTACCACTGGCCAGATAGGGAAGTTCCTGTGCATCATATCCATGGCAACAACCCTCCCTGTTCACAGAATTTTAAATTTCTGCCTTTTTTTTTTTTCTGCCCTTATTTTGGACATGAAATAGTATCTCAGGGTGGTTTTAATCTGTAATTCCATTGACTACTAAAAATGGTCCATTTGACCATTATTCAAAGCAATACTAAGATGTTATTTGCTTTTATCACTGTGTTGACAAAAACAAAGGTGGACAAAACTACCACTTGCACTTTAACACAAATCAAGGCAGTGGCACCAAACCATACTAGGAGTTTTCTATTCTTTATCACCACACATAGGGGGATAAAAGCCAGTTCGTCCTTAATGAAGCCATTAAATTTATTAATTAACTAAATCTCAGTACATGTCTCTTTTTTTTTTTTAGTACACGTCTTTTTAATATTCTGTATGATGAAATGGGAAGTATACATAAAGCCCTCCTGCTACAAACAGCAATACGATGTTTGTCTCCAGGAAAAGCACTTGTGTAATTGAGTTGCTGGGTGAACTAGCTACTATTTTTAGGGAATAGTATTTTTACTTATTCAATATAGTTTATACTTATATATAAAACTTTTAAAATATATAAACTTTTAATACAATTTGTGTATATACATATATATATGCATATATACACATATATATGTATACACAAACATATATTATATATGATATATATAAAAGAATAACTAACAATCTATGGTTACTCAGATGGGTATTCAAAAGACAAGGTCTTCAAGATAAACAATGTGAGCCTGTCACTTCAAGGAAAATAATGCACAGTGTTTGTTGCCAGTGATAAAAATCTAGCTTTCAAATAGAAAAAAAAAGAATTCTGGAAAACTTGTATCTACTGCTTGTGAACTTGAGAGATTCTCAATATTTAAAGACTTTTCTGGTCAAGCTGAAGATAATACATGATTTTTTTTTTTTTTTTTTTTTTTTTTTTGCGTTACATGGGCCTCTCACTGTTGTGGCCTCTCCCGTCGCGGAGCACAGGCTCAGCAGCCATGGCTCACGGGCCCAGCCGCTCCGCGGCACGTGGGATCTTCCCAGACTGGGGCACGAACCCGTGTCCCCTGCATCGGCAGGCAGACTCTCAACCCCTGTGCCACCAGGGAAGCCCTATACATGATTTTTTGATATTGTAAAATGAAATATATCAACATTTAGAAGACCTGCATAAGTCAGGGAACCAATATTTTCCAAATGATAAATACATGATGTTATAAAAATCATGCACGGATAAAAGATCCAATAAAAGCATAAGACAGACCAAGATTTTAATGCATCAGAGTATGAACAAGTCATTGACAATGGTTTTCGATTCCACAATGCAACTAAGTTTTGATGTAGTATCAAGGAAAAATATCAACAATGATCTGAAGAGGTTAATTAAAATACTCCTTCCTTTTCCAGTTACTTACCTCTGTGAGGCTGGATTTTCTTCAGATACCTCAACCAAAACAACATATCATAACAGACTGAATACAGAAGCAGGTATGAATATCTAGCTTCCTTCTGTCAAGCCAGATATTAAAAAGATTTGCAAAAATGAAAACAATGCCACTCTTCTCATTAAAACTTTTTTTATTGTTTTGGAAAAGTAGTATTAATTAAAATCTCATTTACATTTTTATGTTAGTATGTAATGGGTTTATTATTATTTGTAAATGAAATAATAAACGTTTTAAAAACTCAGTTTTAATTTCTAATACAATAGATATCATTCATACAAGCAAAAGCTCTTTGGGGTCCTTAATAATTTTTAAGAGTATAATGGGGCCCTGAAATCAAAAAGTTTAAGAAACTATTGTTCTGTTGGGTTGTGTCTTGTTCATATTGATTCCTGAGAATTCTTTATATATTCTCGATACCAGTCTTTTGTCAGTTGTACAAATAGCAGTATCTTCTCCCTGTTTGTGATTTGTCTTTTCACATATTTACCACTTTCTTTATTCTTACTCCTTTCTGCTTTTCAGGCTTACTATCTGGGATCACCTTCCTTCTGCCTGAAGTTCATTCTTTAGAATGTTCTTAAGTAAGGTGTGCTGATAGCAAACTCTCTTTTGACTGAAAACGTCTTTAATTAGCCCTCATTCTGGTTATCTATTTTCACTGGGTTTAGAATCCTAGGGAGGCAGTTATCGTCCTTCATAACATTAAAGACAACACTCTACTGGCTTCAAGTGTTGCTGTTGAGAAGTCTAACTATTGCACCTTTGAAGATATTCTATTGTTTCCCTGGCTTTTTTTTTTTTTTTTTTTTTGCGGTACGTGGGCCTCTTACTGCTGTGGCCTCTCCCGTTGCGGAGCACAAGCTCCGGATGCGCAGGCTCAGCAGCCATGGCTCACAGGCCCAGCCGCTCTGCGGCATGTGGGATCTTCCCGGACCGGGGCACGAACCCGTGTCCCCTGCATCGGCAGGCGGACTCTCAACCACTGTGCCACCAGGGAAGCCCTCCCGGGCTATTTTTATGATTTTCTCTTTGTCTTTGGTGTTCTGAAGTTTCTCTTTGATATACCTAGAATTAGAGTTTTTAAATTTATCCTTCTTGGGATTTGTTGGGGTTCTTGAAACTGTAGATTAGTGACTTTCATCAGTTCTGAAATATTACCAGCCATTCTCTCTTCAAATATGACTTCTGATCTATGTCTGCTCTACCCTCACTCTGTAACTCTAATTAAAACTATTATAGGAAAAAAAAAAAAAAAAAAAAAAACTATTATAGGGACTTCCCTGGTGGCACAGTGGTTAAGAATCCGTCTGCCAGTGCAGGGGACACGGGTTCGAGCCCTGGTCCAGTAAGATCCCACATGCCACGGAGCAACTAAGCCCGTTCGCCACAACTACTGAGCCTGCGCTCTAGAGCCTGCGAGCCACAACTACTGAGTCCATGTGCCATAACTACTGAAGCCCATGTGCCTAGAGCCCGCAACAAGAGAAGCCACCACAATGAGAAGCCCGCACACCACAATGAGTAGCCCCCACTCGCCACAACTAGAGAAAGCCCACGTGCAACAAAGACCCAACGCAGCCAAATATAAATAAATAAATTTATTTAAAAAAAAAACTATTTTAGATCCTTTTACTTCAGTCTCCATTTCTCATAACCTTTCTTCCCTATTTAACTTCTTAACCCTCTTGCTACATGCTGGATAATATTTTCTAACCTAGTTTCTAGTTAAACCACATACCCGTTAAGTTTTTAATTTCCACATTATATTTTTCAATTCTAGAAAATCTTTTGACTCTTTACAAAGCTTTTTGTAGTTTCCTTCTTCCTGCAGATGTGTTCAAGATCTTC
Organism: Phocoena sinus; assembly: GCF_008692025.1. Lineage (NCBI taxonomy): Eukaryota > Metazoa > Chordata > Mammalia > Artiodactyla > Phocoenidae > Phocoena > Phocoena sinus. Next base: position 21,845,840 of record NC_045763.1, on the reverse strand, counting down.
TATTTCTTTAAACCCAATAAGTATAGTTATCTTATAATTCTAATACATTAAGTCTTTATAGGTCTATTTCACCTCACTTTTGTTTCTACTAGTTTTTGTCCGGGGTTATTTGTTTATTTGTGTACCCTGGGCTGCTCATTACGCTTCAAAAATTATTTGAGGGTATTCTTTTAGGGCTAGGATAAAGGCCTTTAAACAGAAAGGATTTGTATTTGCTTCTGTCTGGCACGTAGGTACTCAACCAGACCAGGACTACTTGAAGCTTTAGGCTTTTGGACCATTCAGGTAGAATTTGGGCAGTAAATCTGCCTGAAGGTTACTTTGTGGTACAACTTACTGTCTGGATTTCTCCTCCCTCCTGCCATCCTCAGTGCTAATGCGATCTTTTTTGCAGTCTGCTAGGGGAAAGGAGGGCTTACTTTTCATTTTTTAGGGCCCAGTTTAATTTGAGGAGCACCTTCTTTTAGATTATCCACCATGCATGGATTCTTGGCTTTGACTTTTGTCCCCCTTCATGCCATGAGGACATCGAAACTGAATCTAAGTTGGCCCTCAGTAAATGTACTCAGTGGAAAAGCAGTTTCAGTGCTCTGCTTATGTCTATGGGTTCACACCTTCTCTTAGACTTTGACCTTAATATTTTCAGGGCTCTTAATATTTTTAAGAAATTGGGTTGTTAAAATCTAGTATTTGTTAATTCTTTTCAAAGAGAAGGCTAGTCCAAATAACCTAGCCTGCGATATTCTAGGAAACATGTTTTCTTTTTTTAAGTTTTTAACATAAGATCAACATGACAAGAAAAAAGGAAAAAGAAAATTACACACAATTCTACCTGTCACTTTTGTAAATCTTTGGGCACATTCTTTTCTAGTCTAGTGTACAAAGTGACCATATGTCCACTTTTTTTTTTTTAAACAAAGGGTAAACCAATCTGACATTTTCACAGCAGCTAATGTCTATGTTTATTATTTGGAGGGATAGTAAGCAAAGAAAATGGTCAAAATTTTTTTAAAAACTTAGGAAAGAACATCCTGAAATTTGCAAAGGTCTTCTTTTGGAAATAAACTTACAGAAAGACGAGATCCAGCTCTTGCTCTGGCAATACTCTCCTTTTCCTTTTCAGATACCCTTCTCTGCACAGCCTGGAAGTTGTTTAAGGCTGCAGAGAAGTCATTCATGAGACGTTCCTTCTGAAGTTTCTGCTGGCGCTAAGGAAATTAAATAAGAACTTGAAATTTCACATTAACCCAGAATCATTTGGTTTTAATTCCCATTAAAAGCAAAATTATACCTCCTACAGAGTTCCAACTAGGAAAATTACTATGAAATAGGCTCTTCCTTAAATTAATAAATTTGTCCTTTTCTAACTCAAATCCCTGGTTAATACTATAGGCCAAGTCAGAGTTTTCCTTCTTTCATTCTGACAAACCTGGGAATTGGGTATCATTTACCTGGTAAGGGAATCTCAGAGGGAGCCACAATTCAAAATGTTAGCTCCCAGGAGAATCTAAAAGCAGAATACCCAACAGAGATTGTTTTCTTGCTAAAATGTTAATACTGTATTCATCTATACTGAGTTCACAGCTTACCTGAAAACCATCATTTTCCTTCACACTGTAGTGAGGTTCAAAATCTTTGAGAACCTGAAAACTACTTTGTAGAGTTACAAGCTACCTTTACTAAGCTTACTGATGCTACGTCTCAAAAAACACATACTGAGAGCACTTGCTGGGTGCTGAGACCACAGAAGTAAAAAGTCACCCCTGACCTCAAACAGCTTATCATCTATTTGGAGATAAAGAATTTAGCTATACAAATAATTGCTATATTCAATTAGTACTATACAGAGTACTGTACACATTATACAGAGGCAAGTATGATCAGTAAGAATCTAAGTGATCAAAAGGCCTCCAGAGGAGGTGGGCACCGAAGGAAGAGTAAGGCATGAAGAGCAGAGAGAAGGGGTAAAGCGAATCCAGGCAAGGCAACAGTGTGAGCAAAGGCATGGTGGCAGAAATTTGCAGAGGATCTAGAAAAAGATAGTTTGGCTTGAACCAAAGGCTTTTTCACGAGCATAGCTAAAAGATAAAATTGGAAAAGGAGGAAAGGGGGTGGCCACGGCAGGTTTTAAATGCCAAGATAATGAGTTTGGGATTCAACCTCTATAGAACAAAGAGCAACGAAAATTTCTGTGTGGAGAACACGATGGGTACAAAATGATAACTTAGAAAAATTAGTCCGTGATGGTGATGGAATGGGAAAAAGAAACAAGTCAAAAAGATGACTGCAGGGCTTCCCTGGTGGCGCAGTGGTTGAGAATCTGCCTGCTAATGCAGGGGACACGGGTTCGAGCCCTGGTCTGGGAGGATCCCACATGCCGCGGAGCAACTAGGCCTATGAGCCACAAGTACTGAGCCTGCGCGTCTGGAGCCTGTGCTCCACAACAAGAGAGGCCGCGATAGTTAGAGGCCCGCGCACCGCAATGAAGAGTGGCCCCCGCTTGCCACAACTAGAGAAAGCCTTCGCACAGAAACGAAGACCTAACACAGCAAAAATAAATTAATTAATAAATCCCTACCCCCAACATCCAAAAAATAAAAATAAAAGAAGTTTTTAAAAAAAAAAAAAAAAAAAGATGACTGCAATAATCTAGATTTAAGGTTAGGAAGACTTGGTATCAGTAATGGGGACACAAAGAAATGAATCTAAGGAATATTATGTGACTGGCTGTGGGGAAAGGGGTATAAAGTCAAGGGATGACTCAAATTTCACACCTGGGAGAGTGATGGTAATACTGAAAAGCAAATTTAGATAAGGGACTTTTTATCCCTTTTCTTGGATTTTAATTTTTACATAAACATTATAACAATAGGGGGGGAAAACCCATCACTCCCCAATCTCACTATACAAAAGTACTATCATTAACATTTTCCATGTTACCATACTCTTCACAATTATGGTCTTTGTTATATAATACTCCATCAAGTTGATCTAGTAAATTTTAGGTAAACATTCCTTCTAGACTGTTCCACTTTTAACCATTATAAATAAAGCTAAAGTGAGCCCCATTGTAACAGCTAATATTTATACAGTGCTTATCATGTACCAGTACTGTTATAAGTACCTTATATAATAACTCATTTAATCCATACATCAACCTATAAATTAGGTACTCTTATAGTACCTATTTTACAGATCAGACAAATGAGGCACAGAGAGGTTAAGCAATTTGCCTATGATCACAGAGTAAATGGCAGGGGTAGAATTTAAATCCAGGAAATTTGGCTCCGGAGTACATAGTTGGTTTCTTTTTCTTAGAACGCAGACACATTTGCAGGAGTGGGAACATTAGGTCAAAAGGCACAAACTTTTTTATGACAATAAGCATTGTTAATCAGCTTAGTTAAGGGGTTTGGGTGAAACAGGAGGAATTCAGTATAAGACAACACATTAAATTTTAGATGAAGGCAGCATATTCAAGAGGAGATGTTAGAGCAGGAATTGGCAATATGGGCCAAATACTTAGAGGTTTAGGGGCTAGGGCTTGAAAAAGATCTGGGGATCACGTTCATAAAGGTGACAGGAAGCTCATAAAAGTACAGTAGAAAAGACTCCTGAGGGAGAAAGCATAGAGTAATAAAATTACAGGATCAATGGCAGAGCCTTGGGGCACACCCACTTCTAGGAAGATATAAAGTCAGAGAAGGAGGCTGAGACTCAACCTGGGGTAAGAGAAAATAGGCCAGAAAGGGATCACCAGAGTTGGGAGACATGAAAACTACTTTGTAGGCTTTACTACAGAGATCATGGAAAGAAGAAAGTTTCAGTGAAGACAGGATGGGCAAGAGGATCAAATGAAACAAAGAGAAGTGAATAAACTCAAAAAAGGCCACTGGATTTAGCAACTAGAAGATTACTGATGATAGCACGTAAGTATGAGAAAAATGCTGAGAGTAGGATGTGTGGTTTGATAGTCCAGTAACAAAAAGATGGGTGACAGGGCTAAGATTAATTAGACAAAGAAACAGTTGAAAGGGAAAAGAATATTCAGCACAATAGGAGGAAGGGAATCAAGGATTTGTATTTCACCAGAGAGAATATGTCTGTAGATTTATTTCATGTTCTTAATGATCCAAGAATGTGGATAGTCAAAGGGTGATTACATTAAGGTTACTACTTTGTAGCAGGATGACAAAAGCACCTAGTTTGGGTTCTTTTCTTTTGTGCAAGGGGATGCCAAAACTCCAAAGGCTGAACCGTATACTTCATTAAACGACTTGCCAGGAATGGGTTAAACTGATGATTTTCAAACTTTTTTGATGGAGACACAGAATAAGAATGTGACATCTTGACCTAGCACCATATATATACATATGTATGAAAGTTTCATTAACAGTATTTACCCTTATTACATGGTTACACACCCTGATATTTCTACTTTGTTTCATTTTTATAAATGATGATCACAACACACTAAAATTGTTTTATGTTCCAATAGTCACAGTGCACAGACAACCCGGGATAGGGAGGTGGTAGGCTTCATCTTTAGAGCCATCAGAGATAGGATACCACATTTTAAAAAATTCAATAATAAAAAGAAATGTAAGTTAAGTGCTCCCATGAATGGTACAGAAACTAAAAGCAAAATAGAATCATAATAGGCTAAGATAGATGGAGAAGGTTTTTGCCCTGGAAGAGAGAGGATTTGAGGCAGACCATGAATAATAGATTAAAAAGTCAAGCCACAATGGAGGGGGCACATCTGACTTCAGGAACGTCTGAAGAAAAGGCACGCATATCAAGGGAACAATGAATTCCAGTAAAAATTGTGTGTTTTTAAAGGATTTAAATGGCCACTGAAGAAAATGACTTAAATAGAGGAATCTATTTCCCTGAGCATTTCCTCAACCTGAAACCTATAAATGATTCATGATGCGACATGAAAGTGACTACAAAATATAAAAGACGTCTGCTTGAAATTTATAGATACAGGATACAAGAAAACTAGGATCAAGCCTGAAAGCATAAAGCTTCAGGTCAAACCCCAACAAGATGCAAACATGGATATTCTTCTCCAGTTAAACCCATTTTACTAATATATTATTACTAATAACAGCAGCCACTACCCATATTGAGTACCTACTAAATGCTAGGCACTTTGCAAGATCCGGTGCATACGTTCTTTCTGTTGTCACAAAAGACACTTATCCATTTTATGAATAAGGAAACTGAGGTTCAGAGAAGGTCTATCTAGAACCAAAGGCCAAGTTATTTTTGTTTCACACACTGCCTCTCCACAAAAACAAAGTCCTTTCTTATTAAAAAACAAGCCAAAACCCCACAAAATACCAACCTGTTCTGAAGTAGATAAAGGAAGGGGCAAGGACCCTAATTCCTTCAGTAATTCATTTGTTTCCTTGGCAAGCTGATTTGTAGAGTGCTGTAACTGTTGCCTAAGAGAGAAAAGATATGTTTTAGGATATTCTCACTTCTTGAGAGCTGTTGGTATCAGTTCGTTCTCATAGTGTCTCACAAAGCAGGGAATGAAAGGGCACTTGAAGAAATGGGTTCCCAGATGCCCAGGTTCACAACAAAATTCCGGAAATACTACCCAGTCACACTCACTGCAAGTCGTCTTCATGTTACTGAGTAGAAAGAACCTGCCTCAATGAAACCTGCTGACTGGGTATTTTAACTCCTCGGGGAGGTAGGAAAAGCATTCTCAGCAGTTCTGATAGAAGAAGAGCAACTGCCCCCACACCTCAACCTAAGAGTTTTAACAAACTGAACGCTCTCTCAAAACTCTTGTATTGATTTGCCCAGGAGTTCTGCATGGGTACTGTCTGTCACAGTCCACTGACTAGTGACAGAATCCAGGCACTGGAGGTTGGACGAAATGTGCATTAGAAGCACAGCTTCCACCCTAGGGAACAACCTCCAAAGATCTACTCCCACGCTCTTGCTTGAAGCTCATGCTTTTTCAGCTTTATCCTTGGCTCCCTACCTGTCCCTTAGGCCTGACTTTCTGGCTCTTCCCTCCAAAACAAAGAAGCCCTATACTGTGTAAAAAAATGTAACGAGCAGAGGGGGAAGGAAATTAAAGAGGGAAGAATGTGTGCTATATTAAGTGGGATTGAAAGGTAGCAGAAATACAAAAAAGGCTCCTTTAGTCATGGTTTCCTCTACTATCTGGCCATTTCTACAAAGGGTTTAAGGGAGGACAGGGAAACCACACCATTAATTACTAATGTTTTTTTCACTGCAAAGGGGCCTCCAAGATAAAAAAATAAAAATAAATAAATAAATAAAACAAGGGAGACAAAACAAACAAACAAACAAAACAACCCCAAGAGGGAAGTCAATCAGAAGCCTGAGCATCGCATAGAGTACTAACATACCCAGAGCTATCTCACATCTCCCTGGAAAAAGCTCAAAGTAGTAAGTCATTCTCTCACTTCACAATGTCTAGGACAGGAAACAAAGAATATTGTTCAGTGCGTGTTAAAGATGAAAACTAGAACTTCTAAAAGCAGAGATGGAGTCAAGAAGGACATAATAAAAAGAATCTATTCCACTATTCTCTCCCTCAGACTCTCCTCGGGTCATTCTGAATACATTTTTCTAATATGATAGACAGTTGGAAATCCAACCCGATTAGACGAGCGCTGTAGATCATCAGGAGGCCTCTGCCAACAAGGAAGCTCATTTAGGCAGAATGTAGTTTAAGAGTGGTAGGGATTCCCTCTCTGCCTCCCTAAATTGTTCTGCTAAACTGCCCAAGGGAGAAAAGAAGCAGTGTTCAAGGACTCTGCGAGGCAATGGAGATCACAACCCATTAATATATTTTGTTGCTCCCCTTCTAGATCCAGCTATGACCTCATATCCCACTGCCTCTCATTCTGATTTCATAGGGCTGAAACCTCAGCTGCCAGGCAGCAAGGGTATTAAGTGGGTCCCCAAAAGGTCCTCACAAATCCCAACCTTGTTAGGAAGCTACTCACAGATTTTCCTGTAGCTTGCTTGAATCTTGCTTAGTTCCTAGTTGGCTCATCAAATTCTTTATCTGAGCAGCTGGGGAGAGAAGAAAAAAAGATTTATTGAAAAGAAAAACACAGGGCTTCCCTGGTGGTGCAGTGGTTAAGAACCCGCCTGCCAATGCAGCAGACACAGGTTCGAGCCCTGGTCCAGGAAGATCCCACATGCCGCGGAGCAACTAAGCCTGTGCGCCACAACTACTGAGCCTGCGCTCTAGAGCCCGTGAGCCACAACTACTGAAGCCCGCGTGCCACAACTACTGAAGCCCACGCGTCTAGAGCCCGTGTTCCACAACAAGAGAAGCCACCGCAATGGGAAGCCTGTGCACCGCAACGAAGAGTAGCCCCCGCTCAGCAATGAAGACCCAACACAGCCAAAAATAAATAAATAAAATAAATAAATTTTTTTTAAAAAGAAAAATACATTCATCACGAGCATCCTAATTCTCAGATCACTGGTCTCTCTCCACATCCTGAATAAGTACATACAACTAATAGAAAGCATGCTATGATCAAGACCTTGGCATATATATTCCCGTCGAAAGCTACTTATAAGGTCCGCCTTTCTCCTCTAGAGTAACTGTGCCACTAAGTAGAGGGTGGTGATTTTGTTCGTCACTCCCAAAGAACTCCCACATTTTGCCAGATTTCCCATGGCACTGGTTAAAATGTTCATAGCTTTTGGAATGGCCTTGATACCAAATATCAATTCACAACAATAAAAATTTAAATTCACTCATACACAATATTTTATACGGCAAACATTTTTGGAAAGACAATGTACACTTATTATTAAGTTACCACTAACTGAGCACCTCTATGTGCCAAGTACTATATTAGGAGCCTTGTATACATAATCTTATTAATTTTCATAGCAACAGTCTGAAGTAGATGTATCCCCACTGTGCAGATGAGGAAGTATATTTAAAGAAGTTAAATATCTTATATAAGGGCACACAAAAAGTAGCAGGGCAAAAAAATCAATCCCAGGTACATCAGACTGCAATGCCTATATTTTAACTACGCTGTCTGTAGACAAACAGTGTATCGTTTTGTTCAGATTACTCTACCTAGGTATCGTGCTAAGATTTGGAATGGTCATGTTTGAATCCTAGATGTTTAAGCCCCTAGTCCTGGACTAGGAAAGCAGAGGAATGGATTATCTCTCAATAAGGAGAAACACCAGCCTGCCTGGGAATCTGAACACCCTTGTCCCTCACTGACTTCTGCAACAGGAACAGAGCCCCTGATTTCCCATGTCCTGCTTTCTATTTTCTTTTTCTGGTTGGCAGGGAGGACGAGGGAGATTCATTCATTCATTCATTTGCAGAGCTTGGAATTTTATTGTACGACTTTTTTGTTTGTTTACACGCTTGCATTTTAAGAGCATTCCCTGTCTTCTATTGCAAGTAGCTGGAATACAGAACACAATAACAGAGTACTTTTTGCCCAGGGGAAACACAATTAATTATCTTCAAGTTTCACTAGAACTTCAAGAGATACTATAACACAATAGGTAATATATGGCTCCTCTAGCCAAAAGACAGTGTCCTTTGTGAGGGCCTTTCCTACCCTCTCAGGATTAATGCCCAAGTTTCACCTGTGAAACACCAGACTGCTAAATGACTGGCTTAGTGGAAGAAGATGAGGAAATCACTGTATACTGTATCATTTGTATATATCTCATAGGAACAATATATAAACAAAGCTTCAATGTCCAATGAAAACGAAACTGCACTTATTAGAATTTTAAATTTTAAAAATTAATTGTTCCTGGGACTTCCCTGGTGGCACAGGGGTTAAGGCTCCGTGTTCCCAATGCAGGGGGCCCAGGTTCGATCCCTGGTCAGGGAACTAGATCCCACATGCATGCCACAACTAAGAGTTCGCATGCCAGAACTGAGGAGCCCACGTGCCACAACTAAGGAGCCCACTGCCGCAACTAAGGAGCCCACGTGCCATAATTAAGGAGCCCGTGAACTGCAACTAAGGAGCCCACCTGCCGCAACTAAGACCCAGCACAACCAAAATAAATATTTTTTAAAATTAATAAATAAAAATTAATTGTTTCTTATGATAAGATGCTTCTTAAATAACAAAATTTGGGGGTCAGAGTCATAACCTTGGCCCTTATTCGGTCACCAAGGGTAGTAAAAAGGCAAGCCGAAGTTTATTAAGTACCAGTTACCTTACAAAAACACAGATGTGTTAATAGCCTCTAAGTCTGTTAAGAAACAATAATTAAGCAAAATCTTCCAGGTGATTGCTGAGTGACTCTTCTCCTAAGTAGAAACTGAACAACTTAGTCCTTAGCAGCATGTACAAGTTATTTCTCCTGTAAAAAATTAATAAACAGAAACTTCAGTTAAACAGAGTTGGGAGACCAGAAGGGGGAGCTCGCACACGCTGCCACAACAGCCAAGCCCAACTGCTATGAGGAAGACTCCTCTCAGCCAATGAAAAGCCATGGACTCTTTGTTTGCTATACCCCTCCCAACTTCCTTTTCCCCTTCCCTTGCCAGGAGGGGGATTCCACCTGGCTAGCCATGATTGCAGACCCCAAACTGCAACTCTCTGCTGATCGTGAATAAAACCCTCTTTGCTGGAGAAATATCTGGCAGTCTCTGTTTTAGGTCAACACTCCCTAGCCCAAATCCCTGTGTCATCATGGGTGTAACAAAGCAAAATTTTGCAAAGTCAAGAATATATTGGTTTTTAACACTTCAAATTATGATTTTATCTTATTTTGAGGCCATTTTTTAAGTAAAACTATAACTCCACTTTCACAATAGAAATATAGAATTCACTTGATTAAAAAGTTGCCTTTTGACAAACTTTCCTAAAATATATCTATTCTATTAAATGAGGGTTTTTAGCTTATTGGTTCCATTGGAAAATGTAAGCACTATAAAATACTGCATTCTGCTAAAAAAAAACACTATGTAAGATATAAATAATCATTTTTCATCACTAAGATGTATAATGTCCTTCTTACCTAAGTCAAATGGGAATCAGAGTCAAAGCTATCTACTGGGTGGCCAAACAAATAATTTAAGAAAGAGGACAGACGTTAGCATTTACTGAGCATTCACCATGTGCCAGACACTGGGCTACATACTTGATGTGGTATAATAAAAAATATATTTGGTCTTTGTCCCCAGTTCTTGGCATAAAGCTCCTAAAATCCTTGGAATTTCCTGAGTGATAGTAGTGTCTTTTGTTATTCATAAAGGGTTCCTTTGGAGCATACTGAGTTTACCTATTGAAGTGACTTAGGGTAGGGCTCCTGATAGGCTTAGGTTGGGTGGGGTTAGTCACCAGAAAGATCAAGTGATTATCAGGTTGGAACTTTCAGTTCCACCCATCAACCTCTGGAAATGTGGGGCGGGGGGGGGGGGACGGACGCCCCCGGCGCGGAGATGCAGGGAGGGTGTCAGCGCTCAGAGAGAGCATGGAAGTTCTGAGCTCTTCCCACATACCTTGCCCTATGCATCTCTTCTATCTGGCTGCTCCTGAATTATATCCTTTTATAATAAACCAGCAATCTAGTAAGTAAATGTTTTCCTGAGTTATGTGAGCTGGGCTAGCAAACTAGCTGAACCTGAGGAGGGGCTCCTGGGAACCTCCAATATGGCTCAGATAAGAACTTGGACTTACAACTGGCATCTGAAGGGGGTGGGGTAGAGGGAATCTTGTGGGACTAAGCCCTTAATTTGTGGAATCTGATGCTAACTCCAGGTAGTGTCAGAATTGAGTTAAATTGGAGGACACCCAATTGAAGTCCAGAGAATCTGATAACTGCTTGGTGTGTGGTAAATCCACACATCTGGTGTCAGAAGTATTGACAGTGGAGGAAACACAGAAGTGTTTTTCCTTCACACTTGATAAGTATTATCTTATTAAATAAGCATTATTACAGATGGGCACACTGAGGCTCACACTGAGTGTTACAAAACTCATTCATTCATTCATTTAGAATACCTACTCTACACTGTTATATGCTCTAGAAGATAGAAGCTTACATTTTAAGGAAAAGAGATAATAAGCATATGTCAGGTGGTGATAAGTGCTATAAAGAAAAATAAATTCAGATAAAGGCTGGTAGGGAGGGGGTACTAGTTTACACGGGGCGGTCAGAGAAGAGTTCTCTGATAAGGTGACACAGAGCAGAGACCCAAATGAAGTGAAAGATCAAGCCATGCGAAATTTCTGGGGGAGCTCTCTAGCAGAGAGCATTAAGCACAAAATCCCCAAGGCAAGAGCACTTGTTGTGATGGAGGCACAGGAGGCCTAGAGGGAGCAAAAGAGAGGTAAGAGAGAGAGGGGAGCCAGATTACATAGGGCCTTGTAAACTAGAGCAAGGACTTCGTTCGAATTTTAAAGAAATGTGAGGCCACTGATGGTTTTGAGCAGAGTGTCATAAAAACCAGAATTCAAACCTAGGAGGGCTAATTCCAATAACTATGTGGGCCTCTCACTGTTGTGGCCTCTCCCCGTCGCGGAGCACAGGCTCCGGACGCAGAGGCTCAGCGGCCATGGCTCACGGGCCCAGCCGCTCCGCGGCATGTGGGATCTTCCCGGACCGGGGCACGAACCCGTGTCCCCTGCATCGGCAGGCGGACTCTCAACCACTGTGCCACCAGGGAAGCCCCCCACAATGATTATATTTTTTATGCCACACTAGGTTCTCTCAAAAGGCTGACGCTTGAAGGAAATACACAGAACTAGTGACTTAGGGCAGGCCTCCGTTTCCCAGTGTTCCACTTCGCCCCACCCTGCTTATCTGATAGCTTCCTAACTTAATAGCTCTCTGCTCTAGATAGGCTGATGCCCTTGCTCTAACCTGCTCCCTTCCCGGACTCCCTCCCACCTTTGGTAAGGTTCCTGTGTACTCACCAGAGTTCAGCAGAGTGCTAGCACCCAGCGGGTAATAAGTAACTGCTGATTAATTGAGTTAGCCTCTGTTTTATGTCATGCCACTTTCAAGGCAGAAGATATGAATAAACATGAGCTAGGAATAATGAGACCTAAACTCTAAGCCGGATTCGACCACTAACTACATGTATGGCACCAGACAAGTCATTTCATGTTGCTGGGTCTCTTTCACCAATTGTATATGATATTCAGGTTTAACTAACATATATTGAGTACTTACTATTTGTCACAGTACTTACTATTTGTGTGGGGCTTTGTATTCATTAAATTATTACAACTATGTAAGGACTAAATGATCTCTAAGTACTCCCACCACTGCTCAATGCTAAAATTCAGCAATAATGAAGAAGCTCTAGTCCCAGAATGATGCTGTGTAACCAAGCAGTGTTTTTAAGCCAGAGTTTGGCTTAGAGAGACTCTGCCTGTGTACAAATGGGACTGGATTGACTATATGCCTCTGATGGCACTGACCACATTCTACTCATTTTTGTATTTGCATAACCACACACACATACATACCCCTCCAGAAAATAGTTGGTTACAGGGTGACACATAAAGGGAAATGTTACTGGTATGGCAGTTCAAGGAAACATTTCATCTTACTGACTGTCTTTATATAGAGCATTCTCCTTAGAAACTCTACAGGTATGTCAAAGTTTCAAGTTGTTAATCGTCTATCAAACCATATTAAATGCCCTGGAGAGCAAAGGGGACTTTACAGACTTTGGGGGGAAAAAAATCAATTGAAATTCAGCTGCTCTTTGTATATTCTCAGCTGAGAACTTTTATTTATCTAGACTTTTCTGACTTCTTTTGTTTGCTGACATTACCTGAATTGGGATGGGGGGTGGGGCAGAGGAGGACTTTATAGGGTCACTTACTAGTTAAGCACCAGAATGAATCCAAGCCTCCATCAATTCTATCTAAATTCCTGCATATTGATATTTTCCTAAAAGTTTCCAGCAAGACTCAGGTATCAGATGCCCCAAAACTCAAATGATAAAGACAGTGGTGTCTACATCTACTGGAAGTATCATTGTTTTGTATACCGCCCTCCATAACCACCAACATCAGAGGTTTATTTGAAAATAGTGACTTAATGACCCATCTGTTTTACAACTAAGAAATGTATCCCTTCAACCTAAAGCACAAAAAGAAATAGAATAGTGTGAATGTTTACATACATGCTTATTTTCACTTGAATGTACTTAAAATGTCAAAAAGTGCAGTGACACTTCTTGGAACAATTTTTACCAAAATGGGCTACATCTAAAAGGGTTTTCTGGTCAGCTTGGTTAATGAGAAAACTCCTTTTCTAAGCATTCTAGTAAATAAAAGTTTTACTTTAGATTGATTTGTCACAATATTTTGGATGAAAATAATTGGGTATCTATTCTCTATGAAATGCTACATAATCCTGGAAACCAGATGACTAGGCCTCAGTTCCGTGTAAGCAATTTTGTTATTTTTAAAACTAGGCCTCAATTTCTCCTATCACTGACCTCTCACTTTAAAAGCATGTCCTGGCTAAAATTTTTAAAAGACTACGAAGCAAATCAATTTATTGCCCATTCCAGCTAACATCTACACTAGGAACTACTCTAGACTGAACATTCTTCATGTGCTTTTAGCTGATATAGGCAGAATGTGAATCTCCAAATGAACCTTAATCCAAATCAACGTCTAGTCATATCAAAAGCAACTACCATACAGGTAAAAATTTCTTCATCTGAGAGACTCGAACGCTCTAATTCAGTATATTAAACAAGCAAATATAAATTCAAAGAAAGAGCATTATTTACATTAAATGAGAAAATGATAGCCTATGTGGTCATTATTACAATGAAGTCATCTCAGTGTCTTTGAAAATTAGGTTTGCACTGCTTTTGCAAAGCTACAATGAAAATGACCTGACTTTTTAAAAGTAGCCACTATAGGACTTCACTGGTGGCGCAGGGGTTAAGAATCCGCCTGCCACGGGGTGCTGGTGTGATGAATTGTGAGATTGGGATTGACATATATACACTAATATGTATAAAATGGATAACTAATAAGAACCTGCTGTATAAATAAATAAATAAAATAAAATTCAAGAAGAAAAAAAAGTAGTATCTCTCTGTCAACTTCCTAAGACGGGAGAGATTTCTAGCAACAACAACAACAAAAAAGAATCCGCCTGCCAAAACAGGTGACATGGGTTCGAACCCTGGTCCAGGAAGATCCCACGTGCCACAGAGCAACTAAGTCCGTGTGCCACAACTACTGAGCCTGCGCTCTAGAGCCCATGAGCCACAACTACTGAGCCCATGCGCCACAACTACTGAGCTCGTGTGCCGCACTACTGAAGCCACGCGCCTACAGCCCGTGCTTCGCAACAACAGAAGCCACAGCAACGAGAAGCCCGCGCACCGCAACAAAGAGTAGCCCCTGCTCACCGCAACTAGGGAAAGCCCGCGCACAGCAACGAAGACCCAATGCAGCTAAAAAATTAAAACAACTAAAAAAAAAAAGTAGCCACTATACTACAATAGTAAAGCTCTAAACTAAACTGAACATGAATACTAAACATCAAAGGTATAATCTTCTATTTACCATACCCATGACAGGACACGAACTCGTTAAGAGCACAGACTCTCAGTTAAGACTGCTGTGTGCTATTCCTGGTTCCACCACTTCCTAGCAAAAGTTTCTATTCCTCTGTGCCTCAGTTTCCTCACCTAAAAAATGGGAAAAACAAGAGAACCCTCATATGGTTGTTGTGAGGATAACCTAAGATAATATGAAGCTAAATTTAGAATATGTCTGGCACTTAAAAGAACTCAATTAAGGATAGCTATTATTATCAAACTCGAGACCAAGAAAAATGTACTTAGCAATGATAAAATCAATTAAGTACATATCGAATGCTAACTACATATCCACTGCTGTGCCAGGCACTGAAGCTAAAGACAGCTGTACAATGCGTGATCACTATCCCCACAACAAAACTAATAGTAGTAATCTCTCAGTTGGAATAACAAGGTCAAAAAGCATGAATTAAAGACTACAGAATAAAGTAAGTGCTAAGCTTGCAAGTTCAAAGGAAAAAACCAAAATGATAGCTAACATTTCTTAAACGATGTTGCAGGCACTGCTTTAAGCACTTTATATAAACCACCTCACTTAATTCCCACAATCCTGTGAAGTAGAGTCTATCATTAACTCCATCTTATAGATGAGGAAACTGTGAAATAGAGAGGTACAGCAATATGTTTACATAGCTAGCAAGAAGCAGATCTAGGGCTCAAACCCAGGCAGTCTGACTCCTGAGCCTGCTCACTTAACTACTAAACTGTAGTGGAGCAGGGGGCTCAACCAATGATATCACCATTTACTGAATGTCTACTATGTACCGGGCACTAGACTAGGCACTTTCAAACATCCCACTTTAACAACACCATTCATTTTACATATGGGGTAACAGACAGAAAGGGGAACTAGCCTGCCCAAGGTGAACAGTACAATACAGAGGAGCAAGGACTCAGTGACAGATCTACTGAGCTTAAGGCCCAGGCTCTTCCTGACTTCACTCTTTCAAAAGCAAAGGAAGGCTTAGTTACAAGCGGCAGGATTTAAGCACAACTCAAAGGATTTTTATAATTTAGGTAGCTAGTGAGATAGGGAAAGATTAAAGAAAGGAGGAACAGAAAGAGCAAAAACTTGCAGCAAAACCCCGTGTTTAGGGATGTTAAGAAAAACAGCCTGCCTGTAACAAAGAGAAGTAGAAAATATGGCTAATTTGGGTTAAGATGACAGAGACAGTGAAAGCAAGGTGGAATGTTAAGATCTGATACAGCAGACAACAGAGAGCCGCCATAGGCTCTTGAGGAGGTGAGTGGTATAATGAAAACAGGACTTTAGACATACTGCTGATAGCCTTATCAGGATGAACTAGAATGGGAACAGAGACGCTGAGAGTATGCTGCTGGATGACAGAGGCTGAGATCATGAAGGCTTATGAGCAAAGGACCAATATGAAAATAACTCTGAAAGAACAACCCAGAGGACTGCACACGATAATCAGTTTTAAAAGTTCAACTGCTTTTAATTTTTTTAGTAAACAGAACCATATCAATAAATTAGCAACGCTGGGCTTCCCTGGTGGTGCAGTGGTTAAGAATCCGCCTGCCAATGCTGGGAACATGGGTTCAAGCCCTGGTCCAGGAAGATCCCACATGCTGCAGAGCAACTAAGCCCATGCGCCACAACTACTGAGCCTGCACTCTAGAGCCCGTGAGCCACAACTACTGAGCCCGCGTGCCACAACTACTGAAGCCCGCGCGCCAGAGCCTGTGCTCCGCAACAAGAGAAGCCACCACGATAAGAAGCCTGCACACAGCAACGAAGAGTAGCCCCCGCTCGCCGCGTGCAGCAACAAAGACCCAACACAGCCAAAAATAAATAAATAAATAAATTTTTAAAAAAAAATTAGCAACGTTAAAGAACAGAAATGATGTTCTTTAATCTCTTCAGAGATAACTTGGCGCCTGTTAAGGTTATTTCCTTATATCTGCCTCAGCAATACTTGCCCAGACCCTTTGTTTCACAACAGGCAGAGTCAAGCAGTTTTCCTCTGTAGCCCACACATACTGATAACAACCCCTTGTACCAGGCAGTCAACCTTAGCTGTACCTATAACAACCCACGCAGTGGCCTGCCGCATTTCAGGCTGATATGCTCAGCAATTCCAAACCCACATATGTGAAAAAACCCACAGTTGAGAAAAAAGAATAGCTATTCTCTCAAATTTTCAATAGATACAGGTCCTTGCAGGACTATATGGATGTGGGCATATGTCTGGGAGGTCACATTCAGACTGTATACTTAGGTATGCTGGCCACGTCTGGGGGATGGGCACCAGCCTGATAAGTGGGTAGAAGCAATGTCACCCTACCAATTTCAAATTCCCAGTGCCTCAGTAAACAATCCCAAGGGGAGAATTCCAACTCACACTGACTAGGGTCATAAGATGTGGTAGGAACCACACAGCACAAGGTAAATGAGTCAGGAAGAGTTCCAAGATGGTAGAGAAACCTCATTCATTCAAATCTACTAAATACAATTTACTAAGCATCAAGACCCTAAATGATATGATCCCTGGCTACCTCCCTGGCCTCTTTTCCTACTATGCTCCCCTTCTCTAACTGCAGTCCAGCCACACTAGTCTCCTTGCTATTCTTGAAATCACTGAGGTCTTCGCTCTTGCTATTCCCTCTGCCTAGGATGCCTTCCCCCAGCTACTCACGAGGTTTTCTCCCTCACTTCATTCAGGTGTCTACTCAAACATCACCCCCTCAGAGAGGCCTTCCTTGACCAACTGATGTAAAAATATAAAATAGCACACCCACCCTCTTGCTCTCCTCACTCTCTGTTCCCTTATTTTTTTCTTCATAGCACTTATTATTTCTCAATATTGTTTATATATGTGCATGTATGCATACGTGTGTATACGTACACATACACAAACACATACACACAATCAGGGCAGGGTTTTGTCCGTCCTGCTCATCACTCCATCCCCAGTGCATAGCAGGTGCTCATAGAATATTTGTTGAACAGTGAATGAATGAACCTAACATATACTTGGGTCTGAGATAAGTACTAGAAATATAAAGATGAATAAGTCATGTCCCATTTCTTCAAAGGAACTAACAATCTAGCAGGAGAGGCAGACACACCACAAGAAGAGAAAGTTCCACAGCCTCAGGTATTCCCCACAGCTTCCTATGAAGAGTAAAAAAAAAAAAAGAAAGAAAAAGAAAAGTCACTTGTAACTTGAAGTGTTAACTGTTATAAAACTGTAATATTAATTAAAAATTATAAAAAGGCTGAATGCTGGTCATAAGAGACAGATCTGGTTTCAAATTTAGGTATTGCCATTTGTAAGCTGGGTAATTATTTAACCTTTCTCAGCCTGTTTCCTAACCCATAAAAAGAAATAATATTGGTAATTACTTCACAGGGTTGTTACAAAATTAAGATAATGCATGTAAAGCACTTATATTGCCCGGCATACAGTATGTACTCAAATGTTAGCTTTTAATGTTATTAATGGAATGAATCCAACTATCCCTTGAGCCTGATGCCCAATCAACAGCTAAACCTTATCAATTCTATCACCAGACACCTCTCCTATCCTTTCCTTCTTTTCATTTTCAGATCCTAACTGGTGTCTCTGATTCCAGTCTCTCTCCCTTCCAACTCAATTTCCACATTTCTAAAGAATTATATCCAAACCCCCTTAGTGTAGCACTTAAAGCACTTCATGTTTGGACCCCAACTTACCTTTCCAATCCTATTTTCCACTACTTCCTGGACTCCACCAGTCTAGCCAAATTAAATCACTCTACTTTTCTATACACACCACATGCTTTCCCACTACCATGCCTTGTTCATTTTATTCCCTCCTGGAATGCTCTTCCCTTCTTTACTCTCGAAAGTTCAAATACTTTCCACCATCTTTCCAGACCTAGCTCAAATGCCAATAATGCCTTCCCTGGCCTCTCCCAAGTGAAAAAGGTGTCTTTCTCTCCTAAATAGCTATAATTTTATTATATCTCTTCTATAGTAGCGATCGCTTTCAGTCATTATGTACGCCACAGGCTCCCTGTTGAAGGAATCTATGTCAGTTCCTATACATACTACATGCCTCATACTCAAATACATGCAGAATGAAAATTTCACAAATAGACATTAAAATTATATTTGGCCTCAATAAGAAACTTTCAGTATTGAACCAGAATATTCTGATCTAACCTGCATTACAGCTCCCTCACAAAAGGAAACTGGAACACAAAGTACTATACTTTCTAACCAGTGGTCACATTAATTTTTGTTTCAAATTTCTGGATTTAACAGACCACATATTCTTCTTTCCACTTCCAAAGTGCCCAGATTCAAACGCTTTCCATCAGAAACTTCCCTCTCTCATTATATATTTAAATTTAAAAGCTAAGTGATAGATTGTTCTTTAAAATATAGAACATAATTGTAATTCAGGACCAACTAGTTGTACCTATTAACAGGGTACAGCCAAGCTCACAGAAACACAATAATAAACAACAAGGATCATGATACCATTCTTTCCAAGTAGTTGCTGCTGCTGACCTCCTGTTTATAAGGCTCTGAGCTAATTTTCAGGCACAAGGAATAACGTGTATTTGACTCATTCAACTATAGTATCATTCAGACCCTAATGGTGGGGAGGGAGTTTTAAGACAAGCAATGACATTCTGAAATCCACCACCACCTCTACCATGTCTTACTTGCTATGTGATTGTGGCCATGTCCCTGAGCTTCTCTGTGTATCATGCTTGTTCAAAAGAGTAACTAGGTGGGGAAGGAAAACAAAAGCCTCATTGGCTTGAAATCCAAAAATATATGCAAATCTTTTGCTACAAAAGACAAAAGAATGTAAACCTAAATGTTTTTGGTGAATTCTCTTTATTAAAGTAGAAGTCATCTCACCCCTCGAATACAAGTCATTGTATCTGATTTCCAAATTCCTTACAGGAAGAATTGTATTAAAGTCACCAAAACACATGCACTCTCCACTTCCCTTAATTGAAAGGTTCTGACTTCCAAGAAGCCAGAAGCTCAGCAGAATGTAAAGTCTAAACCAGTAAACAGCTCCCGATCCAAGCTGGCCAAAGAGGAAAGAGAGGTGGGTGGAGGGAGGCAGATGACAGGAAAAACTAGGCTGACCACTGGAGCCAGTCGACTCATTCACTGCTCTGGAGGGGACACACACACACCCTCCCACCCTGCGGCTGTCAGGACTGCTGTCTTGGCCCCAACACGGTAAGAGCAGAACTCCTGAGAAGAAACTCGAGCTGCGGCTGGGGCTCCGGACCCTCGGGGTGCCTGGGCCTGGCAGACTCGGGGATAGCAGCCCGCCGTATCCAGAGCAGAGCACCCAAGACGGCCTCAGGTGTGGCCCTGGCCGTAGCCCTAGCCGGGCTCCGCGTCTCGGCAGCCTCACCCGGGCCTGTCCCCGGGACGGCCCCCGCCCCCCCAGCCCGGTACCCCGGCTCACTGGCTTGGCTGATCCGCTGGATGTTGCCGCTGCACGTCTGGATGATGCTGTTGAAGTCCCGGAGCGGGGGCCCCGAGGCCCCCGGGTTCCGGTACATATCTAAGGGACCGTAGGACATGACGAGGAGCCGAGACCGACTCGCCCTGCACCGCGCTCCTACCGGAAGCAGCCGCCAGACCCGACCAGCAGGCTTACAGGGAAACCGGGAAGAGAAAGGGCGGGGAAGGGGATAAAGCTGCGTGAGCGCTAGCCCCGCCCCCTCGCAGCGCGCACACGTCCGCCCTGGCTCCCCCACATTGCGCAGGCGCCTCTGGAACTGGTGTAGGCACGGTAGCTTAGAGACGTGACGCCCTGGAGCTTGGGGTTGCGGGGCGGGGTGATGACATCATACCATTGGGGCTCGGATTGGAGAATCTGAGGTGGCGGTGTTGTTTATCGCCAGGGCACGGTGACAGAAGGCAAGAATTTTTCGATTAGCATAAAATTGTACCAGATGATCTCAGCCCTAACATCCTATTCTGTTCTATTCTGAGCATTCAGGCCCAAATATGGAGAATTCGACAGCCTTGAAACCCAGATCCGTAACCAAACTCCTGAAATTCCTCACTCTGCTTCCATCCTCTAGGGCTTTGTTAGGATTTGTGGAGCACTTTTTTTTATTATTTTTTTTTTTACATCTTTATTGGAGTGCACTTTTATGGTTTACAAATTACTTTCATTTCTCCCTCCACCCCTCTTCTAGTCTAAACAATAAAATGATAATAATAAGATTTCTTGAGCACGTATTATTTGTGATCCCCTCACTGCAATTCAGTTGTTCATAAGCTCTTTCACAGCAAGGGACGATGTTCTAACTATATTTTTACCTTCAGACTAGATAACGGACAATCGACTTTTTTAATGTTGAAGTAAAGTAACTCGACAGAGCAAGCATTATTATTTTCCCTTTTACAGTTGAGAAAGTTAAGACCATAGAGGTTAATTTGTTTTTCTGAGATTTGACTGCAAAACCCAAACACTAAGCTAATTGTATTGTCATCTTGCTATGTCCCTAAAACGCATTCTTATATTACCAAATTCATTCTCCATCTAAATCCCTCCCAAATAATTTCTTCATCTATATCCCAAACCAGGATTTCTTGGAGAACTAGACTGTCAAATTTTTAAAATCATTCTCTTAAGTAATTTGGAGTGTATGACCTCAATGTTCCCATTGAAGACTGCATTTTGTGAGCATATGTTAGATGGAGAGACAAGAGTAGGATTTTGCTGTTGGAGGAGATCAAGATAGAGAGAAGTGAAGGGGAACTGGCAGTGTTTGTTTCCTGTATTCTCCACCCCACTTCACTCCAGTCTGCTTTGCAACCTCTGGGGAATGACCAAGAGAGGAAGCTGCTTGCCTGTGTAGGAGGGGACCCTAAATGGGTGAATGAGCCTGCATTCAGCCTTAGAGCTTTTGTAAGCAATGCTGTCTCTATTTTTCGTTGGAGCATTTATAAGAGCAATTTTTTCTCTTTAGAGAAGGACAGACGACATTTGGGTCCTCTCATCCTGGTTATTAAAACCATACGATTTCTTAGAATCCATAGTTTTATGTCCTATCTTATAGTAAATCGTGTACATTGTACTTTTTACCTATAAAATAGTCTTGAGAATGTTTTCATTTACATTTGATTCTATTTAAAGTGAAGTTCAGTAAAGGTATTTTTCTCCTAGGATTGAAAACATAGTGGTGGTTGTTATTGTTGGTTTCTTTCTCCAGCTAAAATAAAATGTGGTTTTCCATCTGTGCCATGGCTATCTTGTGCTATCTCTCATAGCAATACATTTGTGCCTTGCAAATACTAGATGTCAAATGAACATATATTGAATTTATACATGAATAATAAAAAATAGCTATCATTTCTTAATGTCCATCCAGGTAATGTGAACACATTTTACAAAGTTATTGGTAATACCCAAGATAAAGCCCATCTGATAAAGTGGCTTTATCTTTATATGGTCTGACAAGGTTAGGTTTATTAACTTACTGCTGCAAGGGGGACTACACAACAGAGGAATCATGGGGTATCTCACCAAGCACGGGAGAGATAGAATTATTCCAGGATTTGGAAAGATGGAGTATAGGTAAAATTTAAAAGAAGCAGTGTTTTTGATAGCCTCAAAGCACACCAGGCTATGTGTAAAGGGATTATCATCAGGCCTGAGCTAACAAGAAGACTCAGAATCCTGTTTCCTTGGAAACTACAGCGTGAAGATAAATGTGGAATGCTGTATCTGGAAACCCCTTATCTGAAGCTCTGCACCTGGGTTGGAAATTGAGGCTGCTTCTCTGTGTCAAAGTAACTCAGATCCTCCAGGCGAGAGTGGAATATTCCATTCTTACTGATATTTCAAATAGCAAATTTTCTGAAAAAGCAGTGCTTTTAGAAAATGAGGTTTCTCAGCATTATGTCTTTTTGCTAATTGACAAAAACAGTTTTCATGGTTCGGACCCATCAAGGTGAGATTAGCTCCTTGGTAACAGATAAGGAAACTGGTGTTCTCTAGAGGTTCTGGGCACTTGCCCAATGTCATCCAGCTATTAAATTGCAGAGCCATGATTCATACATATTCTATGACCCAGCAATTCTACTCCTACCTGTATACTCAACAGATGTGCATCCATATGTGTTCCAAAAACCAAGTATCGGAAAGTTCATGACAGCATTTTTTACGACTAAGCAGCATTTCTCTGTATTAATTTTTATTTCATCATAATTAACACACAATACAATACACAGGTATTAAGTGTTCATTTCAATGAATTTTGACATTTGTATATACCCACGTAACAACCATCCAAACTGAGAAATAAAACACTTTCACTGTTACCCAAGGAAGTTTCCCCAGGCTGTATTCCTTTCTTTTTTTTCTTTTAAGAGATGTTTTTCTTTTGTAAGTCACATTTTGTAATGTCTTATTTATTTAAATTTATTTTATTTATTTATTTTTGGCTCCGTTGGGTCTTCGTTGCTGCACGCAGGCTTCTCTAGTTGCAGCGAGCAGGGGCTACTCTTCGTCGCGGTGCACAGGCTTCTCATTGCAGTGGCTTCTCTTGTGTAGCGTGGGCTCTAGGCGTGCAGGCTTCAGTAGTTGTGGCACACGGGCTCAGTAGTTGTGGCTCGCGGGCTCCAGAGAGCAGGCTCAGTAGTTGTGGCACACGGGCTTAGTTGCTCCGTGGCATATGGGATCTTCCCGGACCAGAGCTCGACCCCGTGTCCTCTGCATTGGCAGCTGGATTCTTAACCACTGCGCCACCAGGGAAGTCCAGGCTGTGTTCCTTTCTAATCAATTCTCCTCTTTCTAATCAATTCCCCAGAAATCACTGTCTGATTTTTATCATTACAGATTAGTTTTGCCTATTCTCAGGTTCCATCAAGAAGGGAGCATATGTTATGTATTCTTTAGTGTTGGCTTATTTCAATTAACATAATGTTTTTGAGATTTATCCATGATATTGCACATGTCAGTGGTTTGGTCCTTATTGCTGAGTAGTATTTTATCATATGATCTTACTACAATTTGATTATCCATTCTCTTATTTATGGGCATTTGGATAGTTGCCAGTTCGAAGCTATTATGAAGATGGCCAGAGCAGCATTTATTTTTACAAGTTCCAAACTGGAAACAGCCCAAATGTACATCGACAGTAGGATGGATAAATTGTAGTATCATAGAGCATGAAAATTCATGGCCTACTGCTATGTGAGCAATGTGGGTGACCTTGTCCAACATAACGTGTAGCAAAAGAAGTAGACAAAGATGAGTACGCTTTGTATTATCCCATATTTATTAGGTTCAAAACCAGCAAAATGAATCTATATTATTAAAATTCAGAATAGCATGTAGTTGCTGTGCAGCTATACAGGATCTCAGTTCCCCGACCAGGGACTGAACCCGGGCCACGGCAATGAAAACCTGGAATCCTAAGCATTAGGCCACCATGGAACTCTCAGTTTTGAGGAGGAGAGGGAGTGACTAGGAATGGGCACATGAGATGGGCTAGGGTGCTGGTAGCAGTCTTTCTTGATCCAGATGGTGATTATATAACTGTGTTTACTTTGTGAAAATTCATCAAGTCATACATTTGTGATGTGTGTCCTCTTCTGTATATATGCTACACTTCAGTAAATACATCTCATATTTTAAAAATAAAGTATCATTATCACCAATATAACAAGCTTTCTGGGAAATGTAGGGAAGAGTCAGTGGAGAAATTCAAAGAAGTTTGCAAAGAAGACTGTGTTAAAATTAGCACTCATCATATATTGCCAGTGGGAATGCAAACCTGTACAACCACTTGGAAAAGTTTGTCAGTTTCTTAGAAAATTAAACATAAATTTATCATGCAATCCAGCAATCCCACTGCCAGGTATTTACCCAAGAGAAATGAAAGCACATGTTCATATAAAGATGTGTAATGCAAATGTGTTAGCTTTATTCATAGTAACCAAAAATTAGAAATAACTCAAATATCCGTCAGCTGCTGAATAGATAAACAAATTGTGGTACATCTATCAATGGAAAACTTTTCAGCTATAAGAAGGAACAAACTACTGCAACATAGAATAAATTTACTGAGACGTGAAACAACGTGGATGAATCTCAAATGCATATGCTAAATGAAAGAAGTCAGACATGAAAGTCTACATACTGTTTGATTCCATTTATATGACATTCTGGAAAAGGCCAGACTATAAGGATAGAGATCAGATTAATGGTTGCCAGGGGCTGGAGCTGGGGGAGGGAACTGACTGCCAAGGGGCACAAGGGAAGTTTTTGTGCTGATGGAAATGTTCCATGTCTTGACTGTGGTGACTACACAACTGCATACATCCATCAAAATCTTTTTGATGTATACACTGAGAAGGATAAATTTTACCAGATGCAAGTTATATCTTATTAAACGTAAAGAAAAATGGCACTCTAAGGATCAGTGTAATGAAGTGGCATGCACGAGGTGGGTAATGTGGAGTTGAAAAAAAGATATAAAAGTTGTGGGTTGCGTGAATCTGGGGATAAAGTGATCTGGAGATAAAGTAACTTTGGAAACAAAAAACAAGTGAACAGGGCTTCCCTGGTGGCGCAGTCGTTGGGAGTCCGCCTGCCAATGCAGGGGACACGGGTTCAAGCCCTGGTCTGAGAGGATCCCACATGCCGTGGAGCTAGGCCCGAGTGCCATAACTACTGAGCCCGCGCACCTAGAGCCCGTGCTCCGCAACAAGAGAAGCCGCTGCAATGAGAAGACTGCGCACTGCAACGAAGAGTAGCCCCCGCTTGCCACAACTGGAGAAGGCCCGTGCGCTGCAACGAAGACCCAATGCAGCCAAAAAAGTTAAAATAAATAAAATAAATTAAAAAAAAGTGAACATATATGTTCACTCTATTTTGTCACTTTTCTCTCTCAAGAAACAGACAATGTAGATTCTGTGATAATAATAGCTTTAAAAATCGAGTGCATACTATGTGCCAAGCACTGTTTTAGAGACTTCTACATACATTATTTAATCCTCACAACAACCCTAAGTAGAGATAGAACTCACACACAGTCTGACTTTAGAGCTAACCACAGCCTGACACAGTCTCACTTTTCAAGTAGAGTTGATAATCTGCTTCAGTGACAGCCTGACAAGCACTGGCGGGCAAAGTGGTTATTTGACTCCAGTCATAACTAAGAAATATGAACTCCTTTCCCCCAAATGCCAACTGTCATTCCTGCCTTCAAAATCCAGAGATTCACATAGTTGTTAATCAATCTTATTGGTCAAAGGTCAACGTGGTAGCCAGTCTCCAAGATGGACCCCAGTGGTTCTGCCTCCTGATATGAATGCACATGGGTAGTCCCATTCCACATTGAATAGTGTCAGTAATTTTTTTAAAAATTTATTTACTTATTTTTGGTTGCGTTGGGTCTTTGTTGCTGTGTGCAGGCTTTCTCTAGTTGCAGCGAGCGGGTGTTACTCTTTGTTGCAGTGCGCGGGCTTCTCATTGTGGTGGCTTCTCTTGCTGCGGAGCACAGGCTCTAGGCGCACGGGCTTCAGTAGCCGTGGCATGTAGGCTCAGTCGTTGTGGCGCATGGGCTTAGTTGCCCCATGGCTTGTGGGATCTTCCCGGACCAGGACTCGAACCCGTGTGCCCTTCATTGGCAGGCGGATTCTTAACCACCGTGCCACCAGGGAAGTCCAGTGTCAGTAATTTGTCTTCTGTAACCAATAGGGTATTGCAGAAATGATGCAGTGTGACATCCAAAGATAGGCCACGAAAGTCATTGCAGCTTCTGCCTTGTGCCTTGTTCTCTTAAATTCGGTTTGTTTCCAAAATCCACGCTCTATGTGGCAGATTTTATATATATATATATTTTAATAAGTTTATTTATTTATTTTTGGCTGCGTTGGGTCTTCGTTGTTGGGTCTTCGTTGCTGCGCGCAGGCTTTCTCTAGTTGCGGCGAGCAGGGGCTTCTCTTCGCTGTGGTGCGTGGCCTTCTCATTGTGGTGGCTTCTCTTGTTCCAGAGCTCAGGCTCTAGGCACACGGGCTTCAGTAGTTGTGGAACATGGGCTCAGTAGTTGTGGCACACGGGCTTAGTTGCTCCGCGGCATGTGGGATCTTCCCGGACCAGGGCTCGAACCCGTGTCCCCTGCATTGGCAGGCGCATTCTTAACCACTGTGCGCCACCAGGGAAGTCTGGCAGATTATATTTTTTAAAATAGCCTCCACGGTAGCTTCCATCCCACACGCTCTTCTACTTTGTCACCTTCTCATCAAGAGAAGGGATCTACGTCCCCTCCCCTTGAGTCTGGATGGACTCCTGACTGCTTTGACCAATAAAATGCTGCAGAAGTGAGGTAATGTGACCTCTGAGGACAGGTCCGATGATGAAACACAGCTTCAGAATTGTTCACTTGTGCTTGGAGTCTTGATCCACCATGGAAGAAGTCTGATTACCTTGAGCCTATCATGCTGGAGAAGGCAAGGTATATATGGAGGGGCCCTACATAGGAGCTTCATTCAGCATTACTAGACTTTGTCATCTCAGTCCAGGCACTAGATACACAAGTAAGCAGAGCCTTCAGAGAGATGATTTCAGTTCCAATAAGTTTCCTGCAGCTTTTGAATCTTCCCAGCTGAGGACCCAGACATTAAAGAACAAAGACCAGTCGTCCCCACAGTGCCCTGTCCAAATTCTTGATCAACAGAGTTTGTGGGCATATTAAAATGGTTGTTTTCAAACACTAAATTTTGGGGAGTTCCCTGGCGGTCCAGTGGTTAGGACTCAGTGCTTTCACTGCCTCGGTCAGGGAGCTAAGATCCCGCGAGCCCCCGGCACAGCCAAAAAACAAAACAAAAGCAAAACACCTAAATTTGGGGGTAATTTGTTATGCAGGAATAGTAACCACAACACTCTGTAGGTCCTGACAGTTTGGACCTTCCCGGAAACGGCCCCTCCCCCCAAATCCTCGAACTGACCGTTAGATGAAGATAGCTATACTGCAGGTAACACACGGTCTTCAACTGAAAAGGATGCAACCAAAATCCTGCTAAGTTGCTTTTAAGGTTAGTTAGAGTGGTTGAAGAACTTCCTGGAGAACTAGATGATATCTTTCTCTGTTTACACTATATTCTTTCCCTACAGCCGTTTATACGGCTGTGTAAATTGAGGTCATTCACACAATAAATGTGGTCATAAACATAACCTACTGTCGTAGTCTGTTTGGGCTGCTATAACAACATATCACAGACTGGGTAGCTTATAAACAACAGAAATTTATTTTTCACATTTCTGGCAGCTGGGAGGTTCAAGATCAAGGGGTCAGCATTCTAATGAGGGCCCTCTTCCAGATTCATAGCTGGCATATGGTAGAAGGGGCAAGGGATTTATTTGGAGCATCCTTGATGAGGGCACTAATCCCATTCATGAGGGCAGAACCTAAGCTCCTCCTAAAGTCCTCACCTCCTAATACCACCACCACTAGGCGTTAGGATCTCAACATATGAATCTGGCGGAGAGGAGAGGGGCAATAAACATTCAGACCATAGCACCTATAAAACTATCTTTATTTAGAGAAAATAAGTTGTCATTGCACCTATAGAACAGAATGACCAGGATGTGACAGTGATAATGTCTGAAAGGCACCTGTTATTTAGAAACCTACTAGCACCAATGTTTCAAACCAATGCATTCCTCTCCTTGAGATGACATCTCAAAAACCTTTCAACTCATACCTTATAAGGATTCATCCCGTATTAATTTTGAGTAATAATGGTAAATATAAAATCAAGGAACAATGGTGTTGTCCAATATTCCATTAAATGGGAGCCTCATGAGGAGAGTAACTTTGTCAATTGTCTTCACTGCTGTATCCTCATTGCCTACCAGTGCTTATAACAAAGCAAGCACTTAAACTGAATAAATAAACTCAAAGAAGAAAGAGAATGATTTTATTCTCTGATGGACATAAAACTCCCTATTAGCACTGTTAGGTTTTTAATTGTTTAAATTCTACAAGCAAGACAAACTGACTCTTTTCTAGGTTGAAGGGGATTATGGGATATGTCTATTGGTGAACCAGCAAGAAATGAAAAAAAAAAACCAATTATACTTAAGTCAATATGAATTTTTATTAACACACATTTTTCAAAGTCTGTACAAACCAAAACATTCCTGTGTTTTAAAAGGTCCATTATTACAAACATACAAATAAACAAAAGGTGTTACCAAAAGTTAGCTACTCAATTTCACGGTAAAACAGTGTCATGATTTTTAAAAACCAAAATTTCAAGATTGAAGTTTCTTCCTTCCCTTTTTGGAACTTGTGGAAAGTTAGAAAATGTGTGGATTTGCTTTATATTAAATGCCAAGACCTTAAAAAAAGATTTAGTATAAAACTAAATGTGTTTTTACATTGTCACTTCATGTAACAGAATTTCTCAAGCCTTTAAAATAAAAAAAAAATGACTGTAACTTTTTTCACAATCTTTTCCCCATAGTCAATGTAAATGCAGCTGAAAATATTATCTGACAGTTTATCTTTACCTAAAAGTTTCTCATTCAAAAAGTTACAAAACTGTTTAGCACTGCCATTTCCCTTGCTTAGAAGGGAAAATTACATCCTCTACTAGAGTGATAGATAAGTAACATGGTCCATTGTTCCTCTTACCAGAAGGAAGCCACTCATTGCCACATCTCTGTCCAATTATGTGCATGGCTCCACTTGTGAGAATGCTCACAGATTAGAAGCATTTGCTCCTAGGAAATGCCTAGCAAGTTAAACTTACTGCTACACTTTTGGTAGACTGAGGTACAAATGTCATCTGCCCTTATGATTACCTCTAACTCTAGTACCACCCCCTGCATTAATGATTCCAAGGTAGCTGGTTTTACTGTTTCATGGCACACTACACATCTCTAGTTCCTTTCACAAACATCATCTAGAGGACCTGAGAGTACGGCTAGAAATGCAAATCTATCCTCTCACCTGGAAAAGAGAATCCATGTGCCTATTGGGTCAAGAAGGGAAAACAGGACACAGTTCAGGCTGTGGCCAAGCTGCTTTCGAGAAGCACCTGTTTTCAACACATTTCCATTAAAGGCAGGGAGTGTACAGGCTGGGGTGGGTGAGGAGGAGTGGGGAAAAGGTACAGTGATATCATTCTCCCAGGACTTACAGTCCATACTTGAGCAGCTCATACTAACCTCCAAAATGCTCTGTAGTCTGAATATTATCCCATTTTGAATCATGTAAAAAAAAAAGTTACCTGAAAATGGCCCAGTATGACAACCGATATAAGTAAAGGGCGTTTTTTAAAAAAGAGGTGGCAGTGTGAGAATTTAAAATCAGTCATGTAAAACAATCAAGAAAGGGGTTGGGGAGAGAAGTGTCCAGTACAACCTGGACAACCCTTCTTTCTGCCTTTACTTAGAAAGACAGACTGCCCAAATCTTTGCTACCTTAAGTATCTTCTTACATGGTCTTCCAAGAAATCCTCCAAAAGGCACTTAACTCCATACTTATATATTGAATTGTTTCACCTTAGCAATCAGTTTTTAAGACTCCAAGGTAACAAGAAAGAAAAGATCTGATTCTTTTACTAAACGCTAGAGAGTAGGACTTTTTTTTAAGAGGCATTACTTTTACAAGAAGAACAAGCTAGGCTACCATTACTCCTTTATCAAGAAAAAGTTTCTTTTTTTAAAAAATAAATAAAACTCTGGCTATACATAGTACAAAGTACATAATACACCTGGAAAAAAACCCAAGAGTATACCCTGAAGCAAAAGGTTTACTGGAGAGAAAAATTCTCTTCCACTGTACCAAGTCTTAAGGTGGCAGTTTTCAAAGTTCAGAGGGTGGCAGTGATATGTAATTAATGCCAACTATTTGCTCATGGGTATGGCAGGATGCCATGCTGGACCAAACAAAAAAAACCAAACCATTCTGCACATAACACTGAGCAGTGACCACCACACACACATAAAAAAGTAACAAAAGAGAGACAGACAGAGAGACAGTAGTACTGAGAGGAGGGTTGGGGGTAGAGAGGGGAGTGAGGGAGAGTGAGAGAGAGTGGGAGAGAGAGAGAGAGAGAGAGAGCCTGAAACCCCAAACATTCAAGCATGCAGTCATAATATAGCACAAACCAGGTGTTTCCACTCAGCCCCACTGCAATCGCACAAAGAAGGATAACTATAGTAAAATAGAGATTTCTTAAGAAAGCTTGCAATTCCCAGAGAACAGCTACATTGCCACCCTAACCCAGGAATCCATTGCTATTGCCAGGAGCGTCCTTGTGGTCTCTCATGGAGAGGTTATAGCTCCTGACTTCTCTGACTTCTTGCTCTTGGACAAGGCAGCTGCCTGCTTCAGGAGCTCTCGGTTTTTGGCCTTTAAAAAAAAATCACACAAGATGTTTTAGCAGGATAGGCTATGTTTTTCATGCAGATGCTAAGGGAGACAATGCAGAGGTCAGGAAGAGGTGAACAAATTCTAGAGGCAGAAAACAACAGAAAGCTCTAGGGTTTGGTTCAGAGGGAAGAAAGTATTTGCTGGAGATTAATCAGTGTACTTCAATCTCCTGGGATCCACTATTACAAAAGGATGCTTTATGCAACATAAACAAACCGTGGAGCGCCTTAATGTGCTGGATAAACAGAATTTACAATTCAGACATCTGGAATCACATCTGGTTGATCCAAAAATCAAAGAGCACATTTATTAATTCCACTGTTTTTGAGAGAAAAAGATCAGAACACATCTAAGAGAAAATATTAAAAGACATCTATAAGGCGGATTAATATGATTTGTCAATTCTCTGAGAAAAAAGAAATCTAAGAGATGATCACTTAAAATACCATCAGCTAAATAAACCAGAGTTACCATATTAAATAGGAAGAGTCACCTGCAATTGTTCTGTAACTTCTTTGTGGGTTTTCTCCATCTGGTTCATTTTGGCCCTCATCTGAGATTCTTGGTATTGAAAATCAGCCTTCAGCTCTGTGATCTGAGGGAAAAAAAAGGCAGAGTGACCAGAAGAAATCTCTGTGCAATGAGAAATGTTTTGGTACCAGAGTGCTAAATGGTCCCCCAAATTAATGAAATCCAGGGCTCTCCTAAAGATTCATACCTAAATCAAAGCCAGGGAACTGTGTATCCTATTTTTTCTAATGATTTCCTGAAAATTACACAAAATCCTGAAATAGCATGTTTGATACTTAACCACTTACTAGAAGGTTTTAGATATTTCATGTATTTAATATATGCAATCATCTTTCAAATACCTCCAAATAAATCAGTGATTATAACAAATATGACTGACAGTTTGAGAGAAGCCATGAGAATAACAGCTGCTGCCATTTACTGAATTTTTACCTTGTTCCAGGCAAACTGTTTGATTATATTATTTCATTCAATCCTATGACAACCCTGTGGGACAGTAATGTTATTCTTCCCATTTTATAGATGGGAACATCAAAGCCTTAGAAAAGGTTAAGTAAAGTGGCCAAGATCATACATGTTAGCAAGTAGCAGAGCTAGAGTTCAAACTCCAGGCCTTCTATTTACTATGCTATTCAAGGAACACAGAGAAGAGTTATCTAAATCAGAGAAGTGATGTGTGAGCTGAGTTTTGAGGCACAAGCAGCAACTGGCACATGAGGTAAGGAAAAGGGCATCCGAGCAAAGGGAACAGTATGGGCACAGGCAGAGTGAGAGCTAACTGAGAGCGTGTTCAAATGACTGATGAGAGTGTCAGGAGATGAGGTTACTGATAGGCAGGCATGATGTGGAAGAGCCTGTGTTCCAACCCAAGAGTGTGACCTTGATCCTGAAAGTTATGGGAAATAATCTACTACTTGTGTTTGCTCTTTCTAAAACCCTAACTTTGTGGGAATTCCCTGGCGGTCCAGTGGTTAGGACTCAGCGCTTTCACTGCCCTGGTCCAGGTTCAATCCCTGGTGAGGGAACTAAGATCCCGCAATTGCAAAGCACTAGAAACAAGTGTTCATTTTGTCTCTATTTTGCAAAAATCCTTTTATGTGTCATTCTGATCTAGTTCATGAAGAAAACATACTTGGGTCTGCTTTCATCTGACAGTCATGTAGTAAATTGGAAAGAATACTGGTCTCTTCCCATGAATCTCCACCTTACTGGCAGAGTAGAAACACAGCACAGTAGGGTCAGGAAGATTTGGGTTCATTCCTTTGTTCTGTCATTTATCAGCTGTGTGATTCGGACATTTAATTTGGTCGTTTAATCCTCTTGGGTCCACTTCCTCATCTGTAAGATGAGGTAGAAATCAGATGCAAAGAATGCACATAAAGATTTTAACATTATAAATGTCTTTGTTAGCCATTCAGAATGAATCATAGCATTCCGAACACAGTGCAAAACAACATAACAGCCTCCGGAAGAAAACAGAGCTAGAGGAAGGGACTGGAGCCCTAAGGGGAAAAATACTGAAGGTACTGTTTATCTATGAAATGATGACAATAATAATTCCTACCTCAACGTGTTGTTATGGGGATAAATGAGTTAATATATATAAGCACTTAGAATGGGCTCAGGCACACAGTAAGCCTCCAAAAAAGTTAGCTATTATTTTTATTGTTATTAAAATATTAAGGCAAAAATGAGATATTCTCTAACAATCTGAAAATAAGAAACAATAGATATGAATCAGAACAAGGACATAAAAAATTCCCCGAAAGAGGCGGAGATGGCTCTTCGACCAGAATAAGGCTTTACTGAAGATATTAATGAGCTCAAAGAGTAGGTCACTCAGGAAGGGCGTTATCAGCAATAGTAAACAAAGTGATGCAGTTACAGAGGAAGGCCTACCTGAACACTGTCCAGGGAGGAGAGAGACCTGGTCCACATATTTTGAGTATTACTGTCCCCTGGACACAGCCATACCAATAATAGAGATGGAGGCATCAGGTTCTCCTAGCCTGAGAGCACTAAAATTCCAATTATGTAACTACTTCCTCTTGTCCCAACTCCGTGCTCATTCAGCACCCTCTGATTACAAGCTTCCTAGACAGCTTATGCTGAAAAGAGTAGTACTCTGTTATATTAAGAGGCAGACATTATAGTTGTGAATTAAGAGGCAGACATTATATTTTTACACATCATCTCTGTAAGCTTGGTCAACATCGGTCCTCCCTTAGAAGTGGAAGCTTCCTCCAAATTTAAGAAAGAAAAATCAACTTTTGGGACTTCCCTGGTGGCACAGTGGTTAAGAATCCGCCTGCCAATGCAGGGGACACAGGTTCGAGCCCTGGTCCGGGAAGATCCCACATGCCACGGAGCAACTAAGCCCATGTGCCACAAATACTGAGAGCCTGCGTTCTAGAGCCTGCGAGCCACAACTACTGAGTCCATATGCCACAACTACTGAAGCCCAGGTGCAAGAGAGAAACCGCACAACAAGAGAGAAGCCACCGCAATGAGAAGCCCATGTACTGCAACAAAGAGTAGCCCCCACTCACCGCAACTAGAGAAAGCCCGTGCACAGCAACAAAGACCCAACGCAGCCAAAGATAAATAAATAAATTTATAAAAAACAAAAACAAAAAAACAGCATCATGCCCTGCACCACATATCTTACCCGCCTGTCTCATTCTGACCTGGGAAGCACTAACTAAACAGTACCTTCTTCTCTTTCTCTAAAATCATTTGATCCTTTTGATGCAGCATCTTCTTTAGAGTGGCTACTTCTTCCTTCAGTTGGGCAATGATGACAAAATGGTCAGTGCCTGGTGAGTCCAGAGCCAGGTCTGGGGAAAAGCTGAGTGGAAAAATGGAGGGGGAGAAAATCAGTTGGATTGATAAACTTTTTTCTACCTGAGTACACATCGTAGGCCACTTGACTACAAGTGCAAGAGCAGGAGCAACTACTTGAATTCCCAGCATCAAGCAAAACACACACCTGACTTGAGAGTATTTGCTAAACTGCACAGGTAAGGTAGCCATCAGATAACTATACCAACGAAAGCCACAACCCACAGCATTCCTGCAGCATCTTTGCTCACATTCACGACTAAAATAAATGTCTTCTCACAAGAGCCAAGGATATTCTGTTCCAGGTTCACTGAAGATCTCCAGTTATTTATGGGTGAGAGTCATAATTTTTTTATGATTAGATAATTTCCCTATAATCTGGATAAATTATCAATTGTAAGTTCATGCGTTTTTCTTTAAAGCTACCCATAGAGTTTCTGACTCTTTGTTTTCTGCTCCAAAGCCCACGATGTGGTGCAGCTGCTGTGTTCTGCCCCAGGAGCAGTCAGTCTTTTTAAAAAGTGATAGAAAGAAGATGAAATTAATAGGAAAGAAGCCAACTTCCCCCACTACAACTGGCCTGTTCATTGTCACTTCCAATATCAAGAATTCTGCAATATTTAGTTAGGAAAAGAACAAAGAGGTGGCAAACTGCAAAGCCACATCACAACCTGGGGTTTTCAACAGATTCCTCCCAGTAATAGTCTCTGAGCACTACACTTTGTCAAAGTGCCAGGTGAACTCCATCCTTTTAGTAGAGTAACCAGGACAAGTTCAGGGAATCTGTAAAGCTCTGAAATTGTATGTACAATTCTATGTATACATACAATGGATGGCTTCTAGGGTGAGGATCCATAGCTTTCTAAGGCTGGTCAGAGGTGTCTTAGACCCAAACAAGTTAAGGAATCACAGCCAAGAGAGTCAAATCCTGCCCTTCTCTACAGACTTCCCAAAGGAAGCTCTTTACTTTTCCCAGGGCAACCTTTAAAGTAAAACACAAACCTGTTTCTCCTAACAGATACTGCAATACTGATTCCCAACTCCCTACATCAATACAGCAACTACTCTAGATACCCCTTGCTGTTGGTTCTTTCCTACATCTTAAACAACATCTAATAACTAATAATTCTCTACACAGGTAGAAACTCCAAATAACAAGGTGAACCACTGGATAAACTTCCTCATAGTTACCAAGTCAAACATTTCTATGGCTAGAATGGGAAGACACACTCCATTGATAAGAATATTCCCCCTCAGTCTACACGAAGCATATGAGAAGAATGTCAGAGGAAGAATGGATCACTGCTTTTCTAACTGATAAACATGCAGAATTACTAGGTAACAAAAAGTAAATGTAAAATAATAAAACAAGGCATGGAGGAGAAAATATTGAAAGGACCCATCATCGTCTCCACCGGTTTTCATGCTCACCAAGGGACTGTCTTCCCTCAACCCAACAGAATCTAGGTAAACCCATAAGCAGAGCAACAAATGAAATGGAGTAATGGGCTAGTATAAATAACTTCTTCTTGTCCTCACAGCTCCTAATACTCTGCTCTACCTGCTTCTTTTTTTTTAACTGAAGAATAGTTGATGTACAATATTATGTTAGTTTCATACATAATGATTTGACACTTGTATATATCATGATCACCGTAAGTCTAGTAAACATCTGTCCCCACATAACATTATTATATTATTGACCATATTCTTTATGCTGTATATTAATCCCCGTGACTTACTGATTATATAACTGAAGGTCTATACCTCTTAATCTCCTTCAACCTATTTCACCCATCCCCCACCCCACCCTTCTGACAACTACCTGTTTGTTCTCTGTACCTACAAGCATGTTTTCATTTTGCTTTGTTTGTTTTTTAGATTCACATATACGTGAGATCATGCAGTATTGGTCTTTCTCCAACTTATTTCATTTAGCATAATACCCTCTAGATCCATCCATGTTGTTGCAAACAGCAAGATTTCATTTTTTATGGATGAGTAATATTCCTGTGTGTGTGTGTGTGTGTGTGTGTGTGTGTGTGTGTGTATATACACACACACACATCATAGCTTCTTTATCCATTTGTCTATCAATGGTCACTCAGGCTGCTTTCATTATCTTGGCTATTGTAACTAATGCTACAATGAACATTGGGGTCTATATATCTTTTTGTTGTTTTTGTTTCTGTTTTTGTTTTGCGGTACGCGGGCCTCTCACTGTTGTGGCCTCTCCCATTGCGAAGCACAGGCTCCGGACACACAGGCTCAGTGGCCATGGCTCACGGGCCCAGCTGCTCCGCGGCATGTGGGATCTTCCCGGACCGGGGCACACGAACCCGTGTCCCCTGCATCAGCAGGCGGACTCTCAACCACTGCACCACCAGGGAAGCCCTATCTTTTTGAATTAGTATTTTTCTTTTCTTTGGATAAATACTTAGAAGTGAAATTGCTGGATCATATGGCAGTACTATTTTTAATTCTTTGAGGAACCTCCATACTAGTGGCTGCACCAACTTACAATCCCACCAACAGTGCACAAGGGTTCTATTTTCTCCACATCCTCATCAACACTTGTTGTTTGTTGTCTTTTTGATAGCCATTCTGACAGGTGTGAGGTGGTATCTCATTGTGGTTTTGATTTGCATTTCCCTGATGATTAGTGATGTTGAACATTTTTTCATGTGACTGTAGGCCATCTGTATGTCTTCTTTGGAAAAACGTCTATTCAGGCCCTCTGCCCACTTTATTTTTTTTGATAAACTTTATTTATTTATGGCTGCATTGGGTCTTCGTTGCTGCGTGCGGGCTTTCTCTAGTTGTGTCAAGCGGGGGCTACTCTTAGTTGCGGTGCGTGGGTTTCTCATTGTGGTGGCTTTTCTTGTTGTGGAGCACAGGCTCTGTGGCGGGTGGGCCTCAGTAGTCGTGGCTCGCAGGCTCTAGAGTGCAGGTTCAGTAGTCGTGCACAGGCTTAGTTGCTCCGCGGCATGTGGGATCTTCCTAGACCAGGGCTTGAAACCACGTCCCCTGCATTGCCAGGCTGATTCTTAACCAGTGCGCCACCAGGGAAGTCCCCTCTGTCCATTTTTAAATAGAACTGTTTGCTTTTTTGATGTTGAGATATATGATTTTTTTGTACATTTTGGATATTAAACCCCTTATCGGATATATTGTTTGCAAATATCTTCTCCCATTCAGTGGGTTGCCTTTTCATCTTATGGATAGTTTCCTTCATTGTGCAAAAGCTTTTTAGTCTGAGGTAGTCCTATTTGTTTACTTTTGCTTTTGTTTCCCTTGCCTGAGGATACATATCCAAAAAACATTGCTAAGACCAATGTCAAAGAGCATACTGTCAATGTTTTCTTCTAGGAGTTTAATGCTTTCAGGTCTTACATTTAAGTCTTTAATCTATTTTGCGTTATTTTTGCAAGTAGTGTGAGAAAGTAGTCCAGTTTGATTCTTTTGCATGTAGCTGTCTAATTTTCCCAACACCATTTAGTGAAAAGGCTGTCTTTTCCCCACTGTATATTCTTGCCTCTTGTTGTAGATTAATTGCTCATATAAGTGTGCGTTTATTTCTGGGCTCTCTATTCTGTTCCATCAGTCCATGTGTCTGTTTTTGTGCCAATCCCATACTGTTTTGATTACTGCAGATTTGTAGTACAGTTTGAAATCAGAAAGCGTGACACCTCCAACTTTGTTCTTCATTCTCAAGATTGCTTTGGCTCTACCTGCTTCTTGAGGGAGGATTCTTCCTATACCAATAAATCGTTGACAAAACTAGTTGTGCCTTTCTTGTGTTAGGTCCTGACCTCTGTAACTCTCTAACTCCTGATTAATAAGAACTGCTGGGTATCAAAATGAAAAAAGATGGCTAGGTTACCAAGGCAGAAAATCAAATCCAGTCTCTTTCTAAATATCTCCAAAGACAGGGAACTCACTATTTCTCCAGGAAGCTTCTTGTCTTTTCCAAAAGCTTAAGAAAACATCTTTCCTCAGGTTCAGCCAAAACCTGCCTCCCTATCAGTCCCATCCATTAGTCCTGGGTCTGTCCTTAAAGGCCACACAGAGTAAGCCTAATCTTTCAGGCATACTTCAGAGGGAGAATAAAATAAAACTATAAGGAAAGGAAAAGAATGTCCTTTAGAAACAATAAACCACAAGGTGTGCCTGGAGGTCACCCACTGCTTTTACTGCCCATAGAACAATAAACAAATATGATCAAAAAGTGCATTTCTCAGGGAAGGAAAGCTAGAAATGAACTCCGATTTTCTTCAAATTGAAGAGTTTTTGTTACAATTTTGACAAACTATAAAATATTGAGATGGAGGCTGTGAATTTTATAGGATACTAAAAAATAAAAAGACTAAGGCATTTTATAAGTATAAAACCATGAGAAAAATGGTTTTTTTTTTTAAAAAAACCCTAAAGTAATGGGTTCTCTATGATATGGAAGGCTAATGAATAAAGAAAAAGAAGAGGGCTTCCCTGGTGGCGCAGTGGTTGAGAGTCCGATGCAGGGAACACGGGTTCGTGCCCCGGTGCGGGAAGATCCCACATGCCACAGAGCGGCTAGGCCCGTGAGCCATGGCCGCTGAGCCTGCGCGTCCGGAGCCTGTGCTCCGCAACGGGAGAGGCCACGACAGTGAGAGGCCCGCGTACCGCAAAAAAAAAGAAAAAGACGAGAAAAAATAATCAAATATTCCTCGATATTTAAAAAATAAAAAAGAGGACTTCCCTGATGGTCCAGTGGTTACAACTCCACACTTCCACTGCAGGGGGCGCGGGTTTGATCCCTGGTTGGGGAACTAAGATCCCAAATGCCGTGCAGCACGGCCAAAAAAAAAAAAAAGAGAGGAGAATATGGTAGTATAGAAAGGTCAATGGAAAACTGTTAGAGAGCAACCTGCAGAAGACATGAAGGGATAAAAATGAAAGAATAAAAGCACAAATTTAAAAATATATGTAAAGCAACTATACTGTAATAAAATAAAAAGTATATGGATATTTTAAGAGTGGGACAAGCAAAGTGGATTGTGATTAATTAAAAACTGGGAGGCAAAAAAAAAAACAAAAAAACTGGGAGGCAGTCACAATATAGTTAGGAAACAAAACTGGTAACATTTACTACAGAACTGAATTCAAAATGGATACTCAGGAAAAAATTTTTGGTTTGCATGACATTAAAAAGAGGACTGTTAAAAAAAAGTCTTGTCAGAATGTTTTCTAAGTGAAGGAAAAGCAAGGGAAAAAAACACAAAAAGTAAAAAGAAAAGGAAAAATGTAATTTACCTTGTATATGAACTTTTAAAAGACAGAAATGTAAACAAGTGGAAGAGATTGTTAAGATTGCTAATACAGGAACATTCAAATGGAACTTGTATATGAAAATAATTTTTTTGGCAGCAGAAAAATTTTTTCCAAATTTTCAAGTTATTAGGATAAGTTATTTTTTTAATTACCATGTACATTTAAAGGAAAAATTATTTTTAAAGATCTTTCCCAGAGGACATTATGAAAGACTACAGACCTAAGTTAAGGATCGGCATCCTACTCGAGGAAAACAATCATTGCTGGTAACTGGATGCAATAAAACACTGAGCAGAAAGTTTAAGTCTTTGGCTTGGTGTATCCATAGCAATAGTCAGAAAGAATAGTGGCAATATCTCAAGAACAAAATGAGCTAATAGAAGGCAAACTTTAAGGACTGTTGGTTAAACTAAAAGTTAAACTAAATGAGCTTTTCTGGGTCATTCAAACATAGCCTGCGTCACAAATAGCACAAAACAGAAATGATGAATCTAAAGGCTGTGGGTCTTGGCTTAGGCCTTTATAAAGCCGGGCATTCAGAATGGTTCACTCTTTGAAAAAGTAGTTTTTACAGGATCATGAATCCTGGCAGAGGGGATGGGACAATCAGTGCCACATCTATTTTCTTCAGAATGGTCAAACTAGCTGCTCAGAGAATAAACAATAAAGCTGACCAGAAAGATGGTCTTTATGGTTCCTTCCCCTGTGTAATCAGAATATCTAAATTAAGCATTTCTAGAAGGATCAATTCAAGAAGTTTAAAGTCACTAATACTAGCATTAAGAAGACAGCTTGCAGAGTCTCAAGTCAAGTTAATGAAAAAGCCAACTTCATAGACGCTGTGTATCCAGCTAAATAAACAAAATTCAGCGCTGGCAAGCCTATATGCTGGTCTGCTCCCATACCCACCACTGCCTGGGAGGGAGAACCGAGAATGGAAGTTTTCAGAATGGAGATGATTCCAAGGATTTTAGGGAAGAGTGTGCCAGGTGGTCTCACTTCAGGATGCCCAGGCCTGGAGGAACAGGAAAACAGGTGGCCCCAAGACTCTGCTGAGAAGCCGCCCACTGCACCAACATGAATGGGGCACCCTGGATATGAGGAGAAAGTAGCTCGTAAGCGAAGCATCACTGAGAAGGAGAGGGGAAAGTGAGGAATAAAAATGCATTTAGAAAGGCTTAAAATGAAACAAAAATATTTAAACACATCTCCTTCTCTCCTGAGCCAGCATTTGCATTGGGCTATCTCTTGTTAATGCTAAGGAAGCATGGATTATCCCTCACAGACTGAGCAATACTGCCTTAATTCCAACTTGTCAGGAATTCCCTGGCGGTCCAGTGGTTAAGACTCAGCGCTTTCACTGCCGTAGCCCAGATTCAATCCCTGGTCAGGGAACTAAGATCCCACAAGCTGTGCAGTGCAGCCAAAAAAAAAAAAAATCCCAACTTGTCTCTGCTTTGCCTCTGGAGACCAACTCCTGCCCTGCCTGGAGGAGGCTACAGGCACAGATCACAATAAAAAGCATCTAGCTATTGACTTCTTCGAATTCGTGTGAGGAAGTTATTTGTGGACTGCAGAATTCAATTGCTATGAAATCCAGTTATATGTTCTAGACAAGATTAGATTTATAAACAAATATCAGTACTGTTTATTTATAAGATATCAAGTGGCTAGTGTAGCGAACCTGAGAAGTTCATTGACAACCATAGACTAGCTCCATGACACACCCTAAAATGTATTCCTGTTTCAGGAACTGTGTATGCATTTCAAACAGAAACATGCA
The DNA here is from genome assembly GCF_008692025.1 of Phocoena sinus. Lineage (NCBI taxonomy): Eukaryota > Metazoa > Chordata > Mammalia > Artiodactyla > Phocoenidae > Phocoena > Phocoena sinus. Next base: position 21,804,387 of record NC_045763.1, on the reverse strand, counting down.
CACACACTTGAATTGGCTTACCTATCTCCATTGGTTGTGATCGACTCAAACTTGGATTTTTTCTTTGGGATTTCATTTTGAATTGAAGATGTAGAAAGTGTTTTCTGACTTTTAGTGGCAAAAAAAAAAAAAAGGAGAGAAGGAGAGAGAGAGAGATACACACACTTTAGAAATCAAAGATTAATAAAACATCACAATGAAAGTCTTGTCAAATGGAACCAATGTAATACCCATTCTATGCAAGAGTTAATTATTCTTTTTCTTCTCTTTCATTTATTTTACTTAAAAAAATACAGCATAACACAAGGAACACACATGAACCTGTGTTGTTACTTAAAGGGGGTAAAGCTTTCAATTCTGAGGTCAGGTGGGGCACGCTGTCCGCATGAAACAGACAACAAGCACAAATGTCCAGGTGGCCTTGATCTAAGATCTAAGAGCAAATTATTCTTGATCATCAAAATCCACCAAAGTCTTGATTTCATAGGTCCTGGATGCATGGGTAGCTCGTTTCTATAGTCCTCCCCCAAATTCTTGGCCTTGATAAAATATTATCTGCTTTATTAATAACTATGAGAAGAGAGTCAATAAAACCTCAGAAGTATAATCTATCTTACAATTTAAAAAGTACTTTCACATTCATTGTCTCACATGTATCTTATAATACCGTGAGGTATATACAAGGGATTATTTCTATTTTGCATAAACTGAGGCTCATCAAGGTTAACTGACCTACCCAGGGATATACAGCTAGTTAGCAGTGAAGCTGGGACTAGACACCAGGCTGACATATTTGAACTCCAAGTCCAGTTCTTCCTCACTGTATTTCTGTGAATCTTCTGGTGTCTGAGTCCCACAACAACACTAAAGATCAGTTTGAGCCCCAATAAGTTGACCCCCCCTAAAACTAGTCTGCAACCCTTTTACTCTGATGGATGTCCAATCGCCAAGCCCAAAGGATGTTTCAGACCTTTTCTTACTTGGCCTCTTTTCAATATTTGATACCACTGACCATGCCATCCATTTCCCCCCCTGACTTTATTGAGGAATAACTGACAAATATAATTGTACATATTTAAAGTGTACAAGGTGACAATTTGATATACATGTACATTATAGAATGATTACCAAGATCAAGAAAATTAGTACACCCATCACCTCGAATACTTCATTCTTTTACTTTATTTTTTGGCTGCACCATGTGGCTTGCAGGATATTAGTTCCCCGACCAGGGATTGAACCCATGCCCTCTGCAGTGGAAGCACAGAGTCCTAATCACTGGACTCCCAGGGAATTGCCTCTTTTATTTTTTTTAATGGTGAGAATGCGTAAGATCTACTCTCAGCAACTTCCAAGCATATAATATGGTATTATTAACTATCGTCACTAAGCTACACATTAGATCCTCAGAACTACTTCTTCTTATAAAGTTTGTACCCCTTGACCTACACCTCCCCATTTCCCTCTCCCCCTGCCCCTGGCAACCACCATTCTATTCTCTATTTCTATGAAATCAGCTTTATTTTTTTTAAGATTCCACACAAAAGTCATACCACATGGTGTTTGTCTTTCTCTCTCTGGCTCACTTCACTTAGCATATGCCTTCCAGGTTTATCTATGCTGTAGGAAATAGCAGGATTTCCTTCTTTTTTTATGGCTGGATATTCCATTGTATGTATATACACATTTTCTTTAGCCATTCATCCCTCGAAGGACATTTAGGTTGCTTCCATATCTTAGGTATTATGAATAAAGTTATAATGAATATGAGATACTGATTTCAGTTCCTTCAGATATATACCCAGGAGTGATTGCTGGATCATATGATAGTTTTATTTTTAATTTTTTCAGGACACACCATACTGTTGAGTCCTTTATATATTTTGGATATTAACCCTGATCAGATATTTGGTTTTCAAATATTCACTCCATCCTTCTTGAGTGCTTCTAGAATCTGTTCTCAGCCTCCAACCTGAGTCGTGTCACTCAAGAGCATGGTTTTAACAACTATCTATCATAGTGGCTAGAAATGATGTTCCCCAGATCACCTGCATCAGAATCATCTGAGATGTTTATAAAACAAAGCAGATTCCTGGACTCTATCCTAGATTCTACTGAATTAAACTCTGAGGTAGGGCCACAGAAATCCACATTTTAAACTAATCTCTGCTACCACTGACTCTTATGTGCTACCAACAGCTCATGTTCAAACCTCTCTTGTGAGTTTAGGCTAAACTTCCAATAAATAATTCTTTTTTTTTTTTGGATGTCAGATCTTATTTATTTGTTACTCTTAGAACGTCTTCTTTTTGACCAAGGACAGCTTCTGTCTCTTGACAATATGTTCCTTGCATTTTTCTTTGGCCTCCTTCATTCTCTTGACCAAAAGTGTAGCATATTCTGCAGTCTCTTCCTTATTTTTCTTAGCATGCTGTTTCTTCAGAGCAATATGCCGACGTTTGCGTTGCAGAACATGTGGAGCAACAAGACGCTGAATTTTGGGTGCTTTAGTCCTCGGTTTCTTACCTTCTTTGTTTAAGGGCCTTCTCACAACATAATGGTAGACATCATCTTCTTTATTTTTTTTAATTTATTTTTTAATAAATTTATTTATTTTTATTTTGGGCTGCCTTGGGTCTTTGTTGCTGCACGCGGGCTTTTCTCTAGTTGTGGTGAGCAGGGGCTACCCTTCGTTGCGGTGCGTGGGCTCCTCATTGTGGTGGCTTCTCTTGTTGCAGAGCGCAGGCTCTAGGTGCGCGGGCTTCAGTAGTTGTGGCTCACGGGCTCTGGAGCGCAGGCTCAGTAGTTGTGGCGCACGGGCTTAGTTGCTCCACGGCATGTGGGATCTTCCCGGAGCAGGGCTCGAACCCGTGTCCCCTGCATTAGCAGGCAGATTCTTAACAACTGAGCCACCAGGGAAGCCCCATCATTCTCTTTAGAGAGCTTAAAAAGTTTGCAGATTCTAGCTCTTGGGCCCCAGGCAATGCAGCACAGTTGTATCAGCAAATCTAGAAATATCCTTCTCACCTTTTTTCAAAATGACCAAATTCAGGACACTCAGATTGGCATCCACAATGCAACCTTGTACAGATCTGCACTTTCTTTCTCCAGTCCTCCTTGGCCTGTAACAGGAATGCTGTTTACTCAGTAGCAAGCAGACGCGGCTGTGGGTCGTGCCACCCGGCTTCATGGTCCCTTGTTTGTCACTCTCACCACTGATTTGGACCACATAACCCATCCATTCTTCACCTGGAGCATCAGCTGCAATTTCCATGGCCATAAACTTCTCACAGATGGTACAAAGTTTGCGTTCATAGTTCACTTCAGTGAGTTTCCGGCAGACAGTGGCTCGGAAAGATGCTCAGCTTCATCCTGAAGCAGCCGTTTGCCTCCAAGGTGCCACGGAAAAGAGCTAAATAATTCTTCTTGATGCTTTAAACTCAACTTTCCAAAACTGAACTTCTTTTTCCCCCTTCCTATACTCTCTCTCAGATAAGGATCTACCCATTCACCCAAGTAAGAAATTTGAGAATTGTCCTTTACTCACCCAGCTCCTGCCCATCTATCTGTTCATCACATTATCTAATTTACTCAAAAATCTCCTTCTAAAGTATCTTCCTGAATCTGCCTCTTCAGTGTCACTGCCTCAAGTTGAGGTTCTCTATTAACATCTCTTATCTGGACTCTTACCAAAAAAGCTTCTTAACTAGGCCCCAGCCTCTTTTTCCTCCAATGCATTCTTCCCAGTAGTCTGGGTTAATTTTTTTTTTAATGCAGATTTGGCCCCTCCCCTGCATAGATCCTTTCAGTGGCTTCCCGTTAAGATCACTAAGATCAAGTTCATGCTCCTTACCAGGTCTGCTGGATTCCTTTTCCTCCCATTTTCCAGCTCCCAATCATAAGCTCCAGCAAAATAAAAGGACTTGCTGTTCCCAAGTTCCATGTGGTCTCATGCCCTCCATGTCTTTGCAAATGCTATTCCCTCAGCCTAGAGTGTCTCTGCCCATTCCTTATCTGATGATTCTGACCCATCCTAAGATCTAGCTCCAACACCAGCATTTCTCTGATCTTTCGTTCCCTAACCTCCCAAGGCAGTTAATTACCACTGCCTCTTATGCCTGTATTTTGACATGTTTCCACTGTGATGCCCATCGAATTATCCTGCAATGATTTGATTACAGGTCTGTCTTCCCTACCAGACTGCATACTCTTGGATAGCAGCGTGAGTCTTTTACTTATCTCTGCATTCCTTGCAGAGACTCTGGCTCATGAAAGTACTTAACAATGAACAAAGAAAATCACAATGGTAATAATAACAACGAATAACTAAAATGTACTGAAGCTTCCTATATGCCGGTTATAAAACTAATCACTATGCACATACTATATAATTTATTTCTGCAACAACTCCATGAGGTAATATTATTATTTCCCTCATTTCACAGATGAAAAAACTTGCCCAATATCCCATACAGAAAACTTGGCAGACCCAGGATTCAATCCAAAGCCAGAACTCTTAACAATTCTACAGATACTCTGAAACGAAGCTTAAGACAATAATGAAAGGACATCATTTTGACTGGATCTCACAAGGACAAACCTAGAATAGCTATCAATCTCCTAGCCAATATGCATAAAAAAGCTGCATCCCTCAGACTGTGAAATGTCCAATCTTCTAGGGAGATAACCCACTCTAACGGAGGGGAGAACGTTACATGTTAAAGTGGAGTAAGTTCCACAAACTTTTAAGACACAACAGAAACCAAGTCAGAAAATCCTGATGCCTTATGGAAGTCTCTCTGGCCCTTGGATGATACATGAATTACAAACTACGACAAAGGCGATTCCCTCTATAGACTAATAACTAGAGAGAAAATAGGAAAATTTAGACAAAATGGTGTCTTCCATGGTTAATTGTGTGAGTATTACATCTGGCCTCCCAGCACCTCTAGTCCTATCTCATGCATCTCGGGGTTACCTGTTATAATGGCTGCCACCACTCAGTCGACTGTACTGCTCCTTCTCCTGGTGGCTTGCACGGGAAGAACTGCTCAGGTGCTTCCTCTGCTCTTTGGTCTTCTGAAGGACTCGTTTGTATGAAAGTGTGCACAGCCAGCATAGCAATTTCCCATCTACCTGAAAGATGAGGAGACAAAGATAAAGAAGAAGGAATGTGCTAGTGCAGTGGCTGAGAACATGGGTATTAGGAGCTAGAACCTCTGGTTAAGTCCAGATCTGCCACTTACAAGCTGTGTGACCTTACGGAAGTCAGCTGGGTACTCATGGGGTCAATTTCTTCATCTATAAAATGAAGGATAATAGAACCTACTTCAGAGGGCTGGTGCAAGGATCTAGTGACATAATGTAGGTAAAGCATGGTGCAAGGTACATAAAAATTGCTCAATAAAATAGGAGCTGGGGACTTCCCTGGCGGTCCAGTGGTTAAGGCTCCACACTTCCACTGCAGGGGGCACATGTTTGATTCCTGGTGGGGAACTAAGATCCCACATGCTGTGTGGTATGGCCAAAAAATTTTTTAAATAAATAAATAAAATAAAAATGAGCTAACTTTATATATTTTTGTATTTTGTTTTTCTTCAACTTATCACAGACCAGAGCAAAGTTCCCATAAGAATTTCAAAAGACACAAATATCTCTATGGTGCTCATCAAGGAAAACACAGCAGGGAAAAGAGAAGACAGAAGATGAAACATAAAATTTATAATTTAGCTTTTCCTTTTCTTTTTTTTTAATTTATTTTATTTTATTTATTTATCTTTGGCTGCGTTGGGTCTTTGTTGCTGTGCATGGGCTGTCTCTAGTTGTGGTGAGTGAGGGCTACTCTTTGTTGCGGTGCATGGGCTTCTTATTGTGGTGGCTTCTCTTGTTGTGGAGCACAGGCTCTAGGCGCGCAGGCTTCAGTAGTTGTGGCACATGGGCTCAGTAGTTGTGGCTCGCAGGCTCTAGAGCGTAGGCTCAGTAGTTGTGATGCATGGGCTTAGGTGCTCCGCAGTATGTGGGATCTTCCCGGACCAGGGCTCGAACCTGTGTCCCCTGCCTTGGCAGGCGGATTCTTAACCACTGTGCCACCAGGGAAGCCCTATACTTTAGCTTTAATACCTCATAAATGACTCATAAAATGGTATGCTGGATATCTTTTCTCAGATGGAAATAAATGTCTCCAGAGGGCTTCCCCGGTGGCACAGTGGTTGAGAATCTGCCTGCCAATGCAGGGGACACGGGTTCGAGCCCTGGTCTGGGAAGATCCCACATGCCGCGGAGCAACTAGGCCTGTGAGCCACAACTACTGAGCCTGCGCGTCTGGAGCCTGTGCTCCGCAACGAGAGGCCACGATAGTGAGAGGCCCGCGCACCGCGATGAAGAGTGGCCCCCGCTTGCCACAACTAGAGAAAGCCCTCGCACAGAAACGAAGACGCAACACAGCAAAAATTAATTAATTAATTAATAAACTCCTACCCCCAATATCTTCTGTTAAAAAAAAAAAAAAGTCTCCAGAAAAAGACTGATGGGCAAGTAGCTTCCAGGGCCCCAATCCCTGGTGGTGGCCTACCATGGCACTTTGTTTGATTTAGAAAAAGTTGATCACTTTGGGCAGAAGCAGCTCTGTACCAGGGTGCAGGGTACAGGACTAGGAAAGCAGAATGGGGCTTCCACAATCCTCTGAACCTGGGGTGCCTCTGTACAGCACTCAGATTGCAAAAGTAAGTTTGTGGGGTGGCCTGGTACAAGTGGCAGGGCAGCAGAGCTGGTTGCAGTTACTCAGGTTGAGGAGGGAGTGTGCTGATATTTCATGGAATCTTAGTTTTCATGTCTTGCCTCTAAATTAGATCTTCTGCCCCATCTTGAACATGGGTAAGCCAGACCATCATTTACCTAAAGTATCTGTCTTGTTAGCAAAAGCTTCTTTGCACCTTATTCTCCTAACCTATTAGCAAGTCATCCGTCTGAATCTATCCACTTCTTTCCAACTCCACTGCTTCCACCCAAGCAAAGCCATTCTTACCTGTCACAACTGCAAGACCCACCCAAATGATCTCGCTATTTTTCTCCAGATCAACCATTTCCACATAGCTGCCAAAGAGGGCTTCTTAAATGTAAATCTGATTATGTCTCTTCTCACCTTAAAATATAAAATCTAAACTTTTTACCATAGCCTATGTTGACTTAAATGTAGCCTCTGCCTGCCTTTATAATCTCATTCTCTGTTCACTCTGCCTTCTTTCTGTTCTTCCCATCTGCCAAGCTCATTCTTGCCTCAGGGTCTTTTCATACCTGGTCTCTCTTCCCAGGATCTTTGCCCTCCAGAGCTTCCCATGGCTGCTTCCTTCTCATCTTTCCTGTTTCAGCTCAGATTTTATCTCCATGCAGGTCCTCCTGATTGCCCAATCAAAACTGGCCTCCCCAGTCACTCTCTACCATATACCCTATTTCCTTATAGCACTTACACCTAAAATCTGTGTTCATTTATTTCCTTGTTTGTTCTCATCCATCTCTTACACACATAAATAAAAGCTCTGAGAGAATAAGGTCTCTTCTGCTTAGTTCATCAGTGTATTTCCAACACCCAGAGCAGTGTCTGAGACATGATAAGCATCTAATTATTTGTTAATGAATGTATAAATGAATTTTGAAACCAAACTTCAATTTGCTGCGTTTCATGGTTATGGGATATGGCCTGAAGGTCTGACTTTAGGAGGACTTCCCTGGTGGCGCAATGGTTAAGAATCCGCCTGCCAATGCAGGAGACATGGGTCTGATCCCTGGTCAGAGAAGATCCCACATGCTGCGAGCAACTAAGCCCCGTACGCCACAACTACTGAGCCTGCACTCTAGAGCCCGCAAGCCACAACTACTGAGCCCGCGTGCCTAGAGCCCATGCTCTGCAATGAGAAGCCACCACAATGAGAAGCCCACACACTGCAACAAAGAGTAGCCCCCACTCGCCGCAACTAGAGAAAGCCTGCGCCCAGCAACAAAGACCCAGTGCAGCCAAAAAAAAAAAAAAACTCTAGGAGACCTTCTCCACGAAAGAGCTTTCACTGAAGAAGGGTTTGAAAACAAAGCAACTGCACTGAAAGACAGCCAACATTAAACATGAAAATCACACACTGAACCACAGGACACTTTATTTCAGATCTCTCCTTCACAAACTTTAAAAATATAAAATCACCCTCTCAGAATTAAACTATCATAAAGAAATAATCATAGATAACACTGAGTACTTATCATGTGCCAGATTCCTTCTGAAGGGGTTTACACTTGACCTTCATAACAACGATGAGGTCATTTACGGATGAGGAAACTGAGGCACTGATAGATTAACTCGCCCAAAGTCACACAACAAATAAGTGACAGACAAAGATTTCAATCCAGGCACTCTGAGTCCAGATCATCCACTCTCAATCCCTAAGCTTGGCCCTCCTGAAGTTTATAAATAGGTGATTGAGGATGCCTACAAATACGCAAGCTCTTATGATAGGATTGTAACTAGAAAGTAGAAACAATGAATTCTAGTGTAATCCAATTAATAATAATATAGGTACCATTTAATGAAGTATAGTATATGCTAGGCTCAAAATTGTTTTATATACCTATCTCAATTAAATCTCCCTATGCCCTTGTGAAGTAGCTACTGTTATTCCCACAGTAAAGATGACAAAACTGATGTATAACAGGAGTAAATAATTTGCCCAGGATCATTCAGCTAAGCCAGAAGTGGGCTGGAACCCAGATCTATGGGACTAAAAAGCTTGTACTCCAACTATTATTATATGTTACCTTCTGATTACTAATTCAGCTTCTCTAGTATCTTGATTCAGGGAAGAGTATTCTGGTCACTGGAAAGTTACTTCCTCCCATTGTAAATTAATGAATCTGGTTACCACGAATCAGCTTTTGAGAGCCTAAGCATCTCTGAAAAGCATCTCTGAGATGTTTCTGTACTACATTCTTTCATTCAAAAAATATTTATCGAGTACCTACTATGTGCCAGGCTGCTGGTAATACAGCATGAAAACAGATGGACAAAGAACTCATACTTTAGTGGGGGTGGACAAACATGTAAACAAACAAGATAATTTCTCATAACGTTACATGCTATGAAGACAATAAACAGGGTACTATGATAGAGTGATCAGGGGAGTTAGTAAAGAAGGTCTCTGTGAGAAGCTGGCAATTGAGCTGAGACTTGACGCAAGGAACCAGTTATGACACTCTGGAGAAGGCTGTGTATCAGGCAAATCCAGCCGGCACAAAGGTGGAAATGAGACTGGTATATCTGAAGGACTGAAAGGTGGCCAGTGTGGCTGGACCAAGGGAGGAGGAGGGGAGTGTGATGGAAGATGAGACTGAGAGTCAGGTACAGGCCTTGCAGGCTATGGAAGGAGTTTGGGTTTCATTCTAAGTGCAACTGGAAGCCACTTGAGGGTTTTAAACAGACCAAATCTAAATCATTTTAATTCCACCAAGGTACCATCATTCCATATAGAGGTCTATCTATATCATCTTCTTGTGGTCTTTAACTTCAACAGACAGAAACATTTAAAGAGCCAGACAGTAAAACTGGTAACAGACTATATCCTGCTTAAGTCACAATCTCTCCTTTAAAGAGTTTTGTAGAATTTTGCCAATCACCACTTCACTCATAAGGGATGTTGAACACTGTAATTCAAATTCTCATGAAATACTAACCTATGAAATGTTATAATATAATGGTCCACATTTGATAAATGAAGAAAACAAAGACTGAATATCTTCTTCAAAGTCAATAACAGAATTTGGAGAGGAACTGAGAAATCAATCTTGGTTATATGTCTTTTTAACACAATTGGCCCACCTTAATTTCTCTGAAAGAAAAAAATATCCAGAAAAACACAGAGATTTACCTTCTTTCTATCATCTTTCCTGTCAAATGCACACTGCTGCTTGCACTGTTCACAAGAATATGGTGGTCCATACTTCTTCTCTGAATTTGTGCAGCGCTGACATTTGTTGCCAATAAATGCTGCAATTATGTTGCAATACTGACAAGGTTTGGGCTTAAAGAGAAAAAAAAGTGTCAAGTAAGTATGTTGTAAAATACCAGTGCATTTTTTTTTTCCAGTGCATTTTTTAAAGCAATGATTTCTATTATACATAGTTCATTAGTCATGGTAAAAATGCATTCCCAACTTCATAAATCTCCTTTTACACTGATCCAATAAAGCCCAATTCCTAACACCATGTAAAGTGTTTTTCTGCACAGGACTATTGATTTTTAAATAAATAAACAAATAACAAAAACCCATTAGCATATATGCTGGGACTTCTCTAACCAATTCAACAGAACCAGCTCTTGGAGAAACGAGCAAGTGTGTCCAAATTTCTGAAAAGGCCTCTTTGACATTATCCGTGTATAAACATGTGGGGAGAATGCCTGCAAGGACACAGTATGCTGAACCCTAACACTGAAAGAAAAAAAATCATTCATCAAAATGAATAGTCAACTGTTACCAAACAAAGAGGTCACGTCATAGGATTCATCATTCCCCTTCTCTTTACATACTGGTTACTGAAGCTTCTCAAGGAAAATTATAATCACAATCCTGCCACAGTGACTATAAACACAGAACTCCTTAATACTAAGTATTAGCTAAGTTTGAAAGCTAAAACACTACATAAATTTTTCTGAGAACATTTTTACGCATAACTAGGTCTTCTAATAAAAATATTGTAATTATATTAATAGTCCACAGAATGTACAGTCCCAAGAGACCTGACTGTTAGGTACAGAGAAACCCTACTTACCGTTCCATACAACTGCACATTCTGAGCACATTTCTTGCATATTGTATTGGTTTTACTGTTAAGGAAGAAAGAGACACAAGGCTTTATAAGAAAAAAATCGTTTTACTTACAACATTTGAAAACTGATTCTTCCTTAAGTCCAAGGAATTTGTTCATTACTAAGTGCCAAGGTGGAATATGGTTTGGACATTTGATTAACTGAAGGGTGAGTATCTGGCCAGTAACTCTTTTAATTATTCTGTAGTTATAAATTTTATTAGCTCAAATACAAGGAGGCTTTGGTTAAAATGAAGAGTGAGTTATTTATGATTATGACATCTCCAAGTACCACTAAGTAAAATTATCAGATATGCAAAGGACCCTGAAAAGAATATTATGTTAGACCAAAATGGACTAGCAGAAAAGAAATTAGTTCTCCTCAATTCAGATGAGCAGCTGAGAAATTCGAGATGAGGAGTAAAGTATTTGTGTTTGGGATATAAGCTCAGAGACTCTATCCATGTTGACCTTACTCTGTCTATGTTCTCCTCTATAAGTAAAAGTATATGAAAATCCCTGATGTGGGGAAATAGATGCTAACACCAAATATTTTTTCAATATTTCCAATTTCTCTAAGAGCTAAGCACTGACAAAAATAAACACGCCCTTTCCCTTGTGAAGATCCAAGTCATAATATTACCTACATGCCTAAACTGATAAACTGCCCTGGGGAAAAAATATTATCTTCAAATAAAGTCTAACCCTTCACAAAGGGAGGTACAAACAAATGCTTCATGTTTAACAACAGTTTAAACAATATTTGGAGGCTAAAAACAAAATCACATAAAAATCCAGTATATTGCTACTTTGTGATTTTTTTCCCATACAATTCCTATCAAAGTGACTACAAACTTGAAAGACAAAAGAAAAACCTCAAAGTAAAAATCATTAAATTAAAATGAGATATTCAAACAAAATATTTCCCAGGGCAATTTTCTGCCATTTTAAAAAGGCAGTTCAGGGACTTCCCTGGTGGTCCAGTGGGGTCTAGTGGCTAGGTCTCAGCACTTCCACTGCCGTGGCCCGGGTTCAATTCCTAGTGGGGAACTAAGATCCAGCAAGCCACAGGGTGGCCAAAAAGAAAAAAAAAAGGCAGTTCAGGAAGTGAAGTACATTGAAAGAGACCTCTAGAAAGAGGATTAGCATCAGTGTCTCTGTGATGTTGAACATTTGGGTTTATTTTAGATTTATTACTCAAGGAGTGGGACATATGTATCGATATACACAAATGCTCTTGACATTTTAGAAAAAAAATGCAAAAAACCTATTTCTATAATCCATCTTGAATTAATTTTTATGTATGGTGTGAATTAAGGGTTAAACTTCAAATCTCACCCTACACACAGAAATAAATTTGAAAGGGATCATAGGCCTAAATGTAAAAGCTAAAATATAAACCTTCCAGAGTATATTCTGTGTGTCTCCATTTACATGAAGTTCTAGAACAGGTAAAACTAATCTATGGTGGAAAGGAAAATCAGAACAGTAGTTGCTTGGAAAAAGCAAGGAGGGTGAGGACTGACTGGGTTGGGGTTAGAATCTCTGGGGTGATAGTAATGTTTTATATTTTGATGGGGTTTAGGGTTACACAGATATATACTGTTTGTAAAACTCATCGAATGATGCACTTAAGATTTGAGCATTTCAATGTGTGCAAATTTTACCTCTAAAAAAATTTAAAAACCATAAACAAATATGAACTCTAAGTTAATGATATGCATGCCGAAGTGTTTAGGGTCAAGTACACTGATGTCCCCAACTTTAAACTGCATCACAAATAAGATGGATTAATACACTGATGGATAGAGAGATGGATAGATGCAAAGGTAGTAAGTGTAAATTGTAGAATCCAAGTAGTGGGTAGATGAGTGTTTACTATCTAGTTTTTTTAGCTTTTTTTTTCTTTGAAAATATACATAACGAAATGTCAGGGAAAATATTCCTAGAATTGAAATGAAGCTGACCAAAATTAGGCTTCTGGGTCCATGTGTGAACTGGCAAACAGACCCCATCCTGCTTAAGGCAATATTACCTACAGCCACGGTTCCCCAAAAGTTTAACTTACTATACCAATAAACCACTTTGCTGGCTATTAAAAAGACCCCCAAAGATGTGTGTTCATGCACACCTAAATATTTTTCACACTTTTCAAAATGAGATTCACACAAGGCAAGTGTAAAGGCAAGTGAGTTTTTTCAAATGTGACTAGGGCTAACAAACTCTTTATCAGATTGTCACATTTTCAAAAGTATCTTCTTTTGGCTTATAAATTCTTCAAACTCTGCATATAAATATACTAGAGCACAAGGCTCATGTTTTACTGTTGTGGGATTGGTTTCTTAGTGTCAAAAATGTCAAAACCATAATATAGGGCTTCCCTGGGACACGGGTTTGATCCCTGGTCCGGGAAGATCCAACATGCCGCGGAGCAACTAAGCCCATGGGCCCCAACTACTGAGCCTGCGCTCTAGAGCCTGAGAGCCCCAACTACTGAAGCCCGCGTGCCCAGAGACCGTGCTCCACAACAAGAGAAGCCACCACAATATGAAGCCCGCACACAGCAACGAAGACCCGATGCAGCCAAAAATAAATAAATAAATTTATTTATTTATTTTAAAAACCCCACAATATAAAATTATCAAGGATGTGAAAAATAAGTAACTAATAATTTAAGCAATTAATGAATAACTAGGGAACAATATGTGTATTTTACTTCCATTGTGTTATAAGAGGAAATGGCAGAATCTGTGTATAATGCATTTGTTTACAGATCTATATATTACAATGCAACTGATTACAAATCTGTATATTGAAATGCAATCGATTACAGATTTTAAACGGAAAAGCTCATGGTCAACGAAAACTGTACCTCTCCTGCTGGTACTCAGTCCTACAGTAGGTACACTTCACAACAGGGTGTGCAATCCGACATTCCTGAAATGAAATGAGGATATAATTTTAAAAGGCAGTCAGAAATGGAAAGTCTTCAGTAGGAGGCAGAAGACCTGGGTACTATTCCAAGCATAGCCACTGTGCTTGAGTGAGTCACTTAAACTTTCTGGGACTAATTTTTTTTGTCTGTAAAACTGGCACCACCACCCTGCATTGATGTGGGAGTTAAGTAAGAATTTATATGGAACTAGTCATAAATTGTAAAACAAAGGTATGAATAAGCCTCAGACCTAGGGAATAAAAAGCCCTGGATTCTAGTCCAGTTCTGCCTCCGCCACTGTGTGATTTTTGAGCAGGTTCACTTGTGAAACCAAAGTACTGAATTAAAATCATTATTGCTTACATATATAAAACTCCCTTAAAATCAATAAATATATACATATACAAACATATAATCAAATATGTATTTTTTTAAGGCCAAAAAGGTATTCAGACATTTGACTTTTTGAGTTCTCTCATACCTAGTAAACGAAAGAGACAAAGTCATGGCCACTGAAAGCACTGATGACACACAATTATGAGTTAGCCATACCAGAGATACAAACTCTGGATTATCTGGAGATATCTCAACATCACTCTCCAGCCGGCTTGGTGACTTTTAACTGTCGCTTCACAGCACCTCTATTCATTTAAATAGGCAAAGCAAGATGAAGCAACTTAAAAAAAAAAAAAGAGAACTTGGACCTTCAGCGGTAAAAACTGATCAGCAGGACCTCGGCGAGGACAGAAGGTCACTAACTAGAAGCTGAAATATCATCCTTTTGCTTCGTGCGTTTGACTGTGGGGCTTTATTATAAAGCCTGGCTACCTCCGACTCTAGGACTGGCTGAAAAGTGCCCGTGAAGCACCCAGTTCGACACGCTCGTCCCAGACAGCACCCAACTCTGGAGTTCTGTCCCAGGCGGGGCAGGAGGTCCCTAAGCTTGAAACCCGGCAGACCCCGCCGCGGGAGGAAGCCAGCCCAAAAGGGATCTCCGCCGCGGCTAGTCGAGGGCGAGCGGGGGACCAGCTGTCCCCTCCCCCGACCTCACGGGGTCCGAGAACAATCCCTCGCTGTTGCTAAGCACCCGGACACGCCGGCCGCTGGGGCCTGGACACGGCCCGGGTCTCCCCCACGTGCCCCGCCAGCCCCCGGCGGAGCGGGTGCGGTTCCGCAGCTAGGCGGGCCTGCCACGCCCTGCCCGGGGGACCCCGCCGGGCGTCCCCACAGAACCGGGAGCTCCGGGCCGCGCCTCCAGCGTCCCAGTTCCCGGCTGCCGCCCCAGCCCGCGCACCTTGCACAGCTGCTGCCCCTGAGACAGCGCCTCGAAGGGGAAGCGCTGGTGGCACTTGGTGCAGGCGTAGAGCGCCGCCATGTCCGGCCCGGGCCGTGCTCACAACCCTACCGGCCCGGCCCGCTGCTTTATCTGACAGTCTGAAGCACAACCTGGCGGCGGCAGGCTGCGGGCTGCGGCAGGCGGGCGGGTTCTCGTGCGGGCGGACCAGGGCTGGCGCGGCGGCGCTGGGCGCCCGTTCACTGGTTCATTTTGACGTCTATCAAGGAGGAAGGGGCGGAACACGGAGCTTCTTACGACTCTGATTCGGTCTGGACTGGAGTACGCCACTTATGACGCGCGCGGCCTCGATTATGTAAAGCGCAGTCACGAGGGGGCGCCGCAGGGAGGGAAGATCTCCCGCGGGGGACTCTGAAGTGCCTAGGCTCCTCCCACTTCGCTCTCTGTTCCCGCCCTTGCTCCTCCTCTCTCAGCAGCTGGAGTCACCGTGCTTCTCGCGATATCTCCACGGAGTTGTGATGTTTTGGTTTCCATGGAGTTGCTCTCTCGCAGCTGGTTGAGCCGAGCGCGGTGCATTGTTGAACTAGAACTCGGCCGCCACCCCGAGCCTGAAGAAGATGGGGGCTTCTGAGAAAACGCCTCCAACGTCGGGGTAGGAGGGGCCCGCACAGCCCTCTCTCTCGAGGGAGGAGAGGAAACGTGAGAGGCAACTTAGAGGGATGCCTTCTGTCTGAGATCCCTAAAAAAGAGGGACCTCCAGGGTCCCTGACTTCCAGAGAGAAAGAAGCCCCAGAGAGAGCACCTCTATTTTGTGGAAGAGGGGTGCTAGAGTGATGACAGCTTCTCCCGGAAGGAGAAGACGGGTACTAAGGCGAGGTCCACCCCTGAGAGTACTCGTGCCCAGGAGGCCCACTCTGAGTGGGATGCAATTGGCCTGAGGACTGCTTCCTACTGTGCCTAATCCAGTTGCACCCTCAGCTTCTCTGTCGAACAACTCCCTGGCATTTCCTGGTTAGGTCCGGCCACAGGAAGGCAAGCCACACCCTCCCAGCTACTCTGCCTCTTTTCAGGTCCCAGCGTGGTGCATCTAGGGGCTGTCCAAGGAATTACAAACTTCTTGTTGAGGCTTTGGCAAAGCTTTCCGGCAGTGCTGACCTTTCCAGGTCTCTGCCCTATAGCCGCTCTTACTTTTTTTTTTTTTTTTTTTTTTTGCGGTACGCGGACCTCTCACCGTTGTGACCTCTCTTGTTGCGGAGCACAGGCTCCGGACGCGCAGGCTCAGCGGCCCGCGCGGCTCGCGGGCACAGCCGCTCCGCGGCATGTGGGATACTCCTAGACCGGGGCACGAACCCGTGTCCCCTGCATCAGCAGGCGGACTCTCAACCACTGCGCCACCAGGGAAGACCCTGCTCTTACTTTTGACTCTGCTCGCCTGAGCGATGCTAATTGCAGTTTTACCTAAACGTGCGTTTTTTAACAACCGAGGGCGCATTTATGGCTTATAAATCAGTGCACCCCCCCCCAATTTACTCTCTTTGATACCCAAATCCAGCCCCCTACTTGTGACTTTGCCCAAAGACCTGTATTAATCAAAGATTTAGACTCTGGGGTCAGAAAACAAAGGTTCAAAAATCACTTCTCTACTTCTGCTAGCTAGGTAACCTTGAACTTCTGAACTTCTCACTATAGCTGAATTTCTCAGAGCCTCTTTCCTCAATTGTACAATTGGGTCATTGTGGGGATCAAAAACAGTACATGGAGGGTAATGGGAAACTGCTTCCTGGATAAGGGGTTTTACTTTGGAATGATGGAAAGGTTTTGGAACTAGATAGATGGTTGCACAGCATTGTGAATGTACTAACTGCCACTGAATTGTTCACTTTAAAATGATGAATTTTATATTATATGCATTTCACCCCAAATTATTTTTTTAAAAAAAAGGATGCAGGGAATTCCCTGGCAGTCCAGTGGTTTGGATTCTGCACTGCCACTGTAGGGGGGCCTGGGTTCGATCCCTGGTTGGGGAGCTAAGATCCTGCAAGCCGCCACGTGGCTCAGCCAAAATAAATAAATAAACAATTTAATTTTAAAAAGATGCAGGTTTGGGAGCCAGACTGCCTGGCTTTGAATCCCAATTCTATCACTTAGAAGTTATATGATTTGGGGCATATTAAAAACAAACAAACAAGAAACAGTACATGGAACTTGGTACACTAAATAAATGCTATTAGGAGAAACTGAATTTCTTCTAGGGAGATGCTGGTGCCATCGATCATGGAAACACAGCCTCCTCTCTGCTCACATGCATACTCCACACTGGGGTATGGGCCCCTCTATGTTTCTGCTGCCTCCAGTCCTGGTCTCTATTATTTACCAGTTTTGCAATTACCTATCCACTTCTTTTTCATCCATCACATTATGGCATTATGGAACAGAAAGACCATATCTGGGTCCTCTGTATCCTATTCACCCAGTGCAGGGCTAATTAACCCATTCATTCAACAAATATTTACATATTTACTATGTGCCAGGGTCTGGCTTAGGCACTGGGGATACGCTGGTGTGTAAAACAGATGTGATCCCTGCCCTTGTGAAGCCAACAGTCTAGTGGCAAAGACAGTTAAATAGCAAAGACTATGAACGAATAAACATGCTGCAGGGATAAACAACAAAGTTGGGATAGGGAGAAGGTAGGGGGAGTCACTTGGGTAGAGAGAAGGCCAGGGGATGCCAAGGCCTGAAGGTTGAGAAGGACTTAGACATATGACTTAGACAAGAATGTTCTGGGCAGAGGGAAAGGTGATGACCTTGAGGTGGAATATTTCTTGGCATCTTCAAGAAATGGAGGAGAGGCCAGTATAGCTGGGGCTTAGTTGGACAGAGGGCGAGTGGAGAGGTTGGCAGGAGTCAGCAGGGGCCAGATGTGCAAAGCCTGTAGACCCTGATGCGCATATGATTTTTTTTTCAAAGTACAGCGTATGAAGAATAATGGGAAAGAAGCCATAGGCAGTTTTTAAGCAGTCAAGTGACAGATATAAATTTTTTTAACAATTTACTTGGCGGCTACGAGGAGAATAGACTGTAGGGGGCCAGCATAAATGCACAGAGGTCAGTGAGGAGGCTATTGCAGTCATCCAGGTGAGAGGTGATGATGACAAGTTTGCAGTGGAGAGAAGTGGAAAGAGTCAGGATATATTTTGAAGATAGAGTCAACAGGACTTAGGGGTGGAGTGGATTTAGGGGGTGGTGAGGGAAAGAAAGAAATTATGGTCTATGTGCCCAGCTGTGTGCAGATGATTTCCAGCAAAAGGGAAGACTAGAAGGACGGGTTTCAGAGACAAAACCAAGAGTTTTATTTCTTTGCTTTTTTTTTTGGCCACGCCACGTGGCTTCTTGGATCTTAGTTCTCTGATCAGGGATCAAACCTGGGACCCTGGCAGTGGAAGCATGAAGTCCTAACCACTGGACAACCAGGGAATTCCCAAGAGTTTTATTTTTGACATAGTAAGTTCTAAATGCCTATGGGACCTCCAGAGGGAGACATTATGTAGGTGGCGGCTCTAGTCTGTATATCTCTTAAAGGAGAGGTCTGGGATGAAGAGAGTTTCGGGGGAAATGATCAGCATATATGCCCTGAGACTGGACGATATTACCTTGGAAGCCTAGAGAGAGAAGATAGCAGTGCCCCTTCCTGAGTCAAGAGAAAGTCCATCCAACAGAGATCTTGTCATGAGGAGATGCCTGCAAAGGAGCCATGAGCAAGAGAGTTCAGAGAGGAGAGTAGTTTCACAGAAGCCACGAGAAGAGCAAGAGACATCAGTCAACAGTGGCATCAGCTACTGGGAGACTAAAGTGATGACAGTGACTGATGTTTCCTGAACTGATCTGAACACACACCTGTTTGCTGAATCTCTAGCCTGTCAAACCTTATCCCTCCTTCCCTTTATCAAGTTTCCTTCCATGTGTCTTTGGCAACAGCAGTTGGGTGTGTCCCTGCGGGAACAGTAGGAAAAAAGGGTATTTCTAGCAGGATTGTTCATGGTAGCAAAAGAAAAGGGGGACAAAAAGGGAATAACCATGGACAGAATAATGGATGACTGAATTGTGCTGTGCTTAGAGTATCGTGGAAGTACACAGAGGGGACACTTAGCTTCAACGGGGTCAGCTCTTCCAGATTGTCACTGCTTGCCTCCTGTTCACAATCTCCAGAAAAATCTTCATGCTAAGGAGGATGGTATAGGTCCAGGGTGGAAGGGGGGAGTTGATAAAAATCGAAACTGCCTTCTATTGGCAAGTGTAAATTCTTGATCTTGCGGCTGCTTCCCCCTAGCAAGGCACAGGGATATTAGCTCGGGGCTTTGGGACAGCCTGGAGGGGTGGGATGGGGAGAGTGGGAGGGAGGGAGACGCAAGAGGGAAGACACATGGGAGCATATGTATATGTATAGCTGATTCACTTTGTTATAAAGCAGAAACTAACACACTATTGTAAAGCAATTATACCCCAATAAAGATGTTAAAAAAAAATTCTTGATCTGCAAACTCAGAAATAAAACTTTAAAAAACTGAATTCAGACAGTCCTGCAGCCTGTGAAACAAAAACCACAGTCACAGAAAGATAGACAAGATCAAAAGGCAGAGGGCTATGTACCAGATGAAGGAACAAGATAAAAACCCCAGAAAAACAACTAAATGAAGTGGAGATAGGCAACCTTACAGAAAAATAATTCAGAATAATGATAGTGAAGATGATCCAGGACCTCGGAAAAATAATGGGGGCAAAGATCGAGAAAATGCCAGAAATGTTTAACAAAGACCTAGAAGAATTAAAGAACAAATAAACAGAGATGAACAATACAATAACTGAAATGAAAACTACACTAGAAGGAATCAATAGCAGAATAACTGAGGAGGAGAACGGATAAGTGACCTGGAAGTCAGAATGGTGGAATTCACTGCTGTGGAACAGAATAAAGAAAAAAGAATGAAAAGAAATGAAGACAGCCTAAGAGACCTCTGGGACAGCATTAAACGCAACATCATTCACATTATAGGGGTCCCAGAAGGAGAAGAGAGAGAGAAAGGACCAGAGAAAATATTTGAAGACATTATAGTGAAAAACTTCCCTAACATGGAAAAGGGAGTAGCCACCCAGGAAGCACAGCGAGTCTCATACAGGATAAACCCAAGGAGAAACACGCCAAGACACATAGTAATCAAACTGGCAAAAATTAAAGACTAAGAAAAATTATTGAAAGCAGAAAAGGAAAAATGAAAAATAACGTATAAGGAAACTCCCATAAGGTTAACAGCTGATTTCTCAGCAGAAACTCGACAAGCCAGAAGGGAGTGGCATGATATACTTAAAGTGATGAAAGGGAAGAACTTACACCCAAGATTACTCTACCCGGCAAGGATCTCATTCAGATTTGATGGAGAAATCAAAAGCTTTACGGACAAGCAAAAGCTAAGAGAATTCAGCACCACCAAACCAGCTCTATAACAAATGCTAAAGGAACTTCTCTAAGTGGGAAACACAAGAGAAGAAAAGAATCTACAAAAACAAACCCAAAACAATTAAGAAAATGGTTATAGGAACATACATATCGATAATTACCTTAAACGTGAATGGATTAAATGCTCCAACCAAAAGACACAGGCTTGCTGAATGGATACAAAAACAAGACCCATATATATTCGGTCTACAAGAGACCCACTTCAGACCTAGGGACACATACAGACTGAAAGTGAGGGGATGGAAAAAGATATTCCATGCAAATGGAAATCAAAAGAAAGCTGGAGTAGCAATACTCATATCAGATAAAATAGACTTTAAAATAAAGAATGTTACAAGAGACAAGGAAGGACACTACATAATCATCAAGGGATCAATCAAAGAAGAAGATATAACAATTATAAATCTATATGCACCCAACATAAGAGCACCTCAATACATAAGGCAACTGCTAACAGCTAAAAAGGAGGAAATCGACAGTAACACAATAATAGTGGGGGATTTAACACCTCACTTACACCAATGGACAGATCATCCAAAATGAAAATAAATAAGGAAACACAAATTTTAAATAACACAATACACCAGATAGGTTTAATTGATATTTATAGGACATTCCATCCAAAAACAGCAGATTACACTTTCTTCTCAAGTGCGCATGGAACATTCTCCAGGATAGATCACATCTTGGGTCACAAATCAAGCCTCAGTAAATTTAAGAATATCGAAATCATATCAAGCATCTTTTCTGACCACAACGCTATGAAATCAGAAATGAATTACAGGGAAATAAACGTAAAAAACACAAACACATGGAGGCTAAACAATACGTTACAAAACAACCAAGAGATCTCTGAAGAAATCAAACAGGAAATCAAAAGATACCTAGAGACAAATGACAATGAAAACACGATGATCCAAAACCTATGGGATGCAGCAAAAGCAGTTCTAAGAGGGAAGTTTATAGCTCTACAAACCTACCTCAAGAAACAAGAAAAATCTCAAGTAAACAATCTAACCCTACACCTGAAGGAACTAGAGAAAGAAGAACAAACGAAACCCAAAGTTAGCAGAAGGAAAGAAATCATCAAGATCAGAGCAGAAATAAATGAAATAGAAACAAAGAAAACAATCACAAAGATCAATAAAACTAAAAGCTGGTTCTTTGAGAAGATAAACACAATTGATAAACCATTAGCCAGACTCATCAAGAAAAAGAGGGAGAGGACTCAAATAAATAAAATTAGAAATGAAAAAGGAGAAGTTACAACAGACACCGCAGAAATATAAAGCATCCTAAGAGACTACTACAAGCAACTCTATGCCAATAAAATGGACAACCTGGAAGAAATGGACAAATTCTTAGAAAGGTATAACCTTCCAAGACTGAACCAGGAAGAAATAGAAAATATGAACAGATCAATCACAAGTAATGAAATTGAAACTGTGATTAAAAATCTTCCAACAAACAAAAGTCCAGGACCAGGTGGCTTCACAGGTGAATTCTATCAAACATTTAGAGAAGAGCTGACACCCATCCTTCTCAAGCTCTACCAAAAAATTGCAGAGGAAGGAACACTCCCAAACTCATTCTATGAGGCTACCATCAACCTGATACCAAAACCAGACAAAGATACTACAAAAAAAGAAAATTACAGACCAATATCACTCATGAATAGAGATGCAAAAATCCTCAACAAAATACTAGCAAACAGAATCCAACAACACATTAAAAGGATCATACACCATGATCAAGTGGGATTTATCCCAGGGATGGAAGGATTCTTCAATATATGCAAATCAATCAATGTGATACACCATATTAACAAATTGAAGAATAAAAAACATATGATCATCTCAATAGATGCAGAAAAAGCTTTTGACAAAATTCAACACCCATTTATGATAAAAACTCTCCAGAAAGTGGGCATAGGGGGTACCTACCTCAACATAATAAAAGGCCATATATGACAAACCCACAGCAAACATCATTCTCAATGGTGAAAAACTGAAAGAATTTCCTCTAAGATCAGGAACAAGACAAGGATGTCCACTCTCACCACTACTATTCAACATAGTTTTGGAAGTCCTAGCCATGGCAATCTGAGAAGAAAAAGGAATACAAATTACAAAAGAAGAAGTAAAACTGTCACTGTTTGCAGATGACATGATACTATATAGAGAGAATCCTAAAGATGCCACCAGAAAACTACTAGAGCTAATCAATGAATTTTGTAAAGTTGCAGGATACAAAATTAATGCACAGAAATCTCTTGCATTCCTATACACTAATGATGAAAAATCTGAAAGAGAACTTACGGAAACACTCCCATTTACCATTGCAACAAAAAGAATAATATACCTAAGAATAAACCTGTCTAGGGAGACAAAAGACCTGTATGCAGAAAACTATAAGACACTGATGAAAGAAATTAAAGATGATACCAACAGATGAAGAGATATTCCATGTTCTTGGATTGGAAGAACAATATTGTGAAAATGATTATACTACCCAAAGCAATCTACAGATTCACTGCAATCCCTATCAACTTACCAATGGCATTTTTTATGGGACTAGAACAAATCATCTTAAAATTTGTATGGAGACACAAAAGACCCTGAATAGCCAAAGCAGTCTTGAGGGAAAAAAATGGAGCTGGAGGAATCAGACTCCCTGACTTCAGACTATACTACAAAGCTACCGTAATCAAGACAATATGGCACTGGCACAAAAACAGAAACATAGATCAATGGAACAAGAAAGCCCAGAGATAAACCCACACACCTATGGTCAACTAATCTATGACAAAGGAGACAAAGATATACAATGGAGAAAAGACACTCTCTTCAATAAGTGGTGCTGGGAAAACTGGACAGCTACATGTAAAAGAATGAAATTAGAACACTCCCTAACACTGTACACAAAAATAAACTCAAAATGGATTCAAGACCTAAATGTAAGACCGGACACTATAAAACTCTTAGAGGAAAACATAGGAAGAACACTCTTTGATATAAATCACAGAAAGATCTTTTTTGATCCACCTCCTAGAGTAATGGAAATAAAAACAAAAATAAACAAATGCGACCTAATGAAACTTCAGAGCTTTTGCACAGCAAAGGAAACTACAAACAAGACGAAAAGACAACCCTCAGAATGGGAGAAAATATTTGCAAACGAATCAATGGACAAAGAATTAATTTCCAAAACATATAAACAGCTCATACAGCTCAATATTAAAGAAATAAACAACCCAATCCAAAAATGGGCAGAAGACCTAAATAGTCATTTCTCCAAAGATGACATATAGATGGCCAAGAAGCACATGAAAAGCTGCTCAACATCACTAATTATTAGAGAAATGCAAATCGAAACTACAATGAGGTATCACCTCACACCAGTTAGAATGGGCATCATCAGAAATCTACAAACCACAAATGCTGGAGAGGGTGTGGAGATAAGGGAACTCTCTTGCACTGTTGGTGGGAATGTAAATGGATACAGCCACTATGGAGAACAATACAGAGGTTCCTTAAAAAACTAAAAATAGAATTACCATATGATCCAGCAATCCCACTACTGGGCATATACCCAGAGAAAACCATAATTCAAAAAGACACATGCACCCCAATGTTCATTGAGCACTGTTTACAATAGCCAGGTCATGGAAGCAACCTAAATGCCCTTCGACAGACGAATGGATAAAGAAGATGTGGTATATATATACAATGGAATATTACTCAGCCCTAAAAGGAACGAAATTGAGTCATTTGTTGAGACATGGATGGATCTAGAGACTGTGATACAGAGTGAAGTAAGTCAGAAAGAGAAAAACAAATATCGTGTATTAACGCATGTATGTGGAACCTAGAAAAATGGTACAGATGAACCGATTTGCAGGGCAGAAGTTGAGACACAGATGTAGGGAACAAACGTATGGACACCAAGGGGGGATAACCGCAGTGGGGTGGGGATGGTGGTGTGCTGAATTGGGTGATTGGGGTTGACATGTACACACTGATGTGTATAAAATTGATGACTAATAAGAACCTGCAGTATAAAAAAACAAACAAACAAAAAACATACTAAACTTTCCTTGGGTTATTTGTATGGAAATATGTTAATATAAATGTTTCAGACATTACATGAAATTTCTAAAAATCTTATATGGTCTGATATAATGTTATAAGTCATAATTCTAGTTATTACTTTAAAATGTATCTCTCAGAAATAACTAAATTTCCTTGTCAATTGCATTATTATGAACTTTCATCAAATCTTTAACGTGGTCATTTTAAAGTCTTTTGTCATTTACAGACAGTTCTGGGTGTACTCTGATGCTTTTGTAAAAATGTTCCTATAAAAGCGTTTCATCTTCAAGGAATTCATGGAAAAGACTCTGACAAGTACAGGTTTCTGGTAACTGACTATACTGCTGAACTGAATGAATAAGCATTTTCAGAACTCTAATGGAAAACTGATGAATTCATAAAAGTGCTAACAAAAGATCAAGACAAAAAAAATTAATTACATGGGTCTGAGCAAACTGATGAGGATGATTATAATTTTTGTGACTTTCTTTTTGAATAAAAGAAAAATCCCACAAGGGCTCAGAGGCAAAAAAATATTCAAATCAATTTTCACTGCAAAGTAAAGGACCTGTTACAGTGGAGTATTACTGGAGTGAATGTCAATATTATGACATAGTATGAGTGTGTTTCGTGTTTGGTAATTGCAATCATTGTTGCTTTTGTTGTGGTCATCCATTTACAATGCTTGGTGTCAGTTTATTTATCTCTTGTAAAAATAAAGTACAGTGTGTGTGTGAAAACAAATACCAACACACTTAAAAAAAAAACTTAATTCAATTTCTTTTTAAAAAAGTTAATTATTGGACTTCCCTGGTGGTGCAGTGGTTAAGAATTCACCTGCCAATGCAGGGGACACGGGTTCGAGCCCCAGCCCGGGAAGATCTCACACGCTGCAGAGCAACTAAGCCCATGCACCGCATCTACTGAGCCTGCACTCTAGAGCCCGTGAGCCACAACTACTGAGCCTGCGTGCCACAACTACTGAAGCCCACACACCTAGAGCCCGTGCTCCACAACAAGAGAAGCCACCACAATGAGAAGCCCGCGCACCTCAACAAAGAGTAGCTCCCACTCAGCGCAACTAGGGAAAGCCCGCGTGCAGCATTGAAGACACAATGCAGCCAAAAATAAATTAATTAATTTTTTTTAAGTTAATTATTTCCGCAGCTTTATTGAGATATAATTGACATATAACTGAATTTAATTTCTATATTATTTATCCAGTAAACATGAATTGCACATCTAGTATCTAGTGCTAGGCCTTGGAAGGACAGCAATGAATATGACAAAGTCCCTGCTCTCGTGAAGCTTCCATTCCAGAGAGGGGAGAGACAGGCGATAATACGAGTAAACAAACGTATAACATAATTTCAAGTGATGCTAAGTGCTCTGATAAAAAATAAAGTGGGGGCAATAATAAAATAAATAAAATAAAATAAAGTGGGAGAAAGGGACAGAGAATGATGGGAAAGGCTCTATTTTAGATAGAATGGTCAAGAAGGCTTCCCTGAGGAGGTGGCACATGAGCAGACACCTAAGTGAAGTGAAGGTGTCAAGCATGTGAAAATCTGGGGGAAAGAATTCCAGAGGAAGGGGACAGTAAGTGCAAAGGGCCTGAGGCTAGGAGCGCTGGGCATGTCCGAGTAACAATAAGACCAGTGAAAGGGAGAATGGTAGGAGATAGGTTAGAGAGGCAGCCAGCAGCCATATCCTCCAGGGTTTATGGGCCATGATAAGGAGTTTGGATGTAGTTCGAGGGTTATGCTAAGTCATTGGAAGGTTTTGAACTGCAGAGTGTGCGATCTGATTTACATTTTAAAAGATCACTCTGGCTGATCTGAGATGAGAATGGCAGCAGGGAGACCAGTTAGATGACCAGAGGTGATGATGCCTGGGACTCAGGAGAAAAAGGTAGAGATGGTGAAAGGTGGCCAGATTTGGGATAAGTTTTTTTTCTTTCATTGTGGTAAAATATGTATAATTTGCCAGTTTAACCAGTTTTAGATCTATAATTCAGTGGCATTAAATATATTCACAGTGTTATGCAACTATCACTATTTATATCCACCCATCTATATATTTATATCCAGAACATCTTCATCATCCCAAACAGAAACTCTGTACCTGTTAAGCAATAACTCCCCAATTCCCCCTCCCTCCAGCCCCGGTAACCTTTATTCTAACCCCTGTCTGCATGAATTTGCCTATTCAAGATATCTCAAATAAGTGAAATCATACAAATTTGTCCCTTTGTGTCTGGCTTATTTTCAAGGTTCATCCATATTGAAGAATGTATCAGAACCTCATTCCTTTCAATGGCTGAATAATATTCCATTGTATGTATATATCACATTTTGTTTATCCTTTCATCTATTGTTGGACATTTGGGTTTTGTCCACCTTTTGGCTACTGTGAATAATGCTGCTATGAATATCGATGTTCAAGTATTTGTTCGAGTCCTTGCTTTCAATTATTTGCGATACATACCTAGGAGTGGAATTGCTGATCATATGGCAATTCTATGTTTAACTTTTTGAGGAACCTCCAAATTGTTTCCCACAATAGCTACACCATTGTACATTCCCACTAGCAATGAATAAGGGTTCCAGCTTCTCCACATCCTTGCCAACACTTATTTCCTGTTATTTTTCTTAATAGTCATTCTAGTGGGTCTGAAGAGGTCTTCTCATTGTGGGTTTTTTTTTTTTTTTTCTCATTGTGGTTTTGATTTGTATTTCCCTAATGATTAATGATGGGTATCTTTGCATGTGCTTATTGGTCATTTGTACATCTTCTTTGGAGAAATGTCTGTTCAAATCCTTTGCCCAATTTTAAATTGGATTGTTTGTTTTTTGTTGTTAACGTGTAGTAGTTCTTTTTTTTTTAATTTATTTATTTACTTATTTTTTGGCTGCGTTGGGTCTTCGTTTCTGTGCGAGGGCTTTCTCTACTTGCGACAAGCGGGGGCCACTCTTCATCGCGGTACGCGGGCCTCTCACTATCGCAGCCTCCCTTGTTGTGGAGCACAGGTTCCAGACGCGCAGGCTCAGTAGTTGTGGCTCACGGGCCCAGCTGCTCCGTGGCATGTGGGATCTTCCCAGACCAGGGCTCGAACCCGTGTCTCCTGCATTGGCAGGCAGATTCTCAACCACTGTGCCACCAGGGAAGCCCTGTAGTAGTTTTTTATATATTCTGTATATTAATCCCTTATTGGATGTATATATATATATATATATTTTTTTTTTTTGATGGTGCACGGGCCTCTCACCGCTGTGACCTCTCCCGTTGCGGCTTTTTTTCTCACTCTCTGGATAGTGTCTTTTTAAAACATTTTTAAAAATCGAAGTATTGTTAATTTACAATATTGTGTTAGTTTCAAGTGTACAGCAAAGTGATCCAGTTATATATATATATATATATATATATATATAATATATATGTATATTCTTTTTCAGATTCTTTTCCATTATAAGTTATTACAAGATATTGAGTATAGTCCCCTGTGCTATACAGTAAGTCATTGTTTATTTTATATACAGTAGTGTGTATATGTTAATCCAAAACTCCTGATTTATCCCTCCCCCCATTTCCCCTTTGGTAACCATAAGTTTGTTTGCTGTGTCTGTGAGTCTACTTCTGTTTTGTAAACAAGTCCATTTGTATCATTTTTTTAGATTCTACATATAAGTGATATCATATGATATTTGCCTTTGTCTGACTTACTTCACTTAATATGGTAATCTCTAGGTCCATCTATGTTGCTGCAAATGGCATTATTTCATTCTTTTTTATGGCTGAGTAATAAGATAATGTCTTTTGATGCATAAAAGTTTTTAATTTTTGTGCAATCCAATTTGTCTATTTTTTCCTTTTGTTGCCCGTGCTTTTGTTGTGACACTTAAGAAACTATTACCAAATCCAAGATCATGAAGATGGGATAAGTTTCGAGACTAGAACTTAAATGGCCAGCCAAGGAATTGGACATTGGTGTGAACAATAGAGAGGAATGAAGGATGTGTGTCCTATGATTTTGGCTTGAGCAACTGGGTAAAAAGTGATGGCATTTACTGAGATGGGAAGAGTCGTGGAGGTGCTAATTTGGAAGGGAAAATCAAAGCTTCCATTTTGGCCATGATAATTTTGAGATGATTATAAGATGAATAGGCAGTTAGAGATACAGACCTGTGGTGCAGAGTATCAGCGAGGGCTGCAAGTGTAACTTGGAAGTCATGAACATGTAGATGGCTTCAAAAGCCGTGAGATCATCTGGGAAGAGTGAAGAAAGAATTCCAAAGACAGGCCCGGAGCTCCAAACAATAGATTGGGAACTGAGGATGGGATGAAGGAAGGAGAGAGTGGTAATAAGCAAATGAGACTGAGAAGGTACAACCAGTTAGGAAGAAAGAAAACCAGGAGAGTTGTTTTATATTGGTTTTTTGGTGTGTGGTATGCGGGCCTCTTACTGTTGTGGCCCTCCCGTTGCGGGGCACAGGCTCCGGACGCGCAGGCTCAGCGGCCATGGCTCACAGGCCCAGCCGCTCCGCGGCATGTGGGATCTTCTCAGACCGGGGCATGAACCCGTGTCCCCTACATCGGCAGGCGGACTCTCAACCACTGCGCCACCAGGAAAGCCCCATAAACCAGGAGAGTTTTGAATCTCAGAAGCCAAGTGAAGAAATGGCTTCAAGAAAGAAGTGATCACCTGTGGTAAAGGGTGTTTGGTGAGCCTGACATGACCAGTTTCACTGGGTTGGCAGGAAGAAAAGCCTGCTTGGGATGGGTTAAAGACAGAATGGGGGGAGAAGAGGAGAAAGAGAGAGAATGAGAGGTGAGGCAGTGGAGTCAGGGAGTATAGAGAAGCATTTAGAAAAAGTGGAAAACAAAAACAGGATAATAATTGAAGGGGGGCCTGGGGGTCAAGGGAAGTTTGACCTCTTTCTCTCAAATAGGGGTTATGACAGTAAAGGGGAAATTAGTGATACAGGAGAAGGAGGAGAAATTTGCAGGAACAAAGTCTTTGAGTAGGTGAGTGGGGATGGGATCCAGTGTATAAGTTGAAAGTTGCCTATAGGCATAGCAGGAGGAATAATTTAGTTTTCCCCACACACTTCCCAGGGCCTGCATCTAAGTTCTAGGAGTCTTTTGAACCACAAACACAGGTGGAATGGAGCAGGGTAAGGAATACCTAGTCTTGGTCATCTGTCCTTACTGACATCTTCCTTCCTACCTGGTGTGAAGTCATCTGCCCACGTGGCTTGCTGCTGTGTCCTCCTCTTCATGCCTGCCAGCCACATGTGCCACACCTACTTTGCTCAAGGCCACTGGAGAAAATGTTCCACTGCTCCCGGTGCCACCCTCAAACAGGAGGAGTCACATTCTCCAAATATCCCTTTCCTACTGCTCCTGGACTGGGTTGGGTGTGAGGACCTAAGGCTAGGCTGCTGTTGCAAAGAGAATGAACAATCCCTCAGTGGCTTGAACAAAATAGAAGTTTCTTTTTCTCTTGTATAATTGCAGTGGACTGAATATGTCCTCCCAAAATTCATATGTTGAAACCTAATCCTGAGTGTGATAGTATTTGGAGGTGGAGCCTTTGAGAGGTGATTAGGTCAAGAGGACTAAGCCCTCACAAATGGGATTAGTGCCCTTACAAAAGAGGCCCTAGAGAGCTCCCTTTCTCCCTCCACCATGTGAGGACACAGAAGACAGGAACCAGGAAACAGGTGTCTTCATCAGACACTGAATCTGCCAGCACCGTGCCCTTGGACTTCACAGCCTAGAGAACTGTAAGAAATAAATTTCTGTTGTTGATGAGCCACCCAGTCTGTGGTCTTCTGCTATAGCAGCCTGAGCTGACAATCACGGGCTAAGGACTAACATTCGAGTCATCTGGTGGCTGTGCTCTCTGTTGTCATCCAGGCACCCAGATTCCTTCCACTGTCTGCATGATTGAGGCTAGTTCATGTAGAGTTGAACTGGCAGAAAAAGTCCTGGAGTCCTCCCCCTTTCTGTTAACAACAGTTCCATTTTGCCAGTTGTTTGGGCCAAAAATCTTGGTGTCATCCTTTACTCCTCTCTTTCTCTCATATCTCACATCTGGACAGTCAGTAAAGGCTACGTATCCCTCACTAGTTGAACTCCTGTTATCCAAACTCAGAAACCAAAAAGACACAGATAACTATTTTGAAAAGTCCTTCAGTATCTGAGCCCTTACTACTACAACCAGCCTTCCACCTAGGCCCTGTGTTTTAAGGGACCCTGCATATCACAAACACACATCAAATAAAGAACACACAAGAGCCTCTGACTCCCAGGATCCGAAGCCCAGCACTGGCACAGCACAGCTCGTAATCATAAACATCCGCTCTAGGACTAGCACCATTCAGGCCCTGGGGAATGCTTCTAAAATCTCTTGCCCTATGTCCTCAAAACAAAAGTTGACTGTGTCGATTGCTGTAAAAGTTTACAGGTTGCGTTGCTGCCAACATCAGGGACAGACACGGCTACAGTGTCTGGGGAAGATTGAGAGATGGAAGAGCTTAGGTAAGAGAAACAACAAACTGGTTGACCTGCCAAATCCTTCCTCTCCGATAGCATGAATGTAGTTATAAATCCTTGCATGACAAAGTGCCCAATGTCCATTTTCTTGCTTCTCTTCCAGTTTCAATTCCAAATGAGACGTACTCATAAATTACCTCAACATTCACAACAGCTGCACATGGCAGCAAAGGGATGTTTTCCAATTAAACAATTATTACTCACCTGGGTATGTATAGCTCTAGATTATATGTGAAGCATAGTACAAATTCTTTCTATTAGCATTTAGATAGATATTGAATACTAAAATGGTAGAAAGTTTTATTTAAAAAAAATAAGATTTGATAAAATTTACCAAAACAAAATATATCAGCTTCAAATTTTGATTTAAAGTGTTATTTTAGGGGCTTCCCTGGTGGCGCAGTGGTTGAGAGTCCGCCTGCCAACGTAGGGGACACGGGTTCGTGCCCCGGTCTGGGAGGATCCCACATGCCGCGGAGCGGCTGGGCCAGTGAGTCATGGCCGCTGAGCCTGCGCTTCCGGAGCCTGTGCTCCGCAACGGGAGAGGCCACAACAGTAAGAGGCCCGCGTACCACAAAAAAAAAAAAAAAAGAAGTTATGTTAATATGTATAGCTTGCTTTTTTATTTGTAATATATGATTTAAATCTTTTGGAGTAATTTTTTTTAATTTTAAAATATATAATAAAATTTTAATTTTTAGTTAATCTTTTGATGAAAATATATTCAAATTTTGTGTATTATGAAAACAATTACATTTTAATTTTAATTCTTTAAATCAGAGGTTGGTACACTTTTCTGTAAAGGGAGAAATACTAAATATTTTAGGCTTTGTTGGTCATTGCATTCTCTGTCATAACTACTCTGCCATTGTAGCATGAAAGCAGCCATAGACAATACATAAATGAATTAATATGGCTGTGTTCCAATAAAACTTTATTTACAAAAACAGGCAAAAGGAAAAAAAAAAAAAAAAAACAGGCAAAAGGCCTGATTTGGCCCACAGGTTATAGTTTTCCAGGGCTGTCAAGAGAACACAAATTATGTGAAAATTTTAATTATGAAAACATATTAGTAATTTTGCTGAAACAAAATCAAGAAAAATACATTGTAGGTGTGTCAGTATCATTCAGCCAAAGACCAGCAGAAACACACCTGTAGTTAAATGAATTGGATTTATAACTCCCAGCAGTGAGGGAGAATACACATCACTGGGAAACATAGGATGTCTCAGAGGGTGTTAGGAAGAGCCTATTATAGGATCTGGGCTAGGGTTGAGTGACTTGGGGGAAGGTCTAAGAAAGTGAGGGATTGCTCTAGATTGGATGTCAGAAAGCAAGGGCAGGGACTTTCCTGGTGGTCCAGTGGCTAGGATGCTGCACTCCCAGTGCAGGGGGCCCAGGTTCCATCCCTGGTCAGGGAACTAGATCCTGCATACCACAACTAAGGGTTCACAAGCCACAACTGAAGATTCCACATGCCACAACTAAGATCCCACATGCTGCAACTAAGAACTGGCGTAGGGCTTCCCTGGTGGCGCAGTGGTTGAGAGTCCGCCTACCGATGAGGGGACAAGGGTTCATGCCCCGGTCCGGGAAGTTCCCACATGCCGCAGAGCGGCTAGGCCCATGAGCCATGACCACTGAGCCTGTGCCTCCAGAGCCTGTGCTCCGCGACGGGAGAGGCCACAACAGTGAGAGGCCCGCGTACAGAAAAACAAAAACAAAAACAAAATAAGAACTGGCGCAGCCAAATAAATAAGTATTTTAAAAAAAGAAAAAAAGATAGAAAGCAAGTACAGTGCTATGATTGGGGATGTAAGTTTCATCTATAGAAGGAAGAGACTAGCCGAAGGTTAAAACTAATTGGTAAGAAGTAGCAGTCACTCATTTTAGCTAAGGTGGGGTTGTTTGATATTTTGACTTGTTGTCCATGCTTAGACAAAATATAAAGTGGCCTTGTTTTGTCTCATTTTTATCATGGTGTCAGAGTAATCTTGTCTGAGACTGGTATTCTGTGTGGTCATTTATGTTCAATATCATGACCTAGCTCTGAGTGCCAGGCCAGCCTCCTTTTTTTTTTCTTTCTTATATGGAATAAATACATAATTTATTAATTGTGTACATATTTTCTTGCTCCTGATCCAAGTATTTCCAGTCCACCAATAGAACACCCAGGTATGTACTAATATTCAGTCATTTTAACAGACTTTCAGTCATATAAAAAACATAGGTTTCTATACATATTTTCCATTTTGTTGTTATGAAACTATATTTGTTAAGGTATGAAGATAGAATATACCTTAAATAATAGGTTTTTGTCTTGATTTAGAGTTTTTAAATATTTAGACATCTGGTAGGTGAGCATCCATTTATACCATTGTCCCAGGCCCTGTAGAAGTGAGTGGTGGGCCTGTTTGCTTCTCCCTCATCAAACTCAAGGTGACATGACCACTCTCACATCAGAGCTCACCATCCAAGCTCAGAAACCACATAGATTCAGATAGTGAGGGATAGTCAGGATACTTCCAGAATTCAAGCACTTCTTACACCCCTGTTGCCAATACTCTGGTCCAAGCCATTTCAATTTCTCATCTGGTGTGGTGGGCTTTGTATTATGTCAACTCAACCAAGCTGCAACTATGTTTCCCAGAGTTCCTTTTCTTGTATAGTTTTGGATGAGAATTGGCCACAGAGGGAGATTTAGGCAGGATTTAGGAGGTGGAAGTGAAGCTGTAGACATGCTTACGCTTCGAAGGCTAGTACAGGGTCAAGTGCTGCTGTAGTTCATACATGTTTTCACTGATCTGTTGGCTCCCCTTGTCGGTGTATGGCAGCAGCTGGGCCGTAGCTCCTCCAGCACCCCCTCCCCGCCCCAATCTCTGCCTTCAGCTTCTCCAGCTCCAGAGTAGATGTGTGTTGATGAAAGGCACCAGATTCTCTTGCCGGTCATCATCAAAATTGGAAGCTTAGAGGTGGGGAGAGAGAAATGCGGGGGTGTAGGTTTAGTTTGTCCTCATAGATTCCAGTTCATCTTCATGGGTGCCAGCTTGACCTTGTCCTCCACCACTTCTTGTCCATCTTTCAGAACACCCATCATTTAGGACTTCCCTGCTGACTCCTAACCCAACAGCAGAAGTACAAACAACAGCTGTACATAAACTGTGTAACCAACACCCATAATTGCATATAATCAAATATGTATAATAAATCCTTTATTCTTACCACTCTTAATGGTTCTGCTTCTCTGATGGAACCCTGATGGATACATCTGGATTATTGCAACAGACTCCTAACTGGTCCCCTTGCTTCTGTCCCTGCCTTCCTAGGAAGCCAGAGTGATCCTGTGAAAGCTTTTCAGACATGTCACTCCTCTGCTCAAATCTCTCCAATAGCTTCCCATCTCATCCTAAGTAAATGCCAAAGTCTTTCCTTTAATTGTACCAGATTCAGTTTAGATGTCTCTCAGCTGTCAACATCCTTCCCTCATTGCCGAACGTTACTGGCTGCCTCAGCATCGTCAGGAGGCAAGAGCTAGTCTTTGGCATGAACTCAGTTAAGCCTGCTACAGTAGGAACACCAGAAGCTTTGGCACTCATGTCTGACCCAACTGGGCTTATGAAGGCTCTGGCTTCCCCAGCAACAGCCCAGTGGAAGGAGTTAACACGGTTCCAAAGGGCAGACTGTTAAGACCCTGTTGGCAACCATGAGACTAGACAATGAAAAATTGATGACAGATAAATTCCTCACTCTTCTGCCTTACTATGGACTATTTCAAGACATAGTGGTTCCGTGTGACCTCTTTGAAGAGATCCCATGTGACTGAGCAGCTGGCCTTGGTTTTTGTGGGGCTCTGGCCAGCTAAGTAATGTAAGAGCTTATATTTCTTTCCTTCTTTTTCTGTTTCACTTCTGTTCTCCCCCTCACTTTTGCTTCCTTGGGATTGAAACACCCAAGAAAACATCAGTGTACAACCTTTGATTCAGGCTCCATTTTCTAAGGAACATGGGTTGACATTTAGTACCAGAAGAGGTCCTAGAAAACAGACCTCCGGGGTGTGATTTTGTAGTTGAATTTCTCACCCGTGTGAAAGCAATAGGGATCTCATTGTTGGTAGTAGATGGAGTGATAATAACTTTGCCCTTCAGCTGGCATCACAATTAGTAAAGCTTTCACTTGTGGTGAAGGGAAGGCTATGTAGAAAAAAAAATCACAGCCAATCACATTATAAGTGGCAGATTGGCAAAGGTCTCTAAATGTACAGTGTCAGTAGATCTCCTATGTCATAGTCAAGGCCCTGATAGGGAAAGAGTAGGATCCTGAGACCTGGGCTAGGGACATCAGGGTAGACAAACCTAAGAATCTTTATCTCATAAGTTCTCCTGGGTGGCAGAAGCAGCCCCTGCCCTCTTGCTAAGGAATAACGGTTTCTCACTTCCTTGAGATTATACAATAATCTCACATGAAGCACGTCCTTCATAAGGTATTTGTTCTCCTTAATACAAATGTCACTCCCAAAACACACTCAAAGAACTGGGATCAGTTCCTAGCAAATCCTAAGGGGGGAGATTTAAGTCCTGACCCAGGAAAAATAAGCTACACATCAAAGGAATCGAAAGGCCTGGCTAATATATGTGGGAGTGATCTTGGGAGTTTTAGACATGGCAGTGATCTTGGGAGTTTTAGACATGGCAGTGAGGGGGCAGGCATGGCAGAATATAAGACTGGCTAATGGGGAATACATTATCGTGGACCACCCTTGAGTAAGTCAGGCTTTAATATGCTTGCAAGGATGCCTGAGCTGGTCTCTGGTAGTTTCCAAAGAGGGTCACCATCAATTCCTTCTCTCCCTCTATGTACATGCCACTCCTCACATCAGAAGATGGAGTCTATTTTCCTCCTTTCCTTGAACTTGGACTGGCCTACGACTTGCCATAACCAACAGAATATGGTAGAAGTGACACTGTTCCAGTTCCAGACCTGGCCTTTGAGAAGACTGGCGGCTTCCATTTCCTCCCTCTTGGATGCCAGCCACCATGTAAGAAATCCAACCACACGGACACCCTTACACTGTGAAGAGACACCATGCTGAGAAAGAGAGATGCCTGACCAGCCCCAGATGTTCCGTCCATCCCAGCTGAGCTGCCATTTATGTAAGTGAAAAGGACATCCTGGACATTGTGCCTCCTGCAACACCTACAAACAATACATGAAGCGTACGAACACCCAGCTGAGCCTAACCCAGGCTGCAGAATTGTGAGAAATAATAAATTGCTGTTGTTAAGCCTTTAAGTTTTGGGTGGTCGGTTATTCAGCAATAGATGATTGAAATATGATCTTAATAGTTTGCAAGGATGGTTCCTTAAAGCAGGATGATGACCTACAATAAATGAGGTCAAGATGCTAGAACTTCCTTGGTAGAGTATTAAGAAGAGGTCAGAAAGTTCAGGGAGGTGGGAATGTAAGATCTAAGAACTCAGCACCCATGTTCTCTAGGAGGGCCCACACGACACCCTCTGCACTAAGTCAAAAAGGAACTCACTGATAAAGGGGATACCAGCACTTCTGAGTAGCTCAGTGGTGACTGTTTGGGGCACCCTGGGATTAAGAGTAATGGATGCTGCCATGGAATTGGGATCCCTAATATCAATACTAATGTTGGGATTCCAGAATGGCAGAGGTGGCATCCAAGACCAGGTGAATATAATTACTGTCAAGGGCAGCGAGGCCAGAGTGACAATGAGGGTGCCTTGATCTGCAGGAATCTATGGCAAGTTGTTATGGGGATGGAATGGATGGACAGCTGACTGGGTGATCCTCTATTTTCATATTTTTTAAAAAATCAGGAGCTGGTAAGCAGACGACTGACATCAGCTGCTACAGTGGATAACCACAGTCCCTCATCTAGATTCTAGATCTAAGTTCACAGAGCCAGAACCCCGTGACTACAGCAGAGGCCATCCCCCTAAAGAAACAACTCTCCAGTGATACCATAATTATATATAGTAAGTATTCCTCCAATCCTTCCCCAAAGGAATCTGCTGTCATTTACCAGGATAACCGTGCATTGGAAAAAGGACAATATTCAGAATATTGAAAGACTGTTAAAGAAATGGAGTCTGAATTGATACAAAACAGAGTTCTCTGGCTAGAGCAGGGAGTAAAGAAGCGCAGTTGATATAGATGGAGTTTACTCTAAGTCCAATGGGTCCCAAAGAAGCTGACAGAATCCTTTCATTGATTCCACGATCTGCAGAGTAAAGGCTATAATGATAGGAAAAGCCAAGCAGAAGCTCCTGAAACTCCCTGTATTAGTCAGAGTTCTCCAAAGAAACAGAACCAATAGGATGTGTACATATATAGTAAGGGAGTGATTTATTTTAAGGAATTAGCTCATGCAATTGTGGAGGCCGGCAAGTGCACAGTCTGTAGGGTAGGCTGGCCACTTGGCGACCCAGGGAAGAATTGATGTTACAGCTTGAGCCCGAAGGCGGACTGCAGGCAGAATTCCCTCTTCCAAGGGGGAGTCAGGATTTTTTTGCTCTTAAGGCTTTTAACTGACTGAATGAGGCTCACCCACATTATGGAAGGCAATCTTCTTTACTCAAAGTATACTGATTTAAATATAAATCTCATGTAAAAACTACCTCACAGCAGCATCTAGAGTAGCGTTTGACCAAATATCCGGGTACTGTGGCCTAGCCAAGTTAACACGTAAAATTAACCATTACACTGCCCTACAGCTGATTTGTGCAGTATTATTTCTGATCTAATGCTTTGGCTGAGCTTGGATTCCCCATCGTATCCCCATTCAATTCACCTGTCTGGCCTCCAGGAAAAAGGAAATGGTAAGCACCATATTTGCTAGAGAGTGGAAGATAAATTGCATGAAGATTCATGGTCCTGCCACACTGGGAATATTTTTAGGGGTTCAGTGGTTTGGGGCATGCCAGGACAAGTTATCTCACCTCACATATCTCTTAGAAAAATGCACAGTTTTTGGTGGGCCTCTTTAGATTTTGGAGACAGAATAGACACGCTTAGAACTACTTCTCCAACCCTTTATTAGGTGACCTGCAAAGCTGCCAATTCTGAGTGGTGCCCAGACCAACAGAGGACTGTATAGCAGGTTCAGATCATAAAACAGGCAATGCGGCCACTTTGGATTATATGATCCTGCAGATACAATGTTGCTTGAGGAATCTGTGGTGGATAAAGTTTCTGTGGGGAGTCTCTGAAAGCTCAAATAGGAGAGTTGCAGTGAGGACCCCTAGGATTCTGGAGTAAGGCCATAATTACCATGGTCCATTTGAACAAAAAGGTTCTGATGTGTCACTGGGCCCCAGTAGTGACTGAGCATGTGACCACCAGATGTCAGGTGGCTGTATGTCTAAAGCTAGATGTTATCAGACGGGCACAGCAGCAATCCAATATGATGGAAGTGGTACATTCAGGGCTGGGCTCAAAGAGTTCAGGGGCATGAGTAAATCAAATGAACAGGCAGCTCAGACTCCCATGGCATCTAACTGTTGATCTGACACCTCTGCCTTAATTCATACCTATGGCCTCATGGAGGGTTCCCTATAGCAAATTGATAAAGGAGGAAGGGAGTAGAAGCCAATTTACACACAAGTCAGTATAGGCACAAGCTGGAAATGCACCACTCTATTACAACCCCAAGTGGGGGTAGCCCTGAAGGACGGTGGTAAATTCCCTGGGGGCAAAACTCCAGGCAATATACTTTGTCCTTCCTTTTGTATGGAGGAAGATATGACTGAAGCACAGATATACACTAATTCTTAATAAATGGCAAATGGCTTGGCTAGTTGGTCAAGGGCATGGAAAGAGAAAGAGCAGAATTTCAGAGACAAGCAGGTCTGGGTAAGGGGCACATAGATGAACTTATTGGAGTGTGTGCAAAGTATGCAGATCTTGTGTCTCACATTAATGCTCACCAGAGACCATCGAGGCTCTCCAGCCAGATGGCCAAATGTCCCATCTTATGGATGTCAGCCAGCCTCTAAAGTTAGCCACCCTGTTGCTTTGCAAAAGAAAAGGGTGGCCATAGTGGCAAGGATGGAGGCTATGAATGGACCCAACAACTTGGGCTCCCTTTCATCGAGGCTGATCTGACAACGGCCAACAATTATTCAACCAGCCAGCAGCAGGCAGCAGCATAGAAACATTGGTCAGGGAGGGCAGCCAGCCCCCCGTGGGCAGGTCAATTATATCAACCCCCTTCCACCTTGCAGAAAGCAATGATTCATCCTTACTGGAATTATATACTCCAAATATGGTTTGCATTTCTAGTTCTGCAAGCATCGCCATGCAAAGGTTGAAAGAATGCTCAATCCATTACCCAGAGCCAGAAGACTCATTTTATGGCAAAGGATATGTGACAATGGCCTCATGAACATGGGCTTCACTGGTCTTACCATATGCCCATCACCCAGAAGCAGCCAGCCTGAGAGAACAATGGAATGGAGTGATTTCATTTCCGCAAGTTTTAATCTCCTCTTCTGCAAAATGGGATTATAAACAGTTCTAGTACTTCACGAGACTGTTGTGGGATTGGGTCTCTTTCTTGGCCCTTGTATGCTGCAAGTGCTCGATAAGTGGTAGGCATCATTATTAATTGAATTAAACTGTGAAAGACCTTCTGCCCCAGGAGGAGCTGGTGATCGGGCTTCACTAAGCCCAGTAGGGCAGTGGATCTCACTCTAGTTTGACCTGCTTTGAATACTCTTAGCTATTCGGAAAGTCTCTGACTTGAATTACACTTTTTGGCCAGTAGGCAGCTCAGCAGAGCTGTTGTCACTGAGCAGAGCTGGAGGGGAAGAGAAAAGATTCCGCAGAGCTCGGGAAACCAAAACTAGAAACTCTGACAGGGATTGGCCACCTGGGGCAATCGGAAAGGGCTATAAAAAACGAGCCTATAAAAATGAGCCTAAGAGCTGTTACCTCACTGCTGTTCCTGTCTATCAGCAGGCTGCAGGCAGGAAGCTTCCTTCTCTGCTCTCCTCCAAGGTAAACCCAGAAGCTATGAGATGTGGGTGTCAAGCTGCCAACCTCTGCCAGGCTGCCTGCCCTTGAGGCTCATGCCATGAGAGCCGGGATGCCCATTCTTCAGGGAGTCTACACCCCTGAGTGCCCTGGACTCAGAGTGGTCTGAGGGGATGTGTTGGTGGGCTTTTAGGGGGGTTGGGTTGCAAAACCCCAAGAGTCATGAAACTTAGCTTATAGGTGCCATGTCAGCAGTCTCTGGCCTTAACCCTGCCACTTCACCTCCTTGGGCTTTAGTTCCTCATCTGTAAAATGAGAATCAAGCTACTTTACCTGTCCAAAGGACCGGACGATTTCTGAAACCCCTTTATTGCAGAAAATAATGTGACAGTGAGTTTATCTTTGAGGACAGATGAAGTGATCTGAAGTAGATATTCGAAGTGTGGGTTTGGGCATTAGTCGATTGTGCCTTTAAATCCTGACTGCTACTCCCTAGTTTAGCAGGCTTGGGATTATTACTTTTCTGAGTTTCAGTTTCCTTATCTATAACGTGTGGTTTAGAACAATGATACCTACTTTATGGGGTTGCTATGGGTATAAATAACCTTGTACCATAAGGTGCTGAGGAAGTGTTCAGTAGAGGGGAAGTTGTTTGGGTTTTTTGTTTGTTTTCAATTCAAGGAAAATGCTTTGAGCGGACAAAGTTCACATTAGGGGTGAGTTGTGGTGGGGGAAGGGAAGTATGTTTCTATTTTGCTGTGTAATGGAACGAGCATAGGTTTTGGATTCTGCAGTCTTGAGTTTGTGTCTAGGCTGCACAATTTCTTGTGTGACCCTGGGCAAGCTCCTTTACCCCTCTCTGCTTTCTTTGTGAGAAAGGAAGTTGATGTGAAGCCAGTGTTTGGGGCCTGTAAATATTCAATGCATTGGGAGAATAAATCTATCAACAACTATCGTTTAGATCATTCTGTGTGACAGGCACTGTTCTAATTGCTAGGGATATAGTGGTGAACGGTTGCAAAACTCACAGCCACCCTCCGAAATAGGCTTTATTAATAGGCCCACCTTAGGGATAAGGAAACAGGCTCAAAGAAGCCCCAGGTATCCTGCTTAAGACAAAACCAGACAAAGCCAGAAACAGAAACCACAGTAATGATACTAGCTGACTTCCGCTGAGCGCGCAGTGCATGCCAGGCACTGTACCAGAGAGGATTCCATCCTGTAATTCTCATAACCACCGGTGTGGCAGGAACATCAGCCCGCTGGTGCCGTGAGGAAACGGAAAGCCTGCGGCTCCTTAGAGGGGTCCTGGGCTCAGTCCAGAGCATCTTGCTGCTTTTTGTGGACTCATCCTCGAATCGAAAGGGAATACAATAGAGCGGGAGTGGCTCCAATAGGGCTCTGGGGACCGTCTCTTCCCTCTCTCCCATCCCAAGTACGGCGACAAAGCCTTGCGCTGTGCCACCATGCGGCAGAAGGTGGTATCGCTCGTCTTGTGCTACCTGCTACTCAACACCTGCGGCTGCGAGGAGACAGGTAAGGATCCTGGGGCACCTGGGGACTCCGGGATAAAGAAGCGGAGAGTTTCAGGATCCCTGGTTTCGAGACCCAGGCGTGCCTCTGAACGAGAGAAGCTATTCCAATGGACAGCGCGGCGCGGGGTCCCTGTAGCTAGAGTCCCAGATTCGAACCCCTGCTCTGTCGATTCTTCCATTCTCCCTAAATGAGTTCATGCCAGCTCTGTACCAGGCAGAGCGCCCTGGGAAAAGTCCCTTCCCTTCATTGAGGCTCTCCGAAATGGGAGGATGGTGGCCCCACCTCCGGGGGTGGTCCGGAGCATCAGGCACAGAGTATGGGGACCCTGCTCCCCATTGGACATTGTCCACTCTCCTTCCAGAAGAAAGTGACTCCGGGTTCTGGGGCACGCTGACCTACATGGCCGTCGGAGGAGGTGGGTCTGGAGGGCGGGGAGCCCCGAAAGGTGGGGCGGGCCCAGCGGCTGGCGTCCCTCACTGCTTCCTCTTCCTCCAGGGCTCATGGCCACGGCGCTGCCCGCGCTGGGCTTCACGAGCACAGGCATCGCCGCCAACTCGGTGGCTGCCTCGCTGATGAGCTGGTCGGCCGTGGCGAACGGGGGCGGAGTGCCCGCCGGGGGGCTGGTGGCCATGCTGCAGAGCCTGGGTGAGTGTGGGCCGGCCCAGGTGGCCCTCTTTTCTGTCCTGAGCCCTTTTCACAGGCTAACTCAGCTCTACTAGGTGGGGCTTCTTCTAATCCCCACCACTCAATGGGGAAACTGAGGCACCCGGGGATTAAGGAATTTACTCAAATTCCCCCATATAGTTAGCACCACGGCCAGGATTCAAACCCAGTCAGTCTGCCTTCTGGTTTTCAGACTCTAAGGCCAGAGCCTTCACTAATGCTTTGGCCAAGTCACAAGTCTCTCAGTTTCCTCATGCGTTAACCAGGATAAACATCCTCAATTTAACATTTTATAAATCTCCCCAATCTCAGAGAACCAGAGTGGCAAAGAAATGTGGTGAAGCGACCCAATTCAATCTCATACTAACCCTGGTCTTGCATTTCTTGAACATCATGAAGGGGATGGATACAGAGCACAGAATGGTGCTTCTAAAAAACGTGATTTCACCTCTCTCTCTCTCTCTCTCTCTTTCATCCAGCCCTTTCTTCTTTTTTTTCTCTCCCCCCTGAGGCGTCCAAAATCCTACAGAAAAACCACCCCTGACAAACTGCCCCTCTGCCTTTCTGAACCCTCCATCTTCCCTCAATTCTGGATGGCAAAAGCCCAAAGAACCACAGCCCTTCTCAGAGGGGGCAGAGAGGAAGACACAGACCAGGCTGCACCCCAGCAGTGAGAGGTGAAGGGTGTGGGCAAGGCTAGAAACAGTCCTGTGCTATAAGATGGTTGTTCTCTCACCAACTGTATTTGCTTTACAGGGGCTAATGGTGGCAGTGCCCTCATGGCCAAGATTGGGGCCCTTCTGGGCTATACTGTCCACAAGCAAATCGAAAGCAGAGGGAAGGAGAGAGCGGATGAGGAGTAGCTAGCAGCTCCCTGGATCCCCCTCCTTCCTCCTTGTCTTCCTTTTCCAGCTGCAGTCCAGAGGTTCCTCTTTCACACTTGGCAATGACCTAGGTAAAAAAACAGAATAAACGTCTCTCAGAAAACACTCTGTCCTGCTGTGAGTCGTGCTGGCTATGAGAAGCCCAACAAGATCTGGCTCTGGGCTGCCTCATCCACACACCCCACCCGCATTTCCCCCAAAGGCCATCACAGCTCCTGGAGCAAAACAAGCTGATTTTGCCTCTGAGCCTTGGCGTATTCTGTTCTCTCTGCCTAGAATGTCCTTCTGAAGCTCATAACCCAGCTCAGACATCTCCTCCTCCGGGACTCCTTCCCAGCAGAGCGGCTACTCCTGTCACAGCCTGAATGCTCAGGCTCTATTTCTCAGGGTTCCTGGGGAGGCAGATTCTTTCTGTTTTCGGTGAGAGAAGTTTCCAACTACTTCCCTGATTGGGCAGAGATGGAGAAGCCAGATCTCCATTCTCCAA
Organism: Phocoena sinus; assembly: GCF_008692025.1. Taxonomy (NCBI): domain Eukaryota; kingdom Metazoa; phylum Chordata; class Mammalia; order Artiodactyla; family Phocoenidae; genus Phocoena; species Phocoena sinus. The sequence continues at coordinate 21,760,582 of NC_045763.1, read as the reverse complement.
AGAAGTGCTAGAGTGGTCTCCCTCAGGCGGAGGATAGAAGTCCAGACATTTGTCTTGGGGAAACGGTGTAACAGCAGCTTCTGGGGGGTCAACAAGGCCTCCCTTCCCTCAGAAAACTCTGGGGACAGGGTAGGCATTTTTCATGTGGAGCCTACATGCCTCCTGAGGGGGAAGGGAAGGCCAAGCCCTTGGGAGGATCTGAGGTTTGGGAGGCCTGTTCAGTGAACCAGAGTGCCAGGACCTAGGCAGGGGGAGGGCAAAAAGGCCCTGGAAATTGTTTGGTAGTAAAGCTAGGGCTGGCTCTAGCACCAATCGTGCTGTGGTTCTGGTCTGAGTGGGTGTACCAGCCTCGATACCAGACCAGCCTTCTAGAGAGATCTGCACCCCTGGGAAGTGGCCATGTGTGATCTACAAAAGCTGGTCACTAAAGGGCCAAGCCAGCTGTCCTCAGGCCTCCCCCACCCAGCCCCACTTCTAATCCAGAATTTCTTCTTCGATTACAAATGTATGGAGGTGGGTAAGAGGCTCCATCGTGCTTGCTCCCATCCCCAGGTCCAGCGCCACCCCTGCAGGTGGCAATGGTTTGCCTCAGCTGGCTTTCCCCAGGCCCCCAGAGAAGCAGTGTTTGTGGAAGAGGGGACACAGGTGGTGGAGGCACCATCTGCGCCTCAGACACTGTCTCCACAGCTTGTGTCCAAGAGTGGAAGCTGAGCGGAGTCCCCTGCCCTGACAACCACCGCTGGGCCTCAGCTGAGTCCTGCCTTGGTTCGGGCCATTCACTGAGGGGCAGATGGAGTGGACCTCTGCCCAGGAGGGGATGGGGTCTCAAGCATCACACTCTCCCAGGCCTGGTAACTGCACCCCAGTCTGTCTGTAGAGTTGATAACCCAGAGACAGAAACGTGTATCCCTCAGACCCTTCACGGCGGGCACTGCATCTAATTCATCTCTCCTCCCCAGTGCCTGGCACACAGTAGGTGCTCAATATATGTGGGTAGAATTGAACCTGAGGTTAGTCTCTGCCCATCAACCTGTCCCTTTACCTTTCCCAGCTTTCATGGGAAGGAGGGACTGGACCACTTGTTCTTTCCCTGGGGAGCCCTTGATAATACCCGCTGTCACTGCCATGCAGGCCTCGGAGAGGGGACCTCAACCCCCTTTAACACTGTGGTCAAGTAAACACAGGTCCCTAACCTTTTATTCAATATTCTCTAGCACAGATGAGGCTGGGTTTTCAATAAGGCAGTGGAGCAGAGTGGTTAGGGATGTTCCTCTGGAGTCCCACAGACCTGGGTTCAAACCTGCCCTGCCATCTCCTACCTGCATGCCCTGGCACAAGTTCCTTCACTTCTCTGTGCCTCAGTTTCCTCCCCTGTAAACTGAGAATGATAATAGCATCTACCTCGTGGGGTTTTTGTTATGAGATTAGATGAAATAATGAACAGAAAGAGTTTAACATGACACTGGCACATAGTAAGCACTCAGTCAACGTCTGTTATTATTATGATTAAGGACCTGCATAAAGCAAAGAGGAAAGAGCCAAACAACAGCCAAGAATGAGATGATCTAACTTTGGAGTCAGGGTTTACTTTCTGGGGCTCACAGCCCCTGTTCTTCCTTCCTCCTAAGGGCGGGCAGCCTGCCCCAGGGGCAAACACCCTCCTTAGACATCATATTGCCTTGAACAGCGTCAAGGCCAGAGAGAAATGGACAGCTCTGCCCCCAGATTTTAGATCTGAGGCCTCAGCAATTCTCAAGCTGAATGACACTGGCAATGACTCGTCTTTAAGGAGATCCTCTGCCTACCACAGGCTCCCTTTGGGCCTGTGCAGGATAAATCTTTGCTTTCATTCTGCAGAGGTTTGCTGGGCACTCACTCTGTCAGGCACTGTGCCAAGTGTCAAGGACACTGCAGTGGAAGAGACCCAGTTCCTACATACTTGGAGCCCATAGCGTACAAACTAGGAGCCCCCCAAAGCATCCATGACTCCCTTTCTCCCTCCCTGTCACCACCTCCTCGCCCCCATCTCCTTTCACCCATCCTGGCCCTTGTCAACTTTCACGGACCACAACTGTCTTGTCTACAAAGTATGAGACAGAACGATGAATACAAAGCAGAATTCACTAGTGCAACAAGTCAGGACATGCTAATCACCTTTGGACTTCTCCTTGACAATGGCCTTCAGAAAGACACAATGCTGAGTCCCGGCCCAGCTCCGGGGGGGGCACTCAGGCAGGTTACTTGCCCTCTCTGAGTCTCAGCTTCCTCATTTTCAAAACCAGGGGGGCTGGACATCAGAGTCTCCGAGCGCTTCCTGCTCTAAAACGGCTGAGCCTGAAGCACAGACTTCTGAATCCCCTGGGTCCTGTCAGGTCCCAGTCCTCTAAGATTTTATTTTTGGAAGCTACCAAAAGCCACCTTGAGGTGCCAACTTTGGTGACTAAGGTGGGTGATGGTGCTGAGAGATGCCTGTTTGGTCACAAATGAGGGTGGCTAGAAACTAGCAGGGCAGTTCCTCACTCTGGGACCGCACCCTAACACAAGCCCAAAAATAGATCCCATCTGTGTGGCTTACTTGATGGAAAACAGCATTGAGGTCCTCTGACATCATCATTTCTCTCTGGACCTCAGTGTCCTAGTCTATAAAACAGAGGAAGGGAAGTGTTGGACTCTCCTCTAGACCTAGAATGTCTTTCCAAAGTGCTCAAGTTAGAGGTGTCTTGCTCTTTGATAAAAATCCCTTTATCTAGAGATTTCTTTTATTCTTTAAGGGCCTCCCTGGCCCCCAGACCCTTGAAAGTCCACTCACTCCCTCTCCAGGCAAGCCTCCCACAATTCCATTGCTCTATGCATGGATGTGGCCACCAGGTGGCAATACAGTCCCAGCCTGGAATCCTCAGCCTGAATCATCCTCCAGCAGCTCCACCAAGATCAACAGCCCTCCTGGGGCCAGGCCCCCCATAGATGTTAGAGACCAAAAAGATTCAGGCCCTGCGCCTGCTCTGCAGCAGGAGCTCCTGAAGCTCATAGGAGTGGTCAACCCTCAGGATCCCTGCAGGGCCTGCCTCTTCCTCTCCTTCCAGACCCTCAGTCCTGCAATGCTGGGATCTCCTGAGCACAGCATTCAGGACCCTCTGCAATCAGGTCTCACTTCCAGCCTGTGTTTCTAGACCTGAGCCACAGGGATTTAAAGGCAATGAGAGGAGCATTCCACACAAACATTTCTTGTCTGGGCAGCAGGTGGTGATGCCAGGAAGAGGGCGTCCCTGGACCCAGACTTGAAGGGGACCTGGGCCAGCAGAGGGCCTGGGTCAGCAGTAGCCAGAGGGAGCTGAGGCAGAGGAGGCCTGTGGCTTCCTGTGAAGAACTGAAGAGCCACTTCCTTTAAGCAGATGGCTGTGAGGGAGGGGCAGAAGATTAGAGAGCACGGGCTTCCTGGCTCAGAGGGAGAGGAAGGCCCTAGGAAGACCCTAGGAAGTGGCCCAGGGCAGCCTTCTATTTCCTTTCCCTCTGGGGTCTCCACGAAGCAGACAGTGCAGACAGGCAGGGTCACACCTTTCCCATGTGCTGTGAAGCCACAGAGAGGAGAGTCAGGTTAGGGGCAGTTCATTTGTACAAGACCAGTAAAAAATGGCACCTTGGTTACTCAAAGAAGTAGGCCCAAAGGCACCTCCAGGCATGCAGGAACCGAGGCTAAGACAAAGGCCTTCCCCATGACTTTCCAATGACAGTTCCTTCTTCACTCTGGGGTCTCCGCTCAAATGTCACCTACTCGGAGAAGCCCTCCCTGACCACTACTTTAAAGCAGCCTCCTTGTTCTCTCTACCAGAGTGGTTCCCAAACTTATCCGCTGCTGGGAATTACCTGGAGGCCTCAAAACATACAGATACCTGTGTCTCACCCACAGAGATTGTGATTTAACTGGTCTGGGGTGTAGCCTTGGGCTTTGGAAGTTAAAAAAAAAAAATCTCTGGGTGATTCTAATGTGCAGACAGGCAAGTGTGGGAACCACTGTGCTAGCATATCATCCTGTTTCAATTTTCTATATAAGGCCAGTAAAGAAATGGGGCTTGGTTACTTCAAGGAGCAGGCCCAAGCCCTCAGCCCCAAATACTCAAGTCCAAGTACTCAGCTTCAGAACCCAGTCCCAAACACCCAGATCCAAGGTTTTACATATATCGACTCATTTAATCCTTACCACAATCTTCTTTTTTTTTTAATATTTATTTGTTTATTTAGGCTGTGCCAGGTCTTAGTTGCAGCACGCGGGATCTTCGTTGCAGCGTGCGAACTCTTAGTTGCGGCATGCATGTGGGACTTAGTTCCCCGACTAGGGATTGAACCGGGGCCGCCTGCATTGGGAGCGCAGAGTCTTACCCACTGGACCACCAGGGAAGTCCCTTTACCACAATCTTCTTAGGTGTTATTAGGATCCTCACTTTACAGAAAAGAAATCAAGGCAGAGAGAGGTCAAATCACTTCCCCGAGGTAAACAGCTGGCAAGTGACAGGCCAGGATTCAAACCCGGTCAGCCTCACCAGGACGGTGCCTGGCACCCAGAGGGGACTCTATAAGTGACTGTCCAATCAAGGAACTTAATTTTAATCTCCTTCTGCCTCACCCATCCAACCCCATTCAACTGAGCAACCAGGCAGCCTGGAGATTCTATTTTCTAATTATTTCTTTAGTCTGTTCACGTGTATCCACCCACATGGCCCCCCTCTCAGCATCTAGCTCACTACCCTCAGGCCTGGAGGGCAACTACAAGGTCCTTCTAATGGGTCTCCCTGTGTCCACTCTTGCCCCCCTGTGTTCACTCTTGTCTATTCTCCACATAGAGTCAGGAAGATCTGAAAACAAAGTAGATCAAGTGACATCCGCCCCAACCCCCTCAAAACCAACGGTGGCTGCCTACCACACTTAGCATAAAATTCTACTTCCTGGGCTTTCCTGGTGGCACAGTGGTAAAGAATCTGCCTGCCAGTGCAGGGGACACGGGTTCGAGCCCTGGCCCGGGAAGATCCCACATGCCGCGGAGCAACTAAGCCCGTGTGTCACAACTACTGAGTGTGCTCTAGAGCCCCCGAGCCACAGCTGCTGAAGCCCGCGTGCCACAACTGCTGAAGCCTGCGTGCCTAGAGCCCGTGCTCCGCAACAAGAGAAGTCATCGCAATGAGAAACCCACGCACCACAACGAAGAGTAGCCCCCGCTCGCCGCAACTAAAAGAAAGCCCGCGCGCAGCAACGAGGACCCAACAGAGCCAAAAATAAAATAAATAAATAAATTTATTTTTTAAAAAAATTCTACTTCCTTACTTTGGCTTTCAAGGTCTTTAATAACCTGCTTCCCTAAATCTCCAGAGTCTTATCTCACCTTCCTTCCCCTCCCCCAACTCTTTTCCAGCCATACTGGCCTCTTTTCCCTTCCCAGAACCCTCCAAGAGCCTGCCAAGTTCAGTGCCTGTCCACAAGCTCTTTCCTCTGCTTGGAACACTCTTGTTGCTTCAGGAGTCAGCTGGAATGTAACTTATCCAGAGACCTGAGCCCCCAGTCTAAATTAAACACTCCGTTATTCCAGCAGCCTGTACCTTATGTTCCTAGAATTGATCACGGTTGTAATAACAGCACGATTGGTATAAGCATTTTGTTACTGTCAGACCTGCTCACTAGACTTGAGCTCTCTGAACACAAGCACAGGACTCATCGTTATTTACCGCCAGCACCCAGCTCAGCGCCTGGCACACAAGAGGCGTTCAATAGCTTTGGTTGAGTGGGTGGACAGATAGGTGGACAGCTGGATGGACAGACGGATGGGTGGACGAGTGACTGAGTGAACAAATATATTTTAAAACTTATAAAACTATTCACCTGCCTGTATTTCTCAGGTCAGCTATAAAGTGCGCGATTCACAGGGGTGTTATTTTCATCCTTCTAGAGGCCCCACCCACCAGCCCTTCAAGGCCTTTCTCAGGCCAGGCCACTGGGCGGGGCTTCCGGGGGGCCGGATGATTGACGTCACGGGAGGCGTGCCCGGAGTCAGCCTCTGCTCCCTGATTGGCGGGCGCCACGACAGGCTGCACTCACAGCCACTGCTGTCGGAGTAGATGCAGTGGGACCCAAGGCGAGGGAACGCAGCAAGGCGTGCCCGTGGACCTCGGCGACGCCGTCCGGAGCCGCGCCAGCCTCAGCTCATCGGAGTACCCTGAGGTCGCGTTCACGTAGCGCCGAGCGTTTGGCCAGGTTCTCGCCATCCTGCAGGGAGATGTGACAGTGGAAGGGGCCCGCGCTGTGGCTGGACGGCTGCCCGCAGCGGGCGGGGCAGAGAGCCAGTGACCAAACCTCGACGCGCTCACTGAAGCGCGGCTATTTCGGGCCGCTGACCTCAGCGAGGAAAGTCCCAGAAACACAGCCCCACACTCCCCCCTCACACCTCTGGACACGCTTCACCTCTTCCCCCCACCCCAAACTCAGACCCCAAAGAGCTGGACAAGGAGTAGCACTGGACTCCTACCTCCTTCAGACCCCATGCCAGCCCCGCAGGAGATGCTGTTCCCATTTTACAGAGGCACAAACTGGGGTTTCTGGATGGATGCTCTTTACCTAAGGTCACATGTGAGATAGTGGCCAAGCCAGGGCAAACTTCAAAGCCCAACCTCTTTCTTCTACCCCTCAGCTTGGTGTCTCTTGTCTACCTGCCCTGCTACCAGGCCCATCCTGCCGGAAGCATCATAAAGTCCTGACGGTCCCATGGCTCCTGTTCCACACAGCTGGATCCCACCCCCACTGGGGCCTCAGCAGCTGTGTCTGGGCAGCACATGGGGGTCACAGATCCTGGGTTGGGCAGGCACCAGGTGGGAGACGGCATAGCTTCCCCAGGTATCCAGGTGGCCTCTCTGCCTTCACTCAGGTGTCTCCACCTCATCCAAGGGCCTTCCCTTGCTGCCCATCTAAATACTACTTCCTACTTGCCTTCTGTCCTTTTATCTGCTTTATTATTTTTTTCTTGGCACTACCAAACGACAGGTAATTATTTGCTTGGTCTCCATCTCTGCTGAGGAGCTGGATCTCATCACCTCTGCTCCCTCTACTATCTGTGGCCTTTGCAGAGCCATTCCCCAAGGGACCCTGCCTCTCCTGCCTCCTCCTATTGTCCTCTCTCCCTTCTTCCTCTCACAAATGTTTATCCATGCCTACTCTGTGTCACTGAATAAGCGCAGTGCTGGTCCTTGCAAAGGGAGAGACTGACAAGGAAACCACGTTATAATTCATTCACCCATCCCCAATCCTATTGCCTTCCCCTGTTCTGCCCTCAGCGGTGCAGTCTGCTCTCCACACTGCAGCTTGAGCCAGCCTGATAAAAGGGAGGTCAGAACATGTCACTCTTATGCTCAACCCCCTCCCATGGCTCCCTAGCCCAGAGGAAAAACCAGTGTCCTTGCTGTGACCTGCAAGGCCTGCATGAGCTACCTCACCGCCTCCCACTCTCCCCTCTGAGAGCTCTATTCTGGCTGCACGGGCTGCCTTGCTGTTTTTCAACCTGCCAAGCATGCTTCTGCCTCAAGCCTTTGCATTTGCCCTTGGTGCTGCTAGGAATGTCTTCCCCAGGTATCCAGGTGGCCTCCCTCTCTTCACTCAGATGTCTCCACCTCATCCAAGGGCTTCCCTCACTGCCCATCTAAATACTACTTCCTACTTGCCTTCTGTCTTTTTATCTGCTTTATTATCTTTTTCTTGGCCCTGCCAAATGACAGGTATTGCTTATTGTGTGTTCCCCTACAGGAGTATAAGTCCCATGAAATCTCCTACAGTTCCCCACCCCTCAGGAGAAAAAAAAAGGGGGGGGGAAGAGAAAAGAATATCAGGAAACTATGAAGAAAGAAAAGACACTATTAACCATACTACTATAGATAATTATATTTAAAGCCTCAATAATTAAAACAACTTGCTTTGGTTGCAGGAAGAGACAAAGGAATGGGCTGGACTAGAATGTCCAGAAATAGACCCAACTGCACAGGAGGATTTAGTGTTCGATAAAGGTGTCATCTCAAAGTGGAGAATGGACTCTCTAGTAAATTGTTCTAGGACAACTAGGTAGCCTACTGGGGGGAAAATGAGATCTCTACCTCACGTGGAACATTAGGATAAGCTCCAAAGATTTAAATGTTAAAAAATATTAAAATAAAATAAAAGCACTGGGACTTCCCTGGCGGCACAGTGGTTAAGAATCCACCTGCCGTTCCTTTCTAACCCCGGCTAGGCAAGATGGCTCCCGCAAAGAAGGGTGGCGGGAAGAAGAAGGGCCGGTCCGCCATCAACGAGGTGGTGACCAGAGAATACACCATCAACATTCACAAGCGCATCCACGGAATGGGTTTCAAGAAGCGTGCCCCTCGGGCACTCAAAGAAATACCGAAGTTTGCCATGAAGGAGATGGGAACTCCAGATGTACGCATTGACACCAGGCTCAACAGAGCTTTCTGAGCCAAAGGAATAAGGAATGTCCCATAACGTATCCGTGTGCGGTTGTCCAGAAAACGGAATGAAGATGAAGATTCACCAAACAAGCTCTATACGTTGGTTACTTATGTACCTGTCACCACTTTCAAAAATCTACAGACAGTTAATGTGGATGAGAACTAACTGCTGATTCTCCAACAAAGTTACAGAGCTGCCTTCACAAAAAAAAAAGGATCCGCCTGCCAATGCAGGGGACGTGAGTTCGGGTTCGAGCCCTGGTTCGGGAAGATCCCACATGTCGCGGAGCAACTAAGCCTGTGTGCCACTTTGTTGTCATAAATAAATAAATTTAAAATAAAAGCACTAAAGGAAAACGGGAGAGAATCTGTAATCTCATAGTGGGAAAAGTCTAACCATGACTCAAAAAGAGTCATTAGAAAAGATTGATAGGGACTTCCCTGGTGGCGCCGTGGTTAAGAATCTGCCTGCCGTTGAGTAGCCTACAGAACTCATGGGAAGGTTGCAGGATAGGGCTTTTGTTCACAGCCTCCAAGCTGGTCCCAACACTCCCCACCTCCTGGCATTCACAGCCTTGTGTAGTCTCCTACCCTTGAGTAACTTGCTTCTAACCAAAAGAACATAGTAACATTGAGGGAATATCCGTTCCATGATTAGGTTACAAAAGATATGATTTCTATTTTGCTAGCAGATGCTCTCTTCCCTTAGGCCTGGTGAAGTAAGCTGCCATGTCAGGAAGGCCCAGATGGCAAGGAACTCAGGGTTTCCTACAGCCACCAGCCAGTGAGGAAATGAGGCTCTCAGATCAACAGTCCTCAAGGAACCAAGTCCTGCCAGCAATGGTATAAGTGAGCTTGGGAGTAGTTACTTCCCCAGCTGAGCCTTCAGTTAAGACCACAGCCCTGGCCAACACTTTGCTGCCTTACGAGAGATCCTGAAGCAGAAGACCCAGCCTAGCTGTACCTGGACCCCTGCTCCACAAAAACTATGAGAAAGTGAATGCATGTTGTTTTAAACTGCTAAATATTGGGGTAATTTGTTCTGCAGCCATAAGTAACTAATGCAAGACTTAAGTAGGAAACTTCCCTTGAGGGAAGGAAGGCACAGTTTAAATCCCAGTTTAAGAAGAGTTTGCCACCTACAGGAACAGAAAGTAGATTCACATTGCATGGGGCTGGGGACAAGGAGGAGAAGTGGGGAATGACTGCTAACAGGTACAGGGTTTGGGGGTAAAGAGTGATAAAAATGGTTGGGAATTGGGCTTCCCTGGTGGCAAAAAAAAAAAAAAAAAAAGAATCTGCCTGCCAATGCAGGGGACATGGGTTTGAGCCCTGGTCAGAGAAGATCCCACATGCTGCGGAGCGACTACGCCCTAGCGCCACAACTACTGAGCCTGCACTCTAGAGCCCACGCGCCACAGTTGCTGAGCCCACACGCCACAAGTACTGAAGCCCGCGCACCTAGAGCCCATGCTCCGCGACAAGAGAAGCCACCACTACGAGAAGCCTGCGCACCGCAACGAAGAGCAGGCCCCGCTCGCCGCAACTAGAGAAAGCCCACGCGCAGCAACGAAGACCCAACGCAGCCAAAAAAAAGAAAAAAGAAAGAAAACCTAAATACATAAATAAATAAAAAAGAAAAGATTGATAAAGTCAACTATATAAAATTAAAAACTGTTTCATGGAAAACTCATATAAATCAACTCATAGGATGAATGACAGACTAAAGGAAAATATTTGCATCTCAGATCACAGATAAAGGGTCATCTCTCTAATTTATAAAGAATTCCCAGAAGTCCATTAAAAGGGCCAACGATCTGTAGAAATAGGCATAAGATATGAACTGACAGTTTGCAGAAAAGTAAATACAAATGGCTTTTAAAGATATAGAAAGAAGATCAAACTCACTCGAAAGAAATGAAAATCAGGAAAACCACACTAGGATACCATTTCTTATCAGTCTGGCAAAAAATCCAAAAATTTAATAAGATACTCTGTGGGCATTTCTGTAAGGAAACCGTACTCTCACACCTGCAAATATAAATTGGTACAGGTCCCCAAAAGGACATTTTGGCAAAATCTATCAAAATTACAAATGAGTCCAGGTATTCTACATCTGGGAATTTATCCTTTGGATATACTTGCACAAGTGAACAGTCTATCCGTAAAATGGGATACTATGCAACTAAGAAAGAGAATAAGGGAGATCTGTGTGTCCAGATTGGGAAAGGATATCTGGAAGGGATATTAAGTTTAAAAAACAAAGTGCAGAGCAACATATATGATATCCCACCTTTCGTAGGAAAAGGGGGGAGAATTATATACACAGTTGACCCTTGAACAATGCAGGGGTTAGGGGCTCTGAATCCCTGCACAGTGGAAAAACCCATGTACTGCTCTCTCTGCCTCATAAACAAAGGACTTGTTAAATGACTCACACGAGGGCAGGAACGGAAACAGTTTGGAGAGAATCAGGATTCAGACTCTAACTCTTTTGATTCCATAGATTGTGATCGCTAATCAAACACAAACTTTTCCCCACACAATTAAAGATCTGTAAAATGAAAATCCAGGTACTATATTGGGGAAAAAAAAATCCCTGTATAAGTGGAACCACCTGTGTCGTTCAAGGGCCAACTATATATTCAAATTCCTGCTGAGGAGCAGGGCAACCAGTGATTAAGAGCCCAGGCTCAGAAACCAGACTGCCTGAGTACAAATACACATTCTAGTACCGTACTGGGTTCAGTAGTGTCCCACCAAATGTCCACCTGGAACCTGTGAATGTGACCTTATTTGGAAATAGGTCTTTGCAGATGTAATCAGGGTAAGATGAGGTCATCCCTGATTAGGGTGGGCCCTACATCCAGTATGACTGGTGTCCTTTTAAGAAGAAGAAAATTTGGACACAGCGACAGACACACACATATGAAGACAGAGGCAGAGATTAGAGTGATGCATCTACAAGTCGAGGAATGACAAGGATTGCTGGCGACCACCTGAAAATAGGAAAGAGGCACGGAAATTCTCCCTATAGCCACCGGAAGGAATGAGCCTTTTTGACACCTCAATTTTGGACTTTTAGCCTCCGGAACTGTGAGAGAATAAATTTCTGTTGTTTTAAGCTACCCAGTTTGTGATAATTTCTTATAGCAGCCCTAGAAGCTGTAGTAGTAATACAGCTACTTAGAAGCTGTGTAATCTTGGAAAAGTTATTTAGCCTCTCTGTGCTCCAGTTTTCTCATTGGTCCTGGAACCAATCCTCCACAGATACCAAGGAACAACTATCAATGAATCACTATATTCTTGGACAAGTAACTCAGCCTCCCTGGGCCTCAGTTTCCCCATCTGTAAAATAAGGACAGTGAGATTGACCTTACTGTGCATTTAGGGTGCTCAGTGACACAATACAATGGGCACCTCATGCCTCGTCTCAGTTCATCACATTACAGATTTTATTAATATAGCCATTTTACAGATGAGGAGACAGGCTTAAGGAGTTTAAGCAGCTTGTTCAAGGTTACCCAGTCAGTAAATGGAGTAGTCAGGATTTGTCTAGAGGCCAATGTCAAGGTTATGGGGAGAAAGCAGTGTTAATCGGTTCAAGCAGACCCTGGGCCAAACCCCAGTTTTTCACTTATTCACTAGTTGTGTGACCTTGGGTGAGTCTCTGGAACTCTCTGGCCTCTATCCCTATTAACAGGAAGAATGACTCTACTTCACAGGGAGATAATGCAGGTAGAATGTCTAGAACAAGACCTGGCATAGAGTAGGTGCTCAGTAAAGGGTGTTCCCTCCTCCCTTCCTTATCTCCCTGCTCTGGTAGGGATTTCAGGCCTGCGGGCTGACCTAGCTGTCTTAGAGACAATATTTGTGTTCCCTCCTCCCATACTGAAAAGGCCTGGGGGACTGCTGAGAGCACCCCTCACTCCCAGGGTCACTCCATTCGCAGGGAGCCTCTGCCTGCTGGGGTCTAGGGGATAGTCGCCAGGCTGATGGAGAGCAGCCCAGTCGGAGAAGGGATATTCTGGCCCCAGGCCTGACACAGAAACCACAGCATTGTGTCACCTCATTGCGCAGTGTGTGTGTGGCTAGCGTGTGAACACAGGAGGTAGAAGGGCTGGTGCTCTGCAGGGGCGTGGCTGGCGCTCTGTCCTATGTTGAGTGAGCTGCCGGGCTACTACCTGCTGGAAGGTGAACACATTGTGTGGACGACAGCTGGAGAAGTTGGCACAGTCCAGCTGCTGCTTGTCCAAGTGACAGCCCAGTGCGTCGCTAACGCTATGCATGGTGGAACAAATAGGAATTGTACCCTGAGGGCCTGAGCCACCCAAACTGGCCCACTTTCTTCCGCCCACCACCTACTGACACCCTCTCACTGAGCGCCCTGGCCCCCAAGGGCCTCAGGTCTCACAGGCTATGAAGCAGAGTAGCTCCTCCACCCCAACAGGGCTCCTATACTCTGGAAATAAGCAAGCCCTCCATAAAGTAGGAGGGACTGCAGGTAGACTGCAGAGACACCCTTGGAAGAAGGGTCTGTGCCCAGCAATGCTCCCCACTTCAACTGGGAGTCCCATTCTTGAGAAAGGGCTGCTGAGGAAAGGAAAGGAGTCCTGCCCAAAGGCAGAGGGATGGCCAAGTTAACCTGACCCTTATCTGGAAGCCCCAGAGCTCAGACGGGATGCTGCATAAGGACTGGCTTCTCCTTGGTGCCACTGACTTGGAGGCCACAACGGATGTTGGCCCCCCCAGGCCATGGTCACGAGCATCACCTTGTAGCCCATACTGAAGGGCTGCTTATGGCTGAACTGGAGGCTGATGACCTGCCCTGAGGGGCAGGAGAGAGCATGGGACTTCCAGGGACCCCAGAATCCTTGGACTGCTGACTCGGGGCTGAACGGTGCTCTCTGGGCAGACTCCAAGACCATATACCGTCTCCACCACTATTCTCACTCACCTCTGAAATATCCCAGCCCACTCAGTGAAAGACTCCAGCCCCCTCTGAAATACTCCTGTTGCCTCTGAAATAATCCAGCCTCCCCCAGAAGACTTCAACCTTCTCTACAACATTCCAGCTTCTCTCTGAAATACTCTAGATCCTCCTCACTCCCCATAATATTCTAGCACTTTCTGAAACAACCCAGCCCTCAGTGAAATTCTGTAGTCCCTCACTATACAATATTCCAATCATCTCTGAAGTACTCCAGCCCCGGCTTTGAAACAGCACTCCACCGTTAAGCTGCACCTCAACTTTATTTTTTAATTTTATTTATTTATTTAGGCCGCACCACACAGCATGCAGAACTTCCCCAACCAGGGATCGAACCCGTGCCCCCTGGAGTGGAAGCGCGGAGTCTTAACCACTGGACCGCCAGGGAAGTCCTGCAGCTCAACTTTAAATGTGTGCTCCAAGTTCAATACTCCAGTCCCCCTGAAATATGCCAACACGCGTAATACTCCTCACCCCACCATAATACTCTAGTCCTCCCTCCCATTATAGTCTCCACCCCCAGTGAAAATCCTCCAGCCCCTTCAGTAACACTCCAGTCTCACTCTGATAGCCCCAAACCTCTGTAATGCTCTGTCTGTCCACAAAGATGGACCCCCAGGCCTGCCTAGAACATACTGAGAGGTAGTACTTGCTCTGGCTCCTGCTGGTTCAGACGTCCTCCTGGACCTCAAATGGCTCCTAGACATCAGCATAGGGCAGCATCAACACCCCTGCTGGGGGGAGGCTGTGAGATGACCCCGCCAGCTTCCTCACAGTCCTCCAGCCAAACAGAGTCCCCTTCTAGAAATCTTCCCCCCACCCCCACCCAGGTTAAGGGCCCCACTAACAAAACATGATAGTAGTCCCCAAGGTTGGTGGCGCCCAGGCCCTGTGGGACAGCACACCACTGACTTGCCAGGTCAACTTGTCAGGAACCCCCTGGCTGGGTCAGCTGCCCAGAATAATCCCACAGGCTCAGTCAGCTCCAGCACCCGGCCAGTTTCCCCCTTGTGCTGCTCTGAGACACCTGTCCTGTGGCTCCATGGATCTAAGATAAAAGGGCAGTTAGGCCAAGGCCAAGCTGTCTCTGTTCAAGGAACACAGTGACCCAGTAGGGCTTCTGAGTCACCAGGGAAAGGAGCTGGGCCCCTGGGGAGGGTTTGGGGGGCTACCTGCCCTTTTATGTGCTTATTCAAGTGCCACCCACTGGGTCACCCTTATGTGAGGGTGAGTGTAGCCAGAACCTAGCAAGTCCCTGACCATGAGGTGGCTGCATGGAAGGTGATATTAATTATGGGTTAGCAAGTGGAAGGAGCTAGGTTCCAAGGCCAGCTCTGTTGTGTTACTTTAGGCCAATCACTTTTCCCCTCTGAGCTGCAGTCGCTTTACCTTTGAAACAGATAGTAATACTTTTCTTGCCCCTTACCAGTTTGCTTCAAAGCTCCAGTGAACTAGCAGTTAGAGAATGAATCTTGCATTTAACAAGTATTTATTGAGTGCCTACTATGTGCCAGGTCTGCATCAGACATAGACATAAAGTATTTATTATTTCTCCCTGCATCCATCAGCTTATGTGCGTGCAGGGACTAGGGTATACAGTGATGGTGGGAGAGATTCTAAAACTCCTGATCAGACATCCCTCCCTGGCTCCTGACAGCCTTTTGTACACCTACTATGTACGAGGTACTTTCAAAGGCATCATATCCTTTACTCCTCATCCTGGGAGATAAATATTAAGTTCTGGTTTTACTGATGTGGAAATGAAAGCTTAGCGTTGTTAAGTCACGGCCCAAGAAAACATAGCTAGTAACTTATGGGGCTTAAATTTGGTCCATCCTACCTTTGACAAGGAAGAAGTCAGAGCAGCACCACACCCTGATACCCTCCACGAGCCCGGTCTGTTCCTGGGGGTCCTGGCAGTGGGGCCGGAGCCAGTGCCATCTCTGTCCTCCAAGAGACCCCAGTCCCATAGAGGACAAGAGGACTAGACTCCAAGCCAGACATCTGGAGGTTGAATAGGCCTCATAGGGCATCCTGTCCCACCCTGCGCTTGTTCAGATCAGGAAACAGAGGTCCAGAGGTGGGCAGACCCTTATTCAAGGTCACACAGCCCCACACAGCCATAAGAAAAGAAAGAAAGAGGGCTTCCCTGGTGGCGCAGTGGTTGAGAGTCTGCCTGCCAATGCAGGGGACACGGGTTCGTGCCTCAGTCCGGGAAGATCCCACATGCCGCGGAGCGACTGGGCCTGTGAGCCATGGCCGCTGAGCTTGTGTGTCCGGAGCCTGTGCTCCGCAACAGGAGGCCACAACAGTGAGGGGCCCACGTATTGTGAAAGAAAGAAAGAGAGGAAAGAAAGAAAGAAAGAAAGAGAAAGAAGGTACACCAGAGAGTTCCTTCTGTCTCTGCCATGTGAGGGCACATTGAGAAGGCGGCCGTCTGCAAGCCAGGAAGAGAGCTCCCACAAGAAACCCACCCTGCCAGACCTTGATCTGGGACTGCTAACTTCCAGAACTGCAAGAAGTAAATGTTTGTTGTTTGAGCCACCCAGTCTATGGCTTTTGGTATGGCAGCCCAAGTGACTAACACATCATTGACAATTCTTGCCTCAATTGATTATCATCTACTTGAGGCTGCAAAATGGAGTTTTTCTAGTTCTCACATTCCCTCTAGTATATTAGCTGGCATTCTTCTACAAAGAAAAGCTTTCCTTCATCGAGTAGGAATGAACTGCAGCTCCTCCTAAAAAGACAGGATAAATGTTAAATTCTCTAAGGGAAGGTTTTTGGGTTTTTTTCTTTTTAATGGGAAATTCTAGAACCTGTTTGTATGCTGAGAGGATAATTCTTTGGAGAGGGAAAGACATGGTGCAGGAGAGGAGGTTACAGAAGGCGTGAAGTCCTAAAAAGGTGGGAGGATGTAGAGTGCAATTGGGGAAGGGGGAAAAAGGGTGGGAAAAGGGAGGGCAGAAGAAAGGGTGTGAACTGGTCATCTGGGCAGACATACAGGGCCAGCTTACTAAGAAATGCACCGGAGGGTTGCTGGGCCTGGTTAGCGTCCTTTGAATCTGGGAGCTGTAACTCTTGGCTGTCTGGCAGGTGGCTTTCTCCTCCTCACCCAGAGAAGGTGAATGGTTGGATTGCTGCAGGCCTGGGGCTTTCCAGGCAAGCACACCGGAGGGCGGCAAGGCAGGGCAGGGGCTTGGCAAAGGGGCACCATAACGACTGACCACAGAATCCAAGATAGTTGAAAACAGAAGTGAGAGTGGGAGAGTGATGGCTGGATGAGAAATGGATGGGAGGTCTCAGCAGCTTGCTGGGCCTTGATTTTTGGTTTTGGTATCAGTTTTCAGAACTGATTTAAAGGAACACACGAGCGAGCGCAGGAGCTATGAGCACTAAGGATAGTGGGGGAGGCCCCTCCTGTGGCCTCTTTGCCCTGTGCCCATTGTCTCCTGTGTCATATGGGGGGCACGTGCCACATGGAGGGCAAGGACTGGACCTGACTCCTATTTGAGCCTCCACCACCCAGCCTGCCACAGACTAGTGACAGGGAAGGTTGAGTATGATTGAACGAATGAATGAATGATAGTGAACACTTATATGGCACTTACTATGTACCAAGCACTGGTCTAACAGCTCATCGATTTCTCTCAAGACTTCTGTAAGGTAGAGACTCCCCATTTTACAGATGAAGAAACGGAAGCATGGAAAGGTAAAATAATTTGTCCAAAGTCACAGAGCTAGGAAGAGGCAGAGTTGGACTGCAAACCAGGCAGTCTGAGCCCAGAGTCTGTGCTCCTAACCACCAGGTTATTCTGAATGGATGAATGAGAGTCATAGACTCGGCCCATCTCTGTCCTGGGTGAAGCCAGGTATATCTTGAGGTCAGAGCCCCGATCTGGTCAAGAGAGACCCCGAGACGATCAACAATGAACTGAGAAATACTCAGTTCTAGATTGTGACAACTGCCATGAAGGAGACAAACTGGGTGCCAAGGGCAAGAGTAAAGGGACCTCCTTAGATGAGGTGGTCAGGGAAGGCTTCTCGGAAGAGGCCGCACTTCAGGTTAAGGATAGAAAGGAGCCAGTACTGTGAAAAGCCAAGGAAAGAGTGTCCTAGGAAGAGGGAACTGCATGTGAGAAGCTCCTGAGGCAAAAAGTCAATGTAGTCTGGGAACCGAAAAGGATTTCAGTGCGGCTGAAAAGGAGGATGGCCCAAATGGACCTGAAGAGGTGGGCACGGGCCAGGTACGCAAGGCTTGGGAGGTCATGGCAAGGCATTTGGATTTTATTATTCTTCCCTATTATTGAATTGTATTTTTGTTATTCCAAGCAAAATGGGAGGTAAGCCGTGAGAGAGTTTTAAGCAAGGAACTTATGTGGTCTGACTCGTATCTTAAAAGCAGAAGCAGGGCTTCCCTGGTGGCGCAGTGGTTGAGAGTCCGCCTGTCGATGCAGGGGACATGGGTTCGTGCCCCGCTCATGGGTTCGTGGCCGCTGAGTCTGAGCGTCCGGAGCCTGTGCTCCGCAACGGGAGAGGCCACAGCAGTGAGAGGCCCGCGTACCGCAAAAAAAAAGCAGAAGCAGTTCTGTTCTGTTCATTTGCTTATTCATTGATTCTTGAATATTTTCATTCATTCGTTAATTCTTACATTCAGTCGTTTATTTCTTCATCGGGCTTTCATTTGTTTACCTATTAATTCCTTTGCTCCTTGATTGATCCATGCACTCCTGTACCCAGAGAACCTGCCTCTCTGTGCCAGACCCTGCCTGGGCTCCAGGGGCATGGCCAAGAGCCAGGTCTAGTCCTTGGCCTTGAGGAAAACATATCCCACACCGCACACCCCAGGAAAATGATGCTGAGTGCTCAGCTGGGGATAAGAAGCCAGCCCTTGAAGGATGACAGAGCCTGATAGATTGGGGGATCCCCAGGGATGGGACCAGTCTCTTTCATGTCTGTGCTCCCGAAGCCTGACACCCGACAGGCAATGATAAATGTTTGTTTGTTAACTGAACAGGTGGGACAATAGGCAGCCAGGGAGTGCCTGATGGTGGAGGTGATGATGTCCAGCCAGGGTGACGCCACCCTTCCCAAGTCCCTGCACCTCCACCTCCTCCCCTGTGTCTTCCTCCCCCCATCCTTCCTCCCATTATCCTAAGAGAAAGCCATTCTTACCTGCACCCCACTGTTCTCTGCCACCCCGCAAGCATATTGAGACACACGTGAGCCCATGCGTGTGCACAGACACACACAGGCATTCAGACGCATCCCTGCACATGTGCCTGCATAATGTGTCCCAGTTGTTGATTCCAAAATTGCAGTCATCACGTTCATTGCCTCCAATCACACACTCACACACACACACACACACACCTGTTCTTACACACGCTCCCTGCCTCCCCACTATATCCCAACACACATACTTCTCCACCAAACAGCCCTCCCACACACATCTCTTCCTCCGCAGACAGGAGGGATTCTTCTGGTCCTGGCTGAAGGCTGAAGAAGTAATAGTGGTGGTGGGGGGGGGGGATTGAACCCCAGGTTGAGGGGAGGTCAGGGTCCTCCCTGACCTTGGAAAGGCTGGAACTGTGATAGAAGATGCTACTCAGTTTTTCTAAAACTTGGGTGTCAGGGGAGGCTTGACACCTCCCTGCTTCCTCAGTGTAGCCCAGTGACTGATCCTCTGAAAAGCAGTTTCCTAAGAGAAGGGTCTTCTGCTGCTCCCCACTGTCCTAGATCCCTGCCTCCACGGCGCTCAGTCCCCAAGGATGGCAAGGTATGGTGACTGGTGACAGCAGTCTGAGGTCAACTGACTGTGAGAATTTGGGTTAAGGTCTGTCCGCATCTTGTCCTCAGTTTTCTCAGCTGCAGAAGGGGGGTGGGGCAGTGATAGAGAAAAGCCCCTCTTAACCTCAAATGCCATGATTTTAAAAGAGCAGGTGCTTCTGGGTGTTAGGAACCTGCCCCTTTGGAGGGGGTCTTGGGAAGGTTGTGCTGGGGGTTCAGGTCTGGGGACAGGAGCCAGGGTGCAGGGGGAGGCCTGGGAAAGCCGAGCCGCGGTAACCCGGGGGAAGGTGGGAAATGGGGGCGGGAGGGCCTGGGATTTGAGGGCCCCTCCCCGCTGCGGGCAGCTGGCTTGGGGCTGGGGCGTGACTGCAAGTTCTCCCCATCGCCACCGCCACCGCGCCGCTGCGGCTGCAATAAGAGAAGTCCGAGGCTGCTTCCTCCTCTCTGCCCAGAGGGGGCGGCGGTCAGAGGCGGGCAGCACCCCAGTTTTCTCGCCCCCACCCCCGTCGGTACTTGTGGCTGCTGGGAGCCCCGGCTGGCTAGCCCCGGGGTCGGTCAGAAGCGGTGTCCCCTGGGACCAGGTAGGTGCAGTCAGGTGGGGCTGGAGGGGCAGGCGGTGCCCCGCCCCCAGCCCGCCCTAGGCCCCAGGGTCCGGGTTGCTGGGGAGTGGGGGGACGTGAACTTGGGGAGGATTGCTGAGGGAGTTGAAGGCCAAAGCGACCCCGCTCTGAAAAGAGCCTGAAAAGGAAAACTGAGGAGACCTGGAGAGTGAAACTGGTAAAATTTGGGGAGGGGGATGAGGGAATATGGGGAAAGTAAACTAAAAGGACGCCCAAAAATGGTCTGGTGGGGAAAACGGAGGGAACCTGTAGAGATAGAATTTGGGAAAGGGGCTGAGTCGGGGGAGGGAAACTGAGGGGACCCCCACAAGGGCCTGGGAACCTTGAAAGCGAGAATTTGGGGAGAAGCTGAGGGGTCTGGAAGAGAGGAACTGCTAGTTGGGGGGCCTGGGAGAATCAGGTGAGGGAGTTTGCCAGAAAGGGGCCAAGGAGAACCATTTCTGGAGGACGCAGAACGTGGGGCGCGATTCCGGTGGTCCAGAAAGTCCCCCTATCCGGAATCGGCAGAAGTTGGGGGCGAAGTCTGTAGCTGGGAAGGGAGGGGAGGCTGCCACGCTGCAGCCCCCTAGACTCTCCCGCCCAGCACAGGTGGGCGGGTCCCGGTTGGCTAGGGGACTCCTTCAACTTGCTGGAGGCGTGGGTTCCCGTTTCCTGGGGAAGTCCCCGCCCTCGGCAGGGATGGGCCTCTCTGGGTGCCCCCTCCTGGCCCGCGGTGGCGGTCTCGGTCCACGTTCCTCTCGGGATCCGGGAATTGCTGGCCGCCCCGACGGAAATCCTGCCTTTGACCGCGATTGCAGGGAGGGGCTGTCTCCATGGCAACAAGAGGGCGGAGAGACCGAGCCCAGCGCTTGGCTGCAGCAGGACTCAACGCCCGCGGTGCCCCCTTTGGTCCCCTCCCCTCCCCCCCCATTTTGGGTCCTCAGTCGGGGGCGGCCTGCGGGACGGAGGAGTAAGGCAATGATGCTCAGTGTTCAGGGATCCTGAGGTGGGGAATCTGCATTCTCAGGGACTTAGCCAGACTGGGACCTTGATTGCTGTGTGACTTTAGGCAAGTTATGGGGCTTCTCTGGGCCTCATTTTCCTCATTTGAATTACGTAGGACATTATCTCTGCCCCTACCCAGCTCCCATCCCCCACCATATCCCCAGTCATGAGAACCAGGTGCAAAAAGCAGTTTTTGCCTAGTGTGCTGGAGGGGTTAAGACTTATCACGCCTTCACTTTCCCAAAAGCATGGAGCGGGACCAAAAAGCCTGACAGGGCCTCCAGGAACCAGCACACAGCTGACTTCTAGTGAAATAAATGTTTGTGGGTCTGTTGAGGCCCCATACTGGGAAAGTCAGCAGGTTTGAGATATGTCCCCCACACCCCTGCCCCCCCCCCTTTTTTTGCTATTTTTTGTGTTTATGTTCATGGTATAAGCACTGGTTTGTCAGCAAGTTTCGCCGTTCTCAATTCCAAATAATACAAAGTTCAATATGAGTTTTATGGAAACTTCATTTTATTGAAACCAGTGATCCCTGAGTCCTTTGGCATCCTTCCATCTGTGTGTGGTGGTGGGAGAGCAGGGCTCTGTTCCCACTTCTAAGATGGGAAGATGGAGGTTTGGGAGTGAAGGACTGACAGGCTAGCAGTAGGGACCCAGAGTCCAGGGCATCCCGTCCCTGATGTGGTGAAGGAAGTAGCCAGAGATGAGGCCGGCGTTCCCCCCGAACCCTACCTAATCCCACGTAGCCCTCTGGAGGGGGGAGCGGGTGAGGAGGGGCGTGATGGAAGAAGGTATGGGGTTCCTGGGCTTCATGGCTGGCACCTGCTCCCCAGTGGGTGTGAAGTGGTGAGTGAGGGTGGAGAGTGTCTGTGGGTGTGCTTTGGGCTTTGAGTGAATGAGCATGGTCATGTGAGCATATGTGTGGGTGTTTGGGTGTTCTCTGCAGCCACCTGGGGCTGACGTGGCAAAGGAAGTGGCCAGACTTTTGGGAGGATGGGTAGGGAGACCCCAGAACTGGGGAAGGAGGAGCCAGGGCCCTTCCTGCACAGAGCAGACCAGGCTGGGCTACCATGGGACCCCGGGGAAGTCTGGCCACACAGTGGAATCTAGGCTCCTGTTCCCTCAGCTCCCCCTGGACCACCCATGGCTCCCATCCCCCAAGAATCTCCATTCCCTCAGGACTCCTATTTTAGAGGCTAATGGGTAGGTTTTCAGCAACAGATGAGAAACCACCTTTACCCACAAGAAATGGAGAAAATTCAGCTGACGCCCTCAGGGCCATGTGGAGGGGAAAGTGAGTGTGGCCCCTCTCCCCGATGTAGGTACCTGGCCCTACCGGGGTGGCAGAGTCAGACTCTGGTATGGCCTCTTAGCCCCTGGGTGTTCAGGGCTGGGGGTGGTAAGGCCTCAAGCAGGAATGGTGCGAGATGGTTGGAGGTCCTATGAGAGGCGAGGGCCTCAGTGAGGGAGATGGGGGGCTCAGTAAGGGCACTAGAGCCAGTGAGGGGTGGAGGGTCCCAGTGAGGGGTGGAAGCATTCATCAGGGGTGTCAGGCCTTGGCGAGGGACGGGGTGTGGCGGGGCTGAGACTTGGGCCTGCTCCTCGCCAGCCCAGAGCCCTGAGGAGGAGCCGGAACTCTTGCTGGATGGTGGTTTCCTGCTGCTGTTCAGTCCCAGTTCCCTTATGGTGAAATCCCCCAGGCAGCTGGGTCAGCTCAGCCCTCCCGCCGCACCCAGAGCACTTCTCTTTCTTCTCAGCCTTGCCACTCCTCCTCCTTCAGCCTCGGAGGGGGCTTCCTCAAGGGAAGGGAACAGAAGTGAAAGTTCACTGAGCAACTACTGAGTGCCCTGTGCTTTCAGGGGCTTGACTACAGTTGATACGCAGAAGCAACCCCATGAGGTAGAGATTTAGATTCCTATTTTCTAGGCGAAGGAACTGCAGCTCAGAGAGAAGTGAACTGACTTGCCCAATGTCTCAAGTTACTTGTCAGGCAGGGTAGAATTTGAGGCGAAATCTGTCTTCAGATCCCACAGGACGTCCTGGGTCTACATCAAAGCCCTGATGTGGCATTGGCAAGTATGGACCTCAAGAAAGATGGGTGAGCCTGGGGCTCCTATGTCCAGGAGTAGGGGTGGGAGGGAGGCAGGTTCCCTGCTGGGTGGCCAGCTGCCGTATGGCAGGGGTGGTGTGATCAGTTGGCCAGGAGCTGGGTAGGAAATATGATATTCACCAGTCAGGGACAGCATGACCTCCTGCTCAGGCTTTGGAGAGCATAGCCGGGAACAGAACTCTGGACCCAAATTAATAATCCTGGCTTTGAATCCCCTGTCTGGCTGTTTGACCTCCAGCAAGTGACTTCCCCCCTACACACAAGAGGGAGGTAGACTGATAAATGGTCCCTGGGGTCATTCTAGCATATGGTTCTCAGCCTCACTCAGCCACACTGGGCAAGAGCCTTCCCAATAACTGCACAGAAGGTACAGATGCAAAAACTGAGGCTCAGAGAGCTCACATTATTCACCCAAGGCCCCAGAGCTGGGTAGGACCACACAGAGGGAGATGCTGAAGGTGGGAACAACATGGTCCAGGAATGGACCTCAGCTATGACATCCACAACCTGATTTTGATCCAGATCAGACTTTGGAAACCAACTCCTGTCAACCAGATGTTCAAGAGGCATGTTTATTAACAGACTCAACTCCCTGCAGTGACCAGAACACTTGTAGCCGTTCTCTGAGCTAGTGCCTTTCTGGTGTTAGCAGGCAGCCTAGATCAGCGCTGAGAAAAGAGAGACCTGGATTCAGATTCTAAGAGCTATGAAAATCAGTGATTGCCTGAGAGACCCTGGGCAGGTCACTTCCCCTCGCTGGGCTGTAATGAGAATTCAGGGCATGTAGCACAGGGCCTGGCACACTGTAGGTGCTCATTAAGGTACATACGTTATTGCTTTCACAAGGACTTCAAAATACAACATCGCTTATGACGGGCTTTGGAGCCAAATAGATTGGGGTTGCATTTTAGCTTCCCCTTACTTGCTATGTAGTTAATCTTAGGGAAGTTATTTAACACATTTGTGACTCAGCTTCTTTATCTGTAAAATAGGGGTAAAAATAAAACCTACCTCATAGGGTCACTAAATGAGATCAATCATGGGAATTGCTTGGCACAATGTCAGGCACTGAGTAGGTGTTTAATAAATTAGCATTTTAAAACTAATAGTCATTGCCCCCCCACCCCAGACTTTTAGGAAGTCAAATTACCCTCCTAGGAATTGGTGGCTGGTAGTTGAGATCAGAGCTAGGTGAGGACAGAGTCCTGGGGGGCTATTTTCATGCAGATGCCAAGCAGAGAGGACCCTACCTGCTCCCTTTCTCTTTTTCCTATCTTTAGCTCTTTAGTTCTCTGTCTCTGCCTCTCTCTTTCTCCGTCTCTGTCCCTCTCTGTCTCTCTACCTCTCATTTCCGTTTGTCTCTTCTCTTTGTTTCTTTCTGGCAGTGATATGCTGGAGCTAGCTAGCTGGTACTGGCTCTTGGGAGCTGATTCTGCGAATCTCTTTCCAGCCCAGCGTTCAGGAAGTCACTTCAGTAACTTGAAGTCAGCCATGGTGGGAATATTTACACCATGGAAATCAGCAACTGCTACAAATCAGGGCCTTTTCCCCCCCTTTTCTTTTAAGTCAGTATACCAGGATACCCTCACCCCTGCCCCCGCTGCCTTGCCAGGGCTCTCCCTAAGCCCATAGAGCCTTCCGCCTCCTTCTCGGAAGCTGACAGTTTC